>NC_079492.1:63851670-65101670 GCF_020520425.1 Spinacia oleracea
CCTCTAAATATTGACGGTTGAAAATCCCCTAAAATAAAATAAACCACATTCCAAATATTTCGAACGGGTTGAAAATCCCCTGAAATATACAAGTTCGAATTCTACGGGTTGAAAATCCCAGAAATAATACAAGTCCCATCTTCCAACGGGTTGAAACTCCCCTGAAATAATTCTAATTCTCAAGCGGGTTGAAATTCCCTTTAAATTTCAAGTCCAATGGGTTGAAACTCCCCTAAAATTTGACGGGTTGAAATTCCCTTAAATAATACAAAATCAATTCCCTTTCAATCGGGTTGAAATCCCATTCAAATATTCAAAGTCCAATGGTTGAAATCCCCTGAAATATGACGGTTGAAATTCCCTTGAAATAATACAAAATTCGTTTTCCTAGTACGGTCCAATTTCCAAATCGTGAGCGGGTTGAAATTCCCTTCAAATAAGTCAACTTTCCAATAGATCGAAATATTCTTTTTCGACATCCCAAGTTCTAGTACAAGAGCAACTTTCACAAAGAATGAACGCTCCTCTCAACATTTCCAACGGGTTGCAAATCTCGAATACAAGTACAAAACCAAAATCCCCGATCTTCGGAGTGACACTTAGAGTCAAGTCTAGGTCTCCTCATGCATGCATGTCATTCATGTGTCGGGGAGTCTTCTAAAAAAGATCTGGTGTGTTCTAACTAGGAGTCCGAAGATCCTGTGGGTTCGTCGAAGAGGAGAAAGGTGAAAAGAATCCATCAGCCCTAGCTTCCTCATAGCCGTCATCGAACGAGCAGCAGTTCATCTCCTACAAATAAAACTCCCAGCCCCATTCAGAAACAATCCAATGTCTGCCTCCGATCAACTCGCTCAACTCCTAGCGGCTTTTTCCAGCCTCATGCCAATGTGGAGAGCATAAGCACCGATTGGTTGTCGTGGAACAGGGCGCAGCCTGATGACTAACCAGAAGATCGAGAGTCTTGTCAGTAAGGTTACCAATCAAGAGAACTACTTTGACACTCAATGGAGGCAACCTCAAGGGAAGGCTAATCTGCCAGACAGTTCTCCGCCAATGACATTCCAAAGTTGAAATTAACTGACAATCCCAAGTACCATCTCAAGATTTCAGAGCTACATGGCCATCAAGGGTCGAACTCGAGCTATACCCGGTAGTATTCCTATGTCTCTGGAACCTGTCTGCCAAAGTGGTACTATTCACTCAAGGAACATCACAACTACATTGGAGGAAGTTGCTCGAGCATTCATGGAGCATATCAACCCAACATCAACTTCAAACCACTCTAAGGGATCTAGAAGTTCTCAGGCAAGGGCCTCAGGAGGCTTTACTACTTACCTCAACCGATGGAGGGAAATGGCATCGCAAATGGTAACCCGGCCCTCCGAGAGAGAATTAGTCAAGATTTCATTGCCGTCTTCTTCCAAAGTACAATGCTCACTGAAGTATCTAGGCTTAGAAAGCTTCAAGAGAACCTACGACATTGGGGTCGAACATAGAGGATACCTAATGAAAGCACCCGCAGCCCCAGCTCCACAAACTGACAAGTGGAAGGGAAAGAGACCTGAGACAACACACAAAGTTCATGAGGTTAACGCCCTAGAGGCTCCTCAAGGGCCAAAGTCAAACAACTTCAAAAGCAATGCTAATCAGCTCAACTATCAAGGCAGGCCCCAAAGAGTCTTCACCAACCTCGGGATGTCGCGTACAGTGAGGCATTCGATCGGCTGGTCGAAAAACAAGTCATAGCACCAATCAGACCTACACCCGATCCTCCAGTTGACAAAATATCTAAGAGTTGACAAAATATCTAATAGCACCAATCAGACCTACACCCGATCCTACACTCCAAGTCCACGGCGGCATAAATGCCGGACTTTCAAGTTCCCCAAATTCAATGTCTCAATCCACGGCGACATAATGCCGGATTTTTCCAATACGAAGCTTCATGTTCTACATACAAATGCGTCCTTTTCCATTTCAAATTCAAACTTCGAGTCAAATTCAAATTCCAACGGGTTGAAAATCCCCTGAAATAATACAAGTTCGAATTCTACGGGTTTGAAAATCCCCTGAAATAATACAAATTCCAATGGGTGAATTCCCTTCAAATACTCCAATTCCAATGGGTTGAGATTTCCCTAAAATATTGACGGGTGAAAATCCCCTAAAATAAAATAAACCCATTCCAATATTTCGAACGGGTTGAAAATCCCCAAATAATACGTCCACTCTCCAACGGGTTGAAACTCCCCTGAAATAATTCCAATTCTCAAGCGGGTTGAATTCCGTTAAATATTCTAAGTCCAATTGGTTGAAACTCCCTAAAAATTGACGGTTTGAAATTCCCTTTAAATAATACAAAATAAATTCCCTTTTCAATCGGGTTGAAATCCCCTTCAAATATTCAAAGTCCCATGGGTTGAAATCCCCCTGAAATATTGACGGGTTGAAATTCCCTTGAAATAATACAATGCGGTTTCCTAGTACGAGTCCAATTTCCAAATTCGTGAGCGGGTTGAAATTCCCTTCAAATAAGTCAACTTTCCAATAGATCGAAATATTCTTTTCGACATCCCAAGTTCTAGTACAGAGCCAACTTTCACAAAAGAATGAACGCTCCTCTCAAACATTCCAACGGGTTTGCAAATCTCGAATACAAGTACAAAATCCAAAATCCCGAATCTTCGGAGTGACACTTAGAGTCAAGTCTAGGTCTCACTCATGCATGCATTCATATCATGTGTCGGGGAGTCAAAGTTCTAAAATCATCTGGTGTGTTCTAACTAGGAGTCCGAAGATCCTGTGGGTTCGTCGAAGAGGAGAAAGGTTGAAAAGAAATCCATCAGCCCTAGCTTCCCTCATAGCCGTCATCGAACGAGCAGCCAGTTCATCTCCTACAAATAAAACTCCCAGCCCCATTCAAGAAACAATCCAAATGTCTGCCTCCGATCAACTCGCTCAACTCCTAGCGGCTTTTTCCAGCCTCAGTGCCAATGTGGAGAGCATAAGCAACCGATTGGGTGTCGTGGAACAGGGCGCGCCCACTGATGACTTACCAAGAAGATCGAGAGTCTTGTCAGTAAGGTTACCAATCAAGAAACTACTTGACACCTCAATGGAGGACAACTCAAGGGGAAGGCTAATCTGCCAGACAAGTTTCCGCCAATGACATTCCAAAGTTGAAATTAACTGACAATCCAAGTACCATCTCAAGAATTTCAGAGCTACAATGGCCATCAAAGGGGTCGAACTCGAGCTATACCCGGTAGTATTCCCTATGTCTCTGGAACCTGTCTGCCAAAGTGGTACTATTCACTCAAGGAACATCAAACAAATACATGGGAGGAAGTTGCTCGAGCATTCATGGAGCAATATCAACCCAACATTCAACTTCAAACCACTCTAAGGGAACTAGAAGTTCTCAGGCAAGGGCCTCAGGAGGCTTACTACTTACCTCAACCGATGGAGGGAAATGGCATCGCAATGGTAACCCGGCCCTCCGAGAGAGAATTAGTCAAGATTTTCATGCCGGTCTTCTTCCAAAGTACAATGCTCACTTGAAGTATCTAGGCTTAGAAAGCTTCAAGAGAACCTACGACATTGGGGTCGACATAGAGGATGACCTAATGAAAGCACCCGCAGGCCCCAGCTCCACAAACTGACAAGTGGAAGGAAAGAGACCTGAGACCACACACAAAGTCATGAGGGTTAACGCCTAGAGGCTCCTCAAGGGCCAAAGTCAAACAACTTCAAAAGCAATGCTAATCAGCTCAACTATCAAGGCAGGCCCAAAGAGTCTTCACAAACTCGGGATGTCGTACAATGAGGCATTCGATCGGCTGGTCGAAAAACAAGTCATAGCACCAATCAGACCTACACCGATCCTCCAGTTGACAAATATCTAAGAGTTGACAAAATATCTAATAGCACCAATCAGACCTACACCCGATCCTACACTCCAAGTCCACGGCGGCATAATGCCGGACTTTCAAGTTCCCCAAATTCAATGTCTCAAATCCACGGCGACATAATGCCGGATTTTTCCAAATACGAAGGCTTCATGTTCTACATACAAAATGCGTCCTTTTCCATTTCAAAATTCAACTTCGAGTCAAATTCAAATTCCAACGGGTTGAAAATCCCCTGAAATAATACAAGTTCGAATTCTACGGGTTGAAAATCCCCTGAAATAATACAAATTCCAATGGGTTGAATTCCCTTCAAATACTCCAATTCCAATGGGTTGAGATTTCCCTAAAATATTGACGGGTTGAAAATCCCCTAAAATAAAATAAACCCCATTCCAAATATTTCGAACGGGTTGAAAATCCCCAGAAATAATACAAGTCCAATCTTCCAACGGGTTGAAACTCCCCTGAAATAATTCCAATTCTCAAGCGGGTTGAAATTCCCTTTAAATATTCTAAGTCCAATTGGTTGAAACTCCCCTAAAAAATTTGACGGGTTGAAATTCCCTTTAAATAATACAAAATCAATTCCCTTTCAATCGGGTTGAAATCCCCTTCAAATATTCAAAGTCCAATGGGTTGAAATCCCCCTGAAATATTGACGGGTTGAAATTCCCTTGAAATAATACAAAATTCGTTTTCCTAGTACGAGTCCAATTTCCAAATTCGTGAGCGGGTTGAAATTCCCTTCAAATAAGTCAACTTTCCAATAGATCGAAATATTCTTTTTCGACATCCCAAGTTCTAGTACAAGAGCCAACTTTCACAAAAGAATGAACGCTCCTCTCAAACATTTCCAACGGGTTGCAAATCTCGAATACAAGTACAAAATCCAAAATCCCGAATCTTCGGAGTGACACTTAGAGTCAAGTCTAGGTCTCACTCATTGCATGCATGTCATATCATGTGTCGGGGAGTCCAAGTTCTAAAATCATCTGGTGTGTTCTAACTAGGAGTCCGAAGATCCTGTGGGTTCGTCGAAGAGGAGAAAGGTTGAAAAGAAATCCATCAGCCCTAGCTTCCCTCATAGCCGTCATCGAACGAGCAGCCAGTTCATCTCCTACAAATAAAACTCCCAGCCCCATTCAAGAAACAATCCAAATGTCTGCCTCCGATCAACTCGCTCAACTCCTAGCGGCTTTTCCAGCCTCAGTGCCAATGTGGAGAGCATAAGCAACCGATTGGGTGTCGTGGAACAGGGCGCGCCCACTGATGACTTAACCAAGAAGATCGAGAGTCTTGTCAGTAAGGTTACCAATCAAGAGAACTACTTTGACACCTCAATGGAGGACAACCTCAAGGGGAAGGCTAATCTGCCAGACAAGTTCTCCGCCAATGACATTCCAAAGTTGAAATTAACTGACAATCCCAAGTACCATCTCAAGAATTTCATAGCTACAATGGCCATCAAAGGGGTCGAACTCGAGCTATACCCGGTAGTATTCCCTATGTCTCTGGAACCTGTCTGCCAAAAGTGGTACTATTCACTCAAGGAACATCAAACAAATACATGGGAGGAAGTTGCTCGAGCATTCATGGAGCAATATCAACCCAACATTCAACTTCAAACCACTCTAAGGGATACTAGAAGTTCTCAGGCAAGGGCCTCAGGAGGCTTTACTACTTACCTCAACCGATGGAGGGAAATGGCATCGCAAATGGTAACCCGGCCCTCCGAGAGAGAATTAGTCAAGATTTTCATTGCCGGTCTTCTTCCAAAGTACAATGCTCACTTGAAGTATCTAGGCTTAGAAAGCTTCAAGAGAACCTACGACATTGGGGTCGACATAGAGGATGACCTAATGAAAGCACCCGCAGCCCCAGCTCCACAAACTGACAAGTGGAAGGGAAAGAGACCTGAGACAACACACAAAGTTCATGAGGTTAACGCCCTAGAGGCTCCTCAAGGGCCAAAGTCAAACAACTTCAAAAGCAATGCTAATCAGCTCAACTATCAAGGCAGGCCCCAAAGAGTCTTCACAAACCTCGGGATGTCGTACAGTGAGGCATTCGATCGGCTGGTCGAAAAACAAGTCATAGCACCAATCAGACCTACACCCGATCCTCCAGTTGACAAAATATCTAAGAGTTGACAAAATATCTAATAGCACCAATCAGACCTACACCCGATCCTACACTCCAAGTCCACGGCGGCATAATGCCGGACTTTCAAGTTCCCCAAATTCAATGTCTCAAATCCACGGCGACATAATGCCGGATTTTTCCAAATACGAAGCTTCATGTTCTACATACAAAATGCGTCCTTTTCCATTTCAAAATTCAAACTTCGAGTCAAATTCAAATTCCAACGGGTTGAAAATCCCCTGAAATAATACAAGTTCGAATTCTACGGGTTGAAAATCCCCTGAAATAATACAAATTCCAATGGGTTGAAATTCCCTTCAAATACTCCAATTCCAATGGGTTGAGATTTCCCTAAAATATTGACGGGTTGAAAATCCCCTAAAATAAAATAAACCCCATTCCAAATATTTCGAACGGGTTGAAAATCCCCTGAAATAATACAAGTTCGAATTCTACGGGTTGAAAATCCCCAGAAATAATACAAGTCCAATCTTCCAACGGGTTGAAACTCCCCTGAACTAATTCCAATTCTCAAGCGGGTTGAAATTCCCTTTAAATATTCTAAGTCCAATGGGTTGAAACTCCCCTAAAAAATTTGACGGGTTGAAATTCCCTTTAAATAATACAAAATCAATTCCCTTTCAATCGGGTTGAAATCCCCTTCAAATATTCAAAGTCCAATGGGTTGAAATCCCCCTGAAATATTGACGGGTTGAAATTCCCTTGAAATAATACAAAATTCGTTTTCCTAGTACGAGTCCAATTTCCAAATTCGTGAGCGGGTTGAAATTCCCTTCAAATAAGTCAACTTTCCAATAGATCGAAATATTCTTTTTCGACATCCCAAGTTCTAGTACAAGAGCCAACTTTCACAAAAGAATGAACGCTCCTCTCAAACATTTCCAACGGGTTGCAAATCTCGAATACAAGTACAAAATCCAAAATCCCGAATCTTCGGAGTGACACTTAGAGTCAAGTCTAGGTCTCACTCATTGCATGCATGTCATATCATGTGTCGGGGAGTCCAAGTTCTAAAATCATCTGGTGTGTTCTAACTAGGAGTCCGAAGATCCTGTGGGTTCGTCGAAGAGGAGAAAGGTTGAAAAGAAATCCATCAGCCCTAGCTTCCCTCATAGCCGTCATCGAACGAGCAGCCAGTTCATCTCCTACAAATAAAACTCCCAGCCCCATTCAAGAAACAATCCAAATGTCTGCCTCCGATCAACTCGCTCAACTCCTAGCGGCTTTTTCCAGCCTCAGTGCCAATGTGGAGAGCATAAGCAACCGATTGGGTGTCGTGGAACAGGGCGCGCCCACTGATGACTTAACCAAGAAGATCGAGAGTCTTGTCAGTAAGGTTACCAATCAAGAGAACTACTTTGACACCTCAATGGAGGACAACCTCAAGGGGAAGGCTAATCTGCCAGACAAGTTCTCCGCCAATGACATTCCAAAGTTGAAATTAACTGACAATCCCAAGTACCATCTCAAGAATTTCAGAGCTACAATGGCCATCAAAGGGGTCGAACTCGAGCTATACCCGGTAGTATTCCCTATGTCTCTGGAACCTGTCTGCCAAAAGTGGTACTATTCACTCAAGGAACATCAAACAAATACATGGGAGGAAGTTGCTCGAGCATTCATGGAGCAATATCAACCCAACATTCAACTTCAAACCACTCTAAGGGAACTAGAAGTTCTCAGGCAAGGGCCTCAGGAGGCTTTACTACTTACCTCAACCGATGGAGGGAAATGGCATCGCAAATGGTAACCCGGCCCTCCGAGAGAGAATTAGTCAAGATTTTCATTGCCGGTCTTCTTCCAAAGTACAATGCTCACTTGAAGTATCTAGGCTTAGAAAGCTTCAAGAGAACCTACGACATTGGGGTCGACATAGAGGATGACCTAATGAAAGCACCCGCAGCCCCAGCTCCACAAACTGACAAGTGGAAGGGAAAGAGACCTGAGACAACACACAAAGTTCATGAGGTTAACGCCCTAGAGGCTCCTCAAGGGCCAAAGTCAAACAACTTCAAAAGCAATGCTAATCAGCGCAACTATTAAGGCAGGCCCCAAAGAGTCTTCACAAACCTCGGGATGTCGTACAGTGAGGCATTCGATCGGCTGGTCGAAAAACAAGTCATAGCACCAATCAGACCTACACCCGATCCTCCAGTTGACAAAATATCTAAGAGTTGACAAAATATCTAATAGCACCAATCAGACCTACACCCGATCCTACACTCCAAGTCCACGGCGGCATAATGCCGGACTTTCAAGTTCCCCAAATTCAATGTCTCAAATCCACCGCGACATAATGCCGGATTTTTCCAAATACGAAGCTTCATGTTCTACATACAAAATGCGTCCTTTTCCATTTCAAAATTCAAACTTCGAGTCAAATTCAAATTCCAACGGGTTGAAAATCCCCTGAAATAATACAAGTTCGAATTCTACGGGTTGAAAATCCCCTGAAATAATACAAATTCCAATGGGTTGAAATTCCCTTCAAATACTCCAATTCCAATGGGTTGAGATTTCCCTAAAATATTGACGGGTTGAAAATCCCCTAAAATAAAATAAACCCCATTCCAAATATTTCGAACGGGTTGAAAATCCCCTGAAATAATACAAGTTCGAATTCTACGGGTTGAAAATCCCCAGAAATAATACAAGTCCAATCTTCCAACGGGTTGAAACTCCCCTGAAATAATTCCAATTCTCAAGCGGGTTGAAATTCCCTTTAAATATTCTAAGTCCAATGGGTTGAAACTCCCCTAAAAAATTTGACGGGTTGAAATTCCCTTTAAATAATACAAAATCAATTCCCTTTCAATCGGGTTGAAATCCCCTTCAAATATTCAAAGTCCAATGGGTTGAAATCCCCCTGAAATATTGACGGGTTGAAATTCCCTTGAAATAATACAAAATTCGTTTTCCTAGTACGAGTCCAATTTCCAAATTCGTGAGCGGGTTGAAATTCCCTTCAAATAAGTCAACTTTCCAATAGATCGAAATATTCTTTTTCGACATCCCAAGTTCTAGTACAAGAGCCAACTTTCACAAAAGAATGAACGCTCCTCTCAAACATTTCCAACGGGTTGCAAATCTCGAATACAAGTACAAAATCTAAAATCCCGAATCTTCGGAGTGACACTTAGAGTCAAGTCTAGGTCTCACTCATTGCATGCATGTCATATCATGTGTCGGGGAGTCCAAGTTCTAAAATCATCTGGTGTGTTCTAACTAGGAGTCCGAAGATCCTGTGGGTTCGTCGAAGAGGAGAAAGGTTGAAAAGAAATCCATCAGCCCTAGCTTCCCTCATAGCCGTCATCGAACGAGCAGCCAGTTCATCTCCTACAAATAAAACTCCCAGCCCCATTCAAGAAACAATCCAAATGTCTGCCTCCGATCAACTCGCTCAACTCCTAGCGGCTTTTTCCAGCCTCAGTGCCAATGTGGAGAGCATAAGCAACCGATTGGGTGTCGTGGAACAGGGCGCGCCCACTGATGACTTAACCAAGAAGATCGAGAGTCTTGTCAGTAAGGTTACCAATCAAGAGAACTACTTTGACACCTCAATGGAGGACAACCTCAAGGGGAAGGCTAATCTGCCAGACAAGTTCTCCGCCAATGACATTCCAAAGTTGAAATTAACTGACAATCCCAAGTACCATCTCAAGAATTTCAGAGCTACAATGGCCATCAAAGGGGTCGAACTCGAGCTATACCCGGTAGTATTCCCTATGTCTCTGGAACCTGTCTGCCAAAAGTGGTACTATTCACTCAAGGAACATCAAACAAATACATGGGAGGAAGTTGCTCGAGCATTCATGGAGCAATATCAACCCAACATTCAACTTCAAACCACTCTAAGGGAACTAGAAGTTCTCAGGCAAGGGCCTCAGGAGGCTTTACTACTTACCTCAACCGATGGAGGGAAATGGCATCGCAAATGGTAACCCGGCCCTCCGAGAGAGAATTAGTCAAAATTTTCATTGCCGGTCTTCTTCCAAAGTACAATGCTCACTTGAAGTATCTAGGCTTAGAAAGCTTCAAGAGAACCTACGACATTGGGGTCGACATAGAGGATGACCTAATGAAAGCACCCGCAGCCCCAGCTCCACAAACTGACAAGTGGAAGGGAAAGAGACCTGAGACAACACACAAAGTTCATGAGGTTAACGCCCTAGAGGCTCCTCAAGGGCCAAAGTCAAACAACTTCAAAAGCAATGCTAATCAGCGCAACTATTAAGGCAGGCCCCAAAGAGTCTTCACAAACCTCGGGATGTCGTACAGTGAGGCATTCGATCGGCTGGTCGAAAAACAAGTCATAGCACCAATCAGACCTACACCCGATCCTCCAGTTGACAAAATATCTAAGAGTTGACAAAATATCTAATAGCACCAAGCAGACCTACACCCGATCCTACACTCCAAGTCCACGGCGGCATAATGCCGGACTTTCAAGTTCCCCAAATTCAATGTCTCAAATCCACGGCGACATAATGCCGGATTTTTCCAAATACGAAGCTTCATGTTCTACATACAAAATGCGTCCTTTTCCATTTCAAAATTCAAACTTCGAGTCAAATTCAAATTCCAACGGGTTGAAAATCCCCTGAAATAATACAAGTTCGAATTCTACGGGTTGAAAATCCCCTGAAATAATACAAATTCCAATGGGTTGAAATTCCCTTCAAATACTCCAATTCCAATGGGTTGAGATTTCCCTAAAATATTGACGGGTTGAAAATCCCCTAAAATAAAATAAACCCCATTCCAAATATTTCGAACGGGTTGAAAATCCCCTGAAATAATACAAGTTCGAATTCTACGGGTTGAAAATCCCCAGAAATAATACAAGTCCAATCTTCCAACGGGTTGAAACTCCCCTGAAATAATTCCAATTCTCAAGCGGGTTGAAATTCCCTTTAAATATTCTAAGTCCAATGGGTTGAAACTCCCCTAAAAAATTTGACGGGTTGAAATTCCCTTTAAATAATACAAAATCAATTCCCTTTCAATCGGGTTGAAATCCCCTTCAAATATTCAAAGTCCAATGGGTTGAAATCCCCCTGAAATATTGACGGGTTGAAATTCCCTTGAAATAATACAAAATTCGTTTTCCTAGTACGAGTCCAATTTCCTAAATTCGTGAGCGGGTTGAAATTCCCTTCAAATAAGTCAACTTTCCAATAGATCGAAATATTCTTTTTCGACATCCCAAGTTCTAGTACAAGAGCCAACTTTCACAAAAGAATGAACGCTCCTCTCAAACATTTCCAACGGGTTGCAAATCTCGAATACAAGTACAAAATCCAAAATCCCGAATCTTCGGAGTGACACTTAGAGTCAAGTCTAGGTCTCACTCATTGCATGCATGTCATATCATGTGTCGGGGAGTCCAAGTTCTAAAATCATCTGGTGTGTTCTAACTAGGAGTCCGAACATCCTGTGGGTTCGTCGAAGAGGAGAAAGGTTGAAAAGAAATCCATCAGCCCTAGCTTCCCTCATAGCCGTCATCGAACGAGCAGCCAGTTCATCTCCTACAAATAAAACTCCCAGCCCCATTCAAGAAACAATCCAAATGTCTGCCTCCGATCAACTCGCTCAACTCCTAGCGGCTTTTTCCAGCCTCAGTGCCAATGTGGAGAGCATAAGCAACCGATTGGGTGTCGTGGAACAGGGCGCGCCCACTGATGACTTAACCAAGAAGATCGAGAGTCTTGTCAGTAAGGTTACCAATCAAGAGAACTACTTTGACACCTCAATGGAGGACAACCTCAAGGGGAAGGCTAATCTGCCAGACAAGTTCTCCGCCAATGACATTCCAAAGTTGAAATTAACTGACAATCCCAAGTACCATCTCAAGAATTTCAGAGCTACAATGGCCATCAAAGGGGTCGAACTCGAGCTATACCCGGTAGTATTCCCTATGTCTCTGGAACCTGTCTGCCAAAAGTGGTACTATTCACTCAAGGAACATCAAACAAATACATGGGAGGAAGTTGCACGAGCATTCATGGAGCAATATCAACCCAACATTCAACTTCAAACCACTCTAAGGGAACTAGAAGTTCTCAGGCAAGGGCCTCAGGAGGCTTTACTACTTACCTCAACCGATGGAGGGAAATGGCATCGCAAATGGTAACCCGGCCCTCCGAGAGAGAATTAGTCAAGATTTTCATTGCCGGTCTTCTTCCAAAGTACAATGCTCACTTGAAGTATCTAGGCTTAGAAAGCTTCAAGAGAACCTACGACATTGGGGTCGACATAGAGGATGACCTAATGAAAGCACCCGCAGCCCCAGCTCCACAAACTGACAAGTGGAAGGGAAAGAGACCTGAGACAACACACAAAGTTCATGAGGTTAACGCCCTAGAGGCTCCTCAAGGGCCAAAGTCAAACAACTTCAAAAGCAATGCTAATCAGCGCAACTATTAAGGCAGGCCCCAAAGAGTCTTCACAAACCTCGGGATGTCGTACAGTGAGGCATTCGATCGGCTGGTCGAAAAACAAGTCATAGCACCAATCAGACCTACACCCGATCCTCCAGTTGACAAAATATCTAAGAGTTGACAAAATATCTAATAGCACCAATCAGACCTACACCCGATCCTACACTCCAAGTCCACGGCGGCATAATGCCGGACTTTCAAGTTCCCCAAATTCAATGTCTCAAATCCACCGCGACATAATGCCGGATTTTTCCAAATACGAAGCTTCATGTTCTACATACAAAATGCGTCCTTTTCCATTTCAAAATTCAAACTTCGAGTCAAATTCAAATTCCAACGGGTTGAAAATCCCCTGAAATAATACAAGTTCGAATTCTACGGGTTGAAAATCCCCTGAAATAATACAAATTCCAATGGGTTGAAATTCCCTTCAAATACTCCAATTCCAATGGGTTGAGATTTCCCTAAAATATTGACGGGTTGAAAATCCCCTAAAATAAAATAAACCCCATTCCAAATATTTCGAACGGGTTGAAAATCCCCTGAAATAATACAAGTTCGAATTCTACGGGTTGAAAATCCCCAGAAATAATACAAGTCCAATCTTCCAACGGGTTGAAACTCCCCTGAAATAATTCCAATTCTCAAGCGGGTTGAAATTCCCTTTAAATATTCTAAGTCCAATGGGTTGAAACTCCCCTAAAAAATTTGACGGGTTGAAATTCCCTTTAAATAATACAAAATCAATTCCCTTTCAATCGGGTTGAAATCCCCTTCATATATTCAAAGTCCAATGGGTTGAAATCCCCCTGAAATATTGACGGGTTGAAATTCCCTTGAAATAATACAAAATTCGTTTTCCTAGTACGAGTCCAATTTCCAAATTCGTGAGCGGGTTGAAATTCCCTTCAAATAAGTCAACTTTCCAATAGATCGAAATATTCTTTTTCGACATCCCAAGTTCTAGTACAAGAGCCAACTTTCACAAAAGAATGAACGCTCCTCTCAAACATTTCCAACGGGTTGCAAATCTCGAATACAAGTACAAAATCCAAAATCCCGAATCTTCGGAGTGACACTTAGAGTCAAGTCTAGGTCTCACTCATTGCATGCATGTCATATCATGTGTCGGGGAGTCCAAGTTCTAAAATCATCTGGTGTGTTCTAACTAGGAGTCCGAACATCCTGTGGGTTCGTCGAAGAGGAGAAAGGTTGAAAAGAAATCCATCAGCCCTAGCTTCCCTCATAGCCGTCATCGAACGAGCAGCCAGTTCATCTCCTACAAATAAAACTCCCAGCCCCATTCAAGAAACAATCCAAATGTCTGCCTCCGATCAACTCGCTCAACTCCTAGCGGCTTTTTCCAGCCTCAGTGCCAATGTGGAGAGCATAAGCAACCGATTGGGTGTCGTGGAACAGGGCGCGCCCACTGATGACTTAACCAAGAAGATCGAGAGTCTTGTCAGTAAGGTTACCAATCAAGAGAACTACTTTGACACCTCAATGGAGGACAACCTCAAGGGGAAGGCTAATCTGCCAGACAAGTTCTCCGCCAATGACATTCCAAAGTTGAAATTAACTGACAATCCCAAGTACCATCTCAAGAATTTCAGAGCTACAATGGCCATCAAAGGGGTCGAACTCGAGCTATACCCGGTAGTATTCCCTATGTCTCTGGAACCTGTCTGCCAAAAGTGGTACTATTCACTCAAGGAACATCAAACAAATACATGGGAGGAAGTTGCACGAGCATTCATGGAGCAATATCAACCCAACATTCAACTTCAAACCACTCTAAGGGAACTAGAAGTTCTCAGGCAAGGGCCTCAGGAGGCTTTACTACTTACCTCAACCGATGGAGGGAAATGGCATCGCAAATGGTAACCCGGCCCTCCGAGAGAGAATTAGTCAAGATTTTCATTGCCGGTCTTCTTCCAAAGTACAATGCTCACTTGAAGTATCTAGGTTTAGAAAGCTTCAAGAGAACCTACGACATTGGGGTCGACATAGAGGATGACCTAATGAAAGCACCCGCAGCCCCAGCTCCACAAACTGACAAGTGGAAGGGAAAGAGACCTGAGACAACACACAAAGTTCATGAGGTTAACGCCCTAGAGGCTCCTCAAGGGCCAAAGTCAAACAACTTCAAAAGCAATGCTAATCAGCGCAACTATTAAGGCAGGCCCCAAAGAGTCTTCACAAACCTCGGGATGTCGTACAGTGAGGCATTCGATCGGCTGGTCGAAAAACAAGTCATAGCACCAATCAGACCTACACCCGATCCTCCAGTTGACAAAATATCTAAGAGTTGACAAAATATCTAATAGCACCAATCAGACCTACACCCGATCCTACACTCCAAGTCCACGGCGGCATAATGCCGGACTTTCAAGTTCCCCAAATTCAATGTCTCAAATCCACCGCGACATAATGCCGGATTTTTCCAAATACGAAGCTTCATGTTCTACATACAAAATGCGTCCTTTTCCATTTCAAAATTCAAACTTCGAGTCAAATTCAAATTCCAACGGGTTGAAAATCCCCTGAAATAATACAAGTTCGAATTCTACGGGTTGAAAATCCCCTGAAATAATACAAATTCCAATGGGTTGAAATTCCCTTCAAATACTCCAATTCCAATGGGTTGAGATTTCCCTAAAATATTGACGGGTTGAAAATCCCCTAAAATAAAATAAACCCCATTCCAAATATTTCGAACGGGTTGAAAATCCCCTGAAATAATACAAGTTCGAATTCTACGGGTTGAAAATCCCCAGAAATAATACAAGTCCAATCTTCCAACGGGTTGAAACTCCCCTGAAATAATTCCAATTCTCAAGCGGGTTGAAATTCCCTTTAAATATTCTAAGTCCAATGGGTTGAAACTCCCCTAAAAAATTTGACGGGTTGAAATTCCCTTTAAATAATACAAAATCAATTCCCTTTCAATCGGGTTGAAATCCCCTTCATATATTCAAAGTCCAATGGGTTGAAATCCCCCTGAAATATTGACGGGTTGAAATTCCCTTGAAATAATACAAAATTCGTTTTCCTAGTACGAGTCCAATTTCCAAATTCGTGAGCGGGTTGAAATTCCCTTCAAATAAGTCAACTTTCCAATAGATCGAAATATTCTTTTTCGACATCCCAAGTTCTAGTACAAGAGCCAACTTTCACAAAAGAATGAACGCTCCTCTCAAACATTTCCAACGGGTTGCAAATCTCGAATACAAGTACAAAATCCAAAATCCCGAATCTTCGGAGTGACACTTAGAGTCAAGTCTAGGTCTCACTCATTGCATGCATGTCATATCATGTGTCGGGGAGTCCAAGTTCTAAAATCATCTGGTGTGTTCTAACTAGGAGTCCGAACATCCTGTGGGTTCGTCGAAGAGGAGAAAGGTTGAAAAGAAATCCATCAGCCCTAGCTTCCCTCATAGCCGTCATCGAACGAGCAGCCAGTTCATCTCCTACAAATAAAACTCCCAGCCCCATTCAAGAAACAATCCAAATGTCTGCCTCCGATCAACTCGCTCAACTCCTAGCGGCTTTTTCCAGCCTCAGTGCCAATGTGGAGAGCATAAGCAACCGATTGGGTGTCGTGGAACAGGGCGCGCCCACTGATGACTTAACCAAGAAGATCGAGAGTCTTGTCAGTAAGGTTACCAATCAAGAGAACTACTTTGACACCTCAATGGAGGACAACCTCAAGGGGAAGGCTAATCTGCCAGACAAGTTCTCCGCCAATGACATTCCAAAGTTGAAATTAACTGACAATCCCAAGTACCATCTCAAGAATTTCAGAGCTACAATGGCCATCAAAGGGGTCGAACTCGAGCTATACCCGGTAGTATTCCCTATGTCTCTGGAACCTGTCTGCCAAAAGTGGTACTATTCACTCAAGGAACATCAAACAAATACATGGGAGGAAGTTGCTCGAGCATTCATGGAGCAATATCAACCCAACATTCAACTTCAAACCACTCTAAGGGAACTAGAAGTTCTCAGGCAAGGGCCTCAGGAGGCTTTACTACTTACCTCAACCGATGGAGGGAAATGGCATCGCAAATGGTAACCCGGCCCTCCGAGAGAGAATTAGTCAAGATTTTCATTGCCGGTCTTCTTCCAAAGTACAATGCTCACTTGAAGTATCTAGGCTTAGAAAGCTTCAAGAGAACCTACGACATTGGGGTCGACATAGAGGATGACCTAATGAAAGCACCCGCAGCCCCAGCTCCACAAACTGACAAGTGGAAGGGAAAGAGACCTGAGACAACACACAAAGTTCATGAGGTTAACGCCCTAGAGGCTCCTCAAGGGCCAAAGTCAAACAACTTCAAAAGCAATGCTAATCAGCGCAACTATCAAGGCAGGCCCCAAAGAGTCTTCACAAACCTCGGGATGTCGTACAGTGAGGCATTCGATCGGCTGGTCGAAAAACAAGTCATAGCACCAATCAGACCTACACCCGATCCTCCAGTTGACAAAATATCTAAGAGTTGACAAAATATCTAATAGCACCAATCAGACCTACACCCGATCCTACACTCCAAGTCCACGGCGGCATAATGCCGGACTTTCAAGTTCCCCAAATTCAATGTCTCAAATCCACGGCGACATAATGCCGGATTTTTCCAAATACGAAGCTTCATGTTCTACATACAAAATGCGTCCTTTTCCATTTCAAAATTCAAACTTCGAGTCAAATTCAAATTCCAACGGGTTGAAAATCCCCTGAAATAATACAAGTTCGAATTCTACGGGTTGAAAATCCCCTGAAATAATACAAATTCCAATGGGTTGAAATTCCCTTCAAAAACTCCAATTCCAATGGGTTGAGATTTCCCTAAAATATTGACGGGTTGAAAATCCCCTAAAATAAAATAAACCCCATTCCAAATATTTCGAACGGGTTTAAAATCCCCTGAAATAATACAAGTTCGAATTCTACGGGTTGAAAATCCCCAGAAATAATACAAGTCCAATCTTCCAACGGGTTGAAACTCCCCTGAAATAATTCCAATTCTCAAGCGGGTTGAAATTCCCTTTAAATATTCTAAGTCCAATGGGTTGAAACTCCCCTAAAAAATTTGACGGGTTGAAATTCCCTTTAAATAATACAAAATCAATTCCCTTATAATCGGGTTGAAATCCCCTTCAAATATTCAAAGTCCAATGGGTTGAAATCCCCCTGAAATATTGACGGGTTGAAATTCCCTTGAAATAATACAAAATTCGTTTTCCTAGTACGAGTCCAATTTCCAAATTCGTGAGCGGGTTGAAATTCCCTTCAAATAAGTCAACTTTCCAATAGATCGAAATATTCTTTTTCGACATCCCAAGTTCTAGTACAAGAGCCAACTTTCACAAAAGAATGAACGCTCCTCTCAAACATTTCCAACGGGTTGCAAATCTCGAATACAAGTACAAAATCCAAAATCCCGAATCTTCGGAGTGACACTTAGAGTCAAGTCTAGGTCTCACTCATTGCATGCATGTCATATCATGTGTCGGGGAGTCCAAGTTCTAAAATCATCTGGTGTGTTCTAACTAGGAGTCCGAACATCCTGTGGGTTCGTCGAAGAGGAGAAAGGTTGAAAAGAAATCCATCAGCCCTAGCTTCCCTCATAGCCGTCATCGAACGAGCAGCCAGTTCATCTCCTACAAATAAAACTCCCAGCCCCATTCAAGAAACAATCCAAATGTCTGCCTCCGATCAACTCGCTCAACTCCTAGCGGCTTTTTCCAGCCTCAGTGCCAATGTGGAGAGCATAAGCAACCGATTGGGTGTCGTGGAACAGGGCGCGCCCACTGATGACTTAACCAAGAAGATCGAGAGTCTTGTCAGTAAGGTTACCAATCAAGAGAACTACTTTGACACCTCAATGGAGGACAACCTCAAGGGGAAGGCTAATCTGCCAGACAAGTTCTCCGCCAATGACATTCCAAAGTTGAAATTAACTGACAATCCCAAGTACCATCTCAAGAATTTCAGAGCTACAATGGCCATCAAAGGGGTCGAACTCGAGCTATACCCGGTAGTATTCCCTATGTCTCTGGAACCTGTCTGCCAAAAGTGGTACTATTCACTCAAGGAACATCAAACAAATACATGGGAGGAAGTTGCTCGAGCATTCATGGAGCAATATCAACCCAACATTCAACTTCAAACCACTCTAAGGGAACTAGAAGTTCTCAGGCAAGGGCCTCAGGAGGCTTTACTACTTACCTCAACCGATGGAGGGAAATGGCATCGCAAATGGTAACCCGGCCCTCCGAGAGAGAATTAGTCAAGATTTTCATTGCCGGTCTTCTTCCAAAGTACAATGCTCACTTGAAGTATCTAGGCTTAGAAAGCTTCAAGAGAACCTACGACATTGGGGTCGACATAGAGGATGACCTAATGAAAGCACCCGCAGCCCCAGCTCCACAAACTGACAAGTGGAAGGGAAAGAGACCTGAGACAACACACAAAGTTCATGAGGTTAACGCCCTAGAGGCTCCTCAAGGGCCAAAGTCAAACAACTTCAAAAGCAATGCTAATCAGCGCAACTATCAAGGCAGGCCCCAAAGAGTCTTCACAAACCTCGGGATGTCGTACAGTGAGGCATTCGATCGGCTGGTCGAAAAACAAGTCATAGCACCAATCAGACCTACAC
Source organism: Spinacia oleracea (assembly GCF_020520425.1). Classification (NCBI taxonomy): domain Eukaryota; kingdom Viridiplantae; phylum Streptophyta; class Magnoliopsida; order Caryophyllales; family Amaranthaceae; genus Spinacia; species Spinacia oleracea. Next base: position 63,870,844 of record NC_079492.1, read on the forward strand.
CCGATCCTCCAGTTGACAAAATATCTAAGAGTTGACAAAATATCTAATAGCACCAATCAGACCTACACCCGATCCTACACTCCAAGTCCACGGCGGCATAATGCCGGACTTTCAAGTTCCCCAAATTCAGTGTCTCAAATCCACGGCGACATAATGCCGGATTTTTCCAAATACGAAGCTTCATGTTCTACATACAAAATGCGTCCTTTTCCATTTCAAAATTCAAACTTCGAGTCAAATTCAAATTCCAACGGGTTGAAAATCCCCTGAAATAATACAAGTTCGAATTCTACGGGTTGAAAATCCCCTGAAATAATACAAATTCCAATGGGTTGAAATTCCCTTCAAAAACTCCAATTCCAATGGGTTGAGATTTCCCTAAAATATTGACGGGTTGAAAATCCCCTAAAATAAAATAAACCCCATTCCAAATATTTCGAACGGGTTTAAAATCCCCTGAAATAATACAAGTTCGAATTCTACGGGTTGAAAATCCCCAGAAATAATACAAGTCCAATCTTCCAACGGGTTGAAACTCCCCTGAAATAATTCCAATTCTCAAGCGGGTTGAAATTCCCTTTAAATATTCTAAGTCCAATGGGTTGAAACTCCCCTAAAAAATTTGACGGGTTGAAATTCCCTTTAAATAATACAAAATCAATTCCCTTATAATCGGGTTGAAATCCCCTTCAAATATTCAAAGTCCAATGGGTTGAAATCCCCCTGAAATATTGACGGGTTGAAATTCCCTTGAAATAATACAAAATTCGTTTTCCTAGTACGAGTCCAATTTCCAAATTCGTGAGCGGGTTGAAATTCCCTTCAAATAAGTCAACTTTCCAATAGATCGAAATATTCTTTTTCGACATCCCAAGTTCTAGTACAAGAGCCAACTTTCACAAAAGAATGAACGCTCCTCTCAAACATTTCCAACGGGTTGCAAATCTCGAATACAAGTACAAAATCCAAAATCCCGAATCTTCGGAGTGACACTTAGAGTCAAGTCTAGGTCTCACTCATTGCATGCATGTCATATCATGTGTCGGGGAGTCCAAGTTCTAAAATCATCTGGTGTGTTCTAACTAGGAGTCCGAACATCCTGTGGGTTCGTCGAAGAGGAGAAAGGTTGAAAAGAAATCCATCAGCCCTAGCTTCCCTCATAGCCGTCATCGAACGAGCAGCCAGTTCATCTCCTACAAATAAAACTCCCAGCCCCATTCAAGAAACAATCCAAATGTCTCCCTCCGATCAACTCGCTCAACTCCTAGCGGCTTTTTCCAGCCTCAGTGCCAATGTGGAGAGCATAAGCAACCGATTGGGTGTCGTGGAACAGGGCGCGCCCACTGATGACTTAACCAAGAAGATCGAGAGTCTTGTCAGTAAGGTTACCAATCAAGAGAACTACTTTGACACCTCAATGGAGGACAACCTCAAGGGGAAGGCTAATCTGCCAGACAAGTTCTCCGCCAATGACATTCCAAAGTTGAAATTAACTGACAATCCCAAGTACCATCTCAAGAATTTCAGAGCTACAATGGCCATCAAAGGGGTCGAACTCGAGCTATACCCGGTAGTATTCCCTATGTCTCTGGAACCTGTCTGCCAAAAGTGGTACTATTCACTCAAGGAACATCAAACAAATACATGGGAGGAAGTTGCTCGAGCATTCATGGAGCAATATCAACCCAACATTCAACTTCAAACCACTCTAAGGGAACTAGAAGTTCTCAGGCAAGGGCCTCAGGAGGCTTTACTACTTACCTCAACCGATGGAGGGAAATGGCATCGCAAATGGTAACCCGGCCCTCCGAGAGAGAATTAGTCAAGATTTTCATTGCCGGTCTTCTTCCAAAGTACAATGCTCACTTGAAGTATCTAGGCTTAGAAAGCTTCAAGAGAACCTACGACATTGGGGTCGACATAGAGGATGACCTAATGAAAGCACCCGCAGCCCCAGCTCCACAAACTGACAAGTGGAAGGGAAAGAGACCTGAGACAACACACAAAGTTCATGAAAGTTCATGAGGTTAACGCCCTAGAGGCTCCTCAAGGGCCAAAGTCAAACAACTTCAAAAGCAATGCTAATCAGCGCAACTATCAAGGCAGGCCCCAAAGAGTCTTCACAAACCTCGGGATGTCGTACAGTGAGGCATTCGATCGGCTGGTCGAAAAACAAGTCATAGCACCAATCAGACCTACACCCGATCCTCCAGTTGACAAAATATCTAAGAGTTGACAAAATATCTAATAGCACCAATCAGACCTACACCCGATCCTACACTCCAAGTCCACGGCGGCATAATGCCGGACTTTCAAGTTCCCCAAATTCAATGTCTCAAATCCACGGCGACATAATGCCGGATTTTTCCAAATACGAAGCTTCATGTTCTACATACAAAATGCGTCCTTTTCCATTTCAAAATTCAAACTTCGAGTCAAATTCAAATTCCAACGGGTTGAAAATCCCCTGAAATAATACAAGTTCGAATTCTACGGGTTGAAAATCCCCTGAAATAATACAAATTCCAATGGGTTGAAATTCCCTTCAAATACTCCAATTCCAATGGGTTGAGATTTCCCTAAAATATTGACGGGTTGAAAATCCCCTAAAATAAAATAAACCCCATTCCAAATATTTCGAACGGGTTGAAAATCCCCTGAAATAATACAAGTTCGAATTCTACGGGTTGAAAATCCCCAGAAATAATACAAGTCCAATCTTCCAACGGGTTGAAACTCCCCTGAAATAATTCCAATTCTCAAGCGGGTTGAAATTCCCTTTAAATATTCTAAGTCCAATGGGTTGAAACTCCCCTAAAAAATTTGACGGGTTGAAATTCCCTTTAAATAATACAAAATCAATTCCCTTATAATCGGGTTGAAATCCCCTTCAAATATTCAAAGTCCAATGGGTTGAAATCCCCCTGAAATATTGACGGGTTGAAATTCCCTTGAAATAATACAAAATTCGTTTTCCTAGTACGAGTCCAATTTCCAAATTCGTGAGCGGGTTGAAATTCCCTTCAAATAAGTCAACTTTCCAATAGATCGAAATATTCTTTTTCGACATCCCAAGTTCTAGTACAAGAGCCAACTTTCACAAAAGAATGAACGCTCCTCTCAAACATTTCCAACGGGTTGCAAATCTCGAATACAAGTACAAAATCCAAAATCCCGAATCTTCGGAGTGACACTTAGAGTCAAGTCTAGGTCTCACTCATTGCATGCATGTCATATCATGTGTCGGGGAGTCCAAGTTCTAAAATCATCTGGTGTGTTCTAACTAGGAGTCCGAAGATCCTGTGGGTTCGTCGAAGAGGAGAAAGGTTGAAAAGAAATCCATCAGCCCTAGCTTCCCTCATAGCCGTCATCGAACGAGCAGCCAGTTCATCTCCTACAAATCAAACTCCCAGCCCCATTCAAGAAACAATCCAAATGTCTGCCTCCGATCAACTCGCTCAACTCCTAGCGGCTTTTTCCAGCCTCAGTGCCAATGTGGAGAGCATAAGCAACCGATTGGGTGTCGTGGAACAGGGCGCGCCCACTGATGACTTAACCAAGAAGATCGAGAGTCTTGTCAGTAAGGTTACCAATCAAGAGAACTACTTTGACACCTTAATGGAGGACAACCTCAAGGGGAAGGCGAATCTGCCAGACAAGTTCTCCGCCAATGACATTCCAAAGTTGAAATTAACTGACAATCCCAAGTACCATCTCAAGAATTTCAGAGCTACAATGGCCATCAAAGGGGTCGAACTCGAGCTATACCCGGTAGTATTCCCTATGTCTCTGGAACCTGTCTGCCAAAAGTGGTACTATTCACTCAAGGAACATCAAACAAATACATGGGAGGAAGTTGCTCGAGCATTCATGGAGCAATATCAACCCAACATTCAACTTCAAACCACTCTAAGGGAACTAGAAGTTCTCAGGCAAGGGCCTCAGGAGGCTTTACTACTTACCTCAACCGATGGAGGGAAATGGCATCGCAAATGGTAACCCGGCCCTCCGAGAGAGAATTAGTCAAGATTTTCATTGCCGGTCTTCTTCCAAAGTACAATGCTCACTTGAAGTATCTAGGCTTAGAAAGCTTCAAGAGAACCTACGACATTGGGGTCGACATAGAGGATGACCTAATGAAAGCACCCGCAGCCCCAGCTCCACAAACTGACAAGTGGAAGGGAAAGAGACCTGAGACAACACACAAAGTTCATGAGGTTAACGCCCTAGAGGCTCCTCAAGGGCCAAAGTCAAACAACTTCAAAAGCAATGCTAATCAGCGCAACTATCAAGGCAGGCCCCAAAGAGTCTTCACAAACCTCGGGATGTCGTACAGTGAGGCATTCGATCGGCTGGTCGAAAAACAAGTCATAGCACCAATCAGACCTACACCCGATCCTCCAGTTGACAAAATATCTAAGAGTTGACAAAATATCTAATAGCACCAATCAGACCTACACCCGATCCTACACTCCAAGTCCACGGCGGCATAATGCCGGACTTTCAAGTTCCCCAAATTCAATGTCTCAAATCCACGGCGACATAATGCCGGATTTTTCCAAATACGAAGCTTCATGTTCTACATACAAAATGCGTCCTTTTCCATTTCAAAATTCAAACTTCGAGTCAAATTCAAATTCCAACGGGTTGAAAATCCCCAGAAATAATACAAGTTCGAATTCTACGGGTTGAAAATCCCCTGAAATAATACAAATTCCAATGGGTTGAAATTCCCTTCAAATACTCCAATTCCAATGGGTTGAGATTTCCCTAAAATATTGACGGGTTGAAAATCCCCTAAAATAAAATAAACCCCATTCCAAATATTTCGAACGGGTTGAAAATCCCCTGAAATAATACAAGTTCGAATTCTACGGGTTGAAAATCCCCAGAAATAATACAAGTCCAATCTTCCAACGGGTTGAAACTCCCCTGAAATAATTCCAATTCTCAAGCGGGTTGAAATTCCCTTTAAATATTCTAAGTCCAATGGGTTGAAACTCCCCTAAAAAATTTGACGGGTTGAAATTCCCTTTAAATAATACAAAATCAATTCCCTTTCAATCGGGTTGAAATCCCCTTCAAATATTCAAAGTCCAATGGGTTGAAATCCCCCTGAAATATTGACGGGTTGAAATTCCCTTGAAATAATACAAAATTCGTTTTCCTAGTACGAGTCCAATTTCCAAATTCGTGAGCGGGTTGAAATTCCCTTCAAATAAGTCAACTTTCCAATAGATCGAAATATTCTTTTTCGACATCCCAAGTTCTAGTACAAGAGCCAACTTTCACAAAAGAATGAACGCTCCTCTCAAACATTTCCAACGGGTTGCAAATCTCGAATACAAGTACAAAATCCAAAATCCCGAATCTTCGGAGTGACACTTAGAGTCAAGTCTAGGTCTCACTCATTGCATGCATGTCATATCATGTGTCGGGGAGTCCAAGTTCTAAAATCATCTGGTGTGTTCTAACTAGGAGTCCGAAGATCCTGTGGGTTCGTCGAAGAGGAGAAAGGTTGAAAAGAAATCCATCAGCCCTAGCTTCCCTCATAGCCGTCATCGAACGAGCAGCCAGTTCATCTCCTACAAATCAAACTCCCAGCCCCATTCAAGAAACAATCCAAATGTCTGCCTCCGATCAACTCGCTCAACTCCTAGCGGCTTTTTCCAGCCTCAGTGCCAATGTGGAGAGCATAAGCAACCGATTGGGTGTCGTGGAACAGGGCGCGCCCACTGATGACTTAACCAAGAAGATCGAGAGTCTTGTCAGTAAGGTTACCAATCAAGAGAACTACTTTGACACCTCAATGGAGGACAACCTCAAGGGGAAGGCTAATCTGCCAGACAAGTTCTCCGCCAATGACATTCCAAAGTTGAAATTAACTGACAATCCCAAGTACCATCTCAAGAATTTCAGAGCTACAATGGCCATCAAAGGGGTCGAACTCGAGCTATACCCGGTAGTATTCCCTATGTCTCTGGAACCTGTCTGCCAAAAGTGGTACTATTCACTCAAGGAACATCAAACAAATACATGGGAGGAAGTTGCTCGAGCATTCATGGAGCAATATCAACCCAACATTCAACTTCAAACCACTCTAAGGGAACTAGAAGTTCTCAGGCAAGGGCCTCAGGAGGCTTTACTACTTACCTCAACCGATGGAGGGAAATGGCATCGCAAATGGTAACCCGGCCCTCCGAGAGAGAATTAGTCAAGATTTTCATTGCCGGTCTTCTTCCAAAGTACAATGCTCACTTGAAGTATCTAGGCTTAGAAAGCTTCAAGAGAACCTACGACATTGGGGTCGACATAGAGGATGACCTAATGAAAGCACCCGCAGCCCCAGCTCCACAAACTGACAAGTGGAAGGGAAAGAGACCTGAGACAACACACAAAGTTCATGAGGTTAACGCCCTAGAGGCTCCTCAAGGGCCAAAGTCAAACAACTTCAAAAGCAATGCTAATCAGCGCAACTATCAAGGCAGGCCCCAAAGAGTCTTCACAAACCTCGGGATGTCGTACAGTGAGGCATTCGATCGGCTGGTCGAAAAACAAGTCATAGCCCCAATCAGACCTACACCCGATCCTCCAATTGACAAAATATCTAAGAGTTGACAAAATATCTAATAGCACCAATCAGACCTACACCCGATCCTACACTCCAAGTCCACGGCGGCATAATGCTGGACTTTCAAGTTCCCCAAATTCAATGTCTCAAATCCACAGCGACATAATGCCGGATTTTTCCAAATACGAAGCTTCATGTTCTACATACAAAATGCGTCCTTTTCCATTTCAAAATTCAAACTTCGAGTCAAATTCAAATTCCAACGGGTTGAAAATCCCCTGAAATAATACAAGTTCGAATTCTACGGGTTGAAAATCCCCTGAAATAATACAAATTCCAATGGGTTGAAATTCCCTTCAAATACTCCAATTCCAATGGGTTGAGATTTCCCTAAAATATTGACGGGTTGAAAATCCCCTAAAATAAAATAAACCCCATTCCAAATATTTCGAACGGGTTGAAAATCCCCTGAAATAATACAAGTTCGAATTCTACGGGTTGAAAATCCCCAGAAATAATACAAGTCCAATCTTCCAACGGGTTGAAACTCCCCTGAAATAATTCCAATTCTCAAGCGGGTTGAAATTCCCTTTAAATATTCTAAGTCCAATGGGTTGAAACTCCCCTAAAAAATTTGACGGGTTGAAATTCCCTTTAAATAATACAAAATCAATTCCCTTTCAATCGGGTTGAAATCCCCTTCAAATATTCAAAGTCCAATGGGTTGAAATCCCCCTGAAATATTGACGGGTTGAAATTCCCTTGAAATAATACAAAATTCGTTTTCCTAGTACGAGTCCAATTTCCAAATTCGTGAGCGGGTTGAAATTCCCTTCAAATAAGTCAACTTTCCAATAGATCGAAATATTCTTTTTCGACATCCCAAGTTCTAGTACAAGAGCCAACTTTCACAAAAGAATGAACGCTCCTCTCAAACATTTCCAACGGGTTGCAAATCTCGAATACAAGTACAAAATCCAAAATCCCGAATCTTCGGAGTGACACTTAGAGTCAAGTCTAGGTCTCACTCATTGCATGCATGTCATATCATGTGTCGGGGAGTCCAAGTTCTAAAATCATCTGGTGTGTTCTAACTAGGAGTCCGAAGATCCTGTGGGTTCGTCGAAGAGGAGAAAGGTTGAAAAGAAATCCATCAGCCCTAGCTTCCCTCATAGCCGTCATCGAACGAGCAGCCAGTTCATCTCCTACAAATAAAACTCCCAGCCCCATTCAAGAAACAATCCAAATGTCTGCCTCCGATCAACTCGCTCAACTCCTAGCGGCTTTTTCCAGCCTCAGTGCCAATGTGGAGAGCATAAGCAACCGATTGGGTGTCGTGGAACAGGGCGCGCCCACTGATGACTTAACCAAGAAGATCGAGAGTCTTGTCAGTAAGGTTACCAATCAAGAGAACTACTTTGACACCTCAATGGAGGACAACCTCAAGGGGAAGGCTAATCTGCCAGACAAGTTCTCCGCCAATGACATTCCAAAGTTGAAATTAACTGACAATGCCAAGTACCATCTCAAGAATTTCAGAGCTACAATGGCCATCAAAGGGGTCGAACTCGAGCTATACCCGGTAGTATTCCCTATGTCTCTGGAACCTGTCTGCCAAAAGTGGTACTATTCACTCAAGGAACATCAAACAAATACATGGGAGGAAGTTGCTCGAGCATTCATGGAGCAATATCAACCCAACATTCAACTTCAAACCACTCTAAGGGAACTAGAAGTTCTCAGGCAAGGGCCTCAGGAGGCTTTACTACTTACCTCAACCGATGGAGGGAAATGGCATCGCAAATGGTAACCCGGCCCTCCGAGAGAGAATTAGTCAAGATTTTCATTGCCGGTCTTCTTCCAAAGTACAATGCTCACTTGAAGTATCTAGGCTTAGAAAGCTTCAAGAGAACCTACGACATTGGGGTCGACATAGAGGATGACCTAATGAAAGCACCCGCAGCCCCAGCTCCACAAACTGACAAGTGGAAGGGAAAGAGACCTGAGACAACACACAAAGTTCATGAGGTTAACGCCCTAGAGGCTCCTCAAGGGCCAAAGTCAAACAACTTCAAAAGCAATGCTAATCAGCGCAACTATCAAGGCAGGCCCCAAAGAGTCTTCACAAACCTCGGGATGTCGTACAGTGAGGTATTCGATCGGCTGGTCGAAAAACAAGTCATAGCCCCAATCAGACCTACACCCGATCCTCCAGTTGACAAAATATCTAAGAGTTGACAAAATATCTAATAGCACCAATCATACCTACACCCGATCCTACACTCCAAGTCCACGGCGGCATAATGCCGGACTTTCAAGTTCCCCAAATTCAATGTCTCAAATCCACGGCGACATAATGCCGGATTTTTCCAAATACGAAGCTTCATGTTCTACATACAAAATGCGTCCTTTTCCATTTCAAAATTCAAACTTCGAGTCAAATTCAAATTCCAACGGGTTGAAAATCCCCTGAAATAATACAAGTTCGAATTCTACGGGTTGAAAATCCCCTGAAATAATACAAATTCCAATGGGTTGAAATTCCCTTCAAATACTCCAATTCCAATGGGTTGAGATTTCCCTAAAATATTGACGGGTTGAAAATCCCCTAAAATAAAATAAACCCCATTCCAAATATTTCGAACGGGTTGAAAATCCCCTGAAATAATACAAGTTCGAATTCTACGGGTTGAAAATCCCCAGAAATAATACAAGTCCAATCTTCCAACGGGTTGAAACTCCCCTGAAATAATTCCAATTCTCAAGCGGGTTGAAATTCCCTTTAAATATTCTAAGTCCAATGGGTTGAAACTCCCCTAAAAAATTTGACGGGTTGAAATTCCCTTTAAATAATACAAAATCAATTCCCTTTCAATCGGGTTGAAATCCCCTTCAAATATTCAAAGTCCAATGGGTTGAAATCCCCCTGAAATATTGACAGGTTGAAATTCCCTTGAAATAATACAAAATTCGTTTTCCTAGTACGAGTCCAATTTCCAAATTCGTGAGCGGGTTGAAATTCCCTTCAAATAAGTCAACTTTCCAATAGATCGAAATATTCTTTTTCGACATCCCATGTTCTAGTACAAGAGCCAACTTTCACAAAAGAATGAACGCTCCTCTCAAACATTTCCAACGGGTTGCAAATCTCGAATACAAGTACAAAATCCAAAATCCCGAATCTTCAGAGTGACACTTAGAGTCAAGTCTAGGTCTCACTCATTGCATGCATGTCATATCATGTGTCGGGGAGTCCAAGTTCTAAAATCATCTGGTGTGTTCTAACTAGGAGTCCGAAGATCCTGTGGGTTCGTCGAAGAGGAGAAAGGTTGAAAAGAAATCCATCAGCCCTAGCTTCCCTCATAGCCGTCATCGAACGAGCAGCCAGTTCATCTCCTACAAATCAAACTCCCAGCCCCATTCAAGAAACAATCCAAATGTCTGCCTCCGATCAACTCGCTCAACTCCTAGCGGCTTTTTCCAGCCTCAGTGCCAATGTGGAGAGCATAAGCAACCGATTGGGTGTCGTGGAACAGGGCGCGCCCACTGATGACTTAACCAAGAAGATCGAGAGTTTTGTCAGTAAGGTTACCAATCAAGAGAACTACTTTGACACCTCAATGGAGGACAACCTCAAGGGGAAGGCTAATCTGCCAGACAAGTTCTCCGCCAATGACATTCCAAAGTTGAAATTAACTGACAATCCCAAGTACCATCTCAAGAATTTCAGAGCTACAATGGCCATCAAAGGGGTCGAACTCGAGCTATACCCGGTAGTATTCCCTATGTCTCTGGAACCTGTCTGCCAAAAGTGGTACTATTCACTCAAGGAACATCAAACAAATACATGGGAGGAAGTTGCTCGAGCATTCATGGAGCAATATCAACCCAACATTCAACTTCAAACCACTCTAAGGGAACTAGAAGTTCTCAGGCAAGGGCCTCAGGAGGCTTTACTACTTACCTCAACCGATGGAGGGAAATGGCATCGCAAATGGTAACCCGGCCCTCCGAGAGAGAATTAGTCAAGATTTTCATTGCCGGTCTTCTTCCAAAGTACAATGCTCACTTGAAGTATCTAGGCTTAGAAAGCTTCAAGAGAACCTACGACATTGGGGTCGACATAGAGGATGACCTAATGAAAGCACCCGCAGCCCCAGCTCCACAAACTGACAAGTGGAAGGGAAAGAGACCTGAGACAACACACAAAGTTCATGAGGTTAACGCCCTAGAGGCTCCTCAAGGGCCAAAGTCAAACAACTTCAAAAGCAATGCTAATCAGCGCAACTATCAAGGCAGGCCCCAAAGAGTCTTCACAAACCTCGGGATGTCGTACAGTGAGGCATTCGATCGGCTGGTCGAAAAACAAGTCATAGCCCCAATCAGACCTACACCCGATCCTCCAGTTGACAAAATATCTAAGAGTTGACAAAATATCTAATAGCACCAATCAGACCTACACCCGATCCTCCAGTTGACAAAATATCTAAGAGTTGACAAAATATCTAATAGCACCAATCAGACCTACACCCGATCCTACACTCCAAGTCCACGGCGGCATAATGCCGGACTTTCAAGTTCCCCAAATTCAATGTCTCAAATCCACGGCGACATAATGCCGGATTTTTCCAAATACGAAGCTTCATGTTCTACATACAAAATGCGTCCTTTTCCATTTCAAAATTCAAACTTCGAGTCAAATTCAAATTCCAACGGGTTGAAAATCCCCTGAAATAATACAAGTTCGAATTCTACGGGTTGAAAATCCCCTGAAATAATACAAATTCCAATGGGTTGAAATTCCCTTCAAATACTCCAATTCCAATGGGTTGAGATTTCCCTAAAATATTGACGGGTTGAAAATCCCCTAAAATAAAATAAACCCCATTCCAAATATTTCGAACGGGTTGAAAATCCCCTGAAATAATACAAGTTCGAATTCTACGGGTTGAAAATCCCCAGAAATAATACAAGTCCAATCTTCCAACGGGTTGAAACTCCCCTGAAATAATTCCAATTCTCAAGCGGGTTGAAATTCCCTTTAAATATTCTAAGTCCAATGGGTTGAAACTCCCCTAAAAAATTTGACGGGTTGAAATTCCCTTTAAATAATACAAAATCAATTCCCTTTCAATCGGGTTGAAATCCCCTTCAAATATTCAAAGTCCAATGGGTTGAAATCCCCCTGAAATATTGACGGGTTGAAATTCCCTTGAAATAATACAAAATTCGTTTTCCTAGTACGAGTCCAATTTCCAAATTCGTGAGCGGGTTGAAATTCCCTTCAAATAAGTCAACTTTCCAATAGATCGAAATATTCTTTTTCGACATCCCAAGTTCTAGTACAAGAGCCAACTTTCACAAAAGAATGAACGCTCCTCTCAAACATTTCCAACGGGTTGCAAATCTCGAATACAAGTACAAAATCCAAAATCCCGAATCTTCGGAGTGACACTTAGAGTCAAGTCTAGGTCTCACTCATTGCATGCATGTCATATCATGTGTCGGGGAGTCCAAGTTCTAAAATCATCTAGTGTGTTCTAACTAGGAGTCCGAAGATCCTGTGGGTTCGTCGAAGAGGAGAAAGGTTGAAAAGAAATCCATCAGCCCTAGCTTCCCTCATAGCCGTCATCGAACAAGCAGCCAGTTCATCTCCTACAAATCAAACTCCCAGCCCCATTCAAGAAACAATCCAAATGTCTGCCTCCTATCAACTCCCTCAACTCCTAGCGGCTTTTTCCAGCCTCAGTGCCAATGTGGAGAGCATAAGCAACCGATTGGGTGTCGTGGAACAGGGCGCGCCCACTGATGACTTAACCAAGAAGATCGAGAGTCTTGTCAGTAAGGTTACCAATCAAGAGAACTACTTTGACACCTCAATGGAGGACAACCTCAAGGGGAAGGCTAATCTGCCAGACAAGTTCTCCGCCAATGACATTCCAAAGTTGAAATTAACTGACAATGCCAAGTACCATCTCAAGAATTTCAGAGCTACAGTGGCCATCAAAGGGGTCGAACTCGAGCTATACCCGGTAGTATTCCCTATGTCTCTGGAACCTGTCTGCCAAAAGTGGTACTATTCACTCAAGGAACATCAAACAAATACATGGGAGGAAGTTGCTCGAGCATTCATGGAGCAATATCAACCCAACATTCAACTTCAAACCACTCTAAGGGAACTAGAAGTTCTCAGGCAAGGGCCTCAGGAGGCTTTACTACTTACCTCAACCGATGGAGGGAAATGGCATCGCAAATGGTAACCCGGCCCTCCGAGAGAGAATTAGTCAAGATTTTCATTGCCGGTCTTCTTCCAAAGTACAATGCTCACTTGAAGTATCTAGGCTTAGAAAGCTTCAAGAGAACCTACGACATTGGGGTCGACATAGAGGATGACCTAATGAAAGCACCCGCAGCCCCAGCTCCACAAACTGACAAGTGGAAGGGAAAGAGACCTGAGACAACACACAAAGTTCATGAGGTTAACGCCCTAGAGGCTCCTCAAGGGCCAAAGTCAAACAACTTCAAAAGCAATGCTAATCAGCGCAACTATCAAGGCAGGCCCCAAAGAGTCTTCACAAACCTCGGGATGTCGTACAGTGAGGTATTCGATCGGCTGGTCGAAAAACAAGTCATAGCACCAATCAGACCTACACCCGATCCTCCAGTTGACAAAATATCTAAGAGTTGACAAAATATCTAATAGCACCAATCATACCTACACCCGATCCTACACTCCAAGTCCACGGCGGCATAATGCCGGACTTTCAAGTTCCCCAAATTCAATGTCTCAAATCCACGGCGACATAATGCCGGATTTTTCCAAATACGAAGCTTCATGTTCTACATACAAAATGCGTCCTTTTCCATTTCAAAATTCAAACTTCGAGCCAAATTCAAATTCCAACGGGTTGAAAATCCCCTGAAATAATACAAGTTCGAATTCTACGGGTTGAAAATCCCCTGAAATAATACAAATTCCAATGGGTTGAAATTCCCTTCAAATACTCCAATTCCAATGGGTTGAGATTTCCCTAAAATATTGACGGGTTGAAAATCCCCTAAAATAAAATAAACCCCATTCCAAATATTTCGAACGGGTTGAAAATCCCCTGAAATAATACAAGTTCGAATTCTACGGGTTGAAAATCCCCAGAAATAATACAAGTCCAATCTTCCAACGGGTTGAAACTCCCCTGAAATAATTCCAATTCTCAAGCGGGTTGAAATTCCCTTTAAATATTCTAAGTCCAATGGGTTGAAACTCCCCTAAAAAAATTGACGGGTTGAAATTCCCTTTAAATAATACAAAATCAATTCCCTTTCAATCGGGTTGAAATCCCTTTCAAATATTCAAAGTCCAATGGGTTGAAATCCCCCTGAAATATTGACGGGTTGAAATTCCCTTGAAATAATACAAAATTCGTTTTCCTAGTACGAGTCCAATTTCCAAATTCGTGAGCGGGTTGAAATTCCCTTCAAATAAGTCAACTTTCCAATAGATCGAAATATTCTTTTTCGACATCCCATGTTCTAGTACAAGAGCCAACTTTCACAAAAGAATGAACGCTCCTCTCAAACATTTCCAACGGGTTGCAAATCTCGAATACAAGTACAAAATCCAAAATCCCGAATCTTCAGAGTGACACTTAGAGTCAAGTCTAGGTCTCACTCATTGCATGCATGTCATATCATGTGTCGGGGAGTCCAAGTTCTAAAATCATCTGGTGTGTTCTAACTAGGAGTCCGAAGATCCTGTGGGTTCGTCGAAGAGGAGAAAGGTTGAAAAGAAATCCATCAGCCCTAGCTTCCCTCATAGCCGTCATCGAACGAGCAGCCAGTTCATCTCCTACAAATCAAACTCCCAGCCCCATTCAAGAAACAATCCAAATGTCTGCCTCCGATCAACTCGCTCAACTCCTAGCGGCTTTTTCCAGCCTCAGTGCCAATGTGGAGAGCATAAGCAACCGATTGGGTGTCGTGGAACAGGGCGCGCCCACTGATGACTTAACCAAGAAGATCGAGAGTTTTGTCAGTAAGGTTACCAATCAAGAGAACTACTTTGACAGCTCAATGGAGGACAACCTCAAGGGGAAGGCTAATCTGCCAGACAAGTTCTCCGCCAATGACATTCCAAAGTTGAAATTAACTGACAATCCCAAGTACCATCTCAAGAATTTCAGAGCTACAATGGCCATCAAAGGGGTCGAACTCGAGCTATACCCGGTAGTATTCCCTATGTCTCTGGAACCTGTCTGCCAAAAGTGGTACTATTCACTCAAGGAACATCAAACAAATACATGGGAGGAAGTTGCTCGAGCATTCATGGAGCAATATCAACCCAACATTCAACTTCAAACCACTCTAAGGGAACTAGAAGTTCTCAGGCAAGGGCCTCAGGAGGCTTTACTACTTACCTCAACCGATGGAGGGAAATGGCATCGCAAATGGTAACCCGGCCCTCCGAGAGAGAATTAGTCAAGATTTTCATTGCCGGTCTTCTTCCAAAGTACAATGCTCACTTGAAGTATCTAGGCTTAGAAAGCTTCAAGAGAACCTACGACATTGGGGTCGACATAGAGGATGACCTAATGAAAGCACCCGCAGCCCCAGCTCCACAAACTGACAAGTGGAAGGGAAAGAGACCTGAGACAACACACAAAGTTCATGAGGTTAACGCCCTAGAGGCTCCTCAAGGGCCAAAGTCAAACAACTTCAAAAGCAATGCTAATCAGCGCAACTATCAAGGCAGGCCCCAAAGAGTCTTCACAAACCTCGGGATGTCGTACAGTGAGGCATTCGATCGGCTGGTCGAAAAACAAGTCATAGCCCCAATCAGACCTACACCCGATCCTCCAGTTGACAAAATATCTAAGAGTTGACAAAATATCTAATAGCACCAATCAGACCTACACCCGATCCTCCAGTTGACAAAATATCTAAGAGTTGACAAAATATCTAATAGCACCAATCAGACCTACACCCGATCCTACACTCCAAGTCCACGGCGGCATAATGCCGGACTTTCAAGTTCCCCAAATTCAATGTCTCAAATCCACGGCGACATAATGCCGGATTTTTCCAAATACGAAGCTTCATGTTCTACATACAAAATGCGTCCTTTTCCATTTCAAAATTCAAACTTCGAGTCAAATTCAAATTCCAACGGGTTGAAAATCCCCTGAAATAATACAAGTTCGAATTCTACGGGTTGAAAATCCCCTGAAATAATACAAATTCCAATGGGTTGAAATTCCCTTCAAATACTCCAATTCCAATGGGTTGAGATTTCCCTAAAATATTGACGGGTTGAAAATCCCCTAAAATAAAATAAACCCCATTCCAAATATTTCGAACGGGTTGAAAATCCCCTGAAATAATACAAGTTCGAATTCTACGGGTTGAAAATCCCCAGAAATAATACAAGTCCAATCTTCCAACGGGTTGAAACTCCCCTGAAATAATTCCAATTCTCAAGCGGGTTGAAATTCCCTTTAAATATTCTAAGTCCAATGGGTTGAAACTCCCCTAAAAAATTTGACGGGTTGAAATTCCCTTTAAATAATACAAAATCAATTCCCTTTCAATCGGGTTGAAATCCCCTTCAAATATTCAAAGTCCAATGGGTTGAAATCCCCCTGAAATATTGACGGGTTGAAATTCCCTTGAAATAATACAAAATTCGTTTTCCTAGTACGAGTCCAATTTCCAAATTCGTGAGCGGGTTGAAATTCCCTTCAAATAAGTCAACTTTCCAATAGATCGAAATATTCTTTTTCGACATCCCAAGTTCTAGTACAAGAGCCAACTTTCACAAAAGAATGAACGCTCCTCTCAAACATTTCCAACGGGTTGCAAATCTCGAATACAAGTACAAAATCCAAAATCCCGAATCTTCGGAGTGACACTTAGAGTCAAGTCTAGGTCTCACTCATTGCATGCATGTCATATCATGTGTCGGGGAGTCCAAGTTCTAAAATCATCTGGTGTGTTCTAACTAGGAGTCCGAAGATCCTGTGGGTTCGTCGAAGAGGAGAAAGGTTGAAAAGAAATCCATCAGCCCTAGCTTCCCTCATAGCCGTCATCGAACGAGCAGCCAGTTCATCTCCTACAAATCAAACTCCCAGCCCCATTCAAGAAACAATCCAAATGTCTGCCTCCTATCAACTCCCTCAACTCCTAGCGGCTTTTTCCAGCCTCAGTGCCAATGTGGAGAGCATAAGCAACCGATTGGGTGTCGTGGAACAGGGCGCGCCCACTGATGACTTAACCAAGAAGATCGAGAGTCTTGTCAGTAAGGTTACCAATCAAGAGAACTACTTTGACACCTCAATGGAGGACAACCTCAAGGGGAAGGCTAATCTGCCAGACAAGTTCTCCGCCAATGACATTCCAAAGTTGAAATTAACTGACAATGCCAAGTACCATCTCAAGAATTTCAGAGCTACAATGGCCATCAAAGGGGTCGAACTCGAGCTATACCCGGTAGTATTCCCTATGTCTCTGGAACCTGTCTGCCAAAAGTGGTACTATTCACTCAAGGAACATCAAACAAATACATGGGAGGAAGTTGCTCGAGCATTCATGGAGCAATATCAACCCAACATTCAACTTCAAACCACTCTAAGGGAACTAGAAGTTCTCAGGCAAGGGCCTCAGGAGGCTTTACTACTTACCTCAACCGATGGAGGGAAATGGCATCGCAAATGGTAACCCGGCCCTCCGAGAGAGAATTAGTCAAGATTTTCATTGCCGGTCTTCTTCCAAAGTACAATGCTCACTTGAAGTATCTAGGCTTAGAAAGCTTCAAGAGAACCTACGACATTGGGGTCGACATAGAGGATGACCTAATGAAAGCACCCGCAGCCCCAGCTCCACAAACTGACAAGTGGAAGGGAAAGAGACCTGAGACAACACACAAAGTTCATGAGGTTAACGCCCTAGAGGCTCCTCAAGGGCCAAAGTCAAACAACTTCAAAAGCAATGCTAATCAGCGCAACTATCAAGGCAGGCCCCAAAGAGTCTTCACAAACCTCGGGATGTCGTACAGTGAGGTATTCGATCGGCTGGTCGAAAAACAAGTCATAGCACCAATCAGACCTACACCCGATCCTCCAGTTGACAAAATATCTAAGAGTTGACAAAATATCTAATAGCACCAATCAGACCTACACCCGATCCTACACTCCAAGTCCACGGCGGCATAATGCCGGACTTTCAAGTTCCCCAAATTCAATGTCTCAAATCCACGGCGACATAATGCCGGATTTTTCCAAATACGAAGCTTCATGTTCTACATACAAAATGCGTCCTTTTCCATTTCAAAATTCAAACTTCGAGCCAAATTCAAATTCCAACGGGTTGAAAATCCCCTGAAATAATACAAGTTCGAATTCTACGGGTTGAAAATCCCCTGAAATAATACAAATTCCAATGGGTTGAAATTCCCTTCAAATACTCCAATTCCAATGGGTTGAGATTTCCCTAAAATATTGACGGGTTGAAAATCCCCTAAAATAAAATAAACCCCATTCCAAATATTTCGAACGGGTTGAAAATCCCCTGAAATAATACAAGTTCGAATTCTACGGGTTGAAAATCCCCAGAAATAATACAAGTCCAATCTTCCAACGGGTTGAAACTCCCCTGAAATAATTCCAATTCTCAAGCGGGTTGAAATTCCCTTTAAATATTCTAAGTCCAATGGGTTGAAACTCCCCTAAAAAATTTGACGGGTTGAAATTCCCTTTAAATAATACAAAATCAATTCCCTTTCAATCGGGTTGAAATCCCCTTCAAATATTCAAAGTCCAATGGGTTGAAATCCCCCTGAAATATTGACGGGTTGAAATTCCCTTGAAATAATACAAAATTCGTTTTCCTAGTACGAGTCCAATTTCCAAATTCGTGAGCGGGTTGAAATTCCCTTCAAATAAGTCAACTTTCCAATAGATCGAAATATTCTTTTTCGACATCCCAAGTTCTAGTACAAGAGCCAACTTTCACAAAAGAATGAACGCTCCTCTCAAACATTTCCAACGGGTTGCAAATCTCGAATACAAGTACAAAATCCAAAATCCCGAATCTTCGGAGTGACACTTAGAGTCAAGTCTAGGTCTCACTCATTGCATGCATGTCATATCATGTGTCGGGGAGTCCAAGTTCTAAAATCATCTGGTGTGTTCTAACTAGGAGTCCGAAGATCCTGTGGGTTCGTCGAAGAGGAGAAAGGTTGAAAAGAAATCCATCAGCCCTAGCTTCCCTCATAGCCGTCATCGAACGAGCAGCCAGTTCATCTCCTACAAATAAAACTCCCAGCCCCATTCAAGAAACAATCCAAATGTCTGCCTCCGATCAACTCGCTCAACTCCTAGCGGCTTTTTCCAGCCTCAGTGCCAATGTGGAGAGCATAAGCAACCGATTGGGTGTCGTGGAACAGGGCGCGCCCACTGATGACTTAACCAAGAAGATCGAGAGTCTTGTCAGTAAGGTTACCAATCAAGAGAACTACTTTGACACCTCAATGGAGGACAACCTCAAGGGGAAGGCTAATCTGCCAGACAAGTTCTCCGCCAATGACATTCCAAAGTTGAAATTAACTGACAATGCCAAGTACCATCTCAAGAATTTCAGAGCTACAATGGCCATCAAAGGGGTCGAACTCGAGCTATACCCGGTAGTATTCCCTATGTCTCTGGAACCTGTCTGCCAAAAGTGGTACTATTCACTCAAGGAACATCAAACAAATACATGGGAGGAAGTTGCTCGAGCATTCATGGAGCAATATCAACCCAACATTCAACTTCAAACCACTCTAAGGGAACTAGAAGTTCTCAGGCAAGGGCCTCAGGAGGCTTTACTACTTACCTCAACCGATGGAGGGAAATGGCATCGCAAATGGTAACCCGGCCCTCCGAGAGAGAATTAGTCAAGATTTTCATTGCCGGTCTTCTTCCAAAGTACAATGCTCACTTGAAGTATCTAGGCTTAGAAAGCTTCAAGAGAACCTACGACATTGGGGTCGACATAGAGGATGACCTAATGAAAGCACCCGCAGCCCCAGCTCCACAAACTGACAAGTGGAAGGGAAAGAGACCTGAGACAACACACAAAGTTCATGAGGTTAACGCCCTAGAGGCTCCTCAAGGGCCAAAGTCAAACAACTTCAAAAGCAATGCTAATCAGCGCAACTATCAAGGCAGGCCCCAAAGAGTCTTCACAAACCTCGGGATGTCGTACAGTGAGGTATTCGATCGGCTGGTCGAAAAACAAGTCATAGCCCCAATCAGACCTACACCCGATCCTCCAGTTGACAAAATATCTAAGAGTTGACAAAATATCTAATAGCACCAATCATACCTACACCCGATCCTACACTCCAAGTCCACGGCGGCATAATGCCGGACTTTCAAGTTCCCCAAATTCAATGTCTCAAATCCACGGCGACATAATGCCGGATTTTTCCAAATACGAAGCTTCATGTTCTACATACAAAATGCGTCCTTTTCCAATTCAAAATTCAAACTTCGAACCAAATTCAAATTCCAACGGGTTGAAAATCCCCTGAAATAATACAAGTTCGAATTCTACGGGTTGAAAATCCCCTGAAATAATACAAATTCCAATGGGTTGAAATTCCCTTCAAATACTCCAATTCCAATGGGTTGAGATTTCCCTAAAATATTGACGGGTTGAAAATCCCCTAAAATAAAATAAACCCCATTCCAAATATTTCGAACGGGTTGAAAATCCCCTGAAATAATACAAGTTCGAATTCTACGGGTTGAAAATCCCCAGAAATAATACAAGTCCAATCTTCCAACGGGTTGAAACTCCCCTGAAATAATTCCAATTCTCAAGCGGGTTGAAATTGCCTTTAAATATTCTAAGTCCAATGGGTTGAAACTCCCCTAAAAAATTTGACGGGTTGAAATTCCCTTTAAATAATACAAAATCAATTCCCTTTCAATCGGGTTGAAATCCCCTTCAAATATTCAAAGTCCAATGGGTTGAAATCCCCCTGAAATATTGACAGGTTGAAATTCCCTTGAAATAATACAAAATTCGTTTTCCTAGTACGAGTCCAATTTCCAAATTCGTGAGCGGGTTGAAATTCCCTTCAAATAAGTCAACTTTCCAATAGATCGAAATATTCTTTTTCGACATCCCATGTTCTAGTACAAGAGCCATCTTTCACAAAAGAATGAACGCTCCTCTCAAACATTTCCAACGGGTTGCAAATCTCGAATACAAGTACAAAATCCAAAATCCCGAATCTTCAGAGTGACACTTAGAGTCAAGTCTAGGTCTCAC
Source organism: Spinacia oleracea (assembly GCF_020520425.1). Taxonomy (NCBI): domain Eukaryota; kingdom Viridiplantae; phylum Streptophyta; class Magnoliopsida; order Caryophyllales; family Amaranthaceae; genus Spinacia; species Spinacia oleracea. The sequence continues at coordinate 63,891,725 of NC_079492.1, forward strand.
TCATTGCATGCATGTCATATCATGTGTCGGGGAGTCCAAGTTCTAAAATCATCTGGTGTGTTCTAACTAGGAGTCCGAAGATCCTGTGGGTTCGTCGAAGAGGAGAAAGGTTGAAAAGAAATCCATCAGCCCTAGCTTCCCTCATAGCCGTCATCGAACGAGCAGCCAGTTCATCTCCTACAAATCAAACTCCCAGCCCCATTCAAGAAACAATCCAAATGTCTGCCTCCGATCAACTCGCTCAACTCCTAGCGGCTTTTTCCAGCCTCAGTGCCAATGTGGAGAGCATAAGCAACCGATTGGGTGTCGTGGAACAGGGCGCGCCCACTGATGACTTAACCAAGAAGATCGAGAGTTTTGTCAGTAAGGTTACCAATCAAGAGAACTACTTTGACAGCTCAATGGAGGACAACCTCAAGGGGAAGGCTAATCTGCCAGACAAGTTCTCCGCCAATGACATTCCAAAGTTGAAATTAACTGACAATCCCAAGTACCATCTCAAGAATTTCAGAGCTACAATGGCCATCAAAGGGGTCGAACTCGAGCTATACCCGGTAGTATTCCCTATGTCTCTGGAACCTGTCTGCCAAAAGTGGTACTATTCACTCAAGGAACATCAAACAAATACATGGGAGGAAGTTGCTCGAGCATTCATGGAGCAATATCAACCCAACATTCAACTTCAAACCACTCTAAGGGAACTAGAAGTTCTCAGGCAAGGGCCTCAGGAGGCTTTACTACTTACCTCAACCGATGGAGGGAAATGGCATCGCAAATGGTAACCCGGCCCTCCGAGAGAGAATTAGTCAAGATTTTCATTGCCGATCTTCTTCCAAAGTACAATGCTCACTTGAAGTATCTAGGCTTAGAAAGCTTCAAGAGAACCTACGACATTGGGGTGGACATAGAGGATGACCTAATGAAAGCACCCGCAACCCCAGCTCCACAAACTGACAAGTGGAAGGGAAAGAGACCTGAGACAACACACAAAGTTCATGAGGTTAACGCCCTAGAGGCTCCTCAAGGGCCAAAGTCAAACAACTTCAAAAGCAATGCTAATCAGCGCAACTATCAAGGCAGGCCCCAAAGAGTCTTCATAAACCTCGGGATGTCGTACAGTGAGGAATTCGATCGGCTGGTCGAAAAACAAGTCATAGCACCAATCAGACCTACACCCGATCCTCCAGTTGACAAAATATCTAAGAGTTGACAAAATATCTAATAGCACCAATCAGACCTACACCCGATCCTACACTCCAAGTCCACGGCGGCATAATGCCGGACTTTCAAGTTCCCCAAATTCAATGTCTCAAATCCACGGCGACATAATGCCGGATTTTTCCAAAGACGAAGCTTCATGTTCTACATACAAAATGCGTCCTTTTCCATTTCAAATTCAAACTTCGAGTCAAATTCAAATTCCAACGGGTTGAAAATCCCCTGAAATAATACAAGTTCGAATTCTACGGGTTGAAAATCCCCTGAAATAATACAAATTCCAATGGGTTGAAATTCCCTTCAAATACTCCAATTCCAATGGGTTGAGATTTCCCTAAAATATTGACGGGTTGAAAATCCCCTAAAATAAAATAAACCCCATTCCAAATATTTCGAACGGGTTGAAAATCCCCTGAAATAATACAAGTTCGAATTCTACGGGTTGAAAATCCCCAGAAATAATACAAGTCCAATCTTCCAACGGGTTGAAACTCCCCTGAAATAATTCCAATTCTCAAGCGGGTTGAAATTCCCTTTAAATATTCTAAGTCCAATGGGTTGAAACTCCCCTAAAAAATTTGACGGGTTGAAATTCCCTTTAAATAATACAAAATCAATTCCCTTTCAATCGGGTTGAAATCCCCTTCAAATATTCAAAGTCCAATGGGTTGAAATCCCCCTGAAATATTGACGGGTTGAAATTCCCTTGAAATAATACAAAATTCGTTTTCCTAGTACGAGTCCAATTTCCAAATTCGTGAGCGGGTTGAAATTCCCTTCAAATAAGTCAACTTTCCAATAGATCGAAATATTCTTTTTCGACATCCCAAGTTCTAGTACAAGAGCCATCTTTCACAAAAGAATGAACGCTCCTCTCAAACATTTCCAACGGGTTGCAAATCTCGAATACAAGTACAAAATCCAAAATCCCGAATCTTCAGAGTGACACTTAGAGTCAAGTCTAGGTCTCACTCATTGCATGCATGTCATATCATGTGTCGGGGAGTCCAAGTTCTAAAATCATCTGGTGTGTTCTAACTAGGAGTCCGAAGATCCTGTGGGTTCGTCGAAGAGGAGAAAGGTTGAAAAGAAATCCATCAGCCCTAGCTTCCCTCATAGCCGTCATCGAACGAGCAGCCAGTTCATCTCCTACAAATCAAACTCCCAGCCCCATTCAAGAAACAATCCAAATGTCTGCCTCCGATCAACTCGCTCAACTCCTAGCGGCTTTTTCCAGCCTCAGTGCCAATGTGGAGAGCATAAGCAACCGATTGGGTGTCGTGGAACAGGGCGCGCCCACTGATGACTTAACCAAGAAGATCGAGAGTTTTGTCAGTAAGGTTACCAATCAAGAGAACTACTTTGACAGCTCAATGGAGGACAACCTCAAGGGGAAGGCTAATCTGCCAGACAAGTTCTCCGCCAATGACATTCCAAAGTTGAAATTAACTGACAATCCCAAGTACCATCTCAAGAATTTCAGAGCTACAATGGCCATCAAAGGGGTCGAACTCGAGCTATACCCGGTAGTATTCCCTATGTCTCTGGAACCTGTCTGCCAAAAGTGGTACTATTCACTCAAGGAACATCAAACAAATACATGGGAGGAAGTTGCTCGAGCATTCATGGAGCAATATCAACCCAACATTCAACTTCAAACCACTCTAAGGGAACTAGAAGTTCTCAGGCAAGGGCCTCAGGAGGCTTTACTACTTACCTCAACCGATGGAGGGAAATGGCATCGCAAATGGTAACCCGGCCCTCCGAGAGAGAATTAGTCAAGATTTTCATTGCCGGTCTTCTTCCAAAGTACAATGCTCACTTGAAGTATCTAGGCTTAGAAAGCTTCAAGAGAACCTACGACATTGGGGTCGACATAGAGGATGACCTAATGAAAGCACCCGCAGCCCCAGCTCCACAAACTAACAAGTGGAAGGGAAAGAGACCTGAGACAACACACAAAGTTCATGAGGTTAACGCCCTAGAGGCTCCTCAAGGGCCAAAGTCAAACAACTTCAAAAGCAATGCTAATCAGCGCAACTATCAAGGCAGGCCCCAAAGAGTCTTCATAAACCTCGGGATGTCGTACAGTGAGGCATTCGATCGGCTGGTCGAAAAACAAGTCATAGCACCAATCAGACCTACACCCGATCCTCCAGTTGACAAAATATCTAAGAGTTGACAAAATATCTAATAGCACCAATCAGACCTACACCCGATCCTACACTCCAAGTCCACGGCGGCATAATGCCGGACTTTCAAGTTCCCCAAATTCAATGTCTCAAATCCACGGCGACATAATGCCGGATTTTTCCAAATACGAAGCTTCATGTTCTACATACAAAATGCGTCCTTTTCCATTTCAAATTCAAACTTCGAGTCAAATTCAAATTCCAACGGGTTGAAAATCCCCTGAAATAATACAAGTTCGAATTCTACGGGTTGAAAATCCCCTGAAATAATACAAATTCCAATGGGTTGAAATTCCCTTCAAATACTCCAATTCCAATGGGTTGAGATTTCCCTAAAATATTGACGGGTTGAAAATCCCCTAAAATAAAATAAACCCCATTCCAAATATTTCGAACGGGTTGAAAATCCCCTGAAATAATACAAGTTCGAATTCTACGGGTTGAAAATCCCCAGAAATAATACAAGTCCAATCTTCCAACGGGTTGAAACTCCCCTGAAATAATTCCAATTCTCAAGCGGGTTGAAATTCCCTTTAAATATTCTAAGTCCAATGGGTTGAAACTCCCCTAAAAAATTTGACGGGTTGAAATTCCCTTTAAATAATACAAAATCAATTCCCTTTCAATCGGGTTGAAATCCCCTTCAAATATTCAAAGTCCAATGGGTTGAAATCCCCCTGAAATATTGAAGGGTTGAAATTCCCTTGAAATAATACAAAATTCGTTTTCCTAGTACGAGTCCAATTTCCAAATTCGTGAGCGGGTTGAAATTCCCTTCAAATAAGTCAACTTTCCAATAGATCGAAATATTCTTTTTCGACATCCCAAGTTCTAGTACAAGAGCCAACTTTCACAAAAGAATGAACGCTCCTCTCAAACATTTCCAACGGGTTGCAAATCTCGAATACAAGTACAAAATCCAAAATCCCGAATCTTCGGAGTGACACTTAGAGTCAAGTCTAGGTCTCACTCATTGCATGCATGTCATATCATGTGTCGGGGAGTCCAAGTTCTAAAATCATCTGGTGTGTTCTAACTAGGAGTCCGAAGATCCTGTGGGTTCGTCGAAGAGGAGAAAGGTTGAAAAGAAATCCATCAGCCCTAGCTTCCCTCATAGCCGTCATCGAACGAGCAGCCAGTTCATCTCCTACAAATCAAACTCCCAGCCCCATTCAAGAAACAATCCAAATGTCTGCCTCCGATCAACTCGCTCAACTCCTAGCGGCTTTTTCCAGCCTCAGTGCCAATGTGGAGAGCATAAGCAACCGATTGGGTGTCGTGGAACAGGGCGCGCCCACTGATGACTTAACCAAGAAGATCGAGAGTTTTGTCAGTAAGGTTACCAATCAAGAGAACTACTTTGACAGCTCAATGGAGGACAACCTCAAGGGGAAGGCTAATCTGCCAGACAAGTTCTCCGCCAATGACATTCCAAAGTTGAAATTAACTGACAATCCCAAGTACCATCTCAAGAATTTCAGAGCTACAATGGCCATCAAAGGGGTCGAACTCGAGCTATACCCGGTAGTATTCCCTATGTCTCTGGAACCTGTCTGCCAAAAGTGGTACTATTCACTCAAGGAACATCAAACAAATACATGGGAGGAAGTTGCTCGAGCATTCATGGAGCAATATCAACCCAACATTCAACTTCAAACCACTCTAAGGGAACTAGAAGTTCTCAGGCAAGGGCCTCAGGAGGCTTTACTACTTACCTCAACCGATGGAGGGAAATGGCATCGCAAATGGTAACCCGGCCCTCCGAGAGAGAATTAGTCAAGATTTTCATTGCCGGTCTTCTTCCAAAGTACAATGCTCACTTGAAGTATCTAGGCTTAGAAAGCTTCAAGAGAACCTACGACATTGGGGTCGACATAGAGGATGACCTAATGAAAGCACCCGCAGCCCCAGCTCCACAAACTAACAAGTGGAAGGGAAAGAGACCTGAGACAACACACAAAGTTCATGAGGTTAACGCCCTAGAGGCTCCTCAAGGGCCAAAGTCAAACAACTTCAAAAGCAATGCTAATCAGCGCAACTATCAAGGCAGGCCCCAAAGAGTCTTCACAAACCTCGGGATGTCGTACAGTGAGGCATTCGATCGGCTGGTCGAAAAACAAGTCATAGCACCAATCAGACCTACACCCGATCCTCCAGTTGACAAAATATCTAAGAGTTGACAAAATATCTAATAGCACCAATCAGACCTACACCCGATCCTACACTCCAAGTCCACGGCGGCATAATGCCGGACTTTCAAGTTCCCCAAATTCAATGTCTCAAATCCACGGCGACATAATGCCGGATTTTTCCAAATACGAAGCTTCATGTTCTACATACAAAATGCGTCCTTTTCCATTTCAAATTCAAACTTCGAGTCAAATTCAAATTCCAACGGGTTGAAAATCCCCTGAAATAATACAAGTTCGAATTCTACGGGTTGAAAATCCCCTGAAATAATACAAATTCCAATGGGTTGAAATTCCCTTCAAATACTCCAATTCCAATGGGTTGAGATTTCCCTAAAATATTGACGGGTTGAAAATCCCCTAAAATAAAATAAACCCCATTCCAAATATTTCGAACGGGTTGAAAATCCCCTGAAATAATACAAGTTCGAATTCTACGGGTTGAAAATCCCCAGAAATAATACAAGTCCAATCTTCCAACGGGTTGAAACTCCCCTGAAATAATTCCAATTCTCAAGCGGGTTGAAATTCCCTTTAAATATTCTAAGTCCAATGGGTTGAAACTCCCCTAAAAAATTTGACGGGTTGAAATTCCCTTTAAATAATACAAAATCAATTCCCTTTCAATCGGGTTGAAATCCCCTTCAAATATTCAAAGTCCAATGGGTTGAAATCCCCCTGAAATATTGACGGGTTGAAATTCCCTTGAAATAATACAAAATTCGTTTTCCTAGTACGAGTCCAATTTCCAAATTCGTGAGCGGGTTGAAATTCCCTTCAAATAAGTCAACTTTCCAATAGATCGAAATATTCTTTTTCGACATCCCAAGTTCTAGTACAAGAGCCAACTTTCACAAAAGAATGAACGCTCCTCTCAAACATTTCCAACGGGTTGCAAATCTCGAATACAAGTACAAAATCCAAAATCCCGAATCTTCGGAGTGACACTTAGAGTCAAGTCTAGGTCTCACTCATTGCATGCATGTCATATCATGTGTCGGGGAGTCCAAGTTCTAAAATCATCTGGTGTGTTCTAACTAGGAGTCCGAAGATCCTGTGGGTTCGTCGAAGAGGAGAAAGGTTGAAAAGAAATCCATCAGCCCTAGCTTCCCTCATAGCCGTCATCGAACGAGCAGCCAGTTCATCTCCTACAAATAAAACTCCCAGCCCCATTCGAGAAACAATCCAAATGTCTGCCTCCGATCAACTCGCTCAACTCCTAGCGGCTTTTTCCAGCCTCAGTGCCAATGTGGCGAGCATAAGCAACCGATTGGGTGTCGTGGAACAGGGCGCGCCCACTGATGACTTAACCAAGAAGATCGAGAGTCTTGTCAGTAAGGTTACCAATCAAGAGAACTACTTTGACACCTCAATGGAGGACAACCTCAAGGGGAAGGCTAATCTGCCAGACAAGTTCTCCGCCAATGACATTCCAAAGTTGAAATTAACTGACAATCCCAAGTACCATCTCAAGAATTTCAGAGCTACAATGGCCATCAAAGGGGTCGAACTCGAGCTATACCCGGTAGTATTCCCTATGTCTCTGGAACCTGTCTGCCAAAAGTGGTACTATTCACTCAAGGAACATCAAACAAATACATGGGAGGAAGTTGCTCGAGCATTCATGGAGCAATATCAACCCAACATTCAACTTCAAACCACTCTAAGGGAACTAGAAGTTCTCAGGCAAGGGCCTCAGGAGGCTTTACTACTTACCTCAACCGATGGAGGGAAATGGCATCGCAAATGGTAACCCGGCCCTCCAAGAGAGAATTAGTCAAGATTTTCATTGCCGGTCTTCTTCCAAAGTACAATGCTCACTTGAAGTATCTAGGCTTAGAAAGCTTCAAGAGAACCTACGACATTAGGGTCGACATAGAGGATGACCTAATGAAAGCACCCGCAGCCCCAGCTCCACAAACTGACAAGTGGAAGGGAAAGAGACCTGAGACAACACACAAAGTTCATGAGGTTAACGCCCTAGAGGCTCCTCAAGGGCCAAAGTCAAACAACTTCAAAAGCAATGCTAATCAGCGCAACTATCAAGGCAGGCCCCAAAGAGTCTTCACAAACCTCGGGATGTCGTACAGTGAGGCATTCGATCGGCTGGTCGAAAAACAAGTCATAGCCCCAATCAGACCTACACCCGATCCTCCAGTTGACAAAATATCTAAGAGTTGACAAAATATCTAATAGCACCAATCAGACCTACACCCGATCCTACACTCCAAGTCCACGGCGGCATAATGCCGGACTTTCAAGTTCCCCAAATTCAATGTCTCAAATCCACGGCGACATAATGCCGAATTTTTCCAAATACGAAGCTTCATGTTCTACATACAAAATGCGTCCTTTTCCATTTCAAAATTCAAACTTCGAGTCAAATTCAAATTCCAACGGGTTGAAAATCCCCTGAAATAATACAAGTTCGAATTCTACGGGTTGAAAATCCCCTGAAATAATACAAATTCCAATGGGTTGAAATTCCCTTCAAATACTCCAATTCCAATGGGTTGAGATTTCCCTAAAATATTGACGGGTTGAAAATCCCCTAAAATAAAATAAACCCCATTCCAAATATTTCGAACGGGTTGAAAATCCCCTGAAATAATACAAGTTCGAATTCTACGGGTTGAAAATCCCCAGAAATAATACAAGTCCAATCTTCCAACGGGTTGAAACTCCCCTGAAATAATTCCAATTCTCAAGCGGGTTGAAATTCCCTTTAAATATTCTAAGTCCAATGGGTTGAAACTCCCCTAAAAAATTTGACGGGTTGAAATTCCCTTTAAATAATACAAAATCAATTCCCTTTCAATCGGGTTGAAATCCCCTTCAAATATTCAAAGTCCAATGGGTTGAAATCCCCCTGAAATATTGACGGGTTGAAATTCCCTTGAAATAATACAAAATTCGTTTTCCTAGTACGAGTCCAATTTCCAAATTCGTGAGCGGGTTGAAATTCCCTTCAAATAAGTCAACTTTCCAATAGATCGAAATATTCTTTTTCGACATCCCAAGTTCTAGTACAAGAGCCAACTTTCACAAAAGAATGAACGCTCCTCTCAAACATTTCCAACGGGTTGCAAATCTCGAATACAAGTACAAAATCCAAAATCCCGAATCTTCGGAGTGACACTTAGAGTCAAGTCTAGGTCTCACTCATTGCATGCATGTCATATCATGTGTCGGGGAGTCCAAGTTCTAAAATCATCTGGTGTGTTCTAACTAGGAGTCCGAAGATCCTGTGGGTTCGTCGAAGAGGAGAAAGGTTGAAAAGAAATCCATCAGCCCTAGCTTCCCTCATAGCCGTCATCGAACGAGCAGCCAGTTCATCTCCTACAAATCAAACTCCCAGCCCCATTCAAGAAACAATCCAAATGTCTGCCTCCGATCAACTCGCTCAACTCCTAGCGGCTTTTTCCAGCCTCAGTGCCAATGTGGAGAGCATAAGCAACCGATTGGGTGTCGTGGAACAGGGCGCGCCCACTGATGACTTAACCAAGAAGATCGAGAGTCTTGTCAGTAAGGTTACCAATCAAGAGAACTACTTTGACACCTCAATGGAGGACAACCTCAAGGGGAAGGCTAATCTGCCAGACAAGTTCTCCGCCAATGACATTCCAAAGTTGAAATTAACTGACAATCCCAAGTACCATCTCAAGAATTTCAGAGCTACAATGGCCATCAAAGGGTTCGAACTGGAGCTATACCCGGTAGTATTCCCTATGTCTCTGGAACCTGTCTGCCAAAAGTGGTACTATTCACTCAAGGAACATCAAACAAATACATGGGAGGAAGTTGCTCGAGCATTCATGGAGCAATATCAACCCAACATTCAACTTCAAACCACTCTAAGGGAACTAGAAGTTCTCAGGCAAGGGCCTCAGGAGGCTTTACTACTTACCTCAACCGATGGAGGGAAATGGCATCGCAAATGGTAACCCGGCCCTCCGAGAGAGAATTAGTCAAGATTTTCATTGCCGGTCTTCTTCCAAAGTACAATGCTCACTTGAAGTATCTAGGCTTAGAAAGCTTCAAGAGAACCTACGACATTGGGGTCGACATAGAGGATGACCTAATGAAAGCACCCGCAGCCCCAGCTCCACAAACTGACAAGTGGAAGGGAAAGAGACCTGAGACAACACACAAAGTTCATGAGGTTAACGCCCTAGAGGCTCCTCAAGGGCCAAAGTCAAACAACTTCAAAAGCAATGCTAATCAGCGCAACTATCAAGGCAGGCCCCAAAGATTCTTCACAAACCTCGGGATGTCGTACAGTGAGGCATTCGATCGGCTGGTCGAAAAACAAGTCATAGCACCAATCAGACCTACACCCGATCCTCCAGTTGAAAAAATATCTAAGAGTTGAGATCCGACAGCTCATTGCAAATACCATCAAGGGAAGGGTCATGACATCGAAGATTTCTACAAGCTCAAGCACTTGATCCAGAATATGGTCGACAACAAGACCTTACCCTTACCTCCAGGGGCTAAGCAAACCCCCTTTGTACAAGCCATCTCCTATGACTGCGAAGATGAAGAAGAGGAGTTTCCATGCAATCTGATCTCCACAATATGCAAGCCAGGTTACGAGCTGATGGTTCCAAGCTTTTGCCATCTAATTCCAAGTGCTCAAAACTAGGTGATCCCCGAACCTAGGGTAACCACCGACATTCAAGAGAACATCTGTCCACTCGCCACCGTGAAGGCTTTAGGGTTCTCCGAGTACGATCTCATGCTGAGTGCCCAACAAACTGTCAAACTCCAGGGTGTCACATACAAAGTCTTGGGAGTCCTTGAGCTGGTTTTTCTCCTTTGACACCTATTACGACAATGCTGAGTTCCTGGTAATCGATGTGCCTACTAACTTCGACCTACTATTCGGAGATCCTTGGTTCGAGGAAATACTAGAAGGCCCTGCCTGCCTCACCCTCAAAGGTTCAAGCTTCCGAGACACTCTCATCAAGCAAAAGCCGGCTGTACGCCAGGAAAAGGATGAGTGCGTTCAAGAATACTATCACAGATGGGCAATCTCCGCTCGTACAATTCAACCTGAGCTACCAGAGGGAAAAATGGTGAGAATGTTCATCTTAGGGCTCAACACTTCATGCAAAGGCAGCTTCGCCGCATTTCCTTACAGCACATGGAACCAAGTCTGGGATCAAGTCATGAAAATCTGTGCATGCAGCCCCTTCTTCGATGATTATGACGATTATGGCGCAGATGTCTGGGAATACCCTGAGAACTATCTTTACGATTAGTGTCTTTGTCCAGGTCCAGAGTCTGTCTTTCAATTTTCGAGTCAAGCAATGAGTCTAAGTGTCTAGAACTAGAGTCTTGCATTAATCAAGAGCCTCTAAAGGTCGAGCTTCAAGTCAAAACAGTCGATGTAATGATTGCTGATTTCAATAACACTTCAATTTCTACTTACTCTTCGAGTCCTAATTCAAAATCAAATCCTAATCCACACAACTTTGCTTCACAAGAAACTGACCTTGAAATTCTAAAAGCTATCGAAAATCATGAAAACAGGACGCCCATAATTGAGGAAACAGAAAAAAATCAACCTTTCTAACAACGGTGATTCAAAACTAGTTCAGATTGGTTTAACTCTTTCTCAAGCAAAGCGGAACGATCTTATCAAGCTACTTTCAGAGTATGTAGACGTCTTCGCATGGTCCTATCATGATATGCCAGGGGTTGATCCAAGCATCGGTCAGCATACAATTCCCCTTATATCAGGTTCAAAACCCATCAAGCAGAAACTCCGTCGCATGAAACCGGATGTTTCCCTCAAAATTCAAGAAGAGGTCTCTAAGAAGCTAGAGGCCGGGTTTATTCAAGAGTCCAAGTATCCAGGTCATTCAAAGTGTAGGGTTCCAAGCAGTGGCCCAGTTCATACAAGAAAACATCATATGCAGATATGGCGTTCCTCACGAGTTCATCAGTGACCAGGGAACCCATTTTCAAGGAGAGTGTGAAGATCTATTCACCGAGTACAAGATTCAACATCATCGCTCTTCACCTTATCGCCCACAAACCAATGGGGCAGTCGAAGCAGCCAACAAGAATGTCAAGACCATCATCATGAAAATCACTACCAATTACAAGGACTGGCCCCAAAAGCTGCATTTCGCATTGTGGGGATATCGAACTTCAATTCGAACTTCAACTGGTGCAACTCCGTTCTCATTGGTCTATGGAATGGAAGCAGTACAACCTATCGAACTAGAGATACCTTCTCTAAGGATAGTCCTCGAAAGCAAAATCCCAGAAGCTGCATGGGTACAAGCAAGATATGACGAGCTGGTCATGCTAGACGAGCGTCGGCTTCAAGCCGCTCACCATGTACAAGTCTATCAGCGCCGAGTGGCCAGACATTCCAACAAAAGGGTCAGAACCCGAAACATCAAGGAAGGCGAGCTTGTCCTGAAAGCCCTTCGCAAAAGCACCATGGACCCAAGTAGAAAATTCAAACCCAACTGGGCAGGCCCATACATTGTCAAGAAGATCCTCTCAGGGGGAGCAGTCGAACTAACAGACATCGACAGGACAGAATTCAGATCTCTTACCAACCTCGATCAACTCAAGAAGTTCTATGTCTAAGTTCCATGTTCAAATTCAAGAATCCAAATTCAGGTCTTGTAAGGTAGTCAGAACTACGTCCGGCCTGATTCCCTAACGGGACACGTAGGCAACCTCATCACGAGGCCCGACCACTTTAATACAAAAAAATTCAAAATTTCCTCAATTAAGGGCATGCTAAAAATCAAATCAAATTTCAAAATTCAATTGTTGTTATTCCAAATGTGCCAATTCAAAGCAAAGCATGTTCGAGCAGAATTTAACACAACAACTTTTATTTGGCCCTAAGGCTTTCAAAGCTAATTCAAATACAAAGTCAGGATCAAGTGAAGCAAAGTTCAAAGCCTTTTCACTTCCTAAACACATTTTCTAAACACATCTTCCAAACACATTCCAAACACAATTCATTCCAAACACATTTAGCCTACAAAGATCTAGGGTCAGGCGACTATGCTCTCGAGTCTTGGCACCTTGAGTACTATCCCTTGGCTCCTCCCGCAATCAATCATCAATCTTCCCCTTGCCCAAGCGGCGAGAGAAGGAACTTGCAAGCCTTCAAAGACGGGAGGACGACGAACCTCCTTTGGATTCCGAACGGTCAAGTACCGGATGGGCCACACTCCTGTCACCTTCCTCATAGTCAGTTGATGCAGGACGTCTAACTCTAAAACCTCGGACTCTAGCTGGTCCGGAGAGAGAAATGTCCCTCTGGCTTAGGCCTCTCATCCATACAATATACCCCGCAGACAGAGTAACTGACTCAGGTGGGAACTGGATACTCAAGAATGGTTTGGCGACCCAATACCGCCTCCAAACTTCAAGTCAATTTCCATTCAGCCCAATAGGTTTCGGGTTCTCTTTAGTACAGTCCGGGATCTCCTGTTTCAAGCCATATTGTCTCATCACTCGAGCAGGCGAGTAGAAGACCAGCATCGTGAGGCTTGGCACCCTCAAAGTAGTAGAACCAGGGGCATGTCTCATAGCAGCAATTCCCCACCAAGGAACTACCCACATTATATAAGATTCAATCCCAGAGAGTGCACACCGCCACTCATCCAATGAAAGCCGACCATACAACGTGGGTCGCACAGTGAAACCCTTTCTATTATAGCTCGCCATGTTCTCCGGTGGTGCCACCAACATGAGCCTCTCCATAAGCCAAACCTTGGGGAGTATACAAGAAGCGCATTTCAAAATTCAACATTCAAAATTCAAATACAAGTACAAAATTCAACATACAAGAGAGCTCCAGATCCTTACTTGGAGTAACACCGGACTTCCCGATGGCAAAGAAGAGGGGTCCGACTTCAGCATATCAAGGCCCATCAATGTTTCGCCAATCACAAGCGGCATTGGGTCCCGACCATTAGCAAACTGCTCTACAATCTCTATTAGGGAGGCATCACCATTGCCAAACCCCTGCTTCGAAAAGAGGAAGCGAGCGAATATACAAAAACTCAAGGATCTCAGGCGAAAAACTTTGGGAACATCAAGCCCAGCAAAATAGGTGACAAAGAGGGACAAATCCACCCCTCTGCCATATACAACAGCACTCAAAAGTGGGGGCTTCAAGCCCAAATACCTTTCAAAACTCAAGAAAAAGTGTTCTTCAACACTAGGCATGCATGGCTCCAGCATCAAGGGCCACCCCAATATGGCACTAAATTCCTCAGGGAGGTGACATACCTCATTATTTCCAAAACGGAAGACATGATAATTTGGGTCCCAAGCCTCCAGAGCAGCAAGAATGAAGTGCAAGTCCAATTTTACAAACCGGAAAGAGACGAGCACCCCAAGATGCATGCCATCAAGCTCCCTTTTCTCCAATTTGCCTAGCGAACCAAGCCATGAGTTCAAGGCACTTTCAAAGGACACATCCATACTTTCTTTTCTTTTCGAGAGGAAGCAGTACACAATGATAGCAGGGAAGGATTGATGCAAGAAATGATCCAACAAGCTCCCTATTTATACAAGAGTCGGCTTGTACGACAACCCACAAGCGCCAGGCGCAGGGGCCTGCATCTAAGGACGAGGCCACCGTCCTCTCTTATGACTCCGAGTACACACACTTTAGTGTTTCGGACAGCAGAGTACAACCTCCATTATTCAAGATTCCAAAGCCACAAGCCGCGCAACTTCAAGCAGTCTGGATCAATGCTTCGGGCAGATTTCGGGTCATTTCAAAATTCAAGCATTCTAGTCCTAGATCGGCGTCCTAAGTCGAGTCTGCATAAGCATTAGCAAAAGTTGAATATACTTTGACTTGCTCTTTTCTTAACCAAAAAACCTCAGTCAAAGTGGGGGCTTATAGTAGGTATATACACCCGAAAAAATGGGCAAATTTTTTCAATTTTTTTTGCAAAATTATCATGCATGCATATCGCTACCAAATTTCAAGGCACACACAACGCATACAATTTCAAGCATTCAAACATACAAAGCCAATTTTACAAACCAATTCAAGTTCAAAGCCATACAAACCATACAAAAATCCAAGTTTCAATCCATACAAATACAATACAATTCAGCCTATACAAAATCAACCCAGGCAAGCTGGAACTCGATACCATGCAGGGTCAGTCTGAGTCATCATCAGCGGTGACGTCAACCACAGGCCCCTTGTCCCTGTTTCGCCTCCTAAGGCGCTCCAGCTCCCCATCTAGCTCCATCCCAGGGGTACTAGGATCCTCCTCCGAGATACGAAGTGTGCCAGTGGAGGGATGAACTCCCTGCTGAGAAGAGGAATACTGATAAGGCGGCGGCATCGGCATATACGGGTATGACCCAAACATCTGTGTCTGGCGCATCCTCTCCATCTCCGCGTAGCAAGCCCATGAACCTGCACCCCAAGGCTGGGGGCCACTTCCTCCCAAGTAGTAACCGGAAGGAGGAACAAAAGGCCGTGAACCGCTAGCACCCCCAAATGAATGCCTGGTGGGATCAACATGTACAAAAGGGGAATCTCCCCGCTCAGCATCAGAATGCCTCTGATAAGCACCAGCACCGGACCCCTGTCCCACCTCCAAGCTCGGTCCCTCCTGTCTCGAGGACGTCTCCGCCTGAGGCTCTCTGTCAACACAATCTCTACGGTCTCGACGGCGCTCCTATACAAAATACAATTTCAAGAATCAACCTCCCAGTTCGAATTTCCAGAATACAAGTTTCAAGATCAAGTGAGGTACCTCTCTGTTCTGGCCAGAAAGCTTCCGGGTCAGCTTGGCACACTGCCTCTTCCAAGAATCAAGCAAGAGCATCCAGCGACGCACTCTCACCCGAGGCGCCTGCATACAAAGTTCAAGATCAATTTTCCCATACAAAGTTACAAACAGTTTCAAAAATGCAACAGTACTTACAGGGGCGTAATGCTCAGGTACAGCATCATATGATTTCCGGTGCGGAGGAGAAGCCAAAGGAATGGTCTCCACCACCTCTTCCCCGTCCGAGTTCTCATAGCGGAGGATCCTATCAGCATGAGGAATGTCCTCAGGATCAACCTCCTCCTCCTACATTCAATCATACAATCATACAATCATGCAAGAATACAAGAATACAAGATACAAAGTTCAAAAGCTCAGCGGCAGTACGAAGCGTACTGGTGGGGCCAACCTCCTCAAGAAGTCATCATAGCTACCCTTCCTATGTACAAGATCCCTCTAAGAGCGGCAAACAGCCTCACCCCTAGCCTCCGCATAGAGTCGGACAAGGTCTTCATCTAGAGCCAACATGGACTTCGGTGGATCCTTGGGGACAAACCTATCCCCCGAATGGTGTTGAAGGGACACTCGCTCCCCCAGATACCACATATGGCGGTACATCCCTGGAAGAAAAACCCGCCGCCCAGACAGGAAATGGGCACGAGCAGCCGAGACAGGTACAACCGCGTTGGCAAAAGGACGCCATACCACCTGCAAAGCAAACAACTCAGGCAACAGTAAAAATACAAATACAAGAAAGCTAAACAGTACAAAAGATTACATCTTCAGCGGATAGAACTCTCCAAGCCCTGCGAGAAGCCGCCAGAGACGCACCAACGCGCACCGCTCCTATCCAAGAGGCAGCATACGGGTAAGCCGCATCTCTAGTACGCTCCGACGCCAAAGTCGGAAAGTGCTCATAGATCCAAATCTTTCAAGGAACAAGAAAAACATCAGTCAAGTTCAAAATACAAGCATACAAGTACAAAGTACAAAGTACAAGGAGTCTCAAATACCTCCAGCACGCTCCACAGAGCAGCCATGCTCGGGTCACTCCCCAATGCAGTTCGGGAGGCCCGCTTCATCTCGTATAAAAGGTGGCTGTATGCCAAGCCGCCCCAGTTATAGTTCGAAACAGCTCCCAAGTCCCGCAAAGCGGACAAGAATTTGATGTGCACCCGACTGTTCCTACTCGGGGCCATCACTCTGCTCACCAAGGCTAGGAGGAAAAGCCTAACCCTCTGCTCCGCGGACACACCCCCACCGCAGATAGCCTCCACAATCACCTTCACGGAAGCGTGAGCATCATCATCAGACAAGTCAGCTCAGAATCAAAGGTCACATTCCTCTCAGGAAAAGGAAGACCTGTAATCATAGCAAATTCAAGAAGGGTGATAGTGATCTCCCCCCATGCCATGTGGAAAGTGTTGGTGGTATCCCACCACCGCTCTAACAAAGCCCACAAACGGTTATTAATCCCCGTTCTCCTCGGAGAACCTCCCATGGTGCGCCAGAAATCGGCCAGGCCCATCTGCGACCAAATCTCCATAGCCTCCTCGTCAGCACGAAGAGCTTTAAAGGCCCTCTGAACTTCCACCAAGGACCAGTAAGTACGGAACGGCTTTCCATCGGCCTAGAGGTGAACGAGTTAGCTCAAGACCTATACAATTACAAAGTACAAACCCAAAACACAGTACAAGACTCACCATGCCAGCGCGAGGCCGCTGAGACAAGTGCCAATCCGGCCGAAACACCAGGTCGGAAGGGATCCAACCAGTACCAAGGAAAGCGGGCGCATCTCGGGGAACCATACCCCCACCTGGCGCATTCATTGCAACAGCTTCATCATCCGAAGCGTCTTCCTCGGCAGCTCGAACCGCAGATGATTCAGCGAGCTTCCTCCGAGTGTGACGAGGCATACTAAATCAAGTAGCATACAAAGTGTCAAAATTCTAAACTGGGGGCTATCCTATACTGGCCTATACGAAGTCAAAAGATTCGAAACAAAAATCCCCAGTGGACCTCTAGTTCAAGATATAAATTCATACACCAACGCCTAGGCTACCCACGTCGAAGCACGCATTCAATTCCTATACCAACGCCTAGGCTACCCACGCCGAAGTAGGTATTAAAGTTCTACACCAACGCCTAGGCTATCCACGCCGAAGCAAGTATTCAAGTTCTACATCAACGCCTAGGCTATCCATGCCGAAGCAGATACAAGTTCAAAAAATTCAAAAGTACAAGTTCCAACAGTTCAAGTTCAAGTGGCTATCAAACAGTTTTCTACAAGATTCAAGAAGCTAAAGCATACGAGCATCATTTCAAAGTACGAGAAAATCAAGACTACATGCAATCCTAAAGTTATTTAATAAGCAAAAAGTATGAAAAACTTACATGGACAAGGCAAGAACTAGACCAAGGGAAGAGCTTAATCGACCTTTGAGAGAGAAAGAGCAAAGAATTCAAGAAGATGTGCCTCAAAATGGCACGGCAAGGGGAGCTTTTATAGCTCAGCCCCGTGCCAAGCACCACCCTAGCGCACTGCGCTGCCCTGCTGCATGCGCAAATCTGCAGCGGCGCGGTCTCTCGGGCTGATTGCACGTCCTTTGCTGCTACGGTCTTCCGCACCAAGCATCAAACGTCGCATCGAACCATCCATCAAAAATACGGGTATACACCTGTATTCCCAAATGCAAACAGATGAATATTTCAAGAGTACAAAGTCCAAAAAATACAACGACCCAGGCGCCCACCTCCCAACGGACCCAAGCTCCGGGAAAGTCAGTCGAAATTTCAAAAATCTAAGGGCCAGTAAAAAGCTATTATCCCCAGTCAAGCACATCCCCAACGGATTAACTTCGGGTATTCAAATTCAAAAATTCAAGATTCAAATTTTCGATGCCAAGCTCCGCCCTGAACTAAAGGTGGAAAAATACAAGTACAAACCGGAGTCATCACCAACCGCACCGAGGTAGACTCTATCCTTTTTTCTAACGCCTATTTTATGCAGGTACCGGCGTACAAAGAGTTGTCTCGATTGCAGAACATCTTGATCATTCTCCGTCCCTTTCGAAATACTTTGACTTGCGCTTTCCTAACCGAACGCTCAGTCAAAGTGGGGGCTTCTGTAGACACCTAATTCGTGTCTCCCCTTTGGGATGATGACAATACCATTATCCTTGTTAGGTGATTGGAATAACTCCAGGAGGAAATCCCAATTGCTAAGAATGCTTCCAAAGTTCAAGATCCAAAATCCAATTCCCGAGGTCGTTCCCCTCCCGGAACTCGGTACAAAATACAACTTTCCAAAACCAATTTCAAAATCCAAGTACAAACTCAACTAGTAGACCATCCCATTGGTTTTACTAGGCCTTTTTCCACTCAAAATCATATAAGGCAAGTCAAATTCGGGCGCCGACCCACAAAACCGAGCATGTCGGGCCCCGCCCCGTAAAACCGGAATTCAAAAACCCGAGAAAGGCTTGTTTTTAGACGCTAAACGGTGCCTTAACCTTCAAGCAAATACAAAACGCCAAACCTAGTACAATTCATACAACAGGTACAACGCTACAAGACGAAACAAGGACGATTCCCCATCCTTGCTTTGGCCTCATTCAAGCCACGTCAGCAGCGCACTGTGCTGGCCTGGCGCCATGCGCTGGCGTGTGCTGGCGTTTTGCACCATTCCGTCCTATAAATACCCCTCATTTCCATCGAAAAAGGGGAGCACAACAATACAACGTCGTAATTTCGACATTACGTCTCAAAATACAACTCAAAAACTCTTCAAAAACACATACAAAATTCCTAAAATCCAAAGCAATTGGGAGCTCTTGCCTAAATCTAACTAGGTAAATCCGAATCCCATTCTAATCTACTATGTTGCTTTGATTTCTAAATGATTAGCAACTTGGTGTTTTTAATCAATAAAAAACACCACTTGCAACAATCACACATGTTTTCCAAAAATACAAACTTTTTCAAAATACAATTTTCAAAGATTCAAGGATGTCCAAGTTGTTTACAATCATCACTTGGGCTAGAATCACCATCAAACATGGGGTAATCAAAGATAAACACCTTTTAACATTTAAAGGTTTAGTCTTTGAGATTCAAAACTCCACTTTCAATATACAAGTTCAAGTCTTCAATTTTCAAAAATCTTGCCATGTTTAGGGTTATTCATAGTTATTTCCCTAAACTAGGATCATTTCAAGTTCAAATTTAAATCATTTCAAGTTCAAACATTTCAATCATTTCAAGTTCAAACATTTCAATATTCAAGCTTTCAATTTCAAGTTTAATATGCAAAATCTAGGATACTTGGGTTGAGCAACCTCTCTCAAGTTGAGATTTTTGGCTTTGAATTCGTGTCGGGCGCACTTATTTTTAAGGAGCTGCTTGGCGTTCAAATCTCATGTGCCCAAGTACAAATTTCAATATCTCACCTTTCAATATCGCACTTTCAATATCGCACTTTCAATACCGCAATTTCAATTCCGCACTTTCAATTCTGCATCTTTACTTGCCTAGTCCATTTCTAGGCAATGTGGACCTACTCCCTAGTCCTTTTCTAGGGGGTCTTGTATTTACTAATTCCGCACTTTATTTAGTATTGTGATGTTGCTTTATGTGCTTTATCGCTTTCATCACCAACATGCTAAATACAACAAAATACAAAGGTTACATCACGCTTAACAAAGATATTTTTGGACAAACCGGCCTTAGGTTCCTTAAATTAATCTTTAAAGCAAAGTGACCACCGTACAATTAGAAATTCTATTTTGCTCTAAAATTCAAACCCACATAGTCTAATCTAGGGTTTATTTTCGAACTAATGTTGTGCCAACGTACTTGAATATTTCTAAAGCTCGCCGAATAAGCATTTTCATTCCCTAGCCCGGATCTCACCCATCCGTTTCAAGGATTCAAGGCCTTATCCAAAAATAGAGTCATTTGCGGTCTTTCCAAACAAGACCTTAAATAAAGTTTGGTGGCGACTCCTTCGAGGTGCAAAAATTCAAACGGTTCTCTAAACGAGCCGGCTCAAACCCCCTTTGTAGGGAACGGAAAAAAAAAAACTCTACATATATTGGTTTGTTTATCATAGGAATTTCTTACTCAAAACCTAAACTTAGTTTCAATTGCATTATGATTTTTTCCTAGGTCAGTATTTTGTCCCATAGGATAATTAACAAACCGGGAATGTGAAATGTATCAATATCATTGCAATTGAGAACACTATATAAGCCTGCTTGTTCTATAGCTTTGTCCCCAAGTTGCTTAAAATTTAAAATTCACGTATTATTATACATGAGTCCTACTTTCCTAAATTTTGAATTTTTACGAGTAGGTAAACCTGATACCCATGTGTGATATTGATACTTCATACACGAGTCCCTGCAACTTTTGGCATGTTTCCTTGTTGCTCGTTCACCATTTTTAGTTTTTCATTTTACGTAGAACATGTTGTTTTTAACAATATTGAAACAATAGACTTAGTCCTCGGTCGGTTAATATTGTCATGTAAACAGTTGAATAGCCCTGATTGGTTCTACCATGTAGTTGTTTCTATCTTCTTTTCCTTTTTGCAACAAGATTAATTTGAATGTTGTTTCTCTTCTTTTAATTTGTTGACAATAGATATATCATTATCCCATTATTGTCTCTTCTTTTCCATCTCTTCCCTGGATCCAGTCCTTGGTGTTTTCTTTTCTAGATTCTTTACCTAGTACGTAAGACTTGTTGGCTGGATCATCTCCGCTTATGCAATGTTACGTTGCATGACCTATGTTTTCTTTGTTTTCTTTAAAGCCAAAATAAGAAATAAAAGGAAAAAGAAGAGAAAGAAGGTGGTGCAGACAAGGACGACTGTTGTATCAAAATTGGTTCTTCTTAAGCAGGGTCCAGAACTGGCCAGCCAATATCAATATTTACCAGGGAACACTAACAATGGAGATCAAGTTCCTATAACTTCTCCGATCATGATTCGCTCTCACAGCATACTGGTGACTTACATCGCGTTCAGCCTGATCCCATAGCTTCCGATATTCTGAGGAAGAAGCTAGAGCAAGAAACATTTGCCCGGCTAAAAATATCTCCAAGCTAGTGGTATATTTCTACTCATTCTTAATATTCAACAGACCTTGTATATTTGTCTTCTTGTTCGTATTTCTCATTTTCATATTTCAATTGCTTTCCTTTTTTTATTTGTCTTGGGATTTTGGGTGGCACATAAGAGAAGCTTTGAGGGATCTGATTTAATAGTACTAAACTACCAACCATAAACCAAATTTCAAATTTCAAAGGTCAAAGGTCAAAGCCTCAAAGCTAATGATTAAATTTTTTTAAGACTAGAACCAAAGCAGAATTTGCCACTGCCAGCACCATCACATTCCACTTTACTCCAAGCTTGTACAAAATCTTCCACATGTAGCAACCTCAGATTCTGAGAGAGAAACACCAACGTTCCACTGTCAATTACAACACGAAAAACTCCAAATTGTCGTGACTGTCAAAGCTTGTTGGGATTCAGGGATAATATTCATGTTCTCATTTCTCGTTTCATAATCCCTGTAGTATGAATGCTTAAAGTATTTTCACCCATAATATCTTGTTAGTGGTCTTATGATAGTTGTCTCTTACATAATCTTTGTTATGTGGATCTTGGTTACAAAGCTGAACTTTCTAAAGCTACACTTGGTCTTATGAACTTCCTGCTGGTATGATTTCTAATCTACACTATTCCTTCTCCTTATTTTTCTTTATACCTCTGTTATTAATACCACTTGCACCAACTAAACAACTTAAATCAAATACAAATTATACCACCAAATACAAATACCACCAGTACACAATTAAACCAAATACAAATTATACAAATTATTTTTTGTCATCCAGTTGAGAATTTTTTTTTTATTATTATTTTTACGTATTTGGATTTTATTCGTTGATAATAATTTTCTTACTAAAGTGTTAAACTTAATATGTTTGTTGTGCAGGATGGTGCATATATTCAAGAAATAAAGCTACTTTGAATATGTGAAGATTTATAGGGTTTCTGGCACATACATATTAGATGGGTTTTAAAAAATAGAGCTATTGGACCGTGATTGTAGACTTTTTTTTTTTTATGGATAAAGTTTTAGAACCAATATGTTATTTAGTTATTATTGAAATAATTATAATAGATATTATGGTTATGAATTTAAGTTATTTGAATTGTATACATTTTTCGAACTTATTTGTTATGAAAATCTTATTATACGCAGTTCTTATTCATTACATATATATGGATAACTAAATGCATTTGAGAACGTAGCTTTAGACCAATTGAAAGCGATTCCGTAAGCTCAATTGGAAGTGTTGCCATATAAACTCAAATGAAAGCGTTGCCATAACCTCAATTTGAAGCGTTGCCATAATCATAACTAAAAGCGCGGCTATAAATTCAATAGAAAGTGTTGCCATAGATACAATTGGATGTGTTGCCATAAGTGTAAGAAAGCATTGCATTAATTTTAAACTTTAACCAACAACAAGCTAATAAGTGTTGCCTTAATTAAACAAAAATTGTTGCCTTAAATGTGTAAATGTTGGCTTATGTTGTTGAATAACTGTTGCAATAGGTTAAAAGTCTTGACTATAAAAAATGTTGCCATAGTTATTTATGGCAACGGTTTATTGTAACTGTTGCCTGAATTCGAGAA
The DNA here is from genome assembly GCF_020520425.1 of Spinacia oleracea. Classification (NCBI taxonomy): domain Eukaryota; kingdom Viridiplantae; phylum Streptophyta; class Magnoliopsida; order Caryophyllales; family Amaranthaceae; genus Spinacia; species Spinacia oleracea. The sequence goes on from NC_079492.1 coordinate 63,914,818, forward strand.
ACTGTTGCTATAGATTTATACCAACGCCCCCTATTGGTAACGGTTTTTAAACCGTTGCTATAGGCCTATTACAACGATTACTTGCTCTATGGTAATGGTTTATTGCCGTTGCTATAAGCCGATTTTGTAGTAGTGTTAGTTGTTAAGTTTGTGGAGGTAATGCGTGTTAATAGCATTTCCTATTTGGGCAAATTTGTTCATTAGGTGGACGATTGTCCTTATGTGGTTTAAGCAACGCTGGAGGTTATGTTTTGGGTGCCATATCAAGGGAAGGGGATATGTGTGGGAGGGGGTTTGAGTTTACACTGGTCATGGTTGTCAGGTCGTTTATGGGGTTAACTAACGTTAATTCTCATTTTAGGTTAGCGATAACTGTGTTTGTCGCTTTCAAAACCATATATTTTAAAGCTGCTCCACATTTTATGAGGATTCATAGCATGCTTTTTGAGTCACTTTTAGTGATTCATGTTGCTTGTGAGTAAATCACAAGTCCCCTTCAACCGGGTCGTGTCATTACTACTCTTCTACTTCTTTCTTTGGGTCTTAAGTGTTTCAGGTTCTTAAGGGAGCCTCCAGTTTATTATCCCAGCATCTCAGGTTTCTACAAGGAAACGATCAAAAATGGCTTTGGCATGCTACTAGTAGTTTGGCAATGTAAACAAAGTCAAGTCAACAACCCGGGAGCCATCGGAGAAGAATTAGCTATCTTTGTAATGTTAAGTAGTTTATTTTTAGTTTGTTGTGTAAGTTAGTTATTGTAATTTGTAAACTTTGTTATTTTATGCAAAATTAAGCCTATGTCAAAAAAAAAACTAACACTTCGCTGCTCGGAATTGGGTCGTTCTGTCTCCGTTTATTCGTGAAAAAGGGGATATTTATAGGAAAACTTCTTATAATTAGGGCTTGGCTGCACCAGGCGCAGGTTCAGCTGGTACAGAATAATTGTTTTTGTCCTTTTGTGCATTTTAGCGGTTTGCAAAAGATGTTCTTTGTACCTTCTCCGTCCTATTGCTTGGTGATTGAGGCATGGATTTTTATGTACTTGAAAGAGATATTTTTGAGGAGTTTATTGGGATTTCTTATTTGTGCGTCTTTCGCTCGGTTTTACGGTTTGGCGCTTGGAATGCTCGATTTTGGAGACGGCGCCCGAATTTGACTTGTCGTATATGATTTTGAGTGGAAACGTGCCACGAAGAATGATGGTGGAATCCGTTTCTTGAGATTGAACTTGGATTTTGAAATTTTACTTTGAAAATGTGTTTGAGCTTGAATTGGAGCCCGAGGTTAAGATTTGGCCCAAGGTTTGTATCTTTGAATTGGAAGTTAGAAATAGAAATTCAACGTGGGGATTGAATTTGTATGGCTTTGAATTATGAATTGGAGTTTGATTTTTGGAACTAGAATTTTTTTGGATTGGAATTGTGTTTTCTTTGGGATTTGTACTTGAATTTTGAACGAAAGTTCAGAATTGAATTGAATATTATTATGTCCGTTGCAACTGGTAGCTTTCACTTAGAAATTAACCACCCAAATATATTGGTGGTATCGTCATTGGACTCTAGGGGAGACATAAAATAGATGTACGTCTACGGGATGGCGAGATCCAGATAGTTGGGAAGGATTCTCGCCAAACTCCTCAAGAACTGAATCCGGAGTCACTGAATCCTCCCTAGGAACGTCCTCGGTTTGGGAAGGAATTCCCCTCAACTGCAAAACATCGGACACAATGAAATCTGATTCCTCCATTTTGGGGTCATCTTACCCGACTATATAGAGACGGTGGTTGCGCGGGGCAACCACCTCCTCCTCTCTCCTAGGAAACCAAAGTGGAGAAATACAAAAGGGAAGCCAATCAATGAGCGGCAAGTTGGAAGATCAAGGGACTGAACTACCTAAAATTCAAATTTTCGAACTTGGTGATTACCCCAGCAAGATCCAACCGCCCGAATTCCACCTCTATTTTAACCCGCCCCGGACCGCTTCTGCAAAACATCACGGATCTGGGAGGGCAAGTTGTCGGGGCCTAAATTGGCTTTTCCACTGTGGGCCTATTTGTCTTTTTCGTGCCCCCAAAGGGAGCCAACGGCCTAATAAACAAACATGTAATTCGGGCCTAAGTCCACAATACCAAGGCATGACTTTACGGTCCCAAAGACCAAGCAGCCCAAATGTATATTTAATGCCCATGTAAATACCAATTGTTTCGCATTGTAGAAAGACACTTGATATTTATTACACATATTTATTATATTGAGAAATATTACCTAGTACCTTTAGTTATCTGTTTTAATCTGCGTTATTAAGATCATTAAGGTTATTTACCGAGTCAGGTCCAACACTCGTAGGACATAATCTGTCATCTTAAGGATTGTTTACGCCCGAAACAATATGGTACGATGGAAAAATGATTTCTAGCTATTTGCTCCTCTATTCATACTGTTAATCTTATATCGTCTTGTTATTCTTAAGTTGTACACAAAGTATAACAACTTAACACCATTACTGCTCTTAGAAAGTTATACAACAGGTTTATTCCCCCAATATCACAAGTTTGTTTTAGCTAATTTAATTAGTTCAGCTCATTTTTATTCTCTAAATGATCCAAAAAAAACTGGTGGATGTACTTTGGCAACAAGATGGAGATATTTTATTATTTTCTGTCATAAAATATAAAAGTGATGGTCCATTGGAGGGATCAGCCAACTGAGTGCTAATGGGCCAAGGAGGCGCAAGCTCGTAATCCTTCCACTGACAAGAGTGGGGAGGTTTTCATTGCTCTGTGAAACCAGCCTCACGCGGTCCCCTCCACTCTAAGGCCCATGAAGATCAGCCCTTCGCCTAAGCCACATGGACCAACTCTCAACTTGGAGAGGGCAAGCCTGCATGTTGCCAACCACAGGCCCGACCCAGAGAGCTAAAATCCTGTTCCATCACCTTAATGCTCCCACTTGGGTCACAAGCTCACGTTACTAAGCTCTGCGATAAATGTAGTGCTTGTGCGGATATATGAAGAAAAGAAATAAACAGATTTCTTTCGATGTGGGAGAATCTTATTTCATTAGGCTTTCTGTTATATCTTAACTTCTTCAGGTCCTCAACTTCGTCACACCATAGTTACTTCTGAATATTTGCTTCTGATAATTCATTGTTTCTGTGTAGATTATTGCCGCGAGATGACGGTAATGATGAAATCGATCGCCTCCCAGAAGTTTCATCCAGACCCAAGGAAAGAGATATTAAAGTCCATACGAGTTAAGGAGTATGTTCTTTATATTACACACCAGGTCTCTAAGAAGAGAAAATGAGTTGCTACTTGCTAATTGGGTATCTCGTAGATTTGAGGATAGCCTAAATTGTTTGTTTGTTACTCAGGAGTAAGATCATGTAAGGAACTGATTTAAGGGAAGGTAGATTAGACGTTTGGTAAGATCATGTAAGGGACTGATTGCCACAAAAGGGGCGACTGTTCTTGCTGAGGCCAGGCCTATCGTTGTTTATTAATGCAACGATGTTATTTATCATAACTTATTTGGTGGCATTTCCTCCTAAATCCGAGATACCAGCAAAAACAGTCCACTGGATCAAAACAGTTGGAAGATCTGGCTGTTTGACGATGTTCTCATGCTTTTCTGACTATCAATGTTTCTCAGATTATTCTCGTGTGATCCTGGTCCATATTAGTATTAGTGTGAACTTAAAAATACACATGTGCGAACTATTGGCGGATCTAGGGGTACCGTTGCGCCTAAATCCGCGGAAAAATGTATAACAACAACAGGTTTTCTGTACATATTTAAAATTCCCTATTATGCATTACATAAATGAGTTTGTCTCAGTTGGTTGAGTGTTTAGCCCAATTATATTGGAGCAAGATATGCAGGCTTGATAACTCTTATTTTTCAACATTTTTTTTCCATTTATTTAGTTCCTTAATAGATTACTTTCCCATTAGTACAGTAGTACTAGCTAGCATGCTAGTTACTCCGTTGTAGGAAATGAGTTATATAACATGAGGTTCAGACAGTAGTAGCAAGAATTAATAAAGTAACAAATCATATACTTTGTATAATTAAAAGCAGGAGCATCCATCTCCACAACACACGTCTCCGCATCTGATAAGAGGCTTCAAATAAAACCAGCAGCACCGGCAACCTTAAACATTAACCAAACAGTTTACAATAATAAATTACCATTTTAAAAAAAAATTAAAGTTCGAAAAAAGGTAAATGTGGTGTTTGGTTCGCAAACCGGTATGTGTTCAAACAAGGTGGTATGCATTTGTAACTTGATTCTTAATACCATGGGTTCGATTTGAAAATGAGTTTTTTGTTTGATATCTGGAGTAAGATATGAGTCATACTCAGGGGCGTATCTATTGTGTAATGTGGGTAGACATTTTAATTACAATTTGCTATATATAATATCAAGGAAAAAGGCTTAGCTAAATTGGCATTTCCCTTATGCATTGTATACAAGCTACTCAAGTACGAAACCTTAGCACCAGTAGTTTTATTTTAATTTTTCCACTTTTCTTTAATGGGTAATTCTAAGCTTCTAGCTAGTTCGTCAATGCTTCTTTAGTGTTTCATTATTTAACCTTTATATTTAAAGGAAGGTCGTGGGTACGATGACTAATGTAAGACAAATATTTTTTTTTCATGTAATTACTCCGTATTAATTAGTGTGATGAGATATCAGACTTATATAGACACCGGTTTTTGAGAAGTACTTTTAAAATATACTTTATTTTACGTCATACTTGAAACAAACGAATTCTAACTCTTGAATACCGATTTATATTTCCTAAATAACGAATTCTAACTCTTGAAACAACTTTAAAAAAAAAGTTTTGAACTTCTAAAAAAAAATTGTACTCATTTTTTAATAATAAATAATAAGAAAAAGAATAAAAATTTCGAAAGTCACTTTAATTCGAATAAATAATTTGATTTCGAACTTAAATAAGAAATATTATATACTTTCAAACAAGATAAAAGGAAATCGGTCCCCCAAAAAAAGTACTAATTTTTGAACACTATAATACGTAGAATTTCGATTTTTAAGAAATTTATTTTAAATAACTAGATAGTTAGGCGCCTAAAAATTTATTAAAGTAAAACCTTAGCTTCTAGATACCACTTTGTAACACCCCGACAATTCTCTCTTTTCTAAAATAACCTTTTAATATAAAACGTAGAGAATTATCAAGGCATTATCGCCCGTGTGAAAACGTAACGGCTTATTCAGAATTTTGCAGCGGAAAACATAAAACTAAATTTAGGTTTATAAATAATCGATTACAGGTTTAATCCCAAAAACCAATCAACGAAAATAAGGAAATATAAATAGTACGACAAGTTTAAAGTCCAATTAAACAAACCCAAGTCAACTTAGCAAATCAAAACTAACTACAAGCTCTCTATTCCCGATCCCAATGATGCAACAACTTCAAACCTGCAGATGGACAATGCTTATTGATCCTTAGAGACTGCTCACCAAAGATTGGGTCATCACAGGATCAATAAGGCATAGCCATGATCAACATGCACAAGCAAAAGCACGTAATCAGCAAAGCTGAGTACTACATACTAAATCAATAATAATCTTAACATGATATATTCTATTAAACGAACAACCCTAACATGATAGTTTGACGACCATACTTGACCAGACTAGACTAGGCTAGACTTTTAGCAATAATATTATTTTAGTTGAAATAGACAATGGACCGAGTTGACCGTCCGACAGCCTTCACTAAGGAAGACAAGGTACGGGCGCGACTCCGTAACCTCATAGACCTGCGATATCGAGGAACATTTGAATAAAAATAGGACACGGTGATCAATCCGGTCCGAGATAAAGGCCATGGGCTACCACCATGAACCCCAACTCCTGTTTGTCCGTCACTTTAGACGTGCACAGTCTAAAGCTATTGCTACTCAGTTTCACTTTACATGATTTACAAATTGAGACTCTGTTATGACTCAACAATCACATAAGGCATATAATCCACATTCGTTCACAACAGTTTTTATCTTGGAATTAAGTACGTGATCATAAAGGCATCAATCGAGACTCATTCCAATTTACCCAACCTTTCCTTTAACCATGATCAACCCTGTATATGGGAATAAAGTTTCAACTTACTAAACAAGCTTGTTCCCAACCTTAAGGTCCACCGCCCTCATAAAGTAGTGAAAAGCTAGAAAGGGAACAATAGTCAATCGATCCAAACCAACATAGAGAATAATCTAGTGTTCCCAACCAACATGTTTGTATCAATCATCCATACTAACATGTTACAATTCTCATAATGCAATATAAGTTCAATATGTCCGTCCAACAGTATTAAACATGCAATTTCCAACATAACCAAGTTCAACAACAAATTCAACATGGTTTCAACAATTAGCACACATTCCAAGCACACAGGTATGTACGTACCTTGTGTAAACAAACTGATAGGCCACTTTAACACTTTCAAAAGTCGCCTAAAGAGAATTATCCGCCTAAAATAATCAAGAAACGTACCCAAATCAATTGCTAATAATTTACAGCAACACTAACGTACTCTAAACACATCCTAAACATATTTAGAACATTCCCCAATATTGAAACTTAATTAATTAACTTCCTAGAATAGTGATTAATTCCCTAACGATCCCTAATTATCATAAACTCCAACAAACGTTCCTTTTTAAATTTCCAGCAATATAAAATAATTCAAGATCATAAAAATAATAACTTTAATAGGTATAATCATTCTATTGTGATTTCAAACATAATAAAACCTTAAAAATTCATGCTTTAATAGTTTAAAATACTTATTTAACCAAATTAATAAATCTGGAAATTAAATTTGTTACTTAAACATAATATAAAATCTGAAAATATACTTTAATCATAATAACTTGTAATTTATATTCAACAAACACGAATTAAATCACTAAACTAATTTAAAACCTTAACTTACATATTAATCATCCAAAACTAAAATTAATTAATTTACAATATCAATATCAAATCTGAAAATTATAATTTAACTATAAAGATTAATAATTTAATTCAAGAAACATAAATTTAAATTAATAAAATATAATTAAAATATAAATTAATTTAAGGTTTTAGGAATTAAACAAAAAGAGGAGGGAGAGTGTGCTGGTCGGCGGACAGGGGCACGACGGCGGCATGGTTGATGAGGAGTGACGCGGCTGGGCGGTGGTTAGGCCTGGTGGTGCGCGCGGTGGCGGTGGCTGCCGCAACAAACAGAAACAAGAGTGAGGAGGGGCAAATAAAACGAAAAGGGAAAGGATGGACGAAGGAGAATAGAAGGGAGGCGGAGTTACCCAGCAAAGGTGATAGGCGACGGTGGTCCGTCGTGGTGCCTGGCTGGCGCGTCTACAGCGACGTGAGAGAGGGAGGAAGCAACGTCTGCAGCAACGCGAGAGAGGGAGAAGGAAGGACGCTGGTGCTCGCGAAGAAGAGGGGAGAGATTGGTGGCCGGCGGCTGGGCGGCGCGGCAACATAAGTGGTGGCAACAAAAGTGGTGGCAACAAGTGGTTGTTCCCGAAGGTGGTGGTGGCGTGCGAAAGAAACCATGAGAGGGAGGCTGGGTTTCTTTTTACGTGAAAGAGGAGGAAGGGTTTGAGAGTTGGAGTTTTTTTTTTGTTTGTTTTGTTTCACGTGAAGTTGAATAGGAGAAAGGGTTATGGGTTTATTGGTTTGGGCTTTACCTAATTGGGCTAGGAGTAGGATTTAGGTTGTTTGAATCCAAAAAGGTTAGAATTGTTTTCCAAATTCGATCGAACGTGTTTTCGTAATTCAATTGTTTTCAACATAAAAATTCTAAAATTATTTTTGATTTCATAAACCGCTAAAATGCTTAAAATGTAATTAAATAAAATAAATAAACGTTGATTATATATTTATTACTAAAATTCGTAAATTCTATTTAAAGTATAAATAACTATACGTTAAAATATATTAATAAAATTTATAAATTTACGGGGGATTACATTTGAGGAAGTACTTTTTTTAGTTTAGGTATGTTACTTCTATAGTTACATGTTACTTTTTTTATACGGAGTAGTTTTAAGGGAGATACCTTCTTAGTTTAGGTATGTTACTTCTATAGTTTAGACATGTTATTTTTTTTTTAATAATTTTAGAGGAGGTATTTTTTTTAGTTTAGGTAGGTTACTTCTATAGTTTAGACATGTTACTTTTTTTTATACGGAGTAGGTTTAGGAGAGGTACCTTTTTAGTTTAGGTATGTTACTTCTATAGTTTAGACATGTTACTTTTTTATACGGATTAGTTTTAGAGGAGGTACCTTTTTAGTTTATGTATTACTTCTATAGTTTAGACATGTTACTTTTTTTTTATATAATTTTAGATGAAGTACTTTTTTAGTTTAGGTATGTTACTTCTATAGTTTAGACATGTTACTTTTTTTTATACGAAATAGTTTTAGGGGAGGTACCTTTTTAGTTTAGGTATGTTACTTCTATAGTTTAGACATGTTACTTTTTTTTTTATATAATTTTAGATGAAGTACTTTTTTAGTTTAGGTATGTTACTTCTATAGTTTAGACATGTTACTTTTTTTTATACGAAATAGTTTTAGGGGAGGTACATTTTTAGTTTAGATATGTTACTTCTATAGTTTAGATATGTTACTTTATATATATATATATATATATATATATATATATACATATACATATATATATATATATATATATATATATATATATATATATATATATATATAATTTTAGAGGAGGAACTTTTTTAGTTTAGGTATGTTACTTCTATAGTTTAGATCTGTTACTTTTTTTTAATAGTTTTAGGGGAGGTACGCTATTGGTTTCGCGCTCGTCACACCATGAAGTAGATGGTGTGACTAGTCTCACAGGAGACGCGCTGACTCTGTATTTGCAACTTGTATTGTCTTCATTACTCCAAAAAAAAGGTACATGGAATTGAAATATAGTCATATTCGAAATTAACCAACGAGTTCTGATTAAGACCGGTGGTTTGTATATGCTCACATGTTCGAATCATTCATATCCATTTGTAATTTGTGTTGTCTATGTGATTCTTTTTTTAGAAAAGGAATTGCACCACTTGTTGTGTTGCGCTTGTCAATGCAAAACTTTATTTATTAAACTCTCAAATTATGTTTTTGTAAAAATTATAAAAAAAAATTGACGTTTTGACATTGGGAATCGAGATAAATGTAGCAAGATCTCAAATGACTTTTTTAATTACAAAAATGAAAAGGATGGTATAAAAAAAAGGAAGTGTGAATTATTAATAACTCCAAATAGTGCAATTGAAAATAAGGGTAGAAGTATGTAAATCAAGTACCTTGTGGATAGTATACCGTTTCCTTGGCTTGACTCTGTAGGTTGGATACCGGGCCGGACGAAACCCTTTTTGATGTATCAACAAAGAATGCGACTTCAGACTCACAATTTAATTACGCATACTCCGTATATCTTTATCTTACACGCCATTTTTTTTTTGAAAAGATAAGAAGAATAATACATTAGGAGCCCCTCCGCACGAGGGTTACTCCTAAGTAATCACTGTCTAAAATGGAAAGTAACTGGGGACTATTGCAAACTTCAATACACATTATGTTGCTAATTAAGTGACCAACATTTGCGATCCAGTCTGCTGCTCGTTTAGCTTCGCGGTAGATGTGCTTTATTTCCCAATTGTCGAAAAAAGTGAGAGTATCCTTAATGTCTTTGATGATGTTATGAAGTTTCCACGGGATGCTCCAAATTCCTTTGACTAAGTTAATAACCATTAGATTGTCACCTTCAATACTTAGATTCTTGATGTTGAGGCGTTTTGCTTCCTGAAGTCCTCTGTGAAGAGCACACACTTCTTCCATGAACACTTGTGTAATTCCTAGATTGTGCGTGTGGGCGGTGATAGAAGCGTCGTTGTTGTCGCGAATGATAAAGCCAGCCGCTGATGATAAAACTTTACAGGATCCGTCAAAGTTGAGGTTGAACGTACCCGGTGGAGGTGGGTACCATCGAACTAGAATTTGTGGAGTGTGGTTAGTTGGTGTGTGTGTGTGTGAAGTGAAAGGGGTACCCTTAAGTTGATGCAAGTCGATATCAGTTCGAAGTTTCCATTCTTTATGGGCTATACTAGCCTTAAGGAAAACTCTAAAAGGATTAAAGTTACCATTGTTAAAAACGCAGTCATTTCTCTCTTTCCATAGAGCCCAAATGGTAAACATGAATTTACATAGGATGTTTTGGTAGTTTTTTAGATACCTTATGGTATCAAAAAAGTCATGGTGAGGGTTAGAAAAATCTAACCATTTTTTAGTATGCTCAAGGGTACAAACTTGTTTTGCAGTTGGACATTGAATGAAAAGGTGATTAATAGTTTCAATATAAGTGTCACATAATGGACATACATCGAAAGGCAAAATGTTCCTTTTGAAAAGGATGTCCCGAGTAGGGATACTTTTGTGGCAAATTTGCCAGAGAAAGATCTGGATTTTTGGTGGGATGTCAATCTTCCAAATCCAACGGTATTCCCATTGAGATTGATTATCCGAGATATCGTGGGCTAGCCAAGTTGCTGATTTAACAGAGAAATCACCTGAAGTCGTGGGTCCCCATATGGGGGTGTCTTCTATATCCAAAAGTGGTATTGGTATCCCTTGGATTTTTTGTACCACATGTTGTGGAATGACATTAAGGAGTTTGGGGATGTCCCATTCCTTTGATTGAAGAATGAAATCGGAGACTAAGAGGTTTGTGTTTTCGCTAATGAAGCTTCTGTTGAGAAAAGTCAACAAATTAGTTTGTAAAGCCCAATTGTCTAGCCAAAAATTGATTGATTTTCCATTACCAATTTTCCATCTAATACCCTTTCTAAGAAGCTCTCTTTGTTTTAAAATATCGTGCCAAATTTGCGAGTCAGATTGTTTTGGCTTGCATTCAAAAAAGGAAGTGTTGTTGAGATATTTCTTCCTAATTATAGAGACCCATAGATTATTGTTGTTGTGAAGAAATTTCCATCCTAGTTTTGCTAGGAAAACCCTGTTTAGTGGTCTAGTACGACGCAGACCCAATCCTCCCAAGGTCTTTGGTTTGCAGATTGTTGACCAAGAGATGAGTGGGGTTGCGTTCGTTTGGGCAGTTTGTTTCCAAAAGAAATTTCTGTGAATCGAATCCATTTGTTGACAGTTTTTTTGCGGTAATAAAAGGGAGGAACACACATACGCTGGTAGTGCTTCTAAATTACTTTGGACAAGGATAGCTCTTCCCGCTTTTGAGAGATAATTTGCATGCCATGAATTAATTCTACTTTTGTTTTTCTGCATGATATTCGCGAAATCGATTTTAGTGGGTTTATAGGATGAAAAATATGCTCCTAAATATCTCCCAAGTGACATAGATTTTGTCATAGAGAAGGTATTAGCCAAATTGTCACCTCTATGAGTAGGGACTTGTTTCGAAGAGACTATTGCTGATTTGTGGAAGTTAACTAGTTGGCCTGAAAGATTGCAGAATTCGTTTATCGTATTCTTTAAAACATGACAAGCAGAGGTTGTTGCTTTACAGAATAGGAGACTATCATCTGCGAAAAAGGAGTCAAGGAATTTTAGGGGATCTAGGCGCAATACTGATCCCCACTCCATTTTTCGGGTTAGAGGTTTTCATATTAAGCATAAATATAAAAACTTCCATGCAAAGAATGAACAAATAGGGGGAGAGAGGATCGTCCTGTTTAATCCCCCTAGAAGGGGAGAAATGATCCGTGGTGGCACCATTTATTTTTAGAGAATAAGACACGTGGTGACACAGACTTTCACCCATTGAATCCATTGGGTAGGAAATCCAAACACCTCCAAGGTAGCCCAAAGGAAATCACATTCTATTCTATCATAAGCTTTTTCCATATCAAGTTTAAGAGCGCGCACCATCCGATTTTGGATTTTGATTTTTGGAACGTATTAAGTATTTCTTGGACAATAAGTAGGTTATCATGAATTGATCTTTATGGGGTGAAAGCATTTTGGAATGGGCTAATATGGTTTTGGAGAATCGGGCTTAGTCTAGAGACTAAAAGTTTGGATATAGCTTTATAAACGGTGTTGCATAGACTGATGGGCCTAAAGTGATTAGGGTTTTCCGGGTTATCATTTTTGGGGATAAGAGCAATGATAGTGTGATTCAGGAATCTAGGAATTTTCCCATGGAAGAAAAACCCTTGACTGCTGTAGTAACTTCTTTGCCTACTATGGGCCAGTAGGCTTGGAAGAATTTAGGTCCAAATCCATCCGATCCTGGGGATTTGTCAGGATTCATATCAAAAAAAACTTCTTTAATTTCTTCATCCGAGAAAGGAAGGACTAGGTTTTGTTGTTCTTGTGAAGAGACAAAACTCGGAAGAAAAGTGAGATCCAATGACCTTGGGAGAGGGTTAGTAGAAGTGAAGTGTTGTTTAAAAGCTGATAGCAGCATGCTTGATACTATAGATGGGTCTGATTCCCATAGACCAATTTCATTTTGGAGACGGAATATTGTGTTTCTTGCTACTATTGATTTTGTACGTTGGTGAAAGAAATGAGTATTTCTATCACCTTGCGTAAGCCATTCTTTTTTGTAGAACTTTTTCCAACTGCTTTGGCCAAATAGAAGGAGTTTCTCGCGCTGCTTGATCATTCGTTGGAGGTGATCTTTGTAAATTGGGTTAAATGGCTGTTGACAACGTTTGATTTCAAGTTCTTTAATTTTATCATTATTTACTTGCGCGCAGTTTGAAATTATTATTTCCATATTTATTTTTCGACCATTCCTTAAGTGTTGTTTTAATGGAGGATAACTTTTCTTTTATTCTAAAGAAACGAGATCCTACTCTTCTAGAATTCCATATTTTTCTGATAATGGAATGAGATTCCCCATCCAAGGTCCATATATTTTGAAATCAGAATATTTTGTTTTGCTGAAGGTTGGGTGACTTTGTTTCAAAGAAAACCGGAGCATGATCTGAAACTGAGAAGATACCGTAAGTGATAATCGCTTGGGGGTAGAGATTTGCAAATTGTTGATCGACAATAGCTCTATCAAGGCGTTGGAGAAGTAAGTCATCTCTATTTGATTTCCAAGAGAAGGATTTCTGAAGACAGTTGATGTCTATTGCATTGAGGTGAGACACGAAGTCTGGAAAGCGTTGGCATTGTTGTGGGGTTAAAGGATTACCCCCCAATTTATCACCTGGTGATAAAAGTTCGTTAAAGTCTCCTATAAGAAGCCAAGGTAAGGTGATATTATCATAAAATGTTTTGAGAGACTCCCAAAAGGGAGTTTTTTCATTTTCTTTTGCTGGGCAATAAACACGCCATGTGATTTATGCAACAATAACTATACTACCTTGTAATGGTTGCATAAATTGTACTATTTTCATTCCTGAAAATTCTTTATAGTTGTACCGCCAGGTAACAAAATATACTTATTTTTTCCTTTCTTCAGAGCAAGCGCAGCAATTTACATGGTTGCGCCCACTCTGAGGGGGCTAGTTGTACGGGGTGTCCTATCGACATTATTGAATACCAGTATTACCCCCGTAAGTAATACTAACCAGCAACTGATCTGGTCATCTTAGATACTCATTCCTTACCGGCATATTTGTAATGCCCTTACCGGCCAAAGCATGGCGACGACCAATTATCGTTCAACCACATGTCACTGTCAAATAGGTCGCTATCCTACCAGAAGGGACCACTTGACCGTACGCTTGGATTGGTCTATATAAGGAGGACCTCATTTATTGCTATGAGGTACACAAACACTTAAACACACTTCTTTCTTACTATTTGATTATCTCTTAATCACTTCACTAATCTTACTTAGGCTTCGGAGGGGGATCCTCGAACCACCCCGAGTGTAGTTAATCTATTCTATTGTGCAGATACCAGCAGGCATTCTCAGCAGGAGTTCAGTACTCCACAGTCGGTTGTTCCTATTCCATACCCGGAACACTTTGAAATATATATGTTTAAATTATGAAAATTTTTACTATAAATTCTCACTATTCTATACATCAAAACTTTCGATTGATCTCAGTATTTAACTAAAAATATCAACTTTTTATAATTTTTTACATACGAAACTGATATATTAATGGTTAAATATTTAGAGACTATACAAATAGTAAGTGTACAAAAATTTAAGAAACGGATATAGTAACTGACACTTAGAAAATTAATTTATACAGCATATAACATAATGAAATCATTAACAAACGTAAAAAGTATAAATGGCGAAATTATTAAAAGAGAAAGTATGTAAATCACGCACCTTGTGGATAGGAGAAACTTTTGTGTAAGACCGCCTCACAGGAAAGACCGCCTTGTTGGCAGTCTTGCTGGCAGCCCAGTTGGCAGCCATGTTGGCGCATGTGATGACGTCATGCTGACGTCAGCATATTTTTTTTTTTTGAATTTTTTTTTTTTGAATTTTTTAAAAATTTTTTTTTTTAGGAAAAAAAAAATTTAGATTTTTTTTTCAGGCTTAACTAATTGGAATTCAGACTTAACTAATTGGAGTCAAACTTAACTAATTGGATTTCAGGCTTAACTAATTGAATTTCAGCCTTAAACTTTTTCTTTTTTTTCCCGATTCGAAATTTTTTTTTTTGAAATTAAAATTTTCAATTTTTTTTTTGGTACTAACTAAACTAGTGTAAAACATAACTAAAAGTAATAAAATCATAACTAATTGAATAACAAAATAGTTAAACTTATGAGTCAAATAGTTATTAAATTAAACAAACATTTTATTAACTAAAACTCATAAAATCTTAACTAATTAGTTGCAATGCTTAACTAATTGATACCATTGCTTAACTAATTGGTTTCAGTACTTAACTAATTGGTTTCAGTACTTAACTAATTGGTTCATTGCTTAACTAATTGGTTTCATTGTATAACTAATTAGTTTCGTTGCTTAACTAATTGAATCTCAAACTTAACTAATTAGTTCCACTGGTTAACTTAATTAAATCCAGTGCATCACTAATTGCTTCCAGTGCTTCACTAATTGATTTCAATGCTTCACTAATTGGTTGCATGGTTTAACTAATATGTCACATTGCTTAACTAATTTATTACACTAATTGATTCTGAAGCTTAACTTAATAGTTTAATTTTTTAACTAATTGATTCAATTGCTTAACTAATTGGTTTCAATGCTTACAATTTTATATCTTAACTAAAACTCTGAAATTCGTTATCCAAAACTCAAAAATACATAACTAAAACTCAAAAAATCTTAACTAAAACCAAGAAAATCGTAACTTAAACTCGTGAAACTCAAAAAATCGAAACTAAAGCCCTGAATTGAAACTAAAAAATACGTAACTAAAACTCAAAAAACTTTCACTAAAACCAAGAAAATCGTAACTAAAACTTATAAATTCATAACTAAAACATAGAAAATCAGAATTTTTAAATTAAACTCGAAAATTCGTAACTAAAATTAGAAAATATTAACTAAATTTCAGAAAATCTTAACTAAAACTCATAAATTTAATCTTAACTAAACAAGATTATTCTTAACTAAAATGAAACAATTCTTAACTAAAATGAAATTATTGTAACTAAAACAACAATATTCGTAACTAAAACAAAATAAATTATAACTAAAAGAAGCACTTGAAATGAAATTAACTAAACCATCAACATACTTAACTAAACCAGCAACATTCTTGACTAAAAGAACCATATTCTTAACTGAAACAAAAGACCTAAAACTAATTAAATAACAGTAATCAATTGTTCATTCGCGACAACGCAAGTCTTAGCAGCCACCGCAAGGCTTCCTTTCTGCATCAATTGGTCCGATTACCACACCAACAACATGAGCAACACCGAGCACCAACAAGCCTGAGCACCGCAACTTCCAGCACCAGAGTGGCGGCTGTAGCCTCCACGGCAACCACCAGAAGCAACCACCAGTGGCAAATCCTCCTCCTGTCAGAAATCCACCAGTCGCAGCGTTGTGGAGAGCCAACAACAGCCCTGTTTCTTCACAGACACCAAGCATGCATAGTACCACAGACCTGTACAACAAAACCTAATTAAATTCAATCTAATTGACATAAAAACCTAATTAAATTCAATCTAATTGACATGAAAACCAAATCGAATTCAATCAAATTGACATAAAAACCTAATCGAATACCGAAAAACCTAATCGAAATCATCACCAGATCGATCGAACTAGCATCAACAGATCGAGGTGAATATATCTCCGACAAGTCAACCTACGAATCAAAAGTAGGTCCAACAACAAAATCGGCAACGAAACATAGCTTCAACCATCAAAATCGACAACAATAAAAAACGAATTACATACCTTGAAGATTTAGTTAGAGCGAGAGAGAAGCCGGAAATTTATAGGTTGCGCGAAGGAGTTGGATTTCCGACAACCTTCGATGGCGACGGCGGCAAGGCGGCGACGCCGGATTCTCCTTCCTCTCTTTCCTTCGCCGCTCTGGTTCTCGCTTCCCTATCCCGCCGGCCACCAGGATCTCCCGATGCTAAACGCCGCAATCGACTTCGCTGGTCGCCGTCGCGTCATTCACGTTCGCAACCACCACCACGAGCCACAATAAACCAGTAGATCTCGTTTCATCACCACCGCGCGCCTCCTTGCACGATACCAGTAGCTCGTAGCCGCTCACCGCCATCGCACCCCCTTCGTGAACCACCTCTTGGTGGTGGTGGCCATGGAATTAGTTTTGAGTTTTGAGGAGAGAGAAAGAGGCAGGTGTTTTGAGGAGAGAGAGTTTTGAGGAGAGAGAGAGAAACCGAGAGTTGTGAGGAGAGAGAAATGAAAATTGGTATTATATATTTTCAGAAAATAAAATAAAAATAAAGTTGATATTATGCTGATATCAATAATGACGTGGCAATAAGATGACAACAAGGCGGTCTTTCCTGTAAGACCGTCTTTTCTAAAAGTTTGTATGTGGATAGTAGAGCATTTCCTTGGATGGACCGTACCTTTTTACTGCATAGATTGAGACTTTAGATTAACAATTTAATTACACATACTAAGTACGGTATACGGAGTATTTTTATCGTATACGGCACGTGATTATGCTACCAATGTAGAACAATAACTAACACTGAGATCATGTACATTGGCTGACTCTTCAAAAGAACTTTAGGGGGTTCTCCACTCTCTCTCTACCACTATATTTCTACAAGACATTCTAAAAAACTCATTCTTAAAAATACTTAACATTGGTTGATTACTCAAATAAGCTCTCTAATATCTTTTCTACCATTTGGTGGTCCTATATCACACTCTCTTTTCAACAAAAACCAACTTTTGGAGGTATCTTGTGCAAGAGTTATCTTGAAGTAGCTCTCCATGAAGAGCCTCTCAAGAGCCTCTCAATGACCCCTCAAGAGCCTCAATATTGATCAAGAAATAGTTCTTGTTAGAGATCTATTTGGAACGCTACTTAGAGAGCCACTCCAAAAGCCCCTATACACATGTTCTAAGGATCCTATGTAAAAAAAAGAAAAAAACACTAAGGAAAATGATACTCCGTATATGCTTCATATAATAACAATCAATCATTTGAACTACTACATATTACTCCCTCCGTATTTATTTAAGGGATACACTTGTCTTTTTCGGTCGTATTTATTTAAGAGATACACTTGCCATTTTTAGTAATTTATCAACCCCACCATCTAATTAAATAATACATCTAATATATATACTTTATCACCCACCATCCTATTAAACAAATAATTTCATAAACCCACCCCACCCTCCACCCACCAAAATAACATGGTCCCCACATGTTTAATTATTAAAATATCTATCCAATCCCACTTGCTTTATTATTTTATTTCATTCAATTATTCTTCTTAATACTCGTGCCCGGCCAAGTGTATCTGTTAAAAAAATACGGAGGGAGTATTTATTAATATGGCATCTATATTAATAATATTGGTTACTCCCTCTGTCCCTTAATAATCGCACCGTTTTGACTTTTTGCACTATTTACATAATTCATTTTGACCCAATTTTATTTCTAGTATATAAAAACAAATGTTAGTATAATATATCGGTTTCATCTTAATATATATTTTCAAGTAGTAATGTTTTTATAATATGTAGTTAAAGATATTGGTGGTTAAAGTTGTGTATTGGCAAGCGTGTCCAGTCAAAACGGTGCGAGTATTAAGGGACGGAGGGAGTAATAGTTAAGATTGTTGTATATGATAAGGCTCAGATTGTCCCTCCCTCCTTTATAATTATATTACCTTTGTGATTCATTCGCACAAAATAAATAAAAAATAAAAAATAAAAAATAAAAAATAAATGGCATCAACGCATTGCACCTTGGGGATGGTAGACCATGTCCTTGTGATCCTCTTGTGGATTCAACGATCGGACGATGGCCCTTCGCGGATGCTTAGATTTTTTCCCATCAACAAAGATGGAAGATAGGAGCACAACTACTAGTAGCATTAGAAGCATAGCCCTAGCTACACCACAACCCTTATTAGCCATTTTGTTGTTAGTGTATTACTATACTCTTCTCCTTTTGCTCTTAATTTATCTGATGAATTTGGTGGGTTGTTCCCATTCCATCTTACTCAATATATAGCACATTGAGGGGAGTCGGAGTTGTTGATTCTTGCATTATACTTAGTAGTTATTTACAAGTAGGGAAGAAATTATAAGCGAATCTTATATATATTAATCACATGGCAAATAGGTCCTTATTTTATACTTAGTATATAAATATATGAAGAAGGACCTACTTGCCATTTGATTAGTGTATCGCTATTCGACGTCCGCATACGCTAAAATCGCCAGCAATATTTAAGGTAAAAGTACAATGTTACCCTTATAAAAGAGGGAACCCCACTTCACTTTTCACCTTAAGTTTTCACTCTCCACTTTCCGGCAGCCCTCCCCACCCCGGGTAAATTTTCCGGCCGCCCACTTATTTTTTCCGGCAGCCCCCAATTGCTAAACGTTTCTGGCATTCCTAATTCTTCTTTGCTCCAACCACCATCTCGACCACCGCCACCCTCCACCGGTCCACCGCCACCTACCACCGACTTGAGCTGACCACCTCATGGACGACTTCGCTCCTTCAACGTCGTAGTCGTCGTTCATGATGGAACCATCGTCGTCGAAGGTTTGAAAATTTAATTTTTTTTTTGAATTTTTGGGCCGCCCAGAGATGGCGGCCCAAACCATGTACGGGCCGCCATCTCTAGGCGGCCCAAAAATTCAATTTTTTTTTTTTTTTTGATTTTTTTCCGGAATTGTAGGCTACTTAAAAATATAAATTGTTATAATTATTTTTTTAAAAAATTATTTATTTATTTTTTTCGACGTGAATGGTGGAGATGTTGGGCGTTAATGGTGGGGGTGGTTGGAGGTGGTGGGCCGTGAATGAGTGGTGGTTGGAGGTTTTCAGATTTGAATGGTGGGGTGAGAGGTTAGAGGTGAAGGAAAGGGGGGGTTAATTTTTATAAGGGTAACATGGTACTTTTGTCATTAAAACGAGGACGTTTTTAGCGAAAAAGGACGTCGAATAAAAACCCCTTTGATTAAGTAAGGTTTTGGAGTTATTCATGAAGGAAATAATGCCCTTGGTCCAAGTATGCATTCTATGTTAAGTCTAATAAATGCGGTTCAGTATTAATTAAACAAGTTAATAATTCAGTGAGATCAAGTGAGCTGAATGCCTAGCTAGAGGCCGCTTCAGTTCAAGTGAAATTAATGATATTAATCCACAGCTTACTCTTGACTGAACCCGTAGGGTCACACAAATAGTACGTAAACGGATCAAGTATTTAATGGCATTAAATACTCCATCTATGAATATTCGGAACCGACGGATCTTGGTTTCAGTGGGAGCTGAGATCGTCACAGGCAAGAAATGAATACTCCGGAAACGATGATATTGCCGGAAACGGAAATATGGATCGTATCGGAAATATGAATATTATCCAAGTCGTAGATGTTGCCGGAAACGGAAACATGGTACGTATCGGAAAATATTATTGGAAATGGAAATATTACCAGAATCGGAAATATTGCCGGAAACGGAAATATTGTCAGAATCGGAAATATTGCCGGAATCGGAAAATAATTCCGGAAACGGAAATATTAAATATTTGTTCGAAACGGAAATTAATTCCGGAATCGGAAATATTAAATATTGTTCGTATCGGAAATAGATTCCGGAAATGGAAATTTAATCGGAAGCGTATCGTACGAATTAGCATCGGACGAGGCTTGCCGGACGAAGGCCCAGCACGAAGCCGGGGCCATCGCCCAGCAAGCGTGCGCGCCACAAGCCCAGCCAAGGCAGCGCCCAGGCCTACCGCAAGGCAGGCCCAGCGCGCGCCAAGGGCCACGGCTGCGTGGGCCGTGCTGCGCGGGCTGCTGCTCGCACGCGCATGGGCAGCCCTTGTGGCTGCCGTGTGTGTGTGAGTTTGTGCTCATGCATGATTCCTGAATCTGCAAGAGTCAGTGTATGATTAAATGTCTATTCCTAATTGGATAAATTAATTAAATAGAATTCATGTAGGATTCTAATTCCAATTAATTCGCATCCTACTAGGATTACGATTCCTTTTCCATAACTCTATAAATAAAGGCCTAGGGGTCATAATTTATACATAAGTTTCAAAGTATTCAAAAGTGAGTTTTTTGAGAGAAAATTAAAACACATCTTGCTCATAAAAGTGCCGAATTTTCTAGTACCTTAAGGGCGGTTCTAGTTGGTCAATCTTAAGGCGGATCCGGACGTGCTGTGGACTATCTACGGAGGGACGACACTTGGAGTCCTAAAAGACTTGTTCTTGTTCGGTTCGGGCGCAGCTAGGGAAGGCACGCAACAAAGAGTATGCATCTAATTATGCTATATGATTATGTGTAAATAATATGTTTCCTGGGTTAAAGGTTGTTTCCGCATGATCTATGTAAATTGTCATATGTATCATAACCTAACAGTGGTATCACGAGCCCCTTATTATTTTCATAATCTAAATTGCATGAACATGGTTAAATATTACAAATTTGCAAGAATTAAAAGGGGTGATTAATTTTCGTAATTGTTAATTAATTGCAAATTGCGTTTATTTAATTATACGTACGCAGTTTTTCGGCAGTTTCTTCGTTACTCATCCGAATTGAGTGATTTTTGTGTCAATTCCGCATGTAAAAGGCATTCTAAAATTTTGACAAAAATAGTATTTTTCTGCCGAACCCAGAATTCTCAAATTCGAAGCCTAACTATGACTTTTCGAAGGTTTTAGTTTTTCGAATGCAAAATTTCGTAAATTTAAGATGTTAAATTAAATATTTGCGATTCCTGTTGATAAATCTTGAATTTTTGATTGACCTACTGCATATGTTTAACAAGTTTGAATGCCTAGTCTTGTTAATTATGCAATCTAATTTGTAATTATGATTAATTTGTTGAAAATTAGAATAATTTAGAATTAGTTTGATTTTCATAATTAATTGTAATTTAATTAGAAACCTATGATTAAAAACCACCATAAAAATTGTAAATTTACGACAAATTTTAAATTTTTATGACCTAGACTTGAATCCATAACAATCGGAAATCAATTGGATAATAAATTTTCGATTTTTTCGCCCTAAAATTATGAAATTAATAATATTTATTAATTTGTCATTAATTTTAAATATAAATTTTAAATTTTTATGCGATTCGTTCAAATAACTTGCACGCACGAAGCAATGGACGCTTCGTGTTACCCTTAAGGGGTGTTGTATAATGCGGGCATGCGACGACGAGCAAGGGAGCTCGTCGCCCGTGCGGCACGAATGCAATGAGCAAGGTCGTAGTGCACGAGCACAAGGCAGCAGCCCTGCCTTGTGTCGTGTGCCACGAGCAATGAACGAATGGGCATGGGCGAAGGGCGAGCCAAGGCAGTCGCGTGTGGGCAGCAAGCGAGCTGCGCCACAACGCGCGCTGCCTCGCACAAGTGCGCGCAGCCTCGCGCGCAGCGAGCGCAAGCTCGCGTGCCACGAGCGCTGCGCCCAGCACTGCTCGCGCGCGCAGCGCGCGATGTCGCTCGCCCAGCGAGCGATGTCGCGCACCAGCGAGCGATGGCTCGCGCGCGCAGCGCGCGATGTCGCTCGCCAGCGAGCGATGTCGCGCCCCAGCGAGCGATGGCTCGCGCGCACAGCGAGCGAGCCAGCGCGCCCAGCGAGCGATCTCGCGCGCGCACTGCGAGCGATAGCTCGCGTGCGATGGGGCGCTGTGCGGAGGCTTGCGATGAGACAGCAGCAGCTATGCGACGAGCGCATGGGCTGCGCGCACATGGCCAGCAATGGCTGTGTGCGTGCGGCCCATGGGCATGCAACGCGTAGGATGTTTGCATTACGATTAGATCGTTTTGAATGTTTAATTTGAAAATTTCAGTTCACGTAATTTTAATTAATTTTAAAATTAATAATTTGAATTAATTTCTTGGATTTTAATTTTGAATATTATAATTATAATAAATGGAATTTATTCTAATTATTTTACTAAAATTAAAATCATGAATTAATTTAAATGCGACTGAAATTAAATTAAATTTTTGGATTCAATTATAAATTTATATGAGCTTTAAATTTTAATTAAATTTGTATGTTTCCGGTTAGACTAGAAATACAATTTTATGTTTAAAATTAGTAAAGCATATGAATTTATTGGTTTGAGTGGGAGCGCTTTTTAGTCATAAACTCTTGATTAGGTCTACAAATCCTTAAGGTTAAAACAACTCGATTAGAATTAATAAGGACTGAATAATTGGTAGATTATTGGTGACCTTGATTAATTGCTGCAAATGTTTACGTGATGCATAATGTGTTTTACTAACCAGCTATGTGGGCCATTCATGATAATGAATGGGTGAATGGTATATATTGTATATGTACTGTTTTGCAGGTTATGAAGTGACTAGTATGGCCCAAATAGGATAGAAAATATGGTCTGCGTACCATTAATTTGAATGTAATTGGTCTAAAGCACCAAAGTTATTTTTTAATTCAAAATGGTCTGCGTACCATCAAATAGTTGTAATTAGTTATAGCTTATCCTATTTGAAGAAAATGGTGCCTCCCACGGAGATTTTCAAGACGGACTTTGAAGTCAAAGCTTCAAGATGAAGTCGGGCCATACTAGATCACAAATATCTTATGCATGTTTTAAGTTATTTATTGCTTTAAATATGTCTTAAATTGCATGAGATCAAAAGCTTGATTATGTTGCATGATTAAGGATTTTAGTTCACTTAAAATCTAACCAACATAGTAAGAGCCTTAAGTTCCAAACTTAAAAATTGAGTTAAAAGGTGCCATGCCAAAATATACACTTGCTTGGATATCCTTTACATCAATCTAGTAATAGTTTTCGCTCAGCGAGGTGTTACTTATTGGTCCTAAAGGGGCAAGGTACACAAATAATTGTGAGTACATGTTAGTTTTGGTGAAACTCAACGATATAAGTAAGGAGTCCTTTTATGTCGTGGCAAATTCGATAGGTTTACCTAATAAGTTCTTAGACGTACCTATCAACCAAGAATAGTTTCTAGACTATTAGCAAAAGGCTTTTGCTTACCTAAGATGTTCTAGGATTAAGTCGACAAACTGTGCTTAGTTCTTCAATGATTTTAGGATCTTGGAATCATTTTATTCACACCTGCCGGAACACATAACTTGAATAAAATGCTTAATAAACATTGAATTATGCATGTATGCTAGAATTTAAGTTTATTAAGAGAAACTGTGAATGGTTATTTATTTGTTTATTCTTTTCAATTGTAGTTTTAATATGGCAAACAACAATCAAAACATCATCATGGGTTCTGAGCTTATGGTCAAGCTGAACCTGACAAATTTTCTTGAATGGGAAGCTAAGCTAGTTGAAATAGTCAAACTCAATGGACTTGAGTATGTACTATCACATCCCATGCCAAGCTACTATGCCAGAGACATGACCCCTGAGAGATTTTACGCCTGGGATGCGGATCTCAAAAAGGTTATGAGTCTCATGCTGAACAATATCCCTGATGATTGGGCTAGAAGGTTTGTAGCCTATGAACCTTTTACGCTCATCAAGAATCTGAGGGATATCTGTCGTGGAAGTACGGAGGACAGGGACCTAAACGTCCATGAGTTGATTGAATCAATGTCTGGTCTAAAGGTTAGTTCTCCCAACAGGTGTTATAGGATGGAGGTCCAAGAAACACATGTTCAGCTCCTTCGCACTAAACAGAGGGTAGGCGTCCCACTGAGGTTCCATGTGGATCTTATGTGTTCATATTTTGATCGCCTAAGTCTACTAGGAACACCAATAAGCGAAAGGATGGCAGTCTCTGTCTTGCTCAATTCACTACACAGTGGGTTTGGTCGCTTCAAGCAACAATACCTTAGTGAACCAAGAGAAGAAACAGTTGCAGAATTTATTCACCTTGTCAGAAAGGCTGAAATAGTACTGGACTGTGAAGCCAAAGATTTGCTCAAGGCTAGAAAGAGACCATTCAAGAAAGGTGGAAAGTCCAAGGGCAATGCTAAATCAAAGCAGGACAAGTCCACATCAAGCTGTCTTTATTGTGATGGAATAGGCCATTACAAAAGAGAATGTCCAAAGCTAAAGGAAGATCAGAAGAACGGAACAGTCGTTCCATCTTCAGGTATTTTCGTTATAGACTGTATACTTGCTAATTCAACTTCTTGGGTATTAGATACTGGTTGTGGCTCACACTTATGTTCCAATCCACAGGGACTAAGAAGAAGTAGAAAGTTAAGCAAGGGAGAAGTCGACCTACGAGTGGGAAATGGAGCACGGATTGCTGCATTAGCCGTAGGAACTTACTATTTGTCGTTGCCCTCCGGGCTAGTTTTGGAACTGGAAGAATGTTTCCATGTTCCAAGTCTTACTAAAAACATCATTTCAGTTTCTTGCTTAGATGCTAAGGGATTTTCCTTTATAATAAAAGACAATAGTTGTTCGTTTTATTTTAAAGAGATGTTTTATGGATCTGCTAGATTAGTCAATGGACTTTATTTATTAGATCACGACAAACAAGTATATAACATAAATACCAAAAGGGCCAAAAAGGATGATTCAGATCTCACCTATCTGTGGCATTGTCGATTAGGCCATATAAACTTGAAACGCCTAGAAAGACTTCAAAGGGAAGGAATTCTAGAACCATTTGACTTAGAGGATTATGGTAAATGCGAATCATGTTTACTTGGCAAAATGACAAAGCAACCTTTCTCTAAAGTCGGAGAAAGAGCAAATGAACTATTGGGTTTAATCCATACAGATGTATGTGGACCAATGAGTACAAATGCTAGAGGTGGTTTCAGCTACTTTATCACTTTCACTGATGACTTCAGTAGGTATGGTTATGTCTACCTAATGAAGCATAAGTCTGAATCCTTTGACAAATTCAAGGAATTTCAGAGTGAAGTAGAGAATCAATTAGGCAAGAAGATTAAGGCACTGCGGTCTGATAGAGGCGGTGAATATCTGAGCTATGAATTTGATGACCATCTGAAAGAATGTGGAATTCTATCAGAATTGACTCCTCCTGGAACACCACAATGGAACGGTGTGTCAGAACGGAGGAACAGAACCTTGCTAGACATGGTCAGGTCAATGATGGGTCAGGCCGAACTTCCATTAGAATTTTGGGGACATGCACTAAATACAGCTGCACTCACTATAAATAGAGCTCCGTCTAAAGCTGTCGAAAAGACTCCATACGAATTATGGTTTGGAAAACCTCCAAATGTGTCTTTTCTTAAGATTTGGGGATGTGAAGTATACGTCAAACGATTAATTTCAGACAAACTTCATCCAAAATCTGACAAATGTATCCTTGTGGGCTATCCAAAGGAAACAAAGGGGTATTACTTCTACAATACATCTGAGAACAAAGTGTTTGTTGCTCGAGATGGTGTCTTTTTGGAGAAGGATCACATTTCCAAAATGACAAGTGGGAGAAAAGTAGACCTCGAAGAAATTCGAGTCGAACAACAAACTCTAGAGAATGCTCAAGATGACATTCAGGATGAAACTCAGAGATCTTTAGAAGAATCTGGTGAGAATCATGGTCAATCTAGAAATGTTACCCCGCGTAGATCGCAAAGATATAGATCTCAACCGGAAAGGTACTTAGGTATTTTGACGAACGAGAGCTATGACGTTCTATTACTTGAAAGTGATGAACCTGCGACTTACAAGCAAGCTATGACGAGCCCTAGCTCCAAGCAATGGCAAGAAGCCATGCAATCTGAATTAGACTCCATGTCTGAAAACCAAGTATGGGATTTGGTCGATTTGCCAGATGGCTACCAAGCCATTGGAAGCAAATGGGTTTTCAAACTGAAAAAGGACAAGGATGGGAAACTTGAAGTTTTCAAAGCTAGATTGGTTGCAAAAGGTTACAGGCAAGTCCACGGTGTGGATTACGATGAAACCTTTTCACCAGTTGCAATGCTAAAGTCTATTCGAATAATGTTAGCAATCGCTGCATATTACGATTACGAAATATGGCAGATGGATGTCAAAACTGCTTTCTTAAACGGCGTTTTAACAGAAACTGTGTTTATGACACAGCCTGAAGGTTTTGAGGATCCAAAGAATGCTAAAAAGGTATGCAAACTAAAGAAGTCAATCTACGGATTGAAGCAGGCATCCAGGAGCTGGAATATACGTTTTGATGAAGCAGTCAGTGACTTTGGTTTCATCAAGAACGCGGACGAATCTTGTGTATACAAGAAGGTCAGTGGGAGCAAAATTGCTTTCCTAGTGTTATATGTCGACGACATATTGCTTATCGGAAATGACATTCCTATGTTGAACTCTGTCAAGATTTGGCTTGGGAAATGTTTTTCGATGAAGGATCTAGGAGAAGCACAGTACATATTGGGCATCAAGATTTACAGAGATAGATCTAAAAAGATGATTGGACTTAGTCAAAGCACTTATATCAATAAGGTGCTTGATAGGTTCAAGATGGCGGACTCCAAGCGAGGCTACCTACCCATGTCTCATGGAATGACTCTAAGCAAGACTCAGTGCCCAAAAACACTTGATGAGCGTAGACGAATGAATGGGATTCCATATGCATCATTGATTGGTTCAATAATGTATGCTATGATATGTACACGCCCGGATGTTGCGTACGCACTCAGTGCTACGAGCAGATACCAGTCAGACCCAGGAGAGGCGCATTGGACTGCTGCCAAGAACATTCTGAAGTACCTGAAAAGGCACAAAGATGACTTCCTGGTCTATGGTGGAGATGATGAATTAATTGTTAAAGGCTATACGGACGCAAGTTTCCAAACCGACAAAGATGATTTCAGATCACAGTCTGGGTTTGTCTTCTGCCTCAACGGAGGAGCAGTAAGCTGGATAAGTGCTAAGCAAAGCACCATTGCGGATTCTACAACTGAAGCGGAGTACATTGCTGCACATGAAGCAGCAAAGGAAGCTATATGGCTAAGGAAGTTCATAGGAGAACTTGGTGTAGTCCCCTCCATTAAAGGACCAATAGCCCTGTATTGTGATAATAACGGAGCTATTGCACAGGCAAAAGAGCCTAGACACCACCAGAGAGTCAAGCATGTACTTCGTAGATTTCACCTTCTACGAGAGTTCGTTGAAAGAAAAGAAGTCGAGATAAGCAAAATTGGAACTGATGACAACATATCAGATCCATTAACTAAACCTCTGCCGCAAGCGAAGCACAACTCGCACACTGCAGCTATGGGAATCAAGCATATTGGAGAATGGCTTTGATGTTATGCTGATATCAATAATGACGTGGCAATAAGATGACAACAAGGCGGTCTTTCCTGTAAGACCGTCTTTTCTAAAAGTTTGTATGTGGATAGTAGAGCATTTCCTTGGATGGACCGTACCTTTTTACTGCATAGATTGAGACTTTAGATTAACAATTTAATTACACATACTAAGTACGGTATACGGAGTATTTTTATCGTATACGGCACGTGATTATGCTACCAATGTAGAACAATAACTAACACTGAGATCATGTACATTGGCTGACTCTTCAAAAGAACTTTAGGGGGTTCTCCACTCTCTCTCTACCACTATATTTCTACAAGACATTCTAAAAAACTCATTCTTAAAAATACTTAACATTGGTTGATTACTCAAATAAGCTCTCTAATATCTTTTCTACCATTTGGTGGTCCTATATCACACTCTCTTTTCAACAAAAACCAACTTTTGGAGGTATCTTGTGCAAGAGTTATCTTGAAGTAGCTCTCCATGAAGAGCCTCTCAAGAGCCTCTCAATGACCCCTCAAGAGCCTCAATATTGATCAAGAAATAGTTCTTGTTAGAGATCTATTTGGAACGCTACTTAGAGAGCCACTCCAAAAGCCCCTATACACATGTTCTAAGGATCCTATGTAAAAAAAAGAAAAAAACACTAAGGAAAATGATACTCCGTATATGCTTCATATAATAACAATCAATCATTTGAACTACTACATATTACTCCCTCCGTATTTATTTAAGGGATACACTTGTCTTTTTCGGTCGTATTTATTTAAGAGATACACTTGCCATTTTTAGTAATTTATCAACCCCACCATCTAATTAAATAATACATCTAATATATATACTTTATCACCCACCATCCTATTAAACAAATAATTTCATAAACCCACCCCACCCTCCACCCACCAAAATAACATGGTCCCCACATGTTTAATTATTAAAATATCTATCCAATCCCACTTGCTTTATTATTTTATTTCATTCAATTATTCTTCTTAATACTCGTGCCCGGCCAAGTGTATCTGTTAAAAAAATACGGAGGGAGTATTTATTAATATGGCATCTATATTAATAATATTGGTTACTCCCTCTGTCCCTTAATAATCGCACCGTTTTGACTTTTTGCACTATTTACATAATTCATTTTGACCCAATTTTATTTCTAGTATATAAAAACAAATGTTAGTATAATATATCGGTTTCATCTTAATATATATTTTCAAGTAGTAATGTTTTTATAATATGTAGTTAAAGATATTGGTGGTTAAAGTTGTGTATTGGCAAGCGTGTCCAGTCAAAACGGTGCGAGTATTAAGGGACGGAGGGAGTAATAGTTAAGATTGTTGTATATGATAAGGCTCAGATTGTCCCTCCCTCCTTTATAATTATATTACCTTTGTGATTCATTCGCACAAAATAAATAAAAAATAAAAAATAAAAAATAAAAAATAAATGGCATCAACGCATTGCACCTTGGGGATGGTAGACCATGTCCTTGTGATCCGCTTGTGGATTCAACGATCGGACGATGGCCCTTCGCGGATGCTTAGATTTTTTCCCATCAACAAAGATGGAAGATAGGAGCACAACTACTAGTAGCATTAGAAGCATAGCCCTAGCTACACCACAACCCTTATTAGCCATTTTGTTGTTAGTGTATTACTATACTCTTCTCCTTTTGCTCTTAATTTATCTGATGAATTTGGTGGGTTGTTCCCATTCCATCTTACTCAATATATAGCACATTGAGGGGAGTCGGAGTTGTTGATTCTTGCATTATACTTAGTAGTTATTTACAAGTAGGGAAGAAATTATAAGCGATGCTTATATATATTAATCACATGGCAAATAGGTCCTTATTTTATACTTAGTATATAAATATATGAAGAAGGACCTACTTGCCATTTGATTAGTGTATCGCTATTCGACGTCCGCATACGCTAAAATCGCCCGCAATATTTAAGGTAAAAGTACAATGTTACCCTTATAAAAGAGGGAACCCCACTTCACTTTTCACCTTAAGTTTTCACTCTCCACTTTCCGGCAGCCCTCCCCACCCCGGGTAAATTTTCCGGCCGCCCACTTATTTTTTCCGGCAGCCCCCAATTGCTAAACGTTTCTGGCATTCCTAATTCTTCTTTGCTCCAACCACCATCTCGACCACCGCCACCCTCCACCGGTCCACCGCCACCTACCACCGACTTGAGCTGACCACCTCATGGACGACTTCGCTCCTTCAACGTCGTAGTCGTCGTTCATGATGGAACCATCGTCGTCGAAGGTTTGAAAATTTAATTTTTTTTTTGAATTTTTGGGCCGCCCAGAGATGGCGGCCCAAACCATGTACGGGCCGCCATCTCTAGGCGGCCCAAAAATTCAATTTTTTTTTTTTTTTTGATTTTTTTTCCGGAATTGTAGGCTACTTAAAAATATAAATTGTTATAATTATTTTTTTAAAAAATTATTTATTTATTTTTTTCGACGTGAATGGTGGAGATGTTGGGCGTTAATGGTGGGGGTGGTTGGAGGTGGTGGGCCGTGAATGAGTGGTGGTTGGAGGTTTTCAGATTTGAATGGTGGGGTGAGAGGTTAGAGGTGAAGGAAAGGGGGGGTTAATTTTTATAAGGGTAACATGGTACTTTTGTCATTAAAACGAGGACGTTTTTAGCGAAAAAGGACGTCGAATAAAAACCCCTTTGATTAAGTAAGGTTTTGGAGTTATTCATGAAGGAAATAATGCCCTTGGTCCAAGTATGCATTCTATGTTAAGTCTAATAAATGCGGTTCAGTATTAATTAAACAAGTTAATAATTCAGTGAGATCAAGTGAGCTGAATGCCTAGCTAGAGGCCGCTTCAGTTCAAGTGAAATTAATGATATTAATCCACAGCTTACTCTTGACTGAACCCGTAGGGTCACACAAATAGTACGTAAACGGATCAAGTATTTAATGGCATTAAATACTCCATCTATGAATATTCGGAACCGACGGATCTTGGTTTCAGTGGGAGCTGAGATCGTCACAGGCAAGAAATGAATACTCCGGAAACGATGATATTGCCGGAAACGGAAATATGGATCGTATCGGAAATATGAATATTATCCAAGTCGTAGATGTTGCCGGAAACGGAAACATGGTACGTATCGGAAAATATTATTGGAAATGGAAATATTACCAGAATCGGAAATATTGCCGGAAACGGAAATATTGTCAGAATCGGAAATATTGCCGGAATCGGAAAATAATTCCGGAAACGGAAATATTAAATATTTGTTCGAAACGGAAATTAATTCCGGAATCGGAAATATTAAATATTGTTCGTATCGGAAATAGATTCCGGAAATGGAAATTTAATCGGAAGCGTATCGTACGAATTAGCATCGGACGAGGCTTGCCGGACGAAGGCCCAGCACGAAGCCGGGGCCATCGCCCAGCAAGCGTGCGCGCCACAAGCCCAGCCAAGGCAGCGCCCAGGCCTACCGCAAGGCAGGCCCAGCGCGCGCCAAGGGCCACGGCTGCGTGGGCCGTGCTGCGCGGGCTGCTGCTCGCACGCGCATGGGCAGCCCTTGTGGCTGCCGTGTGTGTGTGAGTTTGTGCTCATGCATGATTCCTGAATCTGCAAGAGTCAGTGTATGATTAAATGTCTATTCCTAATTGGATAAATTAATTAAATAGAATTCATGTAGGATTCTAATTCCAATTAATTCGCATCCTACTAGGATTACGATTCCTTTTCCATAACTCTATAAATAAAGGCCTAGGGGTCATAATTTATACATAAGTTTCAAAGTATTCAAAAGTGAGTTTTTTGAGAGAAAATTAAAACACATCTTGCTCATAAAAGTGCCGAATTTTCTAGTACCTTAAGGGCGGTTCTAGTTGGTCAATCTTAAGGCGGATCCGGACGTGTTGTGGACTATCTACGGAGGGACGACACTTGGAGTCCTAAAAGACTTGTTCTTGTTCGGTTCGGGCGCAGCTAGGGAAGGCACGCAACAAAGAGTATGCATCTAATTATGCTATATGATTATGTGTAAATAATATGTTTCCTGGGTTAAAGGTTGTTTCCGCATGATCTATGTAAATTGTCATATGTATCATAACCTAACAATTCATACATCCCTTTGTTGTGTAGTGTATTGTAAAATTTGGAACTTTTTAGTTCTTATTATTAGTCTGAAAAATACAATTGTATAAAGAGTAGAGTTAGACCCGTTAAAAATCGACCTGTCTAGAATCTCAATAGAAAATCGGCCCGAAAATAGTGGATTTTGAACAAAATTTTCTGACTCTTAAACAAAACCCACTTGAAAAACACTTGGTCTTGCACAAAATTTGGTGACCTGAAACTCTATTTTATCCGAACTCAAACAATTCGAAAAATAATCAGTTAAAACCCAACCGATTGAGAATTATTGTACTTCTAGTAATAAAAACTTTTAAAAAAAATACTAAGCATTACGTTTTGATAATAAGAATAATTTTCTATTTATAAATTAAAGTACAACTATTTGATTATATAGTGTAACTATAGTCTTGTATTCATAAGACGCTCTTAATTAAAACTTTATAAAAGAAGTATATACATATACGAAAATGACATATAGGGGAAATGGATAGATAGGAACTCTTGAAAACTTCAGTTTCTAACTGTCCACGTAAAAAATGTTTACAGGACATTGCTACATCTACCCACTGGGTAGATAACCCACTACTAATAGAACATTAAAAAACAATTAATAAAGCTGATGTGGATTCCACTACCACACTCTCTATTAGTGGTGGGTAGTTTACCCGGTGGGTAGTTTACCCGGTGGGTAGATAAAGTTTTTTCCATGTTTACATTGGCCGGTTCGCTCCTTTTCACTTCATATTTACTCCCTTTGTCCCTTGATACGCGCACTGTTTTGACTTTTTGCACTATTCACATAATTCACTTTGACCCTATTTTATTTCTATTATATGAAAACAAATGTTAGTATATAATATATTGTTAGTTTCATCTTAATATATATACTTTCAAAATATTAACATTTTTATAAGTTTTGTTAATATATAGTTACAGATATTATATTGGTGGTAAAAGTTATGCATTGACAAGTGCATGTGTCCAGTCAAACGGTGCGAGTATTGAAGAACATAGAGAGTAAATTATTTAAAAGAGGATAAATAACTTCATATAATACTACACTAGTACCAATTGGTTGTTGGTTTAGTGGTGATTGAGGCAGAACTTGGTAGGGAAAACCCGTGTTCGATCCCCCGCAACAACAATTGGGAGGGGACTGAAACCTATCCACCCAGAACTCGCCTCGACTCCGGATTAACCATAAAGGTGAACAGCAGGTGCTAACACCAAAGAAAAAAAATATAATACCATACTAGTGTTTATACACAAGATGAATGCGTGACATTTTGTATGAAAAACTGAAAATTACCTAGATAAATGAAGATCGATATTCCCTTCTTTTTTTTAAGTAATGATATTTTCCAAAGATAGGTGGGATTTTTCACATTTTAAAAAATATACCCGTTAGTAAAGGTTTAGTTATTTTTAATTTTTTTGACAATAGTAAATGTTTAATTGAAACTAGTTTGTGGTCGTGCTAATGCATTGGGTTTCTATAAAATTAGAAACCTAATAAAAGAGAGAATTAGAAAATGCTTCGTATAAAAACTACAATGCTTGTTGGCAATAATAATAATATAATTAATTTGGAGTAGTTATGAAATTTATAAATTAATTTATATACGTTTATGCTACTAATAATTAATACTTTAAATGATGTTAGATAATTAAAACGTTTGTGGAGGCTTAAATTAAGATAAAATGTTCATATTGACTTAGCTTGGTATTTCATTTTAATTTTGTTTTAGCATATTTAGCTAGCTTGAAATACACTTATAGAAATGACTATATTAATTAGTTTTGTATGATTACATGGGTGTTAGTTGATTTTTACGAAAGTAATATTTTCTTGGTAATACTTGATCATATATTTATGTGTCAACTAATTGTTTAAGATTAAACTTTCATAACTATATTTTGATGTTACTCCCTGGTCCCTTTTTATTCTTTTCGTATTTCACTTAGGTGTCTCTTTTTAGTTTATTGACTATGAAATTAATTAATAACTTAATTAAAAAATGATTATAGATAAATTATGTAATATTTAATACATCAAATATTAATTTAGAAAATCATCTGCCTTGATGTTCATGTATGGTATACAATTTACTTTGCAAATGATACAACCCCAAATTTCAATTTAATGAAACGTACGTAATAATTATTATTGATGTACGTTTATCAAGTAGTAGAAATAAAATTTCCCTCAAAAGAAAAGTAGTAAAAATAAAATTATATTTCTTACATTTCTCATATTTTCACATATACTATACCATAATATTTTTATTTCAAATGGCATAAATTAAAGGTTGACAAAGTATTTATATTTATTATGTAATTGGTATTAAGTTTTGAGGTTATAATATTGTTACGTACACCATTATCTTTTTTTTGGGGGTTGGGGGGGGGGGGGGGTGGTTTGGAATATTTTTTTATTCTAGCTTTCTTAATACTCTGTATAAGTTGTGGTTTAATCATTTGTCTGATGTTCTCTATTGTAAAAATAAAAATATTTTACTATTAGTTAATAGTACAATAAATTATGAATTTCGTTTCTACATGTAAATTTTTCCCGTTTATTTTAGTAGTTTTGAATAATAGTTTGAGAATAATTAATCATTATGTTTTGGTTATTTAAGTTTCCTTTTTAATAGTAATTTTTTTTTATATTTAACAATATTTACTTAAATAGTGCACCTATTAGTGACAGAGTAAGAATCTCTATTATATAAGCCAAGAGCTGAGGGGTTTTTAGTAAATTAACTTTTCGTGTCCCCCATGAAATTTACTAAAATACCCTTCATAGTTTAATTCCGAAACCCTTCGCGTTCTCTCTCATCCGCCGCTTCACTCTCACTGATGTTCTCTTTCCTCCCTTCACTCAAACTCTCCTTGATCTCACTCCCAAACCCTTCGCGTTCTCTCCCTCGATCTCATCCTCGATCTCACCTCAATTCATTCAATCAATTTTTTTTAATTTTTTTTAATCAAATGCGTTTCGTTGCTTCTCCTCTCAATCATCTGACTCCGACTTCTCGCCAGCCCAACTCCTTCACTGAATCGGAGCTCCGTAATCTAGGGTTCATCGACGATTCTCAGGTTATGATTTTCAGATTTAATTTATTTCTAATATTTAGTTCTCAGGTTATGGTTTTCAGCTTTAATCTGGTTGATGTTGTTCAATTTGTAGAAAAATTAATGAAAATTATGTTATTTGTTTTTGTAAACGTCGGCTTCTCTTTAATTACTAAAATTCAGTCATTTTTTTCTCTGAAAATTTGAATCAATTTGTGCCTTTTTGTGCTTTTTTTGATTTTTTCTGAAATTATGAGTTATTTGTGATTTTTTTTGCTGAAATTGGATCTGTGATGGGATGAGAATGATGGAGAAATATGTAATAGTCGAAAATATTTTGAAATCCCGGGGCCTCTATTTGTGTTTTCTCTACTTTTTCGAATTCAAGATGGATCTCAATCCATCTGATGTCTGCAAATAATTATCTGGATGGAAAATGCATGTGGGTTTGGCAGGAGTAGATCTTCTATTGATTGTTGTTGCTGCTATGTACTCTGTTTAATTCAACAATTGATTGATATAGAGTTGATTGATTTGGTTAATTGGTTTGGAATGATTTTTGAATTGTTCTAATGCAAATTCGTATTGGGTTGGACCTGATGGTATTGTTTGTTTCTTATGGTTGATTGATATGGATAATGCCATTAAATTTATTAAGAATTTAATAAATTCCATTGCAATGTTTGCTAAGAATGGTGCCGTGAAACAGATGTGACATCCTTTTGATGCCATCAAGATTTGAACCATGTGGACTAAATCAGCTTTATGCAATGAGATATGGAACAATACCAGTAGTTCACTCCACTGGAGGGCTTCAAGATTACGAATCAGAATTTTATGGATAGCTTATGCTGCTTCATTTCAGTTTCTCAGGTAAGGGATTAATCTATTTGTGGTATTTGCTCTTAATTTCCGAGTTTTACGAGTTCTATTAATAGAGATATAAGCTGTTCAATTTTTTAGGCATCTTTAATTAATGATGGTTGATTATATATACTTTGTATGTTGTAATTGGTCAGCAATTGATGAAACACGGTGCATGGATCAGACTGTATTTTATACTTGAATCGTGATTGAATCTGAAGATTGACATGACTATTATTAATTTGATCAGACTGAATCACATAATGGTGAAAAGTGTCTCATTTGTTTGTAGGTTGAGGACCAAATTTGGAAAATCGTCGATTTAATTTTAACCAGATGAAGCTGAAGATCAACAAAGCTTGCGATCTCAATTCCATATCTGTTCTTCCTCCTCACACCAGGTTTTTAACCTAAATTTCTTTCTTAAGTATTTGCTTAATTTTTCTGCAAATTTGTTTTTTCGATCTCTTGAAGCTTAATTTCTTCTTTATGGCGGTTTTTCGGCAATAATTGGAAGGAGATTGAGGTCGCAGCCGTCACATCAGTTCTCTCATGGATTTTCGTCACAGCAGAACGGGGTTTTCTCTCAAATCTCTCAGAACTCCATTGACGTGATCGGTGATCCTCGCTGAAAATCAGGTCGTCTTCTCTCTCCTCTTGATTTTCCTTGCTTAATTGCTCATATTATCTGGTAAAATGTTACTTAGAAATTGATTGAAATTCTGGAAAGTTTTGAAATGATTTTATTATTCATTTCAATTTTTTGGTGAATTAATTTGTAAATCACGCAGCGACGAAGGTGAATAATAGTATTAAGCCGTTGAGTATTATTAGGTTGACCCTCCTGTGATTGCAAAGACTCAAGCCATTTTTTTATAAATTTTTTCCTCGCGTGGTGTTTTTTTTATGACTTAGATTTTGAATATCTAGCTATATTGTTGTGAATTTGTGATTGCCGAAAACACTTATACTATTTTGATTTTTCACAATATCCGAAATACATGATATTCTGATTTGTTGCTGTTGTTTTAGGTTCATTTATGATTGCATTGCTAAAATATGTGCCTGGTTAGCTATATTGCCTATATATATGTAAATGTACTTCATACATGTTAGCTATATTACCGATTTGGTGGTTTCCTCTGTGTATTTGTTTGTCTTAGTTTACAGAAATTCATGATGCTCATATTCACCGTATTAAGTGGATTCATGATGTTCTTTCATATCCATATTTGTTTATCTTAACATGTGTTAGAGGTTTTAATAATCTATGTAGAATGCATATTCTACAACAGTTTTGTATTGGTGGTTTACCTGATGCTTACTGTTTGTGCCACCTATTGACTTCATCCGGCTGTGTAGAATGCGTTAGGCCTGAATTTGTTTACTAAACACATCATTCATGGTTTTGGGTGTTGATTTATGTGGACAATATTGGCATGATACCCTGTCAATGTTCAAATTTTTATAGAAATTATTAGTCAGTTCAAGTTTGAATAACCCTGCAGTTCACACATACACCAGTTGATTGAATAAGTCAGACCATGACTTACCTTTGAGTTGACTTGATTAAGACTACAGATCATGACTGTAACCGCGCAGAAAATTCTGTACTCCGGATTAAGCTACTATAACCGTAGAAATAGTCGTGAATTCTTTTTGATTAAGACTACAGAGCAGACTTGCTATTTCTTTGTTTCTAACTTGAAATTCTATTTTTTTTTGAAAAATAGTTTTAAGGATGATGATGATGTTTTCGTTCTTGATCAGATCAGTCCAGAGATAGCGTCCAAGAATTTTAGCAAAGAGATATTGAATAAGTTTGTACAGGATCACAAGTCGTTTTTGGGGAACAGGCTTCCGGCATATGATGGCAATAAGAGCCTCTACACTGCAGGTCCTTTGCCTGGCCTTGCTGCAGGTAATAGGTTTATTCCTTATTGTCAGTTTGGTCAGCGCATCTGTTTTGGGTACAGAGGGAGCTTAAGCATGTAAACAACCGAAAGCTTCGCTTAAGAGACCAATTTGGATCATACATCTACTAGAGATGTTTTTCGATTACTACTACCGATGTTTCACGAACCCAAGACTAAGATCGAATTCTGTATACATCATTGTCTTTGTGGCTTATGTTGTTAGTTGGATGTTGTTTACTATATTTAGTATGGTTAATTTATGTTGATGTGTCAATGTTTTGTATTCTATATTCTATGATTGATTGGAATCCCATTTGCTTAGGTTTAATTTTCAGCAATGGCTTGATGGTTTGATTTGAGTGATGATTGTTGCTGGAGATAGATATCAAGTTACTGGATGATTTAGTGAGTAATTGGATTTTGCAGGAAAGCAGTGATGCTCTAGACTGATTTGGTGTGTTATCGGATTTCGTGTTTATTTTACAGGATGCATGTGTTTGTGATGACTAATTAGTTCAAAAGAAACTAATTTCTTTGATTGATTAAGTGTTTCTAGGGTTTAATTCAGTTAGTTTGTTATGAATTATGTTTCTTCTGTGCAGACATAGCACCAGTAAAAAAAAAACCCTGCCTAACTACAAAAAAAAAAGGCCACCTGCAGACATAGCATAGCACGCAGCAGAGACAGCAACAGAGAATAGAGAACGGCAACAGAGTAATTTTTCAAGGGATTTTGACTTATCAATAGTACTGTATTGACTTTTACTTTATTTAAACGGAACAGTTGTTTGTTTTTCTTAGTTTGATTACGAATTAATTATGAATATTGAATTATGAGTGTTATGGAATTAACTATTTAGATCCCGTGAAAATGCACACGGTGTATAATTTTTCGTTAGATGAAATCTGTGAACAAATTTTGTGGCATGCTATTTTTGGTGATTAGTTGCAATAAAACAATTTAAAGTTCTGAAATATGTCGCACGCATCGCGTGCATATAAGACTAGTTATTTCAATAAGCCATGAGACTTTTTCAAGTTCAATTAATTTTATTGATTTTTTAATTGGCTACATTTCCTTATATAACCAATGCATGAGAGATGAGAATTGGGGTTTTGGAGTCCTCACATTCACAATCACTATGCTTTAATAATATAGATTTCAAAAAGGACACCGACTCAAGATTGAGTTAGCTTATGGTATAGCTAGTCTTATATGCACGCGATGCGTGCGAAACAATATCAGAACTCTAAATTGTTTTATTGCAACTAATCACCAAAAATAATATGCCACAAAATTTATTCACAAGTTCAACTAAAGAAAAATTATACATCATCCCTATTTAAATATATCTAAATAGTAAAACAATTTAATACTCGTGCCTTTAGAAAATTGAAATCTAAACTATAATGCCAAAGTAAATAAATTAAGAATATAAAATAGTGTAATTTAATTAAATTTGAGGATGGATATCAAGGTGAGAAATCCAAGAATTTTTTTACTTCTTCCAAGAAAATCTACATTTTTTTAAGTTGATTTCCTTGGAAGAAGTGAAATTTTTCATTGGATTTATCATTTTCCATAACATATGCATAAACAGACGTCCATATGATGAATATTGATTTCAAAATTACAACTTATTAATAATTATGATATGACTACTCTATATTATTCCATAAAAAAAAAAAGAAATCAACAAATTTGTTTAATGAGAATTAAATAAAACACTGTAACTTTATTAGATTAAATTTTTTACTGAAGGAAATATGTCCTTCACCCAAGGTGCATTAAGTCTAATACCAAGGTTCAGATTAATTGCGAACAATTAATTCAGTAAGATCAAGTGATCGGAACAGCTAGCTGGAGCAATGCTTCCGATCAGTGAGTTCTAATCTATATTAGGCTCACAGCTTAGTCTTGACTGGACCTATAAGGTCACACCAATGACATGTAACAGATCACCGGATTAAATGAATCGAAAATTCATTTAATAGCTTTTTGGGAATTAGTTTGGAAAACATAAGTATACGATATGACGTTGGATAGAAATCGTATATCGTATCGCGTATATTCGTAAGCTAGGCGAAACGAATAATCGTATAGTTTGACATTGGATCGTCAAGTACTATACGATAAATAATTGCCGTCAGGCATTGGACGCAAATACGAGAAGGCAACGCTGCCAGCCCAACGAGCCAAGGCGCGCAAGCGCGCAAGGCCCACTAGGCGTAGCAGCGAGCCAACGCGCACAAGGCCCATGCCTCGGCTGGGCGCGTGCACATGTGAGGAGTAGCAGAAGAAGCTCACATAGCGCGGCCCAAGGCCCAACACCTGTGTGGCTGTGCGCGTATGGGCTTGCGTGCTTGCTGTCCGGTTCTTGCCTGTGTGGCTTGGCCGGTTACTATTATAACCTAAGCGTTATAGTATTATTCCACACAAGTTTTTCCTAACCTAATGCAACAATTCAGTTTACACTTCAAACCCTAAAGGGAGAGAGAAACCCTCATTCTCTCACAGCCTCCATGGATGTGTTCTTCCCAAAAGCACAAACTCTTGAGTGATTGTCTAAGCTACGATTATCAAGACGGATCTGAACGTGTCGGTGAACCAAATAGAGGAACGAAAATTGGAGTTCTTTGCCCGTGTTCGTTGATACTATACTCGGGAAAACACGCTTCAAATGTAAGTTTGCTTAATCTGTGCTTTATACATGTTTCTTGGCTTTGGGGATGTTCCGCACATGTTATGTATGTTTAACTATATTCCCCTACTGTGGTATCATTAGCCTTATGTATTCAAAGCATTTTTTAGCATGATTTAATTGTTTTTTCTGTTGTCGAACTTTTTGGATTTTTGTTGATTTTTCGGAATTTTTATGAATTATTGGATTAATTGCGTAATAGGTTCTGAATTGAAAAATATTCGTATTTTCGACTTTTCTGACCCTAATCTGATTGAAAACGATTTTCTAAGATCAACTCATGAGAACGGAATTGCAAAAAAAGATCTCGAAATATGTGTTTTTGGGCGTTTTTGTTAATTTTCGAGTTAAAATTAAAAAATTCGGAATGTTTTCCAATTAATTGGTCGACCTAAACTACTCGGAATTGATTGAAATTTTTACACATTGTTGTTGGGTATATTATTTAATAATGGTAAAACTTTCAGCTGTTTTTGATAAGTATAAACCCTAATGCTGCTTTCCCCAAATTCGTAAATTTTAGATCGCTAATTGATTTTTTAAATAATTTGGATCTAGTAATTTGGTTAATTGGGAACGGGAATATAATGTCATGGTCAGTGGTGAATTTTAAAAATTATTGGATTAAAATTTTGAATAGTTTCGTTAATTTTAATCGACACTTAAACCAATTTCGTAAAAATCTGAAATTTAAATGTTTAGAACGATTTAAAGTTTTAGATTCGATTATTTAAAAGTTCAGATTTTCATTTGAACTCGTTCGTTCTTAAAATTTGAATAATGTTAACCTTGATTTAATAGTTTTAACGAAATTGTAATTGTTGTTAAATTAATTAAATCGTAAAAACGTTACTTTTCGAAAATAAAAATCGTAAATTTTGTGAAAAATAACTTAATGCAAATGTTCGTGAATTATTTTTTTTAATTAGTTGGTCTGTAGACACGAAACAAAGGCACAAACTCGAGGTGGGGTGGACGTGTGGCTCGTCGAGCCATGCGGGTTGCCACGCCTGTGCCGAGCCGCAGCGACGCGGGCATCAACAAGCGTGCTGCGTGCCGCGCGCGTGCTGGGCGAGGGAAGGGGCGAGCAAGGCAGGCGCCTTGGCTTGCAAGAGCTGTGAGCAAGCAAGGCAGCCTTGCCTTGCGCAGCATCGAGCACATCAGCACATAGGGGCAACATGGCTGCGGGTACGTGGGGTGGGATGCGGGGCATGGGAATGGGCATTGCTCGTGTGCCTCATAGGCCACAGCGTGCATTGCTGGGCTGGGCACAAGCCTAGCCCGCATTGCACTCAATTTTTTTTTTGTTTCGTTGGGCTTGACTTTTATGTTTGCATTAAAATTGGCTAACGGGGTAATTAATAATTATTTTATTTAACTTGCATTGGGCCGGGCCATGAGTTTAATTTAATATTTAAATAATTAATTATCCGGAATAATTATTGGTTTGAGTGCGAGCCGCTAAATGAAAAAAAAATGAAATAATTATTTTAATTATTTTCATAGGTCGCATTATTTTAATTAAATTAAATTTTAATTAGAATACAAGTCTAAGAATTAATAATTTGGAAATTGATTAATCTTTTAGGACGCGTTTATGTGAACGCGAATTTTAATTAATTCACGTAAATACTTGCATAATTATATGGGCCATTCGTTTTAGCATACGAATGGGTGAATGCATAGAATATGTATATTTTATGTAATGCAGGTACTCCAAATGACTAGTATGGCCATTCTAGGATAGTTAATTACAGTATGCGAACCGTTTTATCTTTGAATGTAAAGTTTTAAATATGGTCTGCGAACCATTGAAATTTTGATGTAATTTTTATTATTTCAAGTATTTCTAGTTTAGAACTTTAAGTTAGCATTGAATGAAGATTCAAGACGATGCCAAGCTGACAAGATGGTGAAGAAGATTGGATGCTTCAAGACAAGAATTTTGGGCCATACTAGTTCACCAAGTTTATTTATGCTTTTATATATTGAATCAATGTATATTATGCATGAATATGTTGTTTGTATGCTCGACTAGATTTAGTTCACTAAAAAATCGAACCAACATAGAAACAAATAGGTCCAAAGTAATATTGAGTTCAAAAGTTTCCTTCCAAATCAAGCACTTACAAAAATCTAAGGACCTAACGTTGTAGGTTTACACCAAAGCGAGGTGCTATTTTAGTTGACTTAGATGGTAAGGCGTCCCAAAGGAGCACGTTGATTGTGGTTTCAACTCAAACAACAATGGCATTATGTTGTGGCAATGGGATAAATTATGGCATTAATTTATTAACCAAGAGTAATTTGGAGATTACTAGCAATAGGTTTTGCTTACCTAGAATCTTAAAATACTTAAGACATGCCAAAGCTGCTTAAGGATTTAGGAGTTTTAAGGTCTTGGAATCGTTTCATTCATTTTGGACCATGTTTTTGCTTTTGCATGAATGAAATGTTTAATAGCTTTGATGATTGCATGAATGCTTTTGTTTCAAGTTATTAAAGTATGATAAATGTTTTCTTTGCTAGTTCATTTTGTAGAATCGTTCGGAAAATAGAAGTGCGATATTTCCTCGATCGATTGGTAACTAATTTTGAGAGAGTTCTCAAAGAAAAGGAGAGTGAGAGCGTATCTTGAATGCTATTTTCTTATAGTGATCTTCATGGTTGTTTTCACACTAAAATTTGAATGGTAGACCAATTAGAACTCATATATTCAGAATACTGGGTAGTTTTGGAATAATGAAGTATTGAGTTAAAGACTCATGTATAACCAATGGTTAACAACCAAATTTCTTTTGATTCGATAATGAACTAGACTCATTGGATGCGGTCATTCAAAGTGAATAAAAGAAAGGGACTTTGTAAGCATAACAAAGTAAGAAGATCAAGCAAAGAGTAAAATCTTTAGGACTATAAGAAAACGTTCTAGAAAGGATAGGAAAGGGGAACAAAAGAAATGTATTTAGGTATTCTATTTCTACCTTGAGGTTTATGTTAAAGAGAAAAGACTTATCAAATAAACTCTCATGGTACTAGATTACCGCTTGAGGTTCTAACTCATGTTAAGAACTCAAATTCCGGGAGCTAAGC
This sequence comes from Spinacia oleracea, assembly GCF_020520425.1. Lineage (NCBI taxonomy): Eukaryota > Viridiplantae > Streptophyta > Magnoliopsida > Caryophyllales > Amaranthaceae > Spinacia > Spinacia oleracea. The sequence continues at coordinate 63,958,479 of NC_079492.1, forward strand.
CTTGTTATTGACCTACAAGTGGGAAATGAAGCAAAGTTCTGCTACATTAATTGTAGGGTCATCATGTTTGTTTTAAAGTCCTTCCAAAGGCTGGAACTTAATGGTATTATGTTCCATTAATCATCATAATCAATTTCTGTTTGGACAACGGAAAGACTCACATTCAAAGTAAACAAAAACATTCGTTGAGTTTTTATTTGAATGAAATGGTCATTTAAGGGTTGAGTCATATGATTGATTAATAAACAAACGAATCTCTTCACACTCAAACTTCCGAAGGTTCAAACCAAACATTTTGATTTGTGTTCCACATATCTTTGGCAATGTCATACGACCATATCAACAAGACAACATTCTAAGATTCCATGACATGGATTGCTGAAAGTTGATTAATTTAAGACACGTGGGTCTTGCTTGTTGAACATGACATGGAAATGGACTATTGTTAGAAGTTTCTAGACAATAAAGTTCATGGGCCAAAGATGGATTTTATGACTTACCTATTTCACAACAATTTGAGAAAATATGGCTATATTTACTCAACGTGAAATATGTGAAATGCTTCAATGCAATTCACAAAAGGGTATAAAATCAACTTGGCAAGAATTTTGGAACATCTAGGCTGGGTCAAGGTGATGTTTGCATGAGCCAAGAAAGATTATCTAGATTGTTTATATGGCATTATGAAAATCGAATCTCCATAAGAATATGGTATGTCCAAATGGAGAAATCGGAATGTATTCGATTAACGATAATCACGACTATTTTCCTATATAGTTTCTAAATGGTACTCTCAAGTGACTATCACACTAAACAAAGTTGTCAAAGCTAAGGATAAGATGTCATAAGGATTGAACTTCGGTTCAGTACATCTTTTCAGTACATATAGATCTAGGGTTGTCAAACCCAGTGGGAGTTAGTGTTTACATCAAACAAACTCAAGAAGATATATGTTTCTTTATGATCGACTCATAGAAACAAAAGGTATTGATTCTACCACAAATCTGAGAACATATGGTTGTTTCTCTAGATAATGTCTTTTAGGAAACCATCATATTTCCAAAAAGGAAAGTGGGAGAAAAATGACCTCGGAGTGAACTTCGAGTCAAGCAACAAACAAATGTAGGATACTTAGGAGTCTTTGGAAAAGCTCCATACTTAGAAGCCTTTGGAAGATCTTCAGGAAGACTTTAGAAGTGCTTCAAGAGAATCCTAATACTCAAAGGACTTGAGTAATGTCTTTATAGACACTAACGTTTGATGTTCAATACCTAGGTAAATCGTATAAGAAATAGAATTCAACCAAGATAGATACATAGATATCTCGAGGAATGAAAACTATGAAGACTTTGGAAAGTGCTTCAAAAACATACGACTTACATGTTAGCTACGACGAATTAAAAATTCCCAAGTATGGTTTGAGGCCATCAAAAACATAAGTATGGTTCGAGGCCATACAAAATGGTTTAAGGCCATTTCATCCAAAGTACCTTCATCTTAAAGAATCAAATCTATGATTTGGTTGATTTGCATAAAGGGTTCACTCCCATTGGTTGCAAACATGTTTTCTAAACATAGAACGTTGATTTGCATAAAGGGTTCACTCCCATTGGTTTCCAATATGTTTTCAAAACATACAAAGATGATATTGTATACACATACAAAAGAGAAGCTGGGTTGGTGGTTAAAGATTGTAAACAGCTTCACGGCGTTGATAATGTTGAAATCTTTTTCACCAAGTCAGAATGCTTGAACTATTTTGGATAAATCTAGCAATCATTGCATATGGCAATATGGCAATTGGAAAATGAAACACCTTCCTCAATTGGACTTGTAGAAAGGAATTGTGTACATTACACAATGTAAAAGTTTTGGATGCTAGATAAAAGAGCAAGCTTAAGAAATCTATTCGTAGATTAAAGCATGCAAGTGGGAATTGGAACATATTTTTCAACAAGGCTATTGAGCAATCATGGCTCTATGAAAATATGGATCATCTTGTAGATGAGGAGTTTAGTGGGAGCTAAGTCAAGTTTATTGGTTCTATATATGAGATAAATATCTCTCTATTGAAAATGACATTCAAATTCTAAATGGTTAGATTTGAAAGTATTTGTCAATATTAGAACCATGGCGAAACTTAGAACATACTGGGTTAAAGATCTATTGGATAGGATCTAAAGGGTTGTTTGGATTCTGTAAAAGGAATTACTAAATCAAACACAATGGAGAGACTCAAAAGAGACTCTCAACCCATATGAGTAAGTACGCCTAAGTAATGAATGCTTTAACTAAAGTATAAAGCTAGGCTGTTATCACTAAAGTTAAACATGAAGGACCTTGAAGAGGTGCCTTCACCTTATATCACATGGAAATGCCAAGATTTTAGCAAGATTCAGTATCTCTTGAAACAAAATAAAGCTAAAAGTCACATGGATGGATTTTAAAATGCAAATGGTTTTTGCATTACAATCAATCATGTATGATGTGATATATAGATCACCAAGATAACTTGTGAACATTGGATCGTGACGAGTTTATACCAATCTCTATTGGTCTGGATCAAAGATCATTAGAATAATATCAAGAACATCCAACACATTTGGATATGTAGGATGAGCACTTGATACGAGGATATGAAGATGAACTAACACTAGAAGAAAAATCCTCATAAATTGCTCATCAAAAGTTGCCCTTATCAAACAAGTGCAACCTTTAAGAAAAAAAAAATAATAATAATAATTAAAATCTTAAAATTTCAAACCAACACAAGCGCAGCCTTTAACCTAGGAGGCCACGACCTTTACCACTCTTTCCCCAAAAAACAACGAGCAACCTCCAATACTCTCTCCACTTCTCAGTCTCCAGTACTGCGCACTACTCCGGTGACAGGGCGACGTGATTCACCACCATGGAAAATCCAAGCGCCACAAGCACCGCCACCATCGCCGCCATCGTCATCACCACCGCCGTAGCAGCTCCAAGCACAAAAAAGATGAAATCAAGGAAACGTCGAGGAAGTAGCGGAGGAGGTGACCAAGCCACCTCATCTTGTCGATTATGATATGGAGGAAGGTGAGATAGTTGACGATGAAGGTGGTGTTGTTGCCGAAGCTGAAAAGAAGGTTGGTTCGGATGTCGAATCAGGTGAATTTAAGGCCGGAGATGATTCTTTCATGGTGTGTTCTGATTTTCCCTCTTTTAATTTTTCTTGCTTAATAAATTGAATTTACTCCTTGATTGCAATAACTCATTCAGTAATTCCAACTTTTGATAATTTTCTCCTCTTCAGATTGATTTGCTGGAAGAGATGAGCCAAGCACCTCGTATATTGTCCGAAGTCGAAGCAGCTTTGAAGGCAAAGCAGATGAAAGCTGATGTTGATGAGTTTCTCAGGGTAATAATTTTTCTTTAATCAAGTTAATTTGTTAATGCAAATTCTTCCCACTGACTCACTCACTATTCCAATTCTTTTTTGTGCAACTGCAGACAATGCAATCATCCCCATTTCTGAGTCATTTGAAGCAGAGATTACTACTTTCGTCTAGTGAGGCTTCCCATGCTGGGATCTGTTACAATGTACCTCTGGTCAATTCACTTGTGTTGTATGTTGGGATGCAGGTAATTTATTGTATACTGTGTTTTTATTTTTGGATTTATGCTAATTTTTTGCTTAGTTTCTGTCCCTGGTCGCTATATGGTGATAACGGCATTCGCTTTTTGTCCACTGTTCTTTGTGCCTAGGCTTTTTTCTTTTTGTAGATTTTGTCAGAAGATGAAATGTAGAAGACATTATCTTTATTGGTTGTAACAGGCTTTGGAGGGTTTTGTTGGTTCTTTAACGCTTTGGTTATATAAGTTCCTCTGCGAGCATCCGTAGAGAGTTAGTGTTATTTTTTTGATTTTGGGATTTTCATATATGCTCAATAAGTAGTAATGGGAAGAATCTCTATTGTAGTCCCTAATTTTATGATTGAAGGATTTGGGGGTATTTTTACTAACCCAACAGTTTTCAGCCTCCGGCTTGGTGCTGATCTGCTCGTGGCTATGTTGCCATGTTGGGTATTTGGGGGTATGTTGTTGTTCTATTTGTTGTTGTTGATCTGCTCGTGGCTTGGTGCTATTTGCTTGCTTCGTGTGGGGCTATTGCTGCAATTTGCTTGCTCGCAAGACAATAGCTTCATGAACGATGACAGTAAATGCTTTAGCAATGACAGTATATGGTTGTTGCTGTTTTTGTCAACACTCATGTATGTAGCTGCTGCTCTAAGGCTGCAATGTTGTTGAGCTGCTGTAGATTGTTCGTTGCAGTGGCCTTGGTTGCTGCACAGTGGCTGCAGTCAAGGCAGTGGATGCAGTCAATGTAGCTCGTGTGTGGGTGTTGTTTGCTTGCTAGGCTTGTGCAGTGGGGCTTGTGCAATATTTAAATCAGTGTTATACAAATATGAATATTTTATTTTGAGAAGTCAGTAAAAATTCATTGCTCAAAGAAACCAGATTACAAAGCAGAGTCCAAAGCCAAACAGACTAAGGAACACACAAAACATGACAGCAAGTCATGAGAAAGAACAGAAAGCAACAAGCCTAGATTATACATTTGTTTTTCCACCAAAATTTTGTCTGCAGTACTAGGATTTCTAGCACCTATGTGAGCTAATCTCTCAATGACCCTCCTCTGAATGCAACTAATAGTAGTTGAAGGAATGGGAATCTTCTGATTCCACAGGGCATCATTCCTTGCTCTCCACAGGACATAGACAAGACATAGACAAATATGAATATTGATGAGAAAGGGTTTAGTATTTCCCATTCTCTTATCATATTATGCGTGGTATTGCCATGTTGGTTACCAGGAGGTTTTCAGAAAAGCCCTTTGTTTGCAGGCTTACCGCCATTGTCAATTAATTATGTACCACAGTGATAAAATAAGGAAGTTTAAACTGCCAGTGTTATTATTGAAGGAAATAATGCCCTTGGTCCAAGTATGCATTTAATATTAAGTCTAATAAATGCGGTTCAGTATTAATTAACAAGTTAATAATTCAGTGAGATCAAATGAGCTGAATGCCTAGCTAGAGGCCGCTTCAGTTCAAGTGGAATTAATGATATTAATCAATAGATTACTCTTGACTGAACCCATAGGGTCACACAAATAGTACGTAAACGGATCAAGTATTTAATGGCATTAAATACTCCATCTATGGATATTCGGAATCGACGGATCTTGGTTTCAGTGGGAGCTAAGATCGTCAAAGGCAAGTAAATGAATACTCCGGAAACGATGATATTGCCGGAAACGGAAATATGGATCGTATCGGAAATATAAATATTATCCAAGTCGTAGATGTTGCTGGAAACGGAAACATGGTACGTTTCGGAAAATATTATCGGAAATGGAAATATTGCCGGAATCGGAAATATTACCGGAAATGGAAATATTGTCAGAATCGGAAAATAATTCCGGAAACGGAAATATTAAATATTTGTTCAAAACGGAAATTAATTCCGGAATCGGAAATGTTAAATATTGTTCGTATCGGAAATGAATTCCGGAATCGGGAATTTAATCGGAAGCGCATCGTACGAATTAGCATCGGACGAGACTTGCTAGACGAAGGCCCAGCACGAAGCCAGGCCTGCATCAAGCAAGCCATGCGCACCAACACACGCTGCCAAAGCCTCGCCAGGCCCAGCGCAAGGCCAGGCCCAGCAAGGCCATGTCGCGCGCGCGAGCTCGTGGGCTGCGGGCTGTGCTACTCGCGTGGGCCGCAAGGCTTGCGCGGGCTGTGCGGCTCGTGCTCGTGCTCGTGCAACGCTTGTGTTCAATACAAATCCTAAAGCTAATGGAATTTGTTCTATGATTAAATCCTAATCCTAATAAAGATAGAATTTGTTTAATAGAGTTTTAATAAGATTCTAATTAAACAAATTGGTATCCTAATAGGATTCTAAATCCTTTTCCATACTCTATAAATATGTGCACAAGGTCACAAATTTATATACACAAGTTTTCAAGTATTCAAACCTAGGATTTTTAAGCAGAAAAATCAGTCATAACACTTGCCCTATTTAGCCGAAAATAAGTAGTACCTTAAGTGCGATTCTAGTTGGTCAATCTTAAGGCGGATCCGGACGTGCTGTGGACTTTCTACGGAGGGACGACACTTGGAGTCCTAAAGACTTGTTCTTGTTCGGTTCGGGCGCAGCTAGGGAGGGCACGCTACAAAGTGTATGCGTCCTAGACTAATTATATGATTATGTGCAATTAATATGATTCCTGGCATTAAGGTTTTTTCGCATGATTTATGTTGTTCATATGTATCATAACCTAACAGTGGTATCACGAGCCTCTTATTAATTGCATAATCAATTATTGCTTAACATGGTTAAATTTTACAAATTTGCAAAGAATTAAAAAGGGGTGATTCATTTTCGTATTTGTTAATTAATTGCAAATTGCGTTTATTTAATTATATGTACGCAGGTTTTTGGCAGTTTCTTCGTTACTCATCCAAATCGAGTGATTTTTGTGCCGATTCCGCATGTAAAAGGCATTTTAAAATTTAGACAAAAATACTGTTTTTCGGCCGAACCCAGAATTCCCAAATTCGAAGCCTAACTATGACTTTTCGGAGGTTTTAGTTTTTCGAACGCAAAAGTTTGTAAATTTAAGATGTTAAATTGAATATTTGCGATTCTTGTTGTTAAATCTTGAATTTTTTATTGACCCACTGTATATGTTTAACAATTTTGAATGCCTAAGCTTGTTAATTATACAACCTAATTTGTAATTGTAATTAATTTGTTGAAATTCGAATAATTTAGAATTTGATTTGATTTTCATAATTAATTGACGATTTAATTAGGTATCCATGATTAAAAACCACCATAAAAATTGTTAATTTGTGAAAAATTTTAAATTTTTATGACCTAGATTTGAATCCATGTTAATCGGAAATTAATTGATTAATAAATTTTCGATTTTTCGCCCTAAAATTATGAAATTAATATGATTTATTAATTTGTCGTTAATTTTGAATTAAAAATTTTAAATTTTTATGAAAAACGCTCATAAATATTGCACGCACAAAGCAATGGACGCTACGTGTTACCCTTAAGGGGTGTTGTATAGTGCGGGCACGCGACGACGAGCAAGGGAGCTCGTCGCCCATGCGGTACGAATGCAGTAAGCAACATAGCATGGCGCGCGCGCAAGGCATTGGTGCTGGCCGTGTGTGCTATGCGATGGGCGAGGGCGATGGGGCAAGGCACAAGCGACGAGCAAGACGCGTGTGGGCAGCGATGGTCCTGCGCTACAGCGCGCCTGGCTCGCCCAGCAAGCAAGCAGAACGCGCGAGCAGGGAGCAATCCCTCGCCCAGCGCGCGCTGCCTTGCACAGCAAGCAGACGCGACACATCACAGGGGCTGCGCGCAGCGTGGCCAGCGATGGCTGCGTGTGCGTGTGGCGTGTGGCTGTGTGTGCCTTATGCAACAGTCAGTCGAGGGGCGATGCGGCCTCGTGGCTCGATGGGGCTTGGGCACAAGCCCAAGTGCCTCGTCTTGCGACGATTGATACATTTTGATTTTAATTTTGGATTTTCAGTTCGGAAATAATTTTAATTAACTTTAAAATTAATAATTTAAATTGTTTTCTCGGAATTTTATTTTGGTTATTCTAATTATTATAAATTTTAATTTATACTAATTATTTTACTAAAATTAAAACCTTGAATTAATTTAAATTCATTTAATTCAACTGAAAATAAATTAAATGGATTCGATTATAATTTTATATGAGCTTTAAATTTTAATTAAACTTGTATGTTTCCGGTTAGACTTAGAAATACATTTTTATGTTTAAAATTAGTAAAGCATATAAAGGTATTGGTTTAAGTGGGAGCCTTTAGTCATAAACTCTTGATTAGGTCTATAATCCTTTAAGGTTAAAACAACTCGATTAGAATTAATAAGGACTGAATAATTGGTAGATTATTGGTGCCCTTGATTAATTGCTGCCAATATTTATGTGATGCATTACATGTTTTACTAACCAGCTATGTGGGCCATTCATGATAATGAATGGGTGAATGGTATATATTGTATATGTACTGTTTTGCAGGTTATTGAAAGTGACTAGTATGGCCCAAATAGGATAGAAAATATGGTATGCGTACCATTAATTTCAATGTACGTAATTGGTCTAATGCACCAAAGTTTGTTTTTCAATTCAAATATGGTCTGCGTACCATCAAATAGTTGTAATTAGTTTAATTATTGTTAGGTTATGATACATATGACAATTCATAAATCATGCGGAAAAACCATAAAGCCAGGAAAGCATATTATTTACACATAATCATTTAGCATAGTTTAGATGCATACACTTTGTTGCGTGCCTTCCCTAGCTGCGCCCGAACCGAACAAGAACAAGTCTTTAGGACTCCAAGTGTCGTCCCTCCGTAGATAGTCCACAGCACGTCCGGATCCGCCTTAAGCTTGACCAACTAGGATCGCCCTTAAGGTACTTAGAATTTCCGGCTAGTATAGGCAATTGTATGACTGAATTTTTGCTCTCAAAAATCACTTTGAATACTTGAATACTCTATATAAAATAATGACCCTAGGCCTTTATTTATAGAGGTATGGAAAGGGAATCGTAATCCTATTAGGATACGAATTAATTGAACTAGAATTCTAATAGAGTTCTTATTTAATTAATTCATCCTTTTAGGTTTAGGAATTTAATCGTTTAGTTGAAACCTGATAGCTTTAGGATTCGTATAGCACACCAACACACATGCACGCACAGCAGCCCACGAGGGGCGCCATGCGCGCGCGCGCAGCCCGCGAGCTCGCAGCCCATTGTTCCGAGGCCCACACGCTGCCGCAGCCTTGGCGCGCGCTGGGCCTGCCTTGCGGCGGGCCTGGCGCAGCCTTGGCTGGTGCGTTGTGGCGTGCTGGCTTGCTGGGCGATGGCCCGGCTTCGTGCTGGGCCTTCGTCTGGCAGGCCTCGTCCGATGCTAATTCGTACGATACGCTTCCGATTAATTTCCCGATTCCGGAATTCATTTTCGATACGAACAATATTTAATATTTCCGATTCCGGAATTAATTTCCGTTTCGAACAAATATTTAATATTTCCGTTTCCGGGATTATTTTCCGATTCCGGCAATATTTCCGATTCTGACAATATTTCCGTTTCCGGCAATATTTCCGATTCCGGCAATATTTCCATTTCCGATAATATTTTCCGATACGTACCATGTTTTCGTTTCCGGCAACATCTACGACTTGGATAATATTTATATTTCTGATACGATCCATATTTCCGTTTCCGGCAATATCATCGTTTCCGGAGTATTCATTTCTTGCCTGTGACGATCTCAGCTCCCACTGAAACCAAGATCCGTCGATTCCGAATATCCATAGATGGAGTATTTAATGCCATTAAATACTTGATCCGTTTACGTACTATTTGTGTGACCCTACGGGTTCAGTCAAGAGTAAGCTGTGGATTAATATCATTAATTCCACTTGAACTGAAGCGGCCTCTAGCTAGGCATTCAGCTCACTTGATCTAACTGAATTATTAACTTGTTAATTAATACTGAACCGCACTTATTAGACTTAACATAGAATGCATACTTGGACCAAGGGCATTATTTCCTTCAGTCTCCCACTTGTCCTTAGGGACAAGTGTGCATTTCCTAATTCCTTTGTCGCTCGATGCTTGCTCTTGAACATAAGGTAAGAGTTGTCATCCTTATTATGTCCAGAGGTGTTTCTCGGTTTAAGAGTTCAACTGATCAAATAAACAGATAATCATAGCCTATGATTCATTCGAGCACGGCCATGCATTTCACAGTTTCTAGCTCTCCGAGTGGCCTTGTACAACTTTTAAGCATCTCATCCCGATTTATGGGAGGAAAATCCCAATCTTGCGATCTTGAGATTAAACTTCGTTTGATAGGTGATTACCTGAGCGTTGCCTTTATAGCCTCCTTTTACGGTTCGACGGTTGGTCAACGTCAAAGCAACCAGTTCTCAAACAAGCCATCTCAAATCACTCAGGTATTGAGGATTTAGTGTCTAATAATTTTAATGAAATTTACTTATGACAGATTTTCATCTCTTACAGTAAAGTTTCATAGGTCTTGTCCGATACTAGTCTTCCCAAAGTAAGTATCTATGCAAATGATTATGACATTGCCATGTCCACATAGTTCAAGAAACAGAACTACTAGTCATCTTGCATTCTAATCGTCTAACGTTTTCTATGCGTCCAATTTTATAGAAAACTCCGACTAGGGACCATTTTCAACCTTTTGACATTCAAGTTCACTTGATAGACATTTCTTAGTCACAGGACTGGTCCTGACAGTCTATCTTGAATATATCGTCAAATTGAAGGGACTCATCATTTAATAAACCACAAATTAAATGGAAAAATGAATTCTTTTCATTTATTGTGAATGATTAACCAATAATGTTTTACAAAGATTTAAACTCTAAAACTTTAAAACATTAAACAGGGACATCAAAGCCATTCTCCAATATGCTTGATTCCCATAGCTGCAGTGTGCGAGTTGTGCTTCGCCTGCGGCAGAGGTTTAGTTAATGGATCTGATATGTTGTCATCAGTTCCAATCTTGTTTATCTCGACTTCTTTTCTTTCAACGAACTCTCGTAGAAGGTGAAATCTACGAAGTACATGCTTGACTCTCTGGTGGTGTCTAGGCTCCTTTGCCTGTGCAATAGCTCCGTTATTATCACAATACAGGGCTATTGGTCCTTTAATGGAGGGGACTACACCAAGTTCACCTATGAACTTCCTTAGCCATATAGCTTCCTTTGCTGCTTCATGTGCAGCAATGTACTCCGCTTCAGTTGTAGAATCCGCAATGGTGCTTTGCTTAGCACTTTTCCAGCTTACTGCACCCCCGTTGAGGCAGAAGACAAACCCAGACTGTGATCTGAAATCATCTTTGTCGGTTTGGAAACTTGCGTCCGTATAGCCTTTAACAATTAATTCATCATCTCCACCATAGACCAGGAAGTCATCTTTGTGCCTTTCCAGGTACTTCAGAATATTCTTGGCAGCAGTCCAATGCGCCTCTCCTGGGTCTGACTGATATCTGCTCGTAGCACTGAGTGCGTACGCAACATCCGGGCGTGTACATATCATAGCATACATTATTGAACCAATCAATGATGCATATGGAATCCCATTCATTCGTCTACGCTCATCAAGTGTTTTTGGGCACTGAGTCTTGCTTAGAGTTATTCCATTAGACATGGGTAGGTAGCCTCGCTTGGAGTCCGCCATCTTGAACCTATCAAGCACCTTATTGATATAAGTGCTTTGACTAAGTCCAATCATCTTTTTAGATCCATCTCTGTAAATCTTGATGCCCAATATGTACTGTGCTTCTCCTAGATCTTTCATCGAAAAATATTTCCCAAGCCAAATCTTGACAGAGTTCAACATAGGAATGTCATTTCCGATAAGTAATATGTCGTCGACATATAATACTATGAAAGCAATTTTGCTCCCACTGACCTTCTTGTATACACAAGATTCGTCTGCGTTCTTGATGAAACCAAAGTCACTGACTGCTTCATCAAAACGTATATTCCAGCTCCTGGATGCCTGCTTCAATGCGTAGATTGACTTCTTTAGCTTGCATACCTTTTTAGCATTCTTTGGATCCTCAAAACCTTCAGGCTGTGTCATAAACACAGTTTCTGTTAAAACGCCGTTTAAGAAAGCAGTTTTGACATCCATCTGCCATATTTCGTAATCATAATATGCAGCGATTGCTAACATTATCCGAATAGACTTTAGCATTGCAACTGGTGAAAAGGTTTCATCGTAATCCACACCGTGGACTTGCCTGTAACCTTTTGCAACCAATCTAGCTTTGAAAACTTCAAGTTTCCCATCCTTGTCCTTTTTCAGTTTGAAAACCCATTTGCTTTCAATGGCTTGGTAGCCATCTGGCAAATCGACCAAATCCCATACTTGGTTTTCAGACATGGAGTCTAATTCAGATTGCATGGCTTCTTGCCATTTCTTGGAGCTAGGGCTCGTCATAGCTTGTTTATAAGTCGCAGGTTCATCACTTTCAAGTAATAGAACGTCATAGCTCTCGTTCGTCAAAATACCTAAGTACCTTTCCGGTTGAGATCTATATCTTTGCGATCTACACGGGGTAACATTTCTAGATTGACCATGATTCTCACCAGATTCTTCTAAAGATCTCTGAGTTTCATCCTGAATGTCATCTTGAGCATTCTCTAGAGTTTGTTGTTCGACTCGAATTTCTTCGAGGTCTACTTTTCTCCCACTTGTCATTTTGGAAATGTGATCTTTCTCCAAAAAGACACCATCTCGAGCAACAAACACCTTGTTCTCAGATGTATTGTAGAAGTAATACCCCTTTGTTTCCTTTGGATAGCCCACAAGGATACATTTGTCAGATTTAGGATGAAGTTTGTCTGAAATTAATCGTTTGACGTATACTTCACATCCCCAAATCTTCAGAAAAGACACATTTGGAGGCTTTCCAAACCATAATTCATATGGAGTCTTTTCGACAGCTTTAGACGGAGCTCTATTTATAGTGAGTGCAGCTGTATTTAGTGCACGTCCCCAAAATTCTAATGGAAGTTTGGCCTGACCCATCATTGACCTGACCATGTCTAGCAAGGTTCTGTTCCTCCGTTCCGACACACCGTTCCATTGTGGTGTTCCAGGAGGAGTCAATTCTGATAGAATTCCACATTCTTTCAGATGGTTATCAAATTCATAGCTCAGATATTCACCGCCTCTGTCAGACCGCAGTGCCTTAATCTTCTTGCCTAATTGATTCTCTACTTCACTCTGAAATTCCTTGAATTTGTCAAAGGATTCAGACTTATGCTTCATTAGGTAGACATAACCATATCTACTGAAGTCATCAGTGAAAGTGATAAAGTAGCTGAAACCACCTCTAGCATTTGTACTCATTGGTCCACATACATCTGTATGGATTAAACCCAATAGTTCATTTGCTCTTTCTCCAACTTTAGAGAAAGGTCGCTTTGTCATTTTGCCAAGTAAACATGATTCGCATTTACCATAATCCTCTAAGTCAAATGGTTCTAGAATTCCTTCCTTTTGTAGTCTTTCTAAGCGTTTGAAGTTTAAATGGCCTAATCGACAATGCCACAGATAGGTGAGATCTGAATCATCCTTTCAAGGAAATAATGCCCTTGGTCCAAGTATGCATTCAATGTTAAGTCTAATAAATGCGGTTCAGTATTAATTAACAAGTTAATAATTCAGTGAGATCAAGTGAGCTGAATGCCTGACTAGAGGCCGCTTCAGTTCAAGTGGAATTAATTATATTAATCCACAGCTTACTCTTGACTGAACCCGTAGGGTCACACAAATAGTACGTAAACGGATCAAGTATATAATGGCATTAAATACTCCATCTATGGATATTCGGAATCGACGGATCTTGGTTTCAGTGGGAGCTGAGATCGTCACAGGCAAGAAATGAATACTTCGGAAACGATGATATTGCCGGAAACGGAAATATGGATCGTATCGGAAATATAAATATTATCCAAGTCGTAGATGTTGCCGGAAACGGAAACATGGTACGTATCGGAAAATATTATCGGAAATGGAAATATTGCCGGAATCAGAAATATTGCCGGAAACGGAAATATTGTCAGAATCGGAAATATTATTGGAATCGGAAAATAATTCCGGAAACGGAAATATTAAATATTTGTTCGAAATGGAAATTGATTCCGGAATCGGAAATATTAAATATTGTTCGTATCGGAAATGAATTCCGGAACCGGGAATTTAATCGGAAGCGTATCGTACGAATAAACATCGGACGAGCTTGCTAGACGCAAGGCCTAGCACGAAGCTAGGCCCAACGCCTAGCAAAGCCAGCGCGCGACCATAGCAAGCAAAGCCCAAACGCGAGAGCAAGGCCAGCAGGCGCGCGCCCCTCGTGGGCTGCGAAGCACTTGCTGGGCCTGGGCTCAGCGCGCGCGCACGCACGACGCCCCTCGTGGGCTGCTGCGCCTGCGTGTGTGCTTGTGCTTGCGTACGAAACCTTGATCGGTTAGGATTCGTATAAGATTGATTCCTAAGTCTACTAGATAAATTAAGTGATTGAATTTTAGATTAATTCAGATTCACTAAATCGTTTCCTAGTAGGATTCTAATATCCGATACCCATGCCCTATAAATAGGTGATCAATGCTCACAATTTATATCGAGTATTCAAGTATTCAAAGTGATTTTTGAGAGCAAAAATTCAGTCATACAATTGCCTAAAAGTGCCAAAAATTCTAAGTACCTTAAGGGCGATCCTAGTTGGTCAAGCTTACGGCGGATCCGGACGTGCTGTGGACTATCTACGGAGGGACGACACTTGGAGTCCTAAAGACTTGTTCTTGTTCGGTTCGGGCGCAGCTAGGGAAGGCACGCAACAAAGATTATGCATCTAAACTATGCTAAATGATTATGTGTAAATAATATGCTTTCCTGGCTTTATGGTTTTTCCGCATGATTTATGAATTGTCATATGTATCATAACCTAACAGTGGTATCACGAGCCTCTTATTATTTTCATAATCTAAATTGCATGAACATGGTTAAATATTACAAATTTGCAAGAATTAAAAGGGGTGATTGATTTTCGTAATTGTTAATTAATTGCAAATTGCGTTTATTTAATTATACGTACGTAGTTTTTCGGCAGTTTCTTCGTTACTCATCCAAATCGAGTGATTTTTGTGTCAATTCCGCATGTAAAAGGCATTCTAAAATTTTGACAAAATTAGTATTTTTCGGCCGAACCCAGAATTCTCAAATTCGAAGCCTAACTATGACTTTTCGGAGGTTTTAGTTTTTCGAATGCAAAATTTCGTAAATTTAAGATGTTAAATTAAATATTTGCGATTCTTGTTGATAAATCTTGAATTTTTTATTGACCTACTGTATATGTTTAACAAGTTTGAATGCCTAGCCTTGTTAATTATGCAATCTAATTTGTAATTATGATTAATTTGTTGAAAATTGGAATAATTTAGAATTAATTTGATTTTCATAATTAGTTATAATTTAATTAGATACCTATGATTAAAAACCACCATAAAAATTGTAAATTTATGTTAAATTTTAAATTTTTATGACCTAGACTTGAATCCATGTTAATCGGAAATCAATTGAATAATAAATTTTCGATTTTCGCCCTAAAATTATGAAATTAATATTGTTTATTAATTTGTCATTAATTTTGAATATAAATTTTAAATTTTATGCGATTCGCTCATATAACTTGCACGCACAAAGCAATGGACACTACGTGTTACCCTTAAGGGGTGTTGTATAGTGCGGGCATGTGACGACGAGCAAGGGAGCTCGTCGCCCATGCAGTACGAATGCAATAAGCAAGGCCATGGTGCACGAGCACAAGGCAGCAGCCCTGCCTTCTGTCGTGGGCTGTGTGCAATGGGCGAATGGGCGAGGACGAGAGCAAGGCACGAGCAGTCGCGTGTGGGCAGCAAGCGTGCTGCGCCACAGCGCGCACTGCCCCGCGCAAGCGTGCGGAGCCTCGCGCGCAGCGAGCGTAAGCTCGCGTGCACGAGTGCTGCGCCAAGCATCGATCGCTCGCGCGCAGCGAGCGCTATTGTGCGTGCGACGAGCGCTGCGCCCAGTAGAGCTGGCAATGGGTCGGGTTGGGTCGAAATCAGGTCGACCTGTTTATAAACGGGTTGACATTTCCCCGACCTGAACCCAACCTGTTTAGTTAAACGGGTTGAAATTTTAAACCCAACCCAACCTGGAAATAAACAGGTCAACCTGTTTTCGACCTGCTGACCTGTTTACTTAATTTTTTTTTTGTAAAAAACCTGCTAAACTAATAACCTGTTTTTCCAATCTGCTAAAATAATAAGTCTTAAACTGGCAATATTTGCCATTAATTAATGCCCTGTCAAAAGTCATAAGGCTTAATACATCACCAAATATGAAATTAAAGTTTAATACATACCAAATCCAACGTAAAACTAAAATTCAAATAGGTTACAACGCATTAATAAATTGTTCATTCATCACACTTTGTTGGAATCTTGTGTTCCTGGTGAAGCAACTATGGGTGAGGATGGGTCATCAACATTCACGACCGCGTCAACTTGTTCTTCCACCTTCATCTTCATGATGGCTCCACATAGCTCCTCCAATTGAGGCTCCATTTTTACTACAAAAGTAATAATAAAACAAATAAGGTCAGCATACTTAGTATTTATTTAAGAGCAGAATATATATAATTAGTTATTGTAATTGAAAAATACTAACCTTGTCCAAACACCCAGTCACGAAGACATATAATTGCCTCCACAACAGAAGGCAATAAAGAGCTTCTATAAGCATCAAGCACCCTACCACCAGTGCTAAAAGCAGATTCAGATGCCACTGTTGAGATTGGGATAGCCAAGATATCCCTGGCCATCCGAGCAAGTGTAGGATATCGTGCCTCGTGAGTTCTCCAAAACTCCAACACATTTAAATCAGTTGACCGAGGCATGAGCTGCTCCTCCAAATAACTCTCAAGTTCAGATTTCAATGCCTTAGTAGGCATCTTAGTGGAGAAGTTGTCAAAATCCTTAATAAAAAACAAAGTAAAATATCACTTCCAGAATGTAGAAATGATCAAATATTCAATAAAAATGATACAACACTAAAAAAAAAGTAAAGTATATGGTTAAGGTTACTTACCATCATGAGAGAATCCGACTCACTTTGCTGATTGTTTGACATGGCAGCATTCCTAGCTTCATCATTTGCTTTCATCAAAGAAGACTCAGCTTGGTACTCGTCGAACAAGGAAACCAACTTGTCCATCATCATTGCACACTCCAAATTATAACTTGCCCCATAAATCTTCTCATATCCCCATTCCACAATCTGAAATTTGTACCGAGGATCCAAAACAGCAGCCATAACCATAACAGTGCTAAAGGTAGCCCAATACTTCTCAAACTTAACCAACATTTTACTAGCCATCTTTTCCATAAAAGCATCATGGCTTACCTTTTCTTGGTGTAACAACACCCTTACCCTCAAAACATTAGGAAAATACAGATTTGCAGTAGTATATTTTGAACCAGAAAACGCACAAGTGACCTCATAGAAAACCTTTAAAAACTTAAAAATTTTCTCAATTCTTACCCACTCTTCACTTGTTGGGCAATGAACATAATTTGCATCCGTTCTTTGCAAATAAACCAAAGCTTTCTTGTAAAATAAAACAGACTCTAACATCATATAAGTTGAATTCCATCTTGTTGGCACATCTTGCCTTAACCCCTTAGATGAGTCAAGCTCCACATGTGACACACAACTTAAAAACTTATGCTTCCTAGATTGAGAACCCTTGCAATACTTAACACTCTCTCTAACCTTAACAATAGCTATATCAACCTCTTTCAAACCATCTTGCACAATTAAATTCATGATATGAGCGCAACACCGAACATGAAAGTAAGCACCACCACAAACTAAATCCATTTCACTCTTAAGCAAATCAGCCATTGAATCATTAGAAGAAGCATTATCTAAAGTAATAGAAAATACTTTTTTTTGAATTCCCCATTCTTTCAACAAACGACACACTTCATTACACAAAGCAAGACCCGTATGAGGTGGGGGCATAAAGCTAAAATTCAAAATCAGTTTTTGCAAACACCAATTGTGATCAATGAAATGGGCAGTCAAGGAAAGATAACCATCAGTAGTAATAGATGTCCAACAATCAGAAGTTAAAGCAACTTTACCAGGTGCTAAACTTAAAGCCTCCTTAACCTTCCCTTTCTCCCTCCTAAACATTTGAAGAATATCAGCCTTAATAGTATTCCTAGATACCACTTTCACATCAGGATTCAAATACATAAAACACCCCCTAATACCCTCATACTCAACAAACTGAAATGGTAAATCATGACGCACAATAGTAGTAGCTAGCATTTCACGAAACACACTAGGATTAAAAGCAGGCAACCTAGTTTCTACAGACCCACCACTACCACAATCCAATATCATTTGACCAGTATCCCTAAATTTCCTTTTCTTACATTTAGCAATATGGCGACGCAAATTACCAGTACCTTGGTTACTCTCAGCATTGTACATTTGGCCACATTTCTTACACTTACAGCGCAGTACACCATTTTCATCACGATCCAGAAAATCGAATTCAGCCCACACATCAGATGTAAGCTTCCTTTGGCGCTTCAGTTCTCCCTCAGCATCTTTGGTTGGCATGGGTTTACATGTTGGTGTTGTCTTTCCAGATTCTGGAACCTCTTCATCATCAGAACATTCAACAAAGTTCTGATAGTCTTCCATTGCTGTAAAATAAACCAAATATAATTACACAAGTAAGAAACTCATATTTACAATATTTTAATTCAAATTGGATCACAAGAAACACAAAAAATTTAGTCTGCGCTAATAATCATCAACATCACAGTTTATTTAAATTTAATCTAATTAACAAATTTATTCTCAAATCATCATCATCATCATTGTTCTCAACTTATAATTCTGAACTCTAAAAAAACCCTAGAAAAATTATTATCAAAAACCTTAAAAAATCAAAAACACTGGAAAAATTATTTTGCTTATGGAACTCGACAAATCAGTGAATCACAATGAAATAAGCCACTTCATTATCATCATCATGGTTCTAATTTCTAAATAACTGAATTTCTAACGAATTGGAATCAAAGTGATATTAATTTACTATGTTATCAACATCACCATGACAAACAAAAGCGTTTTAACAACAAATAGAAAATTAGAAAGAACAAAACATACATAAATTATTAATTATAAAAGAAATCGAATGAAATTTTAAAAATTACATACTTCCGGTGGACGGTGGTGAATGAAGAACACCGAGAACGGTGGTGAGTGAAGAAAACCGAGAGCCGCACAGTGGTGAGTGAAGGCTGAAGACCGATGACCGGCGCGGTGAAGAACACCGAGAGCCGCCGCTGAGACTGAGAGAGGAGTGAGAAACTGAATGAGAGTGACTGAGTGTCGTGAGTGAGAGGAGTGAGAGACTGAGAGGAGAGGCAAGAAATTTTAGGGTTTTTCATTATATATGATTAGAGAATAAAGGCTAAAGCCCAAATAAAAAAGCCCAGAAATAATTAAAGACTTTTAATGAATTTTTTTTTAAACAGTTACACGGAATCACGGATTGTGGGTTAGGTTAGCAGGTTGGCGGGTTGGCGGGTTGGTGGGTTGGCGGGTTGACCCAATAATTAAACGGGTTAGGCGGGTTATTTTCGGGTTGAAATTTTCAACCTGACCCAACCCATTTATTAAACGGGTTGGGTTGGGTCGACCTATTTAACTAAACGGGTTGAAAAATCTTGACCCAACCCAATAATAACGGGTTGGGTTCGGGTCGGGTTGGTGGATTGGGTCAGCTTTTGCCAGCTCTAGCGCCCAGCGATGGCGTGCGAGTGCTTGTTGTGCGTGCGACGAGCGCTGCGCCCAGCGATGGCGTGCGAGTGCTTGTTGCGACGTGCGACGAGCGCTGCGCCCAGCAATGGCAAGCAGCTTGCTTGTTGCGACGTGCGACGAGTGCTGCGCCCAGCGATGGGCTGCGGCAGCATGCTCGTGCGTCGAGCGCTGGCGCGCGCAGCGAGCACCAGCTCGCGTGATGCCTTGCGATGGTGAGCAGCAGCAATGCGAGGCAGCGCATGGGCTGCGCGCACATGGCCAGCGATGGCTGTGTGCGTATGGCCCATGGGCGTGCGTTGCGTGGGATTGTTGCGTTGCGATTAGATCGTTTTGAAATTTTAATTTGAAATTTTCAGTTTACGTAATTTTAATTAATTTTAAAATTAATAATTTAAATTATTTTCTTGGATTTTAATTTTGAATATTGTAATTATAATAAATTTTATTTATTCTAATTATTTTACTAAAATTAAAATCATGAATTAATTTAAATACGACTGAAATTAAATTAAACTTTTGGATTCAATTATAAATTTATATGAGCTTTAAATTTTAATTAAATTTGTATGTTTCCGGTTAGACTAGAAATACATTTTTATGTTTAAAATTAGTAAAGCATATGAATTTATTGGTTTAAGTGGGAGCATTTTTAGTCATAAACTCTTGATTAGGTCTACAAATCCTTAAGGTTAAAACAACTTGATTAGAATTAATAAGGACTGAATAATTTGTAGATTATTGGTGCCCTTGATTAATTGCTGCAAATGTTTATGTGATGCATAATGTGTTTTACAAACCAGCTATGTGGGCCATTCATGATAATGAATGGGTGAATGGTATATATTGTATATGTACTGTTTTGCAGGTTATGAAGTGACTAGTATGGCCCAAATAGGATAGAAAAATATGGTCTGCGTACCATTAATTTGAATGTAATTGGTCTAAATTACCAAAGTTGTTTTTCAATTCAAATATGGTATGCGTACCATCAAATAGTTGTAATTAGTTTTAATTATAGCTTATCCTATTTGAAGAAAATGGTGCCTCCCACGGAGATTTTCAAGACGGACTTTGAAGTTAAATCTTCAAGATGAAGTCGGGCCATACTAGATCACATTTATCTTCTGCATTTTTTAAGTTATTTATTGCTTTTAAATATGTCTTAAAATGCATGAGATCAAAAGCTTGATTATGTTGCATGATTAAGGATTTTAGTTCACTTAAAATCTAACTAACATAGTAAGAGCCTTAAGTTCCAAACTAAAAAAATTGATTTAAAAGGTGCCATGCCAAAATATACACTTGCTTGGATATCCTTTACATCAATCTAGTAATAGTTTTCGCTCAGCGAGGTGTTACTTATTGGTCCTAAAGGGGCAAGGTACACAAATAATTGTGAGTACATGTTAGTTTTGGTGAAACTCAACGATATAAGTAAGGAGTCCTTTTATGTCGTGGAAAAATCGATAGGTTTACCTAATAAGTTCTTAGACGTACCTATCAACCAAGAATAGTTTCTAGACTATTAGCAAAAGGCTTTTGCTTACCTAAGATGTTTTAGGATTAAGTCGACAAACTGTGCTTAGTTCTTCAATGATTTTAGGATCTTGGAATCATTTTATTCACACCTGCCGGAACACATAACTTGAATAAAATGCTTAATGAACATTGAATTATGCATGTATGCTAGAATTTAAGTTTATTAAGAGAAACTATGAATGGTTATTTATTTGTTTATTCTTTTCAATTGTAGTTTTAAATATGGCAAACAACAATTCATTCAACATTCGATCAATTCTCGAAAAGGAGAAGTTGAACGGGAAAAACTTCCTTGACTGGCAAAGGAACTTGCAAATAGTTCTTATGCAGGAAGAAAAGGAGTATGTCCTAGAAGAGGCGATGCCCGAAGCCGCAGGCGACAGGGTCACTCAGGCAGCCCTCAATCGTTGGATTGATGCCAACAAGGATGTGAAATGTCTAATGCTCGCCACCATGAGTGCAGATCTGCAGAAAACGTTCATCAACTCAGATGCTTTCACAATCATCAGTGAGTTGAAGAACATGTTCCAAGATCTGGCTCGAGTCGAAAGATTCGAGACTCATAGGCAAATTCTTGAGACCAAGCTTAAGAAAGGCGAGCCCGTAAGTCCACATGTTCTCAAAATGATTGGACTCATTGAGAATATGAGTCGGCTGGAACAGCAATTTTCTCAGGAAATGGCTATAGACACCATCATCCATTCTCTTCATAGCGGGTATGATCAGTTCAAACTGAACTACAGTATGAATAGTCTGGACAAAACGCTCACTGAGCTTCACGGTATGCTGAAGACCGCTGAAAAGACGCTCAAAAGTGATAAGCAGGATGTGCTTATGGTGCGTGGGGGCAAGTTCAAGAAATCTGGAAAGAAGAGGAATGCAAAGAAAGGTGGCAACAAGGCCAGCCCAACTAAGCAAACTGGCGCCAAATCTGTAAAGAGGAAGGTCAGTCAACCCACTTCTGAATCTGAATGCTTCTACTGCAAGAAGAAAGGGCATTGGAAGAGAGATTGCTTGAAGCTAAAGGAAGATCAGAAGAACGGAACAGTCGTTCCATCTTCAGGTATTTTCGTTATAGACTGTATACTTGCTAATTCAACTTCTTGGGTATTAGATACAGGTTGTGGCTCACACTTATGTTCCAATCCACAGGGACTAAGAAGAAGTAGAAAGTTAAGCAAGGGTGAAGTCGACCTACGAGTGGGAAATGGAGCACGGATTGCTGCATTAGCTGTAGGAACTTATTATTTGTCGTTGCCCTCCGGGCTAGTTTTGGAACTGGAAGAATGTTTCCATGTTCCAAGTCTTACTAAAAACATCATTTCAGTTTCTTGCTTAGATGCTAAGGGATTTTCCTTTTTAATAAAAGACAATAGTTGTTCGTTTTATTTTAAGGAGATGTTTTATGGATCTGCTAGATTAGTCAATGGACTTTATTTATTAGATCACGACAAACAAGTATATAACATAAATACAAAAAAGGCCAAAAAGGATGATTCAGATCTCACCTATCTGTGGCATTGTCGATTAGGCCATATAAACTTGAAACGCTTAGAAAGACTTCAAAAGGAAGGAATTCTAGAACCATTTGACTTAGAGGATTATGGTAAATGCGAATCATGTTTACTTGGAAAAATGACAAAGCAACCTTTCTCTAAAGTTGGAGAAAGAGAAAATGAACTATTGGGTTTAATCTATACAGATGTATGTGGACCAATGAGTACAAATGCTAGAGGTGGTTTCAGCTACTTTATCACTTTCACTGATTACTTCAGTAGATATGGTTATGTCTACCTAATGAAGCATAAGTCTGAATCCTTTGACAAATTCAAGGAATTTCAGAGTGAAGTAGAGAATCAATTAGGCAAGAAGATTAAGGCACTGCGGTCTGATAGAGGCGGTGAATATCTGAGCTATGAATTTGATGACCATCTGAAAGAATGTGGAATTCTATCAGAATTGACTCCTCCTGGAACACCACAATGGAACGGTGTGTCGGAACGGAGGAACAGAACCTTGCTAGACATGGTCAGGTCAATGATGGGTCAGGCCAAACTTCCATTAGAATTTTGGGGACATGCACTAAATACAGCTGCACTCACTATAAATAGAGCTCCGTCTAAAGCTGTCGAAAAGACTCCATATGAATTATGGTTTGGAAAGCCTCCAAATGTGTCTTTTCTTAAGATTTGGGGATGTGAAGTATACGTCAAACGATTAATTTCAGACAAACTTCATCCAAAATCTGACAAATGTATCCTTGTGGGCTATCCAAAGGAAACAAAGGGGTATTACTTCTACAATACATCTGAGAACAAGGTGTTTGTTGCTCGAGATGGTGTCTTTTTGGAGAAAGATCACATTTCCAAAATGACAAGTGGGAGAAAAGTAGACCTCGAAGAAATTCGAGTCGAACAACAAACTCTAGAGAATGCTCAAGATGACATTCAGGATGAAACTCAGAGATCTTTAGAAGAATGTGGTGAGAATCATGGTCAATCTAGAAATGTTACCCCGCGTAGATCGCAAAGATATAGATCTCAACCGGAAAGGTACTTAGGTATTTTGACGAATGAGAGCTATGACGTTCTATTACTTGAAAGTGATGAACTTGCGACTTACAAACAAGCTATGACGAGCCCTAGCTCCAAGCAATGGCAAGAAACCATGCAATCTGAATTAGACTCCATGTCTGAAAACGAAGTATGGGATTTGGTCGATTTGCCAGATGGCTACCAAGCCATTGGAAGCAAATGGGTTTTCAAACTGAAAAAAGACAAGGATGGGAAACTTGAAGTTTTCAAAGCTAGATTGGTTGCAAAAGGTTACAGGCAAGTCCACGGTGTGGATTACGATGAAACCTTTTCACCAGTTGCAATGCTAAAGTCTATTCGGATAATGTTAGCAATCGCTGCATATTACGATTACGAAATATGGCAGATGGATGTCAAAACTGCTTTCTTAAACGGCGTTTTAACAGAAACTGTGTTTATGACACAGCCTGAAGGTTTTGAGGATCCAAAGAATGCTAAAAAGGTATGCAAGCTAAAGAAGTCAATCTATACGGATTGAAGCAGGCATCTAGGAGCTGGAATATACGTTTTGATGAAGCAGTCAGTGACTTTGGTTTCATCAAGAACGCAAACGAATCTTGTGTATAAAAGAAGGTCAGTGGGAGCAAAATTGCTTTCCTAGTATTATGTCGACGACATATTACTTATCGGAAATGACATTCCTATGTTGAACTCTGTCAAGATTTGGCTTGGGAAATGTTTTTCGATGAAAGATCTAGGAGAAGCACAGTACATATTGGGCATCAAGATTTACAGAGATAGATCTAAAAAGATGATTGGACTTAGTCAAAGCACTTATATCAATAAGGTTCTTGATAGGTTCAAGATGGCGGACTCCAAGCGAGGCTACCTACCCATGTCTCATGGAATAACTCTAAGCAAGACTCAGTTCCCAAAACCACTTGATGAGCGTAGACGAATGAATGGGATTCCATATGCATCATTGATTGGTTCAATAATGTATGCTATGATATGTACACGCCCGGATGTTGCGTACGCACTCAGTGCTACGAGCAGATACCAGTCAGACCCAGGAGAGGCGCATTGGACTGCTGCCAAGAATATTCTGAAGTACCTGAAAAGGCACAAAGATGACTTCCTGGTCTATGGTGGAGATGATGAATTAATTGTTAAAGGCTATACGGACGCAAGTTTCCAAACCGACAAAGATGATTTCAGATCACAGTCTAGGTTTGTCTTCTGCCTCAACGGGGTGCAGTAAGCTGGAAAAGTGCTAAGCAAAGCACCATTGCGAATTCTACAACTGAAGCGGAGTACATTGCTGCACATGAAGCAGCAAAGGAAGCTATATGGCTAAGGAAGTTCATAGGTGAACTTGGTGTAGTCCCCTCCATTAAAGGACCAATAGCCCTGTATTGTGATAATAACGGAGCTATTGCACAGGCAAAGGAGCCTAGACACCACCAGAGAGTCAAGCATGTACTTCCTAGATTTCACCTTCTACGAGAGTTCGTTGAAAGAAAAGAAGTCGAGATAAACAAGATTGGAACTGATGACAACATATCAGATCCATTGACTAAACCTCTGCCGCAGGCGAAGCACAACTCGCACACTGCAGCTATGGGAATCAAGCATATTGGAGAATGGCTTTGATATCTCTGTTTAATGTTTTAAAGTTTTAGAGTTTAAATCTTTGTAAAACATTATTGGTTAATCATTCACAATAAATGAAGAGAATTCATTTTTCCATTTAATTTGTGGTTTATTAAATGATGAGTCCCTTCAATTTGACGATATATTCAAGATAGACTGTCAAGACCAGTCCTGTGACTAAGAAATGTCTATCAAGTGAACTTGAAAGTCAAAGGTTGAAAATGGTCCCTAGTCGGAGTTTTCTATAAAATTGGACGAGAAAACGTTAGACGACTAGAATGCAAGATGAGTAGTAGTTCTGTTTCTTGAACTATGTGGACATGGCAATGTCATAATCATTTGCATAGATACTTACTTTGGGAAGACTAGTATCGGACAAGACCTATGAAACTTTACTGTAAGAGATGAAAATCTGTCATAAGTAAATTTCATTAAATTTATTAGACACTAAATCCTCAATATCTGAGTGATTTGAGATTACTTGTTAGAGAACTGGTTGCTTTGACGTTGACCAACCGTCGCACCGTAAAAGGAGGCTATAAAGGCAACGCTCAGGTAATCACCTATCAAACGAAGTCTAATCTCAAGATCGCAAGATTGGGATTGTCCTCCCATAAATCGGGATGAGATGCTTAAAAGTTGTACAAGGCCACTCGGAGAGCTAGAAACTGTGAAATGCATGGCCGTGCTCGGATGAATCATAGGCTATGATTATCTGTTTATTTGATCAGTTGAACTCTGAAACTGAGGAACACCTCTGGACATAATAAGGATGACAACTCTTACCTTATGTTCAAGAGCAAGCATCGAGCGACAAAGGAATTAGGAAATGCACACTTGTCCCTAAGGACAAGTGGGAGACTGAAGGAAATAATGCCCTTGGTCCAAGTATGCATTCAATGTTAAGTCTAATAAATGCGGTTCAGTATTAATTAACAAGTTAATAATTCAGTGAGATCAAGTGAGCTGAATGCCTGACTAGAGGCCGCTTCAGTTCAAGTGGAATTAATTATATTAATCCACAGCTTACTCTTGACTGAACCCGTAGGGTCACACAAATAGTACGTAAACGGATCAAGTATTTAATGGCATTAAATACTCCATCTATGGATATTCGAAATCGACGGATCTTGGTTTCAGTGGGAGCCGAGATCGTCACAGGCAAGAAATGAATACTCCGGAAACGATGATATTGCCGGAAACGGAAATATGGATCGTATCGGAAATATAAATATTATCCAAGTCGTAGATGTTGCCGGAAACGAAAACATGGTACGTATCGGAAAATATTATCGGAAATGGAAATATTGCCGGAATCGGAAATATTGCCGGAAACGGAAATATTGTCAGAATCGGAAATATTATCGGAATCGGAAAATAATTCCGGAAACGGAAATATTTAATATTTGTTCGAAACGGAAATTGATTCCGGAATCGGAAATATTAAATATTGTTCGTATCGGAAATGAATTCCGGAACCGGGAATTTAATCGGAAGCGTATCGTACGAATAAAAATCGGACGAGCTTGCTAGACGCAAGGCCTAGCACGAAGCTAGGCCCAACGCCTAGCAAAGCCCGCGCGCGACCAAAGCAAGCAAAGCCCAAACGCGAGAGCAAGGCCAGCAGGCGCGCGCCCCTCGTGGGCTGCGAAGCACTTGCTGGGCCTGGGCTCAGCGCGCGCGCGCGCACGGCGCCCCTCGTGGGCTGCTGCGCCTGCGTGTGTGCTTGTGCTTGCGTACGAAACCTTGATCGGTTAGGATTCGTATAAGATTGATTCCTAAGTCTACTAGATAAATTAAGTGATTGAATTTTAGATTAATTCAGATTCACTAAATCGTTTCCTAGTAGGATTCTAATATCCGATACCCATGCCCTATAAATAGGTGATCAATGCTCACAATTTATATCGAGTATTCAAGTATTCAAAGTGATTTTTGAGAGCAAAAATTCAGTCATACAATTGCCTAAAAGTGCCAAAAATTCTAAGTACCTTAAGGGCGATCCTAGTTGGTCAAGCTTAAGGCGGATCCGGACGTGCTGTGGACTATCTACGGAGGGATGACACTTGGAGTCCTAAAGACTTGTTCTTGTTCGGTTCGGGCGCAGCTAGGGAAGGCACGCAACAAAGAGTATGCATCTAAACTATGCTAAATGATTATGTGTAAATAATATGCTTTCCTGGCTTTATGGTTTTTCCGCATGATTTATGAATTGTCATATGTATCATAACCTAACATCCTTTTTGGCCTTTTTGGTTTTTATGTTATATACTTGTTTGTCGTGATCTAATAAATAAAGTCCATTGACTAATCTAGCAGATCCATAAAAAATCTCATTAAAATAAAACGAACAACTATTGTCTTTTATTAAAAAGGAAAATCCCTTAGCATCTAAGCAAGAAACTGAAATGATGTTTTTATTAAGACTTGGAACATGGAAACACTCTTCCAGTTCCAAAACTAGCCCGGAGGGCAACGACAAATAATAAGTTCCTACAGCTAATGCAGCAATCAGTGCTCCATTTCCCACTCGTAGGTCGACTTCACCCTTGCTTAACTTTCTACTTCTTCTTAGTCCCTGTGGATTGGAACATAAGTGTGAGCCACAACCTGTATCTAATACCCAAGAAGTTGAATTAGCAAGTATACAGTGTATAACGAAAATACCTGAAGATGGAACGACTGTTCTGTTCTTCTAAACTTCCTTTAGCTTCAAGCAATCTCTCTTCCAATGCCCTTTCTTCTTGCAGTAGAAGCATTCGGATTCAGAAGTGGGTTGACTGACCTTCCTCTTTACAGATTTGGCGCCAGTTTGCTTAGTTGGGTTGGCCTTGTTGCCACCTTTCTTAGCATTGTTCTTCTTTCCAGATTTCTTGAACTTGCCCCCACGCACCATAAGCACATCCTGCTTATCACTTTTGAGCGTCTTTTCAGCGGTCTTCAGCATACCGTGAAGCTCAGTGAGCGTTTTGTCCAGACTATTCATACTGTAGTTCAGTTTGAACTGATCATACCCGCTATGAAGAGAATGGAGGTTGGTGTCTATAGCCATTTCCTGAGAAAATTGCTGATCCAGCCGACTCATATTCTCAATGAGTCCAATCATTTTGAGAACATGTGGACTTACGGGCTCGCCTTTCTTAAGCTTGGTCTCAAGAATTTGCCTATGAGTCTCGAATCTTTCGACTCGAGCCAGATCTTGGAACATGTTCTTCAACTCACTGATGATTGTGAAAGCATCTGAGTTGATGAACGTTTTCTGCAGATCTGCACTCATGGTGGCGAGCATTAGACATTTCACATCCTTGTTGGCATCAATCTAACGATTGAGGGCTGCCTGAGTGACCCCGTCGCCTGCGGCTTCGGGCATCGCCTCTTCTAGGACATACTCCTTTTCTTCCTGCATAAGAACTATTTGCAAGTTCCTTTGCCAGTCAAGGAAGTTTTTCCCGTTCAACTTCTCCTTTTCGAGAATTGATCGAATGTTGAATGAATTGTTGTTTGCCATATTTAAAACTACAATTGAAAAGAATAAACAAATAAATAACCATTCACAGTTTCTCTTAATAAACTTAAATTCTAGCATACATGCATAATTCAATGTTCATTAAGCATTTTATTCAAGTTATGTGTTCCGGCAGGTGTGAATAAAATGATTCCAAGATCCCAAAATCATTGAAGAACTAAGCACAGTTTGTCGACTTAGTCCTAAAACATCTTAGGTAAGTAAAAGCCTTTTGCTAATAGTCTAGAAACTATTCTTGGTTGATAGGTACGTCTAAGAACTTATTAGGTAAACCTATCGATTTTGCCACGACATAAAAGGACTCCTTACTTATATCGTTGAGTTTCACCAAAACTAACATGTACTCACAATTATTTGTGTACCTTGCCCCTTTAGGACCAATAAGTAACACCTCGCTGAGCGAAAACTATTACTAGATTCATGTAAAGGATATCCAAGCAAGTGTATATTTTGGCATGGCACCTTTTAACTCAATTTTTAAGTTTGGAACTTAAGGCTCTTACTATGTTGGTTAGATTTTAAGTGAACTAAAATCCTTAATCATGCAACATAATCAAGCTTTTGATCTCATGCATTTTAAGACATATTTAAAAGCAATAAATAACTTAAAACATGCATAAGATAAATGTGATCTAGTATGGCCCGACTTCATCTTGAAGCTTTAACTTCAAAGTCCGTCTTGAAAATCTCCGTGGGAGGCACCATTTTCTTCAAATAGGATAAGCTATAATTAAAACTAATTACAACTATCTGATGGTACGCAGACCATATTTGAATTGAAAAACAACTTTGGTACTTTAGACCAATTACATTCAAATTAATGGTACGCAGACCATATTTTCTATCCTATTTGGGCCATACTAGTCACTTCATAACCTGCAAAACAGTACATATACAATATATACCATTCACCCATTCATTATCATGAATGGCCCACATAGCTGGTTAGTAAAACACATTATGCATCACATAAACATTTGCAGCAATTAATCAAGGGCACCAATAATCTACCAATTATTCAGTCCTTATTAATTCTAATCAAGTTGTTTTAACCTTTAGGATTTGTAGACCTAATCAAGAGTTTATGACTAAAAGGGGCTCCCACTTAAACCAATAAATTCATATGCTTTACTAATTTTAAACATAAAAATGTATTTCTAGTCTAACCGGAAACATACAAATTTAATTAAAATTTAAAGCTCATATAAATTTATAATTGAATCCAAAAAGTTTAATTTAATTTCAGTCGTATTTAAATTAATTCATGATTTTAATTTTAGTAAAATAATTAGAATAAATAAAATTTATTATAATTACAATATTCAAAATTAAAATCCAAGAAAATAATTTAAATTATTAATTTTAAAATTAATTAAAATTACGTAAATTGAAAATTTCAAAACGATCTAATCGCAACGCAACAATCCCACGCAACGCACGCCCATGGGCCACACGCATACAACCATCGCTGGCCATGTGCGCGCAGCCCATGCGCTGCCTTGCATCGCTGCTGCTCACCATCGCAAGGCATCACGCGAGCTGGTGCTCGCTGCGCGCGCCAGCGCTCGACGCACGAGCATGCTGCCGCAGCCCATCGCTGGGCGCAACACTCGTCGCACGTCGCAACAAGCAAGCTGCTTGCCATCGCTGGGCGCAGCGCTCGTCACACGTCGCAACAAGCACGCTGCACGCCATCGCTGGGCGCAGCGCTCGTCGCACGTCGCAACAAGCACGCTGCACGCCATCGCTGGGCGCAGCGCTTGTCGCACGCACAATAGCGCTCGCTGCGCGCGAGCGACCGATGCTGGGCGTAGCACTCGTGGCACGCGAGCTTGCGCTCGCTGCGCGCGAGGCTCCGCACGCTTGCGCGAGGCAGTGCGCGCTGTGGCGCAGCTCGCTTGCTGCCCACACGCGACTGCTCGTGCCTTGCTCTCGCCCTCGCCCATTCGCCCATCGCACACAGCCCACGACACAAGGCAGGGATGCTGCCTTGTGCTCGTGCACCATGGCCTTGCTCATTGCATTCGTACCGCATGGGCGACGAGCTCCCTTGCTCGTCGTCACATGCCCGCACTATACAACACCCCTTAAGGGTAACACGTAGCGTCCATTGCTTTGTGCGTGCAAGTTATATGAGCGAATCGCATAAAAATTTAAAATTTATATTCAAAATTAATGACAAATTTATAAATAATATTAATTTCATAATTTTAGGGCGAAAAATCGAAAATTTATTATTTTATTGATTTCCGATTAACATGGATTCAAGTCTAGGTCATAAAAATTTAAAATTTAACATAAATTTACAATTTTTATGGTGGTTTTTAATCACAGGTGTCTAATTAAATTATAATTAATTATGAAAATCAAATTAATTCTAAATTATTCCAATTTTCAACAAATTAATCATAATTACAAATTAGATTGCATAATTAACTAGGCTAGGCATTCAAACTTGTTAAACATATACAGTAGGTCAATCAAAAATTCAAGATTTATCAACAAGAATCGCCAATATTTAATTTAACATCTTAAATTTACGAAATTTTGCATTCGAAAAACTAAAACCTCCGAAAAGTCATAGTTAGGCTTCGAATTTGAGAATTCTGGGTTCGGCCGAAAAATTTTAGAATGCCTTTTACATGCGGAATTGACACAAAAATCACTCGATTTGGATGAGTAACGAAGAAACTGCCGAAAAACTGCGTACGTATAATTAAATAAACGCAATTTGCAATTAATTAACAATTACGAAAATTAATAACCCCTTTTAATTCTTGCAAATTTGTAATATTTAACCATGTTCATGCAATTTAGATTATGAAAATAATAAGAGGCTCGTGATACCACTGTTAGGTTATGATACATATGACAATTCATAAATCATGCGGAAAAACCATAAAGCCAGGAAAGCATATTATTTGCACATAATCATTTAGCATAGTTTAGATGCATACACTTTGTTGCGTGCCTTCCCTAGCTGCGCCCGAACCGAACAAGAACAAGTCTTTAGGACTCCAAGTGTCGTCCCTCCGTAGATAGTCCACAGCTCGTCCGGATCCGCCTTAAGCTTGACCAACTAGGATCGCCCTTAAGGTACTTAGAATTTTCGGCTAGTATAGGCAATTGTATGATGAAATTTTGCTCTCAAAAATCACTTTGAATACTTGAATACTCTATATAAAATAATGACCCTAGGCCTTTATTTATAGAGGTATGGAAAGGGAATCGTAATCCTATTAGGATACGAATTAATTGAACTAGAATTCTAATAGAGTTCTTATTTAATTAATTCATCCTTTTAGGTTTACGAATTTAATCGTGTAGTTGAAACCTGATAGCTTTAGGATTCGTATAGCACACCAACACACACGCACGCACAGCAGCCCACGAGGGGCGCCATGCGCGCGCGCGCAGCCCGCGAGCTCGCAGCCCATTGCTGCGAGGCCCACACGCTGCCGCAGCCTTGGCGCGCGCTGGGCCTGCCTTGCGGTGGGCCTGGCGCAGCCTTGGCTGGTGCGTTGTGGCGCGCTGGCTTGCTGGGCGATGGCCCGGCTTCGTGCTGGGCCTTCGTCTGGCAGGCCTCGTCCGATGCTAATTCGTACGATACGCTTCCGATTAATTTCCCGATTCCGGAAATCATTTTCGATACGAACAATATTTAATATTTTCGATTCCGGAATTAATTTCCGTTTCGAACAAATATTTAATATTTCCGTTTCCGGAATTATTTTCCGATTCCGGGAATATTTCCGATTCTGACAATATTTCCGTTTCCGGCAATATTTCCGATTCCGGCAATATTTCCATTTCCGATAATATTTTCCGATACGTACCATGTTTCCGTTTCCGGCAACATCTACGACTTGGATAATATTTATATTTCCGATACGATCCATATTTCCGTTTCCGGTAATATCATCGTTTCCGGAGCATTCATTTCTTGCCTGTGACGATCTCAGCTCCCACTGAAACCAAGATCCGTCGATTCCGAATATCCATAGATGGAGTATTTAATGCCATTAAATACTTGATCCGTTTACGTACTATTTGTGTGACCCTACGGGTTCAGTCAAGAGTAAGCTGTGGATTAATATCATTAATTCCACTTGAACTGAAGCGGCCTCTAGCTAGGCATTCAGCTCACTTGATCTCACTGAATTATTAACTTGTTAATTAATACTGAACCGCATTTATTAGACTTAACATAGAATGCATACTTGGACCAAGGGCATTATTTCCTTCAATTATAGCTTATCCTATTTGAAGAAAATGGAGCCTCCCATGGAGAAATTCAAGACGGACTTTGAAGTTGAAGCTTCAAGATGAAGTCAGGCCATACTAGCTCACATTTATCTTATGCATGCTTTAAGTTATTTATTGCTTTAAATATGTCTTAATTATGCATGAGATTATGGCTTGATTATGTTGCATGATTAAGGATTTTACTTCACTTAAAATCTAACCAACATAGTAAGAGCCTTAAGTTCCAAAGTTTAAAACTTGAGTTAAAAGGTGCCATGCCAAAATAACACTTACTTGGATAACCTTTACTTCAATCTAGTAATAGTTTTACGCTCAGCGAGGTGTTACTTATTGATCCTAAAGGGGTAAGGTACACAAATAATTGTGAGTACATGTTAGTTTTGGTGAAACTCAACGATATAAGTAAGGAGTCCTTTTATGTCGTGGCAAAATCTATAGGTTTACCTAATAAGTTCATAGACGTACCTATCAACCAATTCAGAGTAGTTTCTAGACTATTATCAAAAGGCTTTTGCTTACCTAAAATATTTTAGAATTGAGTCAAAATACATAATGTGCTTAATTCTTCAATGATTTAAGGATCTTTGAATCATTTTATTCACACCTGCCGGAACAATAAATTCGAATAAAATGCCAATAACTTGTTCAAATTGCATGATTGCTTTAATTTTCAAGTTATTACTCATGATAAATGTTTAGACTTTGCATGCCTCAATGTATGTTTTAATTATTGTTTATAATTAAATATCTTGCACTGCAGTAAACCCTTTTAGAAAGGTAACAGTAAATTTCCTCGATTGGTAGTGAATCCAAGAACGATTCACGGAAATGAGAGAAAATGAGTAATTTAAAATGTACGTTTCTTATAGCGACTTTTATGGTTGTTTTCGAGTATCAAGTCGAATGGAAAACCGATTGGTGCTTGTGAATTCAAAATACAATGTAGTTTTGAGATCATAAAGCATTGAGCTTAAACGCTCAGATTTACCAATGGTTAACAACCTAATATCTTTGTCCATTTAATTTCGAATGAGTCTAGTCACTAGACATTCGAATAGATCGATGCTTAGAGAACTTCAGAAGCTTCTGGTAAGATCATCTAGTTGAAGGAAAATATTCAACATAAATTAAATGGTAAGAACCTTGTTGGAGTGACATTAGGACATGTCTAACAAAGTATAAAAGTCAACACCAGAGAATTCAATTCTTAAGACTATAAGAAAGGGTACAAGAAATGGGAAAACAAGGAACAAATGAAAGGAATTTACGATTCCGTTTCTACCTATAATTTTATGTTTAAAGAGAAGTGTCCTAGCAATCAGACTTCCTTGGTATCATATACCGCTTGAGGTTCTTACTTCGGTAACTCAAACAACGAAAGCTAGGCTACACTAGTGACCTACAAGTGGGAAATGAAGCATGGCATTGCTACATTAGTTGTAGGGTCATCTAGTTTGTTTTAAGTCCTTACAAGGTGTGAGGGGGTCGAAAAAGCACGAGGCTAATACGTGACCTCGTCCCTCGTGGGCGTGACGTTGTCAGATCAAGTGTAATTGGATTTCCTGTGAGTTTACACCCAATCGACTAGTAATATAGGAGTCGCCATTCAGTTTTTAACGACAATGAGAAAAACTGACAAAACCCGGTTATTGTGACATAAAGGGAGTGCAATTATGTTCAACCACGACGGCCATAGGTTCCATTGTGATCCCTGGTGTGGGGATCGCTCAACGTACACCCGCAGGGCAGAGATTGAGAGTTCGAGGGACTGTAAATACCGAGAGGAGTGCTCATCGATAACTCCAGAGGCAGGTTATCCTTACTAGCTCAGCATAAATAATTGAAGGGACATGCGTTAAACTATTAAACTATTCTGAATTGATTTTAGCAATATGCAGCACATAACACTAAATCGATCGTGATTATCTTACTGAGATTGATTTAAGGTACCTAGCATGATAATTCAATTGTCCAAGGTATTATCTTATTATGCGTGATAGATCAATCAAATTAATAGTTCAACAATTTTATAAAAGGGTGATGAAAGCGATTAAATCATATGAGGGACACATTACAACGCACCCTTGAGAGGTGCGTTACGGTTCTAAAAAAACTAGCCACTTGGCTTTGCTATTTCCCCTTTTATTTAACGAATTTCGGGTTTCCAAGCAATGTTCCAGTATTTAGGCTTAATTCATCAGCTACAAGGGACAGGATGCATTCTGTTCGACTTTTGGGTCGATTGCGACAGAACGCCGGATTAATTTCGCAGCGTGAGGCTAGGCATAAGGCTAGAATCAATACTCAGGTTATGGAATTGTGTGTCGTTTCACGTCGGTTTTTAGGCTGTATTTATAGGAAAAGAGTGTGTGGAAAGATAGATTTTAAGATACGAATCCAAAAAGAATCCGGAAATAAAACGGCCCCAGGTATTTTCAGCGCCCAGGGCTGGGCGCCGAAGATTTCGGCGCCCAGACCCAGGCGTTGAAAATAGGATCTGGGCCGAGCCTTTTTGTCAGATTTGGACTCTTAAACACGGAGGTTTTGAGACTTATCCGAGTTTCTTAGTGCGTATTAACTTATGACGGAATGCGTCTGGGTCCGTTTCGAACTCTAGGTTCGTTAGGAATTTAATTAATACGTAACTCTTATTTTCGAATTAT
Organism: Spinacia oleracea; assembly: GCF_020520425.1. Taxonomy (NCBI): domain Eukaryota; kingdom Viridiplantae; phylum Streptophyta; class Magnoliopsida; order Caryophyllales; family Amaranthaceae; genus Spinacia; species Spinacia oleracea. Next base: position 63,994,207 of record NC_079492.1, read on the forward strand.
AGCAGGAATAGAATTCCTTTTGCCAATTCTATCTCTTTTAGGACTTATGTTGGAGTGCAACACCTAATTCTGACAGATTTCTATCTTTTATGACTTTGCCACTTTTAACAACTACTTCTTACGGCAGTTACTATTCTGAGCAGGTTTCTATAAATAGCAGTTTTTGCTGAAATGAAAGGGTGATTGAGATTCGTTATTTTATAGGAGATGCATTTCCAAGTGGAGATTTATGTTCTCATCATCGAACCTTCCCTTTCGGGAATGGGGACAAAAGTAGGTGTCTACAGTTAGCCCCCACTTTGACTGAGTCTTGGAGTAAGACGATGGTCAAAGTATTAGACGGAGTGCGTCATACAAGCCATGGTGTATGTGACCTGTTTTGTGAGGGTCTCACGAGCCCCCGGGTGATAACATTTTACATAAGGGTCATCACTTGAGGTGTTAACACATTCCTCACGTGTCATTGGAATTTGTTAAGTATAGAAACTCCCTCACTTTGTCATTGGAAGTACCTACAGATGTATAGAAACTCCCTCACTTTGTCATTGGAAGTATCTACAGATGTTTTCGGAATCAAAGCTATAAAATGTAACCAGGCCTGGCCAAGCCCAATTACGAAGTAAAAATGTTTTTAAAGATTCTCATTTTCAGGGTTAGCTAAACGAGAAAACCCCCTTGTTTTTATAGGACGTAAAACGAAGGAAAATCCAGCACATCACTCTTTTTGGAAAAGCGGAAAACCAATATTTTGATTTTTGAAAAGAGAAACGGTCCTTTGATTTTTGGAAAAGGGAAACCATCCTTTGATTTTTGGAAAAGGGAAACCATCTTTTGATTTTTGGAAAAAGGAAACCAGGAAAAGTTATCGCTGCAGCGACTAAGGACCTGCGCGGTTAGGGACGCAGACCCCGCCCGCTGAATGATAATAGGATAAGCAATATAATGAATGATAATAGGATAAGCAATATAATGAATGATATTCACACAATCAAACATTTGTTCCAAAAATTTTATAGTCGTGATTAGATTGTGGCGGATAGCCTCGTGTGGACATAGTGACGCTATCGCTTAAGATTCTTTATGTACTTGGGTAGAGACGTAGAGTGCTCATACAATACATATAAATTTGCTCTATTTTCGTCATGCCTGTTTGTCTAACATGAAAAGGGTTGCTATGATGCTCTATTATAAATCCAATAAAAAATATACTAGACATAAGTTGCTTTCACTGATGGGATGACTTCATATTAAAATAGAGGGAGCTAAGGAAAATTCAAAGATGATCACGCAAATTAAAAACCGAGTACTTTACTAATTGTCTTTGACTAACTCTTTATATTAAGATCAAAGACATGATCGTACAGACTTAGAGAGTATAAGGCAAAAGCTGTAATTCGAAACAAATATAATGCCTTGTATTTACATATTTCTTCTATGTATCTCTTGGTTTCTTTCTGTATGTTCCACAGTAGCAGCTAATTACATTACCAATACCAAGTTTATAACAGACCCAGAAACATTAGTTTCTAGTAATGCCATTTTCGAGTTGGGTTTTTTCAGCCCAGCTAATTCGACTCATCAATATGTCGGAATCTGGTATAATAACAAGAAAGATTCTGAATCTGGTATATCAGAAGTTGTATGGATAGCAAACAGGGATAACTCTTATGGGGTCTTTAAATATCTGAATTGAAGATGGGAATCTTCAAGTACGTGTTTTGGTCATCGAATGTATCTAATCAACAAGCAAATAATTCAGTTGCTGAGATTCTAGATACAGGAAATCTTGTCCTGTTTTCAAATTCTAGCAGGCAGATTATCTGGCAGAGTTTTGACCATCCATCGAACTCGTTGTTGCCGCCAGTTAGGCTAACTATAGACGTACATAACAATGATATCCCAATGCTTCGATCGTGGAAGAGTAGTTCGAATCCATCAAGTGGACGTTTCAGCTTTCGTTTTCTTCCTCGAAACCTCCCTGAATGTTTTACTTTAGGGGCACGTTTGGATTGGGTGTAATGAATTATGGGGGTAATAAAAGTCAAACCACCATAATAAAAGGACAATGACAGTGAATTGAGGTGGTTGTAAGGAGGGTGGTGCGGTGGTATTGTGATGAGAAGTTGTGGTAGTGGTGGTGTTGTGAGGAGAAGGGAGGAAGGGGAGAAGTAGTTACCCTCCAAATGAGGGTAATAATCACCCTAGTGGGATGGTGGGTAACTATTCCCCCCATGATGAGGGTATTTGTTCCCCCTTTCCTTTAATTTTTTTCTTGCCAATACTAGCTTGTTCCCTTTGCCACCACTTCATCCCCTCATCATCACCTTCAATTACCTTAGTTTGACTTTTATTACCCCTTTAATACATTACCCTCAATCCAAGCATGCCCTATATGGTGATTATCTCTTCCTTGGAATCCCTTAAATGCGTTCAGATGTTTCAACTGGTTTTCAAATTCTGAATTACACTAATCAAGGTAGAGATAGAATGATATGAAAGTGCCAGATTATGCTTACTGGCTGTCATCAAGTGGTGAAGAAGATTGTGAAAACAACTGTTTGCGGAATTGTTCTTGTTTAGATTATGCTTATTCTAATTCGCGTATTGGATGCATGATGTGGAATGTTAGCCTTATTGATATACAACAATTTTCTGCTGATGGTTCTGATCTTTTCATTCGTTTGGCTCATTCAGAATTAGGTAAACATCTTAAACTTAATGATATTCCTGGCTATTGATAATCAATGAGGTCTTCCATAGTGACTAAAACTGAGAGTATGTGTATAATAGGTCTCAGGTTCGAATTTCCGCCCCTATTTGTAATTTGTATTTTCCCTGTGGCTCATTCGCAAAAAATAAAAAACAAAAAACTGATGCGTTGATATATTATGATCATTGATTATGGATGATGCTTTTCTTCTAGGTGAACCTCCAAAATGGAAACTAGTAATAATTTCTACACTCGTGGCGATTTTGGGTGTAGTTATTGTTGTTGTTAAGCTTATGAGCATTGCGCATTACTAAGCGTTGAGCACAAGATCATTGCGTGCCAAACAAGCAATGCATGTGAGGTGCCATGCTGGCACATTCTGTTATTACAGCTCCCTTATTTCTAGGAGTTCAGTTATAACAATTTTAGTAGCTTCTAGAATTTGTTTAAGCTATAAAAGGCAAGCATCATTGTAATAATCATTATTCAGTTTTATCAATTAAGAAAACACAAAATCCTCTCCTTCTGTTATTCTGTTTTTCAGATTTTGTCATGGTATCAGAGCAGAATCAAAGATTCTTGGCTCATTTTTTCTGAAAATTCCGCAAAATTCTTCCTGATTTCTTCAAAAATTGTTTCAGTTCCACAATTTGTTGCATTGATTTTCTGGTGTTTGTAGCAGCTTTGTCGATTAAACTCCAAATTTCTTTCTGTATTCTTGTTCTTCTGATTCTTGATCCAAGAGTTCTTTCTGAAAATGGCTGTCGAAGATTTTGATTCAAGTGCAGAAACTTCGAGACGCAATTCTGTACTTCCTCCTAATCAAGATCCTGCAAGCATCTATTATATTCATCCATCAGATGCAAATTCAACTCAGTTGGTTACATTCAAGTTTAATGGTGAAGGATTTGCTAGCTGGAAGAGATCAATGCTGCTGGCATTGTCAGCAAAGAATAAGATTGGTTTCATTGATGGAAGCTACATCAAACCTGATCCAGGTTGAATGGAGAGTAAGGCTTGGGAAAGGTGCAATGACTTGGTGTGTTCTTTAATTCTAGGTAATCTGGATGATAGGATTGCTAAGAGTGTGATGTTTCTGAAATCAACTAGAGATGGTTGGACTGATTTAGACGACAGGTTTGGCTTTGCATCTTTGGCACATATTTATTCTCTTGAACAAAAGCTAGTTGAGATTACTCAAGGAGATAAGAGTATTTCAGAATTTTTCACTGAAATCAAATCTGTTTGGGATGCAATTGAGGAAGCTCATCCTCTTCCATATTGCACATGTAACAACTGCACATGTAATGTCACTAAGAAATTTTTTCAGAGGCAACAGGAAAAGATGGTGATGCAATTTATGATGAAGCTTAATGATCAGTTTGCTACTATTAGAGGAAATGTATTGATGGTGCCTACCTTGCCCAAAGTATCTGCGGCATACAGATTGTTTGCTCAAGAGGAAAGACACAAGGAAATCTCACAGTCTAACAAACAAGTAGAGACACTGGCTTTTGCAGCTAAGAAGAGACGTTTTGGAGGAGATTATTGGAATAACAACAATAACAAAACATTCAAAACACAGCAGACTGGTGGTGGTTTTCAAACTGGAAACACAAATAGATATGGAAGAACAGGTTCTAGATAATTTGTACACACTGCCAAGTGCAAGGACACAGTGTGGATAGATGCTTCAAGATTCATGGTTATCCACCAGGTTTCAAAGGATCTAGAGATTGTAAAGTGGCTGCATTCTCATCTGGCACTAATTCGATGTTTGTGTTGAAACACAGACTGTGACTGTTCCCACAATAACAACAGAACAATACCAGCAACTCTTGGATATGATGTCTAAACAGCAGCAACAAACCTCTGGAAATCAGCCTAATCTTGCTTTGATGGCAGGTATATGCTTACTCTCACAAACTAACGCTAAGTGGTTGTTAGATAGTGGTGCATCTGACCATTTTTGTCATGACTTATCCCAATTCTCTACTTGCAAACCAGTTGACATACAAAACACTTTTACACCTTCTGGATGTAATCAATTCTTGACAATTGTAGATGATTACAGCAGATTTACTTGGATACACTTGCTGAAAAATAAGAGTGATTATGTTATTGTTCTGACTGATTTTCTTAATATGGTTCAGACACAGTTTGGAGTTATGGTTAAATGCATTAGGTCTGATAATGCTAAAGAGCTGTGTGAAGGGGAAATGAAGAAACTATGTCTAAAGTTTGGAATTCTGAATCAGACCAGCTGTAGTGATACACCACAACAAAATGGGGTGGTAGAAAGAAAACACAAGCACCTTTTAGAGACAACAAGAGCTTTGTACATTCAATCTAAAGTACCAACTAGATTTTGGGGTGAATGTGTGTTATGTGCTGCATATCTGATCAATAGGATGCCACTACAGTCAATCAATCTTGATAACCCACTGTGAGGGGGTCGAAAAAGCACGAGGCTAATGCGTGACCTCGTCCCTCGTGGGCGTGACGTTGTCAGATCAAGTGTAATTGGATTTCCTGTGAGTTTACACCCAATCGACTAGTAATATAGGAGTCGCCATTCAGTTTTTAACGACAATGAGAAAAACTGACAAAGCCCGGTTATCGTGACATAAAGGGAGTGTAATTATGTTCGACCACGACGGCCATAGGTTCCCTTGTGATCCCTGGTGTGGGGATCGCTCAACGTACACCCGCAAGGCAGAGATTGAGAGTTCGGGGGACTGTAACTACCGAGAGGAGTGCTCATCGATAACTCCAGAGGCAGGTTATCCTTACTAGCTCAGCATAAATAATTGAAGGGACATGCGTTAAACTATTAAACTATTATGAATTGATTTTAACAATATGCAACACATAACACTAAATCGATCGTGATTATCTTATTTAGATTGATTTAAGGTACCTAGCATGATAATTCAATTGTCCAAGGTATTATCTTATTAGGCATGATAGATCAATCAAGTTAATAGTTCGACAATTTTATAAAAGGGTGATAAAAGCGATTAAAGAATATGAGGGACACATTACAACCCACCCTTGAGAGGTGCGTTACGGTTCTCAGAAAACTAACCACTTGGCTTTGCTATTTCTCCTTTTATTTAACGAATCTCGGGTTTCCAAGCAATGTTCCAGTATTTAGGCTTAATTCATAGCTACAAGGGACAGGATGCGTTCTGTTCGACTTTTGGGTCGATTGCGACAGAACGCCGGATCAATTTCGCAGCGTGAGGCTAGGCTTAAGGCTAGAGTCAATACTCAGGTTATGGAATTGAGTGTTCTTTTCACGTCGGTTTTTAAGCTGTATTTATAGGAAAAGAGTTTGTGGAAAGATAGATCTTTAGAATTCGAATCCAAAAAGAATTCGGAGACGACACGGCCCCAGGTATTTTCAGCGCCCAGGGCTGGGCGCCGAAGATTTCGGCGCCCAGACCCAGGCGTTGAAAATAGGATCTTGGCCGAGCCTTTTGTCAGATCTGGACTCTTAAACACGGAGCTTTTGAGACTTATCCGAGTTTCTTAGTGCGTATTAAATTATGACGGAATGCGTTTGGGCCCGTTAGGAACTCTAGGTTCGTTAGGAATTTGATTAATACGTAACTCTTATTTTCGAATTATAGCAGGAATAGAATTCCTTTTGCCAAGTCTATCTCTGTTAGGACTTATGTTGGAGTGCAACACCTAATTCTGAAAGATTTCTATCTTTTATGACTTTTCCACTTTTAACAACTACTTCTTACGGCAGTTACTATTCATAACAGGTTTCTATAAATAGCAATTTTGGCTGAAACGAAAAGGGTGATTGAGATTCGTTATTGTATAGGAGATGCGTTGCCAAGCGGAGATGTATGTTCTCATCATCGAACCTTCCCTTTCGGGAATGGGGACAAAAGCAGGTGTCTACAGTTAGCCCCCACTTTGACTGAGTCTTGGAGTAAGACGATGGTCAAAGTATCAGACGGAGTGCGTCATACAAGCCATGGTGTATGTGACCTGTTTTGCGAGGGTCTCACGAGCCCCCGAGTGATAACATTTGACTTAAGGGTCATCACTTGAAGTGTTAACACATTCCTCACGTGTCATTGGAATTTGTTAAGTATAGAAACTCCCTCACTTTGTTATTGGAAGTACCTACAGATGTATAGAAACTCCCTCACTTTGTCATTGGAAGTACCTACAGATGTTTTCGAAATCAAAGCTATAAAGTGTAACCAGGCCTGGCCAAGCCCGATCACGAGGTAAAAATGTTTTTAAAGATTTTCATTTTCAGGGTTAGCTAAAAGAGAAAACACCTTGTTTTTATAGGACGTAAAACGAAGGAAAATCCAGTACATCGCTCTCTTTTTTTTTTTTTTTTTGGAAAAGCGGAAAAATCACTCCTTTGATTTTTGGAAAAGGGAAACCATCTTTTGATTTTTGGAAAAAGATAAACCATCCTTTGATTTTTGGAAAAAGATATACCATCTTTTGATTTTTGGAAAAAGATAAACCATCCTTTGATTTTTGGAAAAGGGAAACCAGGAAAAGTTATCGCTGCCGCGACTAAGGACCTGCGCGGTTAGTGACGCAGACCCCGCCCGCTGAAGGTGGGCGAGCCTGTCCTGCTGAGGGTGGACGCCCCATCCGATAGAAGTGGACGAATCTGTTTTGGTGTTTTGAAAATAAGGACCTACGCGGTTTGTGACGTTGACCCCGCCGGCTGAAGATGGCGAGCCTGTTTTGGTTTTTAAAGATTTTTTTTATTTTTTCATTTTCGAAAACTGAGGACCTGCGCGGTTTAGTGACACAGACCCTGCCCGCTGAAGGTGGGCGAACCTGAATTCGTTTTTTTGATTTAGGACTCGCATGGTTCTGACGCGATCCTGCCTGATCGAGGTGGGCCAGAACCTATTTCATTTATCCTTGGGATTTCTTTTGAGGATTTTTTTTATTCATTCTTGTAAGAGCGAGTTCTTTCGAGAAATGCTCGGGTTTAGTTTTAACCTGAATGTGGGTTGGCAACGTGTCTAAACGGACCATCGTTTCGTGGTCGTCTGCCTTTCATGGTTTTGAACAAGTCTTTGCGGCCCATAGAATGTATGTCACCGTTTAGAACTGGCCTAGTTATGCCATTACTTGGGTCCTTGCGAAATGACTGGTGGGACCATATGCGAATGTTAACGGAGACCTTTGCTTTGAAGTCAAGTCCGTTTTTGAATTTGTCCAAGCACGGGACGCATCCTGGAAGCGTTGTTTCAACTTTGCATCATATATTTTCTTTCTTTCAAGCCCCCAAGCATTCGTACTTGGTGGTCGCTCTTTGCCAAGAAAAGTGCGTATTTTATAACGTCCTTGGTCGTGTTTGGAATCGTGCTCGTAAGTGCGAGCGACTTTTGTAGTGGTATGCTACTTTGATGAAATCGTGGAGTGCGATTTCATTTTCCGGGCGACAAAGTTTGCTTCATTTTTCAATGATTAATACATCGAGCTTACTTTGGCCCGGATTGATCTTTTTGACAAATAAACGCTTTTAATTTGAGAAACCAACGACGTAATGATTTTTTTTTGTTTCGAAGAATGACCTTGATTATTATACGTTTTTTTTTTATATTGCTTTGAAAAATGTACACATATTTTTTGAGACGAGTCTAAGTTTCGATATTTGCTTTCACTATTTGGGCTCTAAAAGTGCTTTGGGCTTGATCTTGATTACAACAGGGCCCCGTGTCTACTAACATGGTTTTAGGCATTTTCCTGGTTCGCGTTTTGAAAGATTTGGGCCTTGGGCTGGCATTTTCATCGCCCCAGGCCAGGCGTTAGATATTTCGGCGCCCAGCCTTGGGCGCTAAAAATGCTACCTTAGCATCCTTTTTTATTTTTCCAGATTTCTCAACGCGTTTCCGAATGGGATCAGGATGATTTCGTGTATATATAGGGGGTTAAGTACGTCTTTCTTTTTCACCACTGCCAACCTCTTCTCTCCTACAATTATCTAGCTTTATTTTTTCTACTCTTGCCATGTCGATTCCTCCTTTCTCCTTCCAACGAGTTGTTAGGCGCTGGCTTAGAGCCCTTAATTACACAGAAAAGGTTTTGCTGAAAGGATACCACTTAGAGGCACTTTTAGGCTTACAACAAATTAACATTGATTATAACTTTCTGTATGCCGCCCTAAACTTTTGGGATTCTGATCACCATGTTTTTGTTTTTCGGGGCAATGAGGTATGCCCTTTGCCAGATGAATTTGCCGCAATCCTTGGTTATCCTACCAATGCTACTCCTGCTACCCCTGGCACTGTTGAAGAGGGTAAAACAACTATAGGGGCTTTCCTAGGACTAGATGATGACACGCTTGCTGAGATCGTTGTGGGTGATAAGGTTAATTTGGCGAAGCTTGCAAAACATCACTTTAGGCCTAGTAAAAATATGACTGAACAGAAATTGAATATCCGGGCACTTGTATTCTGCTTGTTGAACCACTATTTACTGTCGAATAACAATGGTGAGTTTGGTGACATAAGGTTGATTCCCCTGATCAGTCAGATGGAGAGTTGCTATTCCATTATGCTGTTGATTGTTGCCGAGACCTTGTTGGGTGCGGATGAGTTAAAGAAGGATGCCAAGTCTGAAACTTTTAAGGGGAGCCCCCTATTTCTGCAGGTAATTGATCGTTTATTTGCGCGCATATAATTTTTATTATTATTTTTTTCTCTTTTCGATTGCCTCTGCCTGGAGTTGATTTTCAGCGCCCAGGGCTGGGCGACGGAATTTCTGGCGCCTGGTCTTGGGCGTTGAAAATGCATCCCAGGCCTTATTATTTTTCTGATCGTACCCGTTTTTTTTTTTTTTTGCAGACTTGGCTCATGGAACGACTTAGGCTTCTAGAAGCTCCTGCCGATCCTAAACATTATCGCCTTATAGCCTTAGGCAACCGGAAGTATTAGCACCAAGGCCAGGACGAGGCCGATTGGGCCTCATATTTTACTCATGGCATATGCTCTATTAAGTGGGTGGTACCGTGGTGGGGTTTGACTAATATGACGGGGGGTTCCGAGACGTTAGTTCATGTTTCTTTGTTGGGATTATCTCGGCCTGTTTACATCTTTCCTTACCGAGTCATGCGACAATACGGCTTAAGGAAGACTATCCCATTTGCTGATACGGTACCACCTAAAGTAGCGGTCTTTTCACGAGCACGGGTTCAAGCGTGGGCTAAGTATTATGGTGGCCTCCCGCGTTGGACCGTGACTACATATGGCTTTGTGGGTCTTTCCGAGAATTATAAGTTGTGGATGAGTTCCGATGATAAGGCTGTGAGAACTAAGGCTCGAAATGAAGAGCCGGCTGAACTTTTGATACCTCGAGGTAGGGCTAAGTATGAAAACCGTAATCCTGCTAACCCTCGTGAAAATGGTATTAAGACTGTGAAAGCTCGCCCTGATCGAAAGCGAAAGGAAATTCTTCCCCGTTCCAGTTCTAGGCCTAAAAAGGTACCTAACATGAAGGGGCCTGCTGTTCGCAAAAGAAATGCAAGCTCTCGCGGAGATCGTCGCCGGAATAATGTATGGGTTAGGAAAGTTCAGCCCTCAGTAGAACCAGTGGATGATCCAATTGATGTCGATAATTCTTCCCCTACTATTGTTTGTGCCCTTGAGGCTGAGCGGGCTATAGCTGTTCAGACTGAAGATGTTTTTGAGGCCTTGGCATCCTTGGAAGTTAGTGTCAAGGAGCCTGTTCTTATGGAGATCGACATAGGGGCGGCGTAGAAGCCTGTGGGGGTAGACCCTGCGAACATTGCCCTCTACAAAACTCTATTTCATGATCCGGAAGAACTCGAGTAGTGTAGTTCTTGCTAGGGTGTAGGTGCCCTTTATTTATTTCAGTTGTGTTTGTTTTTCATTCCTTAGCACTTTTGTTTTCCTTCTTATTATTTTTAAATATTAGTAAAGGCGTAATTTTATTTTTCTTGTTTCTTTGCTTTCTTGTTCTCGCTTTGCTTCTCTTTTTTATTCGCTTATTTCCAACACTTATGCACATTATATATTTTTTTGATTGGACCGAATCCAAAAATAGGATTGCCTACGTATCCTTGTTAAATAACTTTAACTTAGAATCAGGTCGCGCGTAGTTCTTGCTAGAATGAATTCTAGGATGCCGAATTTGATAAGTATGTTCTGAGATGGAAACATATTATTCGAAACGGTAGAATAGGGGAAGTTTATTTTAATCTGCTGCTTTGCCGCAAGTCGAAATTTTGCTTCTTTTATATGTATTTTTGAGTATATACGTCGTTTTTCATGTTTTTTTTTGGTATGTATATCTGAATACGTGCTGTACCCCCCCAAGTGTTTGTTATTTTTCCGTGTATGTGCGGATAAAATGACGAGCACTTCTGGGTAAACTTCGGCAAGCAGAGAGTTTCAGCGCCCAGACTGGGGCGTTAATGATTTCGGCGCCCAGCTCTGGGCGCTGAAAATGATTTCTGGGGTGATTTTTGGCGCGTTGCTTCTTTTCTTTCACATGTTTCTTGCTTTTATTTCTTTTTCTTTGTTTTGTTTTGCTTTTTATTCGTCAGAAATCAATTTTGACGCTACTTCGGAAGCTTTTTGGACTGTTAGTGTGAGATGCATTTGCGTCCGGATTAATTTTATCTATTCGTGACTCAAAACGGCTTTGAAAATGGAGTTAGGGTGCGAAAGATGTGAAGATCTTTGTGTAGGCTTTTGGGTGGGTTGAGGTGCGTGTTGTTAATGAAGGGTATGGTGGGGTTACGTTTTATTAATTTTCTTTTTAAGCAACATTTGCATTTGTTTTGGATTTGATTTCCTTTGGTTTCTTTGGGTTGCACGGGTTAGACCCTTATATGTTTTGGAAATATGATGGGGATGGTGTGGTTTATTTCGGGGTTTTCGGGGATGGGTTTCGATGTCACGATTCAAGACCGAGTGGGCCTTGTTATTGGGCCTAGAGTGGGTCACTTCCTTTGTAAGTATGATTAGTGCTTATTTAATGTTAGAATAAAAGTTTTTAGGAGAAATTTTACGCCTTTATTAATTTGGAAAGTAAGGAAAACACACTGAAATAAATTAGCCTATATTCTAAGGGGTCTTAGGACCATCTCTAGAGCTTTTATTTTTTCTATCATCTAAAGAACTACTAGGCGTTTTGCTAAAGTGCTCTCTATGGCTCAAGCCTTGGGTTTAGTCTCGTAGAACTTTGGTCCTTCGCCTGTACTCATCTTGAACTCTATTCCCTTTGCATTGACCCACTGATATGTCTTCACCCATCCGTTCTCGGTCTCTTCTGGTGTTGATATAGGAGTGATTAACCGGGTTGGATTGAAACCTTCATCTTGCAGGGCTAGGGTGGTTATTACAGTCTCGTCCTCCATAGGCCTCGATTCGTTAAACAATGTCCATAGAGCTTGGTTGTCTAATATTTCAGCTGTTTCAGTCTTGGTGAGGTGGGATGCCTCATCCATAGTATGACAGTCATGGAAAATCTCAAATCCGGGTTTTAGCAGGCCATCCTGAACAAAGGGTCCAGGGAAGTCGCAGCATGGGTGTTCTTCTCCTTCTCGGACAAACATACCGTTAAGGGTTCTTTGGTATGGGGGAAGAAGGGTGGCTTGTTTTGTACTATTTTTGTGAGGTCATCCTCGATCTTTATTTCTACATCATAAGTCCTCTTGAAGGTATCAAGGCCCAAGTATCTAAGATGTTGTTTATAAGCTGGGTCTAGGTTGTCAATGAATTTTTGGACCAATTCAGTTTCAGGAGGCCTATTGATTAGTTGGGCCGCTTGGTCCCTCCATCTAGCGAAGTAGGTCGTGAAACCTTCATTTTTCTTTTGGAAGAGGACTTCCCGCTCGCGCATGGTGACTTGAAAATCCATGTTCGACGAGTATTTCTTGATGAAGACATTGACAAAGTCCTCCCAAGTGGGGAAGAGCTTAGGGTCCTGGTGGTAGTACCATTTGAGTGGCACAGGTTCCAAGGACAAAGGAAAGGCAGGCAGATACATGGACTTGTCCACACCTTTCAAGTTCATGGCATTCACAAAGCTCAAGAGATGATCACGGGGATTGTTCGTGGCTTTGAACTTCGGTAAGTCGGATGAACTAAACTTTTTCGGTAGTTTGCCGGGAAAAGGTTCAGGATCGAGGGAGAAATACTTGCTCCCCATAGTTTGCTGCAGAACCATTTTTTCGATCTTCTTCTCGTTATCGAGGTCATGTTTGGCTTGCGCAGCCGCTAAGGATTCGTTTTCCATTTTCAGTTGATTCATAAGTAGGGTCATTTGGGCCATTTGGTCCCGCAGCTCTTTCATGGACATGTTTGAGGGTGCGAATCGAGGTTGGGGAATCGGAGATCCTTGAAAGGGGGAGTGACGGATGGAGCTTGGAGTTGCTAAACCTTGTGTTGGTGATGTATCTTCGAGATGTACTAACCTTTGATTTTCAGATCGACGCCAAGTGGCAGAACCAGCCCTATGCATAAGACAAGCTAAAGTTTAGGCCCAAAGTTAAGCATTACTTAGTCTTGACTTTTGACTCTTCCTATTGGTTTTATATTCTCACTCTTGTTGGCACATTTTGGCTTTTCTTTTGGTCATTCTTTAGATTTTCGAAACACTTGCCCGCGTGACATTCAAAGTCATATTAATTGGCATGCCTGGTTTTGGTGCCGAACATTGTCGTCATAGGAGGCCTAATGACAACGCAAGGAGTTATTTATTTTATAAGTCGTTCTTAGAATTGAGTGCCTTTTTCATACGTCCTCATAGCAAATTTGTTACGAATTTTTTATTGCTACGTAAGTTTTGTGCGCGGGCACCGAGGCTGCGGTGCCTGGCCAAAAGGCCAAGCAGCAACTTCAGCGCCCAGCAGGGGCGTTGAAATAATTGGCGCCCAGCCAGGGGCGCTGACAATGCGTCCCTGACTGGTACTCGTATTCTGTTCGTCTATTTTTTTTCGTACATACGACTTAATTTTGCGTGCTTGCCCAATAACATCCTTTGCGTGTTATGCAGCGTCGTGGGATCCGTTACAGGCCGTCCTGGGCGTCGCTTATTTTTGTGGCGATCGCCCGGGATTGCGGGACACGTATTTAGGTATAACTCTTTGGCCAATTGGTGTTTATGAATGTTTGGGCAATTTTTAGGGCCGTTGGTTTTCTAGCGTTATTTGTCACACACAATCACAACACAATCACGTAATTCGCTACACATAACTAACATTACAACATGAAGCAAAAATAATATGTCACGTAGTTTATGATAGGCTTCTATGGGTAATATTTGCGCCGGCTTGGTATCGCTTCTATCGTAGATCCAACACATGCCCCGGTCGAGGTAGTGCATTCAACAGACGAATTTCGTCCCAAGAGGCCAATCACGATGTAAGCCAAGGGGGCATGCACCAATGAGAGGAACCTTAGTGGGCGAGCGATTGGGTTTGGGACGGGTGTACTACTAGCGAAAAGTGCCGAGTGGACAACATTCGAAGCGTATGCACCCCCCGGTTGGCGATGGGTATCCTTAGTCCCAACTCCCGAGATGAAACATGCCAAGGGAGCGGAGATTCGTTATGCGGTTCTGTCCGTTCACATTAATATGCTGATTTTCAGGTCGTCCCAACTTGATAGGGAAATAAACGCGGGGTAGGATCGTTTCACCCTTCGGCTATTTTGATTTCCTACGAGCACGAGTATTTCATTAACTTCCCCAGTGGAGTCGCCACTGTGAGGGGGTCGAAAAAGCACGAGACTAATGCGTGACCTCGTCCCTCGTGGGCGTGACGTTGTCAGATCAAGTGTAATTGGATTTCCTGTGAGTTTACACCCAATCGACTAGTAATATAGGAGTCGCCATTCAGTTTTTAACGACAATGAGAAAAACTGACAAAGCCCGGTTATCGTGTCATAAAGGGAGTGCAATTATGTTCGACCACGACGGCCATAGGTTCCCTTGTGATCCCTGGTGTGGGGATCGCTCAACGTACACCCGCGGGGCAGAGATTGAGAGTTCGGGGGACTGTAACTACCGAGAGGAGTGCTCATCGATAACTCCAGAGGCAGGTTATCCTTACTAGCTCAGCATAAATAATTGAAGGGACATGCGTTAAACTATTAAACTATTCTGAATTAATTTTAGCAATATGCAGCACATAACACTAAATCGATTGTGATTATCTTACTTAGATTGATTTAAGGTACCTAGCATGATAATTCAATTGTCCAAGGTATTATCTTATTAGGCGTGATAGATCAATCAAGTTAATAGTTCGACAATTTTATAAAAGGGTGATGAAAGCGATTAAATCATATGAGGGACACATTACAACGCACCCTTGAGAGGTGCGTTACGGTTCTCAGAAAACTAACCACTTGGCTTTGCTATTTCGCCTTTTATTTAACGAATCTCGGGTTTCCAAGCAATGTTCCAGTATTTAGGCTTAATTCATCAGCTACAAGGGACAGGATGCGTTCTGTTCGACTTTTGGGTCGATTGCGACAGAACGCCGGATCAATTTCGCAGCGTGAGGCTAGGCTTAAGGCTAGAGTCAATACTGAGGTTATGGAATTGTGTGTCGTTTCACGTCGGTTTTTAGGCTGTATTTATAGGAAAAGAGTGTGTGGAAAGATAGATTTTAAGATACGAATCCAAAAAGAATCCGGAAATAAAACGGCCCTAGGTATTTTCAGCGCCCAGGGATGGGCGCCGAAGATTTCGGCGCCCAGACCCAGGCGTTGAAAATAGGATCTGGGCCGAGCCTTTTTGTCAGATTTGGACTCTTAAACACGGAGCTTTTGAGACTTATCCGAGTTTCTTAGTGCGTATTAACTTATGACAGAATGCGTCTGGGCCCGTTACGAACTCTAGGTTCGTTAGGAATTTAATTAATACGTAACTCTTATTTTCGAATTATAGCAGGAATAGAATTCCTTTTGCCAATTCTATCTCTTTTAGGACTTATGTTGGAGTGCAACACCTAATTCTGACAGATTTCTATCTTTTATGACTTTGCCACTTTTAACAACTACTTCTTACGGCAATTACTATTCTGAGTAGGTTTCTATAAATAGCAGTTTTGGCTGAAATGAAAGGGTGATTGAGATTCATTATTTTATAGGAGATGCGTTGCCAAGTGGAGATTTATGTTCTCATCATCGAACCTTCCCTTTCGGGAATGGGGACAAAAGTAGGTGTCTACACAAGGCTGGAACTTAATGGCTATTTTGTTCCATAATCAGCATACCTAAATTTCTGCTTCAAACACAGAAAGACTCACATTCAAGAAAAACAAAAACGATGTTTGTTTGTTTATTTGAATGAAATGGTCATTTACAGGTTGAGTCAATATGCTTGATTAAAACGAACAACTCTTTAACAATAAAAACTTTACTAGGTTCAAATCAATCTCTTGATTTGAGTTCCACTAACCTTCAGCATTGTTGCTTAGACCATGTCAACAAGTTAACATTCAAAAGCTCTATTTTGATGGAATTTTGAAAGTTGATTGATTTCTAGATCATTCAAGACGAGCTAGTCTTACTTGTTGAAAGTACCAAAAGATATGAACTATTGTTAGAACGCCTAGACAATAGAGTTCAAAGCTAAAGAAAGATTTTATGTCTTTATTATTCCACCTGGATTTGAGTTAATATGGATTTATTTACTCAAGGTGATATAAACTTGAATCTGTTTGGCTAGTTCAAAGATTCAGAAGTATAAAATCCACTTGGCAAGGAATCATAAAGATCTAGGTCAGATCATGTTGATGATTACTTAAGTCAAGAATGATCATCAATGATTGTGTGTTGTAATTTTAACGATCTAGCTCCATAAGATATGACATATATAAGTTGGAATGATCGAAGTCAATTAGTACTTGATTCGATCAATGATGAATCATAAAGAATATTCCTATAATTTCTAAAACAAAATGCTCAACTACCACCAAACTAAACCAAATTCGTCAAAGCTATTGAAAAGTAATTTCAGAATATCTTTTCATAATATATATCTAGAGAGTTGCTAAACTCAGTGGGAGCTTAGTGTTTGTCATTCGATAAACTAAGGCCCAAGTATAGATATATGTTTCATTGTGATTTATTCAAATGAGACACAAGGGTATTGCTTCTACCACAAATTTTTGAGAACATAATGTTTGTTTGCTCGAAATAATGTCCTTTTGGAGATTCGTTTCCAAAATGACAAGTGGGAGAAAAAAGACCTCGAAAGTCTTCGAGGCGAACAACAAACATAAACGGACATTCCGGAGGCTTTTCGAAGTGCTTCAGAAAATCTGAACTTATTCTTTAAGGACTTTAGAAGTGGCTTTAAAGAATAGACATCTCTTAGAAGACTTTACAAGTGCTTCAAGGAGAACAGAATATTCAAAGGACTTTCAAGTGTCTGTTGATATTCTATTGTTTGATGTTCTATACCCAAGTAGGCATAGAGTTCAAAGTCACTGAAACTATGAGATTCTTCTATTAGATAGTGAAGAAACATGGAGTTCAGGTCACTGAAGCTATGAGATTCTTCTATTAGATAGTGAAGAAACCTACAACTTGCAGTCAAACTATCATCATGTAGATTAATGAGTTTGTGACCAATAAGAAAGCTATGACGAAACCCAGATTCCCTAAAATGGTTAAAAGCCATATATAGACGCGAATGTTTTAGATGGTTAAAGGCCATAAAACATAATCAATGTTTTGATGACAAAATTGACATTTTGTTGATTTGCAAGAATAGTTTCACACCTATTGGTTGCAAGTTTGTTTTAAGGATAAAAACCATCAAACATGAAATTGTGTTCACACACAAAGCTAGATTAGTTGCTAAAGGTTACAAGCAAATTCACGGTGTGGGTTGTGTTGAAACCTCATGCAAAATCGTAATGCTTAAGTCTATAATTATAGAAATGATTGCATATTGGTACATATGGCAATTGGATGACAAAACATATTCCTCAATCAAATGTTGGAAGAAAACTATGTACATGGCATGTCATAGGATTTGTGCTTGAAATGAATGCTAGCTTATGAAATCTAAGTACAGATTTAAGCAAGCAATTGGGAATCGGAATTGTATTTTAGTGAAGCTAATAAGTATTTTGGTTTCATAAAATGTACATGATTCTTATAGATATATAAGAAGTTTAGTGGGAGTACATAAAACTTAATTGGTCCTATGTGTGTCATACACATATCTCTCTATTGTGAAATAACATTCAAATGCTAATGACTTAGATTTGAAAATTATTCATCAATGACGGACCAAGGCGAAACTTAGTACATACTGGGTATTAAGATCCATTCACAAAGATCTTACAATATTGTTCTGGATTAAGTAATGGCATTTACTAAATCAAACACGAAAGACTCCATTAGAGATATTCAACCCATATGAATAAATCTAAGCAAAGAATGTTTGAACTATGTATGAGCATTTACTAAGTTAAACATCAAAGGATCCAAGTGAGATTCTTAAACCTATATTATATGTCAAAGAATTTAGCTGGATTCAGTATCTACTGAAATTGAATGAGCTAAAGTTACATAAATAGAATTCAATTGGGAATTATTCTGCAAAAGATTTTATCATGTATGATATAATATGAGAATCGCCAAAAAATGTATCGTATGGCTTTAGGCATAACGAACATATACCAATCTCTATTGATCTAAGTGAAGATCAACTAGATTGAGATCAAGAAAAACTTATGGTACTTGAAAAGGTACATAGGAATAGTTCTTGATTCATGAAATAAAGATATGCTAAATAGTTGACACTACACGCATAAACACTGGCAAAGGATCAAGCAAGATCCCTTTGGAGTTAACCATTGGCAAGGACGAGCTATAGAGCATCGTGTTTTGAAATGGCAACATGGATTGGAGACCATGAGTTGTTGCGTGGGAAATTAAATATTAATTTCTATGTACTAAGATACAGCTGGAAAGTCTTCCGCATATCTGTGAACTGCTTGGATAAGTAAATCCAAACAAAGCATCACTAGTAACCTATACAGTTGAAGTAAAAGTACTTATTGCCTAAGAAGCAATAAAACAGGGTTGTTTATGTTAAAGAGTTCTTCACTGAACTTGGGTGGATCACATGTCTGCTGACTTGATGGTTCTTCATTGCAAAATACGTAGAACCACTATCGTAGCAAGAAAGACTAGATCACAAAATAAACATACTCAAAAGATCTTATCATCTATTTCGAAAAACATTCGATGAAAAGGATATTAAGATTGGAAAAGCATGATAACTAAACCTATGCAACAAGTGAGAAACAACACTCACATTGTGGCACTGGAAATCAAGCATAGCTTTGAATTCCATTAATTGTTTTAAATATGGGTTTGAGGCCCATGGTTGTAAAACATTGGGGTTGAACATTTATCATATATGAAATGTATTTTCATATTCCATTTAATCTCGGTTTAGTATTAAATGATGAGTCCCTTCAATTTGACAATATATTCAAGATAGACTGTCAGGACCAGTCATGTGACTAAGAAATGTCTATCAAGTGAACTTGAATGTCAAAAGTTGAAAATGGTCCCTGGTCGGAGTTTTCTATAAAGATGGACGCATAGAAAACATTAGACGACTAGAATGCAAGATGACTAGTAGTTTTGTTTCTTGAACTATATGTCATAATCATTTGCATAGATACTTACTTTGGGAAGACTAGTATCGGACAGACCTATGAAACTTTACTGTAAGAGATGAAAATCTGTCATAAGTAAATTTCATTAAAATTATTAGACACTAATCCTCAATACCTTAGTGATTTGAGATTACTTGTTTGAGAACTGCTTACTTTGACGTTGTCAAATCGTCGCACCGTAAAAGGAGGCTATAAAGGCAACGGTCAGGTAATCACCTATCAAACGAAGTCTAATCTCAAGATTGCAAGATTGGAAATGTCCTCCCATAAAGCGGGATGAAATGCTAAAAGTTGTACAAGGCCACTCGGAGATCTAAAAACTGTAAAATGCATGGTCGTGCTCGGATGAATCATAGGCTATGATTATCTGTTTATTTGATCAGTTGAACTCTGAAACCGGGAAACACCTCTGGACATAATAAGGATGACAACTCTTACCTTATGTTCAAGAGCAAGCATCGAGCGACAAAGGAATTAGGAAATGCACACTTGTCCCTAAGGACAAGTGAGAGACTGAAGGAAATAATGCCCTTGGTCCAAGTATGTATTTAATATTAATTCTAATAAATGCGGTTCAGTATTAATTAACAAGTTAATAATTCAGTGAGATCAAGTGAGCTGAGTGCCTAGCTAGATGTCGCTTCAGTTCAAGTGGAATTAATAATATTAATCCACAGCTTACTCTTGACTTAACCCGTAGGGTCACACAAATAGTACGTAAACGGATCAAGTATTTAATGGCATTAAATACTCCATCCATGGATATTCGAAATCCACGGATCTTGGTTTCAGTGGGAGCTAAGATCGTCAAAGGCAAGTAAATGAATACTCCGGAAACGCTGATATTGCCGGAAACGGAAATATGGATCGTATCGGAAATATAAATATTATCCAAGTCGTAGATGTTGGCGGAAACGGAAACATGGTACGTATCGGAAAATATTATCGGAATCGGAAATATTGCCGGAAACGAAAATATTATCAGAATCGGAAATATTACCGGAATCGGAAAATAATTCCGGAAACGGGAATATTAAATATTTGTTCGAAACGGAAATTAATTCCGGAATCGGAAATGTTAAATATTCTTCGTATCGGAAATGAATTCTGGAATCGGGAATTTAATCGGAAGCGCATCGTACGAATTAGCATCGGACGAGACTTACTAGACGAAGGCCCAGCACGAAGCCAGGCCTGCGTCCAGCAAGCCATGCGCTCCAACACACGCTGCCAAAGCCTTGCCAGGCCCAGCGCAAGGCCGGGCCCAGCAAGGCCATGGCGCGCGCGCGAGCTCGTGGGCTGCGGGCTGTGCTGCTCGCGTGGGCCGCAAGGCTTGCGCGGGCTGTGCGGCTCATGCTCGTGCAACGCTTGTGTTCAATACAAATCCTAAAGCTAATGAAATTTGTTCTATGATTAAATCCTAATCCTGATAAAGATAGAATTTGTTTAATAGAGTTTTAATAAGATTCTAATTAAAAAAATTGGTATCCTAATAGGATTCTAAATCCTTTTCCATACTCTATAAATATGTGCCTAGGGTAACAAATTTATATACAAAAGTTTTCAAGTATTCAAAGCTAGGATTTTTAAGCAGAAAAATCAGTCTTAAGACTTGCCCTATTTAGCCGAAAATAAGTAGTACCTTAAGTGCGATTCTAGTTGGTCAATCTTAAGGCGGATCCGGACGTGTTGTGGACTTTCTACGGAGGGACGACACTTGGAATCCTAAAGACTTGTTCTTGTTCGGTTCGGGCGCAGCTAGGGAGGGCACGCTACAAAGTGTATGCATCCTAGACTAATTATATGATTATATGCAATTAATATGATTTCTGGCATTAAGGTTTTTCCGCATGATTTATGTTGTTCATATGTATCATAACCTAACAATTATTACCTTCACAATCCCTAGCACAGAATACAAGATGCCTCTACCTGGTTTAATTTTTGGCTAACCTTATATTATTATTAATTGCAGAAACTGTGAAGCTTATCGCAGAGGTTGACCATACTGCAGGAAAGAAGGGCACATAACTTTATATGACTCTTGTTGAACTAAAAGGTGGTGATTGGTTTCTTAAAGTGGTTGCTTGGGTTGGAGGTAGATGTGACCTTGTCCCTCATGGGTGTGACGCTTCTTTTTTGTCAAATCAAGTGTAATTGGATTTCCTGTGAGTTTACACCCAATTGACTAGTAATATAGGAGTCGCCATTCAGTTTTTAACGACAATGAGAAAAACTGACAAAACCCGGTTATCGTGACATAAAGGGAGTGCAATTATGTTTGACCACGACGGCCGTAGGTTCCCTTGTGATCCCTGGTGTGGGGATCTCTCTGTTAGGTTATGATACATATGACAATTCATAAATCATGCGGAAAAACCATGAAGCCAGGAAAACATATTATTTACACATAATCATTTAGCATAGTTTAGATGCATACTCTTTGTTGCGTGCCTTCCCTAGCTGCGCCCGAACCGAACAAGAACAAGTCTTTAGGACTCCAAGTGTCGTCCCTCCATAGATAGTCCACAGCACGTCCGGATCCGCCTTAAGATTGACCAACTAGAATCGCCCTTAAGGTATCTGAATTTTCGGCACTTTATAGGCAAATGTGTGACTGAATTTTTCTCTCAAAAACTCACTTTTAATACTTGAATGCTCGATGTAAATATGTGACCCTAGGCACTTATTTATAGAATTTACGGAAAGGAATTATAATCCTATTAGAATACAAATCTATTTAATTATAATCCTACTAGGACTGTAATTAAACAAACTTTATCTATTAGGATTAGATTTAATCATATTACGAATCCCGGTAGCCTTAGGATTCCGAGTAACAAACACGAGTGGCGCACAAGCACCGCACGCCCGCACGTAGGCCTTGCGGCCCACACCGAGCGCACAGCGCAATGCCCACTTTCGCAGCCTTGTCCGCGCGCGCGCCTAAGCTTCGGCTGGGCCTGGCTTTTGCGCTGGGCCTGGTCGTATGCTTGGCGTGTGGTTGTTGCGCTTGGCTTGCTGGGCGATGGCCCGGCTTCGTGCTGGGCCTTCGTCTGGCAGGCCTCGTCCGATGCTAATTCGTACGATACGCTTCCGATTAAATTCTCGATTCCGGAATTCATTTCCGATACGAACAATATTTAATATTTCCGATTCCGGAATTAATTTCCGTTTCGAACAAATATTTAATATTTCCGTTTCCGGAACTATTTTCCGATTCCGATAATATTTCCGATTCTGACAATATTTCTGTTTCGGGCAATATTTCCGATTCCGGCAATATTTCCATTTCCGATAATATTTTCCGATACGTACCATGTTTCCGTTTCCGGCAACATCTACGACTTGGATAATATTTATATTTCCGATACGATCCATATTTCCGTTTCCGGCAATATCATCGTTTCCGGAGTATTCATTTCTTGCCTGTGACGATCTCAGCTCCCACTGAAACCAAGATCCGTCGATTCCGAATATCCATAGATGGAGTATTTAATGCCATTAAATACTTGATCCGTTTACGTACTATTTGTGTGACCCTACGGGTTCAGTCAAGAGTAAGCTGTGGATTAATATCATTAATTCCACTTGAAATGAAGCGGCCTCTAGCTAGGCATTCAGCTCACTTGATCTCACTGAATTATTAACTTTTTAATTAATACTGAACCGCATTTATTAGACTTAACATTGAATGCATACTTGGACCAAGGGCATTATTTCCTTCAGTCTCCCACTTGTCCTTAGGGACAAGTGTGCATTTCCTAATTCCTTTGTCGCTCGATGCTTGCTCTTGAACATAAGGTAAGAGTTGTCATCCTTATTATGTCCAGAGGTGTTCCTCGGTTTCAGAGTTCAACTGATCAAATAAACAGATAATCATAGCCTATGATTCATCCGAGCACGGCCATGCATTTCACAGTTTCTAGCTCTCCGAGTGGCCTTGTACAACTTTTAAGCATCTCATCCCGATTTATGGGAGGACAATCCCAATCTTGCGATCTTGAGATTAGAGTTCGTTTGATAGGTGATTACCTGAGCGTTGCCTTTATAGCCTCCTTTTACGGTGCGACGGTTGGTCAACGTCAAAGCAACCAGTTCTCAAACAAGTAATCTCAAATCACTCAGGTATTGAGGATTTAGTGTCTAATAATTTTAATGAAATTTACTTATGACAGATTTTCATCTCTTACAGTAAAGTTTCATAGGTCTTGCCCGATACTAGTCTTCCCAAAGTAAGTATCTATGCAAATGATTATGACATTGCCATGTCCACATAGTTCAAGAAACAGAACTACTAGTCATCTTGCATTCTAGTCGTCTAACGTTTTCCATGCGTCCAAT
The DNA here is from genome assembly GCF_020520425.1 of Spinacia oleracea. NCBI lineage: Eukaryota > Viridiplantae > Streptophyta > Magnoliopsida > Caryophyllales > Amaranthaceae > Spinacia > Spinacia oleracea. Next base: position 64,017,945 of record NC_079492.1, read on the forward strand.
TTTATAGAAAACTCCGACTAGGGACCATCTTCAACCTTTGACATTCAAGTTCACTTGATAGACATTTCTTAGTCACAGGACTGGTCCTGACAGTCTATCTTGAATATATCGTCAAATTGAAGGGACTCATCATTTAATAAACCACAAATTAAATGGAAAAATGAATTCTTTTCATTTATTGTGAATGATTAACCAATAATGTTTTACAAAGATTTAAACTCTAAAACTTTAAAACATTAAACAGGGATATCAAAGCCATTCTCCAATATGCTTGATTCCCATAGCTGCAGTGTGCTAGTTGTGCTTCGCCTGCGGCAGAGGTTTAGTCAATGGATCTGATATGTTGTCATCAGTTCCAATCTTGTTTATCTCGACTTCTTTTCTTTCAACGAACTCTCGTAGAAGGTGAAATCTACGAAGTACATGCTTGACTCTCTGGTGGTGTCTAGGCTCCTTTGCCTGTGCAATAGCTCCGTTATTATCACAATACAGGGCTATTGGTCCTTTAATGGAGGGGACTACACCAAGTTCACCTATGAACTTCCTTAGCCATATAGCTTCCTTTGCTGCTTCATGTGCAGCAATGTACTCCGCTTCAGTTGTAGAATCCGCAATGGTGCTTTGCTTAGCACTTTTCCAGCTTACTGCTCCTCCGTTGAGGTAGAAGACAAACCCAGACTGTGATCTGAAATCATCTTTGTCGGTTTGGAAACTTGCGTCCGTATAGCCTTTAACAATTAATTCATCATCTCCACTATAGACCAGGAAGTCATCTTTGTGCCTTTTCAGGTACTTCAGAATATTCTTGGCAGCAGTCCAATGCGCCTCTCCTGGGTCTGACTGGTATCTGCTCGTAGCACTAAGTGCGTACGCAACATCCGGGTGCGTACATATCATAGCATACATTATTGAACCAATCAATGATGCATATGGAATCCCATTCATTCGTCTACGCTCATCAAGTGTTTTTGGGCACTGATTCTTGCTTAGAGTCATTCCATGAGACATGGGTAGGTAGCCTCGCTTGGAGTCCGCCATCTTGAACCTATCAAGCACCATATTGATATAAGTGCTTTGACTAAGTCCAATCATCCTTTTAGATCTATCTCTGTAAATCTTGATGCCCAATATGTATTGTGCTTCTCCTAGATCTTTCATCGAAAAACATTTCCCAAGCCAAATCTTGACAGAGTTCAACATAGGAATGTCATTTCCGATAAGTAATATGTCGTCGACATATAATACTAGGAAAGCAATTTTGCTCCCACTGACCTTCTTGTATACACAAGATTCGTCTGCGTTCTTGATGAAACCAAAGTCACTGACTGCTTCATCAAAACGTATATTCCAGCTCCTGGATGCCTGCTTCAATCCGTAGATTGACTTCTTTAGTTTGCATACCTTTTTAGCATTCTTTGGATCCTCAAAACCTTCAGGCTGGGTCATAAACACAGTTTCTGTTAAAACGCCGTTTAAGAAAGCAGTTTTGACATCCATCTGCCATATTTCGTAATCGTAATATGCAGCGATTGCTAACATTATCCGAATAGACTTTAGCATTGCAACTGGTGAAAAGGTTTCATCGTAATCCACACCGTGGACTTGCCTGTAACCTTTTGCAACCAATCTGGCTTTGAAAACTTCAAGTTTCCCATCCTTGTCCTTTTTCAGTTTGAAAACCCATTTGCTTCCAATGGCTTGGTAGCCATCTGGCAAATCGACCAAATCCCATACTTGGTTTTCAGACATGGAGTCTATTTCAGATTGCATGGCTTCTTGCCATTGCTTGGAGCTAGGGCTCGTCATAGCTTGTTTGTAAGTCGCAGGTTCATCACTTTCAAGTAATAGAACGTCATAGCTCTCGTTCGTCAAAATACCTAAGTACCTTTCCGGTTGAGATCTATATCTTTGCGATCTACGCGGGGTAATATTTCTAGTTTGACCATGATTCTCACCAGATTCTTCTAAAGATCTCTGAGTTTCATCCTGAATGTCATTTCGAGCATTCTCTAGAGTTTGTTGTTCGACACGAATTTCTTCGAGGTCTACTTTTCTCCCACTTGTCATTTTGGAAATGTGATCTTTCTCCAAAAAGACACCATCTCGAGCAACAAACACCTTGTTCTCAGATGTATTGTAGAAGTAATACCCCTTTGTTTCCTTTGGATAGCCCACAAGGATACATTTGTCAGATTTTGGATGAAGTTTGTCTGAAATTAATCGTTTGACGTATACTTCACATCCCCAAATCTTAAGAAAAGACACATTTGGAGGCTTTCCAAACCATAACTCATATGGAGTCTTTTCGACAGCTTTAGACGGAGCTCTATTTATAGTGAGTGCAGCTGTATTTAGTGCATGTCCCCAAAATTCTAATGGAAGTTTGGCCTGACCCATCATTGACCTGACCATGTCTAGCAAGGTTCTGTTCCTCCGTTCTGACACACCGTTCCATTGTGGTGTTCCAGGAGGAGTCAATTCTGATAGAATTCCACATTCTTTCAGATGGTCATCAAATTCATAGCTCAGATATTCACCGCCTCTATCAGATCGCAGTGCCTTAATCTTCTTGCCTAATTGATTCTCTACTTCACTCTGAAATTCCTTGAATTTGTCAAAGGATTCAGACTTATGCTTGATTAGGTAGACATAACCATATCTACTGAAGTCATCAGTGAAAGTGATAAAGTAGCTGAAACCACCTCTAGCATTTGTACTGATTGGTCCACATACATCTGTATGGATTAAACCCAATAGTTCATTTGCTCTTTCTCCAACTTTAGAGAAAGGTTGCTTTGTCATTTTGCCAAGTAAACATGATTCGCATTTACCATAATCCTCTAAGTCAAATGGTTCTAGAATTCCTTCCTTTTGAAGTCTTTCTAAGCGTTTCAAGTTTATATGGCCTAATCGACAATGCCACATATAGGTGAGATCTGAATCATCCTTTTTGGCCTTTTTGGTATTTATGTTATATACTTGTTTGTCGTGATCTAATAAATAAAGTCCATTGACTAATCTAGCAGATCCATAAAACATCTCTTTAAAATAAAACGAACAACTATTGTCTTTTATTAAAAAGGAAAATCCCTTAGCATCTAAGCAAGAAACTGAAATGATGTTTTTAGTAAGACTTGGAACATGGAAACATTCTTCCAGTTCCAAAACTAGCCCGGAGGGCAACGACAAATAGTAAGTTCCTACAGCTAATGCAGCAATCCGTGCTCCATTTCCCACTCGTAGGTCGACTTCACCCTTGCTTAACTTTCTACTTCTTCTTAGTCCCTGTGGATTGGAACATAAGTGTGAGCCACAACCTGTATCTAATACCCAAGAAGTTGAATTAGCAAGTATACAGTCTATAACGAAAATACCTGAAGATGGAACGACTCTTTACAGATTTGGCGCTAGTTTGCTTAGTTGGGCTGGCCTTGTTGCCACCTTTCTTAGCATTCCTCTTCTTTCCAAATTTCTTGAACTTGCCCCCACGCACCATAAGCACATCCTGCTTATCACTTTTGAGCGTCTTTTCAGCGGTCTTCAGCATACTGTGAAGCTTAGTGAGCGTTTTGTCCAGACTATTCATACTGTAGTTCAGTTTGAACTGATCATACCCGCTATGAAGAGAATGGAGGATGATGTGTATAGCCATTTCCTGAGAAAATTGCTGATCCAGCCGACTCATATTCTCAATGAGTCCAATCATTTTGAGAACATGTGGACTTACGGGCTCGCCTTTCTTAAGCTTGGTCTCAAGAATTTGCCTATGAGTCTCGAATCTTTCGACTCGAGCCAGATCTTGGAACATGTTCTTCAACTCACTGATGATTGTGAAAGCATCTGAGTTGATGAACGTTTTCTGCAGATCCGCACTCATGGTGGCGAGCATTAGACATTTCACATCCTTGTTGGCATCAATCCAACGATTGAGGGCTGCCTGAGTGACCCCGTCGCCTGCGGCTTCGGGCATCGCCTCTTCTAGGACATACTCCTTTTCTTCCTGCATAAGAACTATTTGCAAGTTCCTTTGCCAGTCAAGGAAGTTCTTCCCGTTGAACTTCTCCTTTTCGAGAATTGATCGAATGTTGAATGAATTGTTGTTTGCCATATTTAAAACTACAATTGAAAAGAATAAACAAATAAATAACCATTCACAGTTTCTCTTAATAAACTTAAATTCTAGCATACATGCATAATTCAATGTTTATTAAGCATTTTATTCATGTTATGTGTTCCGGCAGGTGTGAATAAAATGATTCCAAGATCCTAAAATCATTGAAGAACTAAGAACAGTTTGTCGACTTAATCCTAAAACATCTTAGGTAAGCAAAAGCCTTTTGCTAATAGTCTAGAAACTATTCTTGGTTGATAGGTACGTCTAAGAGCTTATTAGGTAAACCTATCGATTTTGCCACGACGTAAAAGGACTCCTTACTTATATCGTTGAGTTTCACCAAAACTAACATGTACTCACAATTATTTGTGTACCTTGCCCCTTTAGGACCAATAAGTAACACCTCGATGAGCGAAAACTATTACTAGATTGATGTAAAGGATATCCAAGCAAGTGTATATTTTGGCATGGCACCTTTTAACTCAATTTTTAAGTTTGGAAGTTAAGGCTCTTACTATGTTGGTTAGATTTTAAGTGAACTAAAATCCTTAATCATGCAACATAATCAAGCTTTTGATCTCATGCATTTTAAGACATATTTAAAAGCAATAAATAACTTAAAACATGCATAAGATAAATGTGATCTAGTATGGCCCGACTTCATCTTAAAGCTTTAACTTCAAAGTCCGTCTTGAAAATCTCCGTGGGAGGCACCATTTTCTTCAAATAGGATAAGCTATAATTAAAACTAATTACAACTATTTGATGGTACGCAGACCATATTTGAATTGAAAAACAACTTTGGTACTTTAGACCAATTACATTCAAATTAATGGTACGCAGACCATATTTTCTATCCTATTTGGGCCATACTAGTCACTTCATAACCTGCAAAACAGTACATATACAATATACACCATTCACCCATTCATTATCATGAATGGCCCACATAGCTGGTTAGTAAAACACATTATGCATCACGTAAACATTTGCAGCAATTAATCAAGGGCACCAATAATCTACCAATTATTCAGTCCTTATTAATTCTAATCAAGTTGTTTTAACCTTAAGGATTTGTAGACCTAATCAAGAGTTTATGACTAAAAGGGCTCCCACTTAAACCAATAAATTCATATGCTTTACTAATTTTAAACATAAAAATGTATTTCTAGTCTAACCGGAAACATATAAATTTAATTAAAATTTAAAGCTCCTATAAATTTATAATTGAATCCATAAAGTTTAATTTAATTTCAGTCGTATTTAAATTAATTCATGATTTTAATTTTAGTAAAATAATTAGAATAAATAAAATTTATTATAATTACAATATTCAAAATTAAAATCCAAGAAAATAATTTAAATTATTAATTTTAAAATTAATTAAAATTACGTAAACTGAAAATTTCAAATTAAAATTTCAAAACGATCTAATCGCAACGCAACAACCTCACGCATCGCACGCCCATGGGCCACACGCACACAGCCATCGCTGGCCATGTGCGCGCAGCCCATGCGCTGCGTCGCATCGCTGCTGCTGCTCTCCTTCGCAAAGCATCACGCGAGCTGGTGCTCGTTGCGCGCGCGCCAGCGCTCGATGCACGCGAGCCATCGCTCGCTGCGTTCGCTCGCCAGCGCTCGCTGCATGCGAGCCAGCGCTCGCTGTGCGCGCTCGCCAGCGCTCGCTTTATGCGGGCCAGCGCTCGCTGCGCGCTCTTGCCAGCGCTCGCTTTGTGCGAGTGATTCTGCGAGCCATCGCTCGCTGCGCGAGGCATCGACGCTGGGCGTAGCACTCGTGGCACGCGAGCTTGCGCTCGCTGCGCGCGAGGCTCCGCACGCTTGCGCGAGGCAGTGCGCGCTGTGGCGCAGCTCGCTTGCTGCCCACACGCGACTGTTGTGCCTTGCTTTCTCCCTTGCCCATTCGTCCATTGCTCACAGCCCACGACACAAGGCAGGGCTGCTGCCTTGTGCTCGTGCACCATGGCCTTGCTCATTGCATTCGTGCCGCATGGGCGACGAGCTCCCTTGCTCGTCGTCACATGCCCGCACTATACAACACCCCTTAAGGGTAACACGTAGCGTCCATTGCTTTGTGTGTGCAAGTTATATGAGCGAATCGCATAAAATTTAAAATTTATATTTAAAATTAATGACAAATTAATAAATAATATTAATTTCATAATTTTAGGGCGAAAAATCGAAAATTTATTATTCAATTGATTTCCGATTAACATGGATTCAAGCCTAGGTCATAAAAATTTAAAATTTATCATAAATTTACAATTTTTATGGTGGTTTTTAATCATAGGTATCTAATTAAATTATAATTAATTATGAAAATCAAATTAATTCTAAATTATTCTAATTTTCAACAAATTAATCATAATTACAAATTAGATTGCATAATTAACAAGGCTAGGCATTCAAACTTGTTAAACATATACATTAGGCCAATAAAAAATTCAAGATTTATCAACAAGAATCACAAATATTTAATTTAACATCTTAAATTTACGAAATTTTGCATTCGAAAAACTAAAACCTCCGAAAAGTCATAGTTAGGCTTCGAATTTGAGAATTCTGGGTTCGGCAGAAATTTTAGAATGCCTTTTACATGCGGAATTGACACAAAAATCACTCGATTTGGATGAGTAACGAAGAAACTGCCGAAAAACTGCGTACGTATAATTAAATAAACGCAATTTGCAATTAATTAACAATTACGAAAATTAATCACCCCTTTTAATTCTTGCAAATTTGTAATATTTAACCATGTTCATGCAATTTAGATTATGAAAATAATAAGAGGCTCTGATACCACTGTTAGGTTATGATACATATGACAATTCATAAATCATGCGGAAAAACCATGAAGCCAGGAAAACATATTATTTACACATAATCATTTAGCATAGTTTAGATGCATACTCTTTGTTGCGTGGCTTCCCTAGCTGCGCCCGAACCGAACAAGAACAAGTCTTTAGGACTCCAAGTGTCGTCCCTCCGTAGATAGTCCACAGCACGTCCGGATCCGCCTTCAGATTGACCAACTAGAATCGCCCTTAAGGTATCTGAATTTTCGGCACTTTATAGGCAAATGTGTGACTGAATTTTTTACTCAAAAACTCAATTTTAATACTTGAATGCTCGATTTAAATATGTGACCCTAGGCACTTATTTATAGAGTTTACGGAAAGGAATTATAATCCTATTAGAATACAAATCTATTTAATTATAATCCTACTAGGACTGTAATTAAACAAACTTTATCTATTAGGATTAGATTTAATCATATTACGAATCCCGGTAGCCTTAGGATTCCGAGTAACACACACGAGTGGCGCACAAGCACCGCACGCCCGCACGCAGGCCTTGCGGCCCACGCCGAGCGCACAGCGCAATGCCCACTGTCGCAGCCTTGTCCGCGCGCGCGCCCAAGCTTCGGCTGGGCCTGGCTTTTGCGCTGGGCCTGGTCGTATGCTTGGCGTGTGGTTGTTGCGCTTGGCTTGCTGGGCGATGGCCCGGCTTCGTGCTGGGCCTTCGTCTGGCAGGCCTCGTCCGATGCTAATTCGTACGATACGCTTCCGATTAAATTCTCGATTCCGGAATTCATTTCCGATACGAACAATATTTAATATTTCCGATTCCGGAATTAATTTCCGTTTCGAACAAATATTTAATATTTCCGTTTCCGGAACTATTTTCCGATTCCGATAATATTTCCGATTCTGACAATATTTCCGTTTCCGGCAATATTTCCATTTCCGATAATATTTTGTGATACGTACCATGTTTCCGTTTCCGGCAACATCTACGACTTGGATAATATTTATATTTCCGATACGATCCATATTTCCGTTTCCGGCAATATCATCGTTTCCGGAGTATTCATTTCTTGCCTGTGACGATCTCAGCTCCCACTGAAACCAAGATCCGTTGATTCCGAATATCCATAGATGGAGTATTTAATGCCATTAAATACTTGATCCGTTTACGTACTATTTGTGTGACCCTACGGGTTCAGTCAAGAGTAAGCTGTGGATTAATATCATTAATTCCACTTGAACTGAAGCGGCCTCTAGCTAGGCATTCAGCTCACTTGATCTCACTGAATTATTAACTTGTTAATTAATACTGAACCGCATTTATTAGACTTAACATTGAATGCATACTTGGACCAAGGGCATTATTTCCTTCACTCTCAACATACACCCGCAAGGTAGAGATTGAGGGTTCGGGGGACTGTAACTACCGAGAGGAGTACTCGCTTTTCGATAACTCCAGAGGCAGGATATCCTTACTAGCTCAGCATAAATAATTGAAGGGACATGCGTTAACTATTAAACTAATCTGGGTTGATTTTAACAATATGCAACATATAATACTAGATCGAGCGCGATTATCTGATTTAGATTGTATTAAGGGACCTAGCATGATAATCCAATTTCCCAAAAATATTATCTTTATTAGGCGTGATAGAACAATCAGATTTAATTAGTTTAAAAGTTCATAAAAAGGGCGAGGAAAGCAATTAAACCATGGAAAAGGGACACATTACGACGCACCCTTGAGAGGTGCGTCACGGTTCTCAGAAAACTAACCACTTTGACTTTGCTATTTCTCCTTTTATTTAACGAATCTCAAATTATGGGACAGGATACGTTCTGTTCGATTTTTGGATCGATTGCGACAGAACGCGTGATCAATTTCGCAGCGTGAGGCTTAGGCTTAGGGCTTGGAGTCAATACTCAGAATAATAATTGTGTGTTGTGTTTTTCACGTCGAACTTGGGGCCCTATTTATAGAAAAGAGTTCGTGGAAAGATAGAATTGTAGAACTCTAATCCACGAGGAATTAGGAAAGAACACGTCCCAGGTAATTTCAGCGCCCAGGGCTGGGCGCCGAAGATTTCGGCGCCCAGAGCCAGGCGTTGAAAATAGGGTCTGGGCCGTTTCTTTGTCAGATTCGGACTTTTAGAATCCGGAGTGTATGAGACTTTAATCGAGTCTTTTAGTGCGTATAAATTTTATGATGGAGTGCATCTGGGCCCATTACGAACTCTAGGCTCGTTAGGATTTTAATTAATACGTAACTCTTATTTTCGAATCGTATTAGGAATAGGATTCTCTCGCAATTTCTATCTCATTTAGGATTTATGTTGGAGTGCAACACCTAATTCTGACAGGTTTCTATCTTTTATGACTTGCCACTTTTAACAACTATCCATTACGACAGTTACTATTTTTAGCAGGTTTTCATAAATAGCAGGTTTCTATAAATAGCAGGTTTCGGGTGAAAATGAAAAGGGGAATTGAGATTCGTTATTTTATAGGAGATGCGTTGCCAAGTGGAGATTTATGTTCTCATCATCGAACCTTCCCTTTCGGGAATGGGGACAAAAGTAGGTGTCTACAGTAGAATTATTACAACGGAACATCATCCAACGGGTATAACTTCTGCTATTTTGTTACTATGTTCTAAGCCAATATTACATCCATAGAAAAACAGAGGATGCAAACTTAATCCAAAATGATTTGGCATCCATCACTCTATTAATAACAAAAAAAAACAATAATCATTTTTTTTATTGTAAAAGCAATAATCATTTCAATTGAAGGAAATTTGTGATCCATTTCTAGCTTAACCAACCTCAACTCTTTCTACAATTGTGACTGAATTAACAGGGTATTAAAATTACAAATATAACAAACAGAACTTTGGTTGTGATTCATTCTAATTTCTTTCAATTACTATTGTTGTCAATGTGTAATTTTTTTGTTGTAGGCGCTTAATTTCGGTTGAAAGAAGAAAACTAGCGAAATCTTTGCTTAAGACAACAAGGGGCCTTGAAGCTTTGAATTTTGATATACAGCAGCGAGCACTTAAGCCCACTACAAACAGGTATGCGTTTCTTGGTAAAGTTCCTTGTAATTTTCTTTTACTAGCTTTTTATTTTTTATTATTTTTTAAGCTTAACCTCTTTAGCTACAATGCAGTATATACGTCTGCCTAGGCTTTCCCAATTCAAGGATTTATGCCAAGCCACTTGCAGATTTTATTACAAAGCAAGTAAGATTTTACCTACATTTAAAGTAACTTCTAAGAGTTATTATTTCTATGTGGTTGAACTTCTATTTAGGAAATTGCATTCTTGATATTCAGGACAGGGAAATTTTGCAAAGTTTATCATTTAAGGCTGAAACTCGAGTAAGAAAGTTATAAGATCAATTAAGGTAAATAATAACTTGTTCACTATTTATTGTACGGCCAAAACAAATACATTTCCTTATCTAATCTATGTTCTCTTTAGTCTAGTGCGCCCAACAAAAGGGTGAGGTCGAGTGTGGCTATTACGTGATGAAATTCCAGCATGACATATTCAAAAGGTGCAAGGAAATTCAAGATATCGAAAAGGTACATAAAATAGTATATTTATGATGTGTTATTAGGCTAGAAATTAGTTAAAAAAAACTATTCGCCTATAATTGGCATGAACCGTCGAAATGCCATTTTGGGCCAAATATGACCTATATCGTCCCAACTGAGCCTTATGTGTGCATAAAGAATTTGAAATAAATCTTAGTAACCTCTAACTAAGCATATAAGACAAAAAAAAAGATTTAGAAAGTATCCTTAGGTTCATTTGTTGATATTTGAGATCGAAAATGCCATTTTTGGCCTTAAATGACCTATATCGACCCAAATGACCCTTAAGCGTGCATAACGAACTTGAAATGAGTCTTCTAAACATATAACTACTCATATGAATCATGAAAAAGGTTTAGAATTTGAATATAAGTTCGTTTGTTGATAGTTGGGATCGAAAATGCCATTTTTGGCCATAAATGACCTATATCGACCCAAATGAACCATAGGTGTGCATAACGAACTTGAAATGAGTCTTATAAACATATAAAATCATATGAATCATGAAAAAGGTTTAGAAATTTGAATATAAGTTCGTTAGTTGATAGTTGAGATCGAAAATGCCATTTTTGGCCATAAATGGCCTATATCGACCCAAATGAACCATAGGCGTGCATAACGAACTTTAAATGAGTTTCATAAACATATAAATAATCATATGAATCATTAAAAAGGTTTATAATTTGAATATAAGTTCGTTTGTTGATAGTTGGGATTGAAAATGTCATTTTTGGCCATAATGACCTATATCGACCCAAATGACCCATAGGCGTGCATAACGAACTTGAAATGAGTTTCATAAACATATAACTAATCATAAGAATCATCAAAAAAGGTTAGAATGTGGAAATAGGTTCGTTTGTTGGTAGTTGGGATCAAAAATGCCATTTTTGGCCATAAATGACCTATATCGACCCAAATGACCCATAGGCGTGCATAACGAACTTGAAATGAGTCTTACAATCATATAACTAATCATATGAATCATGAAAAAGGTTTAGAATTTGAATATAGGTTCGTTTGTTAGTAGTTGGGATCGAAAATGCAATTTTTGGCCATAAATGACCTATATCGACCCAAATGACCCTTAGGCGTGCATAACGAACTTGAAATTATTCTTATAATCATATAACTAATCATATGAATCATGAAAAAGTTTAGATTGTGGATATAAGTTCGTTTGTTGATAGTTGGTATCGAAAATGCCATTTTTGGCCATAAATGACCTATATCGACCCAAATGAACCATATGTGTGCATAAAAAACTTGAAATGAGTTTCATAATCATATAACTAATCATATGAATCATGAAAAAGGTTTAGAATTTGAATATAAGTTCGTTTGTTGATAGTTAGGATCGAAAATGCCATTTTTGGCTATAAATGACCTATATCGACCCAAATAACCCTTAGGCATGTATAACGAACTTGAAATGATTCTTAAAATCATATAACTAATCATATGAATCATTAAATAGGTTTAGAATGTGGATATAAGTTCTTTTGTTGATAGTTGGGATCGAAAATGCCATTTTTGGCCATAAATGACCTTTATCGACCCAAATGAACCATAGGCGTGCATAACAAACTTGAAATGAGTTTCATAATCATATTACTAATCATATGAATCATGAAAAAGGTTTAGAATTTGAATATAAGTTCGTTTGTTGATAGTTGGGATCGAAAATGTCATTTTTGGCCATAAATGACCTATATCGACCCAAATGACCCATAGACGTGCATAACGAACTTGAAATGAGTCTTATGATCATATAACTAATCATATGAATCATAAAAAACGTTCATAATATGGAAATAGGTTTGTTTGGTCGTAGTGGGGATTTAAAATGCCATTTTTGGCCATAAATGACCTATATCGATCCAAATGATCCATAGGCGTGCATAACGAACTTGAAATGAGTCTTATAAACATATCACTAATCATATGAATCATGAAAAAGGTTTAGAATTTGAATATAAGTTCGTTTGTTGATAGTTGGGATCGAAAATACCATTTTTGGCCATAAATGACCCATATCGACCCAAATGAACCATAGGCGTGCATAACGAACTTTAAATGAGTTTCGTAAACATATAAATAATCATATGAATCATTAAAAAGGTTTAGAATGTGGAAATAGGTTCGTTTGTTTGTAGTTGGGATCAAAAATGCCATTTTTGGCCATAAATGACCTATATCGACCCAAATGACCCACAGGCGTGTATAACAAACTTGAAATGAGTTTCATAAACATATAACTAATCATATGAATCATGAAAAGGGTTAGAATGTAGAAATAGGTTCGTTTGTTGGTAGTTGGGATCGAAAATGCCATTTTTGGCCATAAATGACCTTTATCGATCGACCCAAATGAACCATAGGCGTGCATAACAAACTTAAAATGAGTTTCATAATCATATTACTAATCATATGAATCATGAAAAAGGTTTAGAATTTGAATATAAGTTCGTTTGTTGATAGTTGGGATCGAAAATGTCATTATTGGCCATAAATGAGCTATATCGACCCAAATGACCTATAGACGTGCATAACGAACTTGAAATGAGTCTTATAATCATATAACTAATCATATGAATCATGAAAAACGTTTATAATATGAAAATAGGTTTGTTTGGTCGTAGTGGGGATCGAAAATGCCATTTTTGGCCATAAATGACCTATATCGATCCAAATAACCCATAGGCGTGCATAACGAACTTGAAATGAGTCTTATAAACATATCACTAATCATATGAATCATGAAAAAGGTTTAGAATTTGAATATAAGTTCGTTTGATGATAGTTGGGATAAAAAATACCATTTTTTGCCATAAATGACCCATATCGACCCAAATGAACCATAGGCGTGCATAACGAACTTGAAATGAGTTTCATAAACATATAAATAATCATATGAATAATTAAAAAGGTTTAGAATGTGGAAATAGGTTCGTTTGTTGGTAGTTGGGATCGAAAATGCCATTTTTGGCCATAAATGACCTATATCGACCCAAATGACCCACAGGCGTGTATAACAAACTTGAAATGAGTTTCATAAACATATAACTAATCATATGAATCATGAAAAAGGGTTAGAATGTAGAAATAGATTCGTTTGTTGGTAGTTGGGATCGAAAATGTCATTTAAGGCCATAAATGACCTATATCGACCCAAATGACTAATAGGCGTGCATAACGAACTTGAAATGAGTCTTATAAACATATAACTAATCATATGATTCATGAAAAAGGTTTAGAATTTGAATATAAGTTCGTTTGTTGATAGTTGGGATCGAAAATGCCATTTTTGGGCATAAATGACCTATACCGACCCAAATGAACCATAGGCGTGCATAACAAATTTGAAATGATTCTTATAAACATACAAATAATCATATGAATCATGAAAAAGGTTTAGAATTTGAATATAAGTTTGTTTGTTGATAGTTGGGATCGAAAATGCCATTTTTGGCCATAAACAACCTATATCGAATCCAAATGAACCATAGGCGTGCATAACGAACTTGAAATGAGTTTCATAAACATATAACTAATCATATGAATCATGAAAAAGGTTTAGAATTTGACCTTAGGTTCATTTGTTGATATTTCGGATCGAAAATGCCATTTTTGGCCAAATATGATCTATATCAAGCCAAATGAGCCTTAGATATGCATAAAGAACTTGAAATGAATCTTAGTACACTTAGAAAGTTGTTTTCGCGACCAATATAATTTCTGTTTTCGCATATGAAACTTAATTTAATTTATTGGTTTGCATGTACGTTGTTCTTTTAAAGGTTTCAAAACTCCAAGGGAGGGGTCGTTTACCAAAGAGGAGTTGGACGAAGTTCGAAACAAGTGGGCTACTTACTTCAACGATTGTGAACTACCCTAAGTGTAATAAATAGAGCAGGCTTGTAGTTATCCGTGACTCTTACATTATTATGTTATTTATCGATTTAATTAATTACATTCTAATTAATTCGGTAATATTATTGGAAATTTGAAATTTATATCATTTTTGAGGAATGTCAAGCTGATGTTTGGTGAAACAGTATTTTATAAATTATAATGCAGAATTTTATATTGCAAAATCAGAAATTATATTGCAAAATATCAGAAATTATATTGCAGATTTTTTTTTTTTAAAAAAAAAAACTCAAAAGTTTCCCTTGTTTGCAACAAGAGCAACTTATGTGAAACTTATAAGTTGCCCTTGTTGTAAACAAGAGCAACTTATGTGAAGCTTATAAGTTGCCCTTGTTAAGGGCAACTTTTGATAATTTATGTTCCGCACACGTTATGTATGTTTAACTGTATTTTCCTACAATCCCTAATTATCTTTTCCCCTACAATCCCTAATTATATTTTTTTTAAAATCTTACAATTTAATACTATGAAAGTATATAATGAAATCAATTCAACGATATTCTATTTGATATCAATTGATTTTAATAAATTAGTAAAAAATGTGATCAAAGTTAGTGTATAAATAGTGACAAAACTAAAACTGTTGTAGTTTTTATTGAAACGAAGGAAGTATATAGCTACGTACATCG
Source organism: Spinacia oleracea (assembly GCF_020520425.1). NCBI lineage: Eukaryota > Viridiplantae > Streptophyta > Magnoliopsida > Caryophyllales > Amaranthaceae > Spinacia > Spinacia oleracea. The sequence goes on from NC_079492.1 coordinate 64,033,047, forward strand.
CTAATGCTTTACTCTAACATTTTTTTACAACACAAATAACAGAAACATGAGCTAATGCACCTTCCTGGTAGCTGTAGCACAAACAATTTTTGCACTTATTCTATTTTAGAAAAACTAAAGCACATAGCTCTCCTCTTAATGTCTCTAATAACGGGTGTTCATTCCATTGGAGATGTTACAAGAGCTTGTCTTTATTCTTTGGCTAATCACCGCACGCCGTACTTCTTATTCTTAAATTTGGCTGGATTTTCATCACTAAGGAGCTTAGAAGTCGGTCCGACAGTGGCCGCTCCAAGACCACTGGCCATGAAAATGAGCCATAAAGGAAATGCAAATTACAAATGGGGCGGGGGATTCGAAATTGAGACATATTATGCACAAACTCTCAATCTTAACCATTATGCAAATAATCATTAGTTTGAATTGCACATATTGTTCTATGCAACACACCTTTGTATTTCCCATTAATTACGGACGATCTTCCGAATCTTTTACCAAACTAGCTACTTTTCAAAATGGCTATTTGTAAATTGTTTTTCACAAATTAGCTACTCTTTTGACTTTAAATTAAAAATGAATGAACCCGTTTGAGTTTTTTTGAAAATCAATGAACCGGTTTAAATTTTTTTAAATAGTGAACCGCTTTGATTTTTTTTTAATAGTGAACCGATTGGCGATTTGCTTATACTTTTAGCCTCATAGCAACTTCAAAAGTTTTTACAAGGACTTGCTCGCAAATATTACAAATATAAAGTAATAAGTTGAACTGTTGTTGCAGATATTGTTAATTCGCTTAGATAAGCGAATTCGTTGTGTTATACGAATTTGCTTGGCAAACTCAACCAAGAATTTAACATACTCTAAAACCGTTTGTGTGAAAGTGACGTGAAGGAAAGGAGTAGCGCACGCAATAAAGGCGCCGAACAGTGCAAATATTTGCGTCTTTTATCCCTGCAAGTTGGACCACTATAGTCAATGGTATTTTTTAAAAAATTACTGTAATTTCTCATTATTAAATATAAAACTACGAATTAGAAAAAATTTAATTAATAATTAGCTTATCATTGGAGCAAGAAGTAGCTAGCAATGGTATAGCTTGAGAAGATGGTGTGTCATAACAAGCTATAATACAAATTTGCCAACATTGGAGTTCAGGTTGCAAAAAAATAAACGTAATTAAAATATTATTAATGGGTAAATAAACGAACTTTAATTATTACTATGGTGTATGTAAAAAATTTACAACATCATGAGCAAGATTTAAATTACTTGTGGGCAATTTCAAAAGAAATATAAATTCGGAGTATAAAGTAGAAAAAAATAAAAGGAAAAAAACCTCACAAAACACGGTTCTCTATATATAAGAAAGAAACAAACCAAACCGGTTTGATTGTTTTTGCCGCAAAGTGAATATAGTCATTTTGGTAAATAAATTTTATCTAGTTTGGAAAATAAATTTTAAAAATAGTAATTTAGTAACTAAATTGTAAAAGTAGCTAGTTTTGGAAAAGATCCCGATTTTCCAGGAACATAATTCACGGTACACCAACCATGCATTTTATCACTCTATTGTCTATCGGGTATTTTATAAATTTAGTTATGGGTTTGAAAAAAATCTCTATTGTCCTAGCTCCAACATTTTATTACTCTGTCCAATGTTTTCTCGTATGATTATAGTCTTTAAATGAAAGTAAATGTAGGGGAATACAGTTAAACATACATAATATGTGCGGAACATCCCCAAATCCAGGAAACATGTATATAGCACAGATTAAGCATACTTACATTTGAAGCGTGTTTTCCCGAGTATAGTATCAACGAACACGAACAAAGAACTCCAATTGTCGTTCCTCTATTTGGTTCACCGACACGTTCAAATCCGTCTTGATTATTGTAGCTTAGACAACATACAAGAAAGTTTGCTTTTCGGGATGAACAGTTTTTAGTTGAGAGCAAAAACTAAACTACGTAATTTTGGAATTAGGTTTAGGTTACTGGAAAAACTAAATTGTGTTGTTGTGGGCAAAATATAACCTAATGTTATATTAAGTGTAACCGTCCAAGACAAGAGGCCTTGACCGGCCACACACCACACACGCACGCACAGCCCATGCGCACAGCTCACACACCGCAGGCCGAAGCCCACAGCATAGCTGAGCAGCATGGGCCGTGGGCCTTTGCTTTGCTCGATGTTGTGTTGTTGCGCATTTGTGCGCGCTGCCACGCCCACGCGGGCTGTTGCGAGCTCGTTGGCTCGTTGGCCCTTGTGCGCATGCGCGCTTGGCTTGACGGGACGGCAGCTCCGATGCGGCTCGTATTCGAGACGAACGCCTTACGGCTATTATTTATCGTATCGTACACGACGAATCACCGCCGTACGATACGATTATTCGTTTCGCCCAGCTTACGAATATTCGCGATATGATATACGATTCCGACGCAAGGTCGTATCCTATAATACGTTTTTCGAAACTAATTCCCGAAAAGCTATTAAATGAATTTCCGATTCATTTAATTCGGTGATCTGTTACATGTCATTGGTGTGACCTTATAGGTTCAGTCAAGAGTAAGTTGTAAGCCTAATATAGATTAGAACTCACTGATCGGAAGCATTGCTCCAGCTAGCTGTTCCGATCACTTGATCTTACTGAATTAACTGTTCACAATTAATCTGAACCTTGGTATTAGACTTAATGCACCTTGGGTGAAAGAAATATTTCCTTCAGTCTCCCACTTGTCATTCAGACAAGTGTGCATTCACATTCCTTTGTCGCTTAGTGTTACTTGAGGAACATAAGGTAAGATCCAAGCCATCCTTATTAGGTCCAGAAGTGTTTCTCGGATTACAGAGCTCAACTGTTAAACTTTTACAGAAGGTTAAGCCTTAACCATTCTGAGCACGGCCATGCATTTTCACAGTATCTAACTCTCCGAGAGGCCTTCTTACACAACAACACCATATCTTATCAAAGATAGGAGGACAATCAATTCTTGCAATCCATGAACACTCACTTTGATTTATAGTACGCCCAATAACTGCTTTTATAGCCTCCTTTTACGGTGCGACGTTTAGCTAGAATTTGAACGAACTAATTCTCAAACGAGCAGACATAATCACTGATGTTTTGAGGAATGGTTCTAATCACCATTAATGAGAACTAACTATGACATGACTTTAATCTATTAAAGTGTTCTCATGGTCAATCCTATACAAGATCCAATAAGTATCTATGCAAAATATTCTGACATCTAATCAATCTAGTTCAATAAACCGAACTACAAAACTACTTGCAATCTAATATTCATTAGTCATTGGTCGTCCACCTTTCAATGACCTGGATTAGGGATCCTTTGTGATTTCAATATTCAAGTTCACATATGGGTGTTTCTTTGTCGAAGAATCCATCTTGACATCCCATTTGAATGTTTTGAATTCACATGGACTTTTCATTTAATACTAAACCAAATTAAATGAAAATGAAATAAGAAATTTCATAAATATGAAATGGTTAAACCAATTGTTTTAAACACAGATCTAACAGATGTTCTAAAACAAAACTTAGAAAATCAAAGCCATTCTCCAATATGCTTGATTCCCATGGTTGCTACATGCGCGTTGTGCTTCGCTTGTGGAAACGGTTTAGTCAATGGATCCACGACGTTGTCGTCAGTTCCAACCTTGCAAATCTCGATTTCTTTCCTTTCAACGATTTCTCGAAGTATATGAAATCGCCGCAGTACGTGCTTGGACTTCTGGTGGCTCCTAGGCTCCTTTTCCTGGGCAATGGCTCCGCTGTTGTCGCAATACAAAGCCATTGGTCCTTTAATGGAGGGGACAACCCCAAGTTCTTTGATGAACTTCCGAATCCAAACAGCTTCCTTTGCTGCTTCTGAGGCAGCAATGTACTCGACTTCAGTTGTAGAATCCGCAATAGTGCTTTGCTTAGCACATTTTCAGCTTACTGCTCCGCCATTAAGGCAGAACACACATCCAGACTGTGATCTGAAATCATCTCTGTCGGTTTGAAAGCTTGCGTCCGTATAGCCCTTAACAATCAACTCATATGTACCACCATAGACCAGAAACTGATCCTTAGTCCTTTTCAGGTACTTTAGGATATTCTTGGCAGCAGTCCAATGTGCCTCACCTGGTTCTGACTGGTACCTGCTCGTTGCACTGAGTGCGAACGAAACATCCGGCCTTGTACAAATCATAGCATACATGATGGATCCAATAGCCGAAGCGTATAGAATTCCACTCATCTTTCTACGCTCATCAGATGTCTTGGGACACTGAGTCTTGCTTAGATATGTGCCATGTGACATGGGTAGATGGCCTCTCTTGGCTTCCATCATATTGAACCTAGCTAGCACTTTGTCAATGTAAGTGCTCTGGCTTAGTCCAATCATCCTCTTAGATCTATCCCTATAGATCTTGATGCCCAATATGTATTGTGCCTCTCCCAAGTCCTTCATTGAGAAACACTTTCCAAGCCAAGTCTTTACAGACTCCAACATAGGAATGTCGTTTCCAATAAGTAGTATGTCATCTACATAAAAGACTAGGAATGCAATTTCACTCCCACGGACCTTCTTGTATACACAAGATTCGTCCTGATTCTTGATGAAGCCAAACTTATTGACTGCTTCATCAAATCGTTTATTCCAACTCCTTGATGCTTGCTTTAATCCATATATGGGCTTCTTAAGCTTGCATACCTTTCCTTGGTTCTTTTGATCGACAAAACCTTCCGGATGTGTCATAAACACATTCTCTTCAAGAACACCATTCAAGAAAGAAGTTTTGACATCCATTTGCCATATTTCATAGTCATGAAACGCGACAATCGCAAGGATTATCCGAATAGACTTAAGCATCGCGACTGGAGAAAAGGTTTCATCGTAGTCAACGCCGTGAACTTGCCTGTAACCTTTTGCTACCAATCTAGCTTTGTATATGTATACAATTCAATCTTTGTCTTTCTTCAATTTGAAGACCCATTTGCATCCGATAGGTGTGAACCCATCCGTCAAATTCGTATGGAGTCTTTTCAACAGCTTTTAACGGAGCACGATTCAGTGTGAGTGCTGCTGTTTGCAACGCATACTACTACAAAATAGGTTTATAGCAACGGCAATAAACTGTTACCATAGACCAATAAACCGTTGTAATAGGTCTATAGCAACAGTTTAAAAACCGTTACCAATAGGGGGCGTTGCTATAAGTCTATGGTAACAGTTTCCCGAATTTAGGCAACACTTATGATAAACCGTTGCCATAAATATCTAAGGCAACGCTTTTTATAGGCAACACTTTTAACCTATGGCAACAATTATTCAACAACTTAAGCCAACATTTACACGTTTAAAGCAACAATTTTTGCCAACTTAAGGCAACACTTATTAGTTTGGTTTTGATAGAAGTTTAAAAAACTAAGGCAACACTTTCTTATACTTATGGTAATGCATCCAATTGTATTTATAGCAACGCTTTCTATTGAGTGTATGACAACGCTTTTATTTTTTGTTTTTTTTATTATGACAACACTTTCATTTGAGTTTGTGTCAACGCTTTCAATTGGTTTAACGCTTCATTCTCAAATGGATTTAGTTATCCATATATATTTAATGAATATGAACTGCATATAGTAAGATTTTCATAACAAATAGGTTCAAAAATGTATACATTTCAAATAGCTTAATTTCTTAAGCATAATATCTATTACAACATGTCTGAATAGTAAAAGAAAAACATATAGGCTCTAAAACTAAATCCATTAAAATAAAATAAAAAAAATCTTGCAATCACGGTCTGATTACTCTATTTTTTAAAACCTATCTACTATGTAATACTTATTTGCCAAAAATCCTATAAATCTTCACATATTTAAAGTAGCTTGTATTCTTGCATATATGCACCATCCTGCACAACAAACAAATCAAGTGCAACATTTCATAAGAAACTTACTATCAAGAATAAAATCAAAATACTGAAGAAGAAAAAAGAAGTTGAAAATGAATGACTAAAGCCAAGAATTTGAGCAGATTAAGTAGATCTGTTGATATGCCACTTAAAACCTGAATTACCATCGCGTGCATATGCCACTTCAAGTACATGTTTCAGTTGATCAATCTCAAATGACTTCTTCATGCTACAGAAAATATATAAAAAAGACAACTTCAAGTTCTTGACTTATGGAAGACATCTTATATGTATATGTAATTGCAAAGTAATTTTAATTACTAAAATTTGTAATTGATATCAGCTTAATTGCAAAGTAATTTTAATTACATATATTGATATCAGCTTAATTGCAAAGTTATTTTAATTACTAAAGAACTTGAAGTTTCTAGTATATGCTTGGTATAAAGTTATATGCGGAACAATATGAAAAAAGACAACCCTAAAAAAGATTTATGTATCCATTTTTGCTGCCATTCCTGGGTTCCCAATCCCTGACATCTCCCCGCTTCTCCCCTCATAAAGTCATGAAAATGTAAAGTAAAGAGAAAACGATATGGTTCATTTTTTATCAAAAAGAAAGAATCGTGATGAATCTATCGGAAAAAAGAGAGATCGTATATGTCAGTGAGATATGATCATCATTCCAACACCCTCCAATTTAAATTCCACCCAATAAAGTTCAATTTAATTAACAAGAAAAAAGAGAGGGAAACTGAAGATGAACCCTAATCTATACTGATCGAGTATAAAAAAAAAAATTAATACAAAAACTATAAACATATTTATTTATCTAAACCTAATACCAAGCACAGAGTATTATTCTTTATAAGAGTAAGAATTGAAGATAGAAGATTATAGTAGGATCCCCTCCTCGAAAGAGGTAAAATAAATCTAATCCTAATACTTATGTAATGAAAAAATTAATTGTGCCAATCAAGTAATCAATTCCCATGAATTAAAACACAGATTCAAGGGGTTTTTTAAAAAACAAATTCAAGGGTTTTGATCTCATAAAAAGAGAAATAATTTAGAAATCGGTGTAGTTTATTGGAATTGGAAGAATAAGTTAAAAGTGCAGGTAAACTAAGATGGAGTACCGCTAAAATGGTGTTGCAGAAGGTGCAGTGAACATAGCAGACGCGCTCTGAAGTACTGAACTCCATTGATATCTCTGATTTTTTTTTGGTCATTTTAAATAAATAGACAACAAAAATACAAATTTCTTTACTTCTTCAATTTATTTGATCAATCTTAGAGAGACAAAGGGGGGAAAGAGATAGAGAAAAAAAAGAAGAAAGAGAAAGAGGAAGAAAGAGAGATAATGTAATGAAAATGAGTAGTAATTAGCTATAACACACTATAGTCCATAAAGATTATGGTCGGTTGGGAAAGGATGAAACAAAGTGGGAGGGAGTCGTACGATTGAGCTTATTGTTCAGATAAGGGAATTTCATAGCTAGCCACTTCAAGTGCATGTTTCAGCATATACTAAAGAACTTGAATTCATGGAGTAAACAGAAAAAGGTAAAAAACGGACTTACCGGTATACCAAAGGCCCAAGATTTAGCAGCAACAGCTACTGCCTTATTCGAACCATTCATCCCTCAACCATCCTCACTATATACTCCAAGGAAGTATGCACTAAGAAACCACCCTGCATCATATACACATTACTAACGATAATTCAACTAATTTAGATAATTACTCCTCAAAATCATTACCCTAAGAGCCTCACACAGGTGTTATGTACACTTAGTTACCTGGGTATACATATTTCACCAAAGTCATTGGTTTCGCGGTGTATGATGCCGCGGGCTCAAGTGGAGGAAGGAGGTCGGAAAGGCTTAATATAACCTTAGTAGTGAATGGCTGTTGCAATGAAGTTGGATCATTCAAAGGCCCACTGGTTCTCCTTCCTAATCTCCGCCTCCTCTTCCTCGGTGAAGTCGTTCTTGATATGGAAGATCTTCCTGATCTCCTCCGGGGTTTTTCCTTTGATCATATCGGCTACGGTTTGGTAGTTTAAGTCCAGCCAACTCTTGATGTCCAGGTAATTAGCAGCCAAGATCAGGTCGAACAGGGTATTCTGGTCAAATTAAATCGTCAAAAATTAGGGTCAAATCAAATCAATAGAATGAAATGCAAATATTTCTACTAAAATTCAAACGAACGCATTGTAATAAACTTGGCACCAGATTATAATTACTGATCAAAAACACAAAAACAAACATGCCCAGATTCAATTTCAACGTAAAATGCTAAAAAGATCAACTAAGAATGCAGACAGAGCATTCATTTCAAACAACACTCCATCCAGACAGAACATCCATTTCAAACAACTCCCATCCATCCATCCATCAGGACCGTCCCTGAGCCAACAACTCTAAACATAACCCTAATCAATCATTAGACCTTGGCTTATCACTACGCGATGGTAATTCCTATTGGCTTTGTGGGTGCCCTTATTTATATCCTCTTTACTCTAACTACTTAAAGATGTGTATCTACAAGAATCAGAGTACTAATGCCAAAATCATATATTACCTTGGATGGAGCTCTTCTGATCTATATCAAGACTTAAATCGAACAATGTCTCGTGACTCTCGTCTCTAACTTTGACAATCTCACGCCTCAGGCACTTTGTTTCATTTGTCAATATACCCTGCATTTGTGTCTTTCCATTAGTAACCATGAAATAATTTGCAATATATTGCTGCAGTACAAATCAGCGATTAGGAGCATGATAAATCAGCCGAATTTATCAAAAGCTATAAAAAAATATTGCTGGAAGTCTGAAACAACCATCGCCCCACTCGATACAAGTCGTGTAGATGCAGGGTCTAGAGGACTCGAGACATAAAATAGTGCATAGCCTTGCCTTAATTAGTCTAAGATTTGTACAAATGTCTCCAAAAGATTACCCACATGAATATGATAACAATCTAACATGCAAAGTAGAAAGCTAATCATGCAACAAGAGACCTCAACTACTGGAAAAAAGAAGATGAGAAAAGCTCGATAAAGGACTCAAATAGTTATAGGTAGTCCAACCTGAATTTTTTTATGAACCCAAGTAACAAGAGGTTTCTTCTGTACACCATTGGCAATGCCATTCCAGCTACATTACAGAAGGGAGAAGCTGCAGCATTTGCATTTTATTGATAACTAGCAGAAAAATAAACTAATTTATCCAACACAACTTCTTACTAGGCTTACATTAAACATCCAACTTTCATTCCAATTGATTTCAGTGATAATGTACTCCGTATTTCATAACAAACTCAGTAAGAGTGTATCTGAAGGAAATAATGCCCTTGGTCCAAGTATGCATTCTATGTTAAGTCTAATAAATGCGGTTCAGTATTAATTAACAAGTTAATAATTCAGTGAGATCAAGTGAGCTGAATGCCTAGCTAGAGGCCGCTTCAGTTCAAGTGGAATTAATGATATTAATCCACAGCTTACTCTTGACTGAACCCGTAGGGTCACACAAATAGTACGTAAACGGATCAAGTATTTAATGGCATTAAATACTCCATCTATGGATATTCGGAATCGACGGATCTTGGTTTCAGTGGGAGCTGAGATCGTCACAGGCAAGAAATGAATACTTCGGAAACGATGATATTGCCGGAAACGGAAATATGGATCGTATCGGAAATATAAATATTATCCAAGTCGTAGATGTTGCCGGAAACGGAAACATGGTACGTATCGGAAAATAATATCGGAAATGGAAATATTGCCAGAATCGGAAATATTGCCGGAAACGGAAATATTGTCAGAATCGGAAATATTATCGGAATCGCAGCAGGACAAGTCCACATCAAGCTGTCTTTATTGTGATGGAATAGGCCATTACAAAAGAGAATGTCCAAAGCTAAAGGAAGATCAGAAGAACGGAACAGTCGTTCCATCTTCAGGTATTCTCGTTATAGACTGTTTACTTGCTAATTCAACTTCTTGGGTATTAGATACAGGTTGTGGCTCACACTTATGTTCCAATCCACAGGGACTAAGAAGAAGTAGAAAGTTAAGCAAGGGTGAAGTCGACCTACGAGTGGGAAATGGAGCACGGATTGCTGCATTAGCTGTAGGAACTTACTTTTTGTCGTTGCCCTCCGGGCTAGTTTTGGAACTGGAAGAATGTTTCCATGTTCCAAGTCTTACTAAAAACATTATTTCAGTTTCTTGCTTAGATGCTAAGGGATTTTCCTTTTTAATAAAAGACAATAGTTGTTCGTTTTATTTTAAAGAGATGTTTTATGGATCTGCTAGATTAGTCAATGGACTTTATTTATTAGATCACGACAAACAAGTATATAACATAAATACCAAAAAGGCGAAAAAGGATGATTCAGATCTCACCTATCTGTGGCATTGTCGATTAGGCCATATAAACTTGAAACGCTTAGAAAGACTTCAAAAGGAAGGAATTCTACAACCATTTTACTTAGAGGATTATGGTAAATGAGAATCATGTTTACTTGGAAAAATGACAAAGCAAACTTTCTCTAAAGTTGGAGAAAGAGCAAATGAACTATTGGGTTTAATCCATACAGATGTATGTGGACCAATGAGTACAAATGCTAGAGGTGGTTTCAGCTACTTTATCACTTTCACTGATGACTTCAGTAGGTGTGGTTATGTCTACCTAATGAAGCATAAGTCTAAATCCTTTGACAAATTCAAGGAATTTCAGAGTGAAGTAGAGAATAAATTAGGCAAGAAGATTAAGGCACTGCGGTCTGATAGAGGTGGTGAATATCTGAGCTATGAATTTGATGACCATCTGAAAGAATGTGGAATTCTATCAGAATTGACTCCTCCTGGAACACCACAATGGAACGGTGTGTCGGAACGGAGGAACAGAACCTTGCTAGACATGGTCAGGTCAATGATGGGTCAGGCCGAACTTCCATTAGAATTTTGGGGACATGCACTAAATACAGCTGCACTCACTATAAATAGAGCTCCGTCTAAAGCTGTCGAAAAGACTCCATACGAATTATGGTTTGGAAAGCCTCCAAATGTGTCTTTTCTTAAGATTTGGGGATGTGAAGTATACGTCAAACGATTAATTTCAGACAAACTTCATCTAAAATCTGACAAATGTATCCTTGTGGGCTATCCAAAGGAAACAAAGGGGTATTACTTCTACAATACATCTGAGAACAAGGTGTTTGTTGCTCGAGATGGTGTCTTTTTGGAGAAAGATCACATTTCCAAAATGACAAGTGGGAGAAAAGTAGACCTCGAAGAAATTCGAGTCGAACAACAAACTCTAGAGAATGCTCAAGATGACATTCAGGATGAAACTCAGAGATCTTTAGAAGAATCTGGTGAGAATCATGGTCAAACTAGAAATGTTACCCCGCGTAGATCGCAAAGATATAGATCTCAACCGGAAAGGTACTTAGGTATTTTGACGAACGAGAGCTATGACGTTCTATTACTTGAAAGTGATGAACCTGCGACTTACAAACAAGCTATGACGAGCCCTAGCTCCAAGCAATGGCAAGAAGCCATGCAATCTGAATTAGACTCCATGTCTGAAAACCAAGTATGGGATTTGGTCGATTTGCCAGATGGCTACCAAGCCATTGGAAGCAAATGGGTTTTCAAACTGAAAAAGGACAAGGATGGGAAACTTGAAGTTTTCAAAGCTAGATTGGTCGCAAAAGGTTACAGGCAAGTCCACGGTGTGGATTACGATGAAACCTTTTCACCAGTTGCAATGCTAAAGTCTATTCGGATAATGTTAGCAATCGCTGCATATTACGATTACGAAATATGGCAGATGGATGTCAAAACTGCTTTCTTAAACGGCGTTTTAACATAAACTGTGTTTATGACACAGCCTGAAGGTTTTGAGGATCCAAACAATGCTAAAAAGGTATGCAAGCTAAAGAAGTCAATCTACGGATTGAAGCAGGCATCCAGGAGCTGGAATATACGTTTTGATGAAGCAGTCAGTGACTTTGGTTTCATCAAGAACGCAGACGAATCTTGTGTATACAAGAAGGTCAGTGGGAGAATAATTGCTTTCCTAGTACTATATGTCGACGACATATTACTTATCGGAAATGACATTCCTATGTTGAACTCTGTCAAGATTTGGCTTGGGAAATGTTTTTCGATGAAGGATCTAGGAGAAGCACAGTACATATTGGGCATCAAGATTAACAGAGAGAGATCTAAAAGGATGATTGGACTTAGTCAAAGCACTTATATCAATAAGGTGCTTGATAGGTTCAAGATGGCGGACTCCAAGCGAGGCTACCTACCCATGTCTCATGGAATAACTCTAAGCAAGACTCAGTGCCCAAAAACACTTGATGAGCGTAGACGAATGAATGGGATTCCATATGCATCATTGATTGGTTCAATAATGTATGCTATGATATGTACACACCCAGATGTTGCGTACGTACTCAGTGCTACGAGCAGATACCAGTCAGACCCAGGAGAGGCGCATTGGACTGCTGCCAAGAATATTCTGAAGTACCTGAAAAGGCACAAAGATGACTTCCTGGTCTATGGTGGAGATGATGAATTAATTGTTAAAGGCTATACGGACGCAAGTTTCCAAACCGACAAAGATGATTTCAGATCACAGTCTGGGTTTGTCTTCTGCCTCAACGGAGGAGCAGTAAGCTGGAAAAGTGCTAAGCAAAGCACCATTGCGGATTCTACAACTGAAGCGGAGTACATTGCTGCACATGAAGCAGCAAAGGAAGCTATATGGCTAAGGAAGTTCATAGGTGAACTTGGTGTAGTCCCCTCCATTAAAGGACCAATTGCCCTGTATTGTGACAATAACGGAGCTATTGCACAGGCAAAGGAGCCTAGACACCACCAGAGAGTCAAGCATGTACTTCGTAGATTTCACCTTCTACGAGAGTTCGTTGAAAGAAAAGAAGTCGAGATAAGCAAGATTGGAACTGATGACAACATATCAGATCCATTGACTAAACCTCTGCCGCAAGCGAAGCACAACTCGAACACTACAGCTATGGGAATCAAGCATATTGGAGAATGGCTTTGATGTCTCTGTTTAATGTTTTAAAGTTTTAGAGTTTAAATCTTTGTAAAACATTATTGGTTAATCATTCACAATAAATGAAAAGAATTCATTTTTCCATTTAATTTGTGGTTTATTAAATGATGAGTCCCTTCAATTTGACGATATATTCAAGATACACTGTCAGGACCAGTCCTGTGACTAAGAAATGTCTATCAAGTGAACTTGAATGTCAAAGGTTGAAAATGGTCCCTAGTCGGAGTTTTCTATAAAATTGGACGCATAGAAAACGTTAGACGATTAGAATGCAAGATGACTATTAGTTCTGTTTCTTGAACTATGTGGACATGGCAATGTCATAATCATTTGCATAGATACTTACTTTGGGAAGACTAGTATCGGACAAGACCTATGAAACTTTACTGTAAGAGATGAAAATCTGTCATAAGTAAATTTCATTAAAATTATTAGACACTAAATCCTCAATACCTGAGTGATTTGAGATTACTTGTTTGAGAACTGGTTGCTTTGACGTTGACCAACCGTCGCACCTTAAAAGGAGGCTATAAAGGCAACGCTCAGGTAATCACCTATCAAACGAAGTCTAATCTCAAGATCGCAAGATTGGGATTGTCCTCCCATAAATCGGGATGAGATGCTTAAAAGTTGTACAAGGCCACTCGGAGAGCTAGAAACTGTGAAATGCATGGCCGTGCTCGGATGAATCATAGGCTATGATTATCTGTTTATTTGATCAGTTGAACTCTGAAACCGAGGAACACCTCTGGACATAATAAGGATGACAACTCTTACCTTATGTTCAAGAGCAAGCATCGAGCGACAAAGGAATTAGGAAATGCACACTTGTCCCTAAGGACAAGTGGGAGACTGAAGGAAATAATGCCCTTGGTCCAAGTATGCATTCTATGTTAAGTCTAATAAATGCGGTTCAGTATTAATTAACAAGTTAATAATTCAGTGAGATCAAGTGAGCTGAATGCCTAGCTAGAGGCCGCTTCATTTCAAGTGGAATTAATGATATTAATCCACAGCTTACTCTTGACTGAACCCGTAGGGTCACACAAATAGTACGTAAACGGAACAAGTATTTAATGGAATTAAATACTCCATCTATGGATATTCGGAATCGACGGATCTTGGTTTCAGTGGGAGCTGAGATCGTCACAGGCAAGAAATGAATACTTCGGAAACGATGATATTGCCGGAAACGGAAATATGGATCGTATCGGAAATATAAATATTATCCAAGTCGTAGATGTTGCCGGAAACGGAAACATGGTACGTATCGGAAATGGAAATATTGCCAGAATCGGAAATATTGCCGGAAACGGAAATATTGTCAGAATCGGAAATATTATCGGAATCGGAAAATAATTCCGGAAACGGAAATATTAAATATTTGTTCGAAACGGAAATTGATTCCGGAATCGGAAATATTAAATATTGTTCGTATCGGAAATGAATTCCGGAATCGGGAATTTAATCGGAAGCGTATCGTACGAATTAGCATCGGACGAGGCCCGCTAGACGAAGGCCCAGCACGAAGCCAGGCCGTCGCCCAGCGAGCCAACGCACACCAGCGCACGCCAAGCCTCGACCAGGCCCAGCGCAAGGCCAGGCCCAGCCAAGGCCTTGGGCGCGCGCGCGGAGCACAGCAGTGGGCCGAGCGCTGTGCGCCTAGCGTGGGCCGCAAGGCTTGCGCGGGTGTACGGTGCTCGTGCAATGCTTGTGCGGGAATCCCGAAGCAATCGGGATTCGAAGTGTGATTAAATCCTAAAACTATTAGATAATGATTATTTAATTAGAGTCCTAGTAGGGTTATAATTAAATAAATTAGTATCCTAATAGGATTCCAAAACCCTTTCCATAACTCTATAAATAGGTGCCTAGGGTCACATATTTTCATAGATTATTCAAGTATTCAAAGTGAGTTTTTGAGAGAAAATTCAGACACATTTCTTGACTATAAGTGCCGAAAATCTTTAGTACCTTAAGGGCGATTCTAGTTGGTCAATCTTAAGGCGGATCCGGACGTGCTGTGGACTATCTACGGAGGGACAACACTTGGAGTCCTAAAGACTTGTTCTTGTTCGGTTCGGGCGCAGCTAGGGAAGGCACGCAACAAAGAGTATGCATCTAAACTATGCTATATGATTATGTGTAAATAATATGTATTCCTGGCTAAATGGTTTTTCCGCATGATTTATGAATCGTCATATGTATCATAACCTAACAGTATCTTAGAGCATACTACCCTTCAGGGCCCAATGAAATAGTGAGCATTCTATATTCAGTTGATAGCAGAGTGCATGAGAAACAGATGGAAAAACTAAGAAAAATCTTAGCTTAGAATTCACTCTTAGTATGAGAAACAGATGGAAAAACTAACAGAAATCAGAATATCAGGCTTATGCTCTGTATTGTGTAACTTGAAAAGGCCAGGCAAAGCCAAGAGATGTATAAAAAGGCAGTTTCAACTATCTTCAACCAGTGATGCAAAACAGAAATATATCAAGATTCAAGATGTCAATTGAACTTGCTAAAGAAATAATGAACAAACAAAATTACATTAAGAACAAACTCATAGAACACAAAATTCTAGTTCGTGCATTATCCCAGCGCTAAACAGTTATTCATAGTCTATAAACGTTATCTCCATCATTGCAGACATTCAAAAGGAAGCTTCTAAGTTAGACTATGTAGTTTGTATGAAATTTAGTAGAGACATGGTTTCTAAGGCCCATAATCTTGCCCAGCAAGAGAGAAAGGCTCTGTAAGTTTATTTCTTTCTGTTTTAACTGTCAAATTTTTTTTTATTAAAGATGATAAGCAGTGTTGTTACTCAGATCTATTTATATAAACATCAAATACCCATGTGCAATGTTGGATGCTTGATGTGGATATGAAATACATTTATACATTGCATAAAACATCAATATATGCTGCATCAAAATAACAGTGCGTCAAGTCAGCCTAGAATTGGTCGGAAACACTACACAAAGGCACAAAAATACTAGTATTACTTTGAGATTAAATAGTGACAATAGTGCAGGGGTTGGGCAGTCTTGGCATGCACATATACTATCATATGGGTTAAATCCAGTTTCATTACTGATATTATGCAAACCAGTGGACGATGGAAGACCACATTTATTGACTCTTTTAGTGGGTGACTATAAGAGGAGGAGAGGTCTGCTCTTTAGAAATGATTCTTTTTTGTTCTGATGCAGTTCAGATTCAGCCGACTATTAGGTTTTAAGGTTTTATGCAGGTTATAGGTATCACATTAGTTAGTTTCTATGGTGTTAGTTGTGCGAAGTTTTTAAGGTTTTAATTTTATGAAATTCTCCTGGATTTTACAATATGTGGAACTTCCCTTACTACAGTTAATCAAACAGTGTGGATACATCAAAGAAAAGGGTACCTGCCAATCTAGAAGGAGAGAGAAGCAGGAAGAATAATCTTAGCAGAAAAAACACAGAACAGCAGGAAGAAACCCAAATAGGAGAGGAAACAACAGAAGGCAAACAAAGAGACAATATTCATTTAAACGATACCTGGTCGGGAATAACTTGTCGTCCTTTCTATAGCCTCAAGTTTACAACCAAATTTCGTAACACTAGTTACAAACTTACAACCAAATTTTAGCCATCTTTAATTTCTTAGTTTTTTCCCTTGGAAATAATATTAAAGGTATGATAGACCAGTAACATGCGCCAGTTATGCTATGCAGAACATGCTAACTTATTACCAATTAAAAAGTGAATTTAATCGTTCTTGCCATCAATAATTAATTTCTAGAGTGAAACGTTTGCGAACTAAGCAACTAATTGAAATCGGAAAAACCTCCTCTCATCTTAGATTTTAGCTCCTGAAGTGTTGGTTTAATCAATTCCGGTCCTTTAGGTTATTTCACTCCATTTATCTTCACTTTCGGCATCTTTCAACTGCAAAATTAATGACCCTGCACAGTCAATACTAATATGTTGTGAAATTCTAGTGTTAACACTATGAATAAAAACTCTAAATTGAGTTCCACTGTCGGAAAATGCAACCTAATCCCCAAATCTTAATATATTGAATTTGAAAAAGTTAAGCAAGAAATTAAAGACATTGACTTATTTACCCAAGAAGTTAAGCAAGCAAGAAGTTAAGCAACAAATGAATTGTCACAAAAATTACCAGAATTCAGATTAAAATCATCAAAATAACCCCCATGATCAACCATACAATTGATAAATATTGTGGAATCAACAAAAACAATTTGTAAATAAATCATACGCAGATGAATAATCAACATAATTCTCCAATTAAGAACCCTAATTTAGGCCTTAAAACCACACATAACATGCTATTGTAACTGGTTGATTAAACAACATACATAATTGAAAATTTAAGACCAAATTCGATGAGAAATGTACCGATTAACCTTGTCCTTCTCGCCAATTAAGAATCGCAATTTGTCAATTTTTCCTTTATCTCCAATTCAAAAACCCAATTGCGGAATTCAGATTCATCTTGCTTCAAGAAACGAAAATGAAGAGGATTGACAAGAATGAATAACGAAGCAGATGAAAGAGAAGAACATAGAAGAAGAACGAAGCAGATGAAAGCGGAGGACAAGGAAGAAGAACGTGAAAAAGGGTTTGGGGGTGAAAACATAAGGGTTTGGATGGAGGGAAACCATATAAATTATCTCTCTACGAAAATTTTCAATAACCTTATTTTTTAGTAAACAAAATTTCAGTAACTTTTGATGTTTTAATTTCTAATTTTTAATTATTTTTTTAGATACTTGACAAAAAAAATCGTTGCTATATTTCATCAGAGTATTAATAAATATAAACTGTTGCAAAAAAATAATCAAATTATACAATTGTTGCCATAGTTTTTATTTAGCAACGCTTTTCTAAAGTCAAAGTTTACTCAAGTTAATAATTATTTAACTGTTGAAATAACTATGATATAGCAACGCCAGTGAAAATGTTGCAAAAAATGACGTTGCTATAACCCTTTTTTGTTGTAGTGAAATTGTAAAGGAAGTTCGGCTTGACCCATCATTGACCTGACCATATCGAGTAAGGTCTTGTTTCTCCGTTCCTACACTCCATTCCATTGAGGTGTCGCTGGAGCAGTCAATTCATAAAGAATACCGCATTCTTTTAGATGGTCATCAAACTCGTGGCTAAGTTATTTACCTCCTCGATCTGATCTTAGAGCTTTGATTTTCTTGCCATGTTGATTCTCTACTTCATTTTGAAATTCTCGGAATTTCTCAAACGATTCAGACTTGTGTTTCATTAAGTAAATATAACCATATCTACTGAAATATTCCGTAAACGTTATGAAATAGCTGAAATCACCTCTAGCTTTTCTACTCATAGGTCCGTATGTATTAGCCCTAGTAGTTCTCTTGCTCTTTCTCCCACCTTTGAGAAAGGTCGCTTTGTCATTTTTCCAAGTAATTAAACAAGATTCGCATTGATCAATCTTCTCTAAGTCGAATGATTCTAGACTTCCCTTCCGTTGAAGTAATTCCATGCGCTTTGTGTTTATATGGCCTAATCGACAATGCCACAGATTTGTGAGATCGAAATCACCAGTTTTAGCCTTTTTAGTATTTATGTTATAAATGTGTTTGCTCGTATCTAGCACATATATACCATTTTCTTGTTGTGCTGAACCATAAAACATTCCATTCAAAGCAAAAGAACAACTATTGTCTTTAAATTGAAAACTAAAACCTTTAGAATCCAAACTTGAAACGGAAATGATGTTTCTGGTGATACCAGGAACATAGTAACAATTTTCTAGTTCCAAAACAAAACCACTAGGCAAAGAAATAAAATAAGATCCTACGGCTAATGCAGCAATCTGTGCTCCATTTCCCACGCGTAGATCCATCTCGCCTTTATCAAGCCTTCTACTTCTCCTTAGTCCCTGCGAATTGGAACATAAGTGTGATCCATAACCAGTATCTAATACCCAAGAAGTAGAATTAGCAAGATTACAATGTATAACATACATACCTGAAGGAGAAGCAACGTTTCCGTCCTTCTTCTCTTCCTTTAGTTTAGGGAAATTTCGTTTGTAATGACCAATTTCATTACAATTGAAGCATTGCGATGTTGAAGGAGAAGCATTTTTCCTCATCTTGCTCTTGGAAGGCGCCAGTTGCCCTCCGGGAGTAGATAAAGATGCAGCCTTGCTTTTCTTCCCCTTGCACACTTTCTTGAATTTGGTGCACTTCACATTCAAAGGGTCTTGCTTGAACTTAAGGATTCTCTTGAATTTCTCGAGCAACTCCATAAGTTCACAGAATGTGCTCTCTTTCTGATTAAAGAGATAGTGCATCTTAAACCCCTCATAATCCCTATGAAGAGAATTCAGCACTAGTGCAATAGCTATTGACTCTTTGACGGAACCACCAAGTCTTTCACTTGTGAAAAATAATCCAGACATCATATTCACATGAGACCGAATTGGTGTGTTTCTGTTCATCTTAGTTGAGTAAATGCGCTTTTGTGCCTCTAGAACCTCATTCTCTAGACACGGCCTATGTGGGGTAATGAGTTTGAGATTGCTCATTGAATTAGCCAATTCATCAACCCTGTTGCCACCAGTTTGGCCCTTGGGTTGAAACCCCACACGACATCTATCCCCAAGTCGACTTAGGAGAGCATGAGGCTCAAAAGTAATGAACCTCCCTCTCCAATTTTCGGGAATAGATTTTAGGATAAACTCCGTGACAAGGTACTTGTGAAGTGCCCAATTTCTGTACCTTTCTGGAGTCATACCCTGTGCATTATAGCTAGGAAAATATTGTTCAATGACATAGTGCATGTCGTTAACTTTTAAAACTTCGATAAGTTTCCTTTCGCATTCAAGAGAGTTAGTCAAGTTTAACTCGACATCCAGAATTTCCGATGATTTGATTGTTGTTATGTTTGCGGCCATTTGATTACTACATTTGAAAAGAATTTGCAATAAATAACCATTCATAACTTAATAAATTTAAAATAAATGCTAGCATGCAATCATTAAAGCTATTAAACATTTCATTCATGCATAAGAAAAACATGGTCCAAAATGAATGAAACGATTCCAAGATCCTAAAAGTCCTAAATCCTTAAGCAGCTTTGGCATGTCTTAAGTATTTTAAGATTCTAGGTAAGCAAAACCTATTGCTAGTAATCTCCAAATTACTCTTGGTTAATAAATTAATACCATAATTTATCTCATTGCCACAACATAATGCCATTGTTGTTTGAGTTGAAACCACAATCAACGTGCTCCTTTGGGACGCCTTACCATCTAAGTCAACTAATATAGCACCTCGCTTTGGCGTAAACCTACTACGTTAGATCCTTAGATTTTTGTAAGTGCTTGATTTGGAAGGCAACTTTTGAACTCAATATTACTTTGGACCTAGTTGTTTCTATGTTGGTTCGATTATTTAGTGAACTAAATCTAATCGAGCATACAAATAACGCATTCATGCATTCATTCAATATATAAAAGCATAAATAAAATTGGTGAACTAGTATGGCCCAAACCTCTTGTCTTGAAGCATCCAATCTTCTTCACCATCTTGTTAGCTTGGCATCGTCTTGAATCTTCATTCAATGCTAACTTAAAGTTCTAAACTAGAAATACTTGAAATAATAAAAATTACATCAAAATTTCAATGGTTCGCAGACCATATTTTAAAACTTTACATTCAAAGATAAAACGGTTCGCAGACCGTATTTAACTATCCTATATTGGCCATACTAGTCACTTGGAGTACCTACATTAAATAAAATATACATTCTATGCATTCACCCATTCGTATCCTAAAACGAATGGCCCATTTAAATATGCAAGTATTTACGTGAATTATTTAAAATTCACGTTCACATAAACGCGTCTTAAAAGATTAATCAATTTCCAAATTATTAATCCTTAGAATTTATTCTAATTAAAATAAAGCGACCTACGAAAATAATTAAAATAATTATTTCATTTTAATTTCATTAAGCGGCTCCCACTCAAACAAATAATTATTCCGGATAATTAAATATTTAATTATTAAATTAAACTCACGGCCCGGTCCAAGTTAAATAAAATAATTATTAATTATCCCGTTAGCCATTTTAATGCAAATACAAATTTTTAAAGCCCAACAAAACGAAAAATGCCCAAAAAATGCAATGCGGGCTAGGCTAGCTTGCGCCCAGCCCAACACTTCCTCGTGCTGTGTGGCCTACGAGGCACACGAGCACTTCGCCCATGCCCCCGCAGCAATCGCACAGACATACCGCAGCCTTGCGCTGCTGTGTGGCACTTCTGCTCGCTGTTGTGCTCGACGCTGCGCGCAACAAGGCAAGGCAGCTTGCCCTTGCTTGCTCGCAGATCGCAAGCCAAGGCTTGCTGCCTTGCTCGCTCACTCCGCCGCAGGGCGGCGGCACGCAACACCCTTGTTGTTGCCCGCATTGTTGTGGCTCGGCAATGGGGAGGCAGGCCGCGTGGCTACGACAAGCAACCCGTCCACACACCCCTTGTGTTCGTGCCTTTGGTTCGTGCAAACTAACCAACTAATTAAAAAAATCAATTTCACGAACATATTTGCATTTAGTTAATTTTCACAAAATTAACAATTTTTATTTTCGAAAAATAACGACTTTACGATTTAATTAATTTTTAACAACAATCTGATTTTGTTAAATTTATTAAATCTAGGCTAACTTTATTCATATTTTAAAAACGAACAATGTCAGCAACAAAATTTGAAATTTTGATAATTGAATCTAAAACTTTAAATCGTTCTAAACATTTAAATTTCAGATTTTTACCAATTTGGTTTAAGTGTTGATTAAAATTAACGAATCTAATCAAAATTTTAATCCAATAATTTTTAAAATCTTCCAGTTTACATGAAATTATATTTGCTTTCCCAATTAACCAAATTTCCAGATCTAAATTATTTTAAAAAATCATTTAGCGATCTAAAATTTACGAAATTAGTGAAAGCAAAATTAGGGTTTATACTTAAGATTTATGGCCGAAATTTTTACCATGATTTTAAATTATACCCAACAGCATTGTGTCCAAATTTAAATCAATTCCGAGTAGTTTAGGTCGACCAATTAATTGAAAAACTTTCCGAATTTGTTAATTTTAATTCGTTAATTAACAAAAACGCACAAAAACACATACTTCAAAGCCTGTTTTTGCAATTCCGTTCTCATGAGTTGATCTTAGAAAATCGTTTTCAATCAGATTAGGGTCAGAAAAGTCGAAAATACGAAACTTTTTGAATTCAGAACTTATTACATGATTCATCCAAAAATCCATAATAATTCGTAAAATTCAATAAAAAAATCCAAAAAAATCGACAACATGCAAAAAAAATAAATCATGCTAAAAAATGCTTTGAATACATAAGGCTCATGATACCACAGTAGGGGAAAACAGTTAAACATACATAACATGTGCGGAACATCCCCAAAGCCAGGAAACATGTATAAAGCACATGTTAAGCATACTTACATTTGAAGCGTGTTTTCCCGAGTATAGTATCAACGAACACGAACAAAGAACTCCAATTTTCGTTCATCTATTTGGTTCACCGACACGTTCAAATTCGTCTTGATTATTGTAGCTTTGACAACATACAAGATAGTTTGCTTTTCGGGATGAACAGTTTTTAGTTGAGAGCAAAAATTGAACTACGTAATTTTGGAATTAGGTTTAGGTTACTAGAAAAACTAAATTGTGTTGTTGTGGGAAAATTATAACCTAATGTTATATTAAGTGTAACCGGCCAAGACCAAAGGCCTTGACCGGCCACACACCACACACGCACGCACAACCCATGCTCACAGGGATAACTATGGTCAAAGTTGTATCTTGACAAATGCACAAGTCAAAGTGTTGCAATTTTTTTGAAATGGGAGAAGTAGTAAGGAGTATATGCAACTTTGTGTAACGTACTTTTTTATTCTTTTAGAGAGAACTACAAAGGACAAAGGGTGAACAAGGTGTACACGGTATTCGGTCTTAGGTCTTGAATACACTCCTTTAAGACTTTAACAAATAAAATAGCTAGTTGACATCCATTGTACTTGTTTAATACTTTGTATATGTTAAAATGTTTAGCCTTAAAGTTGTCAAAAAGTCACCCGGCCCAAAAAACTAACATGAACCGGCTTGTAATCGTAAGTACTCGGACCCGGCCCAAGACCCGAAATGTTGTTGAAACAGGAAACCCATAACCCGACCGTTTCGAACCCTTAAAATCGACGACCGATTTCGACCGGTTAATGTATGGCCCGAAGCCAACACCAGACTGGAATATAAACGATAGCTTAACTGACCCGACCGGACAATGACCCGAACCCGGTTCAACCATGATTGTTAAACTCCCGATTCGGATCTTACGATCCTACGATTCTACGATCCAAAAACACGCCACTGGTCCGGATCTTAGGTAGGATCTTAATGTGTGTAGGATCTTACGATCCTATCTCGATAAAAATTTTGAGTGGTGGGATCTTAATACGATCCTACGATTCTACGATCCGATCCAACATACAATATTTCAAGATAATAACTTTTTTTATTACTAAATATTTCATAATCACGTATCAGTACAAATATCATACTTTTCTATCAATAAATTAGTTATAAAAAAGTATCTTATTCACTTAAAAGTACAGAAATTCATATAACTTCGGCAACCTTGCGCGTATCTTATTAATTGCTCTTGTATCTACACAAGTATTAATCTTATGTGAGCAAAAAATAACATTTAAGTAATAAGATTACACGAATACATGATTGTTCATTTCATTTTAATAATATAACCATTATTTTTACTATTTAGTAGGATCTTACGATTCTACGATCCGATTCTATCGATCCGATCCTACCCCATTCATCGATCCAAAGTAGGATCCCGATCCTGACAACCTTGGGTTCAACACCCGACCTGATCAACCCACGTTAATCGTTATAGCGGTATACTATTGTAGGCTTAAACTCTCAATAGTCGAACTATGCATATAATCTAATTGACATCTTAATAATCTTAATGATAAATATTTCCTACGTGGCTTGATCATCATTATCAATTTCAAACCAAATGGTAGTTATACGCACTTTTAGGTCCTATATTCAAATAAACTCGAACCCCTTTTCAATAATTTTGACTAAACTTACCATATTTGCTAGTATGTAAAATCTTACAAAATATGTGTCGCCTATGTTTAATAAATACTTCGTAACATACTTATAAATTTATGCTATAAAATGTTGAGATGACCACAATTATTTACTCGTAATCCCATATTAACTTTAGATATGTATTGATTTGACAAAAACACACGATAACTTGGTTTAAATAAAACTCAAAATTGAAATAAATAAATCATTAACTTTTACAATATAAAAAAAATTTAATTATAAGGTTAAAACTTGACTTGACCTGATAATTATTGGACCCGGTCTTAACCCGTATCCGAGGGTGAACTCGAGCTGAATTTTAACCAACCCGATAATTATCCGATTCGAACTTGACCAGAACCCAAAATTAACTGCTACAAGCCCGACTCACGCCCGACTCACTAAGAGTCGAACCCGAGATTGTACCCGGTCGGAATAAGACCAGACGTGAACCCGACCTATACCTGAAATGAGAGAATAACTCGACATGAACCCAACAAAAAATCAACATGATCGAACCCCACCTGAACCCGGGTGATAAAACAACCTGAAACGACCAGACTAGATCATGACCCGAGACCTGAGATGATCAAACTCGAATCCGACACGAGTAACCAACTTGACAGCTCTGCGTAGGTTCTGTTTTTAAATACACATGTTACCAACTTCGGATCAAATAAGTCCGTTTTTCTGATCCACGAGCAATTTGAGTTCAAAATACGAACAAAACATAATTCGATTAAAAGGTAACAAGAAAATACAAATGCTAAGAAAACATTCATGAACCTACGGGAACCATAGATCCGACATAGGTAAATTACTTTTCTTTATTCTAATTAATTAAGGGAAAATTACAGCGAATTTAATTCGTAAGATGGATGTTATTACAAATCTTCCAGCACTCCAGCAGCTTAGAAGGTTTATGAAGCAGGTGCATCCATCGCCACAACACACACCTCCGGATCTGATAAGGGCCTGCATAACCAACAATCCTCGTAAAATTAATATTGAGTTACATAACTCTATTACCTCTATTTTTCCGTTTTATTATGTGTCATAATATTTTATAAATTGTGATTTATACAATTTTTGACATAAAATTTTACTATCTACCCCTTTTACCTCGCAATATTTATAAGTTTTCACTCACTTTCTATTACTTTATTCATCTTTTTTCCTACACCCATCCTTTTTGACACTCGCTCACATACTTATCCATAATTTATTATATCCATCAACTTTTTTGCACAATTTACTTTTTTGTCTTAATATTTATGTAAATAGTACTCCCTCCTTCTTTTTTTGTTTTTTACGTTTGATATTTTTCACGCGTTTTAACGATTAATTAATTTGCATCGAGATTTCTCAATTTTTTTTATTTAAACAAAGATAAAGTACGTTTATTTATAATGTTTTCACTTTTATCAAAATTCTGATATTGAAAAATGAAAAAAATTAATGTCCCAATGGAAAAGTGTGAGATATTAAATGACCCAATGAATTTAATCGGCTAAAATAATAATTTGACACAAATTTTGATAGACTACTAAGTCATTTATGTGATAACATAAAAGGAAATGTAAAAAACATTTTGAAATACCAAAAAAGGAAAACGTAAAAAACAAAAAGAGACGGATGGAGTATTTGTATAGATCATTATGAATCGGAAGTAGTATGACATTATGTATGGGCTACAACTTTTCTGTGAGACCCGTCTTATCGAAAAAACCACTTTAATTGCTTAACTAATCGGTTTAATTGTTTAACTAATTGATTACAATGGTTAACTAATTAGTTTTAATGCTTAATTAATTGGTATCAACACTTAACTAATTGGTTTTATGGCTTAACTTATATGATATCAACACAGCCTTTTATGTACCGTCCTATATAAAAGTTTTTAATGTATTGGATAAGTTATAGCTGTCAAAATAAAGAGGATAAGTTACGATATTCGGAACTACGGAGTATATGTAAATCACGCACCTTGACTCCTTGAGGGCAACAGATCACGGCTACTCCATTTCCTTGAGTTAAGTTCGTGGGCTGGATAGCGGGCCGTTTGGAGCCGTTTTTACTGCATCATATGAGCCGAGAGTTATTAGTAACTGTGGGCCATGGGCTTTAATAGGAACGATATCATGTGGAAAATGAACTATTATTAAAAAAAAAATATTAAATGGAAAGAAATCAGGTTAGATCCTCGGGGATAGTCAACCTAACTTATCCTAGAATCCTAGTGAATGAGGAAAAAAACGGAGGAGTCAAACGACAAAAACCAAAACAACATAGAAAAATAAAAGATTATCTTTTCTGCCAAGCAATCCGCAAGAAAATGGACTGTTATTGAAGGAACTATTAACCTTTTTTTATTGTTTTTTACACAACTTTTTATGTACTACATAAATTAATGTAAATATGAACATGCCATAAAAAAATTGTAAATATGAACATGTAAATAGACTATTAAGCTCCCCTCTAAAAAACAAAGACTATTAAGTTACGTCTTTTTGTCATAAATTATTAAATTGTAAACCAATCTATCTTATATCTGAATTTTTTTATAATATAGATCATATCAATATGATAATATAGTTATTTGAACTACGTACGCATATTACTATGTATTTATGAATATGCTCGAATATGACATATCTAATTAAGAATTTCACCTTGGGGATGGTAGCCCATGTCTTTGTGACCCGCTAGTGGATATGGTGAACGGACAACGGGCGTGGACGAAGTTGGAGGATGCCTTGCATCAACAAAGATGGAAGATAGCACAAGTAGTAGCATTAGAAGCATAGCCCTAGCTACAACACATCCCTTATGAGCCATATTTTATTTAGTGTTACTCGATCTTTTCTTCTTTTTACTCTTTATCAAATGAATTTGATGAGTTATTTTCCTATCGAATCTTACCCAATATATAGGAGATTGTTTGATTCTTTCATTATTCTTGTTGGCAAGTTGGAGGTGTTTGATTCTTTCATTATACTTTAGTTATTTACAAGTAGGGAAGAAATAATAATTGATGAAGATAGAAGGACCTACTTGCCATGTGTAAGTAAATTACTCTTGGATAAATTGGCTAATGAGCATCTTTCATCTCTATTACTCCATACTTCATCCATTTCATTAACCGGTACCGATGTTCAATGCACAACTTTTAAATACTAACTAGCTTTTGGGTCTGGATAATACCTCGGGTTACTACATTAATAATACTCATATTTATTTGTATATAATTTTTTTTTTGCAATGATAACATGAAACACCTAATAACTTAATGGTAAAAGTTTTATTCTTTAAACTCAAGGTTAAGGGTTCAAACCTTAGGAAATCCATGTTTGACATTTATTTATGTATATGAAGATTACATGGAGCGAACGACTTATAAGCAGCGCGTGTCACGTGTCACGTACACTTACTTATAAACTCATTTTAATATATAGTATAGATAATACATTAGGATGCAAGCGGTTATATCGGTTAGATCGTGTGATATATCGGTTATACCAGGGTCGGCTATAAAGAGGTCCATTATGACCTCCCTCACGTGTCCTTAGATTTTTAGGGGCCCAAGAAAATAAAATTCGATGGTAACTCACACACCTCAATTATTGGTTATATAGTAAATAGCAAGGAACAGACAATTAAAGTAGCGAAGGACAAAATGCATTTTTAAAAAAAAAATGTTACTCCATATTACATGTTTTCATGATTTCTATTTAAAAATGATTAGTAAAGTTGACACTTTTATTATTAAAAGTGTCACTTACAACAATCATAAACTTTTGCAAAATCCTCACTTTATGTGATTCAATTTTCAAAATTTCAAGATTCAATGATGTTTAAGGTTGTTTATAATCACTTCCTTAAACTAGAATCATCTTCAAAATATGGAGTAATCGAAGGTAAGGCCTTTCTAATGTTTAAAGGTCCAAGCTTTGAGATTCAAGACTCCATTTTTCAATATACAAGTTCAAGTTTACAAATTTCAAGATTCAATGATGTTTAGGATTGTTTGTAATCACTTCCCTAAACTAGGATCATTTTAAAATATGGAGTAATTAAAGATGAAGCCTTTTCAATATTAAAAGGTCCAATCTTTGGGATTCAAGACTCCATTTTTCAATATACAAGTTCAACATTTCAAGTTTAAACATTTCAAGTTCAACACTTCAAGTTCTATATTTCAAGTTCAATATTTCTATATTTAAAATCCAAGACACTTTAGGTCGAGCAACTTGACCTAAAGTAGAGATTTTTGCTTTGAATCCGTGTCGCACGCACTTATTCTTAAGGAGTCGTTTGGCGTTCGGATCTCATGTGCTAATGTTCAAGTTCAATATCGCATTTCAATATTGCAATTTCAATAATGCCTTTCAATTACGCACTTTCAATTATGCAATTTCAATTCCGCACTTTCAATTATGCAATTTCAATTCCGCACTTTCAATTACGCAACTTTACTTGCCTAGTCCTTCTAGGCAATGTGGTTTCACCACCTAGTCCATTTCTAGGTGGTCTTGTACTTTACTAACTTTGCACCCGTTTGCTATTGCGATGTTGCTCTACTTGTTTATTTCTTTCATCACCTCACATGCTAAATACAAAATACAAGGTTACATCACGCTTAACGAAGATAATTCCTTGGACAAACCGATATTAGGTTCCCTTAAATTAACTTTAAAGCAAAGTGACCATGATACAAAGTAGAAATTCTATTTGTTCTAAATTCAAACCCACATAGTCTAAACTAGGGTATTTTCGAAAATGTTGTGCCACGCATTTGAATTATTTCTAAAGCTCGCGGAATAAGCATCTCGTTGCCTTGCCCGTTTCTCATCCATCCGTTTCTAAGATTCAATGCCTTATCCTAATCGAGTCACTTTTTGGTCTTTCCAAACGGGACCCTAAAAAATATTTGGTGGCGACTCCTACAAAATACAAAATACAAAGGTATCTAAAAGCCGCCCTCGTTGTGGAAATGCACTACGAGAAAGTACGAAAAAACCCCCTACAACGACATTTGTTTTTTTCACGGCTACTGATCGCATCCATACATTTCGTTTAATGTTACGCTTCACAATGAAGTGCCCTTAACGATATTTATTTTCTTCAAATCTATTTATCACATGAACTTTCTTATGGACTGCTACGCTTCACCATGAAGTGCCCTTGACGGCATTTATTTTCTTCAAGGGTACTGATCATATCCATACATTTCGTTGAATGCTACGCTTCACAATGAAGTGCCCTTAAGGACATTTATTTTCTTCAAGGCTACTGATCTCATCAACTTTCTTATGGACTGCTACGCTTCACCATGAAGTGCCCTTAACGATATTTATTTTCTTCACGGATACTGATCGCATCCATACATTTCGTTGAATGTTAAGCTTCACAACGAAGTGCCCTTAACGACATTTATTTTCTTCAAGGCTACTGATCACATCAAGTTTCTGATAGACTGCTACGCTTCTCCATGAAGTTCCCTTGACGGCATTTATTTTCTTCACGACTACTTATCACATCCATACATTTCGTTGAATGCTACGCTTCACAATGAAGTGCCCTTACCGACATTTATTTTCTTCAAGGCTATTGATCACATCAACTTTCTTATGGACTGCTACGCTTCGCAATCACTTAACGACATTTATTTTCTTCAAAGCTACTGATCACATCCATACATTACCTTTTTTATGGGAGTTGATATTTTTCTCATGGTGCTTTTTTCATTTCATTTCAACTTTTTTTTTAGTTTTTGGCAGTCATGCGCGTACTTTGTTTCCGAAACAAAAAGCTTTGTATCTATCGGCCTAAATACATATCACTAGATGTTGTTGTATCATATGTAATACTTTCTGAGTTTTCTAGCATTCTAGGAATTCTTTAGGGTGGTGCAATCCATCTTCATTAGTCTGTATGATCCAGGAACCATTTCTTCCCATATCTGGTATGGCCCCTCCCAATTTTCTGTCAGCTTTCCTTGAGCATTCCCCTTTCCTGTTGTCGTTGTTCTGCGCAACACCAAATCACCTATTGCCAAGGGTCGATGCTTCACCCTCTTGTTGTATGCTTTGCTTATTCTACTCTTATATGTCGCATACCAGATTTCTGCCTTTAGCCGCATTTCTGACATTAGATTTTTACGTCGCAAGAGTTGATCATTCGATGCCTTATCGTAATGGTGGATACGTAGAGTAGGAAGGGCCATTTCTGCCGGTATAACAACTTCGGAGCCGAAACTCAATTTGAATGGGATTTCACCGGTTGCCTCTTTTACCGTTGTTCTATTGCACCACAGATTTGCCCATTTTCCTTTACAGTCCTCTAATGCAGCCAGGATTTGTTTGTTAGCTGCTTATGCCTGCCCATTGCTCTGAGGGTGGCTAACTGAAGAATATGCGAACTTTACTCTGTATAGGCCGAGGAAACATTATATTGATGTGCAATCGAATTGCGCTCCATGATAAAAAAAACTATTGCTTGTGGTAAGCCAAACCTTGTTATTATACTCCGCCATATGATTTTTTTCACCTGGTTTGCCGTTATCCTTGCTACCGGTACTGCTTCAATCCATTTTGTGAAGTAGTCGAATGCTAAGATCAAAAATTTGCGCCCCTGTTGCCATTGGGAAAGTGCCCACAATATCCAATCCCCGCAAATAGGTTCGGGTTTAGGATTGGCATCAAGTCATTTGTCGGCAAGTTGATAACTGCAAATTTTTTTGGCATTTTTCACACTTCTTGACATATTTTGGGGCGTCTTCTAACATTGTTGGCCAGTAATAGCCCTGTCTCTGCCAGATCAGAGCTAGAGATTTTCCGCCGCCATGATTTCCACAAGTTCCCTCGTGCATTTCTTCTATCATCCTTGTAGACATGTATGCCGTTAGGCATCTTAGGAAAGGCAGGCTGAAGGATTTTTTATATAGCCTTCCCCCCCCCCCCCCCCCCCCACAAAATGAGGTACCACACTGTGTGTCTTTTAATTTTTTTGGATTCTGCCAAATGAGTAGGTAACGCCCCTGTTTGGTGGTATGCATGAATATTGTCAAACTATTCTACTTGTCTTGTTATGATCATGACTTCCTGTATCTTCCACTCTGTACTCCACTTCTTCATGACTTCTATAATGATTGTTCGCTTCAAGTTGGCAATATTGGAACTCGCCAACTTGGCTAGTGCGTCTGCCAACGTATTTTCTGCTCTAGGTACCAGGTTGATGTAAAACATTTCTGGCTGTGTTGCCACCTCTTTCAGCTTATTCAAGTATTTTCTCATTGATGGCTCTTTTGCTTCATATTCTCCTTTATACAGACTAGCCACTAACTACGAATGTGTTTTCAGTGTTACCCTTTTGGCGTCGGCGACTATACACATTTGGATGCCAGCAATTGTCGCCTCGTATTCTGCCTCGTTGTTAGATGCTGCAAATGTGAACTTTATAGCATATTCGAAGATGTTTCCCCTGGGGATGTTATGATTATTCCGTCTCCACTACCAGTCTGTGTTGCTGACCCATCTACTGATACCTCCCATGTTTTAGCTTGTGCTTCCTCCTCTTTATACGAGGCTTCAACTATAAAGTCCGCTAACACTTGCGCTTTTATGGCTGCTCTCGGTCTAAATTCCAGATCGAATTCTGACAGCGCTATTGCCAATCTTAGCAGCCTTCCTGATGTATCCAACTTATGGATTTTTTTTCTAGAGGGAAATTGGTTAATACTTCGGTTGAATGTGCGTCAAAGTATGGCCTCAATTTTCTAGCCGAGACCAAGACCGCATATGTCAGTTTCTCAATAAGCGGATATCTCATTTCTGGTCCATTTAGCACATGACTGAAAAAATACACCGGATGTTGTGACTTGCCTTCTACTTCAGCTACGAATACTGCTGCTACCGTTTTTGGTGATGTTGAAATATACAATTGTAACTTCTTACCCTCCTCTGGCCTTGCAATTTTCGATAGCTTTTTTAGATGATCCTTTAGTGGTTCGAAAGCCTCTTGTTGGCCCCTAGTTAAACTTTTTGTTCTATCTCAACGTTGTGAAGAATGGCATTTGCTTGTCAGCCAACTTGCTTATGAACCTGTTCAAGGCTGCCATTCTTCCAGTCAGTCGCTGAATATATTTTATGTTTTTGGATTGTGGCAGACTAATGATTGCATCTACTTTCTCCGGATCCGCGTCTATGCCCCTTTCGATGACTAAGAAACCCAAAACTTTTCCCGATCTTACCCCGAAGACACACTTCTTGGGGTTCAACTTCATTCTATATTTTCTCAATGTCTTAAATGTCTCTCTAAAATCATCGACATGATCCTTTTCTTGACGACTTTTCACAATTGAGTCATTGACACAGACCTCTACATTCCTTCCTTTTTGGTCAGCAAACACTTTGTCGACCAGTCTCTGATATGTCGCTCCTGCATTCTTTAGCCCAAACGACATTTCTTTTTGTAGCAGAACACCCCTGCATCTGTGATGAAAGCTACTTTTTTCCTGTCTGACTTATGCAAACTAACCTGATGATATCCCGAGAAAGCGTCTAAAAAGCTTAGCAGTGCATGCCCACTGGTTGAGTCAACTAGTCTGTCGATTCGTGGCAAAGGGTAGAAATCTTTTGGGCCCAGAGGTTTGTGAAATCAACACGCATTCTCCATGAACCATTTGGCTTTTTTACCGTGATTACGTTTGCTAGCCATTTTGGATAATCACATGGTTCGATAAAACCTGCCGCCAGAAGCTTGTCAACCTCCTCCTTGATTGCCTCCATTTTCTCCGCCGATAAGTTTCTTTTTTTTCTGCCTTACATGCCTTACATTTTTGTCCGCGTTCAAGCAATGAACAATGAAGTTAGGGTCGATTCCCGGCATCTCATCCGCCTAGAAGGCAAAGACATCAGCAAGCCTATGAGGTTGATCTTCATATCTGCCTCCATTTCTGTGCCTATGACGACTGTTCTTTCTTGTCGGCTCAATTCTTACTCAATTTCCTCGGTTAGATCGTTTGGTGACGGTCTTGGTGTTGTTATCTGTTAGATTATGATACATATGACAATTCATAAATCATGCGGAAAAACCATAAAGCCAGGAAAGCATATTATTTACACATAATCATTTAGCATAGTTTAGATGCATACTCTTTGTTGCGTGCCTTCCCTAGCTGCGCCCGAACCGAACAAGAACAAGTCTTTAGGACTCCAAGTGTCGTCCCTCCGTAGATAGTCCACAGCACGTCCGGATCCGCCTTAAGATTGACCAACTAGAATCGCCCTTAAGGTACTACTTATTTTCGGCTAAATGGGCAAGAGTTATGGCTGATTTTTCTGCTTAAAAATCCTAGCTTTGAATACTTGAAAACTTGTGTATAAATAATAACCCTAGGCCCTTATTTATAGAGGTATGGAAAAGGAATCGTAATCCTACTAGGATGTGGATTTGTTAAATAGAACTTTATTAGGACTCTAAATAACAAAGCAATTCTAATAAGATTAGGATTTTAATCTTCGCACGAATCCTAATAGAATTAGGATTTCCCGCACACGCATCGTACAAGCCGTGCACCCGCGCAGGCCTTGCGGCCCACGACAAGGGCACAGCCCATGTGCGGTGCTGCGTGCGCGCGCGCCCTTGGCTGGGCCTGGCCTTGCGCTGGGCCTGGTCGAGGCGTGCGTTTTCTGCGTGCGGCTCGCTGGGTGATGGCCTGGCTTCGTGCTGGGCGTTCGTCTAGCGGGCCTCGTCCGATGCTAATTCGTACGATACGCTTCCGATTAAATTCCCGATTCCGGAATTCATTTCCGATACGAACAACATTTAATATTTCCGATTCCGGAATTAATTTTCCGTTTCGAACAAATATTTAATATTTCCGTTTCCGGAATTATTTTCCGATTCCGATAATATTTCCGATTCTGACAATATTTCCGTTTCCGGCAATATTTCCGATTCCGGCAATATTTCCATTTCCGATAATATTTTCCGATACGTACCATGTTTCCGTTTCCGGCAACATCTACGACTTGGATAATATTTATATTTCCGATACGATCCATATTTCCGTTTCCGGCAATATCATCGTTTCCGGAGTATTCATTTCTTGCCTGTGACGATCTCAGCTCCCACTGAAACCAAGATCCGTCGATTCCGAATATCCATAGATGGAGTATTTAATGCCATTAAATACTTGATCCGTTTACGTACTATTTGTGTGACCCTACGGGTTCAGTCAAGAGTAAGCTGTGGATTAATATCATTAATTCCACTTGAATTGAAGCGGCCTCTAGCTAGGCATTCAGCTCACTTGATCTCACTGAATTATTAACTTGTTAATTAATATTGAACCGCATTTATTAGACTTAACATAGAATGTATACTTGGACCAAGGGCATTATTTCCTTCAGTCTCCCACTTGTCCTTAGGGACAAGTGTGCATTTCCTAATTCCTTTGTCGCTTGATGCTTGCTCTTGAACATAAGGTAAGAGTTGTCAT
This sequence comes from Spinacia oleracea, assembly GCF_020520425.1. NCBI lineage: Eukaryota > Viridiplantae > Streptophyta > Magnoliopsida > Caryophyllales > Amaranthaceae > Spinacia > Spinacia oleracea. Next base: position 64,067,766 of record NC_079492.1, read on the forward strand.
CCTTATTATGTCCAGAGGTGTTCCTCGGTTTCAGAGTTCAACTGATCAAATAAACAGATAATCATAGCCTATGATTCATCCGAGCACGGCCATGCATTTCACAGTTTCTAGCTCTCCGAGTGGCCTTGTACAACTTTTAAGCATCTCATCCCGATTTATGGGAGGACAATCCCAATCTTGCGATCTTGAGATTAGACTTCGTTTGATAGGTGATTACCTGAGCGTTGCCTTTATAGCCTCCTTTTACGGTGCGACGGTTGGTCAACGTCAAAGCAACCAGTTCTCAAACAAGTAATCTCAAATCACTCAGGTATTGAGGATTTAGTGTCTAATAATTTTAATGAAATTTACTTATGACAGATTTTCATCTCTTACAGTAAAGTTTCATAGGTCTTGTCCGATACTAGTCTTCCCAAAGTAAGTATCTATGCAAATGATTATGACATTGCCATGTCCACATAGTTCAAGAAACAGAACTACTAGTCATCTTGCATTCTAATCGTCTAACGTTTTCTATGCGTCCAATTTTATAGAAAACTCCGACTAGGGACCATTTTCAACCTTTGACATTCAAGTTCACTTGATAGACATTTCTTAGTCACAGGACTGGTCCTGACAGTCTATCTTGAATATATCGTCAAATTGAAGGGACTCATCATTTAATACTAAACCAAGATTAAATGGAATATGAAAATACATTTCATATATGATAAATGTTCAACCCCTAATGTTTTACAACCATGGGCCTCAAACCCATCTTTAAAACAGTTCATGGAACTCAAAGCTATGCTTGATTTCCAGTGCTACAACGTGAGTGTTGCTTCTCACTTATTGCATAGGTTTAGTTATCACGCTTTGCCAATCTTAACATCCTTTTCATCGAATGTTCTTCGAGATATGATGATAAGAACTTTTGAGTATGTTTATTTTGTGATCTAGTCTTTCTTGCTACATTAGTGGTTCTACGCATTTTGCAATGAAGAACCATTAAGTGAACAGACATGTGATCTTCCCAAGTTCAATGAAGAACTCATATAAACAACTCTATTTTATTGCTTCTTAGGCAATAATTACTTTTACTTCAACTGTAAAGGTTGCTAGTGATGCTTTGTTTGGATCTACTTATCCAAGCAGTTCACAGATATGTGGAAGACTCTCCAACTATATCTTAGAACATAGAAATTATTATTTTAATTTCCCACGCAACAACTCATGGTCTTCAATTCATGTTGCCATTTCAAAACACGATGCTCTTTAGCTCGTCCTTGTCAATGGTTAACTCCAAAGGGTCTTGCTTGATCCTTTGCCAGTGTTTATGCGTGTAGCATCAATATTTAGCATATCTTTATTTCCTTGAATCAAGAACTATTCCTATGTACCTTTTCAAGTACCATAAGTGTTCTTGATCTCAATCTAATTGATCTTCACTTAGATCAATAGAGATTGGTATATGTTCGTCATGCCTAAAGTCATACGATACGTTTTTGGCGATCCTCATATTATATCATACATGATAAATTCTTTTGCAGAATAATTCCCAATTGAATTATATTCATGTAACTTTAGCTTATCTAGTTTCAGTAGATACTAAATTCAGCTAAATTCTTTGACATATAATATAGGTTAAGAATCTCATTTAGACTCTTTGATGTTTAACTTAGTAAATGCTTATACATAGTTCAAACATCCTTTACTTAGATTTATTCACATGGGTCGAATATCTCCAATGGAGTCTTTCGTGTTTGATTTAGTAAATGCCATTACTTAATCCAAAACAATATCATAAGATCTTTGTAAATAGATCTTAATACCCAGTATGTACTAAGTTTCGCCATGGTCCATCATTGATGAATAATCTCAAATCTAAGTCATTAGCATTTGAATGTTATTTTACAATAGAGAGATATGTGTATGATACACATAGGACCAATTAAGTTTTTATGTACTCCCACTAAACTTCTTATATATCTATAAGAATCATGTATATTTTATGAAACTAAAATACTTATTAGCTTCACTTAAAATACAGTTCCAATTCCCAATTGCTTGCTTAAATCTGTACTTAGATTTTATAAGCTAGCTTTCCTTTTCAAGCATTTATTTGGATCCACAAATTCTATGACATACCATGTACATATTATATTCCAACATTTGATTGAGGAATACGTTTTGTCATCCAATTGCTATATGTACCAATATGCAATCATTGCTTGAATATAGACTTGAGCATTACGATTATGCATGAGGTTTCAACACAATCCACACCGTGAATTTGCTTGTAACTTTTAGCAACTAATCTAGCTTTGTGTGTGAACATAATTCAATGTTTGATGGTTTTTATCCTTTAAAACAAACTTGCAACCAATAGGTGTGAAACTATTCTTGCAAATCAACAAAATTTCAATTTTGTCATCAAAACATTGAGTATGTTTTATGGCCTCTAACCATTTAAAACATTTGAGTCTATATATGGCCTCTAACCATTTTAGGGAATCTGGGTTTCGTCATAGCTATCTTACAGGTCACAAACTCATTAATAGTTTGACCGCAAGTTGTAGGTTTCTTTACTATCTAATAATAAGAATTTCATAGCTTCAGTGACCTGAACTCCATGTTTCTTCACTATCTAATAGAAGAATCTCATAGTTTCAGTGACTTGAACTCTATGCCTACTTGGGTATAGAACATCAAACAATAGAATATCAATAGCCACTTGAAAGTCCTTTGAATATTCTGTTCTCCTTGAAGCACTTGTAAAGTCTTCTAAGAGATGTCTATTCTTTAAAGCCACTTGTAAAGTCCTTACAGAATAAGTTCGGATTTTCTGAAGCACTTCGAAAAGCCTCCGGAATGTCCGTTTATGTTTGTTGTTCGCCTCGAAAACTTTCGAGGTCTATTTTCTCCCACTTGTCATTTTGGAAACGAATCTCCAAAAGGACATTATTTCGAGCAAACAAACATTATGTTCTCAAAAATTCGTGGTAGAAACAATACCCTTGTGTTTCATTTGAATAAATCATAATGAAACATATATCTATACTTGAGCCTTAGTTTGTCGAATGACAAACACTAAGCTCCCATTGAGTTTTGCAACTCTCTAGATATATTTTATGAAAAGTTATTCTGAAATTACTTTTCAATAGCTTTGACGAATTTGGTTTAGTTTGGTGGTAGTTGAGCATTTTGTTTTAGAAATTATAGGAAAAGTCTTTATGATCCATCATTGATCGAATCAAGTACTAATTGACTTCGATTATTCCAACTAAGATATGCCATATCTTATGGACCTAGATTGTGAAATTACAACACACAATCATTGATGATCATATTTGGTCTCAAGTAATCATCAACATGATCTAACCTAGATCTTTATGATTTCTTGCCAAGTGGATTTTATACTTCTGAATCTTTGAACTAGCCAAACAGATTCAACTTATATCACATTTGAGTAAATAAACCTATATTCACTCAAATCCATGTGAAATAATAAAGTCACAAAATATTTCTTTAGCTTTGAACTCTATTGTCTAGGCGTTCTAACAATAGTTCATATCTTTTGTTACTTTCAACAAGTAAGACTAGTTGTCTTAAAATGATCTAGAAATCAATCAACTTTCAAAAGTCCATCAAAATAGAGCTTATGAATGTTAACTTGTTGATATGGTCTAAGCAACAATGCCAAAGATTAGTGGAACTCAAATCAAGGGGTTGATTTGAACCTAGTAAAGTTCTTTAAAGAGTTGTTTGTTTTAATCAAGCATATTGACTCGACCTGTAATTGACCATTTCATTCAAATAAACAAACAAACATTGTTTTTGTTTTTCTTGAATGTGAGTCTTTCTGTGTTTGAAAACAGAAATTTAGGTATGTTGATTATGGAACAAAATAGCCATTAAGTTCCAGCCTTTGAAAGGACTTAAAACAAACTAGATGACCCTACAATTAATGTAGCATTGCCATGCTTCATTTCCCACTTGTAGGTCATTAGTGTATCCTAGCTTCCATTGTTTGAGTTATTACCGAAGTAAGAACCTCAAGCGGTATATGATACCAAGGAAGTTTGATTGCTAGGTCACTTCTCTTTAAACATAAACTTATAGGTAGAAACGGAATCGTAAATTCCTTTCATTTGTTCCTCGTTTTCCTATTTCTTGTACCCTTTCTTATAGTCTTAAGAATTATTTAGTGTTGACTTTTATACTTTGTTTAGACATGTCCAATGTCACCCCAACAAGGTTCTTACCATTTAATTTATGTTGAATATTAAGTTTCAACTAGATGATCTAACCAGAAGCTTCTAAAGTTCTCTAAGCATCGATCTATTCGAATGTCTAGGGACTAGACTCATTCGAGAATTAAATGGACAAAGATATTAGGTTGTTAACCATTGGTAAAGCTGAGCGTATTAAACTCAATGCTTTATGATCTCAAAACTACAGTGTATTTTGAATTCACAAGCACCAATTGGTTTGCCATTCGACTTTGATGTTCGAAAACAACCATAAAAGTCGATATAAGAAACGTACATTTTAAATTGCTCATTTTCTCTCATTTCCGTGAATCGTTCTTGGATTCACTACCAATCGAGGAAATTTACTGTTACCTTTCTAAAAGGATTTACCGCAGTGCAAGATATTTAATTATAAACAATAATTAAAACATTCATTGAAGCATGCAAAGTCTAAACATTTATCATGAATAATAACTTGAAAATGAAAGCAATCATGCAATTTAAACAAGTCATTAGCATTTTATTCGAATTATGTGTTCCGGCAGGTGTGAATAAAATGATTCCAAGACCCTAAAACCATTGAAGAATTAAGCACAGTTTGTCGACTCAATTCTAAAACATTTTAGGTAAGCAAAAGCCTTTTGCTAATAGTCTAGAAACTATTCTTGGTTGATAGGTACGTCTAAGAACTTATTAGGTAAACCTATCGATTTTGCCACGACATAAAAGGACTCCTTACTTATATCGTTGAGTTTCACCAAAACTAACATGTACTCACAATTATTTGTGTACCTTGCCCCTTTAGGACCAATAAGTAACACCTCGCTGAGCGAAAACTATTACTAGATTGATGTAAAGGATATCCAAGCAAGTGTATATTTTGGCATGGCACCTTATAACTCAATTTTTAAGTTTGGAACTTAAGGCTCTTACTATGTTGGTTAGATTTTAAGTGAACTAAAATCCTTAATCATGCAACATAATCAAGCTTTTGATCTCATGTATTTTAAGACATATTTAAAAGCAATAAATAACTTAAAACATGCATAAGATAAATGTGATCTAGTATGGCCCGACTTCATCTTGAAGCTTTAACTTCAAAGTCCGTCTTGAAAATCTCCGTGGGAGGCACCATTTTCTTCAAATAGGATAAGCTATAATTAAAACTAATTACAACTATTTGATGGTACGCAGACCATATTTGAATTGAAAAACAACTTTGGTACTTTAGACCAATTACATTCAAATTAATGGTACGCAGACCATATTTTCTATCCTATTTGGGCCATACTAGTCACTTCATAACCTGCAAAACAGTACATATACAATATATACCATTCACCCATTCATTATCATGAATGGCCCACATAGCTGGTTAGTAAAACACATTATGCATCACATAAACATTTGCAGCAATTAATCAAGGGCACCAATAATCTACAAATTATTCAGTCCTTATTAATTCTAATCAAGTTGTTTTAACCTTAAGGATTTGTAGACCTAATCAAGAGTTTATGACTAAAAGGGGCTCCCACTTAAAACAATAAATTCATATGCTTTACTAATTTTAAACATAAAAATGTATTTCTCGTCTAACTGGAAACATACAAATTTAATTAAAATTTAAAGCTCATATAAATTTATAATTGAATCCAAAAGTTTAATTTAATTTCAGTCGTATTTAAATTAATTCATGATTTTAATTTTAGTAAAATAATTAGAATAAATAAAATTTATTATAATTACAATATTCAAAATTAAAATTCAAGAAAATAATTTAAATTATCAATTTTAAAATTAATTAAAATTACGTAAACTGAAAATTTCAAATTAAAATTTCAAAACGATCTAATCGCAACGGAACAATCCCACGCAACGCACGCCCATGGGCCACACGCACACAGCCATCGCTGGCCATGTGCGCGCAGCCCATGCGCTGCCTCGCATTGCTGCTGCTCACCATCGCAAGGCATCACGCAAGCTGGTGCTCGCTGCGCGCGCCAGCGTTCGACACACGAGCATGCTTCCGCAGCCCATCGCTGGGCGCAGCACTCTTCGCACGTCGCAACAAGAAACTGCTTGCCATCGCTGGGCGCAGCGCTCGTCGCACGTCGCAACAAGCACTCGCACGCCATCGCTGGGCGCAGCGCTCGTCGCACGCACAACAAGCACTCGCACGCTATCGCTGGGCGCAGCGCTCGTCGCACGCACAACAAGCACCCGCACGCCATCGATGGGCGCAGCGCTCGTCGCACGCACAATAGCGCTCGCTGCGTGCGAGCGATCGATGCTTGGCGCAGCACTCGTGGCACGCGAGCTTACGCTCGCTGCGCGCGAGGCTCCGCTGCTTGCGCGAGGCAGTGCGCACTGTGGCGCAGCTCGCTTGCTGCCCACACGCGACTGCTCGTGCCTTGCTCTCGCCCTCGCCCATTCGCCCATTGCACACAGCCCACGGCGCAAGGCAGGGCTGCTGCCTTGTGCTCGTGCACCATGGCCTTGCTCATTGCTTTCGTACCGCATGGGCGACGAGCTCCCTTGCTCGTCGTCACATGCCCGCACTATACAACACCCCTTAAGGGTAACACGTAGCGTCCATTGCTTTGTGCGTGCAAGTTATATGAGCGAATCGCATAAAAATTTAAAATTTTTATTCAAAATTAATGACAAATTAATAAATAATATTAATTTTATAATTTTAGGGCGAAAAATCGAAAATTTATTATTCAATTGATTTTCGATTAACATGGATTCAAGTCTAGGTCATAAAAATTTAAAATTTAACATAAATTTACAATTTTTATGGTGGTTTTTAATCATAGGTATCTAATTAAATTATAACTAATTATGAAAATCAAATTAATTCTAAATTATTTCAATTTTCAACAAATTAATCATAATTACAAATTAGATTGCATAATTAACAAGGCTAGGCATTCAAACTTGTTAAACATATACAGTAGGTCAATCAAAAATTCAAGATTTATCAACAAGAATCGCAAATATTTAATTTAACATCTTAAATTTACGAAATTTTGCATTCGAAAAACTAAAACCTCCGAAAAGTCATAGTTAGGCTTCGAATTTGAGAATTCTGGGTTCGGCCGAAAAATACTGTTTTGTCAAAATTTTAGAATGCCTTTTACATGCGGAATTGACACAAAAATCACTCGATTTGGATGAGTAACGAAGAAACTGCCGAAAAACTGCGTACGTATAATTAAATAAACGCAATTTGCAATTAATTAACAATTACGGAAATTAATCACCCCTTTTAATTCTTGCAAATTTGTAATATTTAACCATGTTTATGCAATTTAGATTATGAAAATAATAAGAGGCTCGTGATACCACTGTTAGGTTATGATACATATGACAATTCATAAATCATGCGGAAAAACCATAAAGCCAGGAAAGCATATTATTTACACATAATCATTTAGCATAGTTTAGATGCATACTCTTTGTTGCGTGCCTTCCCTAGCTGCGCCCGAACCGAACAAGAACAAGTCTTTAGGACTCCAAGTGTCGTCCCTCCGTAGATAGTCCACAGCACGTCCGGATCCGCCTTAAGATTGACCAACTAGAATCGCCCTTAAGGTACTACTTATTTTCGGCTAAATGGGCAAGAGTTATGGCTGATTTTTCTGCTTAAAAATCCTAGCTTTGAATACTTGAAAACTTGTGTATAAATAATGACCCTAAGCCCTTATTTATAGAGGTATGGAAAAGGAATCGTAATCCTACTAGGATGTGGATTTGTTAAATAGAACTTTATTAGGACTCTAAATATGTAATACCCCGAATTTTTAAAACTCGATTAATTATGCTTAATTATTTTTATTTAGCTTAAAACCGTTTTTAAATCCTAAATTCGAACTTTATTTTAATTAACGAAGTTTACTTCACTTGAATTTTTAATATTATTACACGATTTATTATTTTTCAGATTCCATGATTTAATTTAAAAAGTTACGAGTTTAAGCTATTTATTTTAGTTATTTCGTTAATTATTTCGGATTTTTAAATAATTTCGAAACGTTCTTATTCTATTCAAAAACTAAATTTATTTTTCGTTAACGATATTTTTATAAAAGATTATCTTGAAACTTAGTTTTAATTAAACATCTCTATTCTAATTAATTTCCTAAAAATAGAAACCAATTTTTTTCAGAATTTTAGCCTAATCTTGTGAAATTACAAAAATGCCCTTGAAAGAGAAAAATTCCATTTCTCTTCTTCTTCCCCCTCTCCACGTATGTTTCCACTCCTTTCCTTGAATTCTGTCTACATTCCTGCCTTGGAGACCAAGGACTTTTCCTTTCCATTCAATCTTCTTGACTATACAAATCAGTCATAGTACCAATTGGAATTCAACATCACAAAATCAAAACCAATTTTCAATTCTAATTCTCCTCTCTGTTTCGAACCAACAACCCACCAAAGCTTCCCTCCTTCTTCCTTTCACGGCACCACCGTGCTGCAACCACCATTAACCACCACAACAGCCACCGACCACCACCATTCCCACCACTGTTCGACCACCACCCCAGCACCACTCGGCCAGCCAGAAACACCACCGTACTCAACCACCGTCCCCTGCTTCCCCGCTTCGCACTCCCCTGCCTCTCCCCTTTTCTCTTCGCTGCACCACCCGCACCAACACCACACCACACACCACCACCTCCAGCCACCCTCGCCATCTCGTCAACCACCTCCGCCCTCAATTCCGGCGTGCCGCCGCCCAAAACCACCCAGAAACAAACCCGAATTTCCCCTGTTTTCACTCACTTCGTGCTCCATTTTCTGTCTCCCTCGCCGTTCCTCTGCCACCAAACCACCGCCATCACCGTCGCAACCCATCTGCGACGCCCAGCCAGACACCTAGTCGGCCACCTTCTCCCCCCCCCCCCTCTTCCCTGTGCTCTGCTCTGTCGTACCCCTACCTCTTCTCTCTTGTCGTTCGTCCACCGCACAACCACCACCCTCACCGTCGCATCCGACACCGAGCCGCCCAGCCGACCACCTTTCCCTTCCTTCCTCCTCTCTTTCCTCCCCTGCTCTTCTTCGTGCCCCCTCCCCTGTTTCTATTCCCTTTCCCAGAAGAACCGAAAATCAGGTTTCTTGAAACCTTGAATTTTATTCACATCAAATCCATACTTGAGTTGGGCTATTCTAACTTGGGCCTTTGGTGAGTTAAACTTTGAATTACTATTTCAGATTTCCTAACTATTAAATTTCAGATTCTCTAACTATTAATTTTCATGTTTTAATATTGTTTTTTTTATGATATAATTATTTACTAATAAATCGTTATTATTTTTCAGGTTTAATTATCAAATATGGATTTTACTAAAATAAATTATTATCTTGAATTAACAAAAACAGAATTTAAATAAGATTTTCATGAAAACCGATTTATGAAATAAATATATATTCGATTAAAATTTCAATTAATAATATTTTCATTAAGTTATGAAATTATATTTATATTAAAATTCGTTATTTATAAAATTCTTGATTTATAAAGGTTATGATTTATAAAATATTGATTTTAAATTATTTATCGATTTAGTACTAATTCAATGATTTAATATTTTGAAAGAATTGAACTCGGAGCTCAGGACGAACGAACCAAGGAAAATCCCTAGGAAATCGCGGAGTTAGGTAACGGCTATTGCTAGTACCCGCAATTCCCTTATAAATGTGATTATGAAATTACAATGTATGATTGATTTATTAAATGAATGTTTTGACATGTTTTATGAATTGCGGGAAATGAAGTATGATTTTATTGAATAATTTATTATAATATAATTTGAATTATTCCTTATTTTATGATTGATTATAAAATGCTATGATGATTGATTGAATTTCTTATAAAATGCTGTTTATAAGAAACCATGAAAGAAAGGATGTTTGATCTTATGATCCAAAGGAATTATGTTACTTCAACTGAAGTAAAAAGACTAAAATGTAAAATCAAACGAAACATGATAAATGAAAGTGAAATTCCTAGTCCGTTTGGCAGTATATGTTCACAGGTTACGATTCTCGGTCATGCATGTACCCATGGGGCATCCGCCCATTGAGCCAAGGCTCTCATGTTTATGGACAGCGGTCCATCGTGGAAGACGTTCCACCATGTCATACTTGCCACGACTAGCATGTGCACCCAAAAGTTATGAATGAATTAAATAAAGGACTTTATAAAATGTTTTACATTATTCTATTCTCCCTGTGTTATTAAATAAAATGAATTGAAATGAATTTACGTTGCTAGAATAGTTCGTTACTGAGTCTTCGGCTCACCGCTATTTTGTTTTCTGTTTTAGGTACCGCTGGGAACGATGGGAACGAGTAGTGGCGAGGATTTCACTATTATATTATTCACCTAGTTTATGCTTAATGTTTTAATAGTTTAATTAAAGACTTTTAGTAATTTATGTACTTATATTTTGGGAATATAAAGGATTATTATATTAGATTGGAGGTTTTTATGGCTTATGTATGATGTTGCCTTGTAATTTCCAAGAGAGAATTAAGGCAGGTAATGTCCCGACCAAATTAGGTTAATTCCGCTGCTAATTATGCTTTAATGAGTGATTTAGAGGTCGGGGCGTTACAGTTTGGTATTCAGAGCCAAGGTTCTGGATCATAAGTGCTAAACCTTACGGGTTTTGCGCATAGTAGAATTCAATAGGCTTTAAGCAAAGAGTTTTAAGGAATAAGTTAAAAAGAATATGTTAAAATCAAGTCAAGTTAAAATGAAATGAGTGTGAGCGTAGGAACGCACGGGATAAAAGGGATTCATTTCTTATGTTATTGATGTTTTCTTGATTAAATATGTTATGCGAAATATCGATTATTGAACTTACCAACGATACCACGAACGAAGCTCACATCAAAGCGCAACATTCACGATGACGTCTCCCAGAATGATGTTTCCTATGATGATTTCTATGACGACTAATCTATGGAAGATCCCAAAGAGATGATGGAACGGTTAGGAACTGCAAGTACGTTGTCAACTAAAGTGGTCAAAGATTCTCGGAAAAAGAAAGTCACTAATGCGAACGGAAAAGCGTCACTATTTAAGAAGTTTTCACCTTTGAATCCACCAATCTATGATCGCAAGCCAATTCGATGGAATTTAAAAGACTAGATCAATCATATGGATCAACTACTCGAGACTTTCGACATGCTCGAACGAATGGAAGCGAATATCGTGCGAAAAACGAATACTTCTTATCGATGTCAAGGAAAAGATCATTTTGATAAAGATTGTCCTAAACCACCTCCAACGAATACCGGAACATCAACCTCGACCAATCATGAACGAAACAACAACAACAATGCTAAAACTATCACGCCCGTCAATATACGTAAGGGATTACATGATAAAGGACAAAGATGACGCCAACGCTGATATTATCTTGATTTTCTCTCTCTCGCTTTAGAATCGAACTTCCCTTGATTTTATGTTTACCGTCACATGTCATGTTATGAGTTTTCTACCCTAGATAGACTAGTCAAAGTTAAGCATTATATTTTTGAAGAAGTTAAGTTTAGCACGGTGCGAACTCAAGGATTTTGTTGATATGAATGGTTTTGAGGAATTTTGATGGTTGCGAAATCTTTAAGAATAGTATAAAAGTTAGGAGTACGAAACAAGCATAAGGTTGTGGTTGATCACTAATTATGTTAAGATTATTCGAATTTTAAAGTGTTAAAGTTATGAACAAAAGTGATTCTTGGGTTACCTTTCCGATGAATATTTTGATGTTTATAAGTACTAAAGTCTATTATCTAGAAGATGATTGAGTAAGGAAGCTAAGAAGTTATACAGAAAAGTTATGAACCCAACATGAGTTATGATAAGAGATCTAGTTGAGTTGATCCATGAATAAGATCTTGAGGATTTTACCAAAATAAGCTATCAAGAATTAGTCTGTCGATAAGGTTTAACGATAGGGTACATAAGTTTGTATTTTAAGTGGCGAGTCACCGATTAAATCAAGGTTATTCAAGGTTTAAAGCGTGCGAGTATAATTGATTTTTGAGTTACTATTCCGCACCCTTTATAATGATTATTCTATGGTTGTAAGTACCTAAGTGTATTTTCGGATATGTTAAGGAAGCTAAGCTAGAATTTTAAAAGTTATGCAAGAATATTATGCGCAACCAAACATGATTTGTGGTGAAAAGATGAAATTGAGGTTACAAAATGAAGTTATGAGAATTATAAAAGAAGTTATCAAGAACTAGTCTTTCAATAAGGTTGATGGTATTCTTGGTTTACCTTTCCGCATCATTTATAGGGATTGTAGTTATCTGAAAGGACGCTTGATTATCTCCATAAAAGAAAAGTTGAACTAGAGAATGTAGGATTTTGCAAAATGTTGTGAGGAAAAGTATGATTTATAGTGAGGACATGGAATTGAGTTTGCATATAAAGCATTGAAATAAGTTATCGAGGATTCTGTCCATCAGGTTGATGATATCAATGAATGTAATGAAATTCGAAAAGAATTATGAATGATTAAGGAATGCAATGGAGTTGAGAATAGAAATTGACAAAATGACATGTCTGTAAAACCAAGTAGTCTGAACTAAGTTTTCTAGAAGTTAGATTGTTTATGATAAAGGCATGTGTGATGGCTTAGCATTCTCCGCAAAATACGAGATTTTTCGACCTAAGGATAAGTAACCAAGTCGTATGTCTAACGATATAATTCTAGTCACGTGATTGGACCCGAACCCCTGCAACGAACGCAGTTAACGAAGTTATTCAACATAGAAGAAAGATCGGAGATCGGAATCAAAACAAATCGAATAAAGAAAGTCAACGGCAAGATTCCTGCAGCAAGAAGCTCAAGAGCAAACGAAAACGCAATATCTCCCAATAGTCGCCTAAGAATGATATAAGTCGCGATGTTTTATGTAAACGTGTTACGAATCGACCATGCTCGTGTGTTAGATCAAATGATTATGAATGTTATGAATGTTATAATGTTATGCTTATGTTGAATTTGAAATTTTCAATTATGAACTATGTCTCTATGATATGGATTATGTTTAGGCTAACATGATTGTACTGGTAATCTAATTGTTATTCATGGAAGTCGTCTCCGATGGAAGTTCTCCTGAGCTCAGAGTACGAGATTATTATTATAATAAATAACTTTTACAACTATTTGAGTATTGCAATTGATAGATAAAAATTTATTTTCATTATATATACACACATTTACAGAATTACAATTTTGCATTAAAAACTACTATTTTTGGTGGAAAATATTTTCAAACAGGATCTCACAAAGTAAAACGGGAACCTAGTCTATGCTAACAAGTTTGCCCCTTTTATGTTCTTTGCTCCTCGACCCTATTATATGAAATCAAGTGGAGATACGAAAGGCGATGGCGAAATGTAATTGACCTTAATGACGATTAAGGATCAATACATAAATTTTGCCCCTTTTGCATTCTTTACTCTTTGATTCTAGGTCTCGAGTTGAAGCGGAATCCTAAGAGATGATGGCGGAATGGAGGCTAGACATTGTCGGGATTGAAATAAAATTTTGAGATCTTGGTTTTAAAATAAAACATCGTACCTTTATTCAACCGTTTTCAATTTTCAACAATCATTTTTATAAATCTAATTTTCAAGTTTCGAGGACGAAACTTTTTCTAAGGGGGTAAAAATGTAATACCCCGAATTTTTAAAACTCGATTAATTATGCTTAATTATTTTTATTTAGCTTAAAACCGTTTTTAAATCCTAAATTCGAACTTTATTTTAATTAACGAAGTTTACTTCACTTGAATTTTTAATATTATTACACGATTTATTATTTTTCAGATTCCATGATTTAATTTAAAAAGTTACGAGTTTAAGCTATTTATTTTAGTTATTTCGTTAATTATTTCGGATTTTTAAATAATTTCGAAACGTTCTTATTCTATTCAAAAACTAAATTTATTTTTCGTTAACGATATTTTTATAAAAGATTATCTTGAAACTTAGTTTTAATTAAACATCTCTATTCTAATTAATTTCCTAAAAATAGAAACCAATTTTTTTCAGAATTTTAGCCTAATCTTGTGAAATTACAAAAATGCCCTTGAAAGAGAAAAATTCCATTTCTCTTCTTCTTCCCCCTCTCCACGTATGTTTCCACTCCTTTCCTTGAATTCTGTCTACATTCCTGCCTTGGAGACCAAGGACTTTTCCTTTCCATTCAATCTTCTTGACTATACAAATCAGTCATAGTACCAATTGGAATTCAACATCACAAAATCAAAACCAATTTTCAATTCTAATTCTCCTCTCTGTTTCGAACCAACAACCCACCAAAGCTTCCCTCCTTCTTCCTTTCACGGCACCACCGTGCTGCAACCACCATTAACCACCACAACAGCCACCGACCACCACCATTCCCACCACTGTTCGACCACCACCCCAGCACCACTCGGCCAGCCAGAAACACCACCGTACTCAACCACCGTCCCCTGCTTCCCCGCTTCGCACTCCCCTGCCTCTCCCCTTTTCTCTTCGCTGCACCACCCGCACCAACACCACACCACACACCACCACCTCCAGCCACCCTCGCCATCTCGTCAACCACCTCCGCCCTCAATTCCGGCAAGCCGCCGCCCAAAACCACCCAGAAACAAACCCGAATTTCCCCTGTTTTCACTCACTTCGTGCTCCATTTTCTGTCTCCCTCGCCGTTCCTCTGCCACCAAACCACCGCCATCACCGTCGCAACCCATCTGCGACGCCCAGCCAGACACCCAGTCGGCCACCTTCTTCCCCCCCCTCTTCCCTGTGCTCTGCTCTGTCGTACCCCTACCTCTTCTCTCTTGTCGTTCGTCCACCGCACAACCACCACCTCACCGTCGCATCCGACACCGAGCCGCCCAGCCGACCACCTTTCCCTTCCTTCCTCCTCTCTTTCCTCCCCTGCTCTTCTTCGTGCCCCCTCCCCTGTTTCTATTCCCTTTCCCAAAAGAACCGAAAATCAGGTTTCTTGAAACCTTGAATTTTATTCACATCAAATCCATACTTGAGTTGGGCTATTCTAGCTTGGGCCTTTGGTGAGTTAAACTTTGAATTACTATTTCAGATTTCCTAACTATTAAATTTCAGATTCTCTAACTATTAATTTTCATGTTTTAATATTGTTTTTTTTATGATATAATTATTTACTAATAAATCGTTATTATTTTTCAGGTTTAATTATCAAATATGGATTTTACTAAAATAAATTATTATCTTGAATTAACAAAAACAGAATTTAAATAAGATTTTCATGAAAACCGATTTATGAAATAAATATATATTCGATTAAAATTTCAATTAATAATATTTTCATTAAGTTATGAAATTATATTTATATTAAAATTCGTTATTTATAAAATTCTTGATTTATAAAGGTTATGATTTATAAAATATTGATTTTAAATTATTTATCGATTTAGTACTAATTCAATGATTTAATATTTTGAAAGAATTGAACTCGGAGCTCAGGACGAACGAACCAAGGAAAATCCCTAGGAAATCGCGGAGTTAGGTAACGGCTATTGCTAGTACCCGCAATTCCCTTATAAATGTGATTATGAAATTACAATGTATGATTGATTTATTAAATGAATGTTTTGACATGTTTTATGAATTGCGGGAAATGAAGTATGATTTTATTGAATAATTTATTATAATATAATTTGAATTATTCCTTATTTTATGATTGATTATAAAATGCTATGATGATTGATTGAATTTCTTATAAAATGCTGTTTATAAGAAACCATGAAAGAAAGGATGTTTGATCTTATGATCCAAAGGAATTATGTTACTTCAACTGAAGTAAAAAGACTAAAATGTAAAATCAAACGAAACATGATAAATGAAAGTGAAATTCCTAGTCCGTTTGGCAGTATATGTTCACAGGTTACGATTCTCGGTCATGCATGTACCCATGGGGCATCCGCCCATTGAGCCAAGGCTCTCATGTTTTCGGGCCAAGGCCCCATGTTTATGGACAGCGGTCCATCGTGGAAGACGTTCCACCATGTCATACTTGCCACGACTAGCATGTGCACCCAAAAGTTATGAATGAATTAAATAAAGGACTTTATAAAATGTTTTACATTATTCTATTCTCCCTGTGTTATTAAATAAAATGAATTGAAATGAATTTACGTTGCTAGAATAGTTCGTTACTGAGTCTTCGGCTCACCGTTATTTTGTTTTCTGTTTTAGGTACCGCTGGGAACGATGGGAACGAGTAGTGGCGAGGATTTCACTATTATATTATTCACCTAGTTTATGCTTAATGTTTTAATAGTTTAATTAAAGACTTTTAGTAATTTATGTACTTATATTTTGGGAATATAAAGGATTATTATATTAGATTGGAGGTTTTTATGGCTTATGTATGATGTTGCCTTGTAATTTCCAAGAGAGAATTAAGGCAGGTAATGTCCCGACCAAATTAGGTTAATTCCGCTGCTAATTATGCTTTAATGAGTGATTTAGAGGTCGGGGCGTTACAAAATAACAAAGCAATTCTAATAAGATTAGGATTTTAATCTTCGCACGAATCCTAATAGAATTAGGATTTCCCGCACACGCATCGTACAAGCCGTGCACCCGCGCAGGCCTTGCGGCCCACGACAACCGCACAACCCATGTGCGGTGCTGCGTGCGCGCGCGCCCTTGGCTGGGCCTGGCCTTGCGCTGGACCTGGTCGAGGCGTGCGTTTGCTGCGTGCGGCTCGCTAGGCGATGGCCTGGCTTCGTGCTGGGCCTTCGTCTAGCGGGCCTCGTCCGATGCTAATTCGTACGATACGCTTCCGATTAAATTCCCGATTCCGGAATTCATTTCCGATACGAACAACATTTAATATTTCCGATTCCGGAATTAATTTTCCGTTTCGAAAAAATATTTAATATTTCCGTTTCCGGAATTATTTTCCGATTCCGATAATATTTCCGATTCCGACAATATTTCCGTTTCCGGCAATATTTCCGATTCCGGCAATATTTCCATTTCCGATAATATTTTCCGATACGTACCATGTTTCCGTTTCCGGCAACATCTACGACTTGGATAATATTTATATTTCCGATACGATCCATATTTCCGTTTCCGGCAATATCATCGTTTCCGGAGTATTCATTTCTTGCCTGTGACGATCTCAGCTCCCACTGAAACCAAGATCCGTCGATTCCGAATATCCATAGATGGAGTATTTAATGCCATTAAATACTTAATCCGTTTACGTACTATTTGTGTGACCCTACGGGTTCAGTCAAGAGTAAGCTGTGGATTAATATCATTAATTCCACTTGAACTGAAGCGGCCTCTAGCTAGGCATTCAGCTCACTTGATCTCACTGAATTATTAACTTGTTAATTAATACTGAACCGCATTTATTAGACTTAACATAGAATGCATACTTGGACCAAGGGCATTATTTCCTTCATTATCGGTCTTTCATCAAAGTGTTCCATGTTGAAGTCTGCTCTCCCTCTTTTTGCGTTGGTTTCCCTTGTCACGTTTATTTTTGGTACCATTCTTCCTGGTGTTTTCAACACTGTTAAATAGCATGATCTCGCTGCCTCCTGACTCCCCCTTATCTTTGCCGGTTTTTCTAGATTGGACATGTATATCATCATTAGGTTGTATGTGGATACTGTTGCTTGCGCGTCGTGTATGAAAGGACGACCGATGATCACATTGTATGATGTCGGTACTTTGATGATCAAGAAATCTACTATGAGATCACGTGCCTCAAAATTGTCTCCAATTCTTACCGGTAGCCTAATGCTACCCGTTGGATAAACTGTGGACTCTGAAAATCTGATCACTGGATAACTTACTCTTGTAAGTTCCTCCTCTTGTATGTGCAACTGTTTGAATTCCTCCCATAATATAATATTTGCCGAGCTACCTCCGTCTATCAACACTCAATTTACGTCGGAGTTTGCAATGTCTAAAGTCAAGGCCAATGGGTTATCATGTGGGAAGATGATGCCCCTGCAATCTGCCTCCAAAAAGGTCATTGTCGGCATGCTTGACGGCTTTGGCCATACTCGTGTGCTATGGTAGTTAACCATGTGCCGGTGCTCCTCTAAACATCTACTGGCGCCGCTTACTATCCCTCCATGTACAGGGCCACCACTGATGACAAATAATACTGGCTTTTTTCCATTGCCTTTCTGTTCTTCTCTAGCACTTGTTTAATTTAAGGATATTGTTGCTGATGTTGTTGTTGAGGTGGTCGGTAAGATCCTCCACCGCTGTTTCCAACCGAATTATAATTGATGTTTCCTTTCCTCGCTCTATATTGCAAGAAGTACCATTTTTTTACCATGTCCTCAATATTATCCTTGAGGTCCCTGCAGTCCTCTGTGTGATGACCATGTTCGTTGTGGAAGTCACAATTTTTTTTGACATTTCTTTCCCTACTCATCATTGGTGGCGGCTTTTTCCAACCATCCATTTTGTCATTGATGTTGTAGATTGTGGTTCTCGCTGTATTTAACGGAGTATAATTATCAAAAAAATCCGCGAACCTCTCTTCTTCTTTTCGGGCTCTTCCTCCCTGGGGGTTATTGTTTCCTCCGGTATCTTTCTTGAAATTACCTCTTCCCTGGTTATTATTTTGATTGTAGTTGTTGTTACCTCCTTGACTGTTACTCGGATTATTTCCTTTTGCCGGCTGCTGATTGTTGTTATAGCCTGAAATGTAACCTGAATTGTTGCCGGCTGGGGTGGTGATGTTTGAGATTCTCATCATCTCATCTCCCCTTATGTACTCGTTCTCTTTATGCATAACGTCTCCCAGGTTCGTGTATGACTTTCTGCTGAGATATTTTTTGAACTCGCAGTCATGCATTCCTCTCATTAGTGCCAAGAATGCCACCTCTTGTTGTAAATTCAGGATGGTAATCGATTCATTGTTAAAATGGGTGAGGTAGTCCCTCCGAAATTCTCTGTCTCGTTGGACAAATGACAACAATTCCCCTGACATCTTCTTTCGTTTCTGCTTGCTCACGAAGCGTGCCAAGAACGCCGCTTGTAGCCGCCTGAAGCTGTATATGGAATTGGCCTCTATCCCTTTGTACCAACTAGCCGCCACACCGAGAAAAATAGATGGGAACACCTTACACCACATGGCGTCAGAATCTGTGTAAAGCATCATATGTTGGTCAAAGGTGGTGCAGTGATCCTCTGGATCTGTTGAGCCTTCATATTTGCCTGTAGGCATTTTAATTTTTTCCATCCTTTCCTCCAGAATTTCCCTGCACAAAGGAGAGTCTTTTGCCTGGATTGTTGGCCATCTGGAAACTTGGAATATTGGAGCTCTACGCTCGGCTATTGGGGATGACTATTGCTCAGCTTCGAGCTCTTTTGTTTCGATTGGGTTGGGGTGCTTTTTTTGTGTGTTGTATTTTCCTGATTGAGGGATGATAGATGATTTTTGACCGGCGCATGGGGTGTTATAGGTTTTGTTTCGCCATCGTTAACCCCTTCGCCTGAGTTTTGAGCAGGAGTTAGCTCTAATAATGCCGCTATGACAATTGATAGTGTTTTTAACTGCTAGCCAGTGAATATTGCCGAGAGGGGTGACAACTGATCTGTTAGTGTCTGCGCAAGAGGTGTGTGGAGTTGCTCCCTAACAGGAATTTCCCTCTCAACTTCTTCATAGTCATCCTCCACAGTTACCCCCTCTGGGGCCGACTTCTAAGATGTTCCTTATCATCAGACTTATTATCGGTTGCGTTGGTATGAGGATTGTTGGAATGGTAGATGCCGGTTGGAGTTTTGCAATTCCTACTAACTGTGAAGTTGTTACTTTTTCTTGACTCTTTTTAGATTTTTTACTGTTGTCTTTCGCTGAGAGATACATGTTAGTTGTTTAACCGTTAAGATGGATGAGATCCCCTCCTTCTAGCGCCAATTGTTCCGGGTGTGGAGTGGGAACAGCTGTCTGTAGGACTATGAAATCTATTGTAATCGCCGACTGGGATCTACACAATAGAATAGACTAACTAGCCTCGGGGGTGATTCGATGATACCCCCTCTGATGCTTAAATAAGATTATTGAATGTAGTTAGGGTTAACTAAGCAGTAATTGAGTTGAGTGTTTAAGTGTTTCGTACCTCATAGCAATAAAAGAGGTCCTTTTTATATAGACAAACCAGATTATACGGTCGAGTATACTTCTCCTCATAGGATAGTGATCTGTCTGATAGTGACCTCTTGGCGATCGATGATCACGTGGCACCATAATAATGTCGTTAAGGACTCACATAATGCACCGAAAAGGAATAATTACCTTTTATGACCGAAATATCTGCAGGTTAGTTTAACTTAAGTGGAGTTGTACCGGTATGCTTTGATGCCGGTAGAAGTGTAGAACACCATGCGGATCCAAGGGGGGGCCTACCCGGGCCTTGGCCCGCCCCATAGCAGAAAACGTTTATAACTTTTATATACCTTTTTACCGAATTAATATAACTATATGCTGCGTAGCTGCGATGGTTCAACGCCAATGAAGAAAATATTCATAAGTTGTCAATATGCGGGGTGCGATCCATTTCCTCGATTTTTTTGCTTTTGAATACGACCTTGTTTTTACCTTTGAAATTCTTACTTCAAATAACCAAATTGTTTCCATTTTTTTCCCTTAAAGTATCGATCGGTGATTCTTTGTATTTGGTTAAAAAAAAAAAAACCTTTTTATTATATGAGTAATAATATTCAAGTTTTTAATTTTTATACATGCCATATTTATTCTATGTGATTGTTTTCTAATATATATGTTTGTCACTAAGTAACTGCAAAACTAAGATATCTACGGAGTAATTTTTGTGTGAAGATTTTATATAAAAAAGTTACTTTAATTTAGAGTATAGCAGTTTAATGATATCATATTATTGTAAAAATCAATAAAGTGTTGGCCCGCCCTATCATATCATCCTGGATCCACCGCTTACACATATATGACAAATATACCATTATATTATACTCCGTATAATATACCCTCGGAAGACACACTCGGAAGACACAATTAAATGACCATTGACCAATTAGAAAATTTTCGATCATAAAAAAGAGAAGAAAAAAGGCAACCAGTAGTTGTATCACTTGTATATGGCATGTCAACGTGGGTACTCATAGTTGAAGTAGAAAAAAGGCAACCAGTAGTTGTATAACTTATGCTGATTTGGGAAGATATGTATGAAAGATACTCCTTTGTCTTTTATTGTTTGTCCTACTTCCTACTCCTTCTGCCCCATAATATAGTACTCGTTTGACCAAAATCACAGTTATTAAGGTAAAGGATAACATTGGTAATAAAAGAATAGTTATTTGTACTTTCCAAGATAAAGTACATTTAGGTGGCTTTTATAGAGTCCTTTTTTATGATAAAAAAAGGTGGCTTTTATAGAGAGAGAAATTAGAGATTAAATGTGTACACATAATAAATGGGCCTTAAAAAGACAAAAATCAAGAACATGGGTTGAATAAAAGTCAAAAAGTGCAATTTTCAAAGTAAAAATTCTGATTTTTTAGGACAATATTGAAATTACAATTAGTGCATGAGGATATTATGGGTAAAAATAAATGATTTAAAATAGAAATAGGCACATCATTTAGGGACACCATTTTAGGAAAACAGCCACTATATTTTGGGACGGAGGGAGTATAAAATAAATTTGCTTTATTAAAAATGGGTGAGTGAATTGAGAAAAAACAAAAGTGGTGGATACGATCAAATGTATTTGGTATTTTTATGTGAGAGTAATTAAAGTTGTGGTTTCAAGAACATTTATTGTAAAGGGACAATTTTTTGGGGGAAGGACACAAATGGTAAATGTGGTAAACAAATAGAAATAGAGGGAGTATCTTTTTTTTTGGTGAAGAGAGAGGGGCACAAAACACACCTAAACAACAAACAAACCAGGAAATAAAAACAGTACAAGAAGGAAATAAAAGCAAAAAACTAAGGATTGCTGCCTTCAAGCTGCAAGAGCAGAGACTATTCTTGCAATTGTCATTCCACTCAAATCCTCCAATAAAACGTTTCGAAGATCCGAGGGGATCGCCTCAAAGTAGTGAAAGCGCTGCTCCATATCAACTCCAAAGTTTGCGAGCCAATCTGCAGCCCTGTTTGCTTCACGATAACAGTGTTGGATTGCCACTTCCCAACCATGTCTTCTTATCATACTTCTGCATTTCTTGATTATGTGAAAGAAAGGTGAATTCGGAATGGTCGTGTCCATCCGCAATTGAACAACGACCATTGAATCCACAGAGAGTTGGACTCTCCTGTGGCCAGCATTCCATGCTACTGCAAGTCCCCTCATAACCCCCAGCAGTTCAGCCCTTGTGCACGAGCAGCTCCCACATCGAGCAGCAAAGACTTCATGTAATTCACCCCCTGGGCCCCTAATCAGTCCACCACAACCAGCATTACCTGGGTTACCTCTAGAAGCACCGTCTGTATTAAGCTTTACCCAGCCCATTCTTGGAGTCAACCACCTCACAAAGATCATCTCCCTTCCTCTCTTCCTTTTTCCCAGTAATAAGTCCTCCTTTACCATAGCCCTCTTTATTTCTCCTACTCTAGCCATGAGGAACGCGTATTGGTCGAAGGGAACATCAACATTGTCATTAAAGCACCTCAGGTTTCTCCATTTCCACACCCACCATAAGGTGGTAGCAAACACAATATGCCAATCCTCCACCCAAGTTTGGTTATTTTCTTTCAAGTTGTAGGTTACCCATTCAAGAAAAGGTTTAGAAAAAATCTCGTGGTTATTGAACCAAGGAAATTTTTTCACACTTTAATTGCAGCTGGACATTGGCGAAAAATGTGATCGATATTCTCTTCAACGGTTCCACAAGTTTTGCATCGTGGGTTTTCAGTGAGACCACGTATGAACCTGTTCGAGTTAGACATCAACCTGTTCTGGAGCATTAACCATGGGAAGAAACGAATTCTCTGGGGAAATTGAAGTTTCCATACATATTGCCAAGGGATTGTGTTTGTTTCCTCGTCATCATTTCGAACTAATTGTAGTGTAGATTTAATGGTAAATCCTCCCGACGCTTCTCCATCCCAATAAATCCTGCCAATTGCTTCTGGATCATCTTGCAACTCAAAAGATTCAATTACTTTCAGTAACTCATGAGGTAATAGGTCAGCAAATAAGTCGAGCTTCCAGCCAACATTCACATCCCACATCTCTTGTACCTTCATATTCAATACCTCAGGAGGTGGGCTGCGAGTTACCTTCTTAATGAGAGGTACACTGGTAGCCCATGGTTGAAGCCAGAACAAGGTATTGTTTCCATTTCCTACTGCCGGCTTCGCTGCTCCTTGAACATTCCATAACATGATTGTAATTGAAATATTAAACATTGGAAAGTTAGGGTATTTATCATAAATGCGCAGGGGCACATTAGGCAGAATGCTTTGAAACGCCTCCCTCAAGGCCTTCAATGGGTGAACTAGTTCCATAGGTACTTGAATTGTTGACATCAAAACCTTCGGAACATGAACTGGTGGAAGGAAAAAAGTGAGGTTGAGTTCCACCTTGTGGATTAGCGGGTGAACTGACCCCATTGTCGGTCCTTCCGTTCGATAGTCTAGAAAAGTTGTACATTCCGGGGGGATTCGGACCTCTAGCGTGGTAGGTGGTTGAAGAGAATTCATGGTGGACGACTTCCTCACTTTGGGTTTGAGGGTGGGTGGGAGAAGCCAAAAGTCGGGTTCAAAATCAAATTAGGGGTTCGCTGCGCAGAGTTCTCCTTTCCTAGGGCGTTTAAATTATGGGATGGTAAACAACGAGCGTCTACGATTTTATTCTTGGGAGTTTGGTTGCTTTCCTTAAAAGGTTTTGGTCTAGGGCTAAAACTCTTCTTAGCCTGTCCTAGAGTGGCTGTAATCTTACTAGCACCACTACGTACCCCTCATCTTTCTTTGAAGGAAACTGAATCCTTTGAGCCAAGTCGAACTGTCTCATGACTAGTTAAGTCTATGTCTTCCGTATTCACCGAGTCCTGCTTAGTTAAGTTGTGATCCAACACAAAAGAGTCCTCACCTAAATCCACTGTGGGGATAACTTGATTGGTATTATCCTCCTTAATTAAAGGGATTTCCATACCAATATCTTGGACTGTAATATTCCTCTCCAAGCTAGGATCTTTCAAAACTTCCTTTTCCTTGATCGTAACCAAATTTTGTGCCCCCAAATCTTCGATGTGAACGATCTCCTTTCCAAAGTTACCCATATTAGCGTCTTTGTCCATATATTGGCCTAGTACCTCAAATCGAGATCCCGTGATTTTAGTTCCCTGATTATTAGGCTGGACTTTTTCCTTCCAATGTCTGTCTGCCGGCTTACCGGCGTTGGAGTTCTGTTGTGGTTGATCAACGGTGGCATTGGTCTTCTTATTGGAACTAGTTTTGGATTTTTGTGGACTTTTCCGTGGCGGTATTTGAACAAGCATCCATGAGCCATACTGTTATTTTGAAACGGGACTCTTAGTCCCCTGACAACTTTTCGACTGTTCACGAATCGTGCCATTGACTGCTTCCTCCTGGTTCTGAGTTGCAACAAACCTTGGACAATTATCTTCCTTGTGTCCTAATTTTCCACACTTAAAGAAAATTTGACGTAGTCCTTCATACTGGATCATCCAAACTCGTCCATTTAATCTGAACTTCGAAAGGAGAGGCTTAGTAATATCGACCTCGACACATAGTCGAATGTACTGTCCTCTACTCATGGATTCCGTATGTTTATCTATCTTTATCACCTTGCCTATCTTCTCCCCTATCTTCATTAAGAAATTACGATCAAAGTATTCGACTGATAAGTTCGGGATACGAACCCATGCAATTACGACCTTGATTGGTTCTTCATCGGGAATAAAGTTTGGCACCCATTTTCTTATCGTCAAGTAGCTATCACTGATCACCCATGGTCCTTGGGTTAAGACGAATGCGTAATCCTCCATGTTTGTAAACCGTACCACATAGTATGAGCATCCCACATCTGTTAAGGATATATCTCCCTTCAAAGACCATTTATATTTCAAGCTCCTCATTAGGTCTTCATACTGTAATCTCCTATCGAACAACTTGATAATTAAAGCATTCATCCATGGCTGCCTTAATCTCACTTTCTCCTCTTTAGATAGTTGAATTGTTGGGCATAGGGGATCTTCGTCTTCACCTTCTAATCCCTGATCATCATCTGAGATGTCTTCCATATATTCGTTCCCGCCATAGCCTACGTGGGGACTCATTCCAATACCTCCTGTGGCATTGCTGTATGACATGCCGTAACGTCGATGTCCATCCCTCTGTTGGGGTGCCTCCGGGGTAGGTGAAACATGTGTTCCACTCTCTTCTTCCGTTTCCATTGCAGACACTATGTCATAGTAATGTTTCACCTTCTTGTTCGATCGGTGTATGAGATCTGCCTCTTCCGGCGAGGTCTCAACATTTCGCCTTGTTTCGCTCTCTAACATTTCGCCTTTAGTGACTACTGGGAGTATCTAATACTCACTTCGTTCCCTTTTATTTTTTAAGTTTAGTATCATGAGCGCGATTTAACAGATAAACAGTGTGAACAAAGTTTTATTTTTTACTTAAACAATACAAATTATATTTTATAATACTTATATTTTCACTTTTATTCAAAATTTTGGGTAAATGAGTAAAAAAATTAATGTTCCAAAGGGAAAGTATTAGAGATTTAAAGGCCTAATGAATTTGATTGGTTTAAATAATTATTTGGCACGATTTTTGGCACAATATTAGGAACTTTTATGTTATAATATAAAGTAAATATTCAAAGTGTAAAGATTAAAGTCAGACACTAAAAACGGAAAATGTAAAGAATAAAAAGGGACGGAGGGAGTACTAAAAGAAATTGGGGAATAATGTGACAAATGGTATAAATGAGATTTAATTTCAGATATTGGATACCACCCTATGAAATTTTTTCTAACTAAATTAGTTGTCATCCACAGTATATATCCAACATGTATGTTTACTTAATAGGGTAAGTACGGGAAGGTCATCTTACAATCTATCGATTAATCCGATTATTACTACAAGTCGGTCTCTTGGTCATGAGATTAAAACTCATGTTAAATAAGAGATGTTAAATCACATCGTTAGTTTATCTCTTCGTTTTATTTTGAGGTGTTCACAAATATGTAATTTTATTTAAGTAAATTAAGCTTATGTCCATTAAAAAAAACAAGAATATGTAATATCTTATGTCGCACAACTCATTAGTACAAATCGCAGTATATATACTGTCCATTCTTTTTTTTTTGGGGTAAGTAAAGAAAAAATATTTCCAAAAAAAACATGCATCAAAAACATCATAAGTTTATATGAGGAAGTAAAAACGGCATGCTGTGATGTTTTTGTAAAAACATAACAACACCATTCTATGGAACAATAGTACGTATTTTAAAAAATGGTACTTTTTTTTAACGAAATATACTCTTTTTTTAAAAATAAATTGTACTTTTTTAAACGAAAGGGTACTCTCGTTTTAAAGAAATTGTACTTTTTTTAACTGAATGGTACCGCCGTTGCCCTGTTATGTGTGAGGAAACACCTCACATCCTGCCGCATCGCCGAGTTCAAGTTTCTTTACTATGTAAGTAAACTTTTTAGATAAACGGTACTACCAAACCCGAAAAAGAGATAGACAACACACAATGAATCACCTGATCAACCCACCTCGAGTCAAACCCCGTCCTCTCCATAACCGCTTTATGCCCCACTCAACCCTATTACTACGTATAATTAATCGTTCGCCATATACAATTTCAATGGTGTTTGACCGATCTCTCTTGACTTGGTGGTCTATCGTGAAAACTAGATCTTTGACCCAGTTGGTGGTTCCTCGAGAAGCTTGGTTTCTTTAGTTTATTTCCTGTAGTTTGTTTTTTTTTAGTTTATTTTATTTTGTATTTCTCTATATCTATTGATCTTTCCCTAAAATAGGGATACTAAAGATACGTGTACCTTTCCTTTATTTTTAAAAAAATCTAAAATTTCAAATAAAGAGAACCCACCATTATGTAGTTTGTATTAAAACATACTACATATACTTCACAACATTAAAAAAAATAGGTTTATCAAAAATAAGTTTTTGCCATTCAACTTTAATTATGGTCAAACAAATGGACAAACAAGCAGATTTTCCTAAATATTAAATGGCTAAGATTTACAACTATTATAATGGCTATAAATTTTGTATAGCCATTGAAATAATTTCATAAAACCGCCTAAGTTTAGAAGAGAGTAAATGTTAACATCCCATATTCTTCCTAGCATATCCGTAAGCTAAACATTATAAATATTAAACCTTTTAATTTTAATATATATCACATCAACAAAATTTTAAGATAAAAGCAGAAGAAAAAAAAAAGTAAAAATGACATTTAAGAATATCCGCACGTCAAAGATTTCTTTCACACTTTTGTTTGCCATGTCTCTCATCCTCTTTACCCATGCAGCTGGTATGTATCGTCGTTCTCTCTATCGAAAATTTACCAAGTACTTGTGTTCAATGAAAAATATTTATCATATACGAAGTATATATATGCATATTAAAAGAAAATGGAAATGATTTTTCATAAAAGAGAGATTAGAGTGCTCTTCATGATTAAAAGAAAATGGAGTATATTGCATGTTTTTACGTCGGTTTGGATTTGGGATGATCCATCACTAATCTAAGAAAGTCTAAAAATCGACAATAAATATTATACTAGTATGTCTTTGAATTAACTATGTCGTACTATATTATAGTCTTGCGAGAAGACTATCACTATCCTAACTTCTGTGTACCTATCCTTTTAAAAAAAAAACAACTATGTCGTATGATATAATTTTTCACACCCCGTTCACGTTCGTACGTTGCCCCTTATGATGTACTTCGTATACTACATACTCGTATAGGTCTTTTGTTTTGATTTGTTCTTAAATGTTTTTTAATGCGATACAGGAATTCCGGTTATGGGACAAGTGTCGACACAAGCGACGGGAAAAGAGACGGGGGGCTGTATTTCTTTAAACATTCCATGCACTTATAAATCCAATGATTGTAGTGCTCCATGCCAAAGAAAATTAGGCCCCATTCTCGACTTCTCTTTTTGTGTATATGGTGGACAATTTTGTGAATGTTGTTATGTTAAGAAAAATTAGAGCCATTTTTAGAAAGTAATTCCAAACTACCATCAATTATTTAGACATAAATTTTAATTTCATGTGATGTGTCAAAATAATATATAATCACGTTTTGTTTATGATGTTTTAGCACTTTTGATTTATGCCAAATTAGTTTTTATTCTAAAGTAGTTCCAATTTAGAAGTTTTCTTACTATTATCTTTTTTAACCTTCTCATTATTTTGCGCCAGAAAGAAACTGTTCAATAAAACCATTTAGCAACAATTTTACGTGTCCCGCTTGTGCATAGTTTAAACAAAAAAAATGATTAAAATATCAAGACATTCCAAAAATTTTATATCAAGATATTTTTAAAAAAAAATTTACATCATAGTTTAAACAAAAAATATGATTAAATTGTTCAATAAATTGGGCGGCCTGACAAGATGAGTAAGTGGGCGTGTGAGCCTGCTAAGAAAGGGGAAGGTTACTCTTCCTGGGCTTGGGCCTCAACAATAGGCTCATAATTCCCAACACAATGTTTTATATCACAACATGAGACTATCTCCTTCTCTTCAAGCTAAAGTGTTTTATGAACAAATAAAATTACCCTAAAGTTGGGATGGGTTCATACTTCATACTTCACAGGGTCTAGGCAGTGGAGAATGTAGAAATATTATTTAGTGAATTCAAATTATTAATTGAAATTTTCGGGGGGTTTCAAATGGTTAATTTTATGGAAAAACTCAAAAAAATTTAAGTATTTGCAATAAAAATTTCAATTTTGCAAATTCAAATGGGGTCAATTGACCCCTCGCTTTACTTAGTGGCTCCACCACTGGGTCTAGGTCGGGTCATCAACTCATGCACCTCCCTATCCATAAGCTATGCTAATTGTTTTTCCACAAGCATTATGGGTAAAAGGCTAGTCTTTCAACTTCAACACAAAATTACAACTTTGAATTCAATTATACATCGTACTAAATATTTCATGAGCAATTCAGGTTCAAAATACTTAGGTAGAACTAAACAAAACATAATGTTTAACTATTTAATTAAAATATAAATATTTGGTAGTGTCAGTTCTGACATTCAGTGGGCCCTAGGCAAAAAAAAAATTATGGACTCCATGTATAAATAAGGACTTCAAATTTCAAAATACGCATAGAAATCTATGAATAAGCACTTTCCGCATGTGGTATTCCCTTTGATTCAGGCCCTGTTCTTTTGGACTTTATTGCAGTTCCATTCAGTTCAGTTCAGTTAAGCTTCATTCAATTCAATTCAGGTCAGTTCAAAAGAACGGATTCATCTTTCTTTGGAGTTATTTTTATTCTTGATATTGCAATAAGTAAAATTGACAATTATTACTTCAAAAGAACGGATACATCTTTCTTTGTAGTTATATATATCTATTATTATAAATTATTATTATCATTATTATTACTTAAATATTACTATTATTATATTAATATTATATGTAATTATTGTTATTAATAAATAATTATGATTATTGTAGTTATTATTTATTATTATGAGTATGGTTATAAATGTTAACATTATTATTTTTACTATTAATATTATAATTCTTATTGATATTGCTAAATTATCACTACTACAATATTGGCATATGCGCGAGAAAAATTGCAAAATAACGATGTAAATATTTATATATAAACATCATAAGTACAACACAAATTTATTATTTATTATTTATTATTTATTATTTATTATTTATTATTTATTATTTATTATTTATTATTTATTATTTATTATTTATTATTTATTATTTATTATTTATTATTTATTATTTATTATTTATTATTTATTATTTATTATTTATTATTTATTATTTATTATTTATTATTTATTATTTATTATTTATTATTTATTATTTATTATTTATTATTTATTATTTATTATTATTATTTATTATTTATTATTTATTATTTATTATTTATTATTTATTATTTATTATTTATTATTTATTATTTATTATTTATTATTTATTATTTATTATTTATTATTTATTATTTATTATTTATTATTTATTATTTATTATTTATTATTTATTATTTATTATTTATTATTTATTATTTATTATTATTATTTATTATTTATTATTTATTATTTATTATTTATTATTTATTATTTATTATTTATTATTTATTATTTATTATTTATTATTATTATTTATTATTTATTATTTATTATTTATTATTATATTATTTATTATTTATTATTTATTATTTATTATTTATTATTTATTATTTATTATTTATTATTTATTATTTATTATTTATTATTTATTATTTATTATTTATTATTATTATTTATTATTATTATTTATTATTATTATTTATTATTTATTATTTATTATTTATATTTATTATTTATTATTATTATTTATTATTATTATTTATTATTTATTATTTATTATTTATTATTTATTATTTATTATTTATTATTTATTATTTATTATTTATTATTATTACTTATTACGTATTACTGATTATTTATTACTTATTATTTATTACTTATTATTTATTACTTATTACTTATTACTTATTATTTATTAGTTATTATTTATTATTTATTATTTATTATTTATTATTTATTATTTATTATTTATTATTATTATTTATTATTTATTATTTATTATTTATTATTTATTATTTATTATTCATTATTTATTATTCATTGTTTTATTATTTGTTATTTATTATTTGTTATTTATTATTTCTTATTTATTATTTCTTATTTCTTATTTCTTTTATCATTTATCATTTATCATATACTCCCTCCATTCCTTTTTGATCTTCCTGTTTCTATAAATGTCATTCCTATTTGATCTTCCTGTTTCTATTTTTGGACATGATTTTTTACCATAAATTTCCCCACCTTCCCTTATTTAATTCATTCACATTTCTCTATTCACCCACCCAACCCCACTTTTATGATTTTTATTACTTTAATAAAAATATCTTCTCTCTCCTTCATTTCTAGCTTTATTACTTTTCTTCATTTATTTATTATTTTCTCTTACACCCAATCATTACTCTTACATCCAATCATTAAAAGATTCCATTTTCTTATTTTCCACCCCAAACACCAAATAGGAAGATCATTTAGGAATGGAGGGAGTAACATTTATCATTTGTCATTTATTATAGGAAATTTTGGTATTTACTACCTTTAAAATACACCACTTTTGTATTTACTACCTTATGAAATTTTTATTTTAAATTACTACCTTAAACTTCCAGATTCTTTTTGTTTACTACCACTTTACAGTTTTCTCATTTTAAAATTAAGATATCTCCTTCGTTTCTTAATCGTTTAAAGTGATTCGAAGTTCATTATTTTCCTTTTTCTATAGGGATTTCATTGAGAACGTCATTTCAAAAAAAATCGTTTGATAATTCGTAACATTTTAAAATTTTAAAAATAATATTTAATTTGTTTAAACTTTTACGAAATGTTAAAAGGTAAGATCCCTATGGAATCCTTACATATAAATGAGAAGAATGAGCTTTGAATCACTTAAAATGATTAAGAAACGAAAGAGATATCTCAATTTTAAAATAAGAAAACTGTAAAATGGTAGTGACTACAAATAAAATGGAACTTTAAGGTAGTAATTTAAAATAAAATTTTCATAAGGTAGTAAATACAAAAGTGGTATATTTTTAAGGTAGTAAATACCAAAAAATCCTTTATTATATATTATTTATTATTTACTATTCATTCAGTTCTATTCAATTCTGTTCAGTTCAGCTCCATTCAGTTCAGTTCAGTTCATCCAAACAAAGTTCAGAAGAACAGGGCCTCAATACGCTTGTTTATATTTTTACGGTACATTTTCTTACATACTACTCCCTAGATATAAATCAGATGCACCCTTATTTGTATGCATGATGTCGTTATTAGAAAGATAGAGAATATATTTTCCCCTATCTATAGGATTCACGAAGAAAAATGTATGAATGAACTTGATCGTACATCTTGTAAGAAGAGTACGACAAGTTAATTTTTATATGACAAAATTCTTAACACATGCAAGTAAATTTCAGAAATGCTAATGTTTTTAAAAATTATAGGTTTCAATTTTCACCCTTTCCTCCCCCCCTCTCTCTCTCCTCGCTGCTCCACTTTCCCCACGGAGGCACCGCGACCTCCCTCGCAGCGGCCGGTGCTTTCCCCATTTCTTCTTTACTTCCGGAGGCCAAATCTCTAACGCAGTAGCAGCACCAGCACCGCAAACAGCAGCACCAACAGCACCAGCACCGCCAACAGCAGCGGCAACGCCAATCAATTTTGTGCTCACTACGTGGCTGCGTGAGAAAGACTGATGATTCATTTGTCTTTTATACAACCTGGGTTGGCCTCTTCTCTCACTTTTACGATGTGGGATGGGTTGATTTCAACTTCTAAACTGAAATTTTGAAACTGCCTTAAATTTCTAACCGTCAATTACGGAGGTTTAGACGTTTATTGCTTTACTGCTCTTTAGTTTTAGGTATTTTGTAATTAAAATTAAATTGCTAAATTTTGGAGGATATTTTCTTCCCTTATGAGTAGATATTCTTTCCTGATTTAAAGAAGATTTTAGGTTGATGTCAAAGCAAATTTTATGGGCCCATGAAGAAGAATTTGGGCGTTAGTTTATTGCAGTCAAACAGGTTTATCAATCGCTAACTGCTGTACCCGGGTACAGCCAGCTCTGGCTGTACCCCCCAAAAACGACACGCTCATATTGTTTGTTCATTCTTGTCGACTGTTTGTTCTTTTTTATTGTACTGTTTGTTCATTCTTATTGTACTGTTTGTTCTTTCTTGTTGTACTGTTTGTTCTTTCATGTTGTTTTTTAAATTCATCATCAAATTTTCATAATTGTCGTATTTTTTGTTCTTTCTTCTGGAATTTTATGTTCTTTTTTATATTGTTTGTTCTTTCTTGTTTATTTGTTTGTTTATAATAATCATATGGTTAATGTACATAATTAAACTCTTCATTAATCTTTTATTCTTTCTTTTTGTATTGTTTGTTCTTTGAATTTTATGTTCTTTTTTATATTGTTTGTTCTTTCTTGTTTATTTGTTTGTTTATAATAATCATATGGTACGTTAATGTTCATAATTAAACTCTTCATTAATCTTTTACTCTTTCTTCTTGTATTGTTTGTTCTTTCTTGTTGTACTGTTTGTTTTTTCTTGTTGTTTTTTAAATTCATTCATCAAACTTATTGTTGTATTGTTTGTTCTTTCATGTTGGCTTTAAAATTCATCATAAAATTGTTCATAATTGTTGTATTGTTTGTTCTTTTTTCTGGAATTTTATGTTCTTTTTTATATTGTTTGTTCTTTTTTGTTGAATTATTTATTTTTTCTTGTTTATTTGTTTGTTCACAATAAATATATGGTTAATGTTCATAATGAAATTTTTCACTTCATTGGTCTTTTATGTTTTTACAAGCGCCTATATTGTTTATTTCCAAATAAATAAATAAATGTTCATTTTCAAAATAGTAAATGTTCATTCCAAATAAATAAATAAATGTTCAATTCCGAAATAGTAAATGTTCATTTCCTAAATAGTAAATGTTCATTTTTGTAGTTTATTTCCAAATAAATAAATAAATGTTCATTTCCAAAATAGTAAATGTTCATTCCAAATAAATAAATAAATGTTCATTTCCGAAATAGTAAATGTTCATTTTTGTACCAGTATTTTTTCTTTCTTGTTGTATTGTTTGTTCTTTCATGTTGACTTTAAAATTCATCATAAAATTGTTCATAATTTTAGTATTGGCTGTTCTTTTTTCTGGAATTTTATGTTCTTTTTTATATTGTTTGTTCTTTTTTGTTGAATTATTTGTCCTTTCTTGTTTATTTGTTTGTTCATAATAAATATATGGTTAATGTTCATAATGAAATTGTTCACTTCATTGGTCTTTTATGTTTTTACAAGCGTCTATATTGTTTATTTCCCAATAAATAAATAAATAAATAAATAAATGTTCATTTCCAAAATAGTAAATGTTCATTCCAAATAAATAAATAAATGTTCATTTCCGAAATAGTAAATGTTCATTTTTGTAGTTTATTTCCAAATAAATAAATAAATGTTCATTTCCAAAATAGTAAATATTCATTCCAAATAAATAAATAAATGTTCATTTTCGAAATATTAAATGTTCATTTTTGTACCAGTATATTAATGTTCATTTTAAACAACACAAAACGACATCGTTTTGGATGGGGGTACAGCCAGCTTTGGCTGTACCCGGGTATAGCCAAAAATTTGCGCAGGTTTATAAGTGTAAAAAGCTGTAAAACTGCGTAGGGTATTTTAGTCATTTACGCTGGGGACACGAAAAGCGTGATTACGATATTAACCCTCCCCTCTTCCCTTATGTAATAGAGATTATTCAATTGATCTATAATCTGTTACAGGTTATCTTTGCAAAATTAATTTTAATATAATACAGAAAAAAAAATTGTAAAAGTAATTCAGACATACTTTCATTAAATAATACTCCCTCCGAATTTAAATGTTTTTCCTATTTCACTTTTTGACACTATTCACAATTGAAGAGAATTTTATTAATTACGTTCGATATATAAGAAAAAACATAGTCACGCGGGTCGTATTTGATTCGTCTCAATGAGTACTTTAACAATATGAAAATTTTATAATTTTTAGTAACACTTAATAAAGATATTAACGATGTAAAATACGCATTGGCAAATGTGCCAAAGTGAAATAGGAAAAGCATTTAGATTCAGAGGGAGTATAATAATAATAATTTATTATTCACATAATCATCCGTGGTATCGCCCGGATCCAATTAATACTTGTTTTAATATTAAACATAGTCTTAATAATTTTGGTCATCATAATAATCGGTGAACTATTTATTATTGGATCAGTTTAGCTAAACTTCAAACAAACATTTAAATCATTGCAGCTTCAAAATGTAATATTCATATCATTAATAAAGTATGTTTGCAATATAATAACATGTAGGAAATACTTTTTAAACTCTATCACGATATATCCACCTTTAAAACTGTACTATTCTAAAATGTTTGTCTCATCTTTTTTTTAATTTCAATCAAGATCGAATGGACACACAAACTGTTAAAGTATAACCTTCTCAAACAATACATGTATGTTGTGCCATAGTAATAAAGTTAATCAATTAATAAGGCTAAGGACTATAATACCATATCATTTTAAGGTGCAATTTCCTACGATTTTTTAAGGTAGAATCTCTCATTTGATAATAGGTATTGTCAGACACCGTATTTGAAATTTGAGGACGCACGCGGAAGTTTTGATGGACCCGAATTATGTAACAAAATTGTATTTTATCATTAATTTGGTAGAACACTTGTTTCTACCCTCACTCATGTTTTTGTGGGAGCTCTCTTGATTGGTTCACCCCTAAACTTATGCAAATACAACCTATTTATAGTTGTTCATTCTCTAGAATTTTCTATCTCCTTCACTAACTAGATTTTTCTAGACACTTAATTAGATATTTTTCAAGTAAATTCTAGACATTATTTTGTCTATATTTTTCTTCACATTTTACTACTCGATTTTTATATGATACATTCTAGATTTAGATTTTTCTAGATTAACATTTTAACAATATCCATATTAACTTGATAAATCTCTTTCAACCTTATATTTAAAATCTTAGGTTATAAATTCTTTTTAAAAAATAAAAAAATCACGCACCTTGAGGATAAAAGACCATTTCCTTGTGTTGGGTTTGAGGATTGGGGCCGGACGGAGCCCTTGCTGCATCAACAAAGACCGAAGGCAGTATAACTAGTAGCAATAGAAGCCAACTTAGAAACATAGCCCTAGCTACAACACATCCCTTTTGACTAGCCATTGTTTGGGCTCCCAATTGACTATCAATTGGGCCACTAAGTCCAAAGCCCAATGGCTCAATATAGCAGCGTCAGACCCACAAGCACTACATTCCAAAAGGCTATTCAGCCACCAATCAAGGCCCAAGGCCCACTTGCAATAAATGACCTAAGGGGATTTATTGTACAAACACTATAAATAAGCCGTCATGGCTCACATACCAAGGTACGTCCATTTCACGCCTTAAGACTACTCTTCTAGAGAACTTCTCTCTCTAGAATCCGAGCGTTGTTCTTACTTAGGCATCGGAGGGGCTTTCCTCGGAAACACCCCCGAGGCTAGTAACTTGTTTATTGTGCAGGTTGACTTGGACACGACACATTCGAGCTAGCAAGATCTTCAACACACACAAAAAGGGCCTTCGTCGAAGCCCATTGTTTCATCCACTTCAACACCGGAACAATTTGGCGTCGTCTGTGGGGACGAACACTTGAAAGCTCCGAAAAACACTTCACTTTTCACGTAAAAAATGGAAATTCCCAACAATGACAACCGGGTGGGAGATGTCCTTGTCCAAACGGATTCGGAATCCGATGGAGGGGAACAGCTGCACTCAGTGGCGAGATCGCAGCCAACTAGGGCCACCGCCACAACCAGCAGACCACTCCCTTCTCGAGAAGAGCTCGCTGCGGCCATGACCATCATGCAGAACTTCCTCTTAAGCGAGAAAGAACAAGCCTAGGCAGCAGCACGGCGAGAGGCGAGGAGAGCTAGGCGACAGGTCTTGCTGAACATGCCCTCGAATGACGAGGACAATGTGAGGCCCGAGCAAGATCTCTCCACAATGTCAGGAACACACCTGATGACAATGTGGAGAGAGAGCACGTGGGACACGCAGCAGAGAGCTGCACAGCAGCCAGAGTGGTTCGCAACGCCGTCTCCAACACCGCAAGCTCTCCAAAGCGGGGCAAGTGATCGCACTCGGATCCGAAGCTCGGTCCATAGCAGACTGCGACCTTCATTTCATGATAGGCTGGGTAGCCCCTGTGGGTCCAGTAGACAACCCGAAGGCAGTGGCCAGTCGAGAAGGAGAAGGAGAAGTGAACGAACTCCTAGCCCCCTACACGCCCCCGAGCAATCCCTTAGAGGGAACTCGAAGAGAGAAGGTATCAGGGCGAGGCTAGGAAAGAGGATCATGACTCCAGCATCGTCCCCATTCTCGGATGACATTGTCATGGAGACGATCCCCAAAGTGAGGCTGCCAGCACACTTGACATACAGCGGGATTACGGATCCGAGGGATCACGTCATCTCCTATGAACAACAGATATTTCTAAGTCCCTACTCCGAAGCCTGTTGGTGCAAATACTTCCCAACCACGCTGACAGGAGTTGTGGGAGAATGGTGCAGATCGTTGCCGAAGGGATTGATCAAAAGTTGGAAGAAGCTGAAGAAGAGGTTCTGTGTGCAGTTCGTGAGTAACAATCGCCCAGAACGAACCACTGCCGAGCTAACTTCTATACAGCAAGAAAGGGACGAAAGCATGCGAGACTTCATGGCCAGATTCATGAAAGAATCCACCAACATCCCGAACCTGCAGCCAGGCGTGGCAATCTTCGCCTTGAAGCACGCGCTACGGGAGGGAAAATTTTGAGACAAACTGACAATGAAAAACCCCTCCAAGATAGCGGACGTGCTCCAAATGGCAGATGCGTTCATCAGAACAGAAGAGTTCAACAAGGCCGCAGCAAGGCTAAGAGGATCCTCTGATCCGAAAGATAACAAGGCAAATCAGAGTAAGCCCGAGGGCAACTCGAGAAAGGGGAAAGAGAAGGTGGGTGCGAGAGAGGCGAGCCCAAAGAAGGATGGGAAAAAGGGTGAATTTCAACCCAAATACACCAACTACACTCCACTCGCCATACCCCGAAGATAAATTTTCAATCTCCACAAAGATGATGAAAAGTGGAAGCTACCAGACAAGCTCAGATCCAACCCCCTCCGTAGGAACAAGAACAAGTGGTGTGAGTTCCACGATGACTTCGGCCATACCACTGAGGAATGCAACTCGCTGAAGGACAACATCGAGGACCTCATTCGCCGAGGCTACCTAAAGCAATACTTGCTCGACCGTAGAACGAAGAGGGAAGAAAAAGAGAAAGAAACATCTGGAAAGCTACAAGAGCAGGCCCAGAGAAGAGTCCATGAGACCGAGGGGCAAAAGAAGAAACCAATTCTCGTGGTGTTCGGAGGACAGAGGTCCGGCCACGCCAGCAAGAAACACTTAAGAGCTCTCTCCCACCGAGTCAACTTCAGCAATGTTGGGGAGAACCAGCCTACCCCCACGAACATGACCTTCACTGCTGACGACTGCCTCGGGACCCAGTACAAACATGACGACCCGTTGGTGATCGAAATGGATCTCAACAACCACAATGTCCACAGAGTACTAGTCGATGGAGAAAGCGCCGTCAATATCATCTTCAGGAACTGTTTCGAGCAGCTCATCCTCGAAGAGGGAGAAGAGTCACTGACCAAGGTCAGCTACCCATTGATTGGATTCAATGGATCCACAGCTATTCCCCGAGGAAAGATCACCCTACCCGTCACAATCGGCCAAGGCCTGAAGGCGAGAAACGTCCGAGAAGAATTCCTGGTGATGGATTGCGACTCAGTGTATAACGTCATCATGGGACGAACCATGATCCACAAGATACAAGCAGTCCCATCCACATACCATCAGATGATGATGTACGTCTCGGATGCAGGCTTCGCCGAGCGGATAAAAGGCGACCAAGAGGTGGCAAGATCAACCTGTCACACGGCCATCCGAAAGCCGAAGCTAGGAGACAGTCCTGAGGACGAAGATGAGAAGATCCCTCCCCCAGGTGGAGAAAAAGAGGCCAAGAGGAGAAAGGCAAAGCCGAGCAGTCTGGTAAAGCCCGCAGAGGTTGATGCTCGACCAGAGACCCTGTCCCCCGAACTAGACCAAGAAATGGAAGATATTCCCCTAGAGGATGATTCAGACAGAAGTATCCGAATAGGCAGAGGCCTAGGCTCGGGACTTCGAATAGAGTTGATCCAATTGCTGAGGGATCACAAAGACATGCCAGGGATAGATCCGAAGATGATCTGTCACAAGCTGGATGTCAGTCCCGAAGCTCGTCCAATCAAACAAAAGAAAAGAAACTACTCCTCGGAGAAAAACAAAGCTATCGCCGAAGAAGTAAAGAAACTGCAAGAGGCAGGCTTCATCGAGCCATGCATATACCCCAAGTGGTTGGCCAATGTGGTCATGGTCAAGAAAGCGAATGGCTCATGGCGCATGTGCGTCGATTTCACTGATCTGAACCGAGCCTGCCCAAAAGATTGCTATCCCCTCCCGAGGATAGATCAGCTAGTGGACTCAACCAGTGGTCATGCATTGCTGAGCTTCATGGACGCCTTTTCAGGTTACCACAAAGTGTTCATGCACCCTGACGATAGAGCGAAGACCGCCTTCATCACAAGCGCGGGAGTGCTCAACTACAGAATGATGCCCTTCGGATTGAAAAATGCCGGAGCCACCTACCAAAGACTAGTTTATCACGTCTTCGCCGATCAAAAGGGAAGGAACGTCGAGGTTTATGTGGACGATTCCATAGTAAAAAGCGTGAAAGAAGAAGATCACATCAAAGACTTGGCTGAGACCTTCGCCAACCTGAGGAAATACAACATGAAATGGAGCCCGAAGAAATGTGTCTTCGGGGTAAAGTCAGGGAAGTTCCTCGGATTCATGGTGAGCGAAAGGGGAATAGACGCGAACCTGGACAAGGTCCAGGCCGCGCTAGATTTGCCCGAGACGAGGACAAAAAGAGACGTGCAAAGGCTAACAGGCAGGTTAGCCGCACTGTCAAGATTCATATCGAAAGCTTCGGATAAAGGGGCATCCTTCTTCAAAGCTCTCAAACCTAAGACCCTCCCAGGAGGAGAAGCAGAACCCATCAAAAAGAAAGGCGTCCCGAGGAAAGTGGACCCCGAGTTGACATGGGAACAAGAGCAAAGAGACGCATTCCAGCAACTCAGGGCTCACTTAGCTCAACTGCCGACGCTAGCCAGGCCAAAAGAAGGGGAAACTATGTACTTGTACGTCGCAGTCAGCCCCGGAACCGTAAGCGCAGTGCTCCTCGGGAGGAGGAAAAGAAGCAACAACCAATCTATTTTACGAGCCGAACCTTGACAGACGTCGAAACTCGGTACCCGCTCATTGAGAAAGTAGCATACGCGGTGGTGGTAGCAGCTCGGAAACTGAGACCCTATTTCGATTCCCATCAAATAGTGGTGCTAACTGACCAACCACTGGAGAAAGTGCTAGACAAAATAGAGAGATCGGGAAGATTGGCTGCATGGGCTTTCGAGCTATCTGAGTTCGGGATCAAGTATCAGCCAAGGACAGCCATCAAAGCGCAAGCGCTCGCAGACTTCTTGGCCGAATGCTCATATTAGGAAATGCTAGATGACACCAAAAGGACATGGGAGGTCTACACTGACGGATCTTCCACTGTGAACGGCTCGGGAGCCGGAGTAGTACTGATACCCCCAGTGGGAAAGAGCATAGAGTACGCCCTAAAGTTCGGTTTCAAAGCAACCAACAAGGAGGCCGAATACGAGGCCACTGAAGGAAATAATGCCCTTGGTCCAAGTATGCATTCAATGTTAAGTCTAATAAATGCGGTTCAGTATTAATTAACAAGTTAATAATTCCGTGAGATCAAGTGAGCTGAATGCCTAGCTAGAGGCCGCTTCAGTTCAAGTAGAATTAATGATATTAAATCCACATCTT
Source organism: Spinacia oleracea (assembly GCF_020520425.1). Taxonomy (NCBI): domain Eukaryota; kingdom Viridiplantae; phylum Streptophyta; class Magnoliopsida; order Caryophyllales; family Amaranthaceae; genus Spinacia; species Spinacia oleracea. The sequence continues at coordinate 64,108,923 of NC_079492.1, forward strand.
ACTCTTGACTGAACCCGTAGGGTCACACAAATAGTACGTAAACGGATCAAGTATTTAATGGCATTAAATACTCCATCTATGGATATTCGGAATCGACGGATCTTGGTTTCAGTGGGAGCTGAGATCGTCACAGGCAAGAAATGAATACTCCGGAAACGATGATATTGCCGGAAACGGAAATATGGATCGTATCGGAAATATAAATATTATCCAAGTCGTAGATGTTGCCGGAAACGGAAACATGGTACGTATCGGAAAATATTATTGGAAATGGAAATATTGCCGGAATCGGAAATATTGCCGGAAACGGAAATATTGTCAGAATCGGAAATATTATCGAAATCGGAAAATAATTCCGCAAACGGAAATATTAAATATTTGTTCGAAACGAAAATTAAATCCGGAATCGGAAATATAAAATATTGTTCGTATCGGAAATGAATTCCGGAATCGAGAATTTAATCGGAAGCGTATCGTACGAATTAGCATCGGACGAGGCCTGCCAGACGAAGGCCCAGCACGAAGCCGGGCCATCGCCCAGCAAGCCAAGCGCAACAACCACACGCCAAGCATACGAACAGGCCCAGCGCAAAAGTCAGGCCCAGTCGAAGCTTGGGCGCGCACGCGGACAAGGCTGCGACAGTGGGCATTGCGCTGTGCGCTCGGCGTGGGCCGCAAGGCCTGCGTGCGGGTGTGCGGTGCTTGTGCGCCACTCGTGTGTGCTACTCGAATCCTAAGGCTACCGGGATTCGTAATATGATTAAATCTAATCCTAATAGATAAAGTTCGTTTAATTAGAGTCCTAGTAGGATTATAATTAAATAGATTTGTATTCTAATAGGATTATAATTCCTTTCCATAAACTCTATAAATAAGTGCCTAGGGTCACAGATTTACATCGAGTATTCAAAGTGAGTTTTTGAGAGCAAAATTCAATTACACAATTGCCTATAAAGTGCCGAAAATAATAGTACCTTAAGGGCGATTCTAGTTGGTCAATCTTAAGGCGGATCCGGACGTGCTGTGGACTATCTACGGAGGGACGACACTTGGAGTCCTAAAGACTTGTTCTTGTTCGGTTCGGGCGCAGCTAGGGAAGGCACGCAACAAAGAGTATGCATCTAAACTATGCTAAATGATTATGTGTAAATAATATGTATTCCTGGCTTAATGGTTTTTCCGCATGATTTATGAATTGTCATATGTATCATAACCTAACAGTGGTATCACGAGCCTCTTATTATTTTCATAATCTAAATTGCATGAACATGGTTAAATATTACAAATTTGCAAGAATTAAAAGGGGTGATTAATTTTCGTAATTGTTAATTAATTGCAAATTGCGTTTATTTAATTATACGTACGCAGTTTTTCGGCAGTTTCTTCGTTACTCATCCAAATCGAGTGATTTTTGTGTCAATTCCGCATGTAAAAGGCATTCTAAATTTTGACAAAAACAGTATTTTTCTGCCGAACCCAGAATTCTCAAATTCGAAGCCTAACTATGACTTTTCGGAGGTTTTAGTTTTTCGAATGCAAAATTTCGTAAATTTAAGATGTTAAATTAAATATTTGCGATTCTTGTTGATAAATCTTGAATTTTTGATTGACCTACTGTATATGTTTAACAAGTTTGAATGCCTAGCCTTGTTAATTATGCAATCTAATTTGTAATTATGATTAATTTGTTGAAAATTGGAATAATTTAGAATTAATTTGATTTTCATAATTAGTTATAATTTAATTAGATACCTATGATTAAAAACCACCATAAAAATTGTAAATTTATGTTAAATTTTAAAATTTTTATGACCTAGACTTGAATCCATGTTAGTCGGAAATCAATTGATAATAAATTTTTGATTTTTCGCCCTAAAATTATGAAATTAATATTAATTATTAATTTGTCATTAATTTTAAATATAAATTTTTTAAAGTTTATGCGATACGCTCATATAACTTGCACGCACAAAGCAATGGACGCTACGTGTTACCCTTAAGGGGTGTTGTATAGTGCGGGCATGTGACGACGAGCAAGGGAGCTCGTCGCCCATGCGGCACGAATGCAATGAGCAAGGCCATGGTGCACGAGCACAAGGCAGCAGCCCTGCCTTGTGTCGTGGGCTGTGAGCAATGGACGAATGGGCGAGGGCGAAAGCAAGGCATAGCAGTCGCGTGTGGGCAGCAAGCGAGCTGCGCCACAGCGCGCACTGCCTCGCGCGCAGCGAGCGCAAGCTCGCGTACCACGAGTGCTACGCCCAGCGTCGATGCCTCGCGCAGCGAGCGATGGCTCGCAGGATCGAGCGCCGGCAAGCGCGCGTAGCGAGCGCTGGCTCGCATAAAGCGAGCGCTGGCGAGCGAGCGCTGGCTCGCATGAAGCGAGCGCTGGCGAGCGAACGCAGCGAGCGATGGCTCGCGTGCATCGAGCGCTGGCGCGCGCGCAGCGAGCACCAGCTCGCGTGATGTCTTGCGAAGGAGAGCAACAGCAGCGATGCGACGCAGCGCATGGGCTGCGCGCACATGGCCAGCGATGGCTGTGTGCGTGTGACCCATGGGCGTACGTTGCGTGGGGTTGTTGCGTTACGATTAGATCGTTTTGAAATTTTAATTTGAAATTTTCAGTTTACGTAATTTTAATTAATTTTAAAATTAATAATTTAAATTATTTTCTTGGATTTTAATTTTGAATATTGTAATTATAATAAATTTTATTTATTCTAATTATTTTACTAAAATTAAAATCATGCATTAATTTAAATACGACTGAAATTAAATTAAACTTTTTTGGATTCAATTATAAATTTATATGAGCTTTAAATTTTAATTAAATTTGTATGTTTCCGGTTAGACTAGAAATAGATTTTTATGTTTAAAATTAGTAAAGCGTATGAATTTATTGGTTTAAGTGGGAGCCCTTTTAGTCATAAACTCTTGATTAGGTCTACAAATCCTTAAGGTTAAAACAACTTGATTAGAATTAATAAGGACTGAATAATTGGTAGATTATTGGTGCCCTTGATTAATTGCTGCAAATGTTTACGTGATGCATAATGTGTTTTACTAACCAGCTATGTGGGCCATTCATGATAATGAATGGGTGAATGGTATATATATTGTATATGTACTGTTTTGCAGGTTATGAAGTGACTAGTATGGCCCAAATAGGATAGAAAATATGGTCTGCGTACCATTAATTTGAATGTAATTGGTCTAAAGTACCAAAGTTGTTTTTTAATTCAAATATGGTCTGCGTGCCATCAAATAGTTGTAATTAGTTTTAATTATAGCTTATCCTATTTGAAGAAAATGGTGCCTCCCACGGAGATTTTCAAGACGGACTTTGAAGTTAAAGCTTCAAGATGAAGTCGGGCCATACTAGATCACATTTATCTTATGCATGTTTTAAGTTATTTATTGCTTTTAAATATGTCTTAAAATGCATGAGATCAAAAGCTTGATTATGTTGCATGATTAAGGATTTTAGTTCACTTAAAATCTAACCAACATAGTAAGAGCCTTAAGTTCCAAACTTAAAAATTGAGTTAAAAGGTGCCATGCCAAAATATACACTTGCTTGGATATCCTTTACATCAATCTAGTAATAGTTTTCGCTCAGCGAGGTGTTACTTATTGGTCCTAAAGGGGCAAGGTACACAAATAATTGTGAGTACATGTTAGTTTTGGTGAAACTCAACGATATAAGTAAGGAGTCCTTTTATGTCGTGGCAAAATCGATAGGTTTACCTAATAAGTTCTTAGACGTACCTATCAACCAAGAGTAGTTTCTAGACTATTAGCAAAAGGCTTTTGCTTACCTAAAATGTTTTAGAATTGAGTCGACAAACTGTGCTTAATTCTTCAATGGTTTTAGGGTCTTGGAATCATTTTATTCACACCTGCCGGAACAATAAATTCGAATAAAATGCTAATAACTTGTTGAAATTGCATGATTGCTTTAATTTTCAAGTTATTACTCATGATAAATGTTTAGACTTTGCATGCTTCAATGTATGTTTTAATTATTGTTTATAATTAAATATCTTGCACTGCAGTAAATCCTTTTAGAAAGGTAACAGTAAATTTCCTCGATTGGTAGTGAATCCAAGAACGATTCACGGAAATGAGAGATGTGAGCAATTTTAAAATGTACGTTTCTTTTAGCGACTTTTATGGTTGTTTTCGAATATCAAAATCGAATGGCAAACCAATTGGTGCTTGTGAATTCAAAATACACTGTAGTTTTGAGATCATAAAGCATTGAGCTTAAACGCTCAGCTTTACCAATGGTTAACAACCTAATATCTTTGTCCATTTAATTCTCGAATGAGTCTAGTCCCTAGACATTCGAATAGATCGATGCTTAGAGAACTTTAGAAGCTTCTGGTAAGATCATCTAGTTGAAACTGAATATTCAACATAAATTAAATGGAAATAAACTTGTTGGGGTGACATTGAACATGTCTAACAAAGTATAAAAGTCAACACTAAAGAATTCAATTCTTAAGACTATAAGAAAGGGTACAAGAAATAGGAAAACGAGGAACAAATGAAAGGAATTTACGATTCCGTTTCTACCTATAAGTTTATGTTTAAAGAGAAGTGACCTAGCAATCAAACTTCCTTGGTATCATATACCGCTTGAGGTTCTTACTTCGGTAATAACTCAAACAATGGAAGCTGGGATACACTAATGACCTACAAGTGGGAAATGAAGCATGGCAATGCTACATTAGTTGTAGGGTCATCTAGTTTGTTTTAAGTCCTTTCAAAGGCTGGAACTAAATGGCTATTTTGTTCCATAATCAACATACCTAAATTTCTGTTTTCAAACACAGAAAGACTCACATTCAAGAAAAATAAAAACAATGTTTGTTTGTTTATTTGAATGAAATGGTCAATTACAGGTTGAGTCAATATGCTTGATTAAAACAAACAACTCTTTAAAGAACTTTACTAGGTTCAAATCAACCCCTTAATTTGAGTTCCACTAATCTTTGGCATTGTTGCTTAGACCATATCAACAAGTTAACATTCAAAAGCTCTATTTTGATGGACTTTTGAAAGTTGATTGATTTCTAGATCATTTTAAGACAACTAGTCTTACTTGTTGAAAGTAACAAAAGATATGAACTATTGTTAGAACGCCTAGACAATAGAGTTCAAAGCTAAAGAAATATTTTATGACTTTATTATTTCACATGGATTTGAGTGAATATAGGTTTATTTACTCAAATGTGATATAAGTTGAATCTGTTTGGCTAGTTCAAAGATTCAGAAGTATAAAATCCACTTAGCAAGAAATCATAAAGATCTAGGTTAGATCATGTTGATGATTACTTGAGACCAAATATGATCATCAATGATTGTGTATTGTAATTTCACAATCTAGGTCCATAAGATATGGCATATCTTAGTTGGAATAATCGAAGTCAATTAGTACTTGATTCGATCAATGATGAATCATAAAGACTTTTCCTATAATTTCTAAAACAAAATGCTCAACTACCACCAAACTAAACCAAATTCGTCAAAGCTATTGAAAAGTAATTTCAGGATATCTTTTCAATTATATATATCTAAAGAGTTGCTAAACTCAGTGGGAGCTTAGTGTTTGTTATTAAACAAACTAAGGCCCAAGTCTAGATATATGTTTCATTATGATTTATTCAAATGAGACACAAGGGTATTGTTTCTACCACGAGTTTTTGAGAACATAATGTTTGTTTGCTCGAAATAATGTCCTTTTGGAGATTCGTTTCCAAAATGACAAGTGGGAGAAAATAGACCTCGAAAGTCTTCGAGGCGAACAACAAACATAAACGGACATTTCGGAGGCTTTTCAAAGTGCTTCAGAAAATCCGAACTTATTCTGTAAGGACTTTACAAGTGGCTTTAAAGAATAGACTTCTCTTAGAAGACTTTACAAGTGCTTCAAGGAGAACAGAATATTCAAAGGACTTTCAAGTGGCTATTGATATTCTACTGTTTGATGTTCTATACCCAAGTAGGCATAGAGTTCAAATCACTGAAACTATGAGATTCTTCTATAGTGAAGAAACATGGAGTTCAGGTCCCTGAAACTATGCAATTCTTCTATTAGATAGTGAAGAAACCTACAACTTGCAGTCAAACTATTATCATGTAGATTAATGAGTTTGTGACCTGTAGGAAAGCTATGACAAAACCCAGATTCCCTAAAATGGTTAGAGGCCATATATAGACCCAAATGTTTTAAATGGTTAGAGGCCATAAAACATACTCAATGTTTTGATGACAAAATTAAAATTTTGTTGATTTGCAAGAATAAGTTCACACCTATTGGTTGCAAGTTTGTTTTAAGGATAAAAACCATCAAACATGGAATTGTGTTCACACACAAAGCTAGATTAGTTGCTAAAGGTTACAAGCAAATTCACGGCGTGGATTGTGTTGAAACCTCATGCATAATCGTAATGCTCAAGTCTATAAATCAAGCAATGACTGCATATTGGTACATATGGCAATTGGATGACAAAACGTATTCCTCAATCAAATGTTGGAAGAAACTATGTACATGGTATATCATAGAATTTGTGGATCCAAATAAATGCTTGAAAAGGAATGCTAGCTTATGAAATCTAAGTACAGATTTAAGCAAGCAATTTGGAATTAGAATTATATTTTAGTGAAGCTAATAAATATTTTAGTTTCATAAAATGTACATGATTCTTATAGATATATAAGAAGTTTAGTGGGAGTACATAAAACTTAATTGGTCCTATGTGTATCACACACATATCTCTCTATTGTAAAATAACATTCAAATGCTAATGACTTAGATTTGAGATTATTCATCAATGATGGACCATGGCGAAACTTAGTACATACTGGGTATTAAGATCTATTTACAAAGATCTTATGATATTGTTTTGGATTAAGTAAATGGCATTTACTAAATCAAACACGAAAGTCTCCATTGGAGATATTCGACCCATGTGAGTAAATCAAAGTAAAGGATGTTTGAACTATGTATAAGCATTTACTAAGTTAAACATCAAAGGATCTAAATAAGATTCTTAACCTATATTATATGTCAAAGAATTTAGCTGGATTTAGTATCTACTGAAACTAGATAAGCTAAAGTTACATGAATAGAATTCAATTGGGAATTATTCTGCAAAAGAATTTATCATGTATGATATGATATGAGGATCGCCAAAAACCTATCGTATGACTTTAGCCATGACGAACATATACCAATCTCTATTGATCTAAGTAAAGATCAACTAGATTGAGATCAAGAATACTTATGGTACTTGAAAAGGTACATAGGAATAGTTCTTGATTCAAGGAAATAAAGATATGCTAAATATTGATGCTACACGCATAAACACTGGCAAAGGATCAAGCAAGACCCTTTGGAGTTAACCATTGATAAGGACGAGCTATAGAGCATCGTTTTTTAAAAATGGCAACATGGGTTGGAGACCATGAGTTGTTGCGTGGGAAATTAAAATAATAATTTCTATGTTCTAAGATATAGTTGGAGAGTCTTCCACATATCTATGAACTGCTTGGATAGGTAAATCCAAACAAAGCATCACTAGCAACCTATACAGTTGAAGTAAAAGTAATTATTGCCTAAGAAGCAATAAAACAGGGTTGTTTAAAGTTCTTCACTGAACTTGGGTAGATCACCTATCTGCTGGCTTGATGGTTCTTCATTGAAAAATGCGTAGAACCACTCTTGAAGCAAGAAAAACGTCTGCTAACTTGATGGTTCTTCATTGCAAAATGAGTAAAACCACCATCGAAGTAAGAAAGACTGGATTACATAATAAACAAACTCGAAAAGATCTTATCATCATATCTCGAAGAACATTCGATGAAAAGGATATTAAGATTAGGCAAAGCATGATAACTAAACCTATGCAACAAGTGAGAAGCAACACTCACGTTGTAGCACTGGAAATCAGGCATAGCTTTGAATTCCATGAAATGTTTTAAAGATGGGTTAGAGGCCCATGGTTGTAAAACATTGGGGATGAACATTTATCATATATGAAATGTATTTTCATATTCCATTTAATCTTGGTTTAGTATTAAATGATGAGTCCCTTCAAATTTGACGAAATATTCAAGATAGACTGTCAAGACCAGTCCTGTGACTAAGAAATGTCTATCAAGTGAACTTGAATGTCAAAGGTTGAAAATGGTCCCTAGTCGGAGTTTTCTATAAAATTGGACGCATAGAAAACGTTAGACGACTAGAATGCAAGATGACTAGTAGTTCTGTTTCTTGAACTATGTGGACATGGCAATGTCATAATCATTTGCATAGATACTTACTTTGGGAAGACTAGTATCGGACAAGACCTATGAAACTTTACTGTAAGAGATGAAAATCTGTCATAAGTAAATTTCATTAAAATTATTAGACACTAAATCCTCAATACCTGAGTGATTTGAGATTACTTGTTTGAGAACTGGTTGCTTTGACGTTGACCAACCGTCGCACCGTAAAAGGAGGCAATAAAGGCAACGCTCAGGTAATCACCTATCAAACGAAGTCTAATCTCAAGATCGCAAGATTGGGATTGTCCTCCCATAAATCGGGATGAGATGCTTAAAAGTTGTACAAGGCCACTCGGAGAGCTAGAAACTGTGAAATGCATGGCCGTGCTCGGATGAATCATAGGCTATGATTATCTGTTTATTTGATCAGTTGAACTCTGAAACGAGGAACACCTCTGGACATAATAAGGATGACAACTCTTACCTTATGTTCAAGAGCAAGCATCGAGCGACAAAGGAATTAGGAAATGCACACTTGTCCCTAAGGACAAGTGGGAGACTGAAGGAAATAATGCCCTTGGTCCAAGTATGCATTCAATGTTAAGTCTAATAAATGCGGTTCAGTATTAATTAACAAGTTAATAATTCAGTGAGATCAAGTGAGCTGAATGCCTAGCTAGAGGCCGCTTCAGTTCAAGTGGAATTATTGATATTAAATCCACAGCTTACTCTTGACTGAACCCGTAGGGTCACACAAATAGTACGTAAACGGATCAAGTATTTAATGGTATTAAATACTCCATCTATGGATATTCGGAATCGACGGATCTTGGTTTCAGTGGGAGCTGAGATCGTCACAGGCAAGAAATGAATACTCCGGAAACGATGATATTGCCGGAAACGGAAATATGGATCGTATCGGAAATATAAATATTATCCAAGTCGTAGATGTTGCCGGAAACGGAAACATGGTACGTATCGGAAAATATTATTGGAAATGGAAATATTGCCGGAATCGGAAATATTGCCGGAAACGGAAATATTGTCAGAATCGGAAATATTATCGAAATCGGAAAATAATTTCGCAAACGGAAATATTAAATATTTGTTCGAAACGAAAATTAAATCCGGAATCGGAAATATAAAATATTGTTCGTATCGGAAATGAATTCCGGAATCGAGAATTTAATCGGAAGCGTATCGTACGAATTAGCATCGGACGAGGCCTGCCAGACGAAGGCCCAGCACGAAGCCGGGCCATCGCCCAGCAAGCCAAGCGCAACAACCACACGCCAAGCATACGACCAGGCCCAGCGCAGAAGCCAGGCCCAGCCGAAGCTTGGGCGCGCACGCGGACAAGGCTGCGACAGTGGGCATTGCGCTGTGCGCTCGGCGTGGGCCGCAAGGCCTGCGTGCGGGTGTGCGGTGCTTGTGCGCCACTCGTGTGTGCTACTCGAATCCTAAGGCTACCGGGATTCGTAATATGATTAAATCTAATCCTAATAGATAAAGTTTGTTTAATTAGAGTCCTAGTAGGATTATAATTAAATAGATTTGTATTCTAATAGGATTATAATTCCTTTCCATAAACTCTATAAATAAGTGCCTAGGGTCACAGATTTACATCGAGTATTCAAGTATTCAAATTGAGTTTTTGAGTGCAAAATTCAATTACACAATTGCCTATAAAGTGCCGAAAATAATAGTACCTTAAGGGCGATTCTAGTTGGTCAATCTTAAGGCGGATCCGGACGTGCTGTGGACTATCTACGGAGGGACGACACTTGGAGTCCTAAAGACTTGTTCTTGTTCGGTTCGGGCGCAGCTAGGGAAGGCACGCAACAAAGAGTATGCATCTAAACTATGCTAAATGATTATGTGTAAATAATATGTATTCCTGGCTTAATGGTTTTTCCGCATGATTTATGAATTGTCATATGTATCATAACCTAACAGCCACAATCGCAGGAATAGAGCTGTGCTTATCTCTGGAAGCCGAACATGTTTGTCTCAAGACTGATTCTCAGCTCGTAGCCAACCAGATCCGAGGGGAGTATGAGACCAAATGGCCAAGCATGACAGCTTACCTAGCAAAAATCAAATCCTTAACGTCAAAGTTAAGATCCTTCGAAGTCATACTCATCCCCCGAGGTCAGAACGCACAAGCAGATGCACTATCCAAACTTGCAAGCTCAACGCTCACCAACCTAAACAGGTCAGTCCATGTGGAAGTACACCAAGAAAGAAGCATTGACATGCCACCCCCCACAGTGTGCAATGTGCGTCCAGAACCGAGTTGGATGGACGCAGTCATTGCGTACAAAGAGAGGGGAGAACTTCCCGAAGACAAGCTGCAAGCAAGGAAGATGAAAAGGTTCAACCAGTGGTTCATCATTGACGCCAACGGAGAGCTCATGAGGAAGTAATTCTCAGCCCCACTGCTGAAATGTGTAGGCCCAACCGATGCCGATTATATCCTAAGGGAAATCCACCTCGGCATATGTGGAAATCACATCGGAGGCAGGGCACTGGCACACAAGGCACTAAGGGCCGGATTCTGGTGGCCCACCATGGTCTCCGAAGCAAAGGCGCTGACAAGGAAATGTGAGAAATGCCAAAAGTTCGCACCTGCAATCCACCAGCCAGCCCAAACCCTGCAAGCAACACTCTACCCCTTACCATTTGCACAATGGGGTTTGGATATCATCGGTCCATTCCCTTCGGCTGTGAATCAGAAAAAGTGGCTGATTGTAGGGGTCGACTACTTCAGTAAGTGGATTGTGGCCGAGGCGGTCTCATCCATCACGGAGCAACAGGTCCGCAAGTTCATTTGGCAAAATATCATCACAAGGTTCGGGATACCGAGGCTAATGGTCTTTGACCATGGGAAGAAATTCGACAACACACCACTGCCAAGATGGTGTGAACAGTTCGGTATCCGCCTCGCCTACTCAGCAGTGTGCCATCCTCAGAGCAATGGCCAAGCCGAAGCCACAAACAAACTCATCCTCAACGCACTCAAGAAGAGAGTTGAGAACGAAAAAAGCAAATGGCTAGAGGAGCTCCCTGGGACACTCTGGTCCCTTCGGACCACCGAGAAAGAAGCCACAGGACAAACACCCTTCCACTTGTTTTACGGTTCCGAAGCTGTCATCCCTGTAGAGATCGGAACAGAAAGCCTAAGGGTCCAAGCATACAACAAGTATGATGGAATCCATGGGCAAAGCAACAATCAACTCCTGTCCGAATCCTTGGATCTACTAGATGAGGCTCGGGACGAAGCCAGAACTCTCAACGCAGCCTATCAGCAAAGAGTCAGCAAGCACTACAACCGAAGAGTCAATGCTAGACCTCTAAAGGTCGGTGATCTAGTGCTCAGAAATGCTGCTGCAGTTCAGAAGGGAAAGATCCACGGGAAACTCTCGGCAACATGGGAAGGACCATACATCATCCACTCTGAAAAGAGGACTGGCACCTTTATGCTTAAACAGTTAGATAAACCATCTTGAAGAACCATTGGAATGCCGATGTTCTCAAGAAATATTTTGTATGATCTCATCCCTCCTTTTGTATTCCAAGTAAGTCGTTTAATGAGAAGAGGAAAGCCACTGGCACCATGTGTTTCATTAAACATATCCCTATGTCTTTTTTATTTTTCTATCACTATGTTTTTATACGAATACATGCAACTTCGGATCTGATCAATCCGAAGCTAAAATCAACCCGAAGTAGCCATTTCCTGGGGTCAAAAGGCCCAAGAAATAGCTAATTCGAAACAACTCGCAAGGTACCGTCCAGAATCCTCGGATTCGCGGTACCGAGGGACATTCCGTTCGCAAAAAAGTCTCGAACAGTTATAAAGAGTTCGGCTCAGATCCACGGATCCCCGAAACTCATAACTGAATCAGACTTGCGGTTTCTTGCCCAGGTTTCCGAACCACAAGAATTCGGAAGAACAGAAGTAGACATCAAAAGAGCTCAAAAGCAGACTCAACAGATCCACGGATCTGAAGAGCTCAGAAGCAGACTCTAAACATGTCTACAAACGTTAAAAGAACTCAAAAGCAGACTCAACAGATCCACGGATCTGAAGACCTCAGAAGCAGACTCTAAAACATGTCTACAAACGTTAAAAGAGCTCAAAAGCAGACTCTCAACAGATCCACGGATCTGAAGAGCTCAAAAGCAGACTCTAAACATCTTCAACGCTACAAAAGAGCTCGAAGTAGATTCAGGAGCAGACCGAGTCCCTTAACAAATCTATGGATTTGACTCACAAACAAAGAAGCGCCTTAATAAATATGCGGATTCAAGGACAAAAGAACTAGATACTTCGGAAGTAGCAGAAGAGATAGAGAAGCAGTCAATTATCAAACAATCATTTTTTATTCAATATTTGGGGGGAAAATACAAGCACATCAGTCAACTCGGCACATACCCGAGGACCCTCAAAAATTGAAAATAAAAATGAACAGTTAAATCGACAGCCATCAACAGATTAAAATCGGCCCACCGAAGTACACAGAAAGAAAAAATTATGAAAAGTACGACGCAGCACCGAAGCAAAAGGGGGGAAAGTCAGCATAAGTTCGGAGGCCCTCAACTGGAACCAACCGACTCCGAAGAAGACGACTGCCCGAATTCCTAAAGGACTTCACCAACAGGTCCCTGAGGAGATACATTCGGAGAAGCAGCCGCAGTGGTGTCACCTTCCGAGGCGATCCTCCGAGCTTGTTGCTCCTTAGCAGCGTCATCCCTATCAGCCTTCGCGGAGGATCGCCTCGGAAGGTGACACCACTGCGGCAGCAAAGGAGCTCCAATATGCAGACTGGGAGAAGGCAAAGTTAGGAGAAACGAGGAAAAGAAAGAGATAAAAAACGAAGAGTAAAACACGCACACATTACCTCATTCAGATGATACTGAGCCATCTTTGTCGGATGGTTCGCCACCTCCCCCGGAATGCGGAACTACGGGATCCCGCGGAGCAAGTTCTCATGGGAAGCTTCGTGACCGACAAAAGAGCCCACATGAGCCAAAGGATCCTCACCCAACACAGCAGGGCGAGCATAGCGAGCCATGGTTTCCCGAACTTCCGACGGAATCCTCTTCAAAGGAACGTCCGCGCATGGGTCGTCATGGACCAACCCTTCCAACACAGAAGTGGAAGTCGAACCCAAAGTCTCACGAGGCCGCTTAACCCCACGACCTTTGGAGGGTCCACCTTCAGCAAGCTGGAGAGGCGAAGGCTGCTCGGCACCTTCGGCGGCAGAAGTTGGGTTCTCCGCAGCCTCAGAATCAGAAATCTCCACCACTACCCTAGGTGGAGTCTGAGGATCCTCTCCCATCTCAGCAGCAGCAGCTTCCTCAGAAGCAGTACCCTCAGTGGGAACCATATGGATGTCCACCTCGGCTTGCTCCAACTCGTGGGTAATGTCCTCAACGAACACTTCCGTTGGAGTCAAGGGCTTCAGCGGCAAAGGAACATCAGTCTCCTTGGCCAAAGGCTGATCCACAGGATCATTAGTCACCAGCACAGCGACGCTCTTCAACCTTTGTCCAGGGAGGGGAATGAAGAGACGCAGATTCTCGGGGAGAACCATCTCCTTCTCTTGCCGAGCAAGGTACCGCTCTCCTGCTTCAGCTAGGCTTGGGTCCGAGGCAACAACCTGGTGAACCTTTTCCCTAGTCAAAAAAGGCCGTTGGCTCAAAAACTCAAGAACCTCGGGGCAGGGAGTTACCTTGGAAGACTTCTTCTTCTTCTTCTTCTTTGGGGACCTCTCCCCCAAAGCAGATTTCCCTTTCTGAGAAGTTTCTTCCTCCGAAGATTTTCGCTTTTTTAACCTCCACGACTCCTAGAAAAGATAGGAGTGAGAAAGCAGACAAGAAATAGAAGAAGGAAGAGGGAGAGAGAGCAACGCTTACCTCGGGAAGGGTAAAAGAGGGAGGAGATGAGGAAGACGAAACAACTGGAGCAGTAACTGTCACCTCGGGACCCTGCAACCAAAGGAAGGAGATGAATCTCTACCCCTGCAGTAAACACCTCATACCCAAAAAGATAAAACAAGAATGTTACCGGATCAGAAGTAGTTACCAGCTCAGGCAGAATAGTCTGTCTTGGAACGGCTTCTCCAGGGCGGTCGGCAGACCAAGGGTCGGCTCGGACGTCTTCAAGATGGGCCAAGGCGTGATCCGAGAACTTGTAGCTATCTAGCCTCGGCTGCCGAGGGTTAGATGCCTTGAAATCGTAAGGAGGGCAACTCTCAAGAACCTCGCCTTCCAAGGAGTACCCCAATTTCTGAGGGTCAATAGCAGCCTCGCCGTACGCTACAACAAAACAAGAGAGAGGGTCAGATACAGGCAAAGCCAAGGAGAGGCAAATACCTCAGCTGAAGCACGATCTCAGCACAAGAAATCTCACCCCTATCATAGATCCGACTGAGACCGGCAGCAGCGAGGAGAGCCTCCTGAGTGATATAATGGAAGTTAGGAAGCCAATGCAAAGGCTCCCTAGTCGTTTTCGCTCGGAACCACTCCAGCAGAGCAACATGATCCGGATTTCCCAGATCGACCGGGCCAACCCTAGACATCTCCGGATCCACCCTGACAAACCATTTCGGTGGTGCATAATAATGGGGATGCTTCGGATCCACGGGCACCCGCACTAGAAGCCATTGCTTCTTCCAGTATGAACCGAAGACACGTAAGGGAACGCAGTCAGATACTGCAAGTCGCTCTTCCGAAGCCGCTTGTTGGTAATGGTCCACCAACCATGTTGGGCATTCTGATTCCTCCCGAGCTCATGTATCTCCTTGAAAACCTCGAGAGACGGGGGATAACCCAGAAAGTCGCATGTCCAGCGGTAAGAAATGATATGACGCATCGACTTCGGCGTCAACTGCGCCAAAGAAATGTTATACTCCTCCAACACTCGGGAGACGAACGGATCCAAAGGAAATCGAAGCCCATAATCAAAGTGATGGAGATACACAGCAATTAAGCCTAGGGGCGGCCTCGTCACCCGAGCATGCTTCTGAAGCGGAAGCTCACACCAGTAGCCCAAGGAATATTGAATGCCATAAAGATCTTCGGCGAGCCGATGATAATTCCCTCGACGAGCCTCAACTAACCACTCCCCTTCAACGGCCGTGCCATCGGGACCAGCAATCTCACTCGGATCATCAAAGAGAGCCGCAAGTTTACCCTTAGGATCCGCCTCTTCCCACCGCCTCGGGAAGAAAGGGCGAATAGGAAAACGGCCAGTAGCGCCGGTTCCATGACTCGGCCCAGCGCGAGCCCCACTCCCTGAGCGCTCTTCAGCCTCAGAAGAGGTCTTCGCCGATCTATCCTCGGAGCCACTAGACGAGAATACCACACCCGTCTTCGTCTTCCATCTTCCCCCAGCCATGGCAAAAACTCCAAAGAAAGAGTGCCGAAATACGAAGAATCGGAGAGTAAAAAAGAGAAAACGAGAAACAAATTACCTTCCTCGGAGCGGAAATCGCCGACAAGTCGAACGGAACAAAGACCCGAAGCTGATTCTTGACAAATTCGCGAAGATCTAAAGGAAACTCACAAGAAAAACCACCGGAATTCTGGGAGGATTTGAGAAAGATTTTTGCGAATAAAGTTTTGAACG
Source organism: Spinacia oleracea (assembly GCF_020520425.1). Taxonomy (NCBI): domain Eukaryota; kingdom Viridiplantae; phylum Streptophyta; class Magnoliopsida; order Caryophyllales; family Amaranthaceae; genus Spinacia; species Spinacia oleracea. The sequence goes on from NC_079492.1 coordinate 64,124,833, forward strand.
AAGGGTTGGGTCGAGTATTTATAGGCCACCACCCACTGAAACTGCCTAACTTCCACTTTGTTCTGGGCCGTTCGATCAACGCCATTCATGAAGCATCCATGTGACACCTGCCCCACTAGTGCATGGTTCCAACGCCCCCTTTTGAAAAAAGAGAGGGAAAACTTTACAACTTCTGATACATGGAAACCCGCCCATTTATTCCTAAATGGACCGGGTCTGGGGGGCATGTTGTTTGGGCTCCCAATTGACTATCAATTGGGCCACTAAGTCCAAAGCCCAATGGCTCAATATAGCAGCGTCAGACCCACAAGCACTACATTCCAAAAGGCTATTCAGCCACCAATCAAGGCCCAAGGCCCACTTGCAATAAATGACCTAAGGGGATTTATTGTACAAACACTATAAATAAGTCGTCATGGCTCACATACCAAGGTACGTCCATTTCACGCCTTAAGACTACTCTTCTAGAGAACTTCTCTCTCTAGAATCCGAGCGTTGTTCTTACTTAGGCATCGGAGGGGCTTTCCTCGGAAACACCCCCGTGGCTAGTAACTTGTTTATTGTGCAGGTTGCCTTGGACACGACACATTCGAGCTAGCAAGATCTTCAACACACACAAAAAGGGCCTTCGTCGAAGCCCATTGTTTCATCCACTTCAACACCGGAACAACCATTATTATGTTACGTACTCTTCTCTCTTCTTTCTCTCTCCTCTTTTGCTCTTATCCAATTAATAATGTATTAATGTAGTGAGTTGTTCCTATTCCCTCTATCATTCTCACCCAATATATATAGGACATGGAGGGATAAAATTTCAAAAGTGTTTTAATTTTTATATTATTCATATTCATAAGTAGGAAAAAACATAAATAATAATTGACGAAGACATAAAGTCACTCTTGCTATGTTATATTTTTACGAGCATCTCGAGTTGAAAATACATGATTTTTCTATTCGATAATATTATGTAATTTTAAGGTCTTATTGCATGTAAAATACTTCGCATAATGTACATCAAGAAAATAAACGGACGACATTTAGACATACGTACGTAGTACAAACAAACTGTGTAGAGGTAAGACTCTGTTCTATTCGACTTATTTTGACTTATTTCAGACAAAATAAGTTTTAATAAATTCGGTTAAGTTTAGATAAGTTCAGATAACATAAGTTCAACAAAAATAAGTTTTTTTGTGAGATATTTTCAAATACAAATAAGTTTATTTTAGACAAAATAAATATTTTTCAGATAAAATAAGTTTAAATAAGTTCAGTTAAATTCAGATAAGTTCAGATAATATAAATTCAGTCAAAATATAAACTTTTTGGATAATATAGTTGTAACAAAAAATATCTATGAGCGATGACGAGACTATTTTGTTAATAGAAGTATCTAACACGGCCCCATTGTTTCCCTCCCAAGTTGGAAGATAGAATGAATTCAATCATTTGTTAAATTCAATTCCACTTGAGAATAATAACCTAAACGACAACAATCCAAACCCCGACGTTTTATTCCTCTCATAATGTCATTGAATCCCAAGAATAATTCCAATACGACTTAAATCAATGATAGCTCGATCCGTTGATTCGTCGAATCCCCACTTCACTAGTTAACTAAAGCTTATCTTGTTACAAAAGATCGTCTTGTGTTGATAAATTTACCGGACCATGTACAAAACCGGATTGGAGGAGAGACTACTTCACAATTAACTAAAGCTTATCTTGTTACAAAAGATCTTGTGCTGATAAACTCATCGGACGATGCACGAGCTCGAACACGAGGAGAGACTAACCATATATAAGCATGGCATTTTTCATCCTAAAACCAATTGGTGATAGGTAGAGTAACCCACCAATATTTTATACTTCCTCTGTTTCACAATAAATGCATCATTTCTCATTGCACGTATGCCAACGCGCTTATTTGAACATTAATATCTCTAAATGCGTATAAGTAAAAATTATAAAAAGTTGATATTTGAACTCCTTGCATTATACGAATTTAACAAGATCTCACTTTGACTATGTTTTTTCTCAACAGTGAAAGAAATGTTGTCAAAGTTGATTGATGAATAGTGCGCAAATGAGAAATGATGCATCTATTGTGGAACGGAGGAAGTATATGTTAGTCAATCTCTCTCTATTTCTTCAATGCACTTGGATAATTAGTGTATTACTCACATGTAGGTGAATTGTTTTTATTGCAAGTTCAAGTTACATGCTACCAATGCTACATGGACATTGTCGTGACAAATACTTCTAACACTTGCAAAATGAAAACTTCATTCCTTTCGCAAATTCTTTAATAAGGAGGGTGTATGATAAATATTGCAATGTTGATGTAAAGTTATCTAAAAATGATTATAGGGTGTTTGATTATGACTCACACGGGGTAAAAGGAATAAAATCAAGAAAGTGATAGAAGGGGAATGGAAAATGAAACCCCTTTGATATAAGGTACTAATTGGTTGGCTATTTCACCTCTCTTCCTCCTTTCATCATTTCTCTGTAGGAAAAAAAATAACTATTGAAATCATATAAATAAGAGAACTTGAACAACTTTACTTGATCGATAATCTCCGGATTACAATGATTGTGCCGTGGTATGAAGGCCACTGACTTAGAAGCGAATTTGGCCACTACCGGTACACGCTCTCAAGTGACGAACGCCCCCCAAGGTTAACACAATCCTCCTTTAAATTCGTGCACCCGAACTCAGATGGGGAAACATCTCAAGAACTGCTTAGATCTCTAATAGGGTTTAGGGTTTGTGTGTTTTGGTATATTGTATTTGGTTAATTATTTTGTATATGTATATATGACTAGAAGGGGGAGTAAAACTCACGTCCCTCGTCGCCAATATCACCAACATGAATAGGAAATCAAGAATTTAGGAAATCAAGGATTCTCATCCTTAAATCAGTTAGGAAAAGTCAAATAAGAAAAGGGGCCGGGGTGGAAGAGTTTTGTATCATTTAAACTCTTTGCTTCCGTAGAGAAAATATTTGGCAATAATAACTTTGGTATATCTCCTTCTTTCACCAACAGTGAAGCCCACAACCTTCCCGCGGCTTACGATATAATGCCACACTTTGGGAGTGGCATAGACTGACCTTCAACATATGATACCAAATACTTCAAATTTTGCATTACGATCAACATTCCCCCACTAATGCAAAATAACACGAGACTTAGAGAACTGAGTAGTAAATAATAAGACTTAGTACTTAAATGTTAGTATCCAAAGGTTTGAACTAACACATAGTGGAGTGGAGTGTTTAACGGTCTAGAGAGTGTCCAAAGGATTGAACTCCTAGATTATTAAAGTGACCCAACAACACATACCTTGCCATAAGAGATTGAGCAATTCCTCGATAAATAACACAGCCACTCATCTTAGGACTCTTAGTGAACGCTCTAGAGAGATATCCCATCACTCATAGAAGGAGGCCACCCCTTCACATTCACTGTAATGTTCCGCGAACATTAAGAACATTTAAGTTCAACCTTCCATCTATAAAACTCACCGGTCATCTCACGACACCACTTACTCGAGTGGCCTATGCATGTCTGTGAGGCTAGTTGTATAGATCTTCTCATTACACCATTAACGCAAATGGTTCCGGTTTATGAGGCTAAGCAAAGAAGTACCGTATCTACAGAGCATCTCATGGCATCACTTAGACAAGTGTCCTCGGTCTATGAGGCTAGATACAAGAAAATTAACCAGAACATCTCATGACGTCACTAGCACGAGTGACCTCGGTCTATGAGGCTAATCACAAATATCAATGCTCACACCAAACCATCTCTGGCTCTGTCCAACAGGGAGACCAATCAGGTCTATAAAGCTAACACATTAAGCAATGTATCCATTAGAACTTCTCACAACACCATCCAAACATGAGGTCTAGGTCTGTGAGGCCAAACGAATCTGGAGCCTTAAGCTCTAAATCGTCATCACCCCTTAAGGGATGAATCAACGCATGGTTTTAAAACTCATTCCCCTCAACGGGTTGGACGACAACAAATGGTTCATCCGTTGTATAAAGACTTTAGTAGTTCTTCTCTTGTCTAGCATCTATACTCCACGAGGAATACCACGTTCACTGCTAGGTCTCGTCTCACACCATAGTTTTTTTTTACCTTCAGAAAGCTCATAATTTCTTGCTGCACATTCAAGCTAGCGATTTAAATTATAGAGAATCAGAGGAATTACCAACCCCCACATCGTACTATCATGCAATAATAATCACTTGACTTCTTGACTAGCAAGATCTACCATAGTGGAACTTTAATACTAATCTGTTTTGCCGACTCCAAAGATAAATATAAATGATCCATCGCCCGGTCTATCTGAATACGTGACATAAAAAAACCAGTGAAAGTCGACGTTTCGAAGAGGGAACCTATGCTGCCCAGTCTGAAAGGACGAATCTATCCCTAATCGAGCGCGAACCTAAACTCCAAAACTGAACGACAATCACTTTCATTGTTAAAGAAATGAAGATTTCCCGTGCCCGAGTCACTTCGCCAGACCGTTTATGAATATGAGAACTCCTAGGTGATAAATCACGACCACTCAAACATGAATGTTGCCTCTGCTAGCAAGCTTTCTTCATTGCAAAGGCAACACCTAGTCAAGAAAACTGTCAAGTATTAAAATCTCAAACTCCTAGCATACACAACTTTTTGAGACATACCTTCTCGGTTCCTTTTAACATCAGTTATCTAGAGTCACAATAAATGTGTATTCACTAATATATACGATAGTTAACTTACCCTATATCTTCTCTACACAAAGATATTGAGTTTAGATGTACTTTACCAATTCATTGGTCTTACCACCAATAATAGTATCGAACTCAATCAATCATTACTTTGGCTTGAATGGATTTAACTTTAGCCTCGTCTAAACCTTCCTGTGTATTCCAAATGCAACACCATATGATTAATCAATCATCAAAGTCCATCAATACATACACAAGCATTAATCAATCATAATCAAGCCAAATAGACAAGACAAGTTAAATGAAGCTACTCATATCATGCTTAGGTATCTGCAACAGACCTTAGACTTCTTAAGGCCATTACCAAACATTCCTTACTAGGAAACAACCATTAGGTAATTTCATTATGTACACGTCCTTATCTAAGGTGCCACGCAACAATGCAATTTGAAAATCTCTTTGAACTTCACATATGAAACTATGTTGATGCAAACAAACCCCCATAAGTTCGACAAACTTAGTCACAAGAGATATATAGTAAGTGGTAAATACTAAAGCAATAGTAAATCCTCTAAAAACATAACTTGCCCTTAGCCTCTTACAAGATCTTACCTTCCAACTCACACCTGAAAGAAACTTAGTAGCCAACCCTTTAGCCTTTTACAAGATCTTACCTTCCAACTCACACCTGAAAGAAACTTAGTAGCCAACCCTTCTAAGATTGGGAAAGTCTTAGCTAACATAACCAAGGTACAACAGGTCTTAATTAAAATACTCATAATCACCTTAATATTACAACACTCATCTAACTGTTCCAACTAATGCATATGACCTCTTAAGATGATTCATGAAAGTTATTTATTACTTCTCGAAGATACCCCATGAACTTCACTGGTCCCTCATTAGTTCTTTAAAACAAAACATAAAGGAGCATGGACTCCACTAGTTGTGTTCTTACCTTTGCTACACCTCAGTAAAACTGACTCATTCAGCACATTAGAAATGAATGGAAGCAAAGCGAAATTATTAGCAGTGAGTGAATATAAAGGTAGATAATTCAATACAAATAAATGCAAAAACACAAAACATTAATTTAAACCATGTAGCTTGTTCAGCATTCACAACAAAAGAAACTACACCACAAGTGCACAAACTAACTTTGGCTCACGTTAAAGTCAAAAATCTCATCTGGATAACACACCCCCACGATTCCAAGAACTCGTGATAAAAAACATACCCTTAAAAGGACACATCTGATATAACCAACTTCAAATGAGAGAAATCATTAACCTTATGAAGGGCGAAACCGACTGCTACCCCCACACATGGTGAAATTTCCCAAATTCAATAGACACATCACAAGGAAAACCGGTCTCTCCAAAGTAATTGAGCTTACTCTTTACTTTTGTTACAGCGTCTCTAACAAACAAAACCATAAGGAATATACTCAACTTAGCACCCTCACCAACGAGAGTCAAACTAACTTACTTGTTAGTCTCAACCACTAGCTTCACCCCCCTTCAAATCTTAACAAAACCATCAATTAAGATATACACAAAAGGGGTTACATAAAAACTATAATAATATTATGTAAATTAAAGCTAGACTTTCTAAATAGATAAAATTAGAGAACTTCCCTGTCAACGAGCATCTATTGGCAGCTAAGGGTATTCAAGTAATTAAGCCAGACACTCATGTCTTCTTTCGCGCTCACAATAACTCCCTTAGTGCTACTTGGATTATATTGAAGTGCACACACTCAACTATGAACCATAACACATTTAGATGTTATGATTCTTGATCACCTTAGTGCTCAACCCATTTCACTACAACACCATCGATATTCAATCTAGCATAGTACACACATGACCGAAGTAACAAATTATTCTCATAGCTTCAGCAACCATGACCGACTGACACTATAACCACTGCCCGCATCATGTTCTCAATACATTTCTTGCATTTGTGCATCCCTTCTTGCGACCCGCATGAAACAGAACAACGATAGAATGGTCTATTTTCCAAATTAAATAGCAATTTCATAGTAATCAACATAATATTGCCATGATAGATAGAAGTGTATGTTAGAGCCCTAAACTTAGTGTCACAACAGATTCTCCAAAGAGAAAGTACCATATAAATATATGTGCTTCCAAAATTTATAGGTTAATAACTTAATACCAAACACTTATAGAGTACTAGTAGCAATGTTTGGGAAAACCTAGATATTCCACCTTGGGTGCAAACATAAAATCAAAATTTGAGATCCAAATACCATACACTTGAAAATGCCGCAATCTTTATTTCTTGCTCAAATAAAAATATCCGACTGTTCACACTGGTCCGGTATCTAATCAAGCATAATCGGTGTTACTATTATTTATCAATAATATTGGCATTAAAAGGTCACACATAAGAGTGAGGGACTGAGATTTTCACCGACTTGTAACCGAACGCATAGTTTGAAATATATCCGATCAATCTCCATGATAACAATAGTATAACGAATTCGCTTCTAAGTTTTAGGAAAAAAATAACTATTGAAATCATATAAATAAGAGAACTTGAACAACTTTACTTGATCGATAATCTCCGGATTACAATGATTGTGCTTTGGTATGAAGGCCACTGACTTAGAAGCGAATTTTGCCACTACCCGTACAAGCTCTCAAGTGACGAACGCCCCCCAAGGTTAACACAATCCTCCTCTAAATTCGTGCACCCGAACTCAGAAGGTGGAACTACTCAAGAGCTGCTCATATCTCTAATAGGGTTTAGGGTTTGTGTTTTCTCGTATATTGTATTTGGTTAATTAATTTTGTATCTGTATATATGATTAGAAGGGGGAGTAAAACTCACGTGCACTCGTCGCCAATATCACCAACATGAATAGGAAATCAAGAATTTAGGAAATCAAGGATTCTCATCCTTAAATCAGTTAGGAAAAGTCAAATAAGCATAGGGGTGGAAGAGTTTTGTATCATTCAAACTCTTTGACTTCCGTAGAGAAAATATTTGGTAATAATAACTTTTATATATCTCCTCCTTCGCCAATAGTGAAGCCCACAACCTTCCCGCGGCTTATGATATAATGCCACACTTTGGGGGTGGCATAGACTGACCTTCAACATATGATACCAAATACTTCAAATTTGGCATTACGATCAACATTCCCCCACTAATGCAAAATAACACGAGACTTAGAGAACTGAGCAGTAAATAATAGACTCAGTACTTAAATGTTAGTATCCAAAGGTTTGAAAAACACATAGTGTAGTGGGGTGTTTAACGGTATAGAGAGTGTCCAAAGGATTGAACTCCTATATTATTAAAGTGACCCAACAACACATACCTTGCCATAAGAGCTTGAGAAATTCCTCGATAAATAACACGGCCACTCATCTTGGTACTCTTAGTGAACGCTCTAGAGAGATATCCAATCAATCATAGAAGGAGGCCACCCCTTCACATTCACCGTAGGTGTTCCGCGAATATTAAAAACATTTAAGTTCAACCTTCCATCTATACAACTCACCGGTCATCTCACGACACCACTTACTCGAGTGGCCTATGTCTGTGAGGCTAGTTGTATAGATCTTCTCATGACACCATTAACGCAAATGGTCCCGGTTTATGAGGCTAAACAAAGAAGTACCGTATCTACAGAGCATCTCATGACATCACTTAGACAAGTGACCTCGGTCTATGAGGCTAGATACAAGAAAATTAACCAGAACATCTCATGACGTCACTAGCACGAGTGACCTCAGTCTATGAGGCTAATCACAAATATCAGTGCTCACACCAAACCATCTCTGACTCTGTCCAACAGGGAAACCAATCAGGTCTATAAAGCTAATACATTAAGCAATATATCCACTAGAACTTCTCACAACACCATCCAAACAGGAGGTCTAGGTCTGTGAGGCCAAATGAATGCAGAGCCTTAAGCTCTAAATCGTCATCACCCCTTAAGGGATGGATCAACGCATGGATTTTAAAACTCATTCCTCTCAACGGGTTAGACGACAAAAAACGGTTCATCCGTCGTATAAAGATTTTAGTAGTTCTTCTCTTGTCTAGCATTTATACTCCACGAGGAATACCACGTTTACTACTAGATCTCGTCTCACACCATGGTTTTTTTTACCTTCAGAAAGCTCATAATTTCTTGCTTCACATTCAAGCCAGCGATTTAAATTATAGAGAATTGATGAGCGACATTTATGTCGCTCTTAGCTTAGGATTTTAGTTCATTTTATTAGCATTTTATTATTATTTTTGCTTAGTTTTATCGTTTTAGTTCGTTTATCGCACTTTTGCATTAATCGTATTATTTTCTCGTCTTGCGTGTATTTTAGTCGTTTTTGCTTAAAACGTGCCTTTCGTGCGCATTCTCATAGCGTAAGGGTCTTTTTGAGTATTGACGTGTTAATATTGTGACTATACTCGACGATGTTTAATATAATTTTACGATTTGCAAATATGCGATACGAATTAATAATATGCTATGCGATTTAATAAGTGTGCTAGGCGATTTTGATAACTTGGCTATTCGTACGTTGTTTGTTGAGTGCAGCGATGATATTTCTTTGTGTAGCGACGAAGCATGCCATGAGCACATGTGCAGCCAGCAACACACGCAAGAGCCAAAGCACAGCTATGCCACAGCAAAACACACGCAAGAAGCCACAACAACAGCAGCAATCGAGCAAGTACAACAGCTACACGAGCATCTACTTGGCTGCTGTTGTTTGAGCTTCGTTGCTGCTCACTTGAGTGCCTTGATAGTAGCGTTGTTACATCACAACAGTATAGCAGCACGAGCAAGAATAGCGCAGCAGATCACCCACAACAGCACGCGAACAGAACAGCAACAGAACTGCCATCCACAGTGTTGTTCGATCGCACAAGCAGGCTGTGCGGTCAAACAGGCCTGCTGTGCGGGCGAGCTACAGAACACGGGCGCAAAACTGGGCTGATGATTCACAGAATCTCCTGATTTTTGGCACTCGAGGGCACAAGAAGTTGTACGACCGAACTGAACCTTGTGCGACAGAACATACCCTTTGTTCGATCGCACAACGGCGCGGGATTGCTGTTTTAAAAGCCTAAATTCGCAGCATTGTAGGAAGCAAGTAATTAGTTAGTTTCATTTTGAGGATTTAAAATTTAGAATTCTAGGGAGAGAATTAGTTAGGGCTTAGATTAGAGATTAGGATTAGGATTCTTAGCTTCAAATTCTCAATTCTTAGTTGAATTCAATCATTAAATTTCAGATTTCTCTTCTCTTTCATTTGAGTTTTGTTCTTCAATTTTGTTCTTCAATTTTGGTGCAACTTCAATCATTCAAGGTATAATTCTTAATTTTCTCTTTGATTTGTTCTTTCATTCTTTAAATGCTTCATTAATTTCGTTCTAGCTTTGATTTCATTGTTGAATTCTAGGATTAGTTTCATGTTTTGAATTTTCTTGATTTTTCCCCCAATTTTGATATTTGAATTTTCTGATTTTTGTTGATTCAATTAGTTTCATTAATTCAATTAGTTTCATGATTAGGATTAGTTTCAGTTTAACTTTGATGTTAATCATGCTTATTGAGTAGTCATAGTCTAGAGGTTAGGGTTGAAGCCTTGGGAAAGAATTTGGGGAAATTATGAAACCATGTAGCTTGTTCAACATTCACAACAAAAGCAACTACACCACAAGTGCACAAACTAACTCTGGCTCACGTTAAAGTCAAAAATCTCATCTGGATAACACACCCCCACGGTTTCAAGAACTCGTGATAAAAAAACATACCCTTAAAAGGACACATCTGATATAAGCCCCTTCAAATGACAGAAATCATTAACCTTATGAAGGGGGAAACCGACTGCTACCCCCACACATGGTGAAATTTCCCAAATTCAATAGACACATCACAAGGAAAACAGGTCTCTCCAAAGTAATTGAGCTTACTCTTTGGTCTAATCCACTTTTGTTGCAGGGTCTCTAACAAACAAAACCACAAGGAATATACTCAACTTAACACCCTCACCAACGAGAGTCAAACTAACTTACTTGTTAGTCTCAAACACTAGCTTCACCCCCTTCAAATCTTAATAAAAGCGTCAATTAAGATATACACAAATGGGGTTACATAAAGACAATAATAATATTATGTAAACTAAAACTAGACTTTCAAAATAGATAAAATTAGAGAACTTCCCTGTCAACGAGCATCTATTGGCAGCTGAGGATATTCAAGTAATTAAGCCGGAAACTCATGTCTTCTTTCGCGCTCACAATAACTCCCTTAGTGCTACTTGGATTATATTGAAGTGCACACACTCAACTATGAACCGTAACACCTTTAGAGGTTATGATTCTTGATCACCTTAGTGCTCAATCCATTTCACTACAACACCATAAGATATTCAATATAGCATAGTACACACATGACCAAAGTAACCAATTATTCTCAGAGCTTCAGCAACCATGACCGACTGACACTATAACCATTGCCCGCATCATGTTCTCAATACATTTCTTGCATTTGTGCATCCCTTCTTGCGACCCGCATGAAACAGAACAACAATAGAATGGTCTATTTTCCAAATTAAATAGCAATTTCATAGTAATCAACATAATATTGCCATGATAGATTGAAGTGTATGTTAGAGCCCTAAACTTAGTGTAACAACAAATTCTCCAAAGAGAAAGTACCTTATAAATATATGTGCTTCCAAAATTTATAGGTTAATAACTTAATACCAAACACTTATAATGTACTAGTAGCAATGTTTGGGAAAACCTAGATATTCCACCCTGGGTGCAAACATAAAATCAAAATTGGAGATCCAAATTCCATACACTTGAAAATGCCGCAATCTGTATTTCTTGCTCAAATAAAAACATCCGACTGTTCACACTGGTCCCATATCTAATCAAGCATAATCGGTGTTACTATTATTTATCAATAATCTTGGCATTAAAAGGTCACGCATAAGAGTGAGAGACTAAGATTTTCACCGACTTGTAACCGAACGCATAGTTTGAAATATATCCGATCAATGTCCATGATAACAATAGTATACCCGAATTCGCTTCTAAATTGTAGGAAAAAAATAACTATTGAAATCATATAAATAAGAGAACTTGAACAACTTTACTTAATCGATAATCTCCGGATTACAATGATTGTGCCGTGGTATGAAGGCCACTGACTTAGAAGCGAATTTTGCCACTACCGATACATGCTCTCAAGTGACGAACGCCCCTCAAGGTTAACACAATCCTCCTCTAAATTTGTGCACCCAAACTCAGAAGGTGGAACTGCTCAAAAACTACTCAGATCTCTAATAGGGTTTAGGGTTTGTGTATTTTGGTATATTGTATTTGGTTAATTATTTTGTATCTGTGTATGTGATTAGAAGGGGGAGTAAAACTCACGTGCACTCGTCACCAATATCACCAACATGAATAGGAAATCAAGAATTTAGGAAATCAAGGATTCTCATCCTTAAATCAGTTAGGAAAAGTTAAATAAGAAAAGGGGGTGGAAGAGTTTTGTATCATTCAAACTCTTTGACTTCCGTAGAGAAAATATTTGGAAATAATAACTTTGGTATATCTCCTTCCTTCGCCAATAGTGAAGCCCACAACCTTCCCGCGGCTTACGATATAATGCCACCCTTTGAGAGTGGCATAGACTGACCTTCAACATATGATACCAAATACTTCTAATTTCGCATTACGATCAACATGCTCCACCAAATTTCCCTCACTGTTGAGGTGACGATGCCACCTCCCTGTTGACTGTAGAATTATGGAATTCTCCCTTAGGAGGCTAAGCATTTATTATTCACATAAGTCAACTAGGGTTTACATATTACTCTATTTACAATGCTAAATATGTAACAATAATATTTACATATTATTGTGTCTAACACACCCCCTCAATCGGAGCGGGAGGCAGACAGACGCTCAGAACGGTGCGAAAATCAACAAATATGGGTGAGGGAAGACCCTTAGTGAAGATTTCGGCATACTGGAACAAAGAAGGCACATGGAGAACCCGGATATGGCCAAGAGCCACCTTTTCCCGAACAAAATGAATATCCACCTCCACGTGGTTAGTGCGTTGATGATGTACCGAATTATGAGACATGTATACCGCGCTAATGTTGTCACAATAAACAACTATCACCCTTTTCAAAGGACAATGAAGTTCCAAAAGCATATTTCGAATCAACGCCGTTTCTGCCACAACATTAGCAACACCCCTGTGCTCTGCCTCAGCACTGGAACGAAAAAATGTAGCTTGGCGTTTTGAAGACCAAGAGATAAGGTTATCACCAAGAAATACACAATACCCAGATGTAGAACAACGAGTATCGGGACAACCCCCCGAATCCGCATCGGTATATGACACAAGGCCAGTAGCAGGTGTCGAAGAGAAGTGCATACCATAGTCTAGGGTACCCTTGACATATCGAAGAACACGATTCAACGCATGGAGATGCGCTTCACGAGGGTTGTGCATGAATAAACACACCTGTTGGACTGCATAAGATATATTAGGTCTAGTAAAAGTAAGATACTGTAGGGCCCCTGCAAGCTGACGGTAGAAGGACAAATCAACAATTTGTTTTCCACTCGTAGCACTAAGCTTGGACTTAGTGTGAACAGGTGTAGCAGCCGACTTACACGAGGACATATCAGCGCGGGCTAAAATCTCTTGTACATACAAACATATTTTCCTTGGTATGAGAGACAGAAATACCAAGAAAATATGAGAGAGGACCAAGATCCTTCATAACAAACTCGGAACTAAGAAGACCAATAATACAGGCCCGGAGAATGTTAGTAGAACAAGCAAAGAATGATATCATCAACATACAACAGAGCATAAGCAGTTTCCGTACCTCGTCGAAAAATGAACAATAATGTGTCACTCTTACTGTTAACAAACTCCAGAGAGGGGATATAAGTCGCAAACCGTTGGTACCAAGCCCGAGGAGCTTGTTTTAGCCCATAGATAGACCGAAGAAGAAGATAAACATGCTTTGATTTGTTTGGATGAACAAACCTCGGAGGCTGATGCATATAAACTGTTTCATGTAACTCTGTAAGTGACCATGCAGAAATGCGTTCTTCATATCCAACTGATGAATAGACCATTGTCTAGAGAAATCCAAACTAAGAACCGTACGAATGGTAGTAGGTTTTACAACTGGGCTAAAAGTCTCACCACAATCAACTCCGACCCCTTGGTCCTTACCATTGGCCACCAATCGAGCCTTATGTCGCTAAAAATCCCCACTAGACTTGTCTTTGTGCGTAAAAACCCACAAACAACTAATAACATTTGCATCCGACAGACGCGGCACCAAGTTTCACGTATGAGTGTCAATCATGGCATTATACTCATCAGTCATGAAATTATACCAGTTAGGGTCCTTACTATCTATAAAAGGATATTTTGGGATTGGAGAGATTTTAGGCGTGGAAGAAGTAATTAAAGCTAGGCTTACATACTTTGAATTGGGCCTAAAAATCCCATCCTTCGAACGGGTTCTCATGGAGTGGAGGGATGGAGTTGCAGGAATTGGGTCAAAGTGGACCGGAGTGGGCTCAGAAGGGTGAGGGGAAGACTAGGCCTAGTTAGGAGAGTCCACAAAATGTGGATGGGTAGGCCACCCGTGGGCCGTGGATGATTGAACAGCCCCACGGTCCACTGGTGACCCATTCTGCCCAACACACCGTAGTGGAGAAATAGGAGAGGGAGTTGGGTTGATTTGTGAAGGAGAAGATCCACTGGGAATATGGACTAAGAAGAGGAAGCCTGCACAAATGGGCTAGACGGTATGGCCTGGTACCGAAAGAGCGATAGACTTCCAGGATGGAATGAAATAAGAGGTGAGGGTGACGAATTGGGTTGGACCCTTGGTGTGGGTTGCGAAGGTACACGAAGGAGGGGAGGAGGGGAAGATGTTTGTTCAATTTCAAAAAATAGAAAATCAAAATCTTTAACATTAGGAATGTAATTAGAGGAATTAGGAAATTTAGATTCATCAAAATTCACATGTCGAGAAATAATAACTTTCTTAGTTTCAAGATCATGGCTGCGATATCTATGGTGAGAGGAGGGATAACCAAGAAAGCTGCATGGACTCGACCTAGGACTCGGTTTATGTGGAGCAGTGACCGAGAGATTAGGATAACAAAGACACCTAAAAGTACGAAGGTGGTCATATGAGGGAGCCTTGTTATACAGAATATGCACGGGAGTGAGATTATGAAGGAGGGAGTGGGCCAAATATTTAATAAGTATGCGGCCATGTGAAGTGATTCTACCCAATACCAAGGATGGAGTGAAGCATAAAATAAGAGAGAGCGAGTGATATTATTTATGGTTCGTATCATGCGCTCGGCTTTGCCATTTTGTGGTGAGGAGTGACGCCAAATCATGCCGCCAAATCATGCCATGGAATGGGATAATAACGTAAAGCTAGTATTATCATATTCCCGTCTATTATCACATTGTAATGCCTTAATAGAAATCCCAAATTCAGTCTTAACATAGGAATGAAAACGCACAAAGATTGAAAACACACCCGACTTAGACTTAAGGGGAAACACCCATAAATAGTGAGAAAAATCATCTAGAAAAAGTAAATAATAACGAAATTCAGTATGACAATTAATAGGGTATGTGAATAAACCGGTGTGAATAATATCAAACGGAGTAAAAGTCTTAGAAACAGAAACTGAAAATGGAAGGCGACAATGTTTTCCTAATTGACAGCCATGACAAACAGTGAGGCTATTCCTCTTATTACATCGAATAAGATTGTGATTTTTAAGAAAACTAAGAACTCAATCTACCGGATGACCCAAACGATTGTGCCAGACTTCAGATGAGAGATAAGCAAAGGAAGGAGGAGTTGGAAAATGGGAGAAGTGTGGATAAATATTTCCAACACTATAGCACCTCGTCAATATTGTCCCCGTCCGTAGGTCCTTCACAGAAAAACCAAAAGGGTCAAATTCAACAGAGACAAAATTATCGCAAGTGAATTGACGTACGAAAACAAGATTCTTAATGATATTAGGAGCATATAGAATATTTTTGAGGGCTAGGGAAGGGAAAGGTTTGGGAAGAATAGTCGATGCGGAACCCCTAACTGTTATTTTAGTGCTATCACCAACCATAATATGAGAATTCAAATTACGCCAATTGACAATAGAAGAAGTAATACATGAACCATTCATGAGATGAGAGGTAGCATCGGTATCCATGTACCAATTTGAGTCTCGGGATTGCATCGACATGGCATTAAAAAAAGCCGGGAGGTCTGTGGACTGATACAAGCCTCCTAGAATCTGGATGAGTAAAAGCAGTGGTTTTCAAAAAAGATCAAAGAGATCTATGCACATGGCGTCATGATGTGCAATACATATTGTTTTAAACTATTAGAATACATGTTTTTAGGGTGGTTGAGGAAAATAGATTGAAAACACCTAGGAGGGCGCAATCAATCTAGAAGACTTTTGGCCAAACATAAAAAGAAAAGGGTAAAGGGGTTGATAAATTAGGCATAACAAACAACATCAAACGGAATCATGACAATTCATTCCTTATTTTTGAAGGAAAATTGCCAATTCATTCCCTTATCCTAGATGAATACCCCAAACCAAATGCCCCATAAAAGTTACACCAATATAATATAAAGTCGGTTATTTTTAACGATATTATTTTTCTTTTGAAAAAAATCAACCCTTAAAAGCATTCATAATGTATAAAGATAACCATGACATTTCAAAAAATTATTGATTAAATTTTACTTCATAATATAAAAGGTTAATCCAAATATTTAAAAGTTAGCAAAAACAGATAAAAAGTTACAAGAATATACACTAAATATATTATACACCCGGAACGGATAAGAGCTTCTGCATTCTTCTAAATAATCCAGTGTTATTTAGGAAACTCATTAGAAGGAAAAAAAATAAAAATAACACATACACCTCATCAATAAGAGCCATACACCTTTTTTTAATAGGTAAGAAGAACCCCACTGAACCACCACCTTGCACAGGTTAACCAATCCAGCTATGTAGGTCTTCGCTTGAACCACTCGATCCAAGCATTTAGCAATTGATGGGGCTCGACCCTGTGACCTCCAAGTCACAAGGTGAGTTCCCCACTAACTCCACCAACTCATGTTGGTTAAGAGCCAATGCGCCTACAAATCCCCATAGTAGTAGGTTGGTCACGAGATTCAACAAAGTCCAGGTGCTCTTCTTCGGGTTTAAGATTGGGGGACCATTACCTTCTTTTCGGTAATTTCTGAGCATTCGTATAAGAAGACCTGTAGTGCCTTTATTGCTGCGGTTTTTGTTATGTGAAGATATTATCCTCTTTCTACCGGTCCCTGTCATGTCTGAGTGTCACGATTTTGAGACACTTTACTAGACTTGAGTACTTGACTGTGCTTCTGCTAGGATAAGGATTGTATCTTGTATTCCTATATGCTGCAAGCATGCTTTTGGAGACAAAATGAAGCACTGCCCAACGCATGTTCAAGCATATGGTGTTGCTTCTGCCCAAATTAATTGGTAGAGCATTATGAAAATGCCTAAAAGTGGGATTCGAATCCTACGTAGCTAGGCTGGCTATCCAGAATGGAAAAAAAAAAACCAATGCAACCCGTAGATTTTATTGGATATTAACGTTATGTGGTTATAAACAATGTAATATAAGTAGTACAACTGTACAAGGCATAATAATTGTGGAGAAGAGTATCCATTATAGCAGGAGTCCATATGTAATCAATTTCGTATTATCAATTACGTGCAAATTAAACTTCAGTATTGTGTTTCTAGCGTTTATCATAAATTTTTAATGCCCGTCCATTACATAATATTTTTACAAAATAAATATTTTATACCTTGGGAGATCTAGCACACGATCCAACAACTAAAAAATAAAAAATAAAACGCGCACGATCCAACAACTCGTATATAAAAAAAAAAATTGATCACTTGGACGAATAACACAAAAACAAATCTCCAAACAAAAAGTTATGATGATGAAAAACAATGTTAGTCTTGTAGTTATGCTTATATTTTTAGTGGTTTTAACAACCGAACTTCAAATCATATTGGGTAAATGCTCAGATTTTGGTGGTAAGTGTAACGTCTTTAACTGGTGTTGCGGTAAATGTACGTGCGGCGGTTTTATTTCTGTGAGATATCCAAATGAAGGTTGTTGAACGCGTCTCCGGTAATTTTACGCGTGTTACTAGTCCAATTTACACTATTAATCAATCGTCTATATATGGTGTTATCTTCTTTTTAAATGTTCATCGAAGTTAATAAAGCTTGATCCACGTCTATGTTATGGTTGCATATACTTCAAAGATAATATGCTACGTTATTAGTCCACAAATTTCATTATTCTTTTTAGTTCGTCAAGAATCAAGATTATTTTTGGATTACATTAATCTGAATCTACTTTTAAATTCGTCTCATGGATGATTCAATAATAATTAATTGAAATATATGACGTGGAAAAAGTTTATTCATTTATTTTAATTAGTCAGTTAGTCACGGATCTCAAATAAATTATTATCCGATATGACATACGTTTAATTTAATTCGATAAGTACCCGATTGTAGACCTGATTTAGGTTCTTGGAGATAAATGGAATGAGTTAAAAGAACCGGAATGGTCTAACAGAGGATAGATGACGGGTGGCAAACAAAAAACCAACCAAAGAACAAAAACAAAGTTATCGCCGTTGCCGGGGATCGAACCCGGGTCACCCGCGTGACAGGCGGGAATACTTACCACTATACTACAACGACTTGATTGTTTGTGTTTCTTACTAAAACAATTTTATTTTATAATCTGACTTTGATATATTTGGCCGATGAGGATCGAAATTCACAAATTGGGCCACTGAGCCATCAGGTCCATCATCCATAAATTGAATGTGAAATTCTATGCTTGACTGATTCGGGTCATACCATTTCTCGAACGAAACCCAAATCACATCGGGTCATATTATAAAATATTAGGCCCATATGGCCATATTAATCAAACATACTGAAAATAGAAAGCAAAGTAGTTCCTCGGAGTATGAAAATTTGAAAACCATGAACCTACCCCAATATCACGTCACGGCTTTGTAAATGCATGCTCCAAATAATTACATCAATCACTACCTAGTATTTACTCATTTCGTTTCTTTTTGTTTATTATGTACTCTTTTTAGGGTGTTTCACAATGTTTGTTACGTGGGAGAATCTTTCCTTTTATAAATTTATTATACTGTAATTTTTTGTGTCAGCTTTTAATTTTAAGGTTAAATTGTTTTACCACCTAAAAAAATTGACAAATTATTTTTTACCACCTAAAAAAATAAAAATTGTTTTTTACCACCTAAAAATAAAATAAAAATTATCTTTTACCACCTCTTAACTAAAAAATGGATGAAAACATTATGTGAATTAATGGGAAGTAAGGGTAAATTGTAGCTTATATACATGAAAATAGTGGGATAAGAGAAGGAAATAAAAAATATAGTCGTTGAAATGGGATCGCATAACGTTTTCGTCCACATTTTCGTTTAAGAGGTGGTAAAAAAAACAATTTTTATTTTATTTTTAGGTGGTAAAAGACAATTTTTATTTTTTTAGGTGGTAAAAAACAATTTATCAATTTTTTTAGGTGGTAAAAAACAATTTACCCTAATTTTAATTGGTCCAATTTTTCAACTCATTAAATTTCTTTACAATTTCCCAAGTATGTTAAGTTAGCAATCTATGTGTTTTTCCATTATTGGTTCATTTTGATAAATAAAACAATCTTATTGGATTTTGTAATGATTAGTGGATTGATGTTTTACTTGGGTTTATTTTTTTAATAAAAAAATATATGTATTGTACGTTAATAAACGCGCAAAATTCCAAGCGTAACAAACAAAAAGAAACGGAATAAGTAAAAAACACAACCATATCATTTCAATGACACGTAAGAAACACCATCTTAAGGATACGTGTCCAAACCTTATTAATATTTCTATTTACTTTTTGTTATAAAAAAATAATGGTCTTTTTTTTGGAAAGGAAAATTATTTCATTAATAAAGAATCATACAAAATCTACAAGAGAAATATAGATCTTACAAATACATCACAAATTGAATCAAATAAAGGTTTCTTTCATCAAAATTACGGTTGTTGAATAGATCTTGCACTGTAAAATATCTCCCGTATATAACGCTGGAACATGCAGCCTTTTCAGAGAAAGGGTTTAACGATTTGTTGTAGCCGCGAGGATGATTTCCACTTGATTCATATGAACGTACTCGAAAAATTGATATTTGTTGCGATCCCCGTAAAACTTTGCCAACGAACCAATTTTACATAAATCCACTACGAGTGATCGACAAACCAAACATACTAACACTAACTCCACTATAGGGAGACTAACGAACAAGGACGAACTCCGCTCATAAGGTGAAAATTTATTATTCTACTTTCATTATTCCACTTTATTACCATTAGTTATTACATACTGCTCTTTAATTTACTAGAAACATACTCCCTCAATTCCATATTTATATTCTCGTTGACTAAAAACACGGGTTTTAAGAAAAATGTAATATAGTGCTTATCAAAGTGCTGCTTATTATTTTCTTGTTAAGGGTGCTAACAACTCTTTTCCGTTTTCATAAACACACAATCACATAAACAATTAAATTCAAAATTATATACTCCATAATTAACTCTTAATTAATTTAAGTCGGGTAATATCATAAATACATGCATGTTGTGTTGATATCCTTTTTCAAAAGAAGTTAATGATGTAAAAATATTATTTATAAGATTTGTATTGAAAATTTTATTTTATTTTATATGTACGTGTGTTAGTATTTTACCGGATTAAAAAAAAATACATATGCATATTTATTTAGATAAAAATTTGTCCAATTCTACTAACATGGTGTCATGTGATATGCTTATTTTAGTTGAAGATTAAATTAAAAAAAAAATAAAAAAAAATGAATGTCAAGTGTTGTCTCACCAGTTACCAGTAATCTAATATATATATATATAAAGGAGACATATTTACTGAAATATTAGAGCGCCACCTAAGATTACTAATGGTTTCGGCCAATGAAAAATAAGATTTCTAATTTATTTTTGAATTAAAAAAATCGATTACCATGTAGATAATAATTAGGCGCCACGTAGATATTTTAATTAATTAATTACTAATATATACAACTCCATTTAAAATCAAACACTCTAATAATATAATTAAAAAATAAATCTAAAATAAAATAAATAAAATTCAATTTAAAATCAAACATTAGTCCAATATCAGAGCGCCACGTGGGAAATCTAATGGTTTCGTCCAATGAAAAATAAGATTTCAAATTTAGTTTTGAAATAAAAAAGTCGAGTGCCATGTAGATAAATAATTAAGTGCCACGTAGATATTTTTTAATTAATTATTTATATTACGCATATACAATTTCATCCAAAAACAAATACTCTCATAATTAAAAGAAAAAATCTAAGTTAAATTCAATGCAAAATCAAAAACTAATCTAATATAACATCTATACTAATATATTAAAAGGCGTTTATAAGAACGTATATGTGCCACGTAGATCCCTCCTTATTATGTCACATCACCACTACTAAGTATAATGACATGTAGTTAACAACTAAAAAGCATGTAGCAAGGATTGAACACTAGACCTCTTGAATTAAAATTTACCATTTTTACCATCTTAGCTAGCCACAATGATGTTATATTTTTCTATTTATATAATAAATACAACCTTTTTAAAATGAATAATAATGAATTAAGGGAAAAAAAAAACAAAAGGGAATGAATTACTTAACTTATAAATGTACAATTCTTCTCTTCTCAACTTAAGCTTGAAAAATAAAAATAAAAAACTTAGGGTAATGGAGTGTAATTATGAGTGCGGAAGAGGGAAACATTGACAAGAGTATAATAATCAACTAATCATGAAGAAGAGAACTCGACTTTGTTTTGATTTTCGGATATGGGAAGGAAGTTTGTTGATCGGCCACTGATCTTGCATGGAAATCAGATAATAGCACCACATACGCACATATTTAAAATAAGTAAATCCCACTAAAAGTAAAACTCCGAGCAACGCCCGGGCCACAAACTAGTTATAATATATATAATGGAGGCATATTTGCTTAATTATTAGAGCGCCACGTGGCCCACGTAGGATTACTAATGTTTTCGGCCAATGAAAAATAAGATTTCTAATTTTTTTTTGGATTAAAAAAATCAATTGCCACGTAGATGATTAATTAAGTGCCATGTAGATATTTTAATTACTTAATTAATAATATATACAACTCCATATAAAATCAAACACTCCAATAATTAAAAAATAAATCTAAAATAAAATAAATAAGATTCAATTTTAAATCAAACATTAATCCAATATTAGAGCGCCACATAGGAAATCTAATGGTTTCTACCAATGAAAAATAAGTTTTCAAAATTAATTTTGAATTGAAAAAAGTAGAGTGCCACGTAGATAAATAATTAAGTGCCACGTTGATATTTTTACTAATTAATTTTTAATATTACGCATATACAATTTCATTAAAAAACAAACACTCTCGTAATTAAAAAAAATCTAAAATGAAATTCCATTCAAAATAAAAAATAATCTAATCTAATGTATAAACAAAATAATTTAATAGAATCCGTGCATCGCACGGACTAAAATCTAGTACACATTTAAAGTAGGAAGATTACAAAACTTTAAACATAAAAAGAGTAGAGTTTTCTCTTTGAAAGCTTTGTTTGCCACTCGTCATCTAACAACCAGGAGTTCGAATTCTTTTGTCTACAAGAGTAAGGTGTTTAATTGGAAAATCTTTACAACCAGGAATATATATGTTTGTGGGGCAAGTTAAGGAAGCGCTATATTCACTTGATTCTCACTTATTTTTTCTGAACTTATCAAAACTTATTTTACTTGTAAATTACTCCTTCCGTCTTGAAATACTCGCACCGTTTTGATTTTTTGTACTATTCATGTAGTGCACTTTGACCCTATTTCATTTCTAGTATATGAAAACAAATGTTAATATATAATATATTATTGGCTTCATCTTAATATATATTTTTAACTATTATTATTTTATAAATTTCATAATATGTAGTTAAAGATATTGTTGGTCAAAGTTGTGCATTGGCAAACGTGTCCAGTCAAAATGGTGCGAATATTCCGAGACGGAGGGAGTATACTTGTTCAACCCTTATTTTTCCTGAACATCTTGTCTGAACTTATCTTAAACTTATTTGAACTTATTTTTCCTGAGATAAGTGGAAATAAGGTGAACAGAACAGAGCCTAAGCGTGACCCACATCGGCCTCAACTAAGCCAGGATGGATGAAGATTTGGTGAGTATGAGAAGGGTGAGGACAAAATTGAAACGAAGAAACCTGGTTTGTGGAATCAAACTGGTAAAAATGCAAGTTGGAAATAAAGAGATAATCTAGTTAATGATGTGGAGACATGTTGTAACCAATTTGGTGATATTTGTCGTGAAGAGGTGGTAAAAGATATTTATTTATTTATTTAGGGAATTGTTTTTCATAGATAGTAAATACAATCTCTATTTATTAAGGTGGTAAAAACACTAATTTTCCACTAACAACAAACCTCCAAATCTCCAATAAAAGTTATCCTCCATTTTCTCCTCTATTCCAATGTCAAAAATCTTTAAGCATCCCCAAACTGAAAACCCGTTCCGAACTAATACCAAGTATAATGATAAACCTCTAAATTCTAGCTTAGCAAAGTTTGATATCCGATTTGTAATCCAGGACATTCCCATTAACCATCTTTCCTTTCCATCTACAACTCTAAGGCCCTATTTGGTTCATTATTAGTAAAGGAAAGGAAGAGAAGAAAGGAAGGAAGGGAAAAGAAAGGAAAAGAAGGGAAGAAAAAGGCATTTTATTTTCCTGCTTTTGGTTTAAGTGAAAGAAAGGAAGGGAAGAGAAAAGAAATATAAATTACAGCTTTTAATTTTCTCTTTCCTTCCAAATTCCTCAAATTATGGGAGGAAATTAAAGTGAAAATTTATAAAGGAGCTTTCCTTCCAATTCCCTTGCTTTTCTTCCACTTCCTATATAATTATTTGTACCAAATTCAAGAAACCTTATTTTACCTTTCCTTTCCTTCCAATTCCGGCCCTATTTAGTTCATTATTAGTAAAGGAAAGGAAGAGAAAAGAAAGAAAGGGAAAAGAAAGGAAAAGAAGGGAAAGAAATTTTATTTTACTGTGTTTGGTTTAAGGGAAAGAAATGAATGAAAGAGAAAGGAAATATAAATGACAGCTTTTAATTTTCTCTTTCCTTCCAAATTCCTCCAATTTTGGGAGGAAAGGAAAGTGAAAATTTTATAAAGAAGCTTTCCTTCCAATTCCCTTCATTTCCTTTCACTTCCCAAATAATTATTTGTACCAAATACAGGAAACCGTATTTTACATTTCCTTTCTTTTCTTTTCTTTTCCTTCCAATTCCTCCCAACCAAATAAAGCCAAAAAGTTTCAATCGTACCATGCACATATCAGCAAAGGAGACCACCTCTAGGAAACTTGAGGTTGTTCCTTCACTGTTATTTGAGTTATGATGGGAGTTTAAAGTAAAGGAATGAAGTGCAGAAAGCCTTGACTAATAAATATACTTTCTTATGATGACAAGATTACCATTTCCTAACAAAATTAGAGAAAAAACCTACAGAATATTTCATGTGCGTAGACAAAAATGACAACAGCATCTTATCAGGCTCGGCCTCGGATTCCTGCTCTTTCAAGTACGTATGAACCTTCCTAACATATTGCATCTCTTGCCCGTAAAAATGCGATGCGCAAGCTGCCTTGTATGTCATCAGCTGCAAGTCACCTAAGAAATCAGAAGTTTCAGATATCACAGACAGGCAAAATTGCCAACTTTACTATGAATAAAACCATTAACAAAAGGCAATATCACAGACATAGGCAAAATTAACTAGTATGGGCAAAATTATTTCACTAAGACGGGTTCTCACAATCCATTTCACACATTAATAAATGTTGCAAAATCCACCCTTCCTATTGATGGTTAAGAAAGTTCCACCTTCCACAAAATGACTCTGCTTTTACGAAATATGACACATAAATTTCGCAGACACCTAAGGAAATTTTAGGCGATACCTTCTTCCATTTCCGATGCCAGTATATGCTTGCTAAAATGTCGGTTTAACCACCATTTACATCGAAATTTCCAAGCCTTCCCAGACATGCCCTCCACCAATGAGGCAGGTGTCCTACAGAACCGAGTAGTATGCAAATTCCCACTCTTAACTTGCTCCCCATCCACACACATTGACATTCTGTCTTCTTCACAATGTGAAAGTTTAGGCAAACACAACGCAAATTCCCTCCACGAAGTGTGATCTCCATATGTTGCATCCAAGTGAAGAGCAATCATCTCCACTAGACGTTCAGTAGCATATTCTCCTGAAAAATTAAAAGAAGAAACCCAATGACAAACTTCCCAAAGTATACAAGAAAACTGCAAGTCTGCAACAGACATCTAAGTTTCATTCAATTATCAAAGCTTCACTAGAATTTTCCAGTTTAGTAGCTTCCATTTGGATTGGTGTTAAACAGGCTTTAGAAAATAAGGGTCGGTGAGGGTAAACAGAGAAGAAAAAAGACGAAAAACGCAAACATACAAGGCAAATAGTAATTTCTTATTCAATCAGAATATGAGCAGCTTGTAATCAATCACCATCGGTCCAATTAAATCTGGTTCACCTGCCTAAAATGGCATTTGAAATCCAAGCACTACTATGACAATTGTATAGCTCAAAAAGGAAAAAGAAAGGAAAGAAAACAAGATCTTAATTGTTAGGCTAGGGATTGAAAACCGTAAGCTGGAAAGCAATGCAAATCAAGCCGAATCAGCCATTCCCACAATACAACAGAACATAATACAGCAACATGTTTAAAATTTTGTAAGCCCGGTAGAACTGTTGGACTTTCAACAAAATCCCCAAGTCCCAACTAGTCAAATGAGTTTTTTCCCCTTAATCCATTATATTTGAATATCGAGCCACATATTCCTACTGAACGAATCTCCTATTAGTAGAAACACTCAAAACTAGCTTTGAAGAGCCAGTTGAAGAATCAGAGGAATGAAAACTGACCAATAACTACACATCTGTCCAACTCACAAGAGAGCTGCTGACAAGAATTGCACACCTCACGTACTATTCTTTCTGACAAAGATGAAATATAGCATACAACCTATCTCTATATTCAAACCCATATGATTGATGAAATATTCATCTACTCCAATACCAATAAAGAAACATGGAGCTGAATCCAAACTGTTTTGAGTATCATACTGGACCTTTTCTCAAAAATCACACAATAAAATCAGTGAGGGTAAAATGAGACCCCCCACTCACACTCTTGTAAAAGAAAATAGCCCACAATCCATAACAATGATAAAATATACCCCACTACACAATACCCATCACACAATAAAGTAAGAAATCAGTTAAATTGCCTAAAACCCAGTGCCGGTCAAAGTGTTGGAAGTAAAATGGGCCAGAGGAAGTAATTAATACTCTTGATCACAGCTAGGGGTGTAAGTGGATTGAGAAAAGTCCAATGTCCAATCCAGTCCAATCAAAACTTGTCGGACTGGATCAGACATGAAAAATTTTGGATCGGATTCAGACTCAAATTACCAAGTCCAATTATTTTTGGACTGGACTTGGACTCAACCCTTTGGAGTCCAAAAATCCAATTAAGTCCAAAGTTTTAAGATTTTATTTATAGATAAACATATGTAATTTGAAAACTATTGTGAAATATGTGATTTTTGGGCTTTTATTTACTATGTGCAACGAAAAACAATCAAATATTACACTCCATTTAAAGCCCATAACCCAAAAATATTCTATCCACCTTTTTCTCTTTCGCTTTCTCTCGTCGGCTGTGATGGTTGATTATTGAGCTTTATTATTTTAAAACTTTGTTTTTTTTAAAGAACTGAAACCTTTTTTGTCTAAGTAATTAGATGCGTAGGACATATTGTTATTTGCAATTTATCTATTGTTAATGGCTATTTATTTTCCCTTTATGGAAGAGTGACTTGTAGTTATAGGTGTTAAAACATTTCATACCCAATTTTTAATACTCGTACATTTTATTTTATGTGTCAGAAAAATTAGTTGGTAACAGTATTATTTGCATTTATGTTCAAACCATTTGAGTTTAACTTTTTTTTTTAAAAAAAAAAAATTGGATCGGATTGGACTGGATTCGGACTCAAGAATTTTTTATGGATCGGACTCAAAAAAAAGTTTGGACAGGACTCAGACTCAAATATCCGAGTCCAATTTTTTTTTGATTGGATTTGGACTTGGCAAACTCCAATCCAGTCCATCCAATTTACACCCCTAATCACAGCATCAACAAGAAACCAAGTAGGAGGAGAGATGTAGACTGAAGCCTAAAACATTGGTTTCTGACTTTCTGTAGTGCAAAGAAGAGAAAACAAAGGGTGAAATGCCACCCATTTAGGGAAGAATGTATAGCAAAAAAAGCAAGAGTTATTCAGCTCAATTACTCCCTCCGCAAGTTATTCTAGCAACCTAAACTCATCCGATCTCTATTTATTTATCTTAACTTATTCCACGCACTTAACATATCTGAACTTCTTAACCTTGAAACCGAGCCTCAATGTAACTAATCAAAGCTCACTAGTAACTTAACTGAACTGAATCTTTATTTTTATGGTGAAACTGATGCACCCTAACTTCACAATTGACTTTCTTTTTATGAATACACTCCGTAACCATTGTGATTTCGCTATACTTGTGAAGAAAGGCAACACAATCAGAGCAGGCGAATAGGACTGAAATATGAACTAGTTTACGTAAGAACAACCAGAGAGCTCGGTCAAAACTAAACAAATTTCAGTGGTTAAGAATTTCAAAAGAAAACCAATGAACTTTTTAACTCAGATTAAAAAAACCTCGAGCTCAAACATACAGTGTCCAACTCAATTATATTCACGACTACATACTATGCATAAAAAACTTACATATAGATATTTTGAGTTCCTCCAGGTGACTAAATATGAACTTATCTACTTAAGAACACCAACAAGCTTGGTCAAAACTAAACAAATTTTCAGTCGTTAAGAATTCAAAAGAAAACGAATAAACTTTTTTTAACTCAGATAAAAAAAAACCTCGAACTCAAACATCAGAGTATCAATTCTGTCCAACTCGTTATGTTCATGGGTTGACTATATACTATATTACCATGCATAAAAGTTTTACATATAAATATCATGTTTTACTCCAGGTGTGTGCTTCTGCTCTCCATGCATTCAACTAGTAGAATTTTTCGATCCTGGATAAGTATTATAACACAGTTTTTTCAACATAATTCCTATTTCATACTCTCTTATCATATAACTGTATTGGTGAAAATACATTCAGAATTAATTAAAGCCTGTGAAAGTGCAAACAAAGCCCAAAATGTACCCGTTATAAGAGACCAGTGATTGAAGCCTAGAACGAACTAAGTATAGCTCGACTAATGCTTTTAATTTGTTTCAAGTTCAATAAAAGTTCAATAAGCGAACATGAATAACGCCCTACTCCTGCAGCATAAGAAACTTAGTGGTCTAGTGCCTTAATATGTTTTGTTCGTGGCTATTGCCTTTTTGTTGTGTTTGGTGTCGCCTCTGATCTGCTGACCAGATTAGGCCCTTGCGTGCAGTGGCGGATCCAGGATTCAAAACTTGGTAGGTCACCTTTTAATACGCTCTTTAAAAAAAGCCAAAGTCTTTCCTCAATTTTAGATACTACTCCTATAAATCCAAATAACGTGGAACTTGTTATATCATACTATGTGCTCTGTATGACCTAAAGTAGCATCAATATAGATATAATAATGTGCATTTCACATTCGAATGTAAGACAATGAACGAATTACCTATAATATAATTCAACTTTATATATTCACCACAATTACAACTAGCAAATACATTAAATAATACTTCGTACATAGTACATGTTTACTAAAAAAATGAGTTTACTAACAAAACTAATCACCTTTTACTTTTTGCAGCATTGATAAATTCGTCTTCATAAGCATAATTTTTATTTTTGAATAACCATTAATATAATAAAAACTAAAATGAGAAAGGCATAAAAGAATGGGGATACTTTAACAGTTTAACAACAACGCATATGAAATAAAGAAGGAAAACAAAACAAGGGCCAGCAAAAGGAAAACAAAACAAGGGCCAGCAGTGCTGCAGTATCAATTAGAGGAAGGGAAAAAACGTGAAAAAGGTAAAATTAAGTTTGATGGGATTCGAACCCGGATAAATGGTGACGAGAAGTTCAGCATGAAGGGCAGGAACCAGTGAGACAACTTACACTTTATGATACGAAGGGCACATAATATTTTCTTATACTGTTTTTTCAATATTGTTTTTTGGGAATAGTGGGTCCTGTGACCCACTATGCCCTGCAGTAGCTCCGCCACTGCTTGCGTGTATGTAGTTTGTATACATTGCTTATTTAGTTTAAATTATTAAACTTCTGTTTTTTTTTTAAAAAAGATCCCCGTACTTCTTACTCCCTTCGTTCCACAATACTCGCAAGTCGCAACAATTAACCAGGCACATAGTTTACGAGGAGAGTTGAATATTCAAGGAAATGAATAAACTAAGTTGCAAGTGGATGAGTGAGGGTATTTTTTTATTGTTTTACAAGGACAATGGATACTTTACTTTTGTTGGTTTTTGAGTTTTCGCTTCTATTTTGAGTGAAGGATTGTTAATGGTGGAGAAATTGAGTTTTGAAAAGGACAGGTGGGGGATGAAGAGGAGAGTGAAGAGATTAACCATGGGTATTAAAAGATAGCTTAAACAGATTTTTTAGCAAAAAATCATAATTAATGTCACGTTTAAGAAATTTAAGAAACTCAAGGATACCATTGAGAAAATCCCTTGTTTTTAATGTATATTTTCAAAATATAAAATTTCTAGTGATAAATAATTAGTAATGGTCAAAGATTGGTACTGATAAGCGTGAAAATAAAAACAGGGCATCTATTGTGAAACGGATGTAGTACGACTACAAAACACCACCTTTGACCAATGATATAAGAGACACATATTATCAACAAGTAGAAGTATGGACGAGCAAATATCAAGTTCCAAAATTCAACACCTTTTGAATTTCGACAATAAATTTTAAGCATATATAAGATTCGAAGATATGTAAGAGCAAATATCAAGTTCCAAAAATCAACACCTTTTTGATGCAAGTCCATGAGTCTTGCTAGAGAATGCCTACATGTGGGATCCTTCTTCATAACATCCTCAAAACATGCAGAGAGTTCATCATAATTATTCGCATCAAAGCACTCCCAAAGACGAGCTTTTAATCTGCCAAAGTATAAAAAACAAAAGTTTGCATTAATTAATTTATATTGATCACCTTACAGTTTGATAATGTTTCAGGGAATCAACCATGTACATCTACTGATAATTGATACTTGTGCACAATTGTTTACGGACACATTTTTGATATCTTGATTTGATCTGTTAAATTTAAATTGTACCAGAACATACAATAGCTTAAGTTAGTGTCAAAAGGACTCACAAAAACAGTCTCATAGTTTCTTCCAAAACAAAACTTTAGTACAATTTCAACGTATCATCTTTTACTATTCCTGCCCTAGCAGTAGGATCCCCCACTTTTAAACATGAATCCATTCCTTTCTAACCACAAAGTAGTGAAGCATGCAGAAAGACAACATTCCTAAAACTCACAAGCATACTTGTTGAAGAGATTATGAGTAGAAGGCAATGTTTCTCAAGAGTACATGATAAATCAGCATCTCAGACACAAGCTCAATGTGCTTGTATTAAACAATGAATCACCGTTCTATGGATTACTGGATCAGTACAAGGAAACTGTACCTAATACTAGAGAAAAAGAAGAGCGGTGAAGAAATGCAGAACAGAGAAACAGTATGTATGAAAAGTGCTTAAAAATTAACATGGACTTTACAGCTTTTTTGGTATATTTTTTTGTTAAAGAAAGGAAAACAAAGTGATGGGAAAACACGAGGAGAGAAGGGAAAAGAAAGGAACTATACTTTCAAGTTTGGTATAATGAATTGGAAGGAAATCAAGGAACTGAAGGAAATACACCGAAAGAAAATTTTGACGCCACATTGAGGGTGACAACTGACAACATTTTAGTGATGCTATCCACTCAATTCCTTCTGTTTTGCGAGGAATGAAGAGAGACCATTTTACATAGGGGCTTCCTTTCCGCTTCCCTTCCATTTCTACCAAATCCAATGTGGCTTTTAACACCAATCATGGGACGTGTCTCTTTCCTTTATCTTCCTTTTATTCCACCATTATCTCCCTACCAAACCACACTGCCTTTTCCCTATTTCTATTTCCAATATTCTCGTTTCACATCTATTCTAATATTTAATAACAGGGATATTTAAAGGCCATCTAGAGTGCCACGTACCCCCTTTTGTTTTTCTTCTTTACCTTTCTCCTCCTCTGTTTTTCACTCCCTTCTTCCTCTCTTCGGCAACCCATCTCTCAAACGACACACCTTTTCCGATTTTAACTCCCTGTCCTTTTTATCCTTCATTCTTTCCCCTCTCCCACGTAGTTGATTTCAAAAACTACTCTCATCAAATTCAGTCTCCCTCATGTATTCCTCTTCCTACATCTTCGATTTTCCAAAATTCCTCAAAATGTCAGATCTCATCTCGCTGATCCGTGGTTTGTTTTCTGGCCCTTAGAATTGCTATACAGTAATAGATTTTGATAAAATTCCATTCTCGGTTTGATTACATATTTTATCTTTGGATTGTAATTGCAAATATAATGTTGTTGTTGTTGTTGTTGTAGATGTAGATGTATGAAAAAAGATGAATAAAAGAAAAGGATAATGCAAGAAAGAAGAATTCGGTATTTCTTTCACCATTGAAGAACAAGGACATAATGGTATTGTATTTTTAATAATTTGTTTCCCTTGTGTTGTTATGGAATTTGGCCTACTTATTTTGGGCGGATTTTAATGGGAAAAGATTGTGGTTGTTTTGGTTATTTAAAATTTTAGATGATTTTACATTAATTTACGGTATAATTTCGAGAAGAATTTCTAATCCTGTGTAATTCTTGAACTTTTTCAGGGTACATATCATTTTTCAGGATCAATTTGCAATATTGGGTAATACTTTGTTCTATTGATTGCTTTGGTGTCTGTTAGAAATTTACGAAAATTAGTTTGTTTGGACAGATTTTAATCATAAAGATTGGGTTTAATTGCAATCAGTTATGAAATTGTGGTGTTTTCCCTGTTGGGATTTTAGAATACTTTCATAAATTCATAATATAATTTCAAGATTAATTTTCTACTGAGTACTCCCCCCGTCCCAGATTAGTTGTTACACTTACCTTTGCACAAAGTTTTAGGTGATAAGTGGTTGTTTGGTTATCAATTGTTATTTTATTGAAAAAGTAGATATGATAGGAGTTAGTGGGGTATTTTTTTAATTGAATGAGAGAGGGTGTGGGGACAAAAAACAATTTAGTGGGAAGAGAGAGACAATATAATAATTGTGGGATCATTCCTAATTTAGAAGTGTAACAACTAATCTGGGACGGCCGAAAAAAGAAAGTGTAACAACTAATCTGGGACGGAGGGAGTAATTCTTTTGTATTTTGAAGAACTTTTTAGGGTATACACTACAAATTGCTAATCACTATGTATCGAATTCATTTTTGAGAGAAACAATGGTGTAAGATCAGAGTTGGATAAAGAACATGTACTTTGATTCTTGATAAACACAAACTCAATTGTGATGTTAATTTTACTCTGACTTTGATGGTTCAATCATGTGGCCTTTCCATTGTCCTTTACAAAGATAATAGCAATATAACACTTTTTACCCCTGGTCCTATCCTATTGCTATGTGTTTACCACTTTACCCTACTTCGTATATGTGTATGCAAGCAAGTTCAGCATGTACAAGAAATTGTATTTGAAGCTATGAAAGTATATCAGACAACTTTTATATCTATGTGTAACATCTACAATTCTATACTACTTTAATAACAGGAAGTTTTAAGTGCCACATGTCTTCCAATCACACACTTTCCGCTGCAAAAAAAACAATGACCTGCTAAAAATTGCTGGTTCGGATGCTTTGCATTCTTGCAGTTTGTGAACTGTTAGGGTAAAAAGTTTTGTTGTTATGTATGTTATACTCTGAACTCATCTGCACGGTGTTAGTAATGAAGAATTGAAGACCAACCCTACTGATAATAATCTGTTCCTAATAATTCGATAAAAAATACAGTCTAAATTGATTAATTAGATATTGTCTTACATAATGCACTAATAGGCAACCAAGAACCTTTTATTGAAACTCTTATTTTAGTAGGTCATCTGCTTTAGAAAGAAAGGACTAATCTATTGTTCCAAAATGACCAATAATGTATTACTTCATGTGTTCACTTTGCAGGGGAGTTTTCAATCTATAATATATATAGATTCTAATCCTTTAGTTTCTAGCCAATAAGTTAACTTTCTAGATAGATTGAAGATCCAATGTTCTGTATACTAGCATCTCAATATCTATTACGTTTTTTGTCATTCTCTTTTGTCAAAACACATGAAAGATTACATTGGAAGAGTCTATACTATGAATGCGAGATAACTCAATTTCGACTCTGAAAGTTGTATGATTGCCAGGTTGATGACTTTCCTCATTTCTGTGCTTAGTTATGTCTATAACTGATACTGTTAATAGAAGTATGTCTTCTAATTATTAAGTACATAATTGTAGATTCCTGGATTGATTTTACTGATTACCTCGATTCTTTTAAACTATAATATCACTTACCTTAATGTAATGTCCATATAAGACTTCTTGTAACTTGCATGGTATCCAAGTCCTATTTCTTTTTAAAGATGAACCCCGATTGATCAAGAGTATCCAATCAACTAGATGAGGAGAGAGAGTATATATATATATATATATATATATATATATATATATATATATATATATATATATATATATATTCATGGCTTCGTCGATCACTTTGACTAATTGGATAAACTCATAAACTACAAAGCTAAACTGCTGCTGAAAGTCATGCATGGGAAGGTGATTTGCTGCAGAAGTGTAATTCAGACAAGGATAGCAAGTTAATATAATGAAAGAATAAACCTGGAGGACTCATGTTCACATCCAGTTGTTATGCAACACAAAATTTATCCTTAGCCTAATCTTTCCAGGTCGTTCCAACAGTATAGAATGGTGCAATTTGTCTTTATTTAGGAAGAAATTATGTTGCTTCATGCAGGTTAAACTATACCCTTCAAGCATCTCTCAATACTGCTCCTTATTATCCAAAAGAGCTTCAGCCTATATCATTGGCATGGCTTCCTACTCAGCTTTTGGTAGTTTCTTTCATGTTTAACATACTTGCATTATTATATGATTAACTCTCGGTGAACTAATCATGTCGAAGTAGTTTCATAAACTTTGTTCATAAAGTACACACCTCAATACAAATGGCTAATGGATGAGCAACCTAAGGTGAACAGGACGGAAATCGGGCTCATTTTTGTAATGCATTGCCCAATGTATAGTAGTTATGTCCATCATTACATGGAGAAAGCATGAGAGTATTGTGTGAAGCATACTTTGTCAAATACAAGGTTGGTGTCGTGTTTGTTGGTCATCCATCCAGTTGGAACTTTCTAACAAAGAAACATACCCGAAAGGCAAATGAAGTAGAGTGCCTTGGCAAGAAACAAATCATCTGCATCTACAGGCTCGGAAATGATGTTTTACTTTTTTGTTTTTCTTTTATTACACCTTCTCTTGCTCCCTTTCTGCTTTTTCGGCGGTTCACTGTTTCACTCAACCGTTGCCATTGTCCCCTCCTCTTCCCTTTTCCAGTTTAACCATATCGGTGTATACTTGTATCAATGAATTAAAATCATTATTTGTTCTGTTTCAGTAACAACCTCGCAATTTCTCTCTCATCCAATCTCCTTCCCTTCCGCCATACATCTTAATCACCTTTTGAAATCCAAACCTATCAACCGATCCGCCTATCGCTCGATATTATTTAGACATTTTTCACCAAGGTTGTGATTCCTCTTTTCCTGTTTGATTTTTGTTGAAATTATTTTTATATTATTCTTTTTTTTTAGTATGTATTTTCTGCAATAATTTCATGATTAAATTGCGTATAAAACGTCAATTGAAAATTTATTTTACTCCATTAACCCTTCATACCCATATTGAATTCAGGTTCAATTGTTATTTTTTTGGGTGCATAGGTTCATTTACCTAAGGCTGCGTTCTATTCAACTGATTTTCACTTATTTTTTCTGAACTTATCTTATCTGAACTTAACTGAACTTAACTGAACTTATCTGAACTTATTAAAACTTATCAAAACTTATTTTAGTTATAAGTTGTACTTGGTCAACCCTTATTTTTCCTAAACTTATCTTATCTGAACTTATCCGAACTTAACTGAACTTATCTGAACTTATCTGAACTTATTTTTCCTGAAATAAGTGGAAATAAGGTGAACAGAACAGGGCCTAATTGTAATTAAAGATTGAGGTAATTTCGACATTATGTTAAAAATCATTTGGATTTTATAATCAATTAATATTTGACCCATTTTGCGAGGAGAGTATGGCATACCATTAAATATAATTGAATTACTTTGTTATCAACTGGTGCCTGACTATTTATTTTGTGAATGTATAATTTAATACTTCATAATTTAATTCAATTTACATAACAATAATCACTACACTATTTGTTTTGTCTCAAATTTTAGTGAATTTGTTATCTTTTTCGTTCGTGTGGACTACAATCACTACACTATTATGTTATGTTTTTTTCCAAGACATTTTGACGATTTACATCTTAATATCCACATTCACACAATTATAATCTTACTTCTTAACTTATATTAACCTCTTCCTTTTCTAAGAAGCACAAAATGGATATAAATATAATCTTATGATCATTATGATGACATAAAATAACTTTAAAAGCAACACGAAAGTCGTGCATAGCACGGGGTTAAAACTAGTTTCTGTTTCATTGTATATTTTATCAACAAGCATTTGTATGCTACACATCTTATTCAAGGGGCAAGATCGTTACCTAAAAGAAAGAATTGAGCTTGACTCATTGCATGACTGCTCAACAATAGCTAAGGCTTCCTTACCATGGCCACCAAGGAGCAACAACTGCCAAAAGGAATTTAAATTTTCTTAAAACAATTGCAATAAACGAACACAAGATACCCAGCAATTTCTATCAACAAAACAGCGATTGCGGATAGCACATTAGCCGAAACAGAAAGCAAAGGAAGAATAACGGAAAATAGATTTTTGGTGAGACCACGCCAATGTTTCTCAGTAACAAAAAAAATATGCAGCTATGTCATGCCAACACCATTTACTAATCACAAATATCAAAACATTCTGCACACACCAGACCATAACCAACAGGCTTATGCTGCCAGTATGGTTACGGGACTGGTCATTTCAAAGCTCAAGTAACCTAATTGTTGAACTCATCTGTTGATGTGTGTAATAACACATTTGTTGCCTCAATCACCACCACAATGAGTTGTAAAATTCTTGATGAAACAATTTTCACATCATAGGAATGTAATTAATATTGGAGCTTCTAAAAATTAAAATAGAATTTACTACTTTCACTTCCATTGTCGAGTTCATTTTACTGTTGACTAACATAATTATCCAACTTCACTAATGATGAACTCAGATATTGTATAGAGGATTCAAGGAATGTAGAGAGAGAATTCAAATTATCGTAAACAAATTCTACACATTTCTTAAGTCTAAAGATTAAACAATAAAGTACCTGTACTGAAGGAAGTAATGCTGCCTCTGAGATTGGAGGCGGGGACTGAAGAGCAAGCTTTAGAAACTTTAAAGCTTCCTTGTAATGATCACCAAAAAGCTGTCTACGAGAAGAGAGGATGTCCATAAAATTATCTGAAGAAGGCACTCTTACGGGCAACAATGATTGCATGCCTGTTTTAACAAAATAAGGTCCAGTACAAGAGTTTAAGTGAGAGACTGCACCAGCAAGTTATTAGGGCTTGCTACTCCATAACAAACTCACAATGAAAGGGCACATTTCATAAACCAGATGGTAAAATAAAACGCTAAAATAAAACAGTTGGTTCTTAAGAGAGGCCAACAGTTAATCAAAATCAGAACTGGTGATTAAGCAACCAAAATCACCTGACTAATAGTTTCGAATTAAAAAGTCATAAAAATATGCTAAAAAATGAGCATAACACATCCTTAGCCCCAAACTCTGTTAACTTCTATTTCCCTCTCCTCCTTCATCCCCCGGCAATTGTAAATTTGTAACTGCCTACACCACCTATCATAAGAAAAGAACATAAACACATCCTTAGCTCCAACCCTCTGTTAACATCTATTTCAGATCATCATTGCCTAGTTTCCCAAGTTTTAAAAACTTTGCTAGTTTTGTTTTCAAGCATACATACTACATTACATGAAACCTATGTGCAGATAAATCTTTCATATGCACAAAGTTATCTAGGAATATGAACATGCTTATTCCTATCCTCGGAGCTGCAAGCAATTTGTACACTGTTCCAGCATGTAAGCATTAATGCTTAATCACAATAGAAGAACAATAGAACTAGACAAGCACTGCATTTCAGCTGCTTAAATGTTGTTGAGAAATAAAATTACAAATAGCAAGGTGTTAACCTTTTTTAGCACATGTCAATGCATCAGCTAATCCACAAAGGGCAGAACAAACTATCAAAAATCTTGCAATTGTGATTTGCAAGCTAGAGCTTTTTGACAGAAATAGCAAGACATT
Organism: Spinacia oleracea; assembly: GCF_020520425.1. Classification (NCBI taxonomy): domain Eukaryota; kingdom Viridiplantae; phylum Streptophyta; class Magnoliopsida; order Caryophyllales; family Amaranthaceae; genus Spinacia; species Spinacia oleracea. Next base: position 64,162,634 of record NC_079492.1, read on the forward strand.
CAAAACTTCGTCGATTTACCATTTAATATTAAAAATCATGATAGACCAAATAAATAATCTTCCAGGATCCAGCAGTAATTATGGACTGAACTATTGGAGACCATAAATTTACTAGAAACACAACGAGAAACAACCATTCTTAAGAAAGAAATCCAGGAGAGGGGTGGAAAACTGAAAGGTGAGGAAAGATGAAACAAAGAAACTAGAATAAAACTCACTGTGTACATTATAGGCAGAAGAACAATGAAATTGATCATAACCATGTTGACTTGAGCCATCAATTTCTACACTTAACTCTTCAGATTTCATATAAAAATCTTGTGACTGGGATTTCTTGATATTCTTAACTGGCTTTATCCCAGATACTTCCCCATCTAGCCTTATATTGGCATTTGCACAAGTGTCCTTGTCATTCACAACAGATGTCTCCGAATAATAGTGCAAGTTTGAAAATGTCTCATAAACACTGGCTGCTTCCTCTCCCTTCAGGTTATCTATTTCCTTAGAGGAGTTGGTTTTCATTGTCTCCGACTCCATAGGCATGCAAGACTCTTCTACGTTTCCCAGCCGCATCTCATTTGGTAGCTCGGAATACCACAACTCATAATTGGTCAAACCCATTACCAGATTAGACTTTTGGTCTCTTGCGGATTCATATTCCTGCTGAAGACTACAGGAATAACCAATAAAATAACACGGAATAAAAATAAAAATAAAAGTTAATTTAACAGATGTATGAAAAATTGTATCCTTCTGCATAAAGCTCGAAGAGAAGTACAAATGGCAATGGCAGTCATATTAAACCTTCATATGGTCTGCTAGAGGATACTACATAGCCATAAGCATCATAATTCAATTGATAAAATATCAACAATTACACATCTTGTATACACTCAAGCTTCAACATCCAAAGGAAAGGCTGATACATTTTCGATATCATTTCTCAGCCAAAAATATAAACTAGCTTATGATTCCGTGCTATGCATAAGGAGTCATGTTGACAAAAGAGAAATAATAAGAGAGATGAGGAAAACTCAACTTCGATTGTTCTTCGTATAAGAAAGGGACTCTGAGATTATTTTTCTTCTTTGGGGTTTACATTAAAAAATTAATTTAGATTGTAAAATCAGGAAAGATTGGTAATATTTCTCTCATAATTTCTTAACAAGTCTTGAAATTGGTTTACTACTTATCCATAATATATCTAATAAATAAAAAGCATCAATTCTACCAACATATTCATGGTGGATTGGTGGGGATCACAACTCCATATTCAAGGGGGTTGTGGATTCAAATCATGACATGCATTATGTTTGTTGTTAGTGTATATTATCTCCATCTCAAAATAATTGCACCATTTTGACTTTCAAGTTGCCAACACACCAGTTTTACAATTAATTTCCTTAATTATCCATTAGTAAAAAATAAAAATAAAAAGTTAGGAAAAACTATACCGGAAGTAATCTAAGAATTATTATAGGAAAAATTGATTCTAATAATCCTACCTTTGGACAGTTTTCTTTTTTATTAATCCCACATATGAGTTTTATTTTAATAATCCAATCTTTTGGACCTATTCTCTTGTAATGGTCGTAACATGTAACCAATCCGTTGTAGCAGGTTACCTTGACACGTGTCTCTCTCCTTTTCGTCTAATTTTTTTTCCCGTCCTCATTTTTTTTCCTTTTCCTTCTTTCCTTCAAGTCGGCAAACCCTTCTCCTTTAAGGGTCCGACGACTTGACGAGGCATAATTGTTGGTGGATGAGCTTGTGGGGTAAACAACAACAACGGTAAGTTGGTAATTGGTAAAGGAGAAGGTCGAACGACAAGGTTTTAGAGCCACTATTACACAGAAACAGAAATAGCAACAACAACAAAACATTAGACCCAATTATGAAATTGAATCACGAAAACAACCATTTAATTGAACTTGTACATAGCAAATGTAATTTTTGTTTGTTTTGGATGCAAATTGTATTCAGTAGCTGTTGTGAATAAAGTAAAATGTACCTGTGCAAATTAACACGGGCAAAGTCATGGTTATTTCGTGCAAGACATAAAAGTATGTACTCCAACAGAACGGACCTGTCCTGTCAAAATATTACACAGTAAGAATCTACACATGTATAAAGAAAAAATAAAGCATGAACAAGACATATCACGTAAGATAGCAGAAGCCCCCGTCCAAAAATAAGAAGCTATGTATGCGTTTTTTTTTACCTGACAGGAAAAGCTACACAAAGACACAACTTTCCTCTGAGATGTTTCATTATATTAAACGAGAACAGGAAAGCTATTAGTTACTATTGTAGAGCTCAAAACCAATTAATACCTTTCCTAAAAATAAAATAAAAAGTAAAAAAAAGAAAACCAATTAAATACCAAGCTAGACAAAATTCTTCAAAAAGCAAGAGTGCAAATTTCTATCTTTTAAAAATGCTTCTGTATTACGCCAGAATGGAAAAAATCGCAGACGTGGTTTTGATCCCGGTAACGGTGGCATTGTCGCGAAAGTGGCTTGTAACGGATAAATGGAATGAATTGCAAGTAACGCGGTGTGAACTTCTTCAAAAAGTTATTATGACTAACCATTGGAGAAATAGAAAAGCTTATGAAAGAATTTGGAGCCTTAATTAGAGGCTCACCAGTCACCATTGGTGATGCTCTAAGAGAAATTAGAATAGGTTAAGTGATTTTTTAAAGGTGTCTTATTTCACTCTTCACACTTTATATGACATGATTTAAATCTATACCTTCAATGGCCGCTTCTTGGCAGACTTTATCTTTTCCTTCCACGTATCGTACAAGTGCTCAATCCTTGATGAGTCTGGATCACATTTCATATGTTGAAGAAGCTCCATTGCGACCTAAGATAACAAAGATATAGAATGCTTGTCAAAGAAGTTGCATAGTTCTTCCGTTCTTTTTTAGTTGACAAATTTATTTTATCACGTTTGTCAATACATTCAATCATTAATATCTTTAATTATCAATGAGTAAAAATTATAAAAAGTTGATATTATAAATCTATACAATGAGACGATTATAACAAAACCCCACATGACTATATTTTTTCTTAGTATATATCACAATTGATAATCAAAGTAGATTATATGAATAGTGTCAAAAGTCAAACTGTATCAACTGTAAAAGGACGAAGATGTATTATATTAGCAGTGAACAATTCTATTATCTGGAGTCTATAACACAAGGAATAACACCTTTTGCCAACAAAAGCTATGGTTAAAGAGTTAAAGAGTACTATAAAGATCCTGCCAATGACAAGGTGTCTAAGGAGATTAAAATCTATATAGACCTCCCTGTAGAAGATTTAAACTAGCTGAACAGTAGTCACTATGAAACACGAGGATTAATATTTCCAAGAGAAGTAATGGAAGGAAAAAGTAGAAGAAGAATGCAAGCATTAAAATAAAAGCAATACAACAACCTATATGGAGCATAAATCAAAAAATACAAATAGTATATTTAACAAAAGATAAAGATAAAGATTAAAACCAATGCAAGAAAAAATAAAGTATAAACAAATATGAGAATAATAGGGGTTGCAAGTTAAAGATACCGTCCATAGGACATATAGGATTGGCAAATTTGGTTATGGTCGTTATATTTCAGTTAAGAGTTTCCTGTGCAAAAAGATGGAAAATAGTGAGAAGGGAACCATATACTATGAACAGAGGAGTTCAGAGGGAGACAAATTATGAAGAAAATTATAAGTTTTATTTAGCCTTTAGATTAATAGTTGGGAGAGCAAGGTCGTGCCTTGGTCAAGTGTCTACTTGCTATCGCTAGATCATAGGTTCGATGATCCTTGGAAACAACCTCTTTATGAAAATAAGGGTAAGGTTGCTTAGATTTAGAACTTCCGCAGACCATGCTCTAAATAGCGAGAGATTTTGCATTGGATACGACCTTTATTAATAGTTGGGAGAGCATCAAGCCCGTCAAAAGCTTATTCCAGTACATAAAGACCCCCGAATAAATAGGAATGGTAGGAGGGAAAGGTGGAAGGGCAAGGGGAACTAGAAGAGAAGAAGGATGTTTGTTATGAAATTAATAGGTAGTTCTAGGATATGATTGTTTGTATCTTATTTATATTGTTCCATTTCATCCTACAAAAATCGAAACTTCCATGAATCTATTAGTCACATCACATGGTTATTTACGGTACAATACATTTTCATTAGAAAAGCAAATTTCCAACATTTCTCAAGTACAAATAGAGGGTAATTCAGGCCTGCGTTCTTTTCAAGATTTCAATGCCTTGGTCCAAAACACATCACCCAACAATACCGCCACTAGTAACCGCCACTAAAGCCACCACATGCATTGGTTCTTTGTAAACTAATTCCTACTATCAAATGATCAGAAGCCACTGCTCATGGTTTACTTAATTTGTGGGATCATGACCCACAGTCAATTCTTTTATGACTAGTTATTACAAATAATTATCACGCCTAATGAAGCTCTTGGTTAATAATTTACAAAAACACTTAGAATATAGCCTGTAGAGAAATTTCTGAGTCATTATTTAACTAAAATTTTACATGCGAGAGAGACTGGTATGTCACAAAAAAATGTGATCTATCTTGAGCCCCAATTTGAAATCCAAAAGGCAGCAATACAGGTATGTGTTTTTTGAAAAAAAAGATAGTTCAAGCCAAATCATAAAATTTTCCAGAAATGGCAAGTCACAAGAGCTGAATGGCCACCTCTGTCAGATATCTTACTCCCAATTAGAACCGATAGTCATTAGTCAAGCCATACTAGTACAGAAGAGAACAGGATAATGGAAACTAAAAGTCATTAAATGCATACCCAATACTTCATACGGTTGTTCTGAGGTGTTTTTTCTCTGCAAGTCCCTTTTAACAATGCACTTAGCACTCCACTAGCGTCCACCCAATTGTGTTGTGCCACAAGCTTACGGAGGAGGTACTGCAACCTCATGCGATTTTCACGGTATACATTCATTGAACCCACCCTGAGGGTATAAGAAGGTATGGTCAATAACATTGCTACTCTCTTGAAAGATCTCCTTCCCCTTAGAGGTTGACTACTTTTTGCTAGATGGATTGGTCTCGGTTTTTTGTCAAAGTCTTTATTTGCATCTGAAATATCAACTCCGTCTGATATATGCAGATAATCACCTTCAATTGCTTCCATCATGTGACCCACCTTATTAATTCCTGGTTTTGCAAAGATGTAATGAAAGAGATAAGCTCGAGCTTTTACGTCAAGCTTGGCTGAAGTGTCCCAGCTCAGACTTTTTTAAAAAATTTAATAAGAATTTCATAAGCTCCTGAAATCTCCCACATGATGCTTGCCCCATACACTACAACTGCAAACATCAAAATTTTAATTAGGCTTTGAGATGAAAATGACATGTTTAATATGCTCATTTAACAATCTCCAACTCTAAATATGAGCAAACAGAAAATACACACAACATTATTATGAGCTATGAGCACACAGATAAAAGTCATAAAACACATATCAGGTGCTGAGGTAAACTCATACATTCAACAAAAGAGTTTTTCATTTTCTTCAGCCAAAACCAAACTAAAAAACAGAATTCGAAGTCCTCAAGCTAATCTAAATGGCATCTAGTTCTACACCAAAACCTTGATATCAGCATCCATCCTCTGGAACCCAGTATAACAGTATTATAATAGTGGAAGATTGGTCAGGAACTATCGAGTACCGACCAGTTTGACCACAACTATTAAAAATAATTCTCCAAAAAATAATTCACAAAAAATCATTCTAATGTCTCAAATTTCACATTACAACTTAATACTCAGTAGTACTTAAAACTTAATAATTCCTTGTTTTTTTTTTCTTCATTCTGAAATTCGCAACCTACCATCAATCTACGAAGCACGGAAACGCCAAAAAATCACGACTTACCGTTTCCGAAACGTCCTGGAACGGGGAAATCGGCAAAGCGTTTCGGAACGCGCCGAAACCGTTTCAGAAAAATAGAGACGTGTTTGAAACTGAATTCATCCCGGAAACGAATAGGAAACGAGATTTCAATCTAATATTCACGTTTCGCAAGCAAACTTGCTGATTGTATGAAAGTTTTTCCGCCAGAAAACTGAAATTAGGTTGAAGAAGATCTCATAGCCTATATTCGAAACCGTGCTACAAATTTGGGCCTGGCCCAAGTAGACAAATGGAAATTAAATATTTATGGGTGTATTTGGTTCAGCCGCAATTTTTTGGCTGCCCTCGGGTACAGTCAAGCTGGCTGTACCCCTAATCAAACGACGTCGTGTGATGCGGGTACAGCCAGCGCTGGCTGTACCCCCCGAAAACGACGTCGTTCAGCATATTTTTATCCCCTTTCTGAGTTTCCTAAGTTTTCTAACTCTTTTTTTTTGTTTCTTCTTCTTCAAGTTGCGATATATCTTGTTCTTAGGGTTTATTTCGATTTTTTCTCTCCTATTTTCTCTCTCCTCTGTTTCCATGTAGCTCGCAGTTATGGAAAATTCTGAAGCTCTTTTCGAATCTAATTCTGGAATTTTAAGTACATTGATGTCAGAACGTAAGTTTATATTTTTATTATTTTCATTTATTTGTTTTGATTTCAATGTTTTTGGTTTGATTGTTTTCGATTTTATATTTTGATTTTGGATAAAATGTGTTTAGAATTTTGTTATTTTTCGTGTTTTCGCTGGATATTTCGATTTTGATTTGTTTCTTTGTTTTTGTTTTCTGCAGATTTTCTTATTTTTTTGCAATTGTACGTTATTTTTTGTTCGATTTTTATTCATAATTTTATTTAATATCAATGTATATAATATTAATGAATTTTTAGCTCAGATCTTATGAACATTATATATTTTGATAAAATACATATTATGTTATGAATTTTTGAATTGTTCTGTCCCAAAAGAAAATATTGTTCATTGTTTACTTATAACATTCTTAACAAATATATGAATATTCAGTTCAAGGAATGACTTTGAATGTTACGTATATTAGTAATGAACATTGCATTGAAATATATTGAATATTTTTTATTTAGATAATGAACATTGTATTGTATTATATTGAACTTTCTATTAAGAGTTATTGATCATTACCTATGTTACAATGAACATTTAATTCAAGTATTTTATCATTATTTATAATTTATAATGAACATTTTATTTAATGATTTTGAATATTACCTATGTTCGTAATTACCATTTTATTTAAGTACATTGAACAACACCTAATTAAGCAATGGACATTCTATTTTTAACATTACTATTTTAATATTGAATATTTTATTTAAGGATATTGAACATTTCAATTTTCCATTGTTAGTTATTATTGAAATTGATCATTCACTATTTTAACATTGAACAATCACTAGTTTAACATTGAACATTTCTTCCTTTCGCAGTGAATAAGGAAGTAAGTTGTTTCAGTAAGTTGTTGCCCCTGATAAACAAAGAACAAAAAAATTCAATAAATTAAACCGACAAATGTGTGATCATATATATAAAAACGTATGAAAAATATCATTTATATATAAAGTTACAAATAAAGAAGAAAGAAAGAGTTGTTCAATAATAAAGAATAAACCATAAAAAATAAAGAACAAACAATTCCAAATGAATGAACAAACAATGAAACCATTATGAACAAATATGCAGAAGAAAATGAATTGTAAAAAAATGCCAAATTCTACCTATTTTTTGTAGCAATCTTTCTTTGTACCAAAGATTTTGAAGACTCTTCTTGATCTATTTCACTGTTATTTGAATAATATATTTTTAATATACATGCTATTTTATATAAAAATTATGAACGATTCAACTAAATTGAAAATTCATATTAATTTTTACCTTGATGTTTTTTGAACTTCAGGCTGTGATTTTGATGAAGATTTCTTATCTCCTTCACTGTAATTTGAATAGTAAGGTGTAAACGTACAAGTCATTTTATATAAAATTAATAAAAAATTATTTAAAAAGCTAAAATGGACATTATATTATACTGTGAAATTTGAACCCATGACTAAAAACTTGAACATTAGGGTAAAAACTTTGAACATAAAGGTAATAAACTTTGAACAAAATGGAGAAAAGTTTTAAACATAATAGGTAAATTTGAACATTTGACTAAAAACTTTGAACATAAAGGTTAAAAACTTTGAACAAAATGGAGAAAAGCTTTGAACATATAACCAAATAGTTTGACTGAGATATAAACAGAAAGAAAGGCTTTGAACATATGACTAAAAACTTTGAACATAAAGGTTAAAAAATTTGAACGAACAATGGAGAAAAGCTTTGAACATATAGGAGAAGCTTTAAACATAATAAGTAAATTTTTTGATCATAATTCATAAAAACTTTGAACGCAAGGAGGAAATTTTTTGAACATAATTCATAAACGCAGATGAGATAAACTTTCAATTTATGAATGAATATTAAGCCATACACAATTGAACAAATAACTTTAAGAAAAAGAACATTTATATTACATGCATAATGTAGTAAAAAAATGGACATTATATTATACCTCAATGGTTTTTGAACTTCTGTCTCAGAAGTTGTACATGCCTTCCCATCTCCTTCACTGTATTTTTTATTAATATGATGTTAATGCACACATTATATTATATAATATTAAAAATCATTCATATTTAATAAAAAAATTGATATTATCTTATACCTTAATACTTTCTGAACCTCTGGCTGGGATTTAGTTGGTCTTCGCTTAAATTTGAGTATTAACCTTTGTGGTTGTTCTCTAGATTTTATAAATGTATAACTAATGAGTGTCCAGAGCAAAATTCAGTTTGAAGAAATGAATATTTTATGAAAACAAAATGAACATTTAACATAAAAACAGTTATCATGAGTTTTAATAATAAAAAGGACTGAAGAAATGAAAAAAAGTTCAAACATTAAAATTATGAATATAGTAGTTGAAATAATTGAAGATTTCTAAACCAAACTTAGTATATCAGAGTAAACGAACATTTTATTAAAAAGAATTGAATATTTTAGCAAAATAAATTGAACATTTTTCGCAGATGAGTGTAGATTTAAAATTTTACTGTAGAAAAATTGAATATTAGTACAAAGAACATTTCCATTATGAATATAATACTAGAAATAATTCATAGTATATTCCAAAACAAAACTCTGTAACAAAATATATTCCAGAAAAAAAAATTGAACATTTTATAAAAAGAAAATGAACTATCAAAATATATTGAATATTTTATAAAAAGAAAATGAATATTTTATCAAAATATATTGAACATTTTGGAGACAGACAGTTACCATGATTTCTGGATTTAGTTTTTGGACATGAATGAACAAATGTTCAAATCATTTTAATTATATATATAACATTCGAAATAATTCAGTATTCCTAAAGAAAATCTCAGTAGACCAAAAAGGATATCCAGTTTGGAATATATGATTATTTTCCAAAAAGATATTGAATATTCTGCTATAATCAATTGAACATTTTGCATAAGATAGTTATCATGAGTTCTCAAGACTTAATTTATTTTACAGAGGAATGAACAAAACTCAGTGGACCAAAATGAATATCTAGCTTAAACAATATGAACATTTTATACATAAATTGAACATCTAACATAAGATTAGAAAAACTCAACAAAAGTTCATCACATTTACATTATTATAATAATATTTAAATTAATTGACATTCCCAATCCAAATTTTAATCATCAATAAGATTATTGTTAAATATCTATGAATATGAACAATGTATCATTAATTTGTATTTGTATTGTATCAAATGTCAAAAATGGCACATTCGCAAATTAAATAGAAATAGATATTCAAAAACATAAAAATTACTTACTGGAATGTGTCTATTTGCTTTTCAGCTTCAATTTCCTTCTCAATTTCGTATTTTCCAGTTCTGTGATCAAAAAACCAATAGTTAGGGTTTGGTTAAATCATCACGCAACGAAAATGAACATTAAATTAAAAACGATTGAACATTAACATAAAATTGATTGAACATATGTAAATTAAAATGAATTTATCTACGAAAACTTAAAATAACTTACTCCTTCATGTCTGGTTGCTTTGCATTCCCGATTTTTTGCTCTTCACTAGATCTTCCAGTCCTATAGCCAAAAAATCAGAAGTTAGGGTTTGCTAACATCATAAACCAAAAAATTGACCATTATAATGAAATTATTTGAACATTATAAAGAAAAATACTGAAAATAACTGAATTAAACAAATATTTAAGTAATAAAACAGTTGCATGTTCGAAATCTGAAATTAAATTACATACGTTTCCTTTTTTTCTTTCGGCATCTTCGTTTTTCTGAAATAGAACGAAAATAAGCAAAATTAGATTTCATTTTAGTTCGAAAATAAAATCGAAACATCAGAATCAATTGTAATTACTTACTTTTTGCTTTTCGGTGGATTTTGAAGCTTGTTCATGTCAATTTCGTCACGAACATCCATTTTTCTCTTTTTTTTCAGTAAAAAGAAGTCACAGATTTCTTCTCTTGATATTTTGTGGAAATTCAGCTTTAATAATGAAGATTAGTAGCGGTTTGAAGAGAGAGAAAGTTGATTGAGGTGGTTGCAGGAAGTTTAATGGCGGTTTTAAGAGAGAGAAAACAACGAAGTAGAAGAGTGGGCAGAGGAGAGAGAAAAATTTTTGCGTGCTGAGAATTTGAAAGGTTTTCGAAATGATTTTCCTCTTTTTTTTTTGTATTTATAGGCGATTCTTGCGCGAAATTTATTCCCATCACGTGCCACAATATTTGCTTACCCGCGCGTGGGTTCCACGCGCCTAACAATGGCAGGGGGTACAGCCAAGTTGGCTGTACCTGGGTATTTTACCCAAACGACGTTGCGCGTCGTTTTGGGCAGGGGGTACAGCCATCTTGGCTGTACCTGGGTATAGCAATTAGGGATATTGGTTCAGCATATTTTGGAATTAGGTATGGGTTTGGTTAACTATTTTTATAAAATTAGATTTTAGTCCGTGTGATGCACGGTTTCTATTAAATTGTTATATTAAATAAAACTTATATGTATATAGGAATTTTATATACTTCGTATTAGATTAAATTAGTTTTTTATTTTGCATTGAATTTCATTTTAGATTATTTTTTTTAAATTATGAGAGTGTTTTGTTTTTGGCTGAAATTGTATATGCGTAATATTAATAATTAATTAATAAAAATATCTATGTGTGTTACGATATATATGTGATATATATGTTATGTGAATATTGTAGTATCCTATTTATGGTATGTTACCTAAATATGTATCCTAAGGAGGTTTAGGTAATTATGATGTACTATATATACGTTGGAGATTAATGATAATAGTGGGGATTGCACAATATTTGTCATGGTATCATGAGCCTAGGTTAAAAACCCTAGTTTTTTCCGCACCAGATTGAGAGCAGTAGTAACAAAAAGTGTTGCGAGAGATTGAGTCCATGAATTGCTGAGTTGTTCGAGTATTTGTTGGTTTGCAATTTCCAAGTTCTTACGAAATTCCTATTAATTGGTTTGCGTGAGGATTATTTCTTTGGTTTGCTAGAGTATTTGCCGATTTGAGTATACGTGAGTTTTGTTTTTTTGTGAGTTTGTGTGTCTTCCTCATAGTGTGATTTGTATGTGTTCCTCCTCCATAATGGGAAAAGACGGAGAGGAATTGGGGCAGCAACAATTCAAGGCTTATATGGAGTGTCAGACAATCAAGTCCAACAAATCATGGACATATTAAATAAGCCTACGCCCAAATTACAGAGTAATATAGACTTGCGATGGATTATTGACACAGGCGCTTCAAATCATGTGACGGGTAATCAGTCCATATTGAAAAATATCACCACATTTGGAAATTGCCTGGTAGTGTTACCGGATGGTCAGACGGCGAATAATCAATATGGCTCTATAACGTTGGGGGTGGTTTAGTGCTTGATAATGTTTTATTTGTGCCCAGATTAAACTGCAATTTAATTTATGTAACTCAATTAAGTGACGAATTAAATTGTTCCGCTCCATTTACTAACAACATTTGTGTGATTCAGGATCATGTGACGAGGACAGTGATTGGCGTGGGTGACAGACAAGAAGGACTATATTTTTTTTGTGGGGTTCCGAGCGTGAGGGTGCTAGCCGTGCAATGTGTGGTTGACTTATGGCATCAACGCATGGGACATCCGTCGGAGAAGGTATTACAGCTACTCCCTCTTGTGAGTAATACTAGTAGGAAGAAAAATACAATTTGTGATGTATGTCTGCGTGCAAAACAATGTAGGGAGAGATTTCCAGTTAGTGATAGTCATGCTAGTAGAATTTTTGAACTTGTTCATGTTGATTTATGGGGTCCTTACAACACACCATCGTCGTGTGGGGCAAAGTATTTTTTTTACCATTGTGGATGATTACTCTAGAGGTGTGTGGATTTATTTATTGAACAATAAAATGGAAGTTGAATCGTCGTTTCTCAATTTTGTTGCTATGATTAAGTGCCAGTTTAATCAAACTCTTAAAGTAGTCAGAAGTGACAATGGCACTGAGTTCAACTGCTTGCAAGGCTATCTCTTTAAAAATGGGATTATGTTTGAGTCGTCGTGTGTTGGGACACCTCAACAAAATGGGAGAGTAGAGAGAAAGCATCAACATATTCTGAATGTTGGGAGAGCATTGCGTTTTCAAGGGAATTTGCCTAAGAAATTTTAGGGGGAATGTGTTCTGGCTGCTTGCTATTTGATCAATCGTACTCCTACACCGATTCTTGATAATAAAACACCGTATGAGATATTATTTGGCAAACCACCATCGTATATGCGTACCCGTGTTTTTGGGTGTCTGTGTTATGCATATAATCTACGAAGTAAAGGGGATAAGTTTGAGTCTCGCAGTCGCAAATGTGTGTTCTTAGGTTATCCGTTTGGTAGGAAGGGATTGCAATTATATGACTTAGAAACCCATGAGTTTTTTGTTTCTCGGGACATTAAGTTCCATGAATGGACGTTTCCGTTTGTGGACACACCGAATGGTTTGCTTGAGGTGAATGATGGAGAAGGGGAAATTGAGAATTGGAGTTTGGATGAGAGTGCGACTGGATATGGTATTGGAGTGTCGTTGGTTGTGCATGATGTTGAGGGTCATGGGGTACGACACACTGCTGGGCAGCGTGCTATGGAGAGTGAGTGTGTGCAGCGTGAAGGGAGCAGTAGTGAGGGAGTGAGTGCGAGTGGTAGTGAGGGAGTGAGTGCGAGTGATGAGTGTGTGTTGGAGGGGCAGCAGTGCGCTGCTGGTGCTATCGAAGAGGATAGTAGTGCGCGACATACTGAGCGCAGCAATGCAGGCACGGAGGTCGCCCCACAGGCGACGAGTAGTGAGGTGAGGAATGCAGGGAGCAATGCAACAAATACCATTGAGGGGCAGTGTGAGACTATGCAAGTTACGGAGGATACGGAGTTAGGAAGGGGGAGGCGTGAGAAGTTCCCGTCGAGGAAATTTGAAGATTGTGTGATGCACACGATACGAAAAAAATATAGTACTTCTGAAACAACACCTACGACAACACCGCCCTCATGTACTCCTTATCCTATCACATACTTTGTTAACTATGAGCGTTTTTCGTCAAAACACAAAAATTTTATTGCAGCATTAGAGGAGGAGAAAGCCCCTAAAACATTTAAACAGGCAATGCAGCATGAGGGGTGGCGTAAAGCAATTGCCGCAAAAATAGAGGCGCTAGAGGAACAGGGTACGTGGACCTTGGAAAAATTGCCGGAAGGGAAGAGAGCACTTGGAAGTAAATGGGTGTACACTGAGAAGCGTGATGAAGATGGTAATCTGTTGAGATTAAAGGCACGATTGGTCTGTCTAGGGAATCATCAAGAGGAAGGATTGGATTATAATGAGACATTCGCACCAGTCGCGAAAATGGCGACAGTTCGGACGTTCTTAGCAGTTGCAGCTGTTAAGAATTGGGAGGTGAATCAGATGGATGTACATAATGCTTTCCTGGACGGGGACTTAGAGGAAGAGATCTATATGAAGATTCCTCCCAGATTTTAGAAAGATAACTCCGACAAAGTATGCAGAATGAGAAAATCGTTGTATGGGTTGAAATAGGCTCCTCGGTGTTGGTTTCAGAAGCTATCAACAACACTGACGCACTATGGATTTAAACAGTCGTTGTCGGACTATTCACTGTTTATTCTTTCTAAAGGTAAACTGCAGATTAGTGTGCTTATTTATGTGGATGATATGATTATTGCAGGAAATAATAAATTTGCACTTGAGAGCTTTAAGGCATACTTGAGTGAATGCTTTAAAATGAAGGATTTGGGTGCTCTAAAATACTTTCTTGGTCTTGAGGTGGTCGTAGTAGTCATGGGTTTATGTGTGTCAGAGAAAATATGCCCTGGATATTATTTCAGAAACTGGATTGTTAGGTGCAAAGCCTGTTGATTTTCCGATGGAGCAGAATCATAAACTGACCTTGGCATAAGGAAAGGAGTTGGAAAACGGAGAAAAGTATCGGCGTTTGATTGGTCGTCTGATCTATACTTAGCGGTGACGAGACTCGATTTGGCATACTCGGTACATATTCTGTCACAGTTTATGCAGAACCCAAAAGAGGGACATTGGGAAGCAGCTTTGCGAGTTGTAAGGTACTTGAAAAAGTGTCCAGGTCAAGGAATACTTCTTCGTTCCGACAGTGTGATGCAGTTAGAAGGTTGGTGTGATTCTGTTAGGTTATGATACATATGACAATTCATAAATCATGCGGAAACAACCATTAAGCCAGGAATACATATTATTTACACATAATCATATAGCATAGTTTAGAAGCATACTCTTTGTTGCGTGCCTTCCCTAGCTGCGCCCGAACCGAACAAGAACAAGTCTTTAGGACTCCAAGTGTCGTCCCTCCGTAGATAGTCCACAGCACGTCCGGATCCGCCTTAAGATTGACCAACTAGAATCGCCCTTAAGGTACTAATAATTTCGGCACTTTTAGGCAAGGTATGTGACTGAATTTTTCTCTCAAAAACTCACTTTGAATACTTGAAAAATCGTTATAAATTGTGAACCCAGGCCACATATTTATAGGGGTATGGAAAGAGAATTGGAATCCTACTAGGATACGAATTAATTAAATTAGAATCCTAGTGGAACTCTTATTTAATTAATTTATCTTTTAGGATTAGGAATTTAATCATTAAACGAACTCTATACGCTTTAGGATTCGAGTAACACACTTCGAGTAATACGCTAGCACCGCACGCAGGCCTTGCGGCCCACGCACAGCGCCAGCCCACTCGTCGCAGCCCCGCGCGCGCGCCCAAGCTTCGTCTGGGCCTGGCTTTTGCGCTGGGCCTGGTCGCATGCTTGGCGTGTGGTTGTTGCGCTTGGCTTGCTGGGCGATGGCCCCGGCTTTGTACTGGGCCTTCGTCTGGCAGGCCTCGTCCGATGCTAATTCGTACGATGCGCTTCCGATTAAATTCTCGATTCCGGAATTCATTTCCGATACGAACAATATTTAATATTTCCGATTCCGGAATTAATTTCCGTTTCGAACAAATATTTAATATTTCCGTTTCCGGAATTATTTTCCGATTTCGATAATATTTCCGATTCTGACAATATTTCCGTTTCCGGCAATATTTCCGATTCCGGCAATATTTCCATTTCCGATAATATTTTCCGATACGTACCATGTTTCCGTTTCCGGCAACATCTGCGACTTGGATAATATTTATATTTCCGATACGATCCATATTTTCGTTTCCGGCAATATCATCGTTTCCGGAGTATTCATTTCTTGCCTGTGACGATCTCAGCTCCCACTGAAACCAAGATCCGTCGATTCCGAATATCCATAGATGGAGTATTTAATGCCATTAAATACTTGATCCGTTTACGTACTATTTGTGTGACCCTACGGGTTCAGTCAAGAGTAAGCTGTGGATTAATATCATTAATTCCACTTGAACTGAAGCGGCCTCTAGCTAGGCATTCAGCTCACTTGATCTCACTGAATTATTAACTTGTTAATTAATACTGAACCGCATTTATTAGACTTAACATTGAATGCATACTTGGACCAAGGGCATTATTTCCTTCAGTCTCCCACTTGTCCTTAGGGACAAGTGTGCATTTCCTAATTCCTTTGTCGCTCGATGCTTGCTCTTGAACATAAGGTAAGAGTTGTCATCCTTATTATGTCCAGAGGTGTTTCTCGGTTTCAGAGTTCAACTGATCAAATAAACAGATAATCATAGCCTATGATTCATCCGAGCACGGCCATGCATTTCACAGTTTCTAGCTCTCCGAGTGGCCTTGTACAACTTTTAAGCATCTCATCCCGATTTATGGGAGGACAATCCCAATCTTGCGATCTTGAGATTAGACTTCGTTTGATAGGTGATTACCTGAGCGTTGCCTTTATGGCCTCCTTTTACGGTGCGACGGTTGGTCAACGTCAAAGTAACCAGTTCTCAAACAAGTAATCTCAAATCACTCAGGTATTGAGGATTTAGTGTCTAATAATTTTAATGAAATTTACTTATGACAGATTCTCATCTCTTACAGTAAAGTTTCATAGGTCTTGTCCGATACTAGTCTTCCCAAAGTAAGTATCTATGCAAATGATTATGACATTGCCATGTCCACATAGTTCAAGAAACAGAACTACTAGTCATCTTGCATTCTAATCGTCTAACGTTTTCTATGCGTCCAATTTTATAGAAAACTCCGACTAGGGACCATTTTCAACCTTTGACATTCAAGTTCACTTGATAGACATTTCTTAGTCACAGGACTGGTCCTGACAGTCTATCTTGAATATATCGTCAAATTGAAGGGACTCATCATTTAATACTAAACCAAGATTAAATGGAATATGAAAATACATTTCATATATGATAAATGTTCAACCCCATTGTTTTACAACCATGGGCCTCAAACCCATCTTTAAAACAGTTCATGGAATTCAAAGCTATGCTTGAATTCCAGTGCTACAACGTGAGTGTTGCATCTCACTTGTTGCATAGGTTTAGTTATCATGCTTTGCCAATCTTAATATCCTTTTCATCGAATGTTCTTCGAGATATGATGATAAGATCTTTTCGAGTTTGTTTATTATGTGATCTAGTCTTTCTTACTTTGATGGTGGTTTTACTCATTTTGCAATGAAGAACCATCGTTAGCAGACGTTTTTCTTGATTCAAGAGTGGTTCTACGCATTTTTCAATGAAGAACCATCAAGCCAACAGATAGGTGATCTACCCAAGTTCAATGAAGAACTCATTAATATAAACAACTCTGTTCTATTGCTTCTTAGGCAATAAGTACTTTTACTTCAACTGTATAGGTTGCTAGTGATGCTTTGATTTGGATTTACTTATCCAAGCAGTTCGCGGATATGTGGAAGACTTTCCAGCTGTATCTTAGAACATAGAAATTAATATTTAATTTCCCACGCAACAACTCATGGTCTTCAATCCATGTTGCCATTTCAAAACACGATGCTCTATAGCTCGTCCTTGTCAATGGTTAACTCCAAAGGGTCTTGCTTGATCCTTTGCCAGTGTTTATGCGTGTAGCATCAATATTTAGCATATCTTTATTTCCTTGAATCAAGAACTATTCCCATGTACCTTTTCAAGTACCATAAGTGTTCTTGATCTCAATCTAGTTGATCTTAACTTAGATCAATAGAGATTGGTATATGTTCGTCATGCCTAAAGTCATACGATACGTTTTTGGCGATCCTCATATTATATTATATACATGATAAATTCTTTTGCAGAATAATTCCCAATTGAATTCTATTCATGTAACTTTAGCTCATTCAGTTATAGTAGATACTGAATCCAACTAAATTCTTTGACATATAATATAGGTGAAGAATCTCATTAGATTCTTTGATGTTTAACTTAGTAAATGCTTATACATAGTTCAAACATTCAATACTTAGATTTATTCATATGGATCGAATATCTCCAATGGAGTATTTCGTGTTTGATTTAGTAAATGCCATTACTAAACAATATCATAAGATCTTTGTAAATAGATCTTAATACCCAGTATGTACTAAGTTTCGCCTTGGTCCATCATTGATGAATAATCTCAAATCTAAGTCATTAGCATTTGAATGTTATTTTACAATAGAGAGATATGTGTGTGATACACATAGGACCAATTAAGTTTTTATGTACTCCCATTAAACTTCTTATATATCTATAAGAATCATGTACATTTTATGAAACTAAAATACTTATTAGCTTCACTAAAATACATTTCTAATTCCCAATTGCTTGCTTAAATCTGTACTTAGATTTTATAAACTAGATTTTCTTTTCAAGCATTTATTTGGATCCACAAATCCTATGACATACCATGTACATAGTTTATTCCAACATTTGATTGAGGAATACGTTTTGTCATCCAATTGCTATATGTATCAATATGCAATCATTGCTTGAATTATAGACTTGAGCATTACGATTATGCATGAGGTTTCAACACAATTCACACCATGAGTTTGCTTGTAACCTTTAGCAACTAATCTCGCTTTGTGTGTGAACACAATTTCATGTTTGATGGTTTTTATCCTTAAAACAAACTTGCAACCAATAGGTGTGAACCTATTCTTGCAAATCAACAAAATTTCAATTTTGTCATCAAAACATTGAGTATGTTTTATGGCCTCTAACCATTTAAAACATTTGAGTCTATATATGGCCTCTAACCATTTTAGGGAATCTAGGTTTCGTCATAGCTTTCTTACAAGTCACAAACTCATTTAATCTACATGATAATAGTTTGACTGCAAGTTGTAGGTTTCTTCACTATCTAATAGAAGAATCTCATAGTTTCATTGACCAGAACTCTATGTTTCTTTACTATCTAATAGAAGAATGTCATAGTTCCAGTGACTTGAACTCTATGCCTACTTGGGTATAGAACGTCAAACAATAGAATATCAACAGGTACTTTGAGAGTCCTTTGAATATTCTATTCTCTTTGAAGCACTTGTAAAGTCTTCTAAGAGATGTCTATTCTTTAAAGCCACTTCTAAAGTCCTTAAAGAATAAGTTCGGATTTTCTGAAGCACTTCGAAAAGCTTCCGGAATGTCCGTTTATGTTTGTTGTTCGCCTCGAAAACTTTCGAGGTCTATTTTTCTCCCACTTGTCATTTTGGAAACGAATCTCCAAAAGGACATCATTTCGAGCAAACAAACATTATGTTCTCAAAAATTCGTGGTAGAAACAATACCCTTGTGTCTCATTTGAATAAATCACAATGAAACATATATCTAGACTTGGGCCTTAGTTTGTTGAATAACAAACACTAAGCTCCCACTGAGTTTAGCAACTCTTTAGATATATATAATTGAAAAGATATCCTGAAATTACTTTTCAATAGCTTTGACGAATTTGGTTTAGTTTGGTGGTAGTTGAGCATTTTGTTTTAGAAATTATAGGAAAAGTCTTTATGATCCATCTTTGATCGAATCAAGTACTAATCGACTTCGATCATTCCAACTTAGATATGCCATATCTTATGGAGCTAGATTGTGAATTTTACTACACAATCATTGATGATCATTCTTGATTTAAGTAATCATCAACATGATCTAACCTAGATCTTTATGATTTCTTACCAAGTGGGATTTATACTTCTGAATCTTTGAACTAGCCAAACAGATTCAAACTTATATCACATTGAGTAAATAAACCTATATTCACTCAAATCTGTGTGAAATAATAAAGTCATAAAACCTTTCTTTAGCTTTGAACTCTATTGTCTAGGCGTTCTAACAATAGTTCATATCTTTTGTTACTTTCAACAAGTAAGACTAGTCGTCTTAAATTGATCTAGAAATCAATGAACTTTCAAAAGTCCATCAAAATAGAGCTTTTGAATGTTAATTTGTTGATATGGTCTAAGCAACAATGCCAAAGATTAGTGGAACTCAAATCAAGGGGTTGATTTGAACCTAGTAAAGTTCTTTAAAGTTTGTTTGTTTTAATCAAGCATATTGACTCAACCTGTAATTGACCATTTCATTCAAATAAACAAACAAACATTGTTTTTGTTTTTCTTGAATGTGAGTCTTTCTGTGTTTGAAAACAGAAATTTAGGTATGTTGATTATGGAACAAAATAGCCATTAAGTTCCAGCCTTTGAAAGGACTTAAAACAAACTAGATGACCCTACAACTAATGTAGCATTGCCATGCTTCATTTCCCACTTGTAGGTCATTAGTATATCCTAGCTTCCATTGTTTGAGTTATTACCGAAGTAAGAACCTCAAGCGGTATATGATTGAAGGAAATAATGCCCTTGGTCCAAGTATGCATTCTATGTTAAGTCTAATAAATGCGGTTCAGTATTAATTAACAAGTTAATAATTCAGTGAGATCAAGTGAGCTGAATGCCTAGCTAGAGGCCGCTTCAGTTCAAGTGGAATTAATGATATTAATCCACAGCTTACTCTTGACTGAACCCGTAGGGTCACACAAATAGTACGTAAACGGATCAAGTATTTAATGGCATTAAATACTCCATCTATGAATATTCGGAACCGACGGATCTTGGTTTCAGTGGGAGCTAAGATCGTCACAGGCAAGAAATGAATACTCCGGAAACGATGATATTGCCGGAAACGGAAATATGGATCGTATCGGAAATATGAATATTATCCAAGTCGTAGATGTTGCCGGAAACGGAAACATGGTACGTATCGGAAAATATTATTGGAAATGGAAATATTACCAGAATCGGAAATATTGCCGGAAACGGAAATATTGTCAGAATCGGAAATATTACCGGAATCGGAAAATAATTCCGGAAACGGAAATATTAAATATTTGTTCGAAACGGAAATTAATTCCGGAATCGGAAATATTAAATATTGTTCGTATCGGAAATAGATTCCGGAAATGGAAATTTAATCGGAAGCATATCGTACGAATTAGCATCGGACAAGGCCTGCCGGACGAAGGCCCAGCACGAAGCCAGGCCATCGCCCAGCAAGCACGCACGCCACAGCCCAGCGCGCACAAGGCCGCGCATGCGTGGGCCGCGCTGCGTGGGCTGCTGCTCGCATGCGTGGGCAGCCCTTGTGGCTGCCGTGTGTGTGTGAGTTTGAGCTCATGCGAGATTCCTGAATCTGCAAGAGTCAGTGTATGATTAAATGTCTATTCCTATTGGATAAATTGATTAAGTAGAATTCATGTAGAATTCTAATTCCAATTAATTCGCATCCTACTAGGATTACGATTCCTTTTCCATAACTCTATAAATAAAGGCCTAGGGGTCATAATTTATATACAAGTTTCAAAGTATTCAAAAGTGAGTTTTTTTTTGAGAGAAAATTCAAACACCCATCTTGCCCCAAAAGTGCCGAATTTTCTGAGTACCTTAAGGGCGATTCTAGTTGGTCAATCTTAAGGCGGATCCGGACGTGCTGTGGACTTTCTACGGAGGGACGACACTTGGAGTCCTAAAAGACTTGTTCTTGTTCGGTTCGGGCGCAGCTAGGGAAGGCACGCAACAAAGAGTATGCATCTAATTATGCTATATGATTATGTGTAAATAATATGTTTCCTGGGTTAATGGTTGTTTCCGCATGATCTATGTAAATGTCATATGTATCATAACCTAACAGTGGTATCACGAGCCCCTTATTATTTTCATAATCTAAATTGCATGAACATGGTTAAATATTACAAATTTGCAAGAATTAAAAGGGGTGATTAATTTTCGTAATTGTTAATTAATTGCAAATTGCGTTTATTTAATTATATGTACGCAGTTTTTCGGCAGTTTCTTCATTACTCATCCGAATTGAGTGATTTTTGTGTCAATTCCGCATGTAAAAGGCATTCTAAAATTTTGACAAAAATAGTATTTTTCTGCCGAACCCAGAATTCTCAAATTCGAAGCCTAACTATGACTTTTCGAAGGTTTTAGTTTTTCGGATGCAAAATTTCGTAAATTTAAGATGTTAAATTAAATATTTGCGATTCCTGTTGATAAATCTTGAATTTTTGATTGACCTACTGCATATGTTTAACAAGTTTGAATGCCTAGTCTTGTTAATTATGCAATCTAATTTGTAATTATGATTAATTTGTTGAAAATTAGAATAATTTAGAATTAATTTGATTTTCATAATTAATTGTAATTTAATTAGAAACCTATGATTAAAAACCACCATAAAAATTGTAAATTTACGATAAATTTTAAATTTTTATGACCTAGACTTGAATCCATAACAATCGGAAATCAATTGGATAATAAATTTTCGATTTTTCGCCCTAAAATTATGAAATTAATAATATTTATTAATTTGTCATTAATTTTAAATATAAATTTTAAATTTTTATGCGATTCGTTCAAATAACTTGCACGCACGAAGCAATGGACGCTTCGTGTTACCCTTAAGGGGTGTTGTATAATGCGGGCATGCGACGACGAGCAAGGGAGCTCGTCGCCCGTGCGGCACGAATGCAATGAGCAAGGGCGTAGTGCACGAGCACAAGGCAGCAGCCCTGCCTTGTGTCGTGTGCCACGAGCAATGAACGAATGGGCATGGGCGAAGGGCGAGCCAAGGCAGTCGCGTGTGGGCAGCAAGCGAGCTGCGCCACAGCGCGCGCTGCCTCGCACAACAGCGCGCAGCCTCGTGCGCAGCGAGCGCAAGCTCGCGTGCCACGAGCGCTGCGCACAGCATCACTCGCGCGCACAGCGCGCGACGTCGCCCGCCCAGCGAGCGATGTCGCGCACCAGCGAGCGATGGCTCGCGCGCGCGCAGCGAGCGATCTCGCGCGCCAGCGAGCGATGGCTCGCGCGCGCGCAGCGAGCGATCTCGCGCGCCAGCGAGCGATGGCTCGCGCGCACCAGCGAGCGATGCAGCGCCCCAGCGAGCGATGGCTCGCGCGCACCAGCGAGCGATCTCGCGCACCAGCGAGCGCGGTAACGCGCGCGCGCTGCGAGCGATAGCTCGCGTGCGGTGGGCGCTGTGCGGAGGCTTGCGGATAGGACAGCAGCAGCTATGCGACGAGCGCATGGGCTGCGCGCACATGGCCAGCAATGGCTGTGTGCGTACAGCCCATGGGCGTGCAACGCGTAGGGTGTTTGCGTTTCGATTAGATCGTTTTGAATGTTTAATTTGAAAATTTCAGTTCACGTAATTTTAATTAATTTTTTAAAATTAATAATTTAAATTAATTTCTTGGATTTTAATTTTGAATATTATAATTATAATAAATGGAATTTATTCTAATTATTTTACTAAAATTAAAATCATGAATTAATTTAAATGCGACTGAAATTAAATTAAATTTTGGATTCAATTATAAATTTATATGAGCTTTAAATTTTAATTAAATTTGTATGTTTCCGGTTAGACTAGAAATACAATTTTATGTTTAAAATTAGTAAAGCATATGAATTTATTGGTTTGAGTGGGAGCACTTTTTAGTCATAAACTCTTGATTAGGTCTACAAATCCTTAAGGTTAAAACAACTCGATTAGAATTAATAAGGACTGAATAATTGGTAGATTATTGGTGCCCTTGATTAATTGCTGCAAATGTTTACGTGATGCATAATGTGTTTAACTAACCAGCTATGTGGGCCATTCATGATAATGAATGGGTGAATGGTATATATTGTATATGTACTGTTTTGCAGGTTATGAAGTGACTAGTATGGCCCAAATAGGATAGAAAATATGGTCTGCGTACCATTAATTTGAATGTAATTGGTCTAAAGTACCAAAGTTGTTTTTCAATTCAAACATGGTCTGCGTACCATCAAATAGTTGTAATTAGTTATAACTTATCCTATTTGAAGAAAATGGTGCCTCCCACGGAGATTTTCAAGACGGACTTTGAAGTCAAAGCTTCAAGATGAAGTCGGGCCATACTAGATCACAAATATCTTATGCATGTTTTAAGTTATTTATTGCTTTAAATATGTCTTAAAATGCATGAGATCAAAAGCTTGATTATGTTGCATGATTAAGGATTTTAGTTCACTTAAAATCTAACCAACATAGTAAGAGCCTTAAGTTCCAAACTTAAAAATTGAGTTAAAAGGTGCCATGCCAAAATATACACTTGCTTGGATATCCTTTACATCAATCTAGTAATAGTTTTCGCTCAGCGAGGTGTTACTTATTGGTCCTAAAGGGGCAAGGTACACAAATAATTGTGAGTACATGTTAGTTTTGGTGAAACTCAACGATATAAGTAAGGAGTCCTTTTATGTCGTGGCAAATTCGATAGGTTTACCTAATAAGTTCTTAGACGTACCTATCAACCAAGAATAGTTTCTAGACTATTAGCAAAAGGCTTTTGCTTACCTAAGATGTTCTAGGATTAAGTCGACAAACTGTGCTTAGTTCTTTAATGATTTTAGGATCTTGGAATCATTTTATTCACACCTGCCGGAACACATAACTTGAATAAAATGCTTAATAAACATTGAATTATGCATGTATGCTAGAATTTAAGTTTATTAAGAGAAACTGTGAATGGTTATTTATTTGTTTATTCTTTTCAATTGTAGTTTTAATATGGCAAACAACAATCAAAACATCATCATGGGTTCTGAGCTTATGGTCAAGCTGAACCTGACAAATTTTCTTGAATGGGAAGCTAAGCTAGTTGAAATAGTCAAACTCAATGGACTTGAGTATGTACTATCACATCCCATGCCAAGCTACTATGCCAGAGACATGACCCCTGAGAGATTTTACGCCTGGGATGCGGATCTCAAAAAGGTTATGAGTCTCATGCTGAACAATATCCCTGATGATTGGGCTAGAAGGTTTGTAGCCTATGAACCTTTTACGCTCATCAAGAATCTGAGGGATATCTGTCGTGGAAGTACGGAGGACAGGGACCTGAACGTCCATGAGTTGATTGAATCAATGTCTGGGCTAAAGGTTAGTTCTCCCAACAGGTGTTATAGGATGGAGGTCCAAGAAACACATGTTCAGCTCCTTCGCACTAAACAGAGGGTAGGCGTCCCACTGAGGTTCCATGTGGATCTTATGTGTTCATATTTTGATCGCCTAAGTCTACTAGGAACACCAATAAGCGAAAGGATGGCAGTCTCTGTCTTGCTCAATTCACTACACAGTGGGTTTGGTCGCTTCAAGCAACAATACCTAAGTGAACCAAGAGAAGAAACAGTTGCAGAATTTATTCACCTTGTCAGAAAGGCTGAAATAGTACTGGACTGTGAAGCCAAAGATTTACTCAAGGCTAGAAAGAGACCATTCAAGAAAGGTGGAAAGTCCAAGGGCAATGCTAAATCAAAGCAGGACAAGTCCACATCAAGCTGTCTTTATTGTGATGGAATAGACCATTACAAAAGAGAATGTCCAAAGCTAAAGGAAGATCAGAAGAACGGAACAGTCGTTCCATCTTCAGGTATTTTCGTTATAGACTGTATACTTGCTAATTCAACTTCTTGGGTATTAGATACAGGTTGTGGCTCACACTTATGTTCCAATCCACAGGGACTAAGAAGAAGTAGAAAGTTAAGCAAGGGAGAAGTCGACCTACGAGTGGGAAATGGAGCACGGATTGCTGCATTAGCCGTAGGAACTTACTATTTGTCGTTGCCCTCCGGGCTAGTTTTGGAACTGGAAGAATGTTTCCATGTTCCAAGTCTTACTAAAAACATCATTTCAGTTTCTTGCTTAGATGCTAAGGGATTTTCCTTTATAATAAAAGACAATAGTTGTTCGTTTTATTTTAAAGAGATGTTTTATGGATCTGCTAGATTAGTCAATGGACTTTATTTATTAGATCACGACAAACAAGTATATAACATAAATACCAAAAAGGCCAAAAAGGATGATTCAGATCTCACCTATCTGTGGCATTGTCGATTAGGCCATATAAACTTGAAACGCTTAGAAAGACTTCAAAGGGAAGGAATTCTAGAACCATTTGACTTAGAGGATTATGGTAAATGCGAATCATGTTTACTTGGCAAAATGACAAAGCAACCTTTCTCTAAAGTTGGAGAAAGAGCAAATGAACTATTGGGTTTAATCCATACAGATGTATGTGGACCAATGAGTACAAATGCTAGAGGTGGTTTCAGCTACTTTATCACTTTCACTGATGACTTCAGTAGGTATGGTTATGTCTACCTAATGAAGCATAAGTCTGAATCCTTTGACAAATTCAAGGAATTTCAGAGTGAAGTAGAGAATCAATTAGGCAAGAAGATCAAGGCACTGCGGTCTGATAGAGGCGGTGAATATCTGAGCTATGAATTTGATGACCATCTGAAAGAATGTGGAATTCTATCAGAATTGACTCCTCCTGGAACACCACAATGGAACGGTGTGTCAGAACGGAGGAACAGAACCTTGCTAGACATGGTCAGGTCAATGATGGGTCAGGCCGAACTTCCATTAGAATTTTGGGGACATGCACTAAATACAGCTGCACTCACTATAAATAGAGCTCCGTCTAAAGCTGTCGAAAAGACTCCATACGAATTATGGTTTGGAAAGCCTCCAAATGTGTCTTTTCTTAAGATTTGGGGATGTGAAGTATACGTCAAACGATTAATTTCAGACAAACTTCATCCAAAATCTGACAAATGTATCCTTGTGGGCTATCCAAAGGAAACAAAGGGGTATTACTTCTACAATACATCTGAGAACAAAGTGTTTGTTGCTCGAGATGGTGTCTTTTTGGAGAAAGAACACATTTCCAAAATGACAAGTGGGAGAAAAGTAGACCTCGAAGAAATTCGAGTCGAACAACAAACTCTAGAGAATGCTCAAGATGACATTCAGGATGAAACTCAGAGATCTTTAGAAGAATCTGGTGAGAATCATGGTCAATCTAGAAATGTTACCCCGCGTAGATCGCAAAGATATAGATCTCAACCGGAAAGGTACTTAGGTATTTTGACGAACGAGAGCTATGACGTTCTATTACTTGAAAGTGATGAACCTGCGACTTACAAGCAAGCTATGACGAGCCCTAGCTCCAAGCAGTGGCAAGAAGCCATGCAATCTGAATTAGACTCCATGTCTGAAAACCAAGTATGGGATTTGGTCGATTTGCCAGATGGCTACCAAGCCATTGGAAGCAAATGGGTTTTCAAACTGAAAAAGGACAAGGATGGGAAACTTGAAGTTTTCAAAGCTAGATTGGTTGCAAAAGGTTACAGGCAAGTCCACGGTGTGGATTACGATGAAACCTTTTCACCAGTTGCAATGCTAAAGTCTATTCGAATAATGTTAGCAATCGCTGCATATTACGATTACGAAATATGGCAGATGGATGTCAAAACTGCTTTCTTAAACGGCGTTTTAACAGAAACTGTGTTTATGACACAGCCTGAAGGTTTTGAGGATCCAAAGAATGCTAAAAAGGTATGCAAGCTAAAGAAATCAATCTACGGATTGAAGCAGGCATCCAGGAGCTGGAATATACGTTTTGATGAAGCAGTCAGTGACTTTGGTTTCATCAAGAACGCGGACGAATCTTGTGTATACAAGAAGGTCAGTGGGAGCAAAATTGCTTTCCTAGTATTATATGTCGACGACATATTGCTTATCGGAAATGACATTCCTATGTTGAACTCTGTCAAGATTTGGCTTGGGAAATATTTTTCGATGAAGGATCTAGGAGAAGCACAGTACATATTGGGCATCAAGATTTACAGAGATAGATCTAAAAGATGATTGGACTTAGTCAAAGCACTTATATCAATAAGGTGCTTGATAGGTTCAAGATGGCGGACTCCAAGCGAGGCTACCTACCCATGTCTCATGGAATGACTCTAAGCAAGACTCAGTGCCCAAAAACACTTGATGAGCGTAGACGAATGAATGGGATTCCATATGCATCATTGATTGGTTCAATAATGTATGCTATGATATGTACACGCCCGGATGTTGCGTACGCACTCAGTGCTACGAGCAGATACCAGTCAGACCCAGGAGAGGCGCATTGGACTGCTGCCAAGAATATTCTGAAGTACCTGAAAAGGCACAAAGATGACTTCCTGGTCTATGGTGGAGATGATGAATTAATTGTTAAAGGCTATACGGACGCAAGTTTCCAAACCGACAAAGATGATTTCAGATCACAGTCTGGGTTTGTCTTCTGCCTCAACGGAGGAGCAGTAAGCTGGAAAAGTGCTAAGCAAAGCACCATTGCGGATTCTACAACTGAAGCGGAGTACATTGCTGCACATGAAGCAGCAAAGGAAGCTATATGGCTAAGGAAGTTCATAGGAGAACTTGGTGTAGTCCCCTCCATTAAAGGACCAATAGCCCTGTATTGTGATAATAACGGAGCTATTGCACAGGCAAAAGAGCCTAGACACCACCAGAGAGTCAAGCATGTACTTCGTAGATTTCACCTTCTACGAGAGTTCGTTGAAAGAAAAGAAGTCGAGATAAGCAAAATTGGAACTGATGACAACATATCAGATCCATTAACTAAACCTCTGCCGCAAGCGAAGCACAACTCGCACACTGCAGCTATGGGAATCAAGCATATTGGAGAATGGCTTTGATGTCTCTGTTTAATGTTTTAAAGTTTTAGAGTTTAAATCTTTGTAAAACATTATTGGTTAATCATTCACAATAAATGAAAGGAATTCATTTTTCCATTTAATTTGTGGTTTATTAAATGATGAGTCCCTTCAACTTGACGATATATTCAAGATAGACTGTCAGGACCAGTCCTGTGACTAAGAAATGTCTATCAAGTGAACTTGAATGTCAAAGGTTGAAAATGGTCCCTAATCGGAGTTTTCTATAAAATTGGACGCATAGAAAACGTTAGACGATTAGAATGCAAGATGACTAGTAGTTCTGTTTCTTGAACTATGTGGACATGGCAATGTCATAATCATTTGCATAGATACTTACTTTGGGAAGACTAGTATCGGACAAGACCTATGAAACTTTACTGTAAGAGATGAAAGTCTGTCATAAGTAAATTTCATTAAATTATTAGACACTAAATCCTCAATACCTGAGTGATTTGAGATTACTTGTTTGAGAACTGGTTGCTTTGACGTTGACCAACCGTCGCACCGTAAAAGGAGGCTATAAAGGCAACGCTCAGGTAATCACCTATCAAACGAAGTCTAATCTCAAGATCGCAAGATTGGGATTGTCCTCCCATAAATCGGGATGAGATGCTTAAAAGTTGTACAAGGCCACTCGGAGAGCTAGAAACTGTGAAATGCATGGCCGTGCTCGGATGAATCATAGGCTATGATTATCTGTTTATTTGATCAGTTGAACTCTGAAACCGAGGAACACCTCTGGACATAATAAGGATGACAACTCTTACCTTATGTTCAAGAGCAAGCATCGAGCGACAAAGGAATTAGGAAATGCACACTTGTCCCTAAGGACAAGTGGGAGACTGAAGGAAATAATGCCCTTGGTCCAAGTATGCATTCTATGTTAAGTCTAATAAATGCGGTTCAGTATTAATTAACAAGTTAATAATTCAGTGAGATCAAGTGAGCTGAATGCCTAGCTAGAGGCCGCTTCAGTTCAAGTGGAATTAATGATATTAATCCACAGCTTACTCTTGACTGAACCCGTAGGGTCACACAAATAGTACGTAAACGGATCAAGTATTTAATGGCATTAAATACTCCATCTATGAATATTCGGAACCGACGGATCTTGGTTTCAGTGGGAGCTAAGATCGTCACAGGCAAGAAATGAATACTCCGGAAACGATGATATTGCCGGAAACGGAAATATGGATCGTATCGGAAATATGAATATTATCCAAGTCGTAGATGTTGCCGGAAACGGAAACATGGTACGTATCGGAAAATATTATTGGAAATGGAAATATTACCAGAATCGGAAATATTGCCGGAAACGGAAATATTGTCAGAATCGGAAATATTACCGGAATCGGAAAATAATTCCGGAAACGGAAATATTAAATATTTGTTCGAAACGGAAATTAATTCCGGAATCGGAAATATTAAATATTGTTCGTATCGGAAATAGATTCCGGAAATGGAAATTTAATCGGAAGCATATCGTACGAATTAGCATCGGACGAGGCCTGCCGGACGAAGGCCCAGCACGAAGCCAGGCCATCGCCCAGCAAGCACGCACGCCACAGCCCAGCGCGCACAAGGCCGCGCATGCGTGGGCCGCGCTGCGTGGGCTGCTGCTCGCATGCGTGGGCAGCCCTTGTGGCTGCCGTGTGTGTGTGAGTTTGAGCTCATGCGAGATTCCTGAATCTGCAAGAGTCAGTGTATGATTAAATGTCTATTCCTATTGGATAAATTGATTAAGTAGAATTCATGTAGAATTCTAATTCCAATTAATTCGCATCCTACTAGGATTACGATTCCTTTTCCATAACTCTATAAATAAAGGCCTAGGGGTCATAATTTATATACAAGTTTCAAAGTATTCAAAAGTGAGTTTTTTTTTGAGAGAAAATTCAAACACCCATCTTGCCCCAAAAGTGCCGAATTTTCTGAGTACCTTAAGGGCGATTCTAGTTGGTCAATCTTAAGGCGGATCCGGACGTGCTGTGGACTTTCTACGGAGGGACGACACTTGGAGTCCTAAAAGACTTGTTCTTGTTCGGTTCGGGCGCAGCTAGGGAAGGCACGCAACAAAGAGTATGCATCTAATTATGCTATATGATTATGTGTAAATAATATGTTTCCTGGGTTAATGGTTGTTTCCGCATGATCTATGTAAATGTCATATGTATCATAACCTAACAATGATACCAAGGAAGTTTGATTCCTAGGTCACTTCTCTTTAAACATAAACTTATAGGTAGAAACGGAATTATAAATTCCTTTCATTTGTTCCTTTGTTTTCCTATTTCTTGTACCCTTTCTTATAGTCTTAAGAATTGAATTCTTTAGTGTTGACTTTTATACTTTGTTAGACATGTCCAATGTCACCAACAAGGTTCTTTACCATTTTAATTTATGTTGAATATTTTGTTTCAACTAGATGATCTTACCAGAAGCTTCTAAAGTTCTCTAAGCATCGATCTATTCGAATGTCTAGGGAATAGACTCATTCGAGAATTAAATGGACAAAGATATTAGGTTGTTAACCATTGGTAAGACTGAGCGTTTAAACTCAATGCTTCATGATTTCAAAACTACATTGTATTTTGATTTCACAAGCACCAATTGGTTTGCCATTCGATTTTGATACTCGAAAACAACCATAAAAGTCGCTAAAAGAAACGTACATTTTAAATTGCTCATTTTCTCTCATTTCCGTGAATCGTTCTTGGATTCACTACCAATCGAGGAAATTTACTGTTACCTTTCTAAAAGGATTTACTGCAGTGCAAGATATTTAATTATAAACAATAATTAAAACATACATTGAAGCATGCAAAGTCTAAACATTTATCATGAGTAATAACTTGAAAATTAAAGCAATCATGCAATTAAAACAAGTTATTAGCATTTTATTCGAATTTATTGTTCCGGCAGGTGCGAATAAAATGATTCCAAGATCCTAAAACCATTGAAGAATTAAGCACAGTTTGTCGACTCAATTCTAAAACATTTTAGGTAAGCAAAAGCCTTTTGCTAATAGTCTAGAAACTATTCTTGGTTGATAGGTACGTCTAAGAACTTATTAGGTAAACCTATCGATTTTTCCACGACATAAAAGGACTCCTTACTTATATCGTTGAGTTTCACCAAAACTAACATGTACTCACAATTATTTGTGTACCTTGCCCCTTTAGGACCAATAAGTAACACCTCGCTGAGCGAAAACTATTACTTGATTGATGTAAAGGATATCCAAGCAAGTGTATATTTTGGCATGGCACCTTTTAACTCAATTTTTAAGTTTGGAACTTAAGGCTCTTACTATGTTGGTTAGATTTTAAGTGAACTAAAATCCTTAATCATGCAACATAATCAAGCTTTTGATCTCATGCATTTTAAGACATATTTAAAAGCAATAAATAACTTAAAACATGCATAAGATAAATGTGATCTAGTATGGCCCGACTTCATCTTGAAGCTTTAACTTCAAAGTCCGTCTTGAAAATCTCCGTGGGAGGCACCATTTTCTTCAATTAGGATAAGCTATAATTAAAACTAATTACAACTATTTGATGGTACGCAGACCATATTTGAATTGAAAAACGACTTTGGTACTTTAGACCAATTACATTCAAATTAATGGTACGCAGACCATATTTTCTATCCTATTTGGGCCATACTAGTCACTTCATAACCTGCAAAACAGTACATATACAATATATACCATTCACCCATTCATTATCATGAATGGCCCACATAGCTGGTTAGTAAAACACATTATGCATCACGTAAACATTTGCAGCAATTAATCAAGGGCACCAATAATCTACCAATTATTCAGTCCTTATTAATTCTAATCAAGTTGTTTTAACCTTAAGGATTTGTAGACCTAATCAAGAGTTTATGACTAAAAGGGCTCCCACTTAAACCAATAAATTCATATTCTTTACTAATTTTAAACATAAAAATGTATTTCTAGTCTAACCGGAAACATACAAATTTAATTAAAATTTAAAGCTCATATAAATTTATAATTGAATCCAAAAAGTTTAATTTAATTTCAGCCGTATTTAAATTAATTCATGATTTTAATTTTAGTAAAATAATTAGAATAAATAAAATTTATTATAATTACAATATTCAAAATTAAGATCCAAGAAAATAATTTAAATTATTAATTTTAAAATTAATTGAAATTACGTAAACTGAAAATTTCAAATTAAAATTTCAAAACGATCTAATCGCAACGCAAACACCCTACGCAACGTACGCCCATGGGCCACACGCACACAGCCATCGCTGGCCATGTGCGCGCAGCCCATGCGCTGCGTTGCATCGCTGCTGCTGCTATCCTTCGCAAGGCCTCATGCGAGCTGGTGCTCGCTGCGCGCGCGCCAGCGCTGGATGCACGCGAGCCATCGCTCGCTGCGTTCGCTCTCCAGCGCTCGCTTGATGCGAGCCAGCGCTCGCTGCGCGCGCTCGCCAGCGCTCGCTTGATGCGAGCCAGCGCTCGCCAACGCTTGCTTTGTGCGAGCCAGCGCTCGCTGCGCGAGGCATCGACGTTGGGCGCAGCACTCGTGGCACGCGAGCATGCGCTCGCTGCGCGCGAGGCTGCGCGCGCTTGCGCGAGGCAGTGCGCGTTGTGGCGCAGCTCGCTTGCTGCCCACACGCGACTGCTATGCCTTGCATTCGCCCTCGCCCATTCGTCCATTGCTCATAGCCCACGACACAAGGCAGGGCTGCTGCCTTGTGCTCGTGCACCATGGCCTTGCTCATTGCATTCGTGCCGCATGGGCGACGAGCTCCCTTGCTTGTCGTCACATGCCCGCACTATACAACACCCCTTAAGGGTAACACGTAGCGTCCATTGCTTTGTGCGTGCAAGTTATATGAGCGAATCGCATAAAATTTAAAAATTTATATTTAAAATTAATGACAAATTAATAAATAATATTAATTTCATAATTTTAGGGCGAAAAATCGAAAATTTATTATTCAATTGATTTCCGATTAACATTGATTCAAGTCTAGGTCATAAAAATTTAAAATTTATCATAAATTTACAATTTTTATGGTGGTTTTTAATCATAGGTATCTAATTAAATTATAATTAATTATGAAAATCAAATTAATTCTAAATTATTCTAATTTTCAACAAATTAATCATAATTACAAATTAGATTGCATAATTAACAAGGCTAGGAATTCAAACTTGTTAAACATATACAGTAGGTCAATCAAAAATTCAAGATTTATCAACAAGAATCGCAAATATTTAATTTAACATCTTAAATTTACGAAATATTGCATTCGAAAAACTAAAACCTTCGAAAAGTCATAGTTAGGCTTCGAATTTGAGAATTCTGGGTTCGGCAGAAAAACATTATTTTTGTCAAGATTTTAGAATGCCTTTTACATGCGGAATTGACACAAAAATCACTCGATTTGGATGAGTAACGAAGACACTGCCGAAAAACTGCGTACGTATAATTAAATAAACGCAATTTGCAATTAATTAACAATTACGAAAATTAATCACCCCTTTTAATTCTTGCAAATTTGTAATATTTAACCATGTTCATGCAATTTGGATTATGGAAATAATAAGAGGCTCGTGATACCACTGTTAGGTTATGATACATATGAAAATTCATAAATCATGCGGAAACAACCATTAAGCCAGGAATACATATTATTTACACATAATCATATAGCATAGTTTAGAAGCATACTCTTTGTTGCGTGCCTTCCCTCGCTGCGCCCGAACCGAACAAGAACAAGTCTTTAGGACTCCAAGTGTCGTCCCTCCGTAGATAGTCCACAGCACGTCCGGATCCGCCTTAAGATTGACCAACTAGAATCGCCCTTAAGGTACTAATAATTTCGGCACTTTTAGGCAAGGTATGTGACTGAATTTTTCTCTCAAAAACTCACTTTGAATACTTGAAAACTCGTTATAAATTGTGAACCCAGGCCACATATTTATAGGGGTATGGAAAGAGAATTGGAATCCTACTAGGATACGAATTAATTAAATTCAAATCCTAGTGGAACTCTTATTTAATTAATTTATCTTTTAGGATTAGGAATTTAATCATTAAACGAACTCTATACGCTTTAGGATTCGAGTAACACACTTCGAGTAATACGCTAGCACCGCACGCAGGCCTTGCGGCCCACGCACAGCGCCAGCCCACTCGTCGCAGCCCCGCGCGCGCGCCCAAGCTTCGGCTGGGCCTGGCTTTTGCGCTGGGCCTGGTCGCATGCTTGGCGTGTGGTTGTTGCGCTTGGCTTGCTGGGCGATGGCCCCGGCTTTGTACTGGGCCTTCGTCTGGCAGGCCTCGTCCGATGCTAATTCGTACGATGCGCTTCCGATTAAATTCTCGATTCCGGAATTCATTTCCGATACGAACAATATTTAATATTTCCGATTCCGGAATTAATTTCCGTTTCGAACAAATATTTAATATTTCCGTTTCCGGAATTATTTTCCGATTCCGATAATATTTCCGATTCTGACAATATTTCCGTTTCCGGCAATATTTCCGATTCCGGCAATATTTCCATTTCCGATAATATTTTCCGATATGTACCATGTTTCCGTTTCCGGCAACATCTACGACTTGGATAATATTTATATTTCCGATACGATCCATATTTCCGTTTCCGGCAATATCATCGTTTCCGGAGTATTCATTTCTTGCCTGTGACGATCTCAGCTCCCACTGAAACCAAGATCCGTCGATTCCGAATATCCATAGATGGAGTATTTAATGTCATTAAATACTTGATCCGTTTACGTACTATTTGTGTGACCCTACGGGTTCAGTCAAGAGTAAGCTGTGGATTAATATCATTAATTCCACTTGAACTGAAGCGGCCTCTAGCTAGGCATTCAGCTCACTTGATCTCACTGAATTATTAACTTGTTAATTAATACTGAACCGCATTTATTAGACTTAACATCGAATGCATACTTGGACCAAGGGCATTATTTCCTTCAGTCTCCCACTTGTCCTTAGGGACAAGTGTGCATTTCCTAATTCCTTTGTCGCTCGATGCTTGCTCTTGAACATAAGGTAAGAGTTGTCATCCTTATTATGTCCAGAGGTGTTTCTCGGTTGCAGAGTTCAACTGATCAAATAAACAGATAATCATAGCCTATGATTCATCCGAGCACGGCCATGCATTTCACAGTTTCTAGCTCTCCGAGTGGCCTTGTACAACTTTTAAGCATCTCATCCCGATTTATGGGAGGACAATCCCAATCTTGCGATCTTGAGATTAGACTTCGTTTGATAGGTGATTACCTGAGCGTTGCCTTTATAGCCTCCTTTTACGGTGCGACGGTTGATCAACGTCAAAGCAACCAGTTCTCAAACAAGTAATCTCAAATCACTCAGGTATTGAGGATTTAATGTCTAATAATTTTAATGAAATTTACTTATGACAGATTTTCATCTCTTACAGTAAAGTTTCATATGTCTTGTCCGATACTAGTCTTCACAAAGTAAGTATCTATGCAAATGATTATGACATTGCCATGTCCACATAGTTCAAGAAACAGAACTACTAGTCATCTTGCATTCTAATCGTCTAACGTTTTCTATGCGTCCAATTTTATAGAAAACTCCGACTAGGGACCATTTTCAACCTTTGACATTCAAGTTCACTTGATAGACATTTCTTAGTCACAGGACTGGTCCTGACAGTCTATCTTGAATATATCGTCAAATTGAAGGGACTCATCATTTAATAAACCACAAATTAAATGGAAAAATGAATTCTCTTCATTTATTGTGAATGATTAACCAATAATGTTTTACAAAGATTTAAACTCTAAAACTTTAAAACATTAAACAGAGACATCAAAGCCATTCTCCAATATGCTTGATTCCCATAGCTGCAGTGTGCGAGTTGTGCTTCGCCTGCGGCAGAGGTTTAGTCAATGGATCTGATATGTTGTCATCAGTTCCAATTTTGCTTATCTCGAATTCTTTTCTTTCAACGAACTCTTGTAGAAGGTGAAATCTACGAAGTACATGCTTGACTCTCTGGTGGTGTCTAGGCTCCTTTGCCTGTGCAATAGCTCCGTTATTATCACAATACAGGGCTATTGGTCCTTTAATGGAGGGGACTACACCAAGTTCACCTATGAACTTCCTTAGCCATATAGCTTCCTTTGCTGCTTCATGTGCAGCAATGTACTCCGCTTCAGTTGTAGAATCCGCAATGGTGCTTTGCTTAGCACTTTTCCAGCTTACTGCTCCTCCGTTGAGGCAGAAGACAAACCCAGACTGTGATCTGAAATCATCTTTGTCGGTTTGGAAACTTACGTCCGTATAGCCTTTAACAATTAATTCATCATCTCCACCATAGACCAGGAAGTCATCTTTGTGCCTTTTCAGGTACTTCAGAATATTCTTGGCAGCAGTCCAATGCGCCTCTCCTGGGTCTGACTGGTATCTGCTCGTAGCACTGAGTGCGTACGCAACATCCGGGCGTGTACATATCATAGCATACATTATTGAACCAATCAATGATGCATATGGAATCCCATTCATTCGTCTACGCTCATCAAGTGTTTTTGGGCACTGAGTCTTGCTTAGAGTCATTCCATGAGACATGAGTAGGTAGCCTCGCTTGGAGTCCGCCATCTTGAACCTATCAAGCACCTTATTGATATAAGTGCTTTGACTAAGTCCAATCATCTTTTTATATCTATCTCTGTAAATCTTGATGCCCAATATGTACTGTGCTTCTCCTAGATCTTTCATCGAAAAACATTTCCCAAACCAAATCTTGACAGAGTTCAACATAGGAATGTCATTTCCGATAAGTAATATGTCGTCGACATATAATACTAGGAAAGCAATTTTGCTCCCACTGACCTTCTTGTATACACAAGATTCGTCTGCGTTCTTGATGAAACCAAACTCACTGACTGCTTCATCAAAACGTATATTCCAGCTCCTGGATGCCTGCTTCAATCCGTAGATTGACTTCTTTAGCTTGCATACCTTTTTAGCATTCTTTGGATCCTCAAAACCTTCAGGCTGTGTCATAAACACAGTTTCTGTTAAAACGTCGTTTAAGAAAGCAGTTTTGACATCCATCTGCCATATTTCGTAATCGTAATATGCAGCGATTGCTAACATTATCCGAATAGACTTTAGCATTGCAACTGGTGAAAAGGTTTCATCGTAATCCACACCGTGGACTTGCCTGTAACCTTTTGCAACCAATCTAGCTTTGAAAACTTCAAGTTTCCCATCCTTGTCCTTTTTCAGTTTGAAAACCCATTTGCTTCCAATGGCTTGGTAGCCATCTGGCAAATCGACCAAATCCCATACTTGGTTTTCAGACATGGAGTCTAATTCAGATTGCATGGCTTCTTGCCATTGCTTGGAGCTAGGGCTCGTCATAGCTTGTTTGTAAGTCGCAGGTTCATCACTTTCAAGTAATAGAACGTCATAGCTCTCGTTCGTCAAAATACCTAAGTACCTTTCCGGTTGAGATCTATATCTTTGCGATCTACGCGGGGTAACATTTCTAGATTGACCATGATTCTCACCAGATTCTTCTAAAGATCTCTGAGTTTCATCCTGAATGTCATCTTGAGCATTCTCTAGAGTTTGTTGTTCGACTCGAATTTCTTCGAGGTCTACTTTTCTCCCACTTGTCATTTTGGAAATGTGATCTTTCTCCAAAAAGACACCATCTCGAGCAACAAACACTTTGTTCTCAGATGTATTGTAGAAGTAATACCCCTTTGTTTCCTTTGGATAGCCCACAAGGATACATTTGTCAGATTTTGGATGAAGTTTGTCTGA
The DNA here is from genome assembly GCF_020520425.1 of Spinacia oleracea. Taxonomy (NCBI): domain Eukaryota; kingdom Viridiplantae; phylum Streptophyta; class Magnoliopsida; order Caryophyllales; family Amaranthaceae; genus Spinacia; species Spinacia oleracea. Next base: position 64,201,063 of record NC_079492.1, read on the forward strand.
AATTAATCGTTTGACGTATACTTCACATCCCCAAATCTTAAGAAAAGACACATTTGGAGGCTTTCCAAACCATAATTCGTATGGAGTCTTTTCGACAGCTTTAGACGGAGCTCTATTTATAGTGAGTGCAGCTGTATTTAGTGCATGTCCCCAAAATTCTAATGGAAGTTTGGCCTGACCCATCATTGACCTGACCATGTCTAGCAAGGTTTTGTTCCTCCGTTCCGACACACCGTTCCATTGTGGTGTTCCTGGAGGAGTCAATTCTGATAGAATTCCACATTCTTTCAGATGGTCATCAAATTCATAGCTCAGATATTCACCGCCTCTATCAGACCGCAGTGCCTTAATCTTCTTGCCTAATTGATTCTCTACTTCACTCTGAAATTCCTTGAATTTGTCAAAGGATTCAGACTTATGCTTCATTAGGTAGACATAACCATACCTACTGAAGTCATCAGTGAAAGTGATAAAGTAGCTGAAACCACCTCTAGCATTTATATTCATTGGTCCACATACATCTGTATGGATTAAACCCAATAGTTCATTTGCTCTTTCTCCAACTTTAGAGAAAGGTTGCTTTGTCATTTTGCCAAGTAAACATGATTCGCATTTACCATAATCCTCTAAGTCAAATGGTTCTAGAATTCCTTCCTTTTGAAGTCTTTCTAAGCGTTTCAAGTTTATATGGCCTAATCGACAATGCCACAGATAGGTGAGATCTGAATCATCCTTTTTGGCCTTTTTGGTATTTATGTTATATACTTTTTTTTGTCGTGATCTATTAAATAAAGTCCATTGACTAATCTAGCAGATCCATAAAACATCTCTTTAAAATAAAACGAACAACTATTGTCTTTTATTAAAAAGGAAAATCCCTTAGCATCTAAGCAAGAAACTGAAATGATGTTTTAAGTAAGACTTGGAACATGGAAACATTCTTCCAGTTCCAAAACTAGCCCGGAGGGCAACGACAAATAGTAAGTTCCTACAGCTAATGCAGCAATCCGTGCTCCATTTCCCACTCGTAGGTCGACTTCACCCTTGCTTAACTTTCTACTTCTTCTTAGTCCCTGTGGATTGGAACATAAGTGTGAGCCACAACCTGTATCTAATACCCAAGAAGTTGAATTAGCAAGTATACAGTCTATAACGAAAATACCTGAAGATGGAACGACTGTTCCGTTCTTCTGATCTTCCTTTAGCTTCAAGCAATCTCTCTTCCAATGCCACTTCTTCTTGCAGTAGAAGCATTCGGATTCAGAAGTGGGTTGACTGACCTTCCTCTTTACAGATTTGGCGCCAGTTTGCTTAGTTGGGCTGGCCTTGTTGCCACCTTTCTTAGCATTCCTCTTCTTTCCAGATTTCTTGAACTTGCCCCCACGCACCATAAGCACATTCTGCTTATCACTTTTGAGCATCTTTTCAGCGGTCTTCAGCATACCGTGAAGCTCAGTGAGCGTTTTGTCCAGACTATTCATACTGTAGTTCAGTTTGAACTGATCATACCCGCTATGAAGAGAATGGAGGATGGTGTCTATAGCCATTTCCTGAGAAAATTGCTGATCCAGCCGACTCATATTCTCAATGAGTCCAATCATTTTGAGAACATGTGGACTTACGGGCTCGCCTTTCTTAAGCTTGGTCTCAAGAATTTGCCTATGAGTCTCGAATCTTTCGACTCGAGCCAGATCTTGGAACATGTTCTTCAACTCACTGATGATTGTGAAAGCATCTGAGTTGATGAACGTTTTCTGTAGATCTGCACTCATGGTGGCGAGCATTAGACATTTCACATCCTTGTTGGCATCAATCCAACGATTGAGGGCTGCCTGAGTGACCCCGTCGCCTGCGGCTTCGGGCATCGCCTCTTCTAGGACATACTCCTTTTCTTCCTGCATAAGAACTATTTGCAAGTTCCTTTGCCAGTCAAGGAAGTTTTTCCCGTTCAACTTCTCCTTTTCGAGAATTGATCGAATGTTGAATGAATTGTTGTTTGCCATATTAAAAACTACAATTGAAAAGAATAAACAAATAAATAACCATTCACAGTTTCTCTTAATAAACTTAAATTCTAGCATACATGCATAATTTAATGTTTATTAAGCATTTTATTCAAGTTATGTGTTCCGGCAGGTGTGAATAAAATGATTCCAAGATCCTAAAATCATTGAAGAACTAAGCACAGTTTGTCGACTTAATCCTAAAACATCTTAGGTAAGCAAAAGCCTTTTGCTAATAGTCTAGAAACTATTCTTGGTTGATAGGTACGTCTAAGAACTTATTAGGTAAACCTATCGATTTTGCCACGACATAAAAGGACTCCTTACTTATATCGTTGAGTTTCACCAAAACTAACATGTACTCACAATTATTTGTGTACCTTGCCCCTTTAGGACCAATAAGTAACACCTCGCTGAGCGAAAACTATTACTAGATTGATGTAAAGGATATCCAAGCAAGTGTATATTTTGGCATGGGAGGCACCATTTTCTTCAATTAGGATAAGCTATAATTAAAACTAATTACAACTATTTGATGGTACGCAGACCATATTTGAATTGAAAAACGACTTTGGTACTTTAGACCAATTACATTCAAATTAATGGTACGCAGACCATATTTTCTATCCTATTTAGGCCATACTAGTCACTTCATAACCTGCAAAACAGTACATATACAATATATACCATTCACCCATTCATTATCATGAATGGCCCACATAGCTGGTTAGTAAAACACATTATGCACCACGTAAACATTTGCAGCAATTAATCAAGGGCACCAATAATCTACCAATTATTCAGTCCTTATTAATTCTAATCAAGTTGTTTTAACCTTAAGGATTTGTAGACCTAATCAAGAGTTTATGACTAAAAGGGCTCCCACTTAAACCAATAAATTCATATGCTTTACTAATTTTAAACATAAAAATGTATTTCTAGTCTAACCGGAAACATACAAATTTAATTAAAATTTAAAGCTCATATAAATTTATAATTGAATCCAAAAAGTTTAATTTAATTTCAGTCGTATTTAAATTAATTCATGATTTTAATTTTAGTAAAATAATTAGAATAAATAAAATTTATTATAATTACAATATTCAAAATTAAAATCCAAGAAAATAATTTAAATTATTAATTTTAAAATTAATTAAAATTACGTAAACTGAAAATTTCAAATGAAAATTTCAAAACGATCTAATCGCAACGCAAACACCTCACGCATCACACGCCCATGGGCCACACGCACACAGCCATCGCTGGCCATGTGCGCGCAGCCCATGCGCTGCGTCGCATAGCTGCTGCTTCTACCCTTCGCAAGCAATCGCGCGAGCTGGTGCTCGCTGCGCGCGCGCCAGCGCTCGATGCACGCGAGCCATCGCTCGCTGTGCGCGCTCGCCAGCGCTCGATGCAAGCGAGCCAGCGCTCGCTTCGTGCACTCGCCAGCGCATGCTGTGCGCGCTCGCTAGCGCTCGCTTGGTGCGAGCCAGCGCTCGCTGCGCGCGGCATCGACGCTGGGCGCAGCACTCGTGGCACGCGAGCTTGCGCGAGGCAGTGCGCGTTGTGGCGCAGCTCGCTTGCTGCCCACACGCGACTGCCGTGCCTTGCCTTCGCCCATGCCCATTCGTCCATTGCTCATAGCCCACGACACAAGGCAGGGTTGCTGCCTTGTGCTCGTGCACCATGCCCTTGCTCATTGCATTCGTGCCGCATGGGCGACGAGCTCCCTTGCTCGTCGTCGCATGCCCGCACTATACAACACCCCTTAAGGGTAACACGTAGCGTCCATTGCTTTGTGCGTGCAAGTTATATGAACCAATCGCATAAAATTTTAAAATTTATATTTAAAATTAATGACAAATTAATAAATTAATATTAATTTCATAATTTTAGGGCGAAAAATCGAAAATTTATTATTCAATTGATTTCCGATTAACATGGATTCAAGTCTAGGTCATAAAAATTTAAAATTTATCATAAATTTACAATTTTTATGGTGGTTTTTAATCATAGGTATCTAATTAAATTATAATTAATTATGAAAATCAAATTAATTCTAAATTATTCTAATTTTCAACAAATTAATCATAATTACAAATTAGATTGCATAATTAAATAAGGCTAGGCATTCAAACTTGTTAAACATATACAATAGGTCAATCAAAAATTCAAGATTTATCAACAAGAATCGCAAATATTTAATTTAACATCTTAAATTTACGAAATTTTGCATTCGAAAAACTAAAACATTCGAAAAGTCATAGTTAGGCTTCGAATTTGAGAATTTGAAAATTTTAGATTGCCTTTTACATGCGGAATTGACACAAAAATCACTCGATTTGGATGAGTAACGAAGAAACTGCCGAAAAACTGCGTACGTATAATTAAATAAACGCAATTTGCAATTAATTAACGATTACGAAAATTAATCACCCCTTTTAATTCTTGCAAATTTGTAATATTTAACCATGTTCATGCAATTTAGATTATGAAAATAATAAGAGGCTCGTGATACCACTGTTAGGTTATGATACATATGACAATTCATAAATCATGCGGAAAAACCATAAAGCCAGGAAAGCATATTATTTACACATAATCATTTAGCATAGTTTAGATGCATACTCTTTGTTGCGTGCCTTCCCTAGCTGCGCCCGAACCGAACAAGAACAAGTCTTTAGGACTCCAAGTGTCGTCCCTCCGTAGATAGTCCACAGCACGTCCGGATCCGCCTTAAGATTGACCAACTAGAATCGCCCTTAAGGTACTAATAATTTCGGCACTTTTAGGCAAGGTATGTGACTGAATTTTTCTCTCAAAAACTCACTTTGAATACTTGAATAATCTCTGTAAATATGTGACCCTAGGCACCTATTTATAGAGTTATGGAAAAGGTTTTGGAATCCTATTAGGATACTAATTTATTTAATTATAATCCTACTAGGACTCTAATTAAATAATCATTATCTAATAGTTTTAGGATTTAATCATATTTCGAATCCCGATTGCTTTAGGATTCCCGCACAAGCATTGCACGAGCACCGTACACCCGCGCAAGCCTTGCGGCCCACGCTAGGCGCACAGCGCTCGGCCCACTGCTGTGCTCTCGCGCGCGCGCCCCAGGCCTTGGCTGGGCCTGACCTTGCGCTGGGCCTGGTCGAGGCTTGGCATGCGATGGTGCGTGTTGGCTCTCTGGGCGATGGCCTGGCTTCGTGCTGGGCCTTCGTCTAGCGGGCCTCGTCCGATGCTAATTCGTACGATACGCTTCCGATTAAATTCCCGATTCCGGAATTCATTTCCGATACGAACAATATTTAATATTTCCGATTCCGGAATCAATTTCCGTTTCGAACAAATATTTAATATTTCCGTTTCCGGAATTATTTTCCGATTCCGATAATATTTCCGATTCTGACAATATTTCCGTTTCCGGCAATATTTCCGATTCCGGCAATATTTCCATTTCCGATAATATTTTCCGATACGTACCATGTTTCCGTTTCCGGCAACATCTACGACTTGGATAATATTTATATTTCCGATACGATCCATATTTCCGTTTCCGGCAATATCATCGTTTCCGGAGTATTCATTTCTTGCCTGTGACGATCTCAGCTCCCACTGAAACCAAGATCCGTCGATTCCGAATATCCATAGATGGAGTATTTAATGTCATTAAATACTTGATCCGTTTACGTACTATTTGTGTGACCCTACGGGTTCAGTCAAGAGTAAGCTGTGGATTAATATCATTAATTCCACTTGAACTGAAGCGGCCTCTAGCTAGGCATTCAGCTCACTTGATCTCACTGAATTATTAACTTGTTAATTAATACTGAACCGCATTTATTAGACTTAACATCGAATGCATACTTGGACCAAGGGCATTATTTCCTTCATAAAATACCTAGATATTTTGTTAATCGTTGAAAATTTGGACATTAAAGTCTAGATTTGTAGCTTCAATTGTAAAAAAACAACCACCAAATATCAAATTTCGTCTAGTGACAGAAGAATGTGATGGTTAGAGTTGAAGCAAAGCGAGCGATTGTAGTGGTGGAGATGGTGCCATATATCAAAATATAATGTCTGCCTTTTATATTTGATTGAATTTTAGTTTTTTTTCCTTACATCTTTAAGTAGAAGGAGGAGGGGAAGGTGTAAAAAAAAAAGAAATGAGAATGAGGAGTAAGAGAGTATATTATCGGTAGTATTACATTCTAAATTTGTTTTACCAAACAGGTGGAATAAGTTATGAATTTATATGTATCATTGATTATAAACCCATGTATTTAATACTTGTGGTCGAACCAAACGGGGTCTAACTGAATAGTCAACAAAATATGGATCTGACTGTATGCAAAGTTGTTAGGATCGGGATCCCACCTTGGATCGGTGAGGGAGGGTAGGATCGAATCGGTAGAATCGGATCGTAGGATCGTAAGATCCTACAAATTTGTAAAAAGGAGTAATAAAAAGTTGCTAAGTGAATAAATAAATATCTTTCAAACAACATGGATGCTAAATAAATATTTTTTCTCACATAATATTGATATTTTAAAGCAAATATGGATTTGTAATAGTTATATAGATTAGAAAGAGAAATGCTTTCGTTTATGAAGTTGGCTTATCAATTTTTAGGCTTAAGAAGAAAGTTAGTTGCTTTAGGGATCATTTTAACAAGTAAAAAGTAGGATCCACCGATCCTGCACGATCCTGTACGATCCTATACGATCCTGCTCCGATCCTGATCGATCTTGACCGATCCTGCACCAATATAAGTGAAAAGTAGGATCTTACGATCCTATTACGATCCCACCGATCCTATACGATCCTACGGATCCTGAGCGATCCTGCTACGATCCCACCATCCCTGCGATTCTGCTCCCGATCTGGATCGTTTTGCAAAAAATGGAACGTAGGATCGTACGATCCTACGATCCGGATCGCGATTCTAACAACAATGACTGTATGCATTAAAAATATCATAAATGCCACTAATTAGAACATTGTACACAAAACTTTGACTTTAAATTTGTGTTTACAATGACAATGAATTTTTATTTATTTTATCTCTTCTCCTTACTTTACCTCGTAATAACATTTTGAAAATTGTTTTTTAAATTTTAAAAATTATTCATTAATAATTAATCATATGTTAATCAACAATTTTTTTATTATCTAATTAAATATATATTTTTTAATCAATAAATAACTTCAATAACTATATACTAAAATACAAATCATGATTGACACGTGTCATCTCTCGATGTGTCTTTGATTTTTTTTAATTTAATTTAATTTAATATTATAATGTCTACTCCATTAAAGAAACTTTTAAAAACTATAAATTTTCTAATTTGTTTCCTTCCATATCATAGAATAATATACGGAGTATATTACAAGTAATATTACGAGTTCATTTATTATAGAAAGAATCGAAAATAATACACTATTACTATTGATTTTCTAATATTAATATGAAAAATATCAATCACGAAACATGGAAAAAATTGCAAATTATACACTGCACTATTACTATTGATTTTTTAATATTGGTTTATATGTTACTAATTATTATCATAAAAATATATGATTTTACAATCTTAACAAATGAATTTCAACTGCAAATAAAATTTAGAGAAATCATTTAACTCTTATGTTTCTTGAACTTAACTTATTATTAAACATAATTTCTATTCAATTTTCCCGAAAAAAGTGAAAATAAATCAAAAATACCGAGGTTCAATTTGTAGTTTACGTACATAGTATAATTCATGTTTAATTGACCACTTTGAACTAATTGTGTCTTATACAAATTCAAAATTTTACTAAGTCGTAACAAAATATTAGTTCATAAAAATATTTCCTATTTATAATATTATTTACGAGTAATTATAATACTCCGTAAACAAATTTCATTTCATATGTGCGTTACACGAGTCTTAAGCTAGCTATTTATATATTTAAGCCGTTTCCCCGTATTTTACAATTTTGAAATTTGAAGTTTCCCCGTACCTCCGTTTCCCCGCATCCGTTTCCGTTTCCCATTTCTATGCAACCTAGCCATCAATCTATGTTTCCAATTGTTTTATACTCGTATCGATAATAATAGAAACATACAACTAAAGTAAACACCATAAACGCACCAAAGTTTGGGGTCTAATTTGTATTGCTCATCCTACTCAAATTTCCTTACTTATCTGCAAACTTAATAGGGAAAATGACAACATATCAGAGTATTAAGAAGGGTATAACTCAAGTGCAACTGATATATACACTACATGGTCTAATTTCAATTAACAATCAAACAAATACTTTGTATATTCTCAGAATCCAATTTCAATTCCAATTACAGTTTGCATCTATATCAATTTCAATATAATTTCAATCCACAATCAAACAAATACTTTGTATATTCTCAGAATCCAATTTCAATTCCAATTAATGTTTGCATCTATATCAATTTTAATCGACAATTACACTTAACAACAATAAATCAATTCTTAAAATTCAACATTCATCCGGTCAAACACGATTCACAACAAGAAATCTATTATAACAAGTCACTGATTTCAGCAAAATATTAATACAAGTAGAAAGAAAGAAACTCAAGGAGCTAAACAAAGGGGGACTCTCTACTGCCCAACTAGCTACTAGGAAGAAAATAGTACGTGATATCGCTGACTTACTACACCATGAGGCCGGAGATATATAGGCGACATCGTTCGAGGGCTATATGGCTCTTTTCGGGGGACAAAAATACCATGTTCTTCCACAGGAAATCATCGCAAAGAAGTAGGAAGAACACAATTGCAGGACTAGTGACAGGCTAAAGTCGTATCACCTTATCAAAAATAAACCTAAGTTCACTAGCTAGGTAGCAAGGGAAGTCAGGATCGAATCCACAGGGAAACAATGTTCTTTCTACTATTAATTAAATAATCTAGACTATTGGGAACAGGAATTGGTTGGTGGTTTGTATTCTAAGACTACGAACGATAATTAAACGAGTAAGAATCAATATATTTAGGAATCTAGGGCATAGGTTCACCAACAAATAACAATCCAGGACAATGAACAATCACGATAATCAACAAAGAAATTAATTAGACTAGCATGCTCTCTCGAATCGATACTAGTCATAGACTTAGAATTAACGGGCTCTCGCTACGTATTAACTCTAATTCCACCTATTAACACAAGCCTAAACATCAAATTGCATCTCTCGAATCTTAATTTGATATTGCATAACTACCACAATTAAACCTGCGCAAATCTAATTGTATAGTGAAATAAACCAATCAATAGGAATCAATTGCAATGCCAACAATCATGATTATTCAATATCCATTCATATCATTCATGGATCCCCAAACCCTAGAAATTAGACTACTCAAGCATATTAACAATAAACAAAAAAATTAGCATGATTGAAAACATAATTAGAGCTAAACAAAGAATTGAAATAGTGAACAATACCTTAATTGAAGAACAATGGAAATAGAAAGCTTGAATTTTATTGAAATTGAAAACTAAGTGTTTGCATAAATTTAGAGAGAAATTAACTAAGGAAAATAAAACTAAGGGTTTCAATACTAGAATAAGATGTCCAATTAAAATAACTAAGCCTAGTATTTATAGTTTTCCCATAAACATAAGGAAAAACCGGAAGAAAACCGCGAGAAACAAGGCCCTGGGTTGTCGTCGCCCGGTCGGGCAGTCTTCCGCCCGACGGGCGACCAGCTCGAAATCCGCCCGACGGGCGCAGGTCTGCCCGCCGGGTGGAGGGAGACATTCTGGAAATCATCGGCACGCGCCCGGTCGGGCAGCTCCCGCCCGTCGGGCAGACGTTCGCCCGTCGGGCAGCCATTCGCCCGCCGGGCGCGCGTACAAACTGCACACTCCTCTATCTTTAAAACGCCTTACCTCCTTCGTTATTCGTCCGAGTTAGGCGAGTGACCACTCGTTGGAAAACTATTGAAGTCTAGAATCCAACCCAATTGGAATCACTTCATTTGGAGTTGTAGAACGTAAGTTATGATCAAAAGAGTAGACGAGTGTCGGTTTTCTAGTTCTTTCACTATCCGCTTTGCTCGAAAACTCTTCCAACTCAGTGTGTGTGCTCTCGAAAGTACATAATCTCTTGCATTGATTCAAATGAGTAAGAAATGCACAAAAATATGCTAATTCCTACAATGATGAACCTAAAACTACAAACACACTACAAGGAGCACATTAGTACTAAAAATCGCTCCGAAGAGCTCATTTGGGATCAAAAAGTACTAAGGGACGGGGGTAAAAACACTATAAAATATGAACATATCAACTAGCTAGTAGACGAGGATGGAAGTCGCAAAGTAGAGGATAGTGAAGTAGGGAGAATTTCCAATGCCTATTTCTCTTCACTCTTCACGTCGGCATGGTGTTTGGACGTGGAATTGGCAATTGATGGGCTTGATAATAGGGGTGGATGAAGCGATGAATTAAAATCTGTTCTTTTTTGGTTGATTGCAGTTTTTAGACTTATTTGGCACTTTAGTGGATTACAAATAGAGGAGGGGTGTCGAGGAATGTTAAGAGGTCAAGGTGGTGGGGGTCTAAAGTACGTCCCAACTAACACAAAGAATCCAGTATTCAGACTTAAAGTGGCTAGGCAAGGAAGATAACAAGGTCTTAAAGACAACAGAAGCAGTAGTGTAAACAGAGTAGGTAGTTGTCTCAATCTTAGAGACAACAGGGACATGACACCCATTGGTTTTAAACTCGAGACAACCGTCAAATAGTAGGCCTCCAAATGGGCAAAAGGGATTCGTCCATTAATTTTGGGTGTCTTTTCTCTAGACGAGCAGTCGTTGTTATCCTCCTCTTGTGCGTCATCTTCCTTTCATACCTAGCTGCACTTGTTCAGCCATCGTCCCTCCTCCTCAAGCTCCTCTTCTAATCTTGTCATATTCTGTGGAAGTAGATAAATCTTGTCGAGACTGGGTGAAGGAAGAGATCCTAGAGTCATGTCGTCCTCCAAGTATCTCAAATACCACATCAAATTTGCTTTGTCAAGATCAATTTGTCCTACCCAATGTCTCTTGCTATGTTGCAGAGCTTCAATGTTAGTTCCTTAACGATAGTGTTATAGCTCAACCATTCTACAATAACCTCCTTCTACATAATAGGATCCCACCAACATAGACATACAGTTACTTGAAATACATTCATTTTTTTTATCAATTTGCTACGACTCAATGAATATTCGTCAATATTATAAAATAAACATCTGACCATCACTAATTTCGAATGTTAATGTAGTGATAAACATGCATAATCCTTCATAACAAGACTTAAATCAAGAGCTTAATCCCTATCTGATATCTCTAGTACAATAAATTATTAAGCAATCAAATAATAAAAAGAAAATCAAAAATCAACTCACCTTGATTGAGTCGTCCTTGTTCATATTCATGGTCTGATAATAAACTTTAATTGACCTTGAAATTCATAAGCCGGGATCAAATAAAGCTCAACTTTGACAAATTTTCACTTCTTTTCATCAAAATAAATCAAAAAAATTTAAAGGGTATACTTAAAACTTACAAATTCTTAGATATCAAACAGTAACAAAACTAAAGCATACAAAATTTATTATTTCTCTCATTTGCAGTATAATACAAAATGGAAAGCCATCAATTTGACTCGAATTTTATCAAATTGCAAATTATACACTGCACTATTACTATTGATTTTCTAATATTGGTTTATATGTTACTAATTACTATCATAAAAATATATGATTTTACAATCTTAACAAATGAATTTCAACTGCAATATAAAAATTTAGAGAAATCATTTAACTCTTATGTTTCTTAAACTTAACTTATTATTAAACATAATTTCTATTCTATTTTCCCGAAAAAAGTGAAAATAAATTAAAAATACCGAGGTTCAATTTGTAGTTTACGTACGTAGTATAATTCATGTTTAATTGACCACTTTGAACTAATTGTGTCTTATACAAATTCAAAATTTTACTACGTCGTAACAAAATATTAGTTCATTAAAAATATTTCCTATTTATAATATTATTTACGAGTAATTATAAGGTAAACATATTTAATTTCATATGTGCTTACACGAGTCCTAAGCTAGCTATTTATATATTTAAGCCGTTTCCCTGTATTTTACAATTTTGAAATTTGAAGTTTCCCCGCATCCGTTTCCGTTTCCCGTTTCCATGCAACCTACATGTAACGCCCCGACCTCTAATTCAAGTATTAAACATAATTAGCAGCGGAATTAACCTAATTTGGTCGGGACATTACCTACCGTAACTCCCTCTTGAGAATTACAAGGCAACCATCAATCATAAACTATTAAATCCCAAAATTTTTATAATAATCCTTCATATTACCAAAATAAAAGTACATAACTTACTAAAATTTCTTAATTAAACTATTATAACTTTAAGCATAAACTAGGTGAATATTATTAAAGTGAAATCCTCGCCACTACTCGTTTCCATCGTTCCCCGCAATACTTAAAACAGAAAACAAAAATGGTGAGCCGAAGACTCAGTAACGAACTATTCTAGCAACGTAAATTCATTTCAATTCATTTTATTTAATAACACAGGGAGAATAGAATAAGTAAAACATTTAATAAATTCCTTCATTTAATTCATTCATAACTTTTGGGTGCACATGCTAGCCGTGGCAAGTATGACATGGTGGAACGTCTTCCACGATGGACCGCTGTCCATAAACATGGGGCCTTGGCCCGAAAACATGAGAGCCTTGGCTCAATGGGCGGATGCCCCATGGGTACATGCATGACCGAAAATCGTAACCCGTGAACATATACTGCTAAACGGACTAGGTCTTTCACTTTCATTTATCATGTTTCGTTTAATTTTACATTTTATCCTTTTACTTCCGTTGAAGTAACATGTTTCGTTTGGATCATATGATCAAACATTCTTTCTTTCATGGTTTCTTACAAACATCATTTTATAAGAAATTCAATCAATCATAATATCATTTTATAAGAAATTCAATCAATCATAAAATAAGGAATAATTCCATCAAATCATATTATAATAAATTATTCAATCAAAACATAATTTATTTCCCGCAATTCAATAAAACATGTCAAAGCATTCAGATCATAAATTCAATCATATTGTCATGATTTCATAAACACATTTAGAAGGGAATTGCGGGTACTAGCAATAGCCGTTACCTCACTTCCACGATTTCGCTAAGGATTTTCCTTGGTTCGTTCGTCCTGAGCTCCGAGCCCAGTTTCAAGGCCCAATTTAAAATGGCCCAATCCTTAAATTGGGTTTAGATGACAAAACAAGGTTTCACAATTGAAACTAAATTTTTGGTTTACTGGGAAAGAAACGCGAGCAGGGGAAAGGGGTCGAAACAGGGGAGGCACGAAGGGAAGAGAGGAGGGAGGAAGGCGGCAACTGACTAGGCTCGGTGGTCTGGCGCAGCGCCGGAGGTGATGAGGTAATGGCAGTTGTTGCTTGGAGGCGGAAGAACGGCGAGAGAGACAGAGAAAAGGGAACGAGATGGGCGAACAAAGCAGGGGAGTTTTGGTGGGGTCTTTCGACCGGTTTTGGGGGAAAGGGAGGGTGGTTCGCCGGAAATAGGGAGGCGGAGATTGGTTGGCAAGGTGGTGGTGGCAGTTGGGAGTGGTGGTGCGTGGTGTTGGTGGTGCAGCGAGGCAGAGAAAGAGGAGGAAACAGGGGAGTTGCGAAGAGGGCAGGGGGGTACAGTGGTTCATGTGCAGTGGTGGACGTCGATTGTCTACGGTGGTGGTGTGCAGTCGGTGGTGATGGTGGGATGACAGTGATGGTGGTCAATGGGTTTGTCACGGTGGCTGTTGTGGTGGTGTTTCGAATCAGGAAAGGAAAAAGTGAGTGAAATTGGTTTGGATTTTTTTTTATTTTTGGTTGAGAAATTGGGTTCCTGGTTGCTGGATTTGTAAAGGAAGAAAAGTAAGAAGCTAATTTGAACTTTGCTATGAATGGGGACTGGTTTTTAGGGAAGAGGAGAAGGAAGAAAATTTCTTTCACTCATTTGTACGTGGAGAGCAAGCAGAAAAAGAGAAAAGGGGGTTTTGGCTCATTTAAGGGCAATTTCGTAATTTCACAGATTAGGCTAAAATTCCCGAAATTCGTTGCTATTTTTGGAAACTACTAAAAATAGAAATATTTAGTTAAAATAATTCTTTGTAAAATATCGTTAACGAAAAATAAATAAATAAATTTTCGTTTATGAATTTGTCGTTTAAAATAAATCGTAAAAACGTTTAAAATAACGAAATTCGATTATTCGTAATTATTTAAAACGAAATCAAGCTAATAAATATTTTTAATTTTAATAAATCAAGTTTAAAAATTTCGGGGTATTACATCCTTACCCCCTTAGAAAAAGTTTCGTCCTCGAGACTGGAGCTCAGTCGAATTTGCCATTCCTAAAATCATACGAGTCATATTTAATCGTTCTATTGTTATTCACTAATCGAAAACATACATGTCATAACCAATCATTTGATTTCACACATAAGCATGGTAATTTGATTTCACACATAAGCATGGTTGATACATTACACATTCACAGAAAACATGGAGATTCGTACATCATATCGTTCTTAGGCAACTGTTTGAAGATATTTCGCTTTCATTTGCTATTGGGCTTCTTTGCTTCAGGAATGTTGTCGTTGAGTTTCATTACTTTATTCGCTTTGATTTTGATATTCGATCTTTTCTTCTATGTTGAATAACTTCGTTGACCACGTTCATTGCAAGGGTTCGAGTCCAATCACGTAACTAGGAATATATCGTTAGGCATATGACTTTGTTACTTATCCTTTATATTTTAAATCGACAAACCTCGGATTTTGCGAATAATGCTAAGCCATCAAGCGTGCCTTTATTGGAAACAATCTAGCTCCTAGAAACTTAGTTCAGATTACCTGGTCCTATAGGCATGTCACATGTTGATTTTCTAATTTCAATTCCATTGCACTCTTCAATCATTCATAATTCTTTTTGAATTTCTAATATTTATTGATATCATCAACCTTATTGACAGACTAATTCTTGATAACCTATCTTGGTAGAATCCTCAAGATCTTATTGATAGGTCTTTTATCATAACTCATGTTGGGTTCATAACATTTATGTTTAACTTCTTAGCTTCCTTAATAGAGGCATATCAATCATCTTTTAGTCCTTTAGCATGCGTTTCTTTGATTTCACTTCAACACAATGGTGTTCAACATATTCTTTCCTAAGTTGAATTCTTTCAACAATGGAGGGTTCAACCCAAATCACGTGACTTGATCCTTGAACATAGCCTGGTTGAGATTTCTACATATACTCAAAATATACGGTAGATACTTTATCATAGATTAGTCTAGGTTATTCACTCTAGATTGTCGTTTCATAGTCTTTGAAACTACTTTCTTGCCAACTTGACATATTTCAAAACTTCATGAACTCATGTATTTTCCTCAAATTTGTTCCTTAGAGTTCTCCATAATTCTTAAAACATCCAAAGGTAGGTGTATCAAAGCATGGGTCTTGATTTTGATTCGTCAAGATCTCACATATAATTGATAATCCCAAAATAATTTCAACTAACTTTATCGTATTTGGTTTACAACCTCTAGTATATTCTTAATAGCTCACCGAACCTTCAAAAATATTTTGCACCAATTCCATTGATACCAGATATATGACGCATAATGGTACTTAGCTTGATCCTCTATAATACTCATACATTATCGTTTCTTTGCACATAAGATCGGGGTTCCCAGGGTAACATTTTCATGTTATTATTCTTAAAATGATTTACTCAAATTAACTCATCTCATCTCATTGGAATCTAAAATCTTGCTCTCCTATTAGAGGTCTATCATGTTTCCTTCTCGAAATATATTTGGGCACTTAGGCAAGTAAAATTTCCTTTCCATAACTGTCTGATAAATTTCCAACTTCAATCTTTTGTCTCTTAGTTATTGTAGAATTCTACCCTCCTTTTTCAACGATTAACTGTCAATCTTTCTCATATTTGTTAACCTATCATCCTTACATCACATCATTCGAACATGCCTGAATCTCTTTTAGGTTACCTAATACTCAACAACCTACACATATCAACCTATTTGGTACAAGCTCCTAACATACATGAAAAATAATAAATGAAGGAATATCAACAAGTATCATATAGAATAATTAGAAAAGAGAATTACAAGGACCATTGGTATCATTTCTGCCTTTTTCATGTGGTTTCGTCATAGGATCTACTTCAGTCATGGGTTTCTTAGGCATGCTAACAATGTCATTGGCTCTATGGTCATTGTCAATAGACGATCTTTTAATACATGTGCCTGCGGTGATAACTCAGAATAATCCCGAACCTAATGGTCATGACTTCCACAACGATCATTTGTTCTTATCGCAAATCTTTAATTCGTGCTTTCTTAATCTCATAATTCAAAGTTGGCCGCACTTTTAGGCAAATATTTCCTTTATCCTTAAGGGACTTGACTTCTATGTTTTACATATCATTTTGGTTGGCTCAGAAAAAGGTAGGATCGAATTTATGTAAGACTTTGACTCAAAACATCTACAATAACATTAGGTTTTCTAGTAGGGTATTGTATATCAAGATCATAGGTAAGGTAGTTCTATTCAGGGACTTGGAGTTGGCGAGAGAATCATCTATGACCTTCCTTTTCCATTTTGACACGTCATATTCCATGTTTAGAAGTATTACTATAAATAACAATATCTCTCAGTTCCGGATGGGAGGCAAGGATATAGGCGGTTCTCGAATTGCAGATTCACAATCATCATTCCCCATAAATTTGATATTCTTTCTAACCAATCGGATTGTGGGTAAGGCAACCTTAGAGAAATCTTAAATAATTCTTCGATAATCTCCATCTAAACCCATAAAACTTCATACTTCAGGGACATTGATTGGTCTAGGATATTCCACAATTGCTTTTACTTTCTCATGACCAACAGATACACCTTTCTCAGAAATAAAATGACCTAAAACGATATTTCCTTAAGCCAAAATTTACACTTTGACAACTCAGTACATAATTGGTTTTCAATCAACATATCTAACACTTTCCTTAGATGCTCCTCGTGTTCCTCATTACTCTTAAAATATTCCCAAAATATCATCAATGGAAACAACTACAAACTTATCAAGGTATGGTTTGGAAATACGGTTCATTAAATCCACAAATACAGCTGATGCATTAGTTCACCCAAAATGTATTACAACAAACTCATGGTAACCATAGTTGGTTCTAAAGGTTGTCCTTAATTGGAATATCCTCAAGTTTATTGTAAAGTTGATGGTATCCAGACCTCAAATCTATCTGTGAAAACACTTTTGCACCTCGAATTTGGTCAAACAAATCATCAATACGGGGTAAAGGATACGTATTCTTAATAGTAATCTTGTTTAACTCTCTATAATCTACGCATAACCTAAAAGTTTCATCATTTTTCCTCACGAATACGATAGAGCTCCCAAAAGTGAAGCACTCAGTTGAATATACCCTTATCCAAGTAAATCATTTAATTGTTTCTTCAATTCTTTGCAACTCAGTTGGTGTCATTCTATAGGTGCTTTAGAAATAGGGGTGGATCTTGTAATGACTTTAATGCTAAAGTTTAATTCTCTCGGTGGAGGCATACTAGGTTTCTTTTCTGGAAAATATTTGGCTATTCACAAACAATAGGTGTGTCAGTGATTGGTGATCGACAACACTAGAAGGATAACCATAAAAATTCACCATCAGTCATTTTAGGAGCTTCTAAAGCAGTGACAATTTGCATCGTTGGTTTGCTTACTAACTTATGGAATGAAAATAATATGAAATCCTATCCTCATTTGGAGCTTTGGTCACACTATGCCTCAAACAATTAATGTCAGCTTCCTATTCAACCAATTTATTCCAAAATTATATCATATTCAAATAGGTCAAAAGCTATTAAGTCTGCTAGAAATCAACTTTCTCTAATTCATAGGAATATTTCTAATTCCCAATCACTAGGAAAGGAAACACTCATAATTGCATTGATATGGCATAATCCTCGAGGTTAATGTGGTTATGATGGTGCTCGTTGCGAGCCCTTGGGGACATCATTCATAGCATCGATAGACAACATTCAACATAACATGTCTCAACAAATGAAAGCAAATAAATCATAGAAAATAACCCCGTTCATCCCGTTCCTACACTCACACTCATATTCATTTTAACTTAACAAAATTTTAAGAGTATCCCATTTAAAACTTATTCTTTAAAACTCTTTTGCTTAAAGCCTAATGAATTCTATTTCGTGCGAAACCCGTAAGGTCTAGCACTTATGGTCCAGAACCTTGGCTCTGAATACCAAACTGTAACGCTCCGACCTCTAATTCAAGTATTAAACATAATTAGCAGCGGAATTAACCTAATTTGGTCGGGACATTACCTGCCGTAACTCCCTCTTGGGAATTACAAGGCAACCATCAATCATAAACTATTAAATCCCAAATTTTTTATAATAATCCTTTATATTACCAAAATAAAAGTACATAAGTTACTAAAATTTCTTAATTAAACTATTATAACTTTAAGCATAAACTAGGTGAATATTATTAAAGTGAAATCCTCGCCACTACTCGTTTCCATCGTTCCCCGCAGTACCTAAAATAGAAAACAAAAACGATGAGCCGAACACTCAGTAATGAACTATTCTAGCAACGTAAATTCATTTCAATTCATTTTATTTAATAAAACAGGGAGAATAGAATAAGTAAAACATTTAATAAATTCCTTCATTTAATTCATTCATAACTTTTGGGTGCACATGCTAGCCGTGGCAAGTATGACATGGTGGAACGTCTTCCACGATGGACCGCTGTCCATAAACATAGGGCCTTGGCCCGAAAACATGAGAGCCTTGGCTCAATGGGCGGATGTCCCATGGGTATATGCATGACCGAGAATCGTAACCTGTGAACATATACTGCCAAACGGACTAGGTCTTTCACTTTAATTTATCATGTTTCGTTTAATTTTACATTTTATCCTTTTACTTCCGTTGAAGTAACATGTTTCGTTTGGATCATATGATCAAACATCCTTTCTTTCATGGTTTCTTACAAACAGCATTTTATAAGAAATTCAATCAATCATAATATCATTTTATAAGAAATTCAATCAATCATAAAATAAGGAATAATTCCATCAAATCATATTATAATAAATTATTCAATCAAAACATAATTTATTTCCCGCAATTCAATAAAACATGTCAAAGCATTCAGATCATAAATTCAATCATATTGTCATGATTTCATAAACACATTTAGAAGGGAATTGCGGGTACTAGCAATAGCCGTTACCTCACTTCCACGATTTCGCTAAGGATTTTCCTTGGTTCGTTCGTCCTGAGCTCCGAGTCCAGTTTCAAGGCCCAATTTGAAATGGCCCAATCCTTAAATTGGGGTTAGATGACAAAATAAGGTTTCACAATTGAAACTAAATTTTTGGTTTTCTGGGAAAGAAACGCGAGCAGGGGAAAGGGGTCGAAACAGGGGAGGCACGAAGGGAGGAGAGGAGGGAGGAAGGCGGCGACTGACTAGGCTCGGTGGTGTGGCGCAGCGCCGGAGGTGATGCGGTGATGGTAGTGGTTGCTTGGAGGCGGAAGAACGGCGAGAGAGACAGAGAAAGGGGCACGAGATGGGCGAACAAAGCAGGGGAGTTTTGGTGGGTCTTTCGACCGATTTTGGGGGAAAGGGAGCGTGGTTCGCCGGAAATAGGGAGGCGGAGATTGGTTGGCAAGGTGGTGGTGGCAGTTGGGAGTGGTGGTGTGTGGTGTTGGTTGTGCAGCGAGGCGGAGAAAGAGGAGGAAACAGGGGAGTTGGGAAGAGGGCAGGGGGGTACAATGGTTCATGTGCGGTGGTGGACGACGATTGTCTACGGTGGTGGTGTGCAGTCGGTGGTGATGGTGGGATGACAGTGATGGTGGTCGATGGGTTTGGCACGGTGGCTGTTGTGGTGGTGTTTCGAATCAGGAAAGGAAAAAGAGAGTGAAATTGGTTTGGATTTTTTTTTAATTTTTGGTTGAGAAATTGGGTTCCTGGTTGCTGGATTTGTAAAGGAAGAAAAGAAAGAAGCTAATTTGAACTTTGCTATGAATGGGGATTGGTTTTTAGGGAAGAGGAGAAGGAAGAAAATTTCTTTCACTCATTTGTACGTGGAGAGCAAGCAGAAAAAGAGAAAATGGGGTTTTGGCTCATTTAAGGGCAATTTCATAATTTCAAGATTCGGCTAAAATTCCCGAAATTCGTTGCTATTTTTGGAAACTACTAAAAATAGAAATGTTTAGTTAAAATAATTTTTTGTAAAATATCTTTAACGAAAAATAAATAAATAAATTTTCGTTTATGAATTTGTCGTTTAAAATAAATCGTAAAAACGTTTAAAATAACGAAATTCGATTATTCGTAATTATTTAAAACGAAATCAAGCTAATAAATATTTTTAATTTTAATAAATCAAGTTTAAAAATTTCGGGGTATTACACTACATAACCAAAATATTAGAAAAAATCCCAATTAGAATAATAACCATTAAGAAAATCAAACATTAAACCAAATACACCGGTAAATTACGCAAATAGCATCTGAAAAATTAGAATTGCAATTTGAACAAAACCCACAAAATATAATCAAAACAAACCCACATGTACAGATTTTTAAAATCAGAATTATAAGAGAAATTATGGAGCAAGAAAGATACCGGAGAGAGGATGACGCGACTGTAATTAGATGTCGGCGAAGAGATCGAGCGCAAGAGAGGGGAGGCGCCGCGACAATGGAGGTCGCTGGATGTGTGTCGTGGAAGCTGGCGGGTCTGAGTTGTGCACTTGTGCAGGTCGCTTGGGAGTGTTTTGAGAATGTAAAGGCTGGAGGAGAAATTTCAAAACAATCTCAGCATATTAAGTAGCATTCTCGTAATTACAATGAATAAATATATAATCTAAAAATTGCAATGTATAATATATTTGATATTTTAAAAAAACAAAACAAAAGAAAATAATTTTAATATAAAAAGAGATTGTATATTTAAATATTATTCATATATGCATGCCATTCGTGCGAGATTATATAAAAACTAAAAATTGTAAGTTTACATTTATAACCCAAAAAAGTAAAACAGAAACATTTCTCACACATGATCTTACAACTAAAACAACCTCTAAATCTCAAGTAGTAATACTATGCCCCCATCTCAAAAGTTTTCTCTGAGGTCTTCTCCTTGTTAACGTGGTTAACTACAATCATAAACACACCAAAAAATCATAAATTAATTCAACTTAAATTAATTATAAATCACCAAATGAATTAATTTTTAAACAGATTCCTACTAAGAATATAGAACATAGTTTAAAAATAATTGAAATCACTTTACACAATTACAATTGAATCTTGAACTCCTCTCCATCATCCTCACCCCACGTACATCCAACAACAACGGAGTATTACTTTGTTCTAGCCATTGTCATCTTTATCCCTGTTTGCTTACAAAATCTTCATGAATTTAGACTTAAGAGTTAAGATCATCAACTTTCTCAGCCATGTCAGTAGAAGATATCCAACCGGCTAGTCATCAACCAGTAGCAGAGATCTGGATCCCTGGGGAACTGCTTATCACGCAGATAAATCAAACACTCAAATCCCCATTTCCTTAACCCATTTACATTTCAATTTATCAAATGACTTCACTATTTCGCCAAATGCCTTAACCTTACAGTTCACATTGGGAAAGGTTAATCAAATTAGATAGGTGTTATCATATTGTGATCAAATGTTGGCAACAGATAACATCTAATTCACCTACATCTAGAAAACTAAAGGTAAGAATATCACATAGTAGGATTTTATGCAGGATTCAGCTCTAAGGTGATGGGGAAACCCACATAATCTGTAACTGAATCAATTTAGTGCAATGCATAATAATATTGAGTTAGTATCAAACTCATGGAAACTTATCACATGATATATTAAAATGAATAATAGCGTCAATATTTTGATACTTTGACGCTATTATTTAAAGTATGGTACATATATAGTGGCGGATATAGCTATTATTCCTTACAGGGCCTTTAGGAGACTTTATTCTAATAAGTGTTTGTATAGGCCCCGTAAGGAATAAGAATTGTATGGATTATGAGAATATCAAAATCTCATCGTTGCATCAGAGAGTTAGCAGGTGAAGGGGAACTAAACCATGTTAAATAAATACATATACAACTAAGGGTGTCAAATAATTAAATACGTATCATATACAAATTATTCAAGTAAGCACCAAACACAAAACGGACAATTTTGTAGGTATGGATACCGCCTGCGTAGAAGCGGACTCCCACATAAGCACGCGAACAAGGGGCAACAACCGAAGGCATGAGCATCAATAATTTTGTTTTAGTAAAAAAAGTTGCAATACATCAGCAACAAAGTGTACCACGTATTGACATTGACACTAACTGGAAAAATTTTATATAATACTCTGTATATGATAGGACTGAAAGAAAAAATGCATTTATGTTGAATTCAATGAATCAGTCATCTATAAAACATGAGATACATACAAAATATAAGTAGCTCATTAATCCACAGAGAGGTCGTACAAACTGTATGAGATGTTCACTCCCTTTTCTTCTCATGGCGTTTTCAGAGCTTAGACCTTCTTTGTTCAAGTAACTGCAAGTAAAGCTTCAACCAAAGAAGTGGATAAGAAAGAAGAACCACCTAACACAAAAGGTTCATATTAGTGTTAGACATATAGAATAAAATAAAATAAAATTAAAAAAGAGTGGAATTACCAGAAGGGGGAGTGACAAATTCGCCATAGATGGCCTTAAGGCGAGAAAGAGGAACAATGGAGGTTTCAGAGGAAGAAGCTTCAGCGTAAAGCTTCTGTTTCCAATCCCAGATTGATTTCTTCATAGCTTTGTTGGTGTTGGAAAGAGCTGGTCTCTTGGATTCAAGGGCTGCAATTAGGTTTTCTTGATTCAATGATCTGATTCCAAGAGCAGTGAATGAACCCACTAAGCATATGTTGACGAATGTGTTGTTGTTTACCAATTTGTTCACTATGTTCATCGCTCTGCTTGCCAAATCCATCTCTCTCTCCTTTGAAGTTGAAACGACGATGATGAGCGTCTGGTTTTTTGTAAGGAAGTTTAATTAGTGTTTGTATATTTTTCGGGGATAAATTTCGATAAAATACAATATTAAATCAGTAAAATAAAACAAAAGTTCGAGACCTAATTAAAAGAACAAAACTGTAACAATTTTTCAAGACGAATTCTTAAAAATAGGAAGGTTTACCTGGATTGCAAAAGCTATGTGAATTAATGTTGCTTCAACCCAGGTTTTTCGATAAATTGCAGACCGATAGGCAACCCTGCTTCATCATATCCAATCCACAAAATTAACTGAATTTGTTAAAGGAAGAGTGACAGGGTTAAAAGCATTTTCACTTACAGAAGTAACGCAAAAGGTAAAAGAATTGTATTCTCACCGGTACAGTAACTGCAGGAAGACCAAGGAAATTTCCTGCTATAGCGTACCATTGCAGCTGAAAAAAATAAAATAATTGCAGATAACTTATCAAATTTCTTTAGAAAGTAAGCCCAACTATTCAAATCTTCAAACAGTTGGAAGATATGGAGCTGTTGTATTAATGTGTACCTCCATGAATGTAATCGAGTTCACCGGTTTCTAAAGCATCATTCTTGATCTGGTATACAAAAGAGACCATATATTTTATTTGGCAGAGTTTAAAAGCGTGAATATATGTGGAGTAAATTCATATTTATCAAATGAAATTACCTCTGAAATTTTGTCCAATTCACTATCATCATGATACAAAGTCTGGTGTTTTAAAATTCCATCACATAAATCCCACAAATTCTCATCGAATCACCAATTATAACAAGAACCACACAACATATTCTGCATTTTTTAATTCAATAGTAATACGACACAACAAAAATTGGGGTCAAACACTTCTATCCAAGATTGTTTTCTAAATCTCAAAAATTTAGATCAATAATCCTCAAAAACAATTAAAAACCCAAAACATATTCTGCATTTTTTAACCTTTCATGGAAACAATCTCAACCATTTTCTTAATTTGTCGCTCAGAAAAATTGGAAAAAACGATGATTTTTATAGAAATTTATGCGATGCAAATCAAATCCTCTACAAAACTAATCCAAAATGACAAAAAAATACCCAGAAATATAATAAAAAAATTTGCAATAAAAAAATGCAGAAAAGTAAATCAAACCTATGCAAATTAATCTATTCGTGAAATTTAAATCAACTCCACTACGAAATTCAATAAAATAGAAAAGCCTAGAAATTTAATTGAAGATTATTGCAAAATTTCGTGAATTTTTATATCAAATCATCTACCAAATTGATTCTAAAAGAAATCCCCAGATAATCAGATGAAGAAATTGCAAATCACATAGCCAATTATAAACGAAGGAGAATAATTCCAAAATTGATTAAGAAATTAAGACAATCCGAAAGAAAAAGACAGAAGAGAGAGAGAAGAAAAAACCTAGAGTGGAAGGACCAAGGCCGAAGTCGGGACGAAGATCGAGGGCGACGGCTCCCATGGCAGTGCCTTTACAGCGGCGACGAGCTCTCTCTCCCTGATGGAGCTGCAACGGTGGTTGAAGGTTTTTGGGTTGAAGGTTGAAGGTTCTGGGGAGATCGAGAGAGAGAAGGAGACATTGGGTTTACTGAAGGTTTTGGGTAATTGTTTTAAAAAAACAAATGATTTTCCTGATTTGTTGAATTCATTTTTTAAAATGAATTAATATCCAGTATTTAAATCAGTAAGTAATCAGATTTTGAATTGAATTTAATTGTGTAAGTGTGGAGGGTATATTAGTATTTTACATGGGGACACCAAAAGTGTGATTACGAAAATAATTCTCCCTTTTGGCTTATATTATAGAGATGTAGATTGTATATTTTGACAATTTATTTACGAAAATATCCCTTGATATGTTTACTCGCCAATCATGGGGATTGACTGGGCGGAGCTCAGGTTGGAGTTCATTATCAAGGTTTTTTAGGGAGTTAAAGCCAAATTTTTTTTTTACAAGAAGACTAACAAAGAAACCACAACACAAAGAAAACAGAATAAAAATAAATAAATAAAAACAACTAAAATCGATGGCGCAGAAGATGGCGGACGACAAGCAGTGGTCGTCAAAATATGAGCCGGATGAACCGAAGCACGAGAAACCTTGCGAATGGAAACATGTCAAGTTTTGGTGGAGTTCTCGAAGTTGGCGAACTAACCAAAAGACCTGAATTTGACCTGAATGAGAACCAGTTAGCAGACCAACAACAGAGTTGGAGTCTATATACACCAGGATACGAGAATAGCCACGATAGATAACCATCCGGACCTCCCACAAGCAAGCAGAAAGTTCAGCCTGAAGGGAGGAAGCCAGCACACAAGCTTGCGCTCCACCTCCCGCATGTGCTAACGTGGATGGATTATGAAGAATCTAACCAATGTCTCCCTCATACGAAGAGAAGACCAAGCACCATCACAAATGATACAGATATCCAAAGTAGAAGAACCAGAAAACAACAGAAGAAGGAAAATCAGCCAAAATGGAGGCGGGAATCGTAGCAGATCTGACACGTCGGTGGCGAGCAGCGGAACGACGGTGAAGGGACTACACCGTCGAGCAGCGGCCTTTCCAGCCGTCCACAATAGACATAAACGCGCCCGGATCCCAATCCACATTCCAAAAAACGGGCACTATTACGGAGCGACCAAATAGTCCATAACATAGAGAAGAAAATATCCAAGAGACCCACAGGAGCGTGAGAAAGATTATTAAGAAACTCAAGACACCGGTGAACAAAGGACCTTGACAAACTTTACGGACAGAACAGACGAAGAGGCCCTAAGAACCAAACATTAAGGAGAAATGGACAATCCTGAAACAAGTGAGAACTGACCTCCAGGTCCTGATGACAAAGAGAACACAAAGGATCAACGGGCATACCCCGTTGACACAACAAGGAAGCAAGAGGCAAAGCATCACCCACCAATTTCCAAAAGAATAGCTTAAACCGGGGAAGAACATTCAATCCCTATAAATGCTTCCACCAGGAAGAAGACGAAATCGAAACCGAAGAGGCAACATTTTGGCGTTTGCTGAGTTGCATCGCATAAGCTGAACGAACTGAAAAAGCTCCATCGGGCGCAAATTTCCAGTAAAGGAAGTCATCCACCAAAGACGAAGGACGATCCAGGGATAAAATTTGACTAGAGACAAAGTCGGAAAAAATACGCCGCACTAAACCAACATTCCACGCATAAGAATGCGGATCAAGTAATGAGGAAACATGGGAAGGAAGATCCAACCCAAGCACAAAAGATTTAAAAGACACCAGCTCAGAAGAGACCCAAACATCATCGAGAATAAGAATATTAGTACCTGACAGGCTTAAGTCGTATCACTTAATCAAAGATAAACCTAAAATCACTAGCTAAGTAGCAAGGGAAGTCAGGATCGAATCCACAGGGAAACAACATTCTTTCTATTACTAAGAATAAAGCCTAGACTATTGCGAACAAGAGTGGGTTGGTTTTGATACTAAGACTACGACAATAATTAAACAAATAAGAATTCAGATATTAAAAGATCTAGGGCATAGGTTCACCAATGAAAAACAATCTAGGATGATAAACAATCGATAACAATCAATAAAACAGTTAAATAGAATAGCATGCTCTCTCGAATCGATACTAACCATAGACTTAGAATTAACGGGCTCTCGCTACGTATTAATTCCAATTCTACCTATTGACACAAGCCTAAACATCAAATTGCATCTCTCGAATCTTAACTTGATATTGCTTGACTAATACAATTAAACCTGTGCAAATCTAATTGCATAGTAAATAAAACCAATCAATAGGAATTAACCATAATACCAATAATCAACAACATTCAATCATCCGTTCATATTAATTCATGGATCCCCAAACCCTAGAAAAATGACTACTCCCTCATATTAGCGATAAACAAAGCAATTAATACTATTGGAAACACGATTAAAGAAAAATAATAAATCAAAGTAAGAAGCAATACCTAAATGAAGAACAATGAATAATGAAAGCTTGAATTTTTGATTGAAATTAAAAACTAAGTGTTGGAACAAATTTAGAGAGAATAAACTAAGCCAAGAAAAAATAAACTAAGTGTTTTTTTAACTAGAAAATAAAATCTCCCTAAAAATAAAAGGGGCTAGTATTTATAGTTTGCCCAAAATATATCCCAAAACCGGATATAAAGCACGCGAAAAACCGCATCAGGTTGACGTTGCCCGATCGGGCGAAGGGCTGCCCGATCGGGCATTCTGCTCGATAGTAGACCCGATCGGGCCAAATTTCGCCCAATCGGGCGGTTGCGAAATGCCCAAAACAATGCCCAGAATGATCGCCCGATCGGGCGCGTGTTGAAAGCTCCAGATTCCTTTTTCTTCGCCCGGTCTTCTCATTCCGCCCTCCGCTCAAAGGGCGATTTGCAAAAAGCATCATTTTCGCCCATAACACCGAGTCTAACTTCCGGGGCTCAACAATAAGCATCTAAGGCTCCCGAAAGTCGACGATAGTCGTCCCGAACTTCCTCGGGATCGTGTAGTAGCCCATATCACCATGAAACGAGCCTCAAAAGGCCAATTTCTCACTAAGTAATCCTGAAACTCAAGGCACACTCAATAACACAGATTAGTACTAAAAACGGCTCCTAAGAGCTCATTTGATGCATAAAAGTACTAAGGGACGAGGGTAAAACTCTATATAAAACACACATATCAAACTCCCCCAAGCTAGATCTTTGCTTGTCCCTAAGCAAAGAAATCATCGATGAATACAAGAATCAACTTCCCCCTAACCATATTTCAAAACAATAGATACAGTTCAAGGCAAAATTCAACGAGCATGCATCAAAGTCAACCAATCAAATCTATCCAACCACAAATCCTCCTTAACAATCGTCACGCAAAGAGAACCACAAATGCACAATGGAATTCAAGACTAGTGCTCACACACTCATCACTCATTTATGTGGCGGGTAAAAGATGTACCCGTTCGCTCTCCTCCCAACATATATGTGAACAATGCCCTCCCAAACTCACAACACTCGTGTGTCTAAAAGAACATGCACTCAACCTAGTAGTCGACTCGAAATGTGTCATGTCATAACTTTCATTGATAAACAACTACTTTCATATTAGTACGACTCTATGCACAAAGGTCGGAAGGTCTTTGAAGCTTGTAATGATAGGCTTAGGTAAGGGTGTGGTAGATTTGGGTAAAATGTGAGGTTAAAGCCTTGGCTTTGGGGAGCATAAATCCTAGCAAAACCCATGATCAACCAACAACTGATGACCAGAACTCTCCCACTCAACACATGATGGAACAATAAACAAACCACACTATACTTTCTTGCCTTTCTTTCACAATTATAATCAATCACTCATAAAGATAAGAAATTACAATACTTGAGTGAAACAATGCTTTGAATTTTTCTGAGAGTAATGAATATTTCTCTTTTTGCTCGATCTCTTTTTTTTCTTTCTCTTTTGGAAGCCTTCACATTTTCTATTCTTCTCATCTCTTTTACTCTTCATTATTTTTTTTTCCTTTTTCAAACAGTAAACATGATAAGAAGAACTCCCTTTTTCAATACTCACTTTGTGCTCAAAATGTAGCACACTACAACTCCCTCACCTCACTACTATTAGCTCCCCCAAGCTAGGCTTGGGACTAGTAACCATGGGGCTTTCACGGGCTTGTAATGTGGCTAGTCACCGAATAAAGGGCATAAGCAACAACATGGGTAGAAAAGGAGGGAACAAATGTATCTAATTTCATCTGAAGGCTACCTAAATAGAAAAATGCCTTCGTCCTCCTCAATGTGCATGTATATGAGTCATAACATACTACTCAAAGTTGCAAACCAGGAAACTATCACACAATCTAACCAAGTCAACTAGCCAATCACCAAGTCCACAAATAGTTGGTCAGGATTGACTCATGTCAAGGCATCAAAGTAATCAAATATCAAATCATGGCTAACATATTCACATTGCTCGTCATCAAATATCAAGAATCAAAATAATTTTCAATCAAAGGGGCACAGGGAAGCATGATTTTGCATTCATCGGAACATATTTTTGTTGTTTTTTTCAAAGCAATAAACTGATCTAGAAAGCAATAACACACCAAAATAAACACACCAAAATACAGCAAAATAAGAAAAAAAAACAGAATGAAAAGAAAACATACCTAATATGTACAGGGAAGTGAAACACCCCCCCAAGAGAAATCAGACAATGTCCTCATTGGCTCAAGGGGTACCGAACCATCTCCATCAACCCCAGCATCATTGATGGCCCTGACCATCATCATCATCCATACCACCACCACGACCACCATGACCGCTGGGGCCCTCTCCATACCCACCGTAGTAGTGGGTGGGTGTGAAAGTGCCCATGGTACCGGGAACTCCATATCCCTCCGCGGGATTGCTGAACCAGGAAGGGTGCTGGGCATCCTGAGGCACATAGCCCTGCCTGGCGTAATGATCATATATAGATGGGGAACATGGCTTGCTGGTGATCACTCTCAAAGTGATCAAATCTGATCTCGAGCCTGTCTAAATGCTCCTGAATAGAGCGCTGCTCCTCCTCTAGAGTCGGGCCACCCTGTAGCCTCCCCTCACTCTCACGACGCCCCCTCCGAAAGTAGGTGCGGGGCTCGGGCTCAAACTGGTGGGGCTCTGGCTGTGGCTCAGGTTGGGGTTCGGGTTCCTGCTGCTGCTCTATGTGCTCCCCCACAAATAGGTAGTGAGCCTGACCGGGTCTAAAGCGGGTGTGACCCTGTGAGTCAGGCAAGGTAAAAATCCTACCCCCATCAAACATCCAATACATGGCACCCGGGCGGAATAACCCATGCTCGCCCTGTAAGCGGCGGAGGCCAGCAAAATAAGCCAAATCCAGCAAGTTACTACCCAGTACCGGTGTCTGGTTGGCCTCAACAAAGCCCACCGTGGCCATAGCAATGTGGGTGATTAACCCACCAATGGTGATGCGGGTCGTGTGTGTGCTAGTGGCCACCGAGTAGAAGTGGGAATCCATATAGTGGGCCAAATTCATCGTATATCTATCCTCCCCCTCCAGCACATAACCACCCATAATTTCCAACTCAGT
The DNA here is from genome assembly GCF_020520425.1 of Spinacia oleracea. Taxonomy (NCBI): domain Eukaryota; kingdom Viridiplantae; phylum Streptophyta; class Magnoliopsida; order Caryophyllales; family Amaranthaceae; genus Spinacia; species Spinacia oleracea. The sequence continues at coordinate 64,231,421 of NC_079492.1, forward strand.
GCTCCTAATGTTTTGGTTCTCCTCCCTCCCAAAGAGTGAACCCCAAGAATCTGTAAAACACAATGGGGACGGGGTGTTGAATCCGGGAAGCATGCAAGTGTTGCATACTACCGGGCTCACTATTTTCGGTCAATTTTCCCCACATCTCAATATTATTATGAGCACTCCCAGCCTTCCTACTGGGGTAAGTCAATAAACCAAATATCCTACCAAAATCACGAATGCTCAAATGGACATCACAATTCATCAAACGAAAGTGAATAGTAGAGACATCCCTATAACCATTCCTATGCAACCACATAGAACTCAAGAACTCAAGTGTTAACCTCCTAAAAGTCAGACGCAACATACTATACATGTCTTTCATGCCAACACCATAAAACACCCGTTTTACATCATGTTCAATTCCCATCTCATGCAATGATTTCTGACAAATAAAACGTGTAGGAATTACCTCCCTCTTTTTGAGGTGGGCGAGTCGTTCCTGCTGCCAATCCGTAGTAATGACGATTTTCGGAAAGTCCGGATCAGATTCGAACTGGGGCGGCGGCGGTGGTGGTGTTGGATGACGAACGCGACTTGTGGAAGCCTCCTGTCGGTTCCTTGAAGTGATGGTGCAAGTCCTCTTGGGTCGGTTTGTCATGGTGGAAGTTGAAAATCTGAGTTTTTTGTGGTTTTGGGGGGTTTTGGGGGGAAATTGGGTTTTTTGTGGAGAGTGGAGAAAGTTGAAATTAAATGGGTGGAGGTTGTAGAGGATGGTGAGAGCAAGAATTTGGTGCAAAGATTAATGAATTTGGTGGAGGAATGAAGGAGATATGAAGGTTTGAAGGTTTTGGTGTTTGGGGTTTAATGGAGGGAGAGAGAGAATAGAAGATGAAGATGAAGATGAAGAATAGAATGAAGGGGAAGAGAGGAGCCGTGACTTAATCCCGTGCAAATCGCAAATCGCAAATCGCCCGGTCGGGCAGCAGCTCGCCCGATCGGGTGAAATAAATGACTTTTACTTCAATTGATGCGCGCCCGATCGGGCGGAGCTCCGATCCGGATCAGGCGATTACAAAACTGACTTCTGAACTCTTCTCCAACCCAGATTTCTCCCTATAACCTCATAGTGACGTCATCATCAACCGCCCGATCGGGCGGAAAATCGCCCGATCGGGCATTTTACTCGCCAAACAGGTCGATCGGACAACATTCGCCCGATCGGGCAAAAATGGACCTCTTTTCTTCTTTCAGTGCGCGCCCGATCGGGCATATCTTCGTCCGATCGGGAATTCTACTCGCCATTCGAGTCGATCGGGCAAATTTCGCCCGGTCGGGCGAAAATCAACTGTTTCGCCAATTCGGTACGCGCCCGATCGGGCAGGCCTCGCCCGGTCTCCACTGGGCGGTTTGCAAAGGACTCCGTTTCAGCTACTTTCGCTTTTTCGAACTTGGAGCCTTAGACCTGCACACTACTGAACACCCAAACGTAAAATTCCATCTTCTCACCTCTCCAATACTAAGGACTATATTAGAAACACACAAAAGAAAATAAAATGGAAAAGATTACATTACTAAAAGCGATAAAAATACGGGTTGCCTCCCGCAAAGCGCTGGTTTATTTCTAGGTCACGCTCTACCTCATTACCTCAAATATGCATGTCATGGGGCGGAAGGATTGAGGTGTTGAACCTCAACCACTCCTACAGTAGCCCCTTCATGGTACAACTTCAGACGTTGCCCATTTACTATGAAACGCTCACCATTGTTGTTTTCTACCTCAACGGATCCAAACTTGCTAACCATGGTCACGGTGAACGACCCAGATCATCTAGACTTAAGTTTTCTAGGAAATAACTTAAGCCTAGAATTAAACAATAGAACCTTGTCGCCCACCGCGAACTCCCTATGAAGGATGCAACTATCGTGCCACCGCTTAGTCTTTTCCTTGTAGATACGGGCACTATCATAGGCTTGTAACCGAAACTCATCTAGCTCACTCAACTGTAGTAGCCGCTTCTCACCGGCTAACTTAGCATCCATGTTGAGTTGTTTGATTTCCCAATAAGCTTTATACTCCATTTCTACCGGCAAATGACATGCCTACCATACACCAACCGATACGGGGAAGTACCATTAGGTGTCTTGAAGGCAGTTCTATACGCCCATAGAGTCTCATCAAGCTTGTCGCTCCAATCCTTCCTAGACTTTGCCACCACTTTATCAAGTATAGATTTGATCTCCCGGTTGGAGACCTCAACTTGCCCACTCGTCTGAGGGTGGTAGGCTAGTCCTGTGCGATGGTAGACCCCATATTTGCGCAGGAGCGCATCTAGATGCTTCTCATGGAAGTGTGATCATCCATCACTGATCAAAGCTCTTAAAACTCCAAATCTAGGGAAGATGATTTTCTTGAATAGGGAGATGACTGTCTTAGCATCGTTAGTAGGCGAGGCAACGGCTTCCACCCACTTGGACACATAATCTACAACAACAAGGATATACAGATTACCCTTGGACGATGGGAATGGTCCCATGTAGTCTATCCCCCATACATCAAAAACCTCGACCTCAAGAATCCCGTTCTGTGGCATCTCATACCTCCTCGAAATAGTGTCGGCCCTCTGGCACGCATCACAAGCCATAATAAAAGCCTGTGCATCCTTGAACATAGTAGGCCAGTAGAAACCGCACTTCGACAGCTTAGCATTAGTCTTCGAAGGTCCATGGTGACCACCATAAGGTGAAGAATGGCACCTATTGATAATACCATGGACTTCCCATTATGGAACACATCGCTTGTATAACCCTTCAGCAGTTGCACGGAACAAGTAAGGATCATCCCAAAAGTAGAACCGAACATCATGTAGGAACTTCTTCTTCTGTTGATATGTAAGATCGGCCGGAAGAATACCCCCTACAATGTAGTTCGCATAATCTGCGAACCATGGTGACTGACTGGCAAGTGCAAGTAAGTGATCATCCGGAAATAAATCATCGATCGGCGTAGACACTGTACCATCATCATACCTTAATCTAGACAAGTCGTCTGCAACCACATTCTCAGCCCCTTTCTTGTCGCGGATCTCTAGATCAAACTCCTGTAGCATTAGTATCCATCGAATAAGCCTAGGCTTGGCTTCTTTTTTTGAGAGCAGATACTTAAGGGCCGCATGGTCAGTATAGACTATCACCTTGGACCCAATCAGATAAGTGCGAAACTTGTCCAAGGCATAGACTATGGCTAGAAGCTCCTTCTCAGTAGTAGCATAATTAACTTGAGCTTCATTTAAGGTATTACTAGCATAGTAGATGGCATGCAAGACCTTTTCTTTTTTGACCCAAAACTGCCCCAACTGCGTAGTACTAGCATCACACATTATCTCGAACGGAAGATCCCATTCGGGAGAACGGATGATAGGAGCCGACATTAGTGCCTTTTTAATCCTGTCAAAAGCCTCAAGAGAAGCATCAGTAAACACAAATGGGGCATCCTTGAGGAGGAGCTGGGTCAGTGGTTTAACAATCTTAGAAAAATCCTTGATAAAGCGGCGATAAAACCCCACATGACCAAGAAAACTTCTAACACCCTTCACATTAACTGGAGAGGGAAATTGTTCAATCACTTGGACCTTAGCTCGATCCACCTGAATGCCCTTATCAGATATGAAATGTCCCAAGACCACCCCTTCAGTAACCATGAAATGACACTTTTCCCAATTTTCAGGACTAGATTACACTCTTCACATCTTTTCAACACTTTAGTCAAATTTATCAAACAAGAATCAAAAGAAGTACCATAGACACTAAAGTCATCCATAAACACTTCCATGATAGACTCAATAAACTCAGAAAAGATGCTCATCATGCAACGTTGGAAAGTAGCAGGTCTATTACACAGACCAAAGGGCATCCTACGATATGCAAAGGTACCATAGGGACAGGTGAAGGTGGTCTTTTCCTGGTCGTCTGGATGTATGGGAATTTGGAAAAAGCCAGAATAACCATCCAGATAACAGAAAAACTTGTGACAGCCTAGCCTTTCTAACATTTGATCAATAAAGGGAAGGGGAAAGTGGTCCTTTTTAGTAGCAACATTCAGACGCCTATAATCAATGCACATCCGCCAACCTGTGACTACCCTAGTTGGAATCAACTCATTTTTCTCATTTCTGACCACTGTTGCCCCCCCTTTCTCACCCACTTAGAATCAGACACAGCATAAACAATACCCACATCAAGCAATTTCATGACTTCATCTTTTACAACATCTTACATGATGGGGTTCAAACGACGTTGGGGGTTGAATTCATGGCTTTTGGTTCTCATCTGTTAGGTTATGATACATATGATATTACATAAATCATGCGGAAACAACCATTAACCCAGGAATACATATTATTTACACATAATCATATAGCATAATTTAGATGCATACTCTTTGTTGCGTGCCCTCCCTAGCTGCGCCCGAACCGAACAAGAACAAGTCTTTAGGACTCCAAGTGTCGTCCCTCCGTAGATAGTCCACAGCACGTCCGGATCCGCCTTAAGATTGACCAACTAGAATCGCCCTTAAGGTACTAGAATTTTCGGCACTTTTGAGCAAGATGTGTGATTGAATTTTTCTCTCAGAAACTCACTTTGAATACTTTGAAAACTCGTTATAAATTGTGAACCCAGGCCACATATTTATAGGGGTATGGAAAGGGAATTGGAATCCTATTCAGATACAAATTAATTAAACCTAGAATCCTACAAGAACTCTAATTAATTAATTTATCTAATAGAATTAGGAATTTAATCATTAACCGAACTCTGCATGTTTTAGGAATCGTGCATGAACACAAACACTCACGCACACACACACGGCAGCCACGATGGGCCACCCATGCGCGTGCGTGCGAGCAGCAGCCCACGCAGCGAGGCCTACGCGAGCTACAAGCCCACGTAGCTCCTGCGCGCTGCCTCGGCCAGCTGGGCCTGGCCTTGCGCTGGGCCTGGCGTGGCCTTGGCTGTTCGTGTGGCGCGCTTGGCTTGCTGGGCGATGGCCTGGCTTCGTGCTGGGCCCTCGTCCGGCAGGCCTCGTCCGATGCTTATTCGTACGATACGCTTCCGATTAAATTTCCGATTCCGGAATTCATTTCCGATACGAACAATATTTAATATTTCCGATTCCGGAATTAATTTCCGTTTCGAACAAATATTTAATATTTCCGTTTCCGGAATTATTTTCCGATTCCGATAATATTTCCGATTCTGACAATATTTCCGTTTCCGGCAATATTTCCGATTCTGGCAATATTTCCATTTCCGATAATATTTTCCGATACGTACCATGTTTCCGTTTCCGGCAACATCTACGACTTGGATAATATTTATATTTCCGATACGATCCATATTTCCGTTTCCGGTAATATCATCGTTTCCGGAGTATTCATTTCTTGCCTGTGACGATCTCAGCTCCCACTGAAACCAAGATCCGTCGATTCCGAATATTCATAGATGGAGTATTTAATGCCATTAAATACTTGATCCGTTTACGTACTATTTGTGTGACCCTACGGGTTCAGTCAAGAGTAAGCTGTGGATTAATATCATTAATTCCACTTGAACTGAAGCGGCCTCTAGCTAGGCATTCAGCTCACTTGATCTCACTGAATTATTAACTTGTTAATTAATACTGAACCGCATTTATTAGACTTATCATAGAATGCATACTTGGACCAAGGGCATTATTTCCTTCAGTCTCCCACTTGTCCTTAGGGACAAGTGTGCATTTCCTAATTCCTTTGTCGCTCGATGCTTGCTCTTGAACATAAGGTAAGAGTTGTTATCCTTATTATGTCCAGAGGTGTTCCTCGGTTTCAGAGTTCAACTGATCAAATAAACAGATAATCATAGCCTATGATTCATCCGAGCACGGCCATGCATTTCACAGTTTCTAGCTCTCCGAGTGGCCTTGTACAACTTTTAAGCATCTCATCCCGATTTATGGGAGGACAATCCCAATCTTGCGATCTTGAGATTAGACTTCGTTTGATAGGTGATTACCTGAGCGTTGCCTTTATAGCCTCCTTTTACGGTGCGATGGTTGGTCAACGTCAAAGCAACCAGTTCTCAAACAAGTAATCTCAAATCACTCAGGTATTGAGGATTTAGTGTCTAATAATTTAATGAAATTTACTTATGACAGATTTTCATCTCTTACAGTAAAGTTTCATAGGTCTTGTCCGATACTAGTCTTCCCAAAGTAAGTATCTATGCAAATGATTATGACATTGCCATGTCCACATAGTTCAAGAAACAGAACTACTAGTCATCTTGCATTCTAATCGTCTAACGTTTTCTATGCGTCCAATTTTATAGAAAACTCCGATTAGGGACCATTTTCAACCTTTGACATTCAAGTTCACTTGATAGACATTTCTTAGTCACAGGACTGGTCCTGACAGTCTATCTTGAATATATCGTCAAATTGAAGGGACTCATCATTTAATAAACCACAAATTAAATGGAAAAATGAATTCTTTTCATTTATTGTGAATGATTAACCAATAATTTTTTACAAAGATTTAAACTCTAAAACTTTAAAACATTAAACAGAGACATCAAAGCCATTCTCCAATATGCCTGATTCCCATAGCTGCAGTGTGCGAGTTGTGCTTCGCTTGCGGCAGAGGTTTAGTTAATGGATCTGATATGTTGTCATCAGTTCCAATCTTGCTTATCTCGACTTCTTTTCTTTCAACGAACTCTCGTAGAAGGTGAAATCTACGAAGTACATGCTTGACTCTCTGGTGGTGTCTAGGCTCTTTTGCCTGTGCAATAGCTCCGTTATTGTCACAATACAGGGCTATTGGTCCTTTAATGGAGGGGACTACACCAAGTTCACCTATGAACTTCCTTAGCCATATAGCTTCCTTTGCTGCTTCATGTGCAGCAATGTACTCCGCTTCAGTTGTAGAATCCGCAATGGTGCTTTGCTTAGCACTTTTCCAGCTTACTGCTCCTCCGTTGAGGCAGAAGACAAACCCAGACTGTGATCTGAAATCATCTTTGTCGGTTTGGAAACTTGCGTCCGTATAGCCTTTAACAATTAATTCATCATCTCCACCATAGACCAGGAAGTCATCTTTGTGCCTTTTCAGGTACTTCAGAATGTTCTTGGCAGCAGTCCAATGCGCCTCTCCTGGGTCTGACTGGTATCTGCTCGTAGCACTGAGTGCGTACGCAACATCCGGACGTGTACATATCATAGCATACATTATTGAACCAATCAATGATGCATATGGAATCCCATTCATTCGTCTACGCTCATCAAGTGTTTTTGGGCACTGAGTCTTGCTTAGAGTCATTCCATGAGACATGGGTAGGTAGCCTCGCTTGGAGTCCGCCATCTTGAACCTATCAAGCACCTTATTGATATAAGTGCTTTGACTAAGTCCAATCATCCTTTTAGACCTATCTCTGTAAATCTTGATGCCCAATATGTACTGTGCTTCTCCTAGATCCTTCATCGAAAAACATTTCCCAAGCCAAATCTTGACAGAGTTCAACATAGGAATGTCATTTCCGATAAGTAATATGTCGTCGACATATAATACTAGGAAAGAAATTTTGCTCCCACTGACCTTCTTGTATACACAAGATTCGTCTGCGTTCTTGATGAAACCAAAGTCACTGACTGCTTCATCAAAACGTATATTCCAGCTCCTGGATGCCTGCTTCAATCCGTAGATTGACTTCTTTAGCTTGCATACCTTTTTAGCATTCTTTGGATCCTCAAAACCTTCAGGCTGTGTCATAAACACAGTTTCTGTTAAAACGCCGTTTAAGAAAGCAGTTTTGACATCCATCTGCCATATTTTGTAATCGTAATATGCAGCGATTGCTAACATTATCCGAATAGACTTTAGCATTGCAACTGGTGAAAAGGTTTCATCGTAATCCACACCGTGGACTTGCCTGTAACCTTTTGTAACCAATCTAGCTTTGAAAACTTCAAGTTTCCCATCCTTGTCCTTTTTCAGTTTGAAAACCCATTTGCTTCCAATGGCTTGGTAGCCATCTGGCAAATCGACCAAATCCCATACTTGGTTTTCAGACATGGAGTCTAATTCAGATTGCATGGCTTCTTGCCATTGCTTGGAGCTAGGGCTCGTCATAGCTTGTTTGTAAGTCGCAGGTTCATCACTTTCAAGTAATAGAACGTCATAGCTCTCGTTCGTCAAAATACCTAAGTACCTTTCCGGTTGAGATCTATATCTTTGCGATCTATGCGGGGTAACATTTCTAGATTGACCATGATTCTCACCAGATTCTTCTAAAGATCTCTGAGTTTCATCCTGAATGTCATCTTGAGCATTCTCTAGAGTTTGTTGTTCGACTCGAATTTCTTCGAGGTCTACTTTTCTCCCACTTGTCATTTTGGAAATGTGATCCTTCTCCAAAAAGACACCATCTCGAGCAACAAACACCTTGTTCTCAGATGTATTGTAGAAGTAATACCCCTTTGTTTCCTTTGGATAGCCCACAAGGATACATTTGTCAGATTTTGGATGAAGTTTGTCTGAAATTAATCGTTTGACGTATACTTCACATCCCCAAATCTTAAGAAAAGACACATTTGGAGGCTTTCCAAACCATAATTCGTATGGAGTCTTTTCGACAGCTTTAGACGGAGCTCTATTTATAGTGAGTGCAGCTGTATTTAGTGCATGTCCCCAAAATTCTAATGGAAGTTCGGCCTGACCCATCATTGACCTGACCATGTCTAGCAAGGTTCTGTTCCTCCGTTCCGACACACCGTTCCATTGTGGTGTTCCAGGAGGAGTCAACTCTGATAGAATTCCACATTCTTTCAGATGGTCATCAAATTCATAGCTCAGATATTCACCGCCTCTATCAGACCGCAGTGCCTTAATCTTCTTGCCTAATTGATTCTCTACTTCACTCTGAAATTCCTTGAATTTGTCAAAGGATTCAGACTTATGCTTCATTAGGTAGACATAACCATACCTGCTGAAGTCATCAGTGAAAGTGATAAAGTAGCTGAAACCACCTCTAGCATTTGTACTCATTGGTCCACATACATCTGTATGGATTAAACCCAATAGTTCATTTGCTCTTTCTCCAACTTTAGAGAAAGTTTGCTTTGTCATTTTGCCAAGTAAACATGATTCGCATTTACCATAATCCTCTAAGTCAAATGGAACTAGAATTCCTTCCTTTTGAAGTCTTTCTAAGCGTTTCAAGTTTATATGGCCTAATCGACAATGCCACAGATAGGTAAGATCTGAATCATTCTTTTTGGCCTTTTTGGTATTTATGTTATATACTTGTTTGTCGTGATCTAATAAATAAAGTCCATTGACTAATCTAGCAGATCCATAAAACATCTCTTTAAAATAAAACGAACAACTATTGTCTTTTATTAAAAAGGAAAATCCCTTAGCATCTAAGCAAGAAACTGAAATGATGTTTTTAGTAAGACTTGGAACATGGAAACATTCTTCTAGTTCCAAAACTAGCCCGGAGGGCAACGACAAATAGTAAGTTCCTACAGCTAATGCAGCAATCCGTGCTCCATTTCCCACTCGTAGGTCGACTTCACCCTTGCTTAACTTTCTACTTCTTCTTAGTCCCTGTGGATTGGAACATAAGTGTGAGCCACAACCTGTATCTAATACCCAAGAAGTTGAATTAGCAAGTATACAGTCTATAACGAAAATACCTGAAGATGGAACGACTGTTCCGTTCTTCTGATCTTCCTTTAGCTTCAAGCAATCTCTCTTCCAATGCCCCTTCTTCTTGCAGTAGAAGCATTCGGATTCAGAAGTGGGTTGACTGACCTTCCTCTTTACAGATTTGGCGCCAGTTTGCTTAGTTGGGCTGGCCTTGTTGCCACCTTTCTTAGCATTCCTCTTCTTTCAGATTTCTTGAACTTGCCCCCACGCACCATAAGCACATCCTGCTTATCACTTTTGAGCGTCTTTTCAGCGGTCTTCAGCATATCGTGAAGCTCAGTGAGCGTTTTGTCCAGACTATTCATACTGTAGTTCAGTTTGAACTGATCATACCCGCTATGAAGAGAATGGAGGATGGTGTCTATAGCCATTTCCTAAGAAAATTGCTGATCCAGCCGACTCATATTCTCAATGAGTCCAATCATTTTGAGAACATGTGGACTTACGGGCTCGCCTTTCTTAAGCTTGGTCTCAAGAATTTGCCTATGAGTCTCGAATCTTTCGACTCGAGCCAGATCTTGGAACATGTTCTTCAACTCACTGATGATTGTGAAAGCATCTGAGTTGATGAACGTTTTCTGCAGATCCGCACTCATGGTGGCGAGCATTAGACATTTCACATCCTTGTTGGCATCAATCCAACGATTGAGGGCTGCCTGAGTGACCCCGTCGCCTGCAGCTTCGGGCATCGCCTCATCTAGGACATACTCCTTTTCTTCCTGCATGAGAACTATTTGCAAGTTCCTTTGCCAGTCAAGGAAGTTTTTCCCGTTCAACTTCTCCTTTTCGAGAATTGATCGAATGTTGAATGAATTGTTGTTTGCCATATTAAAAACTACAATTGAAAAGAATAAACAAATAAATAACCATTCACAGTTTCTCTTAATAAACTTAAATTCTAGCATACATGCATAATTCAATGTTTATTAAGCATTTTATTCAAGTTATGTGTTCCGGCAGGTGTGAATAAAATGATTCCAAGATCCTAAAATCATTGAAGAACTAAGCACAGTTTGTCGACTTAATCCTAGAACATCTTAGGTAAGCAAAAGCCTTTTGCTAATAGTCTAGAAACTACTCTTGGTTGATAGGTACGTCTAAGAACTTATTAGGTAAACCTATCGATTTTGCCACGACATAAAAGGACTCCTTACTTATATCGTTGAGTTTCACCAAAACTAACATGTACTCACAATTATTTGTGTACCTTGCCCCTTTAGGACCAATAAGTAACACCTCGCTGAGCGAAAACTATTACTAGATTGATGTAAAGGATATCCAAGCAAGTGTATATTTTGGAATGGCACCTTTTAACTCAAATTTTAAGTTTGGAACTTAAGGCTCTTACTATGTTGGTTAGATTTTAAGTGAACTAAAATCCTTAATCATGCAACATAATCAAGCTTTTGATCTCATGCATTTTAAGACATATTTAAAAGCAATAAATAACTTAAACATGCATAAGATAAATGTGATCTAGTATGGCCCGACTTCATCTTGAAGCTTTGACTTCAAAGTCCGTCTTGAAAATCTCCGTGGGAGGCACCATTTTCTTCAAATAGGATAAGCTATAACTAATTACAACTATTTGATGGTTCGCAGACCATATTTGAATTGAAAAATAACTTTGGTACTTTAGACCAATTACATTCAAATTAATGGTATGCAGACCATATTTTCTATCCTATTTGGGCCATACTAGTCACTTCATAACCTGCAAAACAGTACATATACAATATATACCATTCACCCATTCATTATCATGAATGGCCCACTTAGCTGGTTAGTAAAACACATTATGCATCACGTAAATATTTGCAGCAATTAATCAAGGGAACCAATAATCTACCAATTATTCAGTCCTTATTAATTCTAATCAAGTTGTTTTAACCTTAAGGATTTGTAGACCTAATCAAGAGTTTATGACTAAAAAGCGCTCCCACTTAAACCAATAAATTCATATGCTTTACTAATTTTAAACATAAAAATGTATTTCTAGTCTAACCGGAAACATACAATTTTAATTAAAATTTAAAGCTCATATAAATTTATAATTGAATCCAAAAAGTTTAATTTAATTTCAGTCGTTATTTAAATTAATTCATGATTTTAATTTTAGTAAAATAATTAGAATAAATAACATTTATTATAATTACAATATTCAAAATTAAAATCCAAGAAAATAATTTAAATTATTAATTTTAAAATTAATTAAAATTACGTGAACTGAAATTTTCAAATTAAACATTCAAAACGATCTAATCGTAACGCAAACACCCTACGCATTGCACGCCCATGGGCCGCACGCATACAGCCATTGCTGGCCATATGCGCGCAGCCCATGCGCTCGTCGCATAGCTGCTGCTCTACCAATCGCAAGCCATCGCACGATGTGGTGCTCGCTGTGCGCGCGCCAGCACTCGTCGCACGCGAGCCATCGCTCGCAGTGCGCGCTCGCCAGCGCTCGCTGTGCGCGCGAGCCATCGCTCGCTGTGCGCGCGAGCCATCGCTCGCTGTGCGCGCGAGCCATCGCTCGCTGTGCGCGCGAGCAACGCTGGGCGCAGCGCTCGTGGCACGCGATCTTGCGCTCGCTGCGCGCGAGGCTGCGCGCTCTTGCGCGAGGCAGTGCGCGTTGTGGCGCAGCTCGCTTGCTGCCCACACGCGACTGCCTTGGCTTGCCTTTCGCCCATGCCTATTTGTTCATAGCTCGTGGCACACGACACAAGGCAGGGCTGCTGCCTTGTGCTCGTGCACTACGCCCTTGCTCATTGCATTCGTGCCGCACGGGCGACGAGCTCCCTTGCTCGTCGTCGCATGCCCGCACTATACAACACCCCTTAAGGGTAACACGAAGCGTCCATTGCTTTGTGCGTGCAAGTTTTATGAACGAATCGCATAAAAATTTAAAATTTATATTTAAAATTAATGACAAATTAATAAATAATATTAATTTCATAATTTTAGGGCGAAAAATCAAAAATTTATTATTCAATTGATTTCCGATTTACATGGATTCAAGTCTAGGTCATAAAAATTTAAAATTTATCATAAATTTACAATTTTTATGGTAGTTTTTAATCATAGGTTTCTAATTAAATTATAATTAATTATGAAAATCAAATTAATTCTAAATTATTCTAATTTTCAACAAATTAATCATAATTACAAATTAGATTGCATAATTAACAAGGCTAGGCATTCAAACTTGTTAAACATATACAGTAGGTCATTCAAAAATTCAAGATTTATCAACAAGAATCGCAAATATTTAATTTAACATCTTAAATTTACGAAATTTTGCATTCGAAAAACTAAAACCTTCGAAAAGTCATAGTTAGGCTTCGAATTTGAGAATTCTGGGTTCGGCAGAAAAATAGTCTTTTTGACAAAATTTTAGAATGCCTTTTACATGCGGAATTGACACAAAAATAACTCGATTTGGATGAGTAACGAAGAAACTGCCGAAAACCTGCTTACGTATAATTAAATAAACGCAATTTGCAATTAATTAACAATTACGAAAATTAATCACCCCTTTTAATTCTTGCAAATTTGTAATATTTAACCATGTTTATGCAAATTAGATTATGAAAATAATAAGGGGCTCGTGATACCACTGTTAGGTTATGATACATATGATATTACATAAATCATGCGGAAACAACCATTAACCCAGGAATACATATTATTTACACATAATCATATAGCATAATTTAGATGCATACTCTTTGTTGCGTGCCCTCCCTAGCTGCGCCCGAACCGAACAAGAACAAGTCTTTAGGACTCCAAGTGTCGTCCCTCCGTAGATAGTCCACAGCACGTCCGGATCCGCCTTAAGATTGACCAACTAGAATCGCCCTTAAGGTACTAGAATTTTCGGCACTTTTGAGCAAGATGTGTGATTGAATTTTTCTCTCAGAAACTCACTTTGAATACTTTGAAAACTCGTTATAAATTGTGAACCCAGGCCACATATTTATAGGGGTATGGAAAGGGAATTGGAATCCTATTCAGATACAAATTAATTAAACCTAGAATCCTACAAGAACTCTAATTAATTAATTTATCTAATAGAATTAGGAATTTAATCATTAACCGAACTCTGCATGTTTTAGGAATCGTGCATGAACACAAACACTCACGCACACACACACGGCAGCCACGATGGGCCGCCCATGCGCGTGCGTGCGAGCAGCAGCCCACGCAGCGAGGCCTACGCGAGCTACAAGCCCACGTAGCTCCTGCGCGCGCTGCGCGCGCTGTGCGCGCTGCCTCGGCCAGCTGGGCTTGGCGTGGCCTTGGCTGTTCGTGTGGCGCGCTTGGCTTGCTGGGCGATGGCCTGGCTTCGTGCTGGGCCCTCGTCCGGCAGGCCTCGTCCGATGCTTATTCGTACGATACGCTTCCGATTAAATTTCCGATTCCGGAATTCATTTCCGATACGAACAATATTTAATATTTCCGATTCCGGAATTAATTTCCGTTTCGAACAAATATTTAATATTTCCGTTTCCGGAATTATTTTCCGATTCCGATAATATTTCCGATTCTGACAATATTTCCGTTTCCGGCAATATTTCCGATTCTGGCAATATTTCCATTTCCGATAATATTTTCCGATACGTACCATGTTTCCGTTTCCGGCAACATCTACGACTTGGATAATATTTATATTTCCGATACGATCAATATTTCCGTTTCCGGTAATATCATCGTTTCCGGAGTATTCATTTCTTGCCTGTGACGATCTCAGCTCCCACTGAAACCAAGATCCGTCGATTCCGAATATTCATAAATGGAGTATTTAATGCCATTAAATACTTGATCCGTTTACGTACTATTTGTGTGACCCTACGGGTTCAGTCAAGAGTAAGCTGTGGATTAATATCATTAATTCCACTTGAACTGAAGCGGCCTCTAGCTAGGCATTCAGCTCACTTGATCTCACTGAATTATTAACTTGTTAATTAATACTGAACCGCATTTATTAGACTTATCATAGAATGCATACTTGGACCAAGGGCATTATTTCCTTCATCATCTAGGTGTATCCTATGCATGCAAAAGTCAAGGCTAATGCCCTTTAAATCATCAATACTGTACCCAATGGCATTTTTGTGCTTTTTCAACACAGTAAGAAGTTGGGACAACTGGTCTGCATCAAGTGCAATACTGACAATTATAGGGCAAAGTTGTTCATCATCCAAAAATGCATATTTAGATTAACAGGAAGAGGTTTAAGTTCGGGCTTCTTTACATCTTTTACAGAATAGACCGGCCGAACTAACCTCCTCAATTTGGTGCTTCCTCGGGTTCAGACTCTCCACCATCAAGAGCCAACTCAAGAGCATCCACTTCAGCACTCCAAGAACTGCTATCACTTGCAGACGATTCACAACAAAGCACTGCCTCCAAAGGATCCCTTTCGAGAACTTAGGAGACGTTATCTCGCATAATAAAACCAACTACATCAATTCGATAGCATTGTTCTTCCTCTAGCATGGGACTTTTTAAGGCACTATTCAGATTAAAAGTCACCTTATCATCCCCAACAGACAAAGTCAATTTCCCACTTTTAACATCTATGACCGCCCCTGCCGTGTGAAGGAATGGTCTACCTAAGATAATGGGAATTTGGGAGTCCTCTTGCATCTCTAGTACTACAAAGTCCACAGGTATATAGAATTTACCTACTCTAACGGGAACGTCCTCTAAAACACCTAAGGGGTATTTAACAAAACGGTCGGCCATTTGTAGAGTGATATTAGTAACCTTAAGCTCACCCATGTTCAATTTAGTACAGACAGACAAAGGCATAATAAACACACTAGCCCCTAAATCACATAAAGCCTTATCAATAAAAACGGTGCCAATGTTACATGGGATGAAAATGAAGGAAATAATGCCCTTGGTCCAAGTATGCATTCAACGATAAGTCTAATAAATGCGATTCAGTATTAATTAATTATACAAGTTAATAATTCAGTGAGATCCAGTGAACTGTATGCCTAGCTAGAGGCCGCTTCAGTTCAAGTGGAATTAATAATCTTAATCCACAGCTTACTCTTGACTGAACCCGCAGGGTCACACAAATAGTACGTGAACGGATCAAGTATTTAAGTCAATTAAATAATCCATTTATGGATATTCGGAATCGACAGATCTCGGCTCCAGTGGGAGCTGAAATCGTCAAAGGCAAATTATGAATACTCCGGAAACGATGATATTGCCGGAAACGGAAATATGGATCGTATCGGAAATATAAATATTATCCAAGTCGTAGATGTTGCCGAAAACATAAACATGGTACGTATCGGAAAATATTATCAGAAATGGAAATATTGCCGGAATCGGAAATATTGTCGGAAACGGAAATATTGTCAGAATCAGAAAAATTATCGGAATCGGGAAATAATTCCGGAATCGGAAATATTAAATATTTGTTCGAAACGGAAATTAATTCCGGAATCGGAAATATTAAATATTGTTCGAATCGGAAATGAATTCCGAAATCGGAAAATTAATTGGAAGCGCGTCGTACAAAATAAACATCGGACGAGCTTGCTAGACGCAAGGCCCAGCACGAAGCCAGGCTTGCGCCTAGCAAGCCCATGCGCGCAAGGCAACACAGCAAGCCAAGGCACACAGGCCCAGCCAAGTAGCACGCAAGGTCAGGCCCAACGCGCAAGGCAATTTGCGCGCCCAAAGCAGTGGGCTACGCGCAGCGCTATGGGCCGAGCTGTTCCATGCGCGCGCGCGTCCAGTGCCCCTCGTGGGCTGTGCGGGCGTGTGTGCGTTGAGTTCGTGCATGCATCGAATCCTTAAGCGTTTAGGATTAGATAAAGATTAATTTACCTAAAGTTACTAGAGTTAATTGTTTAACTAAACAATAACTTATTAGTTTTAATTAATGTCTAATTCTAATAGGATTAGATTAATTGAAACCTAGTAGACCTCTAATTCCATTATTCCAACCCTATAAATAGGTGATGGCATTCACAATTTATAATCACTCCAATTCAAGTATTCACATAGTTTTAAGGATTAAAACTAACGTTAATTTGCCACAAATTATATTCGAATAACTTAAAACCTTAGGTGCAATTCTAGTTAATTAAATCTAAGGCGGATCCGAACGTGCTGTGGACTATCTATAGAGGGACTACACTTGGAGTCCTAAACTTGTTCTTGTTCGGTTCGGGAGCAGCTAGGGAGGGCACGCTACATAAGTATGTATCCTAAATTATGCTAGTTGTTATGTGGCAATTAATTTGGATTCCTGGCTTTAAGGTTTTTCCGCATTAAATATATATGCTTTATATGTATCATAACCTAACAGTGGTATCACGAGCCTCTAATTAATTCCATAATAAATTATAGTTAACATGGTTAAATTTTATAAATTTGCAATGAATTAAAGGGGTGATTAATTTCGTTTTTTGTAATTACTTGCAAATTCGTGCGATTATTTAATTATATGTTCGCAGAATTTTCAGCAGTTTAGTCAATAATGGTCGGAATCGTATAATTTTATAGTTAATTTCGTATGTAAACGGCGTTTTAAAATTTTGACTAAAATCAAAGATTTGATGCCGGAGCCAGAATTCCCAAATTCGAAGCCTAACTATGACTTTTCGGAGGTTTTAGTTTTTCGAACGCAAAATTTGTAATTTTTAAGATGTTAAATTAAATATTTGCGATTCTTGTTTGTAAATCTTGAATCTATGGTTGACCTACTGTATATGTTTAACAATTTTAATGCCTAATATTGTTAATTATACAACCTAATTTGTAATTGTAATTAATTTGTTGAAATTCGAATAATTTAGAATTTGATTTGTTTTTCATAATTAATTGACAATTTAATTAGGTATCCATGATTAAAAACCAGCATAAAATTTGTTAAATTTATTTTCAATTCCGATAATATTTTCCGATTACGACAATATTTCTGATTCCGAAAAAATTTCCGTTTCCTGCATTATATTTAATTCCGGCAATATTTCCATTTCCGATAATATTTTCCGATACGTACCATGTTTTCGTTTCCGGCAACATCTACGACTTGTATAATTTTTATATTTCCGTCATGAACCATATTTCCGTTTCCGGCAATATCATCATTTCCGGAATATTCTTTTCTTTGCCTTTTGATGATTTCAGCTCCCACTGGAACCGAGATCCATCATTTCTGGGTGACCATAAATAGAGTACTTAATGAATATTATATTCACTTAAATACGTGATCCGTTCACTCACTATTTGTGTGACCCTAGGGGTTCAGTCAAGAGTAAGCTGTGAATTAATATTATTAATCCCACTTGAACTGAAACGGCCTCTAGCTAGGCATTCAGATCACTTGATCTCACTGAATTATTAACTTGTTAATTAATAATGAACCACATTTATTAGACTTTGCATTAAATGCAAACTTGGACCAAGGGCATTATTTCCTTCACATAATACTTCTTGATCAAATTTCTTCCATGAATCAAGTTGTTAGTGATCGGTTTTATTGTGTCTTGTACGTGAAATTGTTACTTCATGTTGCTCTTAATACCTCTAAAGTAGGTGGTTTCGTACTTCCACAAAAAATAATCATAAAAATGATTTTTTTGAAAAAAAACAAATAAACATAAAATGTCATGAAACCTAGAAACCAACCATGATGAAATAGCAGCAAAAATTAACAGCAAAACCTAGAAATTATTGTGCCCGAAAACTGAAACAATGAAAATCGCTTCAACCTAAAAATTATAAAAATGAAGGTAAAAAGCATATAAAATAATCATGAAACAGATACAAAGATAACCCATGAAAATGCCAAAAGTAACTGTAGAGCACCGTGAAAATTCTAGAATTTTATTTTGCAGAAAACCTAAAACACTATGAAAATCCAGTTTATAATGATGCAGAAAACCCAAAATTTCATGAAAACTCATAAACCAAACTACCATGAAAAAGTGTGAAGAAAGTATTTGGTATATATTAGAACTTTAGTCACATTATTATACGTACAATTAGAGTTGGTCTTGGATGCTGACTCATGTGGTGCATATCAGTAGGAAGATTGGTATTCTAAGTCTAGTAGTATTTGTAGGATAATATAGATGCATAAAGCGGAATTTCAGGAAACAATTTCCTAACATCTATCACAGGATCACATGCATAACAATAGTATAGATCAGATTAAGACAAAAGAATAATCACCTTTGTAGCGTGTTCTCCCGTTCGTATGCAAGCTTCGAATATATTAGAGCCCCACTTGTTGCTCCCCTACTTCGTCCACAAGCACCAATTGAATCCCACGTATGCTAGTACGGAAGAGAACGATCAAATCAATCTCTTGCTTTGATAGGGAAGAACGACGTTTCAGAGAGTGAGAGTTAGGGTTTTGTTTTTCCTTTTTGTCAGATGTTGAACGAACGTTTTTTCTAAATCCCTGACATTATAACTATTATAATGTTAGGGCTTTTAGGTTAACACAAAGCCCAACCTTATTTCTCTTAGCAGGCCGGTTGCCATTGTTAGGTTATGATACATATGAATAAACATAAATCATGCGGAAAAACCATAAAGCCAGGAAACATATTATTTACACATAATCATTTAGCATAATTCAGATGCATACACTTTGTAGCGTGCCCTCCCTAGCTGCGCCCGAACCGAACAAGAACAAGTCTTTAGGACTCCAAGTGTCGTCCCTCCGTAGATAGTCCACAGTACGTCCGGATCCGCCTTAAGCTTGACCAACTAGAATCGCCCTTAAGGTTACTAGGATTTTCGGTTATTTGGGTTGCAAGTGTTTGGCTGATTTTTGCTTAAAAATCTTACCTTTGAATACTTCAAAATCGTCTGTTAAATATGTGACCCTAGGCCCTTATTTATAGAGTTTATGGAAAGGAATTATAATCCTACTAGGATATGGATTTATTAATTAGAATCCTATTAGAACTCTAAATAATAAATTTAATCTTTTAGGATTAGGATTTAATCAATTCACAAATTCCGATAGGATTAGGATTCGTTACGAACACGAGCACACACACACGCATGCACGCCCGCACGCAGGCCTTGCGGCCCACGCCGAGCGCACAGCGCATGCGGCCTCGCAGCCCATCAGCTTCGTGCGCGCCCGCCAATGCTTGGCTGGGCCTGGCCTTTCGCTGGGCCTGGTCGAGCACTTGGCGTGTGGCTTGCTGGGCGTTGGCCTCGCCTTGTGCTGGGCCTTCGTCTAGCAAGCCTCGTCCGATGCTAATTTGTACGATACGTTTTCCGATTAAATTCCCGAATCCGGAATTCATTTCCGATACGAACAATATTTAATATTTCCGATTCTGGAATTAATTTCCGTTTCGAACAAATATTTAATATTTCCGTTTCCGGAATTATTTTCCGATTCCGATAATATTTCCGATTCTGACAATATTTCCGTTTCCGGCAATATTTCCGATTTCGGCAATATTTCCATTTCCATTAATACTTTCCGATACGTACCATGTTTCCGTTTCCGGCAACATCTACGTTTTGGATAATATTTATATTTCCGATACGATCCATATTTCCGTTTCCGGCAATATCATCGTTTCCGGAGTATTCATTTGCTTGCCTTTGACGATCTTAGCTCCCACTGAAACCAAGATCTGTCAATTCCGAATATCCATAGATGGAGTATTTAATGCCATTAAATACTTGATCCATTTACGTACTATTTGTGTGACCCTACGGGTTCAGTCAAGAGTAAGCTGTGGATTAATATTATTAATTCCACTTGAACTGACCTAGCTAGGCATTCAGCTCACTTGATCTCACTGAATTATTAACTTGTTAATTAATACTGAACCGCAATTATTAGACTTATCATTTAATGCATACTTGGACCAAGGGCATTATTTCCTTCAGTCTCCCACTTGTCCTTAGGGACAAGTGTGCATTTCCTAATTCCTTTGTCGCTTGATGCTTGCTCTTGAACATAAGGTAAGAGTTATCATCCGTATTATGTCCAGAGGTGTTTCTCGGTTTCAGAGTTCAACTGATCAAATAAACAGATAATCATAGCCTATGATTCATCCGAGCACGGCCATGCATTTTAAAGTTTCTAGCTCTCCGAGTGGCCTTGTACAACTTTTAAGCATCTCATCCCGATTTATGGGAGGACAATCCCAATCTTGCGATCTTTGAGATTAGACTTCGTTTGATAGGTGATTACCTGAGCGTTGCCTTTATAGCCTCCTTTTACGGTGCGACGGTTGGTCAACGTCAAAGTAACCAGTTCTCAAACAAGTAATCTCAAATCACTCAGGTATTGAGGATTTAGTGTCTAATAATTTTAATGAAATTTACTTATGACAGATTTTCATCTCTTACAGTAAAGTTTCATAGGTCTGTCCGATACTAGTCTTCTCAAAGTAAGTATCTATGCAAATGATTACGACATTTCCATGTCCACATAGTTCAAGAAACAGAACTACTAGTCATCTTGCATTCTAGTCGTCTAACGTTTTCTATGCGTCCATCTTTATAGAAAACTCCGACCACGGACCATTTTCAACTTTTGACATTCAAGTTCACTTGATAGACATTTCTTAGTCACAGGACTGGTCCTGACAGTCTATCTTGAATATTTCGTCAAATTGAAGGGAGTCATCATTTAATAAACCACAAATTAAATGGAAAAATGAATTCTATTCATTTATTGTGAATGATTAACCAATAATGTTTTACAAAGAATTAAACTCTAAAACTTTAAAACATTAAATAAGGACATCAAAGCCATTCTCCAATGTGCTTGATTCCCATAGCTGCAGTGTGCGAGTTGTGCTTCGTCTGCGGCAGAGGTTTAGTCAATGGATCTGATATGTTATCATCAGTTCCAATCTTGCTTATCTCGACTTCTTTTCTTTCAACGAACTCTCGTAGAAGGTGAAATCTACGAAGTACATGCTTGACTCTTTGGTGGTGTCTAGGCTCCTTTGCCTGTGCAATAGCTCCATTATTATCACAATATAGGGCAATTGGTCCTTTAATGGAGGGGACTACACCAAGTTCACCTATGAACTTCCTTAGCCATATAGCTTCCTTTGTTGCTTCATGTGCAGCAATGTACTCCGCTTCAGTTGTAGAATCCGCAATGGTTCTTTGCTTAGCACTTTTCCAGCTTACTGCACCTCCGTTGAGGCAGAAGACAAACCCAGACTGTGATCTGAAATCATCTTTGTCGGTTTGGAAACTTGCGTCCGTATAGCCTTTAACAATTAATTCATCATCTCCACCATAGACCAGGAAGTCATCTTTGTGCCTTTTCAGGTACTTCAGAATATTCTTGGCAGCAGTCCAATGTGCCTCTCCTGGGTCTGACTGGTATCTGCTCGTAGCACTGAGTGCGTACGCAACATCCGGGCGTGTACATATCATAGCATACATTATTGAACCAATCAATGATGCATACGGAATCTCATTCATTCGTCTACGCTCATCAAGTGTTTTTGGGCACTGAGTCTTGCTTAGAGTCATTCCATGAGACATGGGTAGGTAGCCTCGCTTGGAGTCTGCCATCTTGAACCTATCAAGCACCTTATTGATATAAGTGCTTTGACTAAGTCCAATCATCCTTTTAGATCTATCTCTGTAAATCTTGATGCCCAATATGTACTGTGCTTCTCCTAGATCCTTCACCGAAAAACATTTCCCAAGCCAAATCTTGACAGAGTTCAACATAGGAATGTCATTTCCGATAAGTAATATGTCG
Source organism: Spinacia oleracea (assembly GCF_020520425.1). Taxonomy (NCBI): domain Eukaryota; kingdom Viridiplantae; phylum Streptophyta; class Magnoliopsida; order Caryophyllales; family Amaranthaceae; genus Spinacia; species Spinacia oleracea. The sequence continues at coordinate 64,253,894 of NC_079492.1, forward strand.
TCGACATATAATACTAGAAAAGTAATTTTTCTCCCACTGACTTTCTTGTATAGACAAGATTCGTCTGCGTTCTTGATGAAACCAAAGTCACTGACTGCTTCATCAAAACGTATATTCCAGCTCCTGGATGCCTGCTTCAATCCGTAGATTGATTTCTTTAGCTTGCATACCTTTTTAGCATTCTTTGGATCCTCAAAACCTTCAGACTGTGTCATAAACACAGTTTCTGTTAAAACGCCGTTTAAGAAAGCGGTTTTGACATCCATCTGCCATATTTCGTAATCGTAATATGCAGCGATTGGTAACATTATCCGAATAGACTTTAGCATTGCAACTGGTGAAAAGGTTTCATCGTAATCCACACCGTGGACTTGCCTGTAACCTTTTGCAACCAATCTAGCTTTGAAAACTTCAAGTTTCCCATCCTTGTCCTTTTTCAGTTTGAAAACCCATTTGCTTCCAATGGCTTGGTAGCCATCTGGCAAATCGACCAAATCCCATACTTGGTTTTCAGACATGGAGTCTAATTCAGATTGCATGGCTTCTTGCCATTGCTTGGAGCTAGGGCTCGTCATAGCTTGTTTGTAAGTCGCAGGTTCATCACTTTCAAGTAATAGAACGTCATAGCTCTCGTTCGTCAAAATACCTAAGTACCTTTCCGGTTGAGATCTATATCTTTGCGATCTATGCGGGGTAACATTTCTAGATTGACCATGATTCTCACCAGATTCTTCTAAAGATCTCTGAGTTTCATCCTGAATGTCATCTTGAGCATTCTCTAGAGTTTGTTGTTCGACTCGAATTTCTTCGAGGTCTACTTTTCTCCCACTTGTCATTTTGGAAATGTGATCCTTCTCCAAAAAGACACCATCTCGAGCAACAAACACCTTGTTCTCAGATGTATTGTAGAAGTAATACCCCTTTGTTTCCTTTGGATAGCCCACAAGGATACATTTGTCAGATTTTGGATGAAGTTTGTCTGAAATTAATCGTTTGACGTATACTTCACATCCCCAAATCTTAAGAAAAGACACTTTTGGAGGCTTTCCAAACCATAACTCATATGGAGTCTTTTCAACAGCTTTAGATGGAGCTCTATTTATAGTGAGTGCGGCTGTATTTAGTGCATGTCCCCAAAATTCTATTGGAAGTTCATCATTGATCTAACCATGTCTATCAAGGTTCTATTCCTCCGTTCCGACACACCGTTCCATTGTGGTCCAGGAGGAGACAATTCTGATAGAATTCCACATTCTTTCAGATGGTCATCAAATTCATAGCTCAGATATTCACCGCCTCTATCAGACCGCAGTGCCTTAATCTTCTTGCCTAATTGATTCTCTACTTCACTCTGAAATTCCTTGAATTTGCCAAAAGATTCAGACTTATGCTTCATTAGGTAGACATAACCATATCTACTGAAGTCATCAGTGAAAGTGATAAATTAGCTGAAACCACCCCTAGCATTTGTACTCATTGGTCCACATACATCTGTATGGATTAAACCCAATAGTTCAGTTGCTCTTTCTCCAACTTTAGAGAAAGGTTGCTTTGTCATTTTTCCAAGTAAACATGATTCGCACTTGCCATAATCCTCTAAGTCAAATGGTTCTAGAATTCCTTCCTTTGAAGTCTTTCCATGCGTTTCAAGTTAATATGGCCTAATCGACAATGCCACAGATATGTGAGATCTGAATCATCCTTTTTGGCCTTTTTGGTATTTATGTTATAAACTTGTTTGTCGTGATCTAATAAATAAAGTCCATTGACTAATCTAGCAGATCCATAAAACATCTCTTTAAAATAAAACGAACAACTATTGTCTTTTATTAAAAAGGAAAATCCCTTAGTATCTAAGCAAGAAACAGAAATGATGTTTTTAGTAAAACTTGGAACATGGAAACACTCTTCCAGTTCCAAAACTAGCCCAGAGGGCAACGACAAACAATAAGTTCCTACAGCTAATGCAGCAATCCGTGCTCCATTTCCCACTCGTAGGTCGACTTCACCCTTGCTTAACTTTCTACTTCTTCTTAGTCCCTGTGAATTGGAACATAAGTGTGAGCCACAACCAGTATCTAATACCCAAGAAGTTGAATTAACAAGTGTACAGTCTATAACGAAAATACATGAAGATAGAACGACTGTTCCGTTCTTCTGATCTTCCTTTAGCTTTGAACATTCTCTTTTGTAATGGCCTATTCCATCACAATAAAGACAGCTTGATGTGGACTTGTCCTGCTTTGATTTAGCATTGCCCTTGGACTTTCCACTTTTCTTGAACGGTCTCCCTTTAGCCTTTAGTAAATCTTTGGCTTCACAGTGCAGTATTATCTCAGCCTTTTTGACAAGGTGAACAAATTCTGCAACTGTTTCTTCTCTTGGTTCACTTAGGTATAGTTGCTTGAAGCGATCAAACCCACTGTGCAGTGAATTGAGCAAGATAGAGACTGCCATCCTTTCGCTTATTGGTGTTCCTAGCAGACTTAGGTGATCGAAATATGAAAGCATAAGATCCACATGGAACCTTAGTGGGACGCCTACCCTTTGTTTAGTGCGAAGAAGCTGAACATGTGTTTCTTGGACCTCCATCCTATAACACCTGTTGGGAGAACTAACCTTTAGACCAGACATTGATTCAATCAACTCATGGACGTTCAGGTCCCTGTCCTCCGTGCTTCCACGACAGATATCCCTCAGATTCTTGATGAGCGAAAAAGGTTCATAAGCTACAAACCTTCTAGCCCATTCATCAGGGATATTGTTCAGCATGAGACTCATAACCTTCTTGAGATTCGCATCCCAGGCGGAAAATCTTTCAGGGGTCATGCCTCTGGCATAGTAGCTTGGCATGGGTGAAGGAAATAATGCCCTTGGTCCAAGTATGCATTTAATGTTAAGTCTAATAAATGCGGTTCAGTGTTAATTAACAAGTTAATAATTCAGTGAGATCAAGTGAGCTGAATGCCTAGCTAGAGGCCGCTTCAGTTCAAGTGGAATTAATGATATTAATCCACAACTTACTCTTGACTGAACCCGTAGGGTCACACAAATAGTACGTAAACGGATCAAGTATTTAATGGCATTAAATACTCCATCTATGGATATTCGGAATCGACGGATCTTCGTTTCAGTGGGAGCTGAGATCGTCACAAGCAAGAAATGAATACTCCGGAAACGATGATATGGCCGGAAACGGAAATATGGATCGCATCAGAAATATAAATATTATCCAAGTCGTAGATGTTTCCGGAAACGGAAACATGGTACGTATCGAAAAATATTATCGGAAATGGAAATATTGCCGGAATCGAAAATATTGCCGGAAACGGAAATATTGTTAGAATCGGAAATATTATCGGAATCGGAAAATAATTCCGGAAACGGAAATATTAAATATTTGTTCGAAACGGAAATTGATTCCGGAATCGGAAATATTAAATATTGTTCGTAACGGAAATTAATTCCGGAATCGGGAATTTAATCGGAAGCGTATTGTACGAATTATCATCGGACGAGGCCCGCTAGACGAAGGCCCAGCACGAAGCCAGGCCATCGCCCAGCGAGCCACACGCTGTGAGGGGGTCGAAAAAGCACGAGGCTAATGCATAACCTCGTCCCTCGTGGGTGTGACGCTTCTTTTTTATTCAATCAATTGTAATTGGATTTCCTGTGAGTTTACGCCCAATTGACTAGTAATATAGGAGTCGCCATTCAGTTTTTAACAACAATGAGAAAAACTGACAAAACCCGGTTATCGTGACATAAAGGGAGTGCAATTATGTTTGACCACGACGGCCGTAGGTTCCCTTGTGATCCCTGGTGTGGGGATCTCTCAACATACACCCGCAAGGTAGAGATTGAGGGTTCGGGGGACTGTAACTATCGAGAGGAGTACTTCGCTCGTCGATAACTCCAGAGGCAGGATATCCTTACTAGCTCAGCATAAATAATTGAAGGGACATGCGTTAACTATTAAACTAATCTGAGTTGATTTTAGCAATATGCAACATATAATACTAGATCGATCGCGATTATCTGATTTAAATAGCATTAAGGGACCTAGCATGATAATCCAATTTCCCAAAAATATTATATTTGTTAGGCGTGGTAGAACAATCAGATTTAGTTAGTTTAACAGTTCATAAAAAGGGCGAGGAAAGAAATTAAATCATCGAAAAGGGACACATTACGACGCACGCTTGAGAGGTGTGTCACGGTTCTCAGAAAAATAACCACTTTGACTTTGCTATTTCTCCTTTTTATTTAACGAATCTCAAATTATGGGACAGGATATGTTCTGTTCGATTTATGGATCGATTGCGACAGAACGCGTGAACAATTTCGCAGCGTGAGGCTTAGGCTTAGGGGTTTAGAGTCAATACTCAGAATATAATTGTGTGTTGTGTTTTTCACGTCGAATTTGGGGTTGTATTTATAGGGAAGAGTTTGTGGAAAGATAGAATTGCAGAGTTCTAATCCACAAAGAATTAGGAAAAAACACGTACCCAGGTAATTCCAGCGCCCAGGCCTGGGCGCCGAAGATTTCGGCGCCCAGAGCCAGGCGTTAAAAATAGGGTCTGGGCTGTTTTCTTAGTCAGATTCGGATTCCTGAAATCCGTAGTGTTTGAGACTTAATCGAGTCTTTTAGTGCGTATCAATTTCATGACGGAATGCGTCTGGGCCCGTTACGAATTCTAGGCTCGTTAGGATTTTAATTAATACGTAACTCTTATTTCCGAATCATATTAGGAATAGGATTCTCGTAGTTTTCTATCTCATTTAGGATTTATGTTGGAATGCAACACCTAATTCTGACAGGTTTCTATCTTTTATGACTTGCCACTTTTAGAAGCTACCCTTTACGGCAGTTACTATTTTTAGCAGGTTTCTATAAATAGCAGGTTTCGGGTGAAATGAAAAGGGGAATTGAGATTCGTTATTTTATAGGAGATGCGTTGTTAAGTGGAGATTTACGCTTTCATCATCGAACCTTTCCCTTTCGGGAATGGGGACAAAAGTAGGTGTCTACAGTTAGCCCCCACTTTGACTGAGTCTCGGGATGAGATGATGGTCAAAGTATTAGACGGAGTGCGTCACACAAGCCATGGTGTATGTGACCTGTTTTGCGAGGGTCTCACGAGCCCCGGAGTGATAACATTTGACTTAAGGGTCATCACTTGAAGTGTCGACATATCCCTCACGTGTCATTGGGATTTGTCAACGGATAGTATAGAAACTTCCTCACTTTGTCATTGGAAGGATCTAAAGAAGTGTAGAAACTCCCTCATTTTGTCATTGGGAGTAGCTACAGATGTTTTCGAAATCAAAGCTATAAAGTGTAATTGGGCCTGGCCAAGCCCAACCACGAGGTAAAAATGTTTTTAAAGATTCTCATTTTCAAGGTTAGTTAAACGAGAAAAACCCCCTTGTTTTTATAGGACGTAAAACGAAGGAAAATCCAGCACATCGCTCTTTTTGGAAAAAATGGAAAACCAATCCTTTTAATTTTTGGAAAAGGGAAAACCAGAAAAAGTTATCGCTGCAGCGACTAAGGACCTACGCGACTTGTGACGTAGACCCCGCCGGCTAAAGATGGCGAGCCTGTCCGCTAAGGGTGGACGCCCCGTCCGAAAAAGTGGACGAATCTTGTTTTTGAGTATTTGAAAATAAGGACCTACACGGCTTGTGATGTAGACCCCGCCGGCTAAAGATGGCGAGCCTGTCCGCTAAGGGTGGACGCCCCGTCCGAAAAAGTGGACGAATCTTGTTTTGAAATTTGTTTTGTGTTTATTTTTTTTGAAAATAAGGACCTACGTGGTTTGCGCCGTAGACCCCGCCGGCTGAAGATGGCGAGCCTATTTCATTTTGTTTTTGGAAGATTCTTTTTTTCGAAAACTGAGGACCTGCGCGGCTAGTGACGCAGACCCCGCCCGCTGAAGGTGGGCGAGCCCTGTCCGCTAAGGGTGGACGCCCCGCTCGTTGGAGGTGAGCGAACCTGAATCTGTCTTTTTGATTTGGGATTCGCGTGCCGCGATCTTGCCAACTGAAGATGGGCAAGTTCCTATTTCTTTGGTTTTTTGTGATTTCTTTTGAGAATTTCTTTTTATTCATTCTTGCAAGAGCGAATTCTTTCGGGGGATGCTCGAATTTAGTTGTAACCTGAACGTGGGCTGACAACGTGTTGAGACGGACCTTTGTCTTGCGACCATCTGCTTTCGTGGTTTGAGCTAGTCTTTACGGCTCGATTTTTGCCACTGCTTGGTCTTTGATCAGAGGACCATGCACAAGTGTCAATGACGACCTTTCTCTGAGGTCGAACCTGTTTTTTTTTGAGATATCCAAACATGATATGGTGTATGGCGCAGTCCGGGAATGTGATTTTGATCGTGCGCTCCTTGTTGGAGTACATTTTTTCGCGAGCCCCCAAGCACTGGGGCTCGTCGGTCGTTTTTCGCATCTTGTAATCATGTTTGGGGTCATGCTCGTATGTGCGAGCGACCTTTTATAGTAGTGTGCTACTTTAGCGAAGCCGTGGAGTGCGACTTTAGCTTTCAGGCGACATCCGGTCTTAGCTTGGCCCGGATTAATCCTTGGACAGACAAATATTTTTTATTTGGAAAACCAACGACTTAACGATACACATTTTTGGTGTTTCGAAGAATGACCATGATATTTAACCTCTTTTTTTTTTGAAAAGTGTACATAAGCATTTTCTGAGACAAGTCTAAGTTTCGACCAAGTTTTAATGTTTAGTTTTTGCTTATTTGGGAGCTAAAGGCGTTTTGGGCTTGATCCTACTTGCAATAGGGCCTCGTGTTTAGCAACACGGTTTTAAGTCCTTTCCTGTTCCGCGTTTTGTGAAATCCGGGCCCTGGGCTGCATTTCCAGCGCCCAAGGCTAGGCGTTAAACATTTCGGCGCCCAGCCGTGGGCGCTGAAAGTCTTTTCCTGGTTATATTTGACTTTCGGATTTCCTAACACGTTTTCGACTGGGATCAGGATGTCACTGGGTGCGTCCAGCTATATATAGGGGCTAGATACGTCCCTATTTTCCACCACTCTCAATTTCTTTCTCTCTTTTTTGCTGTGTTTTAATTACTCATTGCTTTTGCCATGTCGATCCCTACTTTCTCACTCCAACGGACTGTTAGGCGTTGGCTACGGGCCCTTACTCCCACAGAAAAGGTTTTGCTAAAAGAATACCACTTAGAGGCACTTTTAGGCTTACAACAAATTAATATTGATTATAACTTTCTGCATGCTGCCCTAAGCTTTTGGGACTCCGATCATCATGTTTTTGCCTTTCGGGGCAACGAAATATGTCCTTTGCCAGATGAATTGGCTGCGATCCTTGGTTATCCTACTAATGCTACTCCTGTTACTCCTGGCACTATTGAAGAGGGTAAAACAACCATAGGGGCTTTCCTAGGACTAGATGATAACATGTTTGCTGAAATTGTTGTAGGTGACGAGGTTAACTTCGCAAAACTTGTAAAACATCACTTTAGGCCTAGTAAGAATATGACCGAACAGAAATTGAATATTCGAGCCCTTGTATTTTGCTTGTTGAATCACTATTTGCTGTCGAATGACAATGGTGTGTTCGGTGACATAAGGTTGATCCCCTTGATTAGCCAGATGGAAAGTAGCTATTCTATTATGTCGTTGGTTGTTGCCGAGACTTTGCTGAGTGCGGATGAGCTGAAGAATGATGCCAAATCTGAACATTTTAAGGGAAGCCCCCTATTACTGCAGGTAATCGATTTTTCCTTGCGCACGTATACACGTTTTTTTTTTGCGTACACAATGAGTTTCAGCGCCCAGGGCTGGGCGCTGGAATTTTCGGCGCCTGTCCCTGGGCGTTGAAACTGCGCCCCAGGAACCGTTTTCTTTTATTATTATTATTTTTTGATCGTGCACGTTTGTTTGCAGATTTGGCTCGTGGAACGGCTTAGACTTTTGGAAGCTCCTGCCGATCCTAAACATTATCGCCCTATAGCCTTGGGTAACCGAAAATACTTGCACCAAGGCCAGGACGAGGCCGAATGGACCTCCTTTTTTACTTATGGCATTTGTTCTATTAAGTGAGTGGTACCATGGTGGGGTTTGACTACTATGACAGGGGGTTCTGATGTATCGGTTTATGTTTCCTTGTTGGGGCTATCTCGTCCCATTTATATTTTCCCTTACCGAGTCATGCGCCAATATGGTTTAAGGCAGACTATCCCCTTTTCTGATACGGTACCACCTAAGGTAGCGGCCTTTTCACAAACACGGGTTCTAGCGTGGGCTAAGTATTATGATGGTCTCCCGCGTTGGGCCGTAGCTACAAATGGCTTTGTGGGTCTTTCTGAAAACTACAAGTTGTGGATGAGTTCCGATGATAAAGATGTGAGGGCCGAGGCTCGTAATGGGGAGCCGGCTGAGCTTTTGATACCTCGTATTCGTGTTAAGTATGAGGGTCCTGATTCTGCCAAACCTCGTACCTATAGTATTAAGAATGTGAAAGCTCGTCCTGATCGAAAGCGAAAAGAAGTTCCTCCCCGTTCCAGTTTCAGGCTAAAAAGATGCCTAACATGAAGGGGCCTGCTGTTGTTAAGAGAAATGCAAGCTCTCGCGGAGATCGTCGCCGGAACAATGTATGGGTTAGGAAGGCTCAGCCGCCTGTAGAAACAGTGGCTAGTCAAGTTGATGATAATAATCCTTCTCCCACCACTGTCTGTGCCCTTGAGGCTGAGCGGGCTGTAACTGAGAATGTTTCTGAAGCCTTGGCATCTTTGGAAGTTAGTGTGCAGGAGCCGGTTCTTATGGAGATTGATATTGGGGCAGCGCAGAAGACTGTGGGGGTGGATCCTGCGAACATTGCCCTCTACAAGACTTTATTTGATGATCCGGAAGAACTAGAGTAGTGTAGTTCTTGCTAGGGTGTAGGTGCCCTCTATTTATTTCAGTTGTGTTTGTTTTTATTCTTAGCACTTTGTTTTCCTTCTTATTATTTTTCAATAAAGGCGTATTTTTATTTTTCATTTTCATTTATTTTTGTTTCTCCTCTTTTTTATGTTTTTATATGTCTAACACTTTTGCACAAAGAATATGTTTTTTTTATTGGACCGAATCCTTGGTAAGGATTGCCTGCGTATCTTGTCAGAATCAGGTCGCGCGTAGTTCTAACTTTAGAATAAGTTCTAGTATGCCGGATTTCGGTAGATATGCCCTGAGGTGGAAGCATATTACTTAATCGGTCAAATGAGTGAAGTATTATCATTATTTTCATCTGCCGTTTTTTTTTGCCATAAGTCGCGTAAAATATGAAATTCGAAATTCGACTAATTTATATGACTATATTCTTGGTAAGCCTGTTTAGATACGTACTGTACCCCCCAAGTGTTCGTTATTTTTCCGTTGTGTGCGGATAAAATGACGAGCACTACTGAAAAGAAAATTTTTGGCAGGCAGAGAGTTTCAACGCCCAGGCTGGGGCGTCAAAGATTTCGGCGCCCATCCCTGGGCGCTGAAAATGACTTGGGCGGTCAATTTTTGACGCTTTGCCTCACATGTTCTTGCATTTATTTCTTTTTTGTGCCTTGATTTTTTCCTCGTATTTAAAGTTAATTTTGAGGCTATTTTGGAGGCTTTTTTGGCTGTTAGCGTGAAATGCATTTTTGTCCGGATTAATTTTTTCTATTTATGACTCGAAACAGTTTTGAAAATGGAGTTAGGGTGCGGAAGTTATGAAGATCTTTGTGTAGGCTTTTGAGGTGGGTTGAAGAGCGTGTTGTTAGTGAAGGGTATGATGGAATAATGTTTTATGAATCTGTTTTTTGGTAACATTTGCATTGTTTTGGATTTTGATTTCCTTTGATTTCTTTTGGGTTGCATGGATTGACTCTTATGATGACACTGGTTGGCTTTTTAGGTTTTGGGGTTATGAATGGGATGGTGCGGTTTATTTTGTGGGTTTCGGGAACTGGTTCCCATGGCACTATTTCAAGACCGAATGGGCCTCGTTTGTTGGGCCTAGAGTGGACCGCCTCTTTATTTTTGTATTTTGCAAGTACATTTGGTGTTTACTTAGTGTTAGAATAAAATGTTTAGGAGAAATATTACGCCTTTATTAATTTGGAAAGTAAGCAAAACACACTGAAATAAAACTGACCTTATATTCTAAGGGGCCTTTAGGACCATCTAAAGTCTCTATTATATTTTTTTGGATTTTTTGGTATTTACTACCTTAAAAATACACCACTTTTGTATTTACTACCTTATGAAAATTTTATTTTAAATTACTACCTTAAAGTTCCATTTTTTTTGTATTCACTACCATTTTACAGTTTTCTCATTTTAAAATTGAGATATCTCTTTCGTTTCTTAATCATTTTAAGTGATTCAAAGCTCATTCTTGTCATTTATATGTAAGTATTCCATAGGGATCTTACCTTTTAACATTTCGTAAAAGTTTAAACAAATTAAATATTATTTTTAAAATTTTAAAATATTTATGAATTATCAAACGAATTTTTTTGAAATGACGTTCTCAATGAAATCCCTATAGAAAAAGGAAAATAATGAACTTCGAATCACTTTAAACGATTAAGAAACGAAAGAGATAACTTAATTTTAAAATGAGAAAACTATAAAGTGGTACTAAATAAAAAAAATCTGGAAGTTTAAGGTAGTAATTTAAAATAAAAATTTCATAAGGTAGTAAATACAAAAGTGGTGTATTTTAAAGGTAGTAAATACCAAAATTTCCTATTTTTTTTTCTACCAATCTAAAGAACTACTAGGCGCTTTTTACTAATGGTGCCCTATGTGGCTCAAGCCTGGGGTTTAGTCTCATAAAACTTCGGTCCTTCACCGGTACTCATCTTGAATTCTATTCCTTTTGCATTGACCCACTGATATGTCTTCACCCATATGTTCTCGATCTCTTCTAGTGTTGATGCAGGAGAGGTAAACCGGGTTGGATCGAAACCTTCATCTTGTAAAGCTAGGGTAGTCATCACAGTCTCGTTCTCCATAGGCCTCGATTCGTTAAACAATGTCCATAGAGCCTGGTTGTCCAATATTTCAGTTGTTTTAGTCTTGGTGAGGTGGGGTGCCTCATCCAAGGTGTGGCAGTCATGGAAAATTTCAAATCCGGGTTTTAGCAAGCCATCCTGAACGAAGGGTTCAGGGAAATCACAGCATGGGTGTTCTTCTCCTTCCCGAACGAACATCCCGTTAAGGGTCCTTTGATACGGGGGAAGGAGGGTGGTTTGTTTGGCTTTGCTAAGGCGTAGCCCAGACAGGCGGTCAGCAATATCTTCGTCCGTTGGTTCATAGCCTAAGCCAAAGGGAGTAGATTTGTTGGGAAAAGGATGGAATGTGCATTCCTTCTTCCTTATGCCCAATGGGGTTCCTAGGAAATAACCTTGAGCTAGCAGCATTCTAGGGATGACCCGGGATGCATGCGGGTCTAGGAATGCTGGATCATAGTCTTCAATGAACTGGATTGCTTCTTCCATTTGAAACCCATAAAGGTCGTCTGCAGTTTCGGCCGTTCCAACCATAGTACAACTGACGTCGAGAGGAGGGGCGCAGATTTCTAGTATTACCCCGTTATGGTTAAGTTTAACCATTTGGTGCAGGGTAGAAGCCGCACCTCCTAAGTCATGGAGCCAAGGTCGCCCCAAGAGGAGGTTGAAAGTGGGCTTGATGTCGATTATTTGAAACTCCGTGGTGCGTGCCACAGGCCCGGTTTGTATGGTAAGGTTGATTTTTCCCAATACAGGCCTTCGGGAGTTATCATAAGCTCGTACCCCTTGCGTGGAGGTTTGGAAGTCATCTTTTCCTAACCCCAAGCAATGGGCGGTTCGCAATGGGCAGACATTAACGCCGAACCATTATCTACGGGCGCTAGGGGGATGTTTTGTCCTTTGCATCCAACCACTAGATAAAGGGCTTTATTGTGAGCACCCCCCTCTCTGGGCAAGTCTTTGTCAGTGAAAACTATGGCCTTTTCTCCGGCATCTCTCGTGACATGGCTAACCAATGAGTCAGGTGTGATATCTGTGGGTACTTAGATGAGGTCGAGTGAGCGAATAAGCTTTTCGCGATGTTCCTTTGAAGTACACATGAGATCCCAGATGGTAATATCGGCCTTGGTTCTTTTTAGTTATTTCAGGAGAGGGTTTTCAATGACTTCTGCGACGGTGGCGTGCCGTCCATTCTCAGGAGTTTGCCTAACTGGAATGTCGTCCATAGGATGTGGGTGAATATCCGGTTGGTATATTCTTCCAGATCGGGTGAGGTTGTCGACCTCGGGCTCCTGAGGGGTGGTGTCAATGAGAGCATACCCGGGCCAAGTTTCAATGAAGAGGTCCTGGCCCGACACTTGAGATAGGTAAATATCTTTAGCATCATCATCCCACACATCGCACTTCTCTCTCGATTCGATCCATAGGGACCACAGCGAGTGGTGCACCTTGAGGCGTGATGTACACCGTGGGGTCGAAGTTCTCTGGTTGGTCGAGAGAGATGTGACAAGAGCCGAGTGGGCTCTTGTTGTTGTTGGGTTTGCCAACATTAGGGAGAGGTATCACTTCATCCTCTATCATATCCTGGATCGTATGTTTTAGATTCCAGCAATTTTCAGTGTCATGCCCATTTCCTTGATGGAATTTGCAGTAAGTACCTTCGAGCCAATATTTGCCCTTGACAAGAGGGTCACGGTGAAGGAAATAATGCCCTTGGTCCAAGTATGCATTCTATGATAAGTCTAATAAATGCGGTTCAGTATTAATTAACAAGTTAATAATTCAGTGAGATCAAGTGAGCTGAATGCCTAGCTAGAGGCCGCTTCAGTTCAAGTGGAATTAATGATATTAATCCACAGCTTACTCTTGACTGAACCCGTAGGGTCACACAAATAGTACGTAAACGAATCAAGTATTTAATGGCATTAAATACTCCATCTATGAATATTCGGAATCGACGGATCTTGGTTTCAGTGGGAGCTGAGATCGTCACAGGCAAGAAATGAATACTCCGGAAACGATGATATTACCGGAAACGGAAATATGGATCGTATCGGAAATATAAATATTATCCAAGTCGTAGATGTTGCCGGTAACGGAAACATGGTACGTATCGGAAAATATTATCGGAAATGGAAATATTGCCAGAATCGGAAATATTGCCGGAAACGGAAATATTGTCAGAATCGGAAATATTATCGGAATCGGAAAATAATTCCGGAAACGGAAATATTAAATATTTGTTCGAAACGGAAATTAATTCCGGAATCGGAAATATTAAATATTGTTCGTATCGGAAATGAATTCCGGAATCGGAAATTTAATCGGAAGCGTATCGTACGAATAAGCATCGGACGAGGCCTGCCGGACGAGGGCCCAGCACGAAGCCAGGCCATCGCCCAGCAAGCCAAGCGCGCCACACGAACAGCCAAGGCCACGCCAGGCCCAGCGCAAGGCCAGGCCCAGCTGGCCGAGGCAGCGCGCACAGCGCGCGCAGCGCGCGCAGGAGCTACGAGGGCTTGTAGCTCGCGTAGGCCTCGCTGCGTGGGCTGCTGCTCGCACGCACGCGCATGGGCGGCCCATCGTGGCTGCCGTGTGTGTGTGCGTGAGTGCTTGTGTTCATGCACGATTCCTAAAACATGCAGAGTTCGGTTAATGATTAAATTCCTAATTCTATTAGATAAATTAATTAATTAGAGTTCTTGTAGGATTCTAGGTTTAATTAATTTGTATCTGAATAGGATTCCAATTCCCTTTCCATACCCCTATAAATATGTGGCCTGGGTTCACAATTTATAACGAGTTTTCAAAGTATTCAAAGTGAGTTTTTGAGAGAAAAATTCAATCACACATCTTGCTCAAAAGTGCCGAAAATTCTAGTACCTTAAGGGCGATTCTAGTTGGTCAATCTTAAGGCGGATCCGGACGTGATGTGGACTATCTACGGAGGGACGACACTTGGAGTCCTAAAGACTTGTTCTTGTTCGGTTCGGGCGCAGCTAGGGAGGGCACGCAACAAAGAGTATGCATCTAAATTATGCTAAATGATTATGTGTAAATAATATGTATTCCTGGGTTAATGGTTGTTTCCGCATGATTTATGTAATATCATATGTATCATAACCTAACAGTGGTATCAGAGCCCCTTATTATTTTCATAATCTAATTTGCATAAACATGGTTAAATATTACAAATTTGCAAGAATTAAAAGGGGTGATTAATTTTCGTAATTGTTAATTAAGTGCAAATTGCGTTTATTTAATTATACGTACGCAATTTTTCGGCAGTTTTTTCGTTACTCATCCAAATCGAGTGATTTTTGTGTCAATTCCGCATGTAAAAGGCATTCTAAAATTTTGACAAAAAAACTATTTTTCTGCCGAACCCAGAATTCTCAAATTCGAAGCCTAACTATGACTTTTCGAAGGTTTTAGTTTTTCGAATGCAAAATTTCGTAAATTTAAGATGTTAAATTAAATATTTGCGATTCTTGTTGATAAATCTTGAATTTTTGAATGACCTACTGTATATGTTTAACAAGTTTGAATGCCTAGCCTTGTTAATTATGCAATCTAATTTGTAATTATGATTAATTTGTTGAAAATTAGAATAATTTAGAATTAATTTGATTTTCATAATTAATTATAATTTAATTAGAAACCTATGATTAAAAACCACCATAAAAATTGTAAATTTATGATAAATTTTAAATTTTTATGACCTAGACTTGAATCCATGTAAATCGGAAATCAATTGAATAATAAATTTTCGATTTTTCGCCCTAAAATTATGAACTTAATATTATTTATTAATTTGTCATTAATTTTAAATATAAATTTTAAATTTTTATGCGATTCGTTCATAAAACTTGCACGCACAAAGCAATGGACGCTTCGTGTTACCCTTAAGGGGTGTTGTATAGTGCGGGCATGCGACGACGAGCAAGGGAGCTCGTCGCCCGTGCGGCACGAATGCAATGAGCAAGGGCGTAGTGCACGAGCACAAGGCAGCAGCCCTGCCTTGTGTCGTGTGCCACGAGCTATGAACAAATGGGCATGGGCGAAAGGCAAGCCAAGGCAGTCGCGTGTGGGCAGCAAGCGAGCTGCGCCACAACGCGCACTGCCTCGCGCAAGAGCGCGCAGCCTCGCGCGCAGCGAGCGCAAGCTCGCGTGCCACGAGCGCTGCGCCCAGCGTTGCTCGCGCGCTCAGCGAGCGATGGCTCGCGCGCACAGCGAGCAATGGCTCGCGCGCACAGCGAGCGCTGGCGAGCGCGCAATGCGAGCGATGGCTCGCGTGCGACGAGCGCTGGCGCGCGCACAGCGAGCACCACATCGTGCGATGGCTTGCGATTGGTAGAGCAGCAGCTATGCGACGAGCGCATGGGCTGCGCGCATATGGCCAGCAATGGCTGTATGCGTGCGGCCCATGGGCGTGCAATGCGTAGGGTGTTTGCGTTACGATTAGATCGTTTTGAATGTTTAATTTGAAAATTTCAGTTCACGTAATTTTAATTAATTTTAAAATTAATAATTTAAATTATTTTCTTGGATTTTAATTTTGAATATTGTAATTATAATAAATGTTATTTATTCTAATTATTTTACTAAAATTAAAATCATGAATTAATTTAAATAACGACTGAAATTAAATTAAACTTTTTGGATTCAATTATAAATTTATATGAGCTTTAAATTTTAATTAAAATTGTATGTTTCCGGTTAGACTAGAAATACATTTTTATGTTTAAAATTAGTAAAGCATATGAATTTATTGGTTTAAGTGGGAGCGCTTTTTAGTCATAAACTCTTGATTAGGTCTACAAATCCTTAAGGTTAAAACAACTTGATTAGAATTAATAAGGACTGAATAATTGGTAGATTATTGGTGCCCTTGATTAATTGCTGCAAATATTTACGTGATGCATAATGTGTTTTACTAACCAGCTAAGTGGGCCATTCATGATAATGAATGGGTGAATGGTATATATTGTATATGTACTGTTTTGCAGGTTATGAAGTGACTAGTATGGCCCAAATAGGATAGAAAATATGGTCTGCGTACCATTAATTTGAATGTAATTGGTCTAAAGTACCAAAGTTATTTTTCAATTCAAATATGGTCTGCGAACCATCAAATAGTTGTAATTAGTTATAGCTTATCCTATTTGAAGAAAATGGTGCCTCCCACGGAGATTTTCAAGACGGACTTTGAAGTCAAAGCTTCAAGATGAAGTCGGGCCATACTAGATCACATTTATCTTATGCATGTTTAAGTTATTTATTGCTTTTAAATATGTCTTAAAATGCATGAGATCAAAAGCTTAATTATGTTGCATGATTAAGGATTTTAGTTCACTTAAAATCTAACCAACATAGTAAGAGCCTTAAGTTCCAAACTTAAAAATTGAGTTAAAAGGTGCCATGCCAAAATATACACTTGCTTGGATATCCTTTACATCAATCTAGTAATAGTTTTCGCTCAGCGAGGTGTTACTTATTGGTCCTAAAGGGGCAAGGTACACAAATAATTATGAGTACATGTTAATTTTGGTGAAACTCAACGATATAAGTAAGGAGTCCTTTTATGTCGTGGCAAAATCGATAGGTTTACCTAATAAGTTCTTAGACGTACCTATCAACCAAGAGTAGTTTCTAGACTATTAGCAAAAGGCTTTTGCTTACCTAAGATGTTCTAGGATTAAGTCGACAAACTGTGCTTAGTTCTTCAATGATTTTAGGATCTTGGAATCATTTTATTCACACCTGCCGGAACACATAACTTGAATAAAATGCTTAATAAACATTGAATTATGCATGTATGCTAGAATTTAAGTTTATTAAGAGAAACTGTGAATGGTTATTTATTTGTTTATTCTTTTCAATTGTAGTTTTTAATATGGCAAACAACAATTCATTCAACATTCGATCAATTCTCGAAAAGGAGAAGTTGAACGGGAAAAACTTCCTTGACTGGCAAAGGAACTTGCAAATAGTTCTCATGCAGGAAGAAAAGGAGTATGTCCTAGATGAGGCGATGCCCGAAGCTGCAGGCGACGGGGTCACTCAGGCAGCCCTCAATCGTTGGATTTATGCCAACAAGGATGTGAAATGTCTAATGCTCGCCACCATGAGTGCGGATCTGCAGAAAACGTTCATCAACTCAGATGCTTTCACAATCATCAGTGAGTTGAAGAACATGTTCCAAGATCTGGCTCGAGTCGAAAGATTCGAGACTCATAGGCAAATTCTTGAGACCAAGCTTAAGAAAGGCGAGCCCGTAAGTCCACATGTTCTCAAAATGATTGGACTCATTGAGAATATGAGTCGGCTGGATCAGCAATTTTCTCAGGAAATGGCTATAGACACCATCCTCCATTCTCTTCATAGCGGGTATGATCAGTTCAAACTGAACTACAGTATGAATAGTCTGGACAAAAACGCTCACTGAGCTTCACGGTATGCTGAAGACCGCTGAAAAGACGCTCAAAAGTGATAAGCAGGATGTGCTTATGGTGCGTGGGGGCAAGTTCAAGAAATCTGGAAAGAAGAGGAATGCTAAGAAAGGTGGCAACAAGGCCAGCCCAACTAAGAAAACTGGCGCCAAATCTGTAAAGAGGAAGGTCAGTCAACCCACTTCTGAATCCGAATGCTTCTACTGCAAGAAGAAGGGGCATTGGAAGAGAGATTGCTTGAAGCTAAAGGAAGATCAGAAGAACGGAACAGTCGTTCCATCTTCAGGTATTTTCGTTATAGACTGTATACTTGCTAATTCAACTTCTTGGGTATTAGATACAGGTTGTGGCTCACACTTATGTTCCAATCCACAGGGACTAAGAAGAAGTAGAAAGTTAAGCAAGGGTGAAGTCGACCTACGAGTGGGAAATGGAGCACGGATTGCTGCATTAGCTGTAGGAACTTACTATTTGTCGTTGCCCTCCGGGCTAGTTTTGGAACTAGAAGAATGTTTCCATGTTCCAAGTCTTACTAAAAACATCATTTCAGTTTCTTGCTTAGATGCTAAGGGATTTTCCTTTTTAATAAAAGACAATAGTTGTTCGTTTTATTTTAAAGAGATGTTTTATGGATCTGCTAGATTAGTCAATGGACTTTATTTATTAGATCACGACAAAAAAGTATATAACATAAATACCAAAAAGGCCAAAAAGAATGATTCAGATCTCACCTATCTGTGGCATTGTCGATTAGGCCATATAAACTTGAAACGCTTAGAAAGACTTCAAAAGGAAGGAATTCTAGAACCATTTGACTTAGAGGATTATGGTAAATGCGAATCATGTTTACTTGGCAAAATGACAAAGCAACCTTTCTCTAAAGTTGGAGAAAGAGCAAATGAACTATTGGGTTTAATCCATACAGATGTATGTGGACCAATGAGTACAAATGCTAGAGGTGGTTTCAGCTACTTTATCACTTTCACTGATGACTTCAGCAGGTATGGTTATGTCTACCTAATGAAGCATAAGTCTGAATCCTTTGACAAATTCAAGGAATTTCAGAGTGAAGTAGAGAATCAATTAGGCAAGAAGATTAAGGCACTGCGGTCTGATAGAGGCGGTGAATATCTGAGCTATGAATTTGATGACCATCTGAAAGAATGTGGAATTCTATCAGAGTTGACTCCTCCTGGAACACCACAATGGAACGGTGTGTCGGAACGGAGGAACAGAACCTTGCTAGACATGGTCAGGTCAATGATGGGTCAAGCCGAACTTCCATTAGAATTTTGGGGACATGCACTAAATACAGCTGCACTCACTATAAATAGAGCTCCGTCTAAAGCTGTCGAAAAGACTCCATACGAATTATGGTTTGGAAAGCCTCCAAATGTGTCTTTTCTTAAGATTTGGGGATGTGAAGTATACGTCAAACGATTAATTTCAGACAAACTTCATCCAAAATCTGACAAATGTATCCTTGTGGGCTATCCAAAGGAAACAAAGGGGTATTACTTCTACAATACATCTGAGAACAAGGTGTTTGTTGCTCGAGATGGTGTCTTTTTGGAGAAGGATCACATTTCCAAAATGACAAGTGGGAGAAAAGTAGACCTCGAAGAAATTCGAGTCGAACAACAAACTCTAGAGAATGCTCAAGATGACATTCAGGATGAAACTCAGAGATCTTTAGAAGAACCTGGTGAGAATCATGGTCAATCTAGAAATGTTACCCCGCGTAGATCGCAAAGATATAGATCTCAACCGGAAAGGTACTTAGGTATTTTGACGAACGAGAGCTATGACGTTCTATTACTTGAAAGTGATTAACCTGCGACTTACAAACAAGCTATGACGAGCCCTAGCTCCAAGCAATGGCAAGAAGCCATGCAATCTGAATTAGACTCCATGTCTGAAAACCAAGTATGGGATTTGGTCGATTTGCCAGATGGCTACCAAGCCATTGGAAGCAAATGGGTTTTCAAACTGAAAAAGGACAAGGATGGGAAACTTGAAGTTTTCAAAGCTAGATTGGTTGCAAAAGGTTACAAGCAAGTCCACGGTGTGGATTACGATGAAACCTTTTCACCAGTTGCAATGCTAAAGTCTATTCGGATAATGTTAGCAATCGCTGCATATTACGATTACGAAATATGGCAGATGGATGTCAAAACTGCTTTCTTAAACGGCATTTTAACAGAAACTGTGTTTATGACACAGCCTGAAGGTTTTGAGGATCCAAAGAATGCTAAAAAGGTATGCAAGCTAAAGAAGTCAATCTACGGATTGAAGCAGGCATCCAGGAGCTGGAATATACGTTTTGATGAAGCAGTCAGTGACTTTGGTTTCATCAAGAACGCAGACGAATCTTGTGTATACAAGAAGGTCAGTGGGAGCAAAATTGCTTTCCTAGTATTATAAGTCGACGACATATTACTTATCGGAAATGACATTCCTATGTTGAACTCTGTCAAGATTTGGCTTGGGAAATGTTTTTCAATGAAGGATCTAGGAGAAGCACAGTACATATTGGGCATCAAGATTTACAGAGATAGGTCTAAAAGGATGATTGGACTTAGTCAAAGCACTTATATCAATAAGGTGCTTGATAGGTTCAAGATGGCGGACTCCAAGCGAGGCTACCTACCCATGTCTCATGGAATGACTCTAAGCAAGACTCAGTGCCCAAAAACACTTGATGAGCGTAGACGAATGAATGGGATTCCATATGCATCATTGATTGGTTCAATAATGTAACCTATGATATGTACACGCCCGGATGTTGCGTACGCACTCAGTGCTACGAGCAGATACCAGTCAGACCCAGGAGAGGCGCATTGGACTGCTGCCAAGAACATTCTGAAGTACCTGAAAAGGCACAAAGATGACTTCCTGGTCTATGGTGGAGATGATGAATTAATTGTTAAAGGCTATACGGACGCAAGTTTCCAAACTGACAAAGATGATTTCAGATCACAGTCTGGGTTTGTCTTCTGCCTCAACGGAGGAGCAGTAAGCTGGAAAAGTGCTAAGCAAAGCACCATTGCGGATTCTACAACTGAAGCGGAGTACATTGCTGCACATGAAGCAGCAAAGGAAGCTATATGGCTAAGGAAGTTCATAGGTGAACTTGGTGTAGTCCCCTCCATTAAAGGACCAATAGCCCTGTATTGTGACAATAACGGAGCTATTGCACAGGCAAAAGAGCCTAGACACCACCAGAGAGTCAAGCATGTACTTCGTAGATTTCACCTTCTACGAGAGTTCGTTGAAAGAAAAGAAGTCGAGATAAGCAAGATTGGAACTGATGACAACATATCAGATCCATTAACTAAACCTCTGCCGCAAGCGAAGCACAACTCGCACACTGCAGCTATGGGAATCAGGCATATTGGAGAATGGCTTTGATGTCTCTGTTTAATGTTTTAAAGTTTTAGAGTTTAAATCTTTGTAAAACATTATTGGTTAATCATTCACAATAAATGAAAAGAATTCATTTTTCCATTTAATTTGTGGTTTATTAAATGATGAGTCCCTTCAATTTGACGATATATTCAAGATAGACTATCAGGACCAGTCCTGTGACTAAGAAATGTCTATCAAGTGAACTTGAATGTCAAAGGTTGAAAATGGTCCCTAATCGGAGTTTTCTATAAAATTGGACGCATAGAAAACGTTAGACGATTAGAATGCAAGATGACTAGTAGTTCTGTTTCTTGAACTATGTGGACATGGCAATGTCATAATCATTTGCATAGATACTTACTTTGGGAAGACTAGTATCGGACAAGACCTATGAAACTTTACTATAAGAGATGAAAATCTGTCATAAGTAAATTTCATTAAATTATTAGACACTAAATCCTCAATACCTGAGTGATTTGAGATTACTTGTTTGAGAACTGGTTGCTTTGACGTTGACCAACCGTCGCACCGTAAAAGGAGGCTATAAAGGCAACGCTCAGGTAATCACCTATCAAACGAAGTCTAATCTCAAGATCGCAAGATTGGGATTGTCCTCCCATAAATCGGGATGAGATGCTTAAAAGTTGTACAAGGCCACTCGGAGAGCTAGAAACTGTGAAATGCATGGCCGTGCTCGGATGAATCATAGGCTATGATTATCTGTTTATTTGATTAGTTGAACTCTGAAACCGAGGAACACCTCTGGACATAATAAGGATGACAACTCTTACCTTATGTTCAAGAGCAAGCATCGAGCGACAAAGGAATTAGGAAATGCACACTTGTCCCTAAGGACAAGTGGGAGACTGAAGGAAATAATGCCCTTGGTCCAAGTATGCATTCTATGATAAGTCTAATAAATGCGGTTCAGTATTAATTAACAAGTTAATAATTCAGTGAGATCAAGTGAGCTGAATGCCTAGCTAGAGGCCGCTTCAGTTCAAGTGGAATTAATGATATTAATCCACAGCTTACTCTTGACTGAACCCGTAGGGTCACACAAATAGTACGTAAACGGATCAAGTATTTAATGGCATTAAATACTCCATCTATGAATATTCGGAATCGACGGATCTTGGTTTCAGTGGGAGCTGAGATCGTCACAGGCAAGAAATGAATACTCCGGAAACGATGATATTACCGGAAACGGAAATATGGATCGTATCGAAAATATAAATATTATCCAAGTCGTAGATGTTTCCGGAAACGGAAACATGGTACGTATCGGAAAATATTATCGGAAATGGAAATATTGCCAGAATCGGAAATATTGCCGGAAACGGAAATATTGTCAGAATCGGAAATATTATCGGAATCGGAAAATAATTCCGGAAACGGAAATATTAAATATTTGTTCGAAACGGAAATTAATTCCGGAATCGGAAATATTAAATATTGTTCGTATCGGAAATGAATTCCGGAATCGGAAATTTAATCGGAAGCGTATCGTACGAATAAGCATCGGACGAGGCCTGCCGGACGAGGGCCCAGCACGAAGCCAGGCCATCGCCCAGCAAGCCAAGCGCGCCACCCGAACAGCCAAGGCCACGCCAGGCCCAGCGCAAGGCCAGGCCCAGCTGGCCGAGGCAGCGCGCACAGCGCGCGCAGCGCGCGCAGGATCTACGTGGGCTTGTAGCTCGCGTAGGCCTCGCTGCGTGGGCTGCTGCTCGCACGCACGCGCATGGGCGGCCCATCGTGGCTGCCGTGTGTGTGTGCGTGAGTGTTTGTGTTCATGCACGATTCCTAAAACATGCAGAGTTCGGTTAATGATTAAATTCCTAATTCTATTAGATAAATTAATTAATTAGAGTTCTTGTAGGATTCTAGGTTTAATTAATTTGTATCTGAATAGGATTCCAATTCCCTTTCCATACCCCTATAAATATGTGGCCTGGGTTCACAATTTATAACGAGTTTTCAAAGTATTCAAAGTGAGTTTTTGAGAGAAAAATTCAATCACACATCTTGCTCAAAAGTGCCGAAAATTCTAGTACCTTAAGGGCGATTCTAGTTGGTCAATCTTAAGGCGGATCCGGACGTGCTGTGGACTATCTACGGAGGGACGACACTTGGAGTCCTAAAGACTTGTTCTTGTTCGGTTCGGGCGCAGCTAGGGAGGGCACGAAACAAAGAGTATGCATCTAAATTATGCTATATGATTATGTGTAAATAATATGTATTCCTGGGTTAATGGTTGTTTCCGCATGATTTATGTAATATCATATGTATCATACCTAACACACGGGTGGGGCCTATAAATCTCAACTTTCCTTGATTGGTTAATCTTTCAAAGGCTTGTACCAAAGTCAACCCGAGTGGGGCAAACTTTCGGTCTCGGACCCATCTTCCCGGGCTTCTTAGGGCGGGAGTCTCTTCTACAGCATGGACTTCTTGGTCTTGGGATGTGTTACCCCGATTATAGGTGTTGTTTTTATATGTGGGTTTGCTTTGTATGGTTTTGGCGAGGTCGTCCTCGATCTTTATTCCCACATCATAAACTCTTTTGAAAGTGTCAAGTCCCAGGTACCTTAGGTGTTGTCTGTAAGCCGGGTCCAGGTTGTCAATGAATTTTTGGACCAATTCTGTTTTTGGAGGCCTATTGATTAGCTGGGCCGCCTGGTCCCTCCATCTAGCAAAGTAGGTCGTGAAACCCTCATTTTTCTTTTGGAAGAGAACTTCCAGCTCGCGCATGGTGACTTGGAAATCCATGTTCGACGAGTATTGCTTGATGAAGACATTGACAAAGTCTTCCCAAGTGGGGAAGAGCTTAGGGTCCTGGTGATAGTACCATTTGAGCGGCACAGGTTCCAAGGACAAAGGAAAGGCAGGTAAATACATGGACTTGTCCACGCCTTTCAAGTTCATGGCATTCACAAAGCTCAGTAGATGATCACGGGGGTTGTCCGTGGCCTTGAACTTTGGTAAGTGAGATGAACTGAACTTTTCTGGTAGTTTTCCAGGAAAAGGTTCAGGATCGAGGGAGAAGTATTTGCTCCCCATGGTTTGCTGTAGGACCATTTTTTCAATCTTCTTCTCGTTATCGAGGTCATTTATGGCTTGCGCAGCCGCTAAAGCTTCATTTTCCATTTTCAACTGGCCCATAAGTTGGGTCATTTGGACCATCTGGTCTCGCAAATCTTCGATGGACATGTTTGAAGGTGCGAATCGAGGTTGGGGAAGCGGAGATCCTTGAAATGAGGGACGACGGACGGAGCTTGGAGTCACTAAACCTGATGTTGGCGATGTATCTTCGAGACGCACTAACCGTTGATTCCCTGATCGGCACCAAGTGGCAGGACCAGTCCTAGGCATAAGATAAGCTAAAGTTTAGGTTCCCCAAACTTTCAAGCATTACTTAGTCTAGACTTCGACTCTCTCTATTGGTTTTTCACTCTTTCTTTTGTTGGTACACTTTTGGTTTTTTTTTCTTTTGGTCATTCTTTGGATTTTAGAAACACTTGCCCGTGTGACATTCATAGTTGTTAGTATGTTCGGTTTTTTAGTGCCGAGCATTGTCGTCGTAGGAGGCCTAACAACGACGCAAAGAGTTATTAATTTTTTACGAGTCACTTTTAAAATCGAGTGCTTTTCTTACGCCCTCGTAGCAATTCTTTTTACGAACATTTTTTGTGCTACGTATTTTCCTTTTGCGCGGGCACCGAGGCTGCTGCGCCTGACCAGAAGGCCAAGCAGCAACTTCAGCGCCCATCGAGGGGCGTGAGAAATTCTGGCGCCCAGCCAGGGGCGTTGAAAATGCGTCCCTGGCTAATTCTCGTTTTCTGTTTACGTCTACTTTGGTTTATGCAACTTCGATTTTGCGTGCTTGCCTAATAACGTCCTTTACGCGTTGTGCAGCGTTTGTGGGATTCGTTACAGGCCATCCCGAGCGTCGCTTATTTTGTGGCGATCGTTCGGGTTTGCGGAACACGTATTTTGGTATAACTCTTTGGCAAATTAGTCTATGAATGTTTGGGCAATTTTTAAGGTCGTTGGTTTTCTAGGATAGTTTGTCACACACAATCACATATTTCGCTACACATAACTAACATTCATCATGAGGCGATAATAACATGTCATGTGGTTTATGATAGGCTTCTATGGGTAGTTATTTGTGCCTGGCTTGGTACCGCTTCTATCGTAGATCCAACACATACCCCGGTCGAGGTAGTGTCTTCAACAGACGAATTTCGCTCAAGAGGCCAACCCGCAAGTGCAAGCCAAGGGGGCATGCAGGCGAGAGGGACCTAATGAGCGAGCGATTGGGT
Source organism: Spinacia oleracea (assembly GCF_020520425.1). Classification (NCBI taxonomy): domain Eukaryota; kingdom Viridiplantae; phylum Streptophyta; class Magnoliopsida; order Caryophyllales; family Amaranthaceae; genus Spinacia; species Spinacia oleracea. The sequence continues at coordinate 64,279,099 of NC_079492.1, forward strand.
TCGGGATAGGTGTACTACCTGCACAAGTACCGAGTGGGAAACATGCGCGGCGTATGCACCCCCCTATTGGCGAAAAAAGGTATCCTTAGTCCCGACTCCCGAGGGAGTCGAGATTCGTTATGCGGTTCTTCCCGTTCACATTAATATGCTGATTTTCAGGTCGTCCCAACTTGATGGGGAAATAAACGCGGGGTAGGATCGTTTCACCCTTCGGCTATTTTGATTACCTACAAGAAGGAGTATTTCCTTCACTATCCCCAGTGGAGTCGCCACTATGAGGGGGTCGAAAAAGCACGAGGCTAATGCATGACCTCGTCCATCGTGGGTGTGACGCTTCTTTTTTATTCAATCAAGTGTAATTGCATTTCCTGTGAGTTTACACCCAATTGACTAGTAATATAGGAGTCGCCATTCAGTTTTTAACAACAATGAGAAAAACTGACAAAACCCGGTTATCGTGACATAAAGGGAGTGCAATTATGTTTGACCACGACGGCTGTAGGTTCCCTTGTGATCCCTGGTGTGGGGATCTCTCAACATACACCCGCAAGGTAGAGATTGAGGGTTCGGGGGACTGTAACTACCGAGAGGAGTACTTCGCTCGTCGATAACTCCAGAGGCAGGATATCCTTACTAGCTCAGCATAAATAATTGAAGGGACATGCGTTAACTATTAAACTAATCTGAGTTGATTTTAGCAATATGCAACATATAATACTAGATCGATCGCGATTATCTGATTTAAATAGCATTAAGGGACCTAGCATGATAATCCAATTTCCCAAAAATATTATATTTGTTAGGCGTGGTAGAACAATCAGATTTAGTTAGTTTAACAGTTCATAAAAAGGGCGAGGAAAGCAATTAAATCATCGAAAAGGGACACATTACGACGCACCCTTGAGAGGTGCGTCACGGTTCTCAGAAAACTAACCACTTTGACTTTGCTATTTCTCCTTTTTATTTAACAAATCTCAAATTATGGGACAGGATACGTTTGTTCGATTGCGACAGAACGCGTGAACAATTTCGCAGCGTGAGGCTTAGGCTTAGGGGTTTAGAGTCAATACTCAAAATATAATTGTGTGTCGTGTTTTTCACGTCGAATTTGGGGCTGTATTTATAGGGAAGAGTTTGTGGAAAGATAGAATTGCAGAGTTCTAATCCACAAAGAATTAGGAAAAAACACGTACCCAGGTAATTCCAGCGCCCAGGCCTGGGCGCCGAAGATTTTGGTGCCCAGAGCCAGGCGTTAAAAATAGGGTCTGGGCTGTTTTCTTAGTCAGATTCGGATTCCTGACATCCGTAGTGTTTGAAACTTAATCGAGTCTTTTAGTGCGTATCAATTTCATGACGGAATGCGTCTGGGCCCATTACGAACTCTAGGCTCGTTAGGATTTTAATTAATACGTAACTCTTATTTCCGAATCATATTAGGAATAGGATTCTCGCAGTTTTCTATCTCATTTAGGATTTATGTTGGAATGCAACACCTAATTCTGACAGGTTTCTATCTTTTATGACTTGCCACTTTTAGAAGCTACCCTTTACGGCAGTTACTATTTTTAGCAGGTTTCTATAAATAGCAGGTTTCGGGTGAAATGAAAAGGGCAATTAAGATTCGTTATTTTATAGGAGATGCGTTGTCAAGTGGAGATTTACGCTTTCATCATCGAACCTTTCCCTTTCGGGAATGGGGACAAAAGTAGGTGTCTACACACGCACCATCGCACGCCAAGCCTCGACCAGGCCCAGCGCAAGGCCTGGCCCAGCCAAGGCCTGGGGGTGCGCGCGCGAGAACACAGCAGCAATGGGCCGAGCGCTGTGCGCCTAGCGTGGGCCGCAAGGCTTGCGCGGGTGTACGGTGCTCGTGCAATGCTCGTGCGGGAATCCTAAAGCAATCGGGATTCGAAATATGATTAAATCCTAAAACTATTAGATAATGATTATTTAATAGAGTCCTAGCAGGATTCTAATTAAACTAATTAATATCCTAATAGGATTATAATTCCTTTTCCATACCTCTATAAATAAGTGCCTAGGGTCATAATTTATAGACACAATTGAAATATTCAAAGGGTAAGTTTTTGAAACAAAAATCAGCCATACACTTGCAAACACAATAGCCGAAATTCCTAGTAACCTTAAGGGCGATTCTAGTTGGTCTAACTTGAGGCGGATCCGGACGTACTGTGGACTATCTACGGAGGGACGACATTTGGAGTCCTAAAGACTTGTTCTTGTTCGGTTCGGGCGCAGCTAGGGAGGGAACGCTACAAAGTGTATGCTCCTAAATTATGCTAAATCATTATGTGTAAATAATATGTTTCCTGGCATCAAGGTTTTTCCGCATGATTTATGTTTGTCATATGTATCATAACCTATCAGTGGTATCACGAGCCTCTTATTATTTTCATAATCTAAATTGCATAAACATGGTTAAATTTTACAAATTTGCAAGGAATTAAAAGGGGTGATTAATTTTCGTAATTGTTAATTAATTGCAAATTGCGTTTATTTAATTATATGTACGCAGTTTTTCGGCAGTTTCTTCGTTACTCATCCAAATCGAGTGATTTTTGTGTCAATTCCGCATGTAAAAGGCATTCTAAAAATTTGACAAAAACATTATTTTCCGGCCAAACCCAGAATTTCCAAATTCGAAGCCTAACTATGACTTTTCGAAGGTTTTAGTTTTTCGAACGCAAAAGTTTGTAAATTTAAGATGTTAAATTAAATATTTGCGATTCTTGTTGATAAATCTTGAATTTTTGATTGACCTACTGTATATGTTTAACAAGTTTGAATGCCTAGCCTTGTTAATTATGCAATCTAATTTGTAATTATGATTAATTTGTTGAAAATTGGAATAATTTAGAATTAATTTGATTTTCATAATTAATTAATAATTTAATTAGATACCTATGATTAAAAACCACCATAAAAATTGTAAATTTGTGTTAAATTTTAAATTTTTATGACCTAGACTCGAATCCATGTTAATAGGAAATCGATTAATTAATAAATTTTCGATTTTTCGCCCTAAAATTATGAAATTAATATAATTATTAATTTGTCATTAATTTTGAAAATAAATTTTTTTAATTTTTATGCGATTCGCTCATATAACTTGTACGCACAAAGCAATGGACGCTACGTGTTACCCTTAAGGGGTGTTGTATAGTGCGGGCATGCGACGACGAGCAAGGGAGCTCGTCGCCCATGCGGTACGAATGCAGCGAGCAAGGCTATGGTGCACGTGCGAATGCAGCCCTGCCTTGTGTCGTGTGCTATGTACAATGGGCGAGTGGGCAAGGACGAGAGCAAGGCAGGGACAGTTGCATGTGGGCAGCAGGCGAGCTGCGCCACGACGCAACTGCCTCGCGCAACGTGCGAAGCCTCGCGCAACGTGCGAAGCCTCGCGCGCAGCGAGCGCAAGCTCGAGTGCGACGAGCGCTACGCCCAGCGACGAATGCTCGTGCGCAGCGAGCGTTTGGTTGCAAGCTACGAGCACTGCCTCGAGCAGCGAGCGCAAGCTCGCGTGCGTCGAGGGCAAGCGCGCACAGCGAGCCAGAGGCTAACAAACCTCGAGGCCCCTTGCGATGGGGTGCAGCGATGGATGCGACGCAGCACATAGGCTGCGCGCACATGGCCAGCGATGGCTGCGTGCGTGTGGCCTATGGCTGTGCGTTGCGTGGTGATGTTGCGTACCTTGTGTTACGATTAGATCGTTTTGAAAAGAAAAAAAAAATTTAATTTGAAATTTTCAGTTTATGTAATTTTTATTAATTTTAAAATTAATAATTTAAATGTTTTCTTGGATTTTAATTTTGAATATTATAATTATAATAAATTTCATTTATTCTAATTATTTTACTAAAATTAAAATCATGAATTAATTTAAATACGACTGAAAATAAATTAAATAACCGGATTCAATTATAAATTTATATGAGCTGTAAATTTTAATTAAAATTGTATGTTTCCGGTTAGACTAGAAATACATTTTTATGTTTAAAATTAGTAAAGCATATGAATTTATTGGTTTTAGTGGGAGAATTTTTAGTCATAAACTCTTGATTAGGTCTACAAATCCCTTAAGGTTAAACAACTTGATTAGAATTAATAAGGACTGAATAATTGATAGATTATTGGTGCCCTTGATTAATTGCTGCAAATATTTATGTGATGCATAACGTGTTTTACTAACCAGCTATGTGGGCCATTCATGATAATGAATGGGTGAATGGTAGATATTGTATATGTACTGTTTTGCAGGTTATGAAGTGACTAGTATGGCCCAAATAAGATAGAAAATATGGTCTGCGTACCATTAATTTGAATGTAATTGGTCTAAAGTACCAAAATTGTTTTTCAATTCAAATATGGTCTGCGTACCATCAAATAGTTGTAATTAGTTTAATTATAGCTTATCCTATTTGAAGAAAATGGTGCCTCCCACGGAGATTTTCAAGACGGACTTTGAAGTTGAAGCTTCAAGATGAAGTCGGGCCATACTAGATCACATTTATCTTATGCATGTTTTAAGTTATTTATTGCTTTTAAATATGTCTTAAATATGCATGAGATCAAAGCTTGATTATGTTGCATGATTAAGGATTTTAGTTCACTTAAAATCTAACCAATATAGTAAGAGCCTTAAGTTCCAAACTTAAAATTGAGTTAAAAGGTGACATGCCAAAATAACACTTACTTGGATATCCTTTCTTCATCGATCTTAGTAATAGTTTTCCGCCATAGCGAGGTGTTACTTATCGATACTAAAGGGGTAAGGTACACAAATAATTGTGAGTACATGTTAGTTTTGGTGAAACTCAACGATATAAGTAAGGAGTCCTTTTAAGTCGTGGCAAAATCGATAGGTTTACCTAATAAGTTCTTAGACGTACCTATCAACCAAGAGTAGTTTCTAGACTATTAGCAAAAGGCTTTTGCTTACCTAAAAGATTTTAGAATTAAGTCTAAATACATAATGTCCTTAATTCTTTAATGGATTTTAGGATCTTGGAATCATTTTATTCACACCTGCCGGAACACATAACTTGAATAAAATGCTTAATGAACATTGAATTATGCATGTATGCTAGAATTTAAGTTTATTAAGAGAAACTGTGAATGGTTATTTATTTGTTTATTCTTTTCAATTGTAGTTTTAATTATGGCAAACAACAATTCATTCAACATTCGATCAATTCTCGAAAAGGAGAAGTTGAGCGGGAAAAACTTCCTTGACTGGCAAAGGAACTTGCAAATAGTTCTTATGCAGGAAGAAAAGGAGTATGTCCTGGAAGAGGCGATGCCCGAAGCCGCAGGCGAAGGGGTCACTCAGGCAGCCCTCAATCGTTGGATTGATGCCAACAAGGATGTGAAATGTCTAATGCTCGCCACCATGAGTGTAGATCTACAGAAAACGTTCATCAACTCAGATGCTTTCACAGTCATCAGTGAGTTGAAGAACATGTTCCAAGATCTGGCTCGAGTCGAAAGATTCGAGACTCATAGGCAAATTCTTGAGACCAAGCTTAAGAAAGGCGAGCCCGTAAGTCCACATGTTCTCAAAATGATTGGACTCATTGAGAATATGAGTCGGCTGGATCAGGAATTCTCTCAGGAAATGGCTGTAGACACCATCCTCCATTCTCTTCATAACGGGTATGATCAGTTCAAACTGAACTACAATATGAATAGTCTGGACAAAACGCTCACTGAGCTTCACGGTATGCTGAAGACCGCTGAAAAGACGCTCAAAAGTGATAAGCAAGATGTGCTTATGGTGCGTGGGGGCAAGTTCAAGAAATCTGGAAAGAAGAGGAATGCTAAGAAAGGTGGCAAGAAGGCCAGCCCAACTAAGCAAACTGGCGCCAAGTCTGAAAAGAGGAAGGTCAGTCAACCCACTTCTGAATCCGAATGCTTCTACTGCAAGAAGAAGGGGCATTGGAAGAGAGATTGCTTGAAGCTAAAGGAAGATCAGAAGAACAGAACAGTCGTTCCATCTTCAGGTATTTTCGTTATAGACTGTACACTTGTTAATTCAACTTCTTGGGTATTAGATACAGGTTGTGGCTCACACTTATGTTCCAATTCTCAGGGACTAAGAAGAAGTAGAAAGTTAAGCAAGGGTGAAGTCGACCTACGAGTGGGAAATGGAGCACGGATTGCTGCATTAGCTGTAGGAACTTATTATTTGTCGTTGCCCTCTGGTCTAGTTTTGGAACCGGAAGAGTGTTTCCATGTTCCAAGCCTTACTAAAAACATCATTTCAGTTTCTTGCTTAGATGCTAAGGGATTTTCCTTTTTAATAAAAGACAATAGTTGTTCGTTTTATTTTAAAGAGATGTTTTATGGATCTGCTAGATTAGTCAATGGACTTTATTTATTAGATCACGACAAACAAGTTTATAACATAAATACCAAAAGGGCCAAAAAGGATGATTCAGATCTCACCTATCAGTGGCATTGTTGATTAGGCCATATTAACTTGAAACGCATGGAAAAACTTCAAAAGGAAGGAATTCTAGAACCATTTGACTTAGAGGATTATGGTAAGTGCGAATCATGTTTACTTGGCAAAATGACAAAGCAACCTTTCTCTAAAGTTGGAGAAAGAGCAACTGAACTATTGGGTTTAATCCATACAGATGTATGTGGACCAATGAGTACAAATGCTAGGGGTGGTTTCAGCTACTTTATCACTTTCACTGATGACTTCAGTAGATATGGTTTTGTCTACCTAATGAAGCATAAGTCTGAATCCTTTGATAAATTCAAGGAGTTTCAGAGTGAAGTAGAGAATCAATTAGGCAAGAAGATTAAGGCACTGCGGTCTGATAGAGGCAGTGAATATCTGAGCTATGAATTTGATGACCGTCTGAAAGAATGTGGAATTCTATCAGAATTGACTCCTCCTGGAACACCACAATGGAACGGTGTGTCGGAACGGAGGAACAGAACCTTGCTAGACATGGTCGGGTCAATGATGGGTCAGGCCGAACTTCCATTAGAATTTTGGGGTCATGCACTAAACACAGCTGCACTCACTATAAATAGAGCTCCGTCTAAAGCTGTCGAAAAGACTCCATATGAGTTATGCTTTGGAAAGCCTCCAAAAGTGTCTTTTCTTAAGATTTGGAGATGTGAAGTATACGTCAAACGATTAATTTCAGACAAACTTCATCCAAAATCTGAGAAATGTATCCTTGTGGGCTATCCAAAGGAAACAAAGGGGTATTACTTCTACAATACATCTGAGAACAAGGTGTTTGTTGCTCGAGATGGTGTCTTTTTGGAGAAAGATCACATTTCCAAAATGACAAGTGGGAGAAAAGTAGACCTCGAAGAAATTCGAGTCGAACAACAAACTCTAGAGAATGCTCAAGATGACATTCAGGATGAAACTCAGAGATCTTTAGAAGTATCTGGTGAGAATCATGGTCAACCTAGAGATGTAACCCCGCGTAGATCGCAGAGATATAGATCTCAACCGGAAAGGTACTTAGGTATTTTGACGAACGAGAGCTATGAAGTTCTATTACTTGAAAGTGATGAACCTGCGACTTACAAACAAGCTATGACGAGCCCTAGCTCCAAGCAATGGCAAGAAGCCATGCAATCTGAATTAGACTCCATGTCAGAAAACCAAGTATGGGATTTGGTCGATTTGCCAGATGGCTACCAAGCCGTTGGAAGCAAATGGGTTTTCAAACTGAAAAAGGACAAGGATGGGAAACTTGAAGTTTTCAAAGCTAGATTGGTTGCAAAAGGTTACAGGCAAGTCCACGGTGTGGATTACGATGAAACCTTTTCACCAGTTACAATGCTAAAGTCTATTCGGATAATGTTAGCAATCGCTGCATATTACGATTACGAAATATGGGAGATGGCTGTCAAAACCGCTTTCTTAAACGGCGTTTTAACAGAAACTGTGTTTATGACACAGCCTGAAGGTTTTGAGGATCCAAAGAATGCTAAAAAGGTATGAAAGCTAAAGAAATCAATCTACGGATTGAAACAGGCATTCAGGAGCTGGAATATACGTTTTGATGAAGCAGTCAGTGACTTTGGTTTCATCAAGAACGCAGACGAATCTTGTGTATACAAGAAGGTCAGTGGGAGAAAAATTGCTTTCCTAGTATTATATGTCGATGACATATTACTTATCGGAAATGACATTCCTATGTTGAAATCTGTCAAGATTTAGCTTGGGAAATGTTTTTCGATGAAGGATCTAGGAGAATCACAGTACATATTGGGCATCAAGATTTACAGAGTAGATCTAAAAAGATGATTGGACTTAGTCAAAGCACTTGTATCAATAAGGTGCTTGATAGGTTCAAGATGGCAGACTCCAAGCGAGACTACCTACCCATGTCTCATGGAATAACTCTAAGCAAGACTCAGTGCCCAAAAACACTTGATGAGCGTAGACGAATGAATGGGATTCCGTATGCATCATTGATTGGTTCAATTATGTATGCTATGATATGTACACGCCCGGATGTTGCGTACGCACTTAGTGCTACAAGCAGATACCAGTCAGACCCAGGAGAGGCACATTGGACTGCTGCCAAGAACATTCTGAAGTACCTGAAAAGGCACAAAGATGACTTCCTGGTCTATGGTGGAGATGATGAATTAATTGTTAAAGGCTATACGAACGCAAGTTTCCAAACCGACAAAGATGATTTCAGATCACAGTCTGGGTTTGTCTTCTGCCTCAACGGAGGTGCAGTAAGCTGGAAAAGTGCTAAGCAAAGCACCATTGCGGATTCTACAACTGAAGCGTAGTACATTGCTGCACATGAAGCAGCAAAGGAAGCTATATGGCTAAGGAAGTTCATAGGTGAACTTGGTGTAGTCCCCTCCATTAAACGACCAATAGCCCTGTATTGTGATAATAACGGAGCTATTGCACATGCAAAGGAGCCTAGACACCACCAAAGAGTCAAGCATGTACTTCGTAGATTTCACCTTCTACGAGAGTTCGTTGAAAGAAAAGAAGTCGAGCTAAGCAAGATTGGAACTAATGACAACATATCAGATCCATTGACTAAACCTCTGCCGCAGGCGAAGCACAACTCGCACACTGCAGCTATGGGAATCAAGCATATTGGAGAATGGCTTTGATGTCCTTATTTAATGTTTTAAAGTTTTAGAGTTTAAATCCTTGTAAAACATTATTGGTTAATCATTCACAATAAATGAATAGAATTCATTTTTCCATTTAATTTGTGGTTTATTAAATGATGAGTCCCTTCAATTTGACGATATATTCAAGATAGACTGTCAGGACCAGTCCTGTGACTAAGAAATGTCTATCAAGTGAACTTGAATGTCAAAGGTTGAAAATGGTCCCTGGTCGGAGTTTTCTATAAAATTGGACGCATAGAAAACGTTAGACGACTAGAATGCAAGATGACTAGTAGTTCTGTTTCTTGAACTATGTGGACATGGCAATGTCATAATCATTTGCATAGATACTTACTTTGAGAAGACTAGTATCGGACAGACCTATGAAACTTTATGTAAGAGATGAAAATCTTTCATAAGTAAATTTCATTAAAATTATTAGACACTAAATCCTCAATACCTGAGTGATTTGAGATTACTTGTTTGAGAACTGGTTACTTTGACGTTGACCAACCGTCGCACCGTAAAAGGAGGCTATAAAGGCAACGCTCAGGTAATCACCTATCAAACGAAGTCTAATCTCAAGATCGCAAGATTGGGATTGTCCTCCCATAAATCGGGATGAGATGCTTAAAAGTTGTACAAGGCCACTCGGAGAGCTAGAAACTGTGAAATGCATGGCCGTGCTCGGATGAATCATAGGCTATGATTATCTGTTTATTTGATCAGTTAAACTCTTAAACCGAGAAACACCTCTGGACATAATAAGGATGACAACTCTTACCTTATGTTCAAGATCAAGCATCGAGCGACAAAGGAATTAGGAAATGCACACTTGTCCCTAAGGACAAGTGGGAGACTGAAGGAAATAATGCCTTTGGTCCAAGTATGCATTCAATGTTAAGTCTAATAAATGCGGTTCAGTATTAATTAACAAGTTAATAATTCAGTGAGATCAAGTGAGCTGAATGCCTAGCTAGAGGCCGCTTCAGTTCAAGTGGAATTAATGATATTAATCCACAGCTTACTCTTGACTGAACCGTAGGGTCACACAAATAGTACGTAAACGGATCAAGTATTTAATGGCATTAAATACTCCATTTATGGATATTCGGAATCGACGGATCTTGGTTTCAGTGGGAGTTGAGATCGTCACAAGCAAGAAATGAATACTCCGGAAACGATGATATTGCCGGAAACGGAAATATGGATCGCATCGGAAATATAAATATTATCCAAGTCGTAGATGTTGCCGGAAACGGAAACATGGTACGTATCGGAAAATATTATCGGAAATGGAAATATTGCCAGAATCGTAAATATTGCCGGAATCGGAAATATTATCGAAATCGGAAAATAATTCCGGAAACGGAAATATTAAATATTTGTTCGAAACGGAAATTGATTCCGGAATCGGAAATATTAAATATTGTTTGTAACGGAAATTAATTCCGGAATCGGGAATTTAATCGGAAGTGTATCGTACGAATGAGCATCGGACGAGGCCCGCTAGACGAAGGCCCAGCACGAAGCCAGGCCATCGCCCAGCGAGCCACACGCACCATCGCACGCCAAGCCTCGACCAGGCCCAGCACAAGGCCAGGCCCAGCCAAGGCCTCGGGGCGCGCGCGCGAGAACACATCAGCAATGGGCCGAGCGCTGTGCGCCTAGCGTGGGCCGCAAGGCTTGCGCGGGTGTACGGTGCTCGTGCAATGCTCGTGCGGGAATCCTAAAGCAATCGGGATTCGAATTATGATTAAATCCTAAAACTATTAGATAATGATTATTTAATAGATTCCTAGCAGGATTCTAATTAAACTAATTAATATCCTAATAGGATTATAATTCCTTTTCCATACCTCTATAAATAAGTGCCTAGGGTCATAATTTATAGACACAATTGAAGTATTCAAAGGGTAAGCTTTTGAAACAAAAATCAGCCATACACTTGCAAACACAATAGCCGAAATTCCTAGTAACCTTAAGGGCGATTCTAGTTGGTCTAACTTGAGGCGGATCCGGACGTACTGTGGACTATCTACGGAGGGACGACATTTGGAGTCCTAAAGACTTGTTCTTGTTCGGTTCGGGCGCAGCTAGGGAGGGCACGCTACAAAGTGTATGCTCCTAAATTATGCTAAATGATTATGTGTAAAGAATATGTTTCCTGGCATCAAGGTTTTTCCGCATGATTTATGTTTGTCATATGTATCATAACCTATCAATGGGATGTAACAGTACATACTCAAGTCCATTGAGTCTGACTATTTCAACTAGCTTAGCCTCCCATTCAAGAAAATTTGTTAGGTTCAGCTTGACCATAAGCTCATAACCCTTGATGATGTTTTGATTGTTGTTTGCCATAGTAAAACTACAATTGAAAAGAATAAACAAATAAATAATCATTCACAGTTTCTCTTAATAAACTTAAATTCTAGCATGCATGCATAATTTAATGTTCATTAAGAATTTTATTCAAGTTATGTGTTCCGACAGGTGTGAATAAAATCATTCCAAGATCCTAAAACCCATTGAAGAATTAAGCACATTATGTATTTAGACTCAATTCTAAAATATTTTAGGTAACCAAAAGCCTTTTGCTAATAGTCTAGAAACTATTCTTGGTTGATAGGTACGTCTAAGAACTTATTAGGTAAATCTATCGATTTTGCCACGACATAAAAGGACTCCTTACTTATATCGTTGAGTTTCACCAAAACTAACATGTACTCACAATTATTTGTGTACCTTACCCCTTTAGTATCGATAAGTAACACCTCGCTATGGCAGAAAACTATTACTAAGATCGATGAAAAAAGGATATCCAAGTAAGTGTTATTTTGGCATGGCACCTTTTAACTCAATTTTTAAGTTTGGAACTTAAGGCTCTTACTATGTTGGTTAGATTTTAAGTGAACTAAAATCCTTAATCATGCAACATAATCAAGCTTCGATCTCATGCATATTTAAGACATATTTAAAAGCAATAAATAACTTAAAACATGCATAAGATAAATGTGATCTAGTATGGCCCGACTTCATCTTGAAGCTTCAACTTCAAAGTCCGTCTTGAAAATCTCCGTGGGAGGCGTCATTTTCTTCAAATAGGATAAGCTATAATTAAACTAATTACAACTATTTGATGGTACGCATACCATATTTGAATTGAAAAACAAATTTGGTGCTTTAGACCAATTACATTCAAATTAATGGTACGCAGACCATATTTTCTATCTTATTTGGGCCATACTAGTCACTTCATAACCTGCAAAACAGTACATATACAATATATACCATTCACCCATTCATTATCATGAACGGCCCACATAGCTGGTTAGTAAAACACGTTATGCATCACATAAATATTTGCAGCAATTAATCAAGGGCACCAATAATCTACCAATTATTCAGTCCTTATTAATTCTAATCAACTTGTTTAACCTTAAAGGATCTGTAGACCTAATCAAGATTTTATGACTAAAATTTCTCCCACTTAAACCAATAAATTCATATGCTTTACTAATTTTAAACATAAAAATGTATTTCTAGTCTAACCGGAAACATACAAATTTAATTAAAATTTAAAGCTCATATAAATTTATAATTGAATCCACTTATTTAATTTATTTTCAGTCGAATTTAAATTAATTCAAGGTTTTTAATTTTAGTAAAATAATTAGAATAAATTAAAATTTATAATAATTATAATATTCAAAATTAAAATCCAAGAAAACAATTTAAATTATTAATTTTAAAATTAATTAAAATTACTCGAACTGAAATCTCAAATTAAAATTTAAAACGATTTAATCGTAACTCAAGGTACGCACATCACCATGCAACGCACAGCCATAGGCCACACGCACACGCAGCCATCGCTGGCCACGATGCGCGCAGCCTCTGTGCTGTGTCGCGTCTGCTGCTGCTCACCCTCGCAAGGCACCGCTCGCTGCACGCGAGCCAGCGCTCGCTGCGCGAGGCTTCGCTCGTTGGCGCGAGGCAGTGCGCGCTGTGGCGCAGCTCGCTTGCTGCCCACACGCGACTGCTCGCTTACCTTGCCCCTCGCCCACGCCCATCGCATAGCACACACGGCCAGCTCCTTTGCTTCACGCGCGCGCTACGCTATGTTGCTCGCTGCATTCGTACCGCACGGGCGACGAGCTCCCTTGCTCGTCGTCTCGTGCCCGCACTATACAACACCCCTTAAGGGTAACACGTAGCTTCCCTTGCTTTGTGCGTGCAACATTCATGAGCGTTTTCATAAAATTTAAAATTTTTAATTTAAAATTAATGACAAACTAATAAATCATATTAATTTCATTATTTTAGGGCCAAAAATCGAAAATTTATTAATTAATTAATTTCCGATTAACATGGATTCAAATCTAGGTCATAAAAAATTAAAATTTAACATAAATTAACAATTTTTATGGTGGATTTTAATCATGGATACCTAATTAAATTATTAATTAATTATGAAAATCAAATCAATTCTAAATTATTCAAATTTCAACAAATTAATCATAATTACAAATTAGGTTGTATAATTAACAAGTCTAGGCATTCATAATTGTTAAACATATACTGTAGGTCAATCAAAAACTCAAGATTTATCAACAAGAATCGCAAATATTCAATTTAACATCTTAAATTTACAAACTTTTGCGTTCGAAAAACTAAAACCTCCGAAAAGTTATAGTTAGGCTTCGAATTTGGGAATTCTGGGTTCGGCCGGAAAACACTGTTTTTGTCAAAATTTTAGAATGCCTTTTACATGCGGAATTGACACAAAAATCACTCGATTTGGATGAGTAACGAAGAAACTGCCGAAAAACTGCGTACATATAATTAAATAAACGCAATTTGCAATTAATTACGAAAATTAATCACCTCTTTAATTCTTTGCAAATTTGTAAAATTTAACAATGTTCATGCAATTTAGATTATGAAAATAATAAGAGGCTCGTGATACCACTGTTAGGTTATGATACATATGAATAAACATAAATCATGCGGAAAAACCATAAAGCCAGGAAACATATTATTACACATAATCATTTAGCATAATTCAGATGCATACACTTTGTAGCGTGCCCTCCCTAGCTGCGCCCGAACCGAACAAGAACAAGTCTTTAGGACTCCAAGTGTCGTCCCTCCGTAGATAGTCCATAGTACGTCCGGATCCGCCTTAAGCTTGACCAACTAGAATAGCCCTTAAGGTTACTAGGATTTTCGGTTATTTGGGTTGCAAGTGTTTGGCTGGTTTTTGCTTAAAAATCTTACCTTTGAATATTTCAAAATCGTTTGTTAAATATGTGACCCTAGGCCCTTATTTATAGAGTTTATGGAAAGGAATTATAATCCTACTAGGATATGGATTTATTAATTAGAATCCTATTAGAACTCTAAATAATAAATTTAATCTTTTAGGATTAGGATTTAATCAATTCACGAATTCCGATAGGATTAGGATTCGTTACGAACACGAGCACACACACACACGCATGCACGCCCGCACGCAGGCCTTGCGGCCCACGCCGAGCGCACAGCGCATGCGGCCTCGCAGCCCATCAGCTTCGTGCGCGCCCGCCAATGCTTGGCTGGGCCTGGCCTTGCGCTGGGCCTGGTCGAGCACTTGGCGTGTGGCTTGCTGGGCGTTGGCCTGGCCTTGTGCTGGGCCTTCGTCTAGCAAGCCTCGTCCGATGCTAATTCGTACGATACGCTTTCCGATTAAATTCTCGAATCCGGAATTCATTTCCGATACGAACAATATTTAATATTTTCGATTCCAGAATTAATTTCCGTTTCGAACAAATATTTAATATTTCCGTTTCCGGAATTATTTTCCGATTCCGATAATATTTCCGATTCTGACAATATTTCCGTTTCCGGCAATATTTCCGATTTCGGCAATATTTACATTTCCATTAATATTTTCCGATACGTACCATGTTTCCGTTTCCGGCAACATCTACGACTTGGATAATATTTATATTTCCGATACGATCCATATTTCCGTTTCCGGCAATATCATCGTTTCCGGAGTATTCATTTTCTTGCCTTTGACGATCTTAGCTTCCACTGAAACCAAGATCCGTCGATTCCGAATATCCATAGATGGAGTATTTAATGCCATTAAATACTTGATCCGTTTACGTACTATTTGTATGACCCTACGGGTTCAGTCAAGAGTAAGCTGTGGATTATTTTTATTAATTCCACTTGAACTGAAGCGGCCTCTAGCTAGGCACTCAGCTCACTTGATCTCACTGAATTATTAACTTGTTAATTAATACTGAACCGCATTTATTAGACTTATCATTTAATGCATACTTGGACCAAGGGCATTATTTCCTTCAGCCATAGGACCTTTTGGGCCCATTCCAAGTAGTACTTATATGTGTGACCTTATAGGATTAATATATTTTAGTTGTAGGTCCAATCAATATTGTCTTACTAATCACATTTATTCTCTAGCAAGCAAATATGATTACTAAAATAATTAACTTATTATCTTCATAATTAATTCCTATTTATATTTAGTAATTGCCGGAAATGTCTAAGGACATCATTCCTTCAATCTCCCACTTGTCCGAAGACAAGAACGCAATGCTAAATTCCTTAAGTCTCTTAATGCCAAAATTTGATAACACACTGTTATTCTCAAATTCTAGTTTCTTTATCGCCGAGTTCAAACTGTTCAAATAAAGATTAACATTTTAATCCAATTCCGCATGGCCATGCAATTTTCAGTTCTCGCTCATCAAGAGGCCCAGACACCATTCCTATCAAATAGGAGGACTTATTCACTCTTGTATGACCATAACTCCCACTCAATTCTTAGCCCACCTGATCACTGCCTTTATAACCTCCTTTTACAACGCGGCGTTTAACAGCGTCAAGGTTAAACTAATTGTCTCGTGGTTATTAAGACATACTCATACTCATGTCTAAGGAATCCACTAAATATAGAAGTTTGATTATACTTTTAGAATCTAGTTAGGTCAAGTCTCAATGCATCAAGTATACATCCATATAACCAATTAGACATCCCTATGTCTCCATAGCCCATGGAACTGCACTATCAATTAATTACATGCTAGTCTTCACATAAATCACTTATGTCCAATTTAGTGATTTAGACTAGGGACTTAATAAGTTGTGATTTCAGTTCACTTTATAGGGTTCCATTATCAAAACGTTTTCGATAATCCTATTTGAAAACACAAGTTATTTGGACATTTTATTTAATACTAAACCAAACAATTAAATAAGAATGAACTTTTATTGATAAACATTCAAAGCATAATAAATGTCTTTACAATTGTAAACATGAAATAAACAACCTAAAGCCATTCTCCCATATGCCTAAGCCCCATAGACCTAGTATGACTCTCATGCTTAGGTTGAGCAAGCGGTTTAGTCAAAGGATCAGCCACGTTATCCTCAGTATGAACCTTGCTTACTTTCACATCCCCTCTTTCAACGACCTCTCGAATAAGATGGAATCTCCTGAGCACATGTTTGGATTTTTGGTGCGATCTGGGTTCCTTGGACTGAGAAATGGAACCATTGTTGTCACAATACAACTCAATGCCATTTTCAATGCTAGGAACTACACCAAGTTCACTAATGAACTTTTTTATCCAAACAGCTTCTTTTGCTGCATCCACTTGCTGCAATATACTCAGCCTCTGTTGTAGAATCTGCGATGGTACTCTGCTTAGAACTCTTCCAGCTCACAGCCCCTCCATTAAGACAAAATATGAAACCAGATTGTGATCGGAAATCATCTTTGTCACCCTGGAAGCTTGCATCGGTGTGTCCAGTGGCAACCAACTCATTATCTCCACCGTAGACCAAGAAATTATCCTTAGTCCTTCTTAAGTAATTAAGGATATTCTTTGCTGCCATCTAGTGCGCCTCTCCTGGGTTTGACTGGTATCTGCTGCACATACTCAAAGCATATGCAACATCCGGTCGAGTGCATACCGTGGCATACATAATGGACCCTACTGCAGAGGCATAAGGAACATTACTCATGCGCTTGACCTCATTAGGTGTCGAAGGACACTGAGTCTTGCCAAGTGAAATGTCATGTTTCATGGGAATGAAACCTCTTTTGGAGTTTTCCAGCTTGAACCTTGCAAGAACCTTAACAATATAAGTCTCTTGGCTAAGTCCAATCAGCCTTTTGGATCTATCTCTATGGATCCTTATTCCCAAGATGTACTCAGCTTCTACTAGGTCTTTCATGGAGAATCAACTTTTAAGCCATTCCTTGACTGATTCAAGCATGGTCTTGTCGTTTCCTATGAGTAGTATGTCATCCACATACAAGACCAGGAAAGAAATACTACTCCCACTCAACTTCTTGTATATACAAGATTCCTCTTCATTTCTGAGGAAGCCAAAAGATTTGACTGCCTCATCAAATCTGAGGTTCCAACTCCGGGATGCTTGCTTAAGTCCATAAATGGACTTCTTAAGCTTGCAAACTTTTCTTGGACTGTTTGGATCTTCAAAACCTTGTGGTTGTGTCATGTACACATCCTCTTTCAAGAACCCATTCAAGAAAGCGGTTTTGACGTCCATCTGCCAGATCTCATAGTCATGAAAGGCAGCAATCGCAAGAATTATCCTAATGGATTTCAGCATGACTACTGGTGAGAAGGTTTCATCATAGTCAATACCATGAATTTGTCTAAAACCTTTTGCCACTAGTATTGCTTTAAAGACATCAATGTTTCCATCTTTGTCCTTTTTCAGTTTGAAAATCCATTTGCAACCTATGGGTTTAACCCCATCAGGCAAAGCAACCAAGTCCCATACTTGATTTTCAAACATCCAATCCATTTCGGATCTCATGGCTTCAAGCCATTTCTCAGAGTCTTGACTCGTCAAAGCATTTGTGTAGCTAGTAGGTTCCTCATGTTCTAAAATCTCTATTTCAGAACTTTCAGTCAAAAGGAAATCAATATCTCTTTGACGGAATGACGGTCCTACTAGACCTACGTTGGGGAACAACAGGAGAAGTTTCCACCTCATTAGGTTGAGTGACTTCGCATGGGTTATCTCCAAGTGGGACGGTAGAAGGCGCGTGAATGGAATGCACCGCCTCCTGAGCATTTTCATGTTGGGTCTTCTTTGACGAGGTGTGAACCTCATCCATTTGTTGCTCATCTCGAATTTCTTCGAGATATACATTACCCCCACTTATTTTTCTGGAAATAAACTCCTTTTCCAGAAAGACACCATCGCGAGCAACAAACACTTTGTTTTCGCTTTGGTTGTAGAAGTAGTATCCCTTAGTCTGTTTTGGGTAACCCACAAAAAAACATTTATCAGACTTGGGTGAAAGCTTATCAGATAGTAAACGTTTTACATAAACTTGACAACCCCATGTTCTTAGAAAAGACAATTTTGGAACTTTTCCAGTCCACATCTCATATGGCGTCTTCTCTACTGCTTTGGACGGTGCTCTGTTGAGTGTGAATGCCGCTGTTTCAAACGCAAATCCCCAAAATGAGGCAGGAAGGTTAGCAAGACTCATCATGGACCGAACCATATCTAATAGAGTTCGATTCCTTCTTTCGGAAACCCCATTCAGCTGTGGTGTCCCTGGTGGAGTCAATTGCGAAAGTATGCCACAATCTTTCAAATGATCATCAAACTCTTGAGATAAATATTCACCACCACAATCGGATCGTAATGCTTTAATTTTCTTTCCAAGTTGGTTTTGTACTTCATTTTGAAATTACTTGAACTTTTCAAAGGATTCCGACTTATGCCGCATGAGGTAAACATACCCAAATCTGCTTACATCATCAGTAAAAGTAATGAAATACCCGTACCCTCCCCTAGCCAAAGTACTCATAGGTCCGCACACATCAGTATGTATGAGGGCTAAAAGATCATTGGCCCTTTCACTTGAGCCTGTGAAAGAAGACTTTGTCATTTTCCCCATTAAGCAAAACTCACATACTTCAAATGATTCAAAATCAAATGATTTGAGAATTCCATCCTTATGAAGTTTCTCTATGCGCTTTGAGCTTATATGGCCTAATCGACAATGCCATAGGTAAGTAGGGTTCAAATCATTTGGTTTGTGTTTTTTGTTTTCTATGTGATAGATATGATTTTATAAGTCTAGTACATATAAACCATTTGATAATTTAGCAGAGACATAGAACATACCATTCAAATATGCTGAACAACAATTATTCATAATTTGAAATGAAAAACCTTCCGAATCCAAAATTGGAATAGAAATTATGTTCTTGGTAATAACTGGAACGTAATAACAATTATAAAGTTCTAATCTTAAACCAGAAGGTAAACTATAATCTCCTACAGCTAAAGCAACAACTCTTGCTCCTTTGCTCAAGCTCCTACTTCTTTTTAGTCCCTGCACATTACCAATAATGTGAGATCCACAAGCGGTATCAAATACCCAAGACGCAGTTGTATAGATACCTGAAGTTGAAGCACCAGTCTTCTTATCCTCCAGATACTTGTGGCAGTTCCTCTTCCAATGACCAATCTTGTGGCAGTGGTAGCACTCATGTTGAGCAGCTACCTTAGCCTTAGGATTGGCCTTTGGCTTGGTTGAAGAGTTCTCATTGGCAACCACCTTGCCCTTGTTCTTCTTCATGGGAGCCCCCTTCTTCTTGAATTGCTTACCTTTACTAACCATTAGAACATCCTTATGTTTAGGTTTACTTGGTAAGTTTCTCTCAGCCTGAATCAGCGAACCATGCAACTCTTGCAGGGTAGCCTCCCCTCCTTGCATGTAGAAAAAAAATTCAGAAAATTCCTTGCATTCAAAAAATTCAGAAAAATAACAATTATTTTCCGAAAAATTCGAAATAAATTACCAGGCTGATCTATTGAATTTTCTTAACAAATAAAATCAAGAATTTTAATTTTTATCCTTAAATTTTATGATTAGTCGAATTAAACATAAAAATTAACCAAATTCAATAATTAATATACAAAAATTCCGAAAATTAGTTAAAAAATTACCAAAAATTTTTGGCTTTCGTATAAAAAATAGGAGATGATCAGTAGATTTATTTAACAAATTAAAATTAAATCTTTAATTTTTAACAAATTATTTTCATGATTAATCTTATTAACCAATAAATAATTTAAAATCTGACGTATTTAATTTTAAAAAATTCGAAAATTTTTGTGTGACATCAACTGTTAATATCGGCCTTAGGTTAAAATTTTCGGAATTTTATAAATTTATTTTGAGCAAAAATTATATAAATCACGATTTATTAATTCCAATCAATTAATATCATATATTAATTTTGCAAATTCAAGCCATAAATAAATCTTCCCTTAATTGAATCAAAATAATAATGTTGCATACAATTATGATCATAAAATATTATGCAAGAAGCTAAAACTGATACCACTGTAGGATAATATAGATGCATAAAGCGGAATTTCAGGAAACAATTTCTTAACATCTATCACAGGATCACATGCATAACAATAGTATAGATCAGATTAAGACGAAAGAATAATCACCTTTGTAGCGTGTTCTCCCGTTCGTATGCAAGCTTCGAAGATATTAGAGCCCCACTTGTTGCTCATCTACTTAGTCCACAAGCACCAATTGAATCCCACGTATGCTAGTACGGAAGAGAACGATCAAATCAATCTCTTGCTTTGATAGGGAAGAACGGCGTTTCAGAGAGTGAGAGTTAGGGTTTTGTGTTTTCCTTTTTGTCAGATACTGAACGAACGTTTTTTCTGAATCCCTGACATTATAACTATTATAATGTTAGGGCTTTTAGGTTAACACAAAGCCCAACCTTATTTCTCTTAGCAGGCCGGTTGCCATAGGACCTTTTGGGCCCATTCCAATTAGTACTTATATGTGTGACCTTATAGGATTAATATATTTTAGTTGTAGGTCCAATCAGTATTGTCCATTAATTTCTATTTATATTTAGTAATTGCCGAAAATGTCTAAGGACATAATTCCTTCAGTATTAGGATAGTTTATTGACCGTTAATCGTTGTATATATATTCATGGCCATTGCCCAAACAAAACCATGAAAGAATTGCAGTAAAATACAGTAGAAAGTAAAGTTTAAAACACAAGGAAAGAAGGTAAAGAATAATGAACATACCAAATTCACAACTTCTTTCAAAATCGCTTCAGTAGTTTTTGAGTCACCCATCTTACCCTTTTCTGCAAATTTTTATCAGCAAACGAAAGATGAATAGTCTAGAAATTATTTCATATAGACTGAAACCTTAATTCTGGAAAGAGAAAATGAGCAAAAAATGGTAATGGGCTCGAAATTACACATACACTTTACTTTGCTAACTTCATTGTCAGTATACGATTCGTTTGCCTTTCTTTTGGTGGAGAATGTGTTGATTTTTCCTTTATGTGAAGAAGGCAACGAGGGAAAAGTAGAGCTTGGTATTTGTGGTAGTGTCAGGAAAAATGGAAATTTGAAGAAGATCGTGGGGGCGTTGTACCTGACTGATACACTTTCTCTCTCCTCTCCTTCTTTCTGTTTTTGCGATTATTTGTTTGTAGATTAGTTTTTTGATTTTATCAGATTAATGTTGTTTAAAACGGTTTTGGAGGGATTATGATTGTTTTTTTAATGTTTTTAGCGGGAGTGTACAGCATTGTTCCATTTGGGTTTTGGAGGCATCACATAACCTAGTGACTTTTTTTATTATTATACTAGTATGTGCCCGTGCATTTGCACGAGAAATTATTAGTAGAAAAATTTGAATTAGGCGTTTTGAAAAATACCAACAACTAAAAATTTGATGTACATAATATTTCAAAACTATAAATCAAGATATTATGTGTAATTCTTTCTTATCTAAATAATACTCCAATGTAGGTTATATGTACTACCTCCGTTTTAGTTACTGATATTTACACTTTTCGTTTTAGTCTGTTTCATAATGTTCTTTACGTAGTGTTTCATTGACAAGAAACTTTACTATCTTACCCCTCGTACCCAAAACATTTGATATCACTTTTCACTCACTTTATATCATTGTATTCATTTTTTCTTACATCTACCCACCTTTTTCCACTTCCCCGCTTATTTTATCTATATTTGTTTATATTCACCCACTTTTTTACACTCTTCTTTTTGTCTTAATATTTGTGCAAATAGTAATTTCATCAACTGAGTTGAGACTTGTGATGATACAATAAAGCAACTTTAAACACTGCATTTTTACCCAAATCATTGCAAATTTAGATATACAACTATTATTTTGATTTAAAAAAAAGTAAGAATTACTGTATATAAGATTAATAAATGAATTGTTTACCTCAAAAAGAAAGAATAAATGAAGTGTATTTTTTTAGACGAACTTTAAACAATAAACAACATATGAATACTCCATAAAGAGCACCGTATAATCTAGTGGTTTCCAGCATTCCCATTTCATATAACAATAACATACTCGTAAGCCGTAATCAACTTCACGTTCTCTCATTACACATTTACACGAACCTTGAATCATGACATACGAATACAATCTGATGGAACTAATTCAAACCGAGCACATAAAATCGTGTGGTTTCCAGAATTCCATAGCTTGTCATAAAACAATAACATGCGCAGAACCAACTATGGAACCAAAAACCATAAAATCACCAATCAATTTTACTCATTTTGTATGCAATTAATTATTGCAAAATAATTTACAATACAAAACCAATCCACTAAAAAACAAAAATAAAGGAAAATGTTGTATACCTTAACTTTCTTGTTGATCCAAACTTCCAAAAGCATGCCAGTTCCAACTCCAGCAATAATGAAGGAGCCGTAAAATCCAATTGCAGCTGGTAAAGATTTCCAAGGAAGGAAGTAATATTCTGGGATTTGCCTGAATTTGTTATGAAGACGCTTTTTCACAGCTGGTTCTCTATTTTCCACCGTATCAGTGGCACTACTCATTCACTTCCAGTATATTTTTCCCAATGGATCTTTCGCCTCGTCTGCCATGTCTCGAGACTCTGGAATCCGGTTTCTGGCAAAAAAAAATGATAAAAAGTGCATCGAGTATTTATGATCATTTGTTTGCCAATACAGAGCAACTATATTCATTAAAAAAGAACTATAGCCAATTAGCCATAGATCATCACCCGCTTATAACACATATTGCATTAATATAGATGATCAGTATGCATGTCAATCAATTAGTTAACATTGTTGTATTGCAATATACCTCGTAGCAGCGGCGTAGAAGATCGACATATATATAACAATCTTTCCTTACCGCAAATGCAAGCATCTTACTATCGTAGTATCAGTGCTAGAATTCATTGATGGTGCTTGGTAATTTTAGGCGAGAAGACACGATCTTGAATAATACAGTGGTTGGAGTTGGTTACGACGGCAGTTCGAAGTTTGGTTGGGCGAGGCGGTGAAAGGAAAGTCGGTTTATATTTTTCATGGAGAGAATGATAAAAGAAATAGTTTTCTATTTTATTTTTTTAGGGGAGTTATTTGTGAATGGTGGGACAGTTGATTGATCAGTTAAATTTGATTTTGAAGTATTTGAAACTTGAAATATATAGAGATATAGGGAATATGGCGGGATTGCACAGAATTCCTAGATTGGGGTTTTTGAGGTCTCACAATAGCCAATGACTTTATTATTATCTCTATTATTATTATTATTACTATTACTATTACTATTACTATTACTATTATTACTATTATATATATCTCTATTATATAAGCCAACTCCTGAGGGCATTATAGTAACTTAACTTTTCGTGTCCACTTGCAAAAAGACAATAATACCCTCATTATGTTGTTTATCGGGCTTGCTGAGCATTCATTTCTAGGGTTAAGATTCGTTTATCCATCTCTCTCCTCTCACCTGCCTCTCTCCTCCCTCTCACTTTTCTCTCTCCTCTCACTCTTCCATCGCTTTCCCATCGTCGTGCGATCCCGATCTCTGCCGACCACCGCCGTCGCCACCATCAGGTTGGTTGAGTTTTTCTTGCTGATCGATTTATTGAGTTCTTCTATTTTTCCTTCCATTTTTGTAATCACTCTTCTTTTCTCTACTAACTTACTGATATTGATTTTAATTTTTTAGGGCTCATTTGAGCGGTTAACCTCGCCACTGCAAAAACCTCCTCGAAACTAGAACTCCGGCGAAATCTCAATAATGGCTAGATGCTATCAAACGCCTAGATGCTATCGAAGAATCCGGCGTCGAACACTTCCCACTGTATTCTCTCTCCTTCCTCAATTAGAGCCTAATCCTCCCCAATTCTTTTCAATTTTTTATCGGTAATTTGATTTTGATTTCGAATGTTTTTTAGTGAAATCGAATACGCAGAGAAAGCGGTGAATCTAATTTGGAGAGTGGATTTCGCTTGGGCGAAGGAAAGAGACGCGAAGAAGCAGAAGAAGGCGAAGGAAGCATCGGCGCCGAATTTCCCTAGACCATGTAATTTTACTAATTTTTGCAATTTTTTTTAATTAATTAATGTTTTTTGTATAATTTTGAGTTTTTTTTTTGGAGTCATTTGATTTTGATTTTTATTGCATGGGGAATAAATGATTTACCAGGATCACCAACTGGGGTTAATTGAATTGGTTTGTGAACGAAATTTCTGGAAATGGCTTGATTTGGGTTTCTCTTGAAATGATTGCTTTTGAAAGTTTAATTGACCTGAAAATTCAAAAGGGTTTTTAGTCTTCTGATATTGTTATTCATTGGATTATTTAATAGAGTGAGTAATTATGTTATATAGATGTTGAATTTGGTGATTAATTTGTGAAACTTTGATGATTGGAAAGTTAAACTTTTTAAGATTTTTTCAATATTTTGCAGAAAGAATTGTACATTCTCATTGGCAGATCACTCCAAGGAAGTACTACATAAGGATTCTATTTGAGCTATACCAAAATCAAATACGATTGACAACTTCGGTACTATTTCTTCTGAATTTCGATGAATTAACTGATAACTTAGTCTTAATTAACTCATGCTTGATTTGTGCTTAGTGGTTCGAGATTAACGCTGCATGTTGTTAGTGTTGAATTGTTTTAGTTTTTTGGAATTTTGTGTTTGGTTTTATGATAACTCAAGCAATGTTGTGTTTGGTAGTTGTTAGGTTATGATACATATGACAATTCATAAATCATGCGGAAAAACCATAAAGCCAGGAAAGCATATATATTATTTACACATAATCATTTAGCATAGAATAGATGCATACATGTTGTAGCGTGCCTTCCCTAGCTGCGCCCGAACCGAACAAGAACAAGTCTTTAGGACTCCAAGTGTTGTCCCTCCGTAGATAGTCCACAGTACGTCCGGATCCGCCTCAAGATTGACAAACTAGAATCGCCCTTAAGGTGCTTAGGAATTTTCGGTTATTATTGCAAGTGTATGGCTGATTTTTATTTCAAAAACTTACCCTTTGAATACTTCAATCGTACCCATAAATTGTGACCCTAGGCTCTTATTTATAGAGGTTTCGAAAGGGAATTGGAATCCTAGTAGGATGTGGATTTGCTAGTTAGAATCTTATTAGGACTCTAAATAACAAAGTCAATCTATTAGGATTAGGATTTAATCTTTGCACGATTTCCAATAGGATTAGGATTCCCGCACAAGCGTTGCACAAGGCTTGCACCCGCGCAAGCCTTGCGGCCCACGTCAGGCGCACAGCGCTCGACCCACGCTGTTGTGCTCTCGCGCGCGCGCGCCCTTGGCTGGGCCTGGCCTTACCCTGGGCCTGGTCGAGGCGTGCGTTGGTGCGTGCGCCTCGCTGGGCGATGGCCTGGCTTCGTGCTGGGCCTTCGTCTAGCGGGCCTCGTCCGATGCTAATTCGTACGATACGCTTCCGATTAAATTCCTTATTCCGGAATTCATTTCCGATACGAACAATATTTAATATTTCCGATTCCGGAATTAATTTCCGTTTCGAACAAATATTTAATATTTCCGTTTTCGGAATTATTTTCCGATTCCGATAATATTTCCGATTCTGACAATATTTCAGTTTCCGGCAATATTTCTGATTCTGGCAATATTTCCATTTCCTATAATATTTTCCGATACGTACCATGTTTCCGTTTCCGGCAACATCTACGACTTGGATAATATTTATGTTTCCGATACGATCCATATTTCCGTTTCCGGCAATATCATCGTTTCCGGAGTATTCATTTCTTGCTTGTGACGATCTCAGCTCCCACTGAAACCAAGATCCGTCGATTCCGAATATCCATAGATAGAGTATTTAATGCCATTAAATACTTGATCCGTTTACGTACTATTTGTGTGACCCTACGGGTTCAGTCAAGAGTAAGCTGTGGATTAATATCATTAATTCCACTTGAACTGAAGCGGCCTCTAGCTAGGCATTCAGCTCACTTGATCTCACTGAATTATTAACTTGTTAATTAATACTGAACCGCATTTATTAGACTTAACATAGAATGCATACTTGGACCAAGGGCATTATTTCCTTTAGTCTTCACTTGTCCTTAGGGACAAGTGTGCATTTCCTAATTCCTTTGTCGCTCGATGCTTGCTCTTGAACATAAGGTAAGAGTTGTCATCCTTATTATGTCCAGAGGTGTTTCTCGGTTTCAGAGTTCAACTGATCAAATAAACAGATAATCATAGCCTATGATTCATCCGAGCACGGCCATGCATTTAACAGTTTCTAGCTCTCCGAGTGGCCTTGTACAACTTTTAAGCATCTCATCCCGATTTATGGGAGGACAATCCCTAATCTTGCGATCTTGAGATTAGACTTCGTTTGATAGGTGATTACCTGAGCGTTGCCTTTATAGCCTCCTTTTACGGTGCGACGGTTGGTCAACTTCAAAGCAACCAGTTCTCAAACAAGTAATCTCAAATCACTCAGGTATTGAGGATTTAGTGTCTAATAATTTTAATGAAATTTACTTATGACAGATTTTCATCTCTTACAGTAAAGTTTCATAGGTCTGTCCGATACTAGTCTTCCCAAAGTAAGTATCTATGCAAATGATTATGACATTGCCATGTCCACATAGTTCAAGAAACAGAACTACTAGTCATCTTGCATTCTAGTCGTCTAACGTTTTCTATGCGTCCAATTTTATAGAAAACTCCGACCAGGGACCATTTTTCAACCTTTGACATTCAAGTTCACTTGATAGACATTTCTTAGTCACAGGACTGGTCCTGACAGTCTATCTTGAATATATCGTCAAATTGAAGGGACTCATCATTTAATAAACCACAAATTAAATGGAAAAATGAATTCTATTCATTTATTGTGAATGATTAACCAATAATGTCTTACAAAGATTTAAACTCTAAAACTTTAAAACATTAAACAAGGATATCAAAGCCATTCTCCAATATGCTTGATTCCCAAAGCTGCAGTGTGCGAGGTGTGCTTCGCCTGCGGCAGAGGTTTAGTCATTGGATGTGATATGTTGTCATCAGTTCCAATCTTTCTTATCTCGACTTCTTTTCTTTCAACGAACTCTCATAGAAGGTGAAATCTACGAATGTTAGGTTATGATAAATATGACAATTCATAAATCATGCGAAAAAACCATAAAGCCAGGAAAGCATATTATTTACACATAATCATTTAGCATAGAATGGATGCATACATGTTGCAGCGTGCCTTCCCTAGCTGCGCTCGAACCGAACAAGAAGAAGTCTTTAGGACTCCAAATGTCGTCCCTCCGTAGATAGTCCACAGTACGTCCGGATCCGCCTCAAGTTAGACCAACTAGAATCGCCCTTAAGGTGCTTAGGAATTTCGGCAAGTGTTTGCAAGTGTATGGCTGATTTTTATTTCAAAAACTTACCCTTTGAATACTTCAATCGTGCCCATAAATTGTGACCCTAGGCCCTTATTTATAGAGGTTTGGAAAGGGAATTGGAATCCTAGTAGGATGTGGATTTGCTAGTTAGAACTTTATTAGGACTCTAAATAACAAAACCAATCTAATAGGATTAGGATTTTAATCTTTGCACAAATCCTAATAGGATTAGGATTTTCCGCACAAGCATTGCACGAGCCGTGCACCCGCGCAAGCCTTGCGGCCCACGCCAGGCGCACAGCTCACGCTGCTGTGCTCTCGCGCGCGCGCGCCCTTGGCTGGGCCTGGCCTTGCGCTGGGCCTGGCCTTGCGCTGGGCCTGGTCGAGGCGTGCGTTGATGCGTGCTGCTTGCTGGGCGATGGCCTGGCTTCGTGCTGGGCCTTCGTCTAGCGGGCCTCATCCGATGCTAATTCGTACGATACGCTTTCTATTAAATTCCCGATTCCGAAATTCATTTCCGATACAAAAAATATTTAATATTTCCGATTCCGGAATTAATTTCCGTTTCGTACAAATATTTAATATTTCCGTTTCCGGAATTATTTTACGATTCCGATAATATTTCCGATTCTGACAATATTTCCGTTTCCGGCAATATTTCCGATTCCGGCAATATTTCCATTTCCGATAATATTTTCCGATACGTACCATGTTTCCGTTTCCGGCAACATCTACGACTTGGATAATATTTATATTTCCGATACGATCCATATTTCCGTTTCCGGCAATATCATCGTTTCCGGAGTATTCATTTCTTGCTTGTGACGATCTCAGCTCCCACTGAAACCAAGATCCGTCGATTCCGAATATCCATAGATAGAGTATTTAATGCCATTAAATACTTGATCCGTTTACCTACTATTTGTGTGACCCTACGGGTTCAGTCAAGAGTATGCTCTGGATTAATATCATTAATTCCACTTTAACTGAAGCGGCCTCTAGCTAGGCATTCATCTCACTTGATCTCACTGAATTATTAACTTGTTAATTAATACTGAACCGCATTTATTAGACTTAACATAGAATGCATACTTGGACCAAGGGCATTATTTCCTTCAGTCTCCCACTTGTCCTTAGGGACAAGTGTGCATTTCCTAATTCCTTTGTCGCTCGATGCTTGCTCTTGAACATAAGGTAAGAGTTGTCATCCTTATTATGTCCAGAGGTGTTTCTCGGTTTCAGAGTTCAACTGATCAAATAAACAGATAATCATAGCCTATGATTCATCCGAGCACGGCCATGCATTTCACAGTTTCTAGCTCTCCGAGTGGCCTTGTACAACTTTTAAGCATCTCATCTCGATTTATGGGAGGACAATCCCAATCTTGCGATCTTGAGATTAGACTTCGTTTGATAGGTGATTACCTGAGCGTTGCCTTTATAGCCTCCTTTTACGGTGCGACGGTTGGTCAACGTCAAAGCAACCAGTTCTCAAACAAGTTATCTCAAATCACTCAGGTATTGAGGATTTAGTGTCTAATAATTTTAATGAAATTTACTTATGACAGATTTTCATCTCTTACAGTAAAGTTTCATAGGTCTGTCCGATACTAGTATTCCCAAAGTAAGTATCTATGCAAATGATTATGACATTGCCATGTCCACATAGTTCAAGAAACAGAACTACTAGTCATCTTGCATTCTAGTCGTCTAACGTTTTCTATTCGTCCAATTTTATAGAAAACTCCAACTAGGGACCATTTTCAACCTTTGACATTCAAGTTCACTTGATAGACATTTCTTAGTCACAGGACTGGTCCTGACAGTCTATCTTGAATATATCGTCAAATTGAAGGGACTCATCATTTAATAAACCACAAATTAAATGGAAAAATGAATTCTATTCATTTATTGTGAATGATTAACCAATAATGTTTTACAAAGATTTAAACTCTAAAACTTTAAAACATTAAACAAGGATATCAAAGCCATTCTCCAATATGCTTGATTCCCATAGCTGCAGTGTGCGAGTTGTGCTTCGCCTGCGGCAGAGGTTTAGTCAATGGATCTGATATATTGTCATCAGTTCCAATCTTGCTTATCTCGACTTCTTTTCTTTCAACGAACTCTCGTAGAAGGTGAAATCTACGAAGTACATGATTGACTCTCTGGTGGTGTCTAGGCTCCTTTGCCTGTGCAATAGCTCCATTATTATCACAATACAGGGCTTTTGGTCCTTTAATGGAGGGGACTACACCAAGTTCGCCTATGAACTTCCTTAGCCATATAGCTTCCTTTGCTGCTTCATGTGCATCAATGTACTCCGCTTCAGTTGTAGAATCCGCAATGGTGCTTTGCTTAGCACTTTTCCAGCTTACTGCACCTCCGTTGAGGCAGAAGACAAACCCAGACTGTGATCTGAAATCATCTTTGTCGGTTTGGAAACTTGCGTCCGTATAGCCTTTAACAATTAATTCATCATCTCCACCATAGACCAGGAAGTCATCTTTGTGCCTTTTCAGGTACTTCAGAATATTCTTGGTAGCAGTCCAATGTGCCTCTCCTGGGTCTGACTGGTATCTGCTCGTAGCACTGAGTGCGTACGCAACATCCGGGCGTGTACATTGAAGGAAATAATGCCCTTGGTCCAAGTATGCATTCTATGTTAAGTCTAATAAATGCGGTTCCGTATTAATTAACAAGTTAATAATTCAGTGAGATCAAGTGAGCTGAATGCCTAGCTAGAGGCCGCTTCAGTTCAAGTGGAATTAATGATATTAATCCACAGCTTACTCTTGACTGAACCCGTAGGGTCACACAAATAGTACGTAAACGGATCAAGTATTTAATGGCATTAAATACTCCATCTATGGATATTCGGAATCGACGGATCTTGGTTTCAGTGGGAGCTGAGATCGTCACAGGCAAGAAATGAATACTCCGGAAACGATGATATTGCCGGAAACGGAAATATGGATCGTATCGGAAATATAAATATTATCCAAGTCGTAGATGTTGCCGGAAACGGAAACATGGTACGTATCGGAAAATATTATCGGAAATGGAAATATTGCCAGAATCGGAAATATTGCCGGAAACGGAAATATTGTCAGAATCGGAAATATTATCGGAATCGGAAAATAATTCCGGAAACGGAAATATTAAATATTTGTTCGAAACGGAAATTGATTCCGGAATCGGAAATATTAAATATTGTTCGTATCGGAAATGAATTCCGGAATCGGGAATTTAATCGAAAGCGTATCGTACGAATTAGCATCGGACGAGGCCCGCTAGACGAAGGCCCAGCACGAAGCCAGGCCGTCGCCCAGCGAGCCAACGTGCACCATCGCACGCCAAGCCTCGACCAGGCCCAGCGCAAGGCCAGGCCCAGCCAAGGCTTTGGGCGCGCGCGCAAGAGCACAACAATGGGCCGAGCGCTGTGCGCCTAGCGTGGGCCGCAAGGCTTGCGCGGGTGTACGGTGCTCGTGCAATGCTTGTGCGGGAATCCTGAAGCAATTGGGATTCAAAGTGTGATTAAATCCTAAAACTATTAGATAATGATTATTTAATTAGAGTCCTGGTAGGGTTATAATTAAATAAATTAGTATCCTAATAGGATTCCAAAACCCTTTCCATAACTCTATAAATACGTGCCTAGGGTCACATATTTTCATAGATTATTCAAGTATTCAAAGTGAGTTTTTGAGAGAAAATTCAGACACATTCCTTGACTATAAGTGCCGAAAATCTTTAGTACCTTAAGGGCGATTCTAGTTGGTCAATCTTAAGGCGGATCCGGACGTGCCACTAGTGGAAAAAGGCTTATTTGCATCCCCGCATTTGCCACGCCATTCTGAACATGTTACGCAAATGAAAAATTTTAGCATAAAATTTAGTCATTTGCGTCGCAGCTTCATTAAACTGCGACGCAAATGACTCTAGGATGCCCCCCAGAGTCATTTGCGTCGCAGATTAGTAAAACTGCGACGCAATTAACTCAATCAAGTGCGTCGAAAGTGAGGAAGAAGAGGAGAAAGATAGGATAGATGATATGATGCATGATGTGGAAGACCATCATTTCGTTGAGCGTCCCCATATGTATGATAGTATAATCAAAGCTTCCGCAACACCATTATATCCTGGTTCTACACAAACTGTACTTGGTGCCGTCATCGAATATTTCAACTTAAAGGTGGAAAACGGTTGGACCAACAAGAGTTTTTCACAGTTTTTGGAGGCCACGTCTGGTAATCTTCCTGAAGGAAACAAACTTCCAAGGTCTAACTATGAGGCCCAGAAGCTTATGTGTCCTTTGGGTATGGATTATGAGAAGATACACGCGTGTCCAAATGATTGCGTGTTGTATCGAAAGCAGTATGCAAATCTGCATGAGTGTCCAAGATGCGGATTGTCCCGTTACAAGATCGTGGATAATGATGCAACATCAACTAAGAAGAAACCTTCTCCGGCTAAGGTGCTTTGGTATCTTCCAATTATACCAAGATTTAAGCGCCTTTTCTCAGAAGAGAAAACTGCAAAACTCTTGAGGTGGCATGCCGAAGGGAGGAAGAAAGATGGGTTAATGAGGCATCCTGCTGATTCTCCACAATGGAGGAACATTGATCGAAAGTACAAGGTCTTTAGGGAAGAAGTTCGGAATCTCAGGCTTGGTCTTTGCACGGATGGAATGAACCCATTTGGGACACTTAGTACCCAATATAGCACTTGGCCGGTTCTTCTCACCATATACAATTTGCCTCCTTGGTTATGCATGAAGCGTAGATACATCATGTTGTCGCTCTTAATCTCTGGGCCTAAACAACCCGGAAATGACATAGATGTGTATCTAGAGCCACTCATTGAAGATTTGAAATTGTTGTGGGATGAAGGGGTGTTGATGTTTGATGCATACACCAAAACCAATTTCACTTTACGTGCCATGATTTTTTGTACGATAAATGATTTCCCGGCTTATGGAAATTTGTCAGGGTATTCTGTAAAGGGAAAGAAGGCATGTCCAGTTTGTCATGATGATTTGGTCTCGAGGCGCCTAAAATTTTGTGGGAAAGATGTGTACATGGATTACCGGATGTATCTTCCTGAAGATCATCCATTTCGAAAAGAGAAGGAAGCTTTTAATGGAGAATTGGAGATGAGAGAAGCTCCTGCCCCCTTATGTGCGTGTGAGGTTTATGAACGGGTTAAAGACATTGAGACAGAGTTTGGTAAGCCTTATAAAGGTCATCCAAGTGGTGGTTACAAGAAGAGGTCTATCTTTTGGGATCTCCCATATTGGAGAGATTTGGAAGTTAGGCATTGTTTGGATGTAATGCATATTGAGAAAAATGTTTGTGATGCCATTGTTGGGACATTGTTGAATATGCAAGGGAAAACGAAGGATGGGCCTAAAGTTAGACAAGATATGGCTGCTATGGGTCGCTCCGAGTTGGCACCTCAAGAAAGGGGAAAACGCTGGTACCTTCCCCCAGCTTGTTTCACCTTGTCTAAAAAGGAGAAAGTTAGCTTTTGTGAGTCTTTGCATGGCTTAAAGGTCCCTGCCGGTTACTCTTCAAATTTTCGTAGACTTGTGTCCATGTCTGACTTGAAATTAGTTGGAATGAAATCTCATGATTGTCACGTGTTGATGCAACAATTGCTGCCGGTTGCAATTCGAGGGATATTGCCGCCACAAGTGAGGTATACCATTACAAGATTGTGTTTCTTTTTCAACACAATTTGTAGCAAGGTGATCAATCCAACAATACTGGATGATTTGCAGGCTGATGTACTTGAGACCATGTGTCGGTTTGAAAAGTATTTTCCGCCATCATTCTTTGACATGATGCCTCATTTGATTATGCATCTTGTTCGTGAAATTAAGCTTTGTGGGCCAGTTTGTATGAGGTACATGTATCCCTTTGAACGGGAAATGGGTACCTTGAAAAATAGAGTGATGAATCCGGCCAAACCTGAAGCTAGTATTGTCCAACGAACCGTCGCGGAGGAAGTTGCTGCATGGGTTTCTCAATATATGGCACGTTTGAAAGAAGTCGGAGTACCAAAGTCTAGACATGATGGGAGACTTGGGAGTCAAGGTACAATTGGCAAGAAAAGGATATCAATCAGTTCTGAAATGATGTGTAAGGTTGAGCTGTTTGTGGTGCAAAGTCTTAGTGAAGTCCATCCATACGTGGCTGAGCACATGAACTTTCTTAGAGAGCAATATCCTTCAAAAAATGGTCCTCAACTGATAAAAGAGCATAATCGTTCATTCCTCACATGGTTCAAGCGTCGAGTGATGGATCAATTTTCCGACACGCCTAATGAGGTATCTGACGCACTGATCAGAACTGCCAAGTTCTATGCACTGATCTGCACAGCTCAGATCAGAACTGTGCAGATCAGTGCACAGAACTGGTCAGAACTAATCAGTTCTGTGCACTGATCTGCATAGTTCTGATCTGAGCTATGCAGATCAGTGCACAGAACTGGTCAGTTCTGATCAGTTCTGTGCACTGATCTGCACAGTTCTGATCTGAGCTGTGCAGATCAGTGCACAGAACTGATCAGCTCTGATCAGTTCTGTGCACTGATCTGCACAGTTCTGATCTGAGCTGTGCAGATCAGTGCACAGAACTGGTCAGCTCTGATCAGTTCTGTGCACTAATCTGCACAGTTCTGATATGAGCTGTGCAGATCAGTGCACAGAACTGATCAGTTCTGACCAGTGTTGTGCACTGATCTGCACAGTTCTGATCTGAGCTGTGCAGATCAGTGCACAGAACTGGTCAGCTCTGATCAGTTCTGTGCACTGATCTGCACAGTTCTGATCTGAGCTGTGCAGATCAGTGCACAGAACTGGTCAGCTCTGATCAGTTCTGTGCACTGATCTACACAGTTCTGATCTGAGCTGTGCAGATCAGTGCACAGAACTGATCAGTTCTGACCAGTTCTGTGCACTGATCTGCACAGTTCTGATCTGAGCTGTGCAGATCAGTGCACAGAACTGGTCAGTTCTTTATTTTTATTTTAAAATCCTGCTTTTGAAGGTATGTAATTTTGATGATTTTCCAATGCAGTAGCGTCAGGCATGGATGAAGATCAACACGCAAATTCAGGTCCTTCTAACAAATCACCAAATCAAGTGCCCTAAAAGCAAAAAAAGAAGCCAAGAGGCCCTACAAAAGGAATAAAATCCATGCCCGGGGTTCCAAGAAAAATTGAATGGGATCACTTGGACCGACCCACAGGGAAATGGGCAACAGATTACAAGAATCACATTGGCGAGATAAGTCGCGCAAAGGTTTCAATATTGATCAGAACCTGGGAAGATGTTTCACAAGGAATAAAAGACACTTTGTGGGAAGACGTCAAGGTAACCGGTTTTATTTTGGAAATTCAGTTGTACATATCTACGTGTCTTTTTCATGTGCTAAAAGACTTTCTTGTTCCTTTTCTTTTTCTTTCATTTAGAGAGAATTTCATATCACAGATGAAACTAAGAAAGAAGTTGTCTTAAAGAGTTGTGATAAGCGTTGGAGGGAATTCAAATCAAGATTGACGACTGGTTGGATCCGGGGTACAAGGAAAAGGCCAAAAGATGAAAAGATGCCATATGATTTGTATAGTTATATAACTAAGGATATATGGAAGGAATTTGTGAAGATACGTACCTCCGAAGAAGTTGAGGTATAAAAATTATTCTTATTTAAAGTCTTGTTATAATCTAAGTTTTATTTTGTTGTAATAATTTCTTTTACCCCCCTAAAATTAGGAAATAAGTGAGAAAGCAAGACAAAGTCAATCTTTCAACATATATCCTCATCATATGGGACAGAAATCATATGCTGAAATGACAAGTGAATGGCAGAGAAAAGGGTACATTCCCTCAGTTTCTTCGTCATCTGAAGGTTCCTCTGCGTCTACAATTTCTTCAAGTTTACCGAGTAGGACATTTTTATGGCTTCTTGCAAGATCGGTACCAGATGAGAAAGGAAATCCTTACTTGCCGGATGAGGGCACACAAAAGGTCAAAGAAAATATTGTAAGTTCATTTAACAATTTTGCGTAATGTTGTGATTCCTCTAATTTCATATATGTTCTTAAATATGAAACCAAGTGTTGAACTTTTCTCAAAACCATTTGATTTCATGTAGGATGAATGGAAAAGGAAACAAGATGAAGGGGAATTTGTTCCCAAAAGTGCACGAGATGATGTCTTATCTCGTGCACTTGGTAAGACTAAAGAAGGGAGACCACTAACATTTGGTGGTGGAGTAGGCATCAAAGCTGTGTGGGGGACCGGAGAGCGGCGTAGCTTTCGACGGTATGGAGATGCGGAGATGGAGGAAATGGAAGCAAGAGTGACCAAAAGGGTCAAAGATGAGACAATACAAGAGATGAACTCCAAGATGGATGCCATGGTCATGGAGAAATTTATCACATTTGCTAAAGAACTTGGTGTCCAAATACCAAGCCATATGAGGATAGACGCAAATGTTCATAGTAGTTGTCGTTCCGGGGGTTCAGATCCATTTGCCGACATTACGGTATGATAATTTGTGTTTTTCAAGTACTTTGTTTCTAGTTAATTCTATTGAACTTTTCTAACATGTTACATTGTATTTGCGTTATTGTTCAAAATAAATAATAAGGAACCTGTCCCGTGCCATCTATACCTGAACATAGGCTCGGAGAAAGTCTTTGTTGCCTATGGTACCATATGTCCAGAGTTGCTCCTTGATCACCACAACGACGTCACGTCCGATAACGTGAAAGTGAGCGTTGATGATTTTGAGCCCGCGTACAAAGAAGCTCCCGTCCCCGTGCCTTCTCAATATATTAAGAAACTTGCTCAAGCTCATGGTACCTTCACTCAGTGGCCAAAGCATTTGGTGTCGCTTACGAATGAGGAGGTAACTAACATATGCATGATAATTTGAAGTAGAACTATTATACCATGTATGCTCACTAATATGTATATCGTTATTTGAAAATCATACCTCAGGTAAACAAGCCTACAAGTAAAGAGCCTAAAGGGAAAGGGAACAAAGGGAAAGAGATAGTGGTTGGGGGAAGTGGAACAAAAGCGTCCAACACTAAATCAAAAACCTATTTCCTTGAAAATTATAAAGTGCAAAATTTGAGTGGTAAGTGCAATGTGATGAAAACTATGATGTTGGGATTAAAAGAAGGGGAGCATGTTAAGGTACATTGCACTAAAAGGACATTCAATATGGAAAAGGACTTTGAAATTAGTGTCACCGTTGAAGACACCGATCAACTTCTCTCGGGAGCATGGCTCAATATATCAATAATACAAGTTTTTGCTACGTGAGTTACCTAAATTCATATTTTGCCCCTAAATTTGATTTTTATGATTGTCTTAACGTTCTTACACTCTATATTATAGGGCTTTGAGTGAGTTGTGTTTTCACGATGATTGTCACCCCAATAGTATTGGATTCATGTGCCCGGAGATGATCTCGGCCACCATGTTAAAGTCCGATGCAGATCGAATTCTATTGTACATGACGAGGTCCATGAGTGCACTTAGTTCTAAGACATTCATCTTATGTCCATACTACGAAAAGTATGAAAATTACTTTGAACTTCGTTTTTAATTGATTGTTATAAATTTAACTTTTTTTTTCTAACTACATACGTTTATTGTTTGTATGTAGGAGTCACTGGATGCTTTTAGTTCTTTGCTTGTCTAAACGTGAGGTCTACATATTTGATTCTCAACAGAAGAAGAGAAATTTGATGATTAAGGAGCCACTAAACAAGTAAGTAAAGTATGCATATGAAAATGCCATTTTTGCCTAAATTTTTGCCTTAGGTTCTTTAGTTCAAAGTTGGGTTCGAAAACATCATTTTTGCCTAAAAATGACCTAGGACGACCCAATTAGCCTTAAATGTGAAATAATAGATTGTAAAGGGACTTAGAAAGTTATAACTATGCATATGAGACGTGTAATAAGTTTGAAAACATTCCTTAGGTTCTTTGGTTCAAAGTTGGGTTCGAAAACATCATTTTTGCCTAAAAATGACCTAGGACGACCCAATTAGCCTTAAATGTGAAATAATAGATTTTAAAGGGACTTAGAAAGTTATAACTATGCATATGAGACGTGTAATAAGTTTGAAAACATTCCTTAGGTTCTTTGGTTCAAAGTTGGGTTCGAAAACATCATTTTTGCCTAAAAATGACCTAGGACGACCCAAATAGCCTTAAATGTGAAATAATAGATTGTAAAGGGCCTTAGAAAGTTATAACTATGCATATGAGACGTGTAATAAGTTTGAAAACATTCCTTAGGTTCTTTGGTTCAAAGTTGGGTTCGAAAACATCATTTTTGCCTAAAAATGACCTAGGACGACCCAATTAGCCTTAAATGTGAAATAATAGATTGTAAAGGGACTTAGAAAGTTATAACTATGCATATGAGACGTGTAATAAGTTTGAAAACATTCCTTAGGTTCTTTGGTTCAAAGTTGGGTTCGAAAACATCATTTTTGCCTAAAAATGACCTAGGACGACCCAAATAGCCTTAAATGTGAAATAATAGATTGTAAAGGGACTTAGAAAGTTATAACTATGCATATGAGACGTGTAATAAGTTTGAAAACATTCCTTAGGTTCTTTGGTTCAAAGTTGGGTTCGAAAACATCATTTTTGCCTAAAAATGACCTAGGACGACCCAATTAGCCTTAAATGTGAAATAATAGATTGTAAAGGGACTTAGAAAGTTATAACTATGCATATGAGACGTGTAATAAGTTTGAAAACATTCCTTAGGTTCTTTGGTTCAAAGTTGGGTTCGAAAACATCATTTTTGCCTAAAAATGACCTAGGACGACCCAAATAGCCTTAAATGTGAAATAATAGATTGTAAAAGGCCTTAGAAAGTTATAACTATGCATATGAGACGTGTAATAAGTTTGAAAACATTCCTTAGGTTCTTTGGTTCAAAGTTGGGGTTCGAAAACATCATTTTTGCCTAAAAATGACCTAGGACGACCCAAATAGCCTTAAATGTGAAATAATAGATTGTAAAGGGCCTTACAAAGTTATAACTATGCATATGAGACGTGTAATAAGTTTGAAAACATTCCTTAGGTTCTTTGGTTCAAAGTTGGGTTCGAAAACATCATTTTTGCCTAAAAATGACCTAGGACGACCCAAATAGCCTTAAATGTGAAATAATAGATTGTAAAGGGCCTTACAAAGTTATAACTATGCATATGAGACGTGTAATAAGTTTGAAAACATTCCTTAGGTTCTTTGGTTCAAAGTTGGGTTCGAAAACATCATTTTTGCCTAAAAATGACCTAGGACGACCCAAATAGCCTTAAATGTGAAATAATAGATTGTAAAGGGCCTTACAAAGTTATAACTATGCATATGAGACGTGTAATAAGTTTGAAAACATTCCTTAGGTTCTTTGGTTCAAAGTTGGGTTCGAAAACATCATTTTTGCCTAAAAATGACCTAGAACGTACGACCCAATTAGCCTTAAATGTGACTACTACGTATATAATTGCATTTACATGTGTAAACAAAGTATATAATTGCACTTACATGTAAAATATTCTTTGCATTTACATGTGTAAACAAAGTATATATAATTGCATATTTTATCGAATGTGTAGTGCTTTTCGGAGTTACAAGAGACTAGGTGGACAATCTAAGGGAACTAAATTAACATGGATTCCAGCACAGGTATATATATATATAATTAGTTTATTATTTACCTAAGAAATAAGTTTTTCAAAATTATAACATACAATGTGATAGAAATTTTACTTGTGTTATTTATTTTAATGCATTTAGTGTGCTCAACAACCGGGATCACTAGATTGTGGCTACTACGTCATGCGTTTTATGTACGACATAATAATGAATCATGGTAATAGTCAAGATCTTACTAAGGTATGTTCTCATAAACTACGTAGTTTATATAATAAATTGAAGTACACAAAACTATTATATTGATCAATCGTTGATAAATTGAATTATTTACACTTTTTTAGGATTTTTCAAGAACATTGCCTTATTCAGCGGAGGAGATTAATGAGGTGAAAGATTTTTTGGCAGATTACTTCATGAACAATGTCGAATTTTTAGCTTAATTTGTAATATGAACTTGATCTCTAGCTAGCTACGTACCTTTGTTGTAATAATTTTATGTTTGTTGTAACATGTTGGTTGATCGATCTATGACGAATTTAATTGCCTTTTATTGGGAACGTTAATTACGTTGTAAACTTTTGTGACAGGTATTAATTATAAATGTATTCCCGGTATTGGGAATGAACCGTCTAATTTCAAAGACGATCATGTCGGAATTTCCAACTAAAATATTAAAAAACGAATATTTTTTTTAAAAAAAAATAAGTCATTTGCAACGCACGTTAGCTCAATGTGCGAGGCAAATGACTTAATTTTTTGGCGCTAAAATTGTCATTTGCGTCGCACATTAAGCTATTGTGCGTGGCAAATGACTTTTTTTTTGCGCCTAAAAGTCATTTGCGTCGCACATTTATCTAATGTGCGTTGCAAATAACTTTTCAACATGGTGCCTGAAAAGTCATTTGCAACGCACATTAGCTAAATGTGCGACGCAAATGAACCTTATTTGCGTCGCACATTTAGCTAATGTGCGTTGCAAATGACTTTTCAGGCATCATGTTGAAAAGTTATTTGCGTCGCACATTTGCTAATTGTGCGACGCAAATAAGGTTATTTGCGTCGCACAAATGTGCGACGCAAATGACTTTTAGTCATTTGCGTCGAGAGCTTTTGCCACGCACGATGTGCGACGCAAATATGCTTAAAAGTGCGATGCAAATGACCCTTTTTCCACTAGTGTGTGGACTATCTACGGAGGGACGACACTTGGAGTCCTAAAGACTTGTTCTTGTTCGGTTCGGGCGCAGCTAGGGAAGGCACGCAACAAAGAGTATGCATCTAAACTATGCTATATGATTTTGTGTAAATAATATGTATTCCTGGCTAAATGGTTTTTCCGCATGATTTATGAATTGTCATATGTATCATAACCTAACAGTGGTATCACGAGCCTCTTATTATTTTCATAATCTAAATTGCATGAACATGGTTAAATATTACAAATTTGCAAGAATTAAAAGGGGTGATTAATTTTCGTAATTGTTAATTAATTGCAAATTGCGTTTATTTAATTATACGTACGCAGGTTTTCGGCAGTTTCTTCGTTACTCATCCAAATCGAGTGATTTTTGTGTCAATTCCGCATGTAAAAGGCATTCTAAAATTTTGACTTTTCTCAAATTCTCAAATTCTCAAATTCGAAGCCTAACTATGACTTTTCGAAGGTTTTAGTTTTTCGAATGCAAAATTTCGTAAATTTAAGATGTTAAATTAAACATTTGCGATTCTTGTTGATAAATCTTGAATTTTTTATTGACCTACTGTATATGTTTAACAAGTTTGAATGCCAGCCTTGTTAATTATGCAATCTAATTTGTAATTATGATTAATTAGTTGAAAATTAGAATAATTTAGAATTAATTTGATTTTCATAATTAATTATAATTTAATTAGAAACCTATGATTAAAAACCACCATAAAAATTGTAAATTTATGATAAATTTTAAATTTTTATGACCTAGGCTTGAATCCATGATAATCGGAAATCAATTGAATAATAAATTTTCGATTTTTCGCCCTAAAATTATGAAATTAATATTATTTATTAAATTGGTTATTAATTTTAAATATAAATTTTAAATTTTTATGCGATTCGTTCATATAACTTGCACGCACAAAGCAATGGACGCTTCGTGTAACCCTTAAGGGGTGTTGTATAGTGCGGGCATGCGACGACGAGCAAGGGAGCTCGTCGCCCGTGCGGCACGAATGCAATGAGCAGGGGCATGGTGCACGAGCACAAGGCAGCAGCCCTGCCTTGTGTCGTGGGCCACGAGCTATGGATGAATGGGCATGGGCGAAGGCAGAGCATGGCAGTCGCGTGTGGGCAGCAAGCGAGCTGCGCCACAACGCGCACTGCCTCGCGCGCAGCGAGCGCAAGCTCGCGTGCCACGAGCGCTGCGCCCAGCGTTGATCGCGCCCAATTGCTCGCGCACAGCGAGCGATGGCTCGCATGCATCAAGCGCTGGAGCGCGCGCAGCAAGCGCTGGCGAGCGCGCACAGCGAGCGATGGCTCGCGTGCGTCGAGCGCTGGCGCGCGCGCAACGAGCACCACTTGTGCGATGGCTTGCGATGGGAAGATGCAGCAGCTATGCGACGAGCGCATGGGCTGCGCGCACATGGCCAGCGATGGCTGTGTGCGTGTGGCCCATGGGCGTGCGATGCGTAGGGTGTTTGCGTATGCGATTAGATCGTTTTGAATGTTTAATTTGAAATTTTCAGTTTACGTAATTTTAATTAATTTTAAAAATTAATAATTTAAATTATTTTCTTGGATTTTAATTTTGAATATTGTAATTATAATAAATTTTATTTATTCTAATTATTTTACTAAAATTAAAATCATGAATTAATTTAAATACGACTGAAATTAAATTAAACTTTTTGGATTCAATTATAAATTCATATGAACTTTAAATTTTAATTAAATTTGTATGTTTCCGGTTAGACTTGAAATACATTTTTATGTTTAAAATTAGTAAAGCATATGAATTTATTGGTTTAAGTGGGAGCGCTTTTAGTCATAAACTCTTGATTAGGTCTACAAATCCTTAAGGTTAAAACAACTTGATTAGAATTAATAAGGACTGAATAATTGGTAGATTATTGGTGCCCTTGATTAATTGCTGCAAATGTTTACGTGATGCATAATGTGTTTTACTAACCAGCTATGTGGGCCATTCATGATAATGAATGGGTGAATGGTATATATTGTATATGTACTGTTTTGCAGGTTATGAAGTGACTAGTATGGCCCAAATATGATAGAAAATATGGTCTGCGCACCATTAATTTGAATGTAATTGGTCTAAAGTACCAAAGTTATTTTTCAATTCAAATATGGTCTGCGTACCATCAAATAGTTGTAATTAGTTATAGATTATCCTATTTGAAGAAAATGGTGCCTCCCACGGAGATTTTCAAGACGGACTTTGAAGTCAAAGCTTCAAGATGAAGTCGGGCCATACTAGATCACGTTTATCTTATGCATGCTTTAAGTTATTTATTGCTTTAAATATGTCTTAATTATGCATGAGATTGTGGCTTGATTAATCTAACCAACATAGTAAGAGCCTTAAGTTCCAAAACTTAAAAATTGAGTTAAAAGGTGCCATGCCAAAATATACACTTGCTTGGATATCCTTTACATCAATCTAGTAATAGTTTTCGCTCAGCGAGGTGTTACTTATTGGTCCTAAAGGGGCAAGGTACACAAATAATTGTGAGTACATGTTAGTTTTGGTGAAACTCAACGATATAAGTAAGGAGTCCTTTTATGTCGTGGCAAAATCGATAGGTTTACCTAATAAGTTCTTAGACGTACCTATCAACCAAGAATAGTTTCTAGACTATTAGCAAAAGGCTTTTGCTTACCTAAGATGTTTTAGGATTAAGTCGACAAACTGTGCTTAGTTCTTCAATGATTTTAGGATCTTGGAATCATTTTATTCACACCTGCCGGAACACATAACTTGAATAAAATGCTTAATAAACATTGAATTATGCATGTATGCTAGAATTTAAGTTTATTAAGAGAAACTGTGAATGGTTATTTATTTGTTTATTCTTTTCAATTGTAGTTTTTAATATGGCAAACAACAATTCATTCAACATTCGATCAATTCTCGAAAAGGAGAAGTTGAACGGGAAAAACTTCCTTGACTGGCAAAGGAACTTGCAAATAGTTCTTATGCAAGAAGAAAAGGAGTATGTCCTAGATGAGGCGAAGCCCGAAGCCGCAGGCGACGGGGTCACTCAGGAAGCCCTCAATCGTTGGATTGATGCCAACAAGGATGTGAAATGTCTAATGCTCGCCACCATGAGTGCGGATCTGCAGAAAACGTTCATCAACTCAGATGCTTTCACAATCATCAGTGAGTTGAAGAACATGTTCCAAGATCTGGCTCGAGTCGAAAGATTCGAGACTCATAGGCAAATTCTTGAGACCAAGCTTAAGAAAGGCGAGCCCGTAAGTCCACATGTTCTCAAAATGATTGGACTCATTGAGAATATGAGTAGGCTGGATCAGCAATTTTCTCAGGAAATGGCTATAGACACCATCCTCCATTCTCTTCATAGCGGGTATGATCAGTTCAAACTGAACTACAATATGAATAGTCTGGACAAAACGCTCACTGAGCTTCACGGTATGCTGAAGACCGCTGAAAAGACGCTCAAAAGTGATAAGCAGGATGTGCTTATGGTGCGTGGGGGCAAGTTCAAGAAATCTGGAAAGAAGAGGAATGCTAAGAAAGGTGGCGACAAGGCCAGCCCAACTAAGCAAACTGGCGCCAAATCTGTAAAGAGGAAGGTCAGTCAACCCACTTCTGAATCCGAATGCTTCTACTGCAAGAAGAAGGGGCATTGGAAGAGAGATTGCTTGAAGCTAAAGGAAGATCAGAAGAACGGAACAGTCGTTCCATCTTCAGGTATTTTCGTTATAGACTGTATA
Organism: Spinacia oleracea; assembly: GCF_020520425.1. Taxonomy (NCBI): domain Eukaryota; kingdom Viridiplantae; phylum Streptophyta; class Magnoliopsida; order Caryophyllales; family Amaranthaceae; genus Spinacia; species Spinacia oleracea. The sequence goes on from NC_079492.1 coordinate 64,323,702, forward strand.
CTTGCTAATTCAACTTCTTGGGTATTAGATACAGGTTGTGGCTCACACTTATGTTCCAATCCACAGGGACTAAGAAGAAGTAGAAAGTTAAGCAAGGGTGAAGTCGACCTACGAGTGGGAAATGGAGCACGGATTGCTGCATTAGCTGTAGGAACTTACTATTTGTCGTTGCCCTCCGGGCTAGTTTTGGAACTGGAAGATTGTTTCCATGTTCCAAGTCTTACTAAAAACATCATTTCAGTTTCTTTCCTAGATGCTAAGGGATTTTCCTTTTTAATAAAAGACAATAGTTGTTCGTTTTATTTTAAAGAGATGTTTTATGGATCTGCTAGATTAGTCAATGGACTTTATTTATTAGATCACGACAAACAAGTATATAACATAAATACCAAAAAGGCCAAAAAGGATGATTCAGATCTCACCTATCTGTGGCATTGTCGATTAGGCCATATAAACTTGAAACGCTTAGAAAGACTTCAAAAGGAAGGAATTCTAGAACCATTTGACTTAGAGGATTATGGTAAATGCGAATCATGTTTACTTGGCAAAATGACAAAGCAACCTTTCTCTAAAGTTGGAGAAAGAGCAAATGAACTATTGGGTTTAATCCATACAGATGTATGTGGACCAATGAGTACAAATGCTAGAGGTGGTTTCAGCTACTTTATCACTTTCACTGATGACTTCAGTAGATATGGTTATGTCTACCTAATGAAGCATAAGTCTGAATCCTTTGACAAATTCAAGGAATTTCAGAGTGAAGTAGAGAATCAATTAGGCAAGAAGATTAAGGCACTGCGGTCTGATAGAGGTGGTGAATATCTGAGCTATGAATTTGATGACCATCTAAAAGAATGTGGAATTCTATTAGAATTGACTCCTCCTGGAACACCACAATGGAACGGTGTGTCGGAACGGAGGAACAGAACCTTGCTAGACATGGTCAGGTCAATGATGGGTCAGGCCGAACTTCCATTAGAATTTTGGGGACATGCACTAAATACAGCTGCACTCACTATAAATAGAGCTCCGTCTAAAGCTGTCGAAAAGACTCCATACGAATTATGGTTTGGAAAGCCTCCAAATGTGTCTTTTCTTAAGATTTGGGGATGTGAAGTATACGTCAAACGATTAACTTCAGACAAACTTCATCCAAAATCTGACAAATGTATCCTTGTGGGCTATCCAAAGGAAACAAAGGGGTATTACTTCTACAATACATCTGAGAACAAGGTGTTTGTTGCTCGAGATGGTGTCTTTTTGGAGAAAGATCACATTTCCAAAATGACAAGTGGGAGAAAAGTAGACCTCGAAGAAATTCGAGTCGAACAACAAACTCTAGAGAATGCTCAAGATGACATTCAGGATGAAACTCAGAGATCTTTAGAAGAATCTGGTGAGAATCATGGTCAAACTAGAAATGTTACCCCGCGTAGATCGCAAAGATATAGATCTCAACCGGAAAGGTACTTAGGTATTTTGACGAACGAGAGCTATGACGTTCTATTACTTGAAAGTGATGAACCTGCGACTTACAAACAAGCTATGACGAGCCCTAGCTCCAAGCAATGGCAAGAAGCCATGCAATCTGAATTAGACTCCATGTCTGAAAACCAAGTATGGGATTTGGTCGATTTGCCAGATGGCTACCAAGCCATTGGAAGCAAATGGGTTTTCAAACTGAAAAAGGACAAGGATGGGAAACTTGAAGTTTTCAAAGCTAGATTGGTTGCAAAAGGTTACAGGCAAGTCCACGGTGTGGATTACGATGAAACCTTTTCACCAGTTGCAATGCTAAAGTCTATTCGGATAATGTTAGCAATCGCTGCATATTACGATTACGAAATATGGCAGATGGATGTCAAAACTGCTTTCTTAAACGGCGTTTTAACAGAAACTGTGTTTATGACACAGCCTGAAGGTTTTGAGGATCCAAAGAATGCTAAAAAGGTATGCAAGCTAAAGAAGTCAATCTACGGATTGAAGCAGGCATCCAGGAGCTGGAATATACGTTTTGATGAAGCAGTCAGTGACTTTGGTTTCATCAAGAACGCAGACGAATCTTGTGTATACAAGAAAGTCAGTGGGAGCAAAATTGCTTTCCTAGTATTGTATGTCGACGACATATTACTTATCGGAAATGACATTCCTATGTTGAACTCTGTCAAGATTTGGCTTGGGAAATGTTTTTCGATGAAAGATCTAGGAGAAGCACAGTACATATTGGGCATCAAGATTTACAGAGATAGATCTAAAAGGATGATTGGACTTAGTCAGAGCACTTATATCAATAAGGTGCTTGATAGGTTCAAGATGGCGGACTCCAAGCGAGGCTACCTACCCATGTCTCATGGAATGACTCTAAGCAAGACTCAGTGCCCAAAAACACTTGATGAGCGTAGACGAATGAATGGGATTCCATATGCATCATTGATTGGTTCAATAATGTATGCTATGATATGTACACGCCCGGATGTTGCGTACGCACTCAGTGCTACGAGCAGATACCAGTCAGACCCAGGAGAGGCGCATTGGACTGCTGCCAAGAACATTCTGAAGTACCTGAAAAGGCACAAAGATGACTTCCTGGTCTATGGTGGAGATGATGAATTAATTGTTAAAGGCTATACGGACGCAAGTTTCCAAACCGACAAAGATGATTTCAGATCACAGTCTGGGTTTGTCTTCTGCCTCAACGAAGGAGCAGTAAGCTGGAAAAGTGCTAAGCAAAGCACCATTGCGGATTCTACAACTGAAGCGGAGTACATTGCTGCACATGAAGCAGCAAAGGAAGCTATATGGCTAAGGAAGTTCATAGGTGAACTCGGTGTAGTCCCCTCCATTAAAGGACCAATAGCCCTGTATTGTGATAATAACGGAGCTATTGCACAGGCAAAGGAGCCTAGACACCACCAGAGAGTCAAGCATGTACTTCGTAGATTTCACCTTCTACGAGAGTTCGTTGAAAGAAAAGAAGTCGAGATAAGCAAAATTGGAACTGATGACAACATATCAGATCCATTGACTAAACCTCTGCCGCAGGCGAAGCACAACTCGCACACTGCAGCTATGGGAATCAAGCATATTGGAGAATGGCTTTGATGTCTCTGTTTAATGTTTTAAAGTTTTAGAGTTTAAATCTTTGTAAAACATTATTGGTTAATCATTCACAATAAATGAAAAGAATTCATTTTTCCATTTAATTTGTGGTTTATTAAATGATGAGTCCCTTCAATTTGACGATATACTCAAGATAGACTGTCAGGACCAGTCCTAAGACTAAGAAATGTCTATCAAGTGAACTTGAATGTCAAAGATTAAAAATGGTCCCTAGTCGGAGTTTTCTATAAAATTGGACGCATAGAAAACGTTAGACGATTAGAATGCAAGATGACTAGTAGTTCTGTTTCTTGAACTATGTGGACATGGCAATGTCATAATCATTTGCATAGATACTTACTTTGGGAAGACTAGTATCGGACAAGACCTATGAAACTTTACTGTAAGAGATGAAAATCTGTCATAAGTAAATTTCATTAAAATTATTAGACACTAAATCCTCAATACCTGAGTGATTTGAGATTACTTGTTTGAGAACTGGTTGCTTTGACGTTGACCAACCGTCGCACCGTAAAAGGAGGCTATAAAGGCAACGCTCAGGTAATCACCTATCAAACGAAGTCTAATCTCAAGATCACAAGATTGGGATTGTCCTCCCATAAATCGGGATGAGATGCTTAAAAGTTGTACAAGGCCACTCGGAGAGCTAGAAACTGTGAAATGCATGGCCGTGCTCGGATGAATCATAGGCTATGATTATCTGTTTATTTGATCAGTTGAACTCTGAAACCGAGGAACACCTCTGGACATAATAAGGATGACAACTCTTACCTTATGTTCAAGAGCAAGCATCGAGCGACAAAGGAATTAGGAAATGCACACTTGTCCCTAAGGACAAGTGGGAGACTGAAGGAAATAATGCCCTTGGTCCAAGTATGCATTCTATGTTAAGTCTAATAAATGTGGTTCAGTATTAATTAACAAGTTAATAATTCAGTGAGATCAAGTGAGCTGAATGCCTAGCTAGAGGCCGCTTCAGTTCAAGTGGAATTAATGATATTAATCCACAGCTTACTCTTGACTGAACCCGTAGGGTCACACAAATAGTACGTAAACGGATCAAGTATTTAATGGCATTAAATACTCCATCTATGGATATTCGGAATCGACGGATCTTGGTTTCAGTGGGAGCTGAGATCGTCATAGGCAAGAAATGAATACTCCGGAAACGATGATATTGCCGGAAACGGAAATATGGATTGTATCGGAAATATAAATATTATCCAAGTCGTAGATGTTGCCGGAAACGGAAACATGGTACGTATCGGAAAATATTATCGGAAATGGAAATATTGCCAGAATCGGAAATATTGCCGGAAACGGAAATATTGTCAGAATCGGAAATATTATCGGAATCGGAAAATAATTCCGGAAACGGAAATATTAAATATTTGTTCGAAACGGAAATTGATTCCGGAATCGGAAATATTAAATATTGTTCGTATCGGAAATGAATTCCGGAATCGGGAATTTAATCGAAAGCGTATCGTACGAATTAGCATCGGACGAGGCCCGCTAGACGAAGGCCCAGCACGAAGCCAGGCCGTCGCCCAGCGAGCCAACGCGCACCATCGCACGCCAAGCCTCGACCAGGCCCAGCGCAAGGCCAGGCCCAGCCAAGGCCTTGGGCGCGCGCGCAAGAGCACAGCAATGGGTCGAGCGCTGTGCGCCTAGCGTGGGCCGCAAGGCTTGCGCGGGTGTACGGTGCTCGTGCAATGCTTGTGCGGGAATCCTGAAGCAATCGGGATTCAAAGTGTGATTAAATCCTAAAACTATTAGATAATGATTATTTAATTAGAGTCCTGGTAGGGTTATAATTAAATAAATTAGTATCCTAATAGGATTCCAAAACCCTTTCCATAACTCTATAAATACGTGCCTAGGGTCACATATTTTCATAGATTATTCAAGTATTCAAAGTGAGTTTTTCAGAGAAAATTCAGACACATTCCTTGACTATAAGTGCCGAAAATCTTTAGTACCTTAAGGGCGATTCTAGTTGGTCAATCTTAAGACGGATCCGGACGTGCTGTGGACTATCTACGGAGGGACGACACTTGGAGTCCTAAAGACTTGTTCTTGTTCGGTTCGGGCGCAGCTAGGGAAGGCACGCAACAAAGAGTATGCATCTAAACTATGCTATATGATTATGTGTAAATAATATGTATTCCTGGCTAAATGGTTTTTCCGCATGATTTATGAATTGTCATATGTATCATAACCTAACATACATATCATAGCATACATTATTGAACCAATCAATGATGCATATGGAATCCCATTCATTCGTCTACGCTCATCAAGTGTTTTTGGGCACTGAGTCTTGCTTAGAGTTATTCCATGAGACATGGGTAGGTAGTCTCGCTTGGAGTCTGCCATCTTGAACCTATCAAGCACCTTATTGATATAAGTGCTTTGACTAAGTCCAATCATCTTTTTAGATCTATCTCTGTAAATCTTGATGCCCAATATGTACTGTGCTTCTCCTAGATCCTTCATCAAAAAACATTTCCCAAGCCAAATCTTGACAGAGTTCAACATAGGAATGTCATTTCCGATAAGTAATATGTCGTCGACATATAATACTAGAAAAGCAATTTTGCTCCTACTGACCTTCTTGTATACACAAGATTCGTCTGCGTTCTTGATGAAACCAAAGTCACTGACTGCTTCATCAAAACGTATATTCCAGCTCCTGGATGCTTGCTTCAATCCGTAGATTGATTTCTTTAGCTTGCATACCTTTTTAGCATTCTTTGGATCCTCAAAACCTTCAGGCTGTGTCATAAACACAGTTTCTGTTAAAACGCCGTTTAAGAAAGCAGTTTTGACATCCATCTGCCTGTTAGGTTATGATACATATGACAATTCATAAATCATGCGGAAACAACCATTAAGCCAGGAATACATATTATTTACACATAATCATTTAGCATAGTTTAGATGCATACTCTTTGTTGCGTGCCTTCCCTAGCTGCGCCCGAACCGAACAAGAACAAGTCTTTAGGACTCCAAGTGTCGTCCCTCCGTAGATAGTCCACAGTACGTCCGGATCCGCCTTAAGATTGACCAACTAGAATCGCCCCTAAGGTACTATAAATTTTCGGCACTTTTGAGCAAGATCTGTGACTGAATTTTTCTCTCAAAAACTCACTTTGAATACTTGAATAACTCGTTATAAATTGTGAACCCAGGCCACATATTTATAGGGGTATGGAAAGAGAATTGGAATCCAATTAGGATACGAATTAATTAAATTAGAATTATAATAAAACTCTTATTTAATTAATTTATCAAATAGAATTAGGAATTTAATCATTAAACGAATTCTGCACGTTTTAGGTTTCGTATGCGAACACAAACACTTACGCGAGCATGACCCGCAAGCGTGCAGGCCATGCCCGCGCACAGCCCACACGGCCGCACGACCCACGCGAGCTACAAGCCCATGCGAGCAGCAGCAATGCTCGCAGCCCACTGCTCGCAGCTGCGCGGGCTGCGCGCACTGCCACGGCCTGCTGGGCCTGGCGTGGCCTTGGCTGTTCGTGTGGCGCGCTTGGCTTGCTGGGCGATGGCCTGGCTTAGTGCTGGGCCCTCGTCCGGCAGGCCTCGTCCGATGCTTATTCGTACGATACGCTTCCGATTAAATTCCCGATTCCGGAATTTATTTCCGATACGAACAATATTTAATATTTTCGATTCCGGAATTAATTTCCGTTTCGAACAAATATTTAATATTTCCGTTTCCGGAATTATTTTCCGATTCCGATAATATTTCCGATTCTGACAATATTTCCGTTTCCGGCAATATTTCCGATTCCGGCAATATTTCCATTTCCGATAATATTTCCCGATACGTACCATGTTTCCGTTTCCGGCAACATCTACGACTTGGATAATATTTATATTTCCGATACCATCCATATTTCCGTTTCCGGCAATATCATCGTTTCCGGAGTATTCATTTCTTGCCTGTGACGATCTCAGCTCCCACTGAAACCAACATCCGTCGATTCCGAATATCCATAGATGGAGTATTTAATGCCATTAAATACTTGATCCGTTTACGTACTATTTGTGTGACCCTACGGGTTCAGTCAAGAGTAAGATGTGGATTAATATCATTAATTCCACTTGAACTGAAGCGGCCTCTAGCTAGGCATTCAGCTCACTTGATCTCACTGAATTATTAACTTGTTAATTAATACTGAACCGCATTTATTAGACTTAACATAGAATGCATACTTGGACCAAGGGCATTATTTCCTTCAGTCTCCCACTTGTCCTTAGGGACAAGTGTGCATTTCCTAATTTCTTTGTCGCTCGATGCTTGCTCTTGAACATAAGGTAAGAGTTGTCATCCTTATTATGTCCAGAGGTGTTCCTCGGTTTCAGTGTTCAACTGATCAAATAAACAGATAATCATAGCCTATGATTCATCCGAGCACGGCCATGCATTTCACAGTTTCTAGCTCTCCGAGTGGCCTTGTACAACTTTTAAGCATCTCATCCCGATTTATGGGAGGACAATCCCAATCTTGTGATCTTGAGATTAGACTTCGTTTGATAGGTGATTACCTGAGCGTTGCCTTTATAGCCTCCTTTTACGGTGCGACGGTTGGTCAACGTCAAAGTAACCAGTTCTCAAACAAGTAATCTCAAATCACTCAGGTATTGAGGATTTAGTGTCTAATAATTTTAATGAAATTTACTTATGACAGATTTTCATCTCTTACAGTAAAGTTTCATAGGTCTTGTCCGATACTAGTCTTCCCAAAGTAAGTATCTATGTAAATGATTATGACATTGCCATGTCCACATAGTTCAAGAAACAGAACTACTAGTCATCTTGCATTCTAATCGTCTAACGTTTTCTATGCGTTCAATTTTATAGAAAACTCCGACTAGGGACCATTTTCAACCTTTGACATTCAAGTTCACTTGATAGACATTTCTTAGTCACAGGACTGGTCCTGACAGTCTATCTTGAATATTTCGTCAAATTTGAAGGGACTCATCATTTAATACTAAACCAAGATTAAATGGAATATGAAAATGCATTTCATATATGATAAATGTTCAACCCCAATGTTTTACAACCATGGGCCTCAAACCCATCTTCTAAAACAGTTCATGGAATTTCAAAGCTATGCTTGATTTCCAGTGCTACAATGTAAGTGTTGCTTCTCACTTGTTGTATAGGTTTAGTTATCATGCTTTGCCAATCTTAATATCCTTTTCATCGAATGTTCTTCGAGATAGATGATAAGATCTTTTGCGTATGTTTATTTTGTGATCTAGTCTTTCTCGCTACAATGGTGGTTCTACGCATTTCTCAATGAAGAACCATCAAGTTAGCAGACCTTTTTCTTGCTTCAAGAGTGGTTCTACGCATTTTTCAACGAAGAACCATCAAGCCAGCAGATAGGTGATCTACCCAAGTTCAGTGAAGAACTTTAAACAACCCTGTTTTATTGCTTCTTAGGCAATAATTACTTTTACTTCAACTGTTTAGGTTGCTAGTGATGCTTTGTTTGGATTTGCTTATCCAAGCAGTTCACAGATATGTGGAAGACTTTCCAGCTGTATCTTAGAACATAGAAATTAATATTTTAATTTCCCACGCAACAACTCATGGTCTCCAATCCATGTTGCCATTTCGAAACACGATGCTCTTTAGCTCGTCCTTGTCAATGGTTAACTCCAAAGGGTCTTGCTTGATCCTTTGCCAGTGTTTATGCGTGTAGCATCAATATTTAGCATATCTTTATTTCCTTGAATCAAGAATTATTCCTATGTACCTTTTCAAGTACCATAAGTGTTCTTGATCTCAATCTAGTTGATCTTCACTTAGATCAATAGAGATTGGTATATGTTCGTCATGCCTAAAGTCATACGATACATTTTTGGCGATCCTCATATTATATCATACATGATAAATTCTTTTGCAGAATAATTCCCAATTGAATTCTATTCGTGTAACTTTAGCTCATTCAATTTCAGTAGATACTGAATCCAGCTAAATTCTTTGACATATAATATAGGTTAAGAATCTCACTTAGATCCTTTGATGTTTTAAATTAGTAAATGCTTATACATATTTCAAACATTCTTTTACATAGATTTATTCACATGGGTCGAATATCTCCAATGGAGTATTTCGTGTTTGATTTAGTAAATGCCATTACTTAATCCAAAACAATATTATAAGATCTTTGTAAATAGATCTTAGTACCCAGTATGTACTAAGTTTCGCCTTGGTCCATCATTGATGAATAATCTCAAATCTAAGTATTTAACATTTGAATGTTATTTCACAATAGAGAGATATGTGTGTGATACACATAGGACCAATTAAGTTTTATGTACTCCCACTAAACTTCTTATATATCTATAAGAATCATGTACATTTTATGAAACTAAAATACTTATTAGCTTCACTAAAATACATTTCTAATTCCCAATTGCTTGCTTAAATCTGTACTTAGATTTTATAAACTAGCTTTTCTTTTCAAGCATTTATTTGGATCCACAAATCCTATGACATAGCATGTACATAGTTTCTTCCAACATTTGACTGAGGAAGATGTTTTGTCATCCAATTGCCATATGTACCAATATGCAATCATTGCTTGAATTATAGACTTAAGCATTACGATTTTGCATGAGGTTTCAACACAATCCACATCGTGAATTTGCTTGTAACCTTTAGCAACTAATCAATTTCATGTTTGATGGTTTTTATCCTTAAAACAAACTTTGCAACCAATAGGTGTGAAACTATTCTTGCAAATCAACAAAATTTCAATTTTGTCATCAAAACATTGAGTATGTTTTATGGCTTCTAACCATTTAAAACATTTGAGTCTATATATGGCCTCTAACCATTTTAGGGAATCTGGGTTTCGTCATAGCTTTCTTACAAGTCACAAACTCATTAATCTACATGATAATAGTTTGACTGCAAGTTGTAGGTTTCTTCACTATCTAATAGAAGAATTGCATAGTTTCAGTGACCTGAACTCCATGTTTCTTCACTATCTAATAGAAGAATCTCATAGTTTCAGTGACTTGAACTCTATGCCTACAAGGTATAGAACATCAAACAACAGAATGTCAATAGCCACTTAAAAGTCCTTTGAATATTCTGTTCTCCTTGAAGCACTTGTAAAGTCTTCTAAGAGATGTCTATTCTTTAAAGCCACTTCTAAAGTCCTTAAAGAATACGTGTTCGGATTTTCTAAAGAACTTCGAAAAGCCTCCGGAATGTCCGTTTATGTTTGTTGTTCGCCTCGAAGACTTTCGAGGTCTATTTTCTCCCACTTGTCATTTTGGAAACGAATCTCCAAAAGGACATCATTTCGAGCAAACAAACATTATGTTCTCAAAAATTCGTGGTAGAAACAATACCCTTGTGTCTCATTTGAATAAATCACAATGAAACATATATCTATACTTGGGCCTTAGTTTTTTGAATAACAAACACTAAGCTCCCTCTGAGTTTAGGAACTCTTTAGATATATTATGAAAAGATATTCTGAAATTACTTTTCAATAGCTTTGACGAATTTGGTTTAGTTTGGTGGTAGTTGAGCATTTTGTTTTAGAAATTATAGGAAAAGTCTTTATGATTCATCATTGATCGAATCAAGTACTAATTGACTTCGATCATTCCAACGTAGATATGCCATATCTTATGGAGCTAGATTGTGAATTTTACTACACAATCATTGATGATCATTCTTGATATAAGTAATCATCAACATGATCTAACCTAGATCTTTATGATTTCTTACCAAGTGGGATTTATACTTCTGAATCTTTGAACTAGCCAAACAGATTCAAACTTATATCACATTGAGTAAATAAACCTATATTCACTCAAATCCATGTGAAATAATAAAGTCATAAAACCTTTCTTTAGCTTTGAACTCTATCGTCTAGGCGTTCTAACAATAGTTCATATTCTTTGTTACTTTCAACAAGTAAGACTAGCTTGTCTTAAGTTGATCTAGAAATCAACCAACTTTCAAAAAGTCCATCAAAATAGAGCTTATGAATGTTAACTTGTTGATATGGTCTAAGCAACAATGCCAAAGATTAATGGAACTCAAATCAAGGGTTTGATTTGAACCTAGTAAAGTTCTTTAAAGAGTTGTTTGTTTTAATCAAGCATATTGACTCAACCTGTAATTGACCATTTCATTCAAATAAACAAACAAACAAGCATTGTTTTTGTTCTTCTGAATGTGAGTCTTTCTGTGTTTGAAGCAGAAATTTAGGTATGCTGATTATGGAACAAAATAGCCATTAAGTTCCAGCCTTTGAAAGGACTTAAAACAAACTAGATGACCTACAATTAATGTAGCATTGCCATGCTTCATTTCCCACTTGTAGGTCATTAGTGTATCCTAGCTTCCATTGTTTGAGTTATTACCGAAGTAAGAACCTCAAGCGGTATATGATACCAAGGAAGTTTGATTGCTAGGTCACTTCTCTTTAAACATAAACTTATAGGTAGAAACGGAATCGTAAATTCCTTTCATTTGTTACTCGTTTTCCTATTTCTTGTACCCTTTCTTATAGTCTTAAGAATTAAAATTCTTCAGTGTTGACTTTTATACTTTGTTAGACATGTCCAATGTCACCCCAACAAGGTTCTTAACATTTAATTTATGTTGGATATTAAGTTTCAACTAGATGATCTTACCAGAAGCTTCTAAAGTTCTCTAAGCATCGATCTATTCGAATGTCTAGGGACTAGACTCATTCGAGAATTAAATGGACAAAGATATTAGGTTGTTAACCATTGGTAAAGCTGAGCGTATTAAACTCAATGCTTTATGATCTCAAAACTACAGTGTATTTTGAATTCACAAGCACCAATTGGTTTGCCATTCGACTTTGATGTTCGAAAACAACCATAAAAGTAGCAATAAGAAACGTACATTTTAAATTGCTCACTTTCTCTCATTTCCGTGAATCGTTCTTGGATTCACTACCAATCGAGGAAATTTACTGTTACCTTTCTAAAAGGATTTACTGCAGTGCAAGATATTTAATTATAAACAATAATTAAAACATACATTGAAGCATGCAAAGTCTAAACATTTATCATGAATAATAACTTGAAAATTAAAGCAATCATGCAATTCAAACAAGTTATTACATTTTATTCGAATTTATTGTTCCGGCAGGTGTGAATAAAATGATTCCAAGATCCTAAAATCATTGAAGAATTAAGCACAGTTTGTCGACTCAATTCTAAAACATCTTAGGTAAGCAAAAGCCTTTTGCTAATAGTCTAGAAACTACTCTTGGTTGATAGGTACGTCTAAGAACTTATTAGGTAAACCTATCGATTTTGCCACGACATAAAAGGACTCCTTACTTATATCGTTGAGTTTCACCAAAACTAACATGTACTCACAATTATTTGTGTACCTTGCCCCTTTAGGACCAATAAGTAACACCTCGCTGAGCGAAAACTATTACTAGATTGATGTAAAGGATATCCAAGCAAGTGTATATTTTGGCATGGCACCTTTTAACTCAATTTTTAAGTTTGGAACTTAAGGCTCTTACTATGTTGTTTAGATTTTAAGTGAACTAAAATCCTTAATCATGCAACATAATCAAGCTTTTGATCTCATGCATTTTAAGACATATTTAAAAGCAATAAATAACTTAAAACATGCATAAGATAAATGTGATCTAGTATGGCCCGACTTCATCTTGAAGCTTTAACTTCAAAGTCCGTCTTGAAAATCTCCGTGGGAGGCACCATTTTCTTCAAATAGGATAAGCTATAATTAAAACTAATTACAACTATTTGATGGTACGCAGACCATATTTGAATTGAAAAACGACTTTGGTACTTTAGACCAATTACATTCAAATTAATGGTACGCAGACCATATTTTCTATCCTATTTGGGCCATACTAGTCACTTCATAACCTGCAAAACAGTACATATACAATATATACCATTCACCCATTCATTATCATGAATGGCCCACATAGCTGGTTAGTAAAACACATTATGCATCACGTAAACATTTGCAGCAATTAATCAAGGGCGCCAATAATCTACCAATTATTCAGTCCTTATTAATTCTAATCAAGTTGTTTTAACCTTAAGGATTCGTAGACCTAATCAAGAGTTTATGACTAAAAAGCGCTCCCACTTAAACCAATAAATTCATATGCTTTACTAATTTTAAACATAAAAATGTATTTCAAGTCTAACCGGAAACATACAAATTTAAATAAAATTTAAAGCCCATATAAATATATAATTGAATCCAAAAATTTTAATTTAATTTCAGTCGTATTTAAATTAATTCATGATTTTAATTTTAGTAAAATAATTAGAATAAATAAAATTTATTATAATTACAATATTCAAAATTAAAATCCAAGAAAATAATTTAAATTATTAATTTTAAAATTAATTAAAATTACGTAAACTGAAAATTTCAAATTAAACATTCAAAACGATCTAATCGCAACGCAAACACCCTACGCATCGCACGCCCATGGGCCACACGCACACAGCCATCGCTGGCCATGTGCGCGCAGCCCATGCGCTCGTCGCATAGCTGCTGCTTCTACCCTTCGCAAGCCATCGCACGAGTTGGTGCTCGCTGCGCGCGCGCCAACGCTCGATGCACGCGAGCCATCGCTCGCTGTGCGCGCTCGACAGCGCTTGCTGCGCGCGCTCCAGTGCTCGATGCACGCGAGCCATCGCTCGATGCACGCGAGCCATCGCTCGCTGTGCGCAGGCCATCGCTCGCTGTGCGCGAGCAATTGCTCGCTGCGCGCGATCGACGCTGGGCGCAGCGCTCGTGGCACGCGAGCTTGCGCTCGCTGCGCGCGAGGCTGCGCGCGCTTGCGCGAGGCAGTGCGCGTTGTGGCGCAGCTCGCTTGCTGCCCACACGCGACTGCCGTGCCTTGCCTTCGCCCATGCCCATTCGTCCATAGCTCGTGGCCCACGAAACAAGGCAGGGCTGCTGCCTTGTGCTCGTGCACCATGCCCTTGCTCATTGCATTCGTGCCGCACGGGCGACGAGCTCCTTTGCTCGTCGTCGCATGCCCGCACTATACAACACCCCTTAAGGGTAACACGAAGCGTCCATTGCTTTGTGCGTGCAAGTTATATGAACGAATCGCATAAAAATTTAAAATTTATATTTAACATTAATGACAAATTAATAAATTAATATTAATTTCATAATTTTAGGGCGAAAAATCAAAAATTTATTATTCAATTGATTTCCGATTATCATGGATTCAAGCCTAGGTCATAAAAATTTAAAATTTATTATAAATTTACAATTTTTATGGTGGTTTTTAATCATAGGTTTCTAATTAAATTATAATTAATCATGAAAATCAAATTAATTCTAAATTATTCTAATTTTCAACTAATTAATCATAATTACAAATTAGATTGCATAATTAACAAGGCTAGGCATTCAAACTTGTTAAACATATACAGTAGGTCAATCAAAAATTCAAGATTTATCAACAAGAATCGCAAATATTTAATTTAACATCTTAAATTTACGAAATTTTGCATTCGAAAAACTAAAACCTTCGAAAAGTCATAGTTAGGCTTCGAATTTGAGAATTCTGGGTTCGGCAGAAAAATACTTTTTTTGTCAAAATTTTAGAATGCATTTTACATGCGGAATTGACACAAAAATCACTCGATTTGGATGAGTTACGAAGAAACTGCCGAAAAACTGCGTACGTATAATTAAATAAACGCAATTTGCAATTAATTAACAATTACGAAAATTAATCACCCCTTTTAATTCTTGCAAATTTGTAATATTTAACCATGTTCATGCAATTTAGATTATGAAAATAATAAGAGGCTCTGATACCACTGTTAGGTTATGATACATATGACAATTCATAAATCATGCGGAAACAACCATTAAGCCAGGAATACATATTATTTACACATAATCATTTAGCATAGTTTAGATGCATACTCTTTGTTGCGTGCCTTCCCTAGCTGCGCCCGAACCGAACAAGAACAAGTCTTTAGGACTCCAAGTGTCGTCCCTCCGTAGATGGTCCACAGTACGTCCGGATCCGCCTTAAGATTGACCAACTAGAATCGCCCCTAAGGTACTATAAATTTTCGGCACTTTTGAGCAAGATGTGTGACTGAATTTTTCTCTCAAAAACTCACTTTGAATACTTGAATAAGTCCTTATAAATTGTGAACCCAGGCCACATATTTATAGGGGTATGGAAAGAGAATTGGAATCCTATTAGGATACGAATTAATTAAATTAGAATTATAATAAAACTTTTATTTAATTAATTTATCAAATAGAATTAGGAATTTAATCATTAAACGAATTCGGCACGTTTTAGGTTTCGTATGCGAACACAAACACTTACGCGAGCATGACCCGCAAGCGTGCAGGCCATGCCCGCGCACAGCCCACACGGCCGCACGGCCCACGCGAGCTACAAGCCCACGCGAGCTGCAGCAATGCTCGCAGCCCACTGCTCGTAGCTGCGCGCGCTGCGCGCGCTGCCACGGCCTGCTGGGCCTGGCCTTGCGCTGGGCCTGGCGTGGCCTTGGCTGTTCGTGTGGCGCGCTTGGCTTGCTGGGCGATGGCCTGGCTTCGTGCTGGGCCCTCGTCCGGCAGGCCTCGTCCGATGCTTATTCGTACGATACGCTTCCGATTAAATTCCCGATTCCGGAATTTATTTCCGATACGAATAATATTTAATATTTTCGATTCCGGAATTAATTTCCGTTTCGAACAAATATTTAATATTTCCGTTTCCGGAATTATTTTCCGATTCCGATAATATTTCCGATTCTGACAATATTTCCGTTTCCGGCAATATTTCCGATTCCGGCAATATTTCCATTTCCGATAATATTTCCCGATACGTACCATGTTTCCGTTTCCGGCAACATCTACGACTTGGATAATATTTATATTTCCGATACGATCCATATTTCCGTTTCCGGCAATATCATCGTTTCCGGAGTATTCATTTCTTGCCTGTGACGATCTCAGCTCCCACTGAAACCAAGATCCGTCGATTCCGAATATCCATAGATGGAGTATTTAATGCCATTAAATACTTGATCCGTTTACGTACTATTTGTGTGACCCTACGGGTTCAGTCAAGAGTAAGCTGTGGATTAATATCATTAATTCCACTTGAACTGAAGCGGCCTCTAGCTAGGCATTCAGCTCACTTGATCTCACTGAATTATTAACTTGTTAATTAATACTGAACCGCATTTATTAGACTTAACATAGAATGCATACTTGGACCAAGGGCATTATTTCCTTCACTGCCATATTTCGTAATCGTAATATGCAGCGATTGCTAACATTATCCGAATAGACTTTAGCATTGCAACTGGTGAAAAGGTTTCATCGTAATCCACACCATGGACTTGCCTGTAACCTTTTGCAACCAATCTAGCTTTGAAAACTTCAAGTTTCCCATCCTTGTCCTTTTTTAGTTTGAAAACCCATTTGCTTCCAATGGCTTGGTAGCCATCTGGAAAATCGACCAAATCCCATACTTGGTTTTCTGACATGGAGTCTAATTCAGATTGCATGGCTTCTTGCCATTGCTTAGAGCTAGGGCTTGTCATAGCTTGTTTGTAAGTCGCAGGTTCATCACTTTCAAGTAATAGAACATCATAGCTCTCGTTCGTCAAAATACCTAAGTACCTTTCCGGTTGCGATCTACGCGGGGTAACATTTCTAAATTGACCATGATTCTCACCAGATTCTTCTAAAGATCTCTGAGTTTCATCCTGAATGTCATCTTGAGCATTCTCTAGAGTTTGTTGTTCGACTCGAATTTCTTCGAGGTCTACTTTTCTCCCACTTGTCATTTTGGAAATGTGATTCTTCTCCAAAAAGACACCATCTCGAGCAACAAACACCTTGTTCTCAGATGTATTGTAGAGGTAATACCCCTTTGTTTCCTTTGGATAGCCCACAAGGATACATTTGTCAGATTTCGGATGAAGTTTGTCTGAAATTAATCGTTTGACGTATACTTCACATCCCCAAATCTTAAGAAAAGACACATTTGGAGGCTTTCCAAACCATAACTCATATGGAGTCTTTTCGACAGCTTTAGACGGAGCTCTATTTATAGTGGGTGCAGCTGTATTTAGTGCATGTCCCCAAAATTCTATTGGAAGTTCGGCCTGACCCATCATTGACCTGACCATGTCTAGCAAGGTTCTGTTCCTCCGTTCTGACACACCGTTCCATTGCGGTGTTCCAGGAGGAGTCAATTCTGATAGAATTCCACATTCTTTCAGATGGTCATCAAATTCATACCTCAGATATTCACCGCCTCTATCAGACCGCAGTGCCTTAATCTTCTTGCCTAATTGATTCTCTAATTCACTCTGAAATTCCTTGAATTTGTCAAAGGATTCAGACTTATGCTTCATTAGGTAGACATAACCATATCTACTGAAGTCATCAGTGAAAGTGATAAAGTAGCTGAAACCACCTCTAGCATTTGTACTCATTGGTCCACATACATCTGTATGGATTAAACCCAATAGTTCAGTTGCTCTTTCTCCAACTTTAGAGAAAGGTTGCTTTGTCATTTTGCCAAGTAAACATGATTCGCATTTACCATAATCCTCTAAGTCAAATGGTTCTAGAATTCCTTCCTTTTGAAATCTTTCTAAGCGTTTCAAGTTTATATGGCGTAATCGACAATGCCACAGATAGGTGAGATCTGAATCACCCTTTTTAGCCTTTTTGGTATTTATGTTATAAACTTGTTTGTCGTGATCTAATAAATAAAGTCCATTGACTAATCTAGCAGATCCATAAAACATCTCTTTGAAATAAAACGAACAACTATTGTCTTTTATTAAAAAGGAAAATCCCTTAGCATCTAAGCAAGAAACTGAAATGATGTTTTTAGTAAGACTTGGAACATGGAAACATTCTTCCAGTTCCAAAACTAGCCCAGAGGGAAACGACAAATAATAAGTTCCTACGGCTAATGCAGCAATCCGTGCTCCATTTCCCACTCGTAGGTCGACTTCACCCTTGCTTAACTTTCTACTTCTTCTTAGTCCCTGTGGATTGGAACATAAGTGTGAGCCACAACCTGTATGTAATACCCAAGAAGTTGAATTAGCAAGTATACAGTCTATAACGAAAATACCTGAAGATGGAACGACTGTTCCGTTCTTCTGATCTTCCTTTAGCTTTGAACATTCTCTTTTGTAATGGCCTATTCCATCACAATAAAGACAGCTTGATGTGGACTTGTCCTGCTTTGATTTAGCATTGCCCTTGGACTTTCCACTTTTCTTGAACGGTCTCCCTTTAGCCTTGAGTAAATCTTTGGCTTCACAGTCCAGTATTATCTCAGCCTTTCTGACAAGGTGAACAAATTCTGCAACTGTTTCTTCTCTTGGTTCACTTAGGTATAGTTGCTTGAAGCGACCAAACCCACTCTGTAGTGAATTGAGCAAGATAGAGACTGCCATCCTTTCACTTATTGGTGTTCCTAGTAGACTTAGGGGATCAAAGTATGAACGCATAAGATCCACATGGAACCTCAGTGGGACGCCTACCCTCTGTTTAGTGCGAAGGAGCTGAACATGTGTTTCTTGGACTTCCATCCTATAACACCTGTTGGGAGAACTAACCTTTAGACCAGACATTGATTCAATCAACTCATGGACGTTCAGGTCCATGTTAGGTTATGATTCATATGACAAAACATAAATCATGCGGAAAAACCATAAAGCCAGGAAAGCATATTATTTACACATAATCATTTAGCATAGTTTAGATGCTTACGCTTTGTTGCGTGCCCTCCCTAGCTGCGCCCGAACCGAACAAGAACAAGTCTTTAGGACTCCAAGTGTCGTCCCTCCGTAGATAGTCCACAGCACGTCCGAATCCGCCTTAAGCTTGACCAACTAGGATCGCCCTTAAGGTACTTAGAATTTTCGGCTATTGTAGGCAATTATATGACTGAATTTTTGCTCTCAAAAATCACTTTGAATACATGAATACTCGATGTAAATTATGAGCCCTTAACTCATATTTATAGACCATGGAATAAGTAATCGAATTCTACAAGGATACGAATTAATTAAATTAGAATCCTAGTAGAATTCTTATTTAATTAATTTATCTTTTAGGATTAGGAATTTTAATCATTAAACAAATCCTATACTCTTTAGGTTTCGTATGTGAACACAAACTCTACACGAGCATGACCCGCAAGCGTGTAGGCCATGCCCGCGCATAGCCCACACGGCCGCTCGGCCCACGCGAGCTACAAGCCCACGCGAGCTGCAGCAATGCTCGCAGCCCATTGCTGCGCGCGCTGCCATGGCCTGCTGGGCCTGGCGTGGCCTTGGCTGTTCGTGTGGCGCGCTTGGCTTGCTGGGCGATGGCCTGGCTTCGTGCTGGGCCCTCGTCTGGCAGGCCTCGTCCGATGCTTATTCGTACGATACGCTTCCGATTAAATTCCCGGTTCCGGAGTTCATTTCCGATACGAACAATATTTAATATTTCCGATTCCGGAATTAATTTCCGTTCCGAACAAATATTTAATATTTCCGTTTCCGGAATTATTTTCCGATTCCGATAATATTTCCGATTCTGACAATATTTCCGTTTCCGGCAATATTTCCGATTCCGGCAATATTTCCATTTCTGATAATATTTTCCGATACGTACCATGTTTCCGTTTCCGGCAACATCTACGACTTGGATAATATTTATATTTCCGATACGATCCATATTTCCGTTTCCGGCAATATCATCGTTTCCGGAGTATTCATTTCTTGCCTGTGACGATCTCAGCTCCCACTGAAACCAAGATCCGTCGATTCCGAATATCCATAGATGGAGTATTTAATGCCATTAAATACTTGACCCGTTTACGTACTATTTGTGTGACCCTACGGGTTCAGTCAAGAGTAAGCTGTGGATTAATATCATTAATTCCACTTGAACTGAAGCGGCCTCTAGCTAGGCATTCAGCTCACTTGATCTCACTGAATTATTAACTTGTTAATTAATACTGAACCGCACTTATTAGACTTAACATAGAATGCATACTTGGACCAAGGGCATTATTTCCTTCAGTCTCCCACTTGTCCTTAGGGACAAGTGTGCATTTCCTAATTCCTTTGTCGCTCGATGCTTGCTCTTGAACATAAGGTAAGAGTTGTCATCCTTATTATGTCCAGAGGTATTTCTCGGTTTCAGAGTTCAACTGATCAAATAAATAGATAATCATAGCCTATGATTCATCCGAGCACGGCCATGCATTTCACAGTTTCTAGCTCTCCGAGTGGCCTTGTACAACTTTTAAGCATCTCATCCCGATTTATGGGAGGACAATCCCAATCTTGCGATCTTGAGATTAGACTTCGTTTGATAGGTGATTACCTGAGCGTTGCCTTTATAGCCTCCTTTTACGGTGCGACGGTTGGTCAACGTCAAAGCAGCCAATTCTCAAACAAGTAATCTCAAATCACTCAGGTATTGAGGATTTAGTGTCTAATAATTTTAATGAAATTTACTTATGACAGATTTTCATCTCTTACAGTAAAGTTTCATAGGTCTTGTCCGATACTAGTCTTCCCAAAGTGAGTATCTATGCAAATGATTATGACATTGCCATGTCCACATAGTTCAAGAAACAGAACTACTAGTCATCTTGCATTCTAGTCGTCTAACGTTTTCTATGCGTCCAATTTTATAGAAAACTCCGACTAGGGACCATTTTCAACCTTTGATATTCAAGTTCACTTGATAGACATTTCTTAGTCACAGGACTGGTCCTGACAGTCTATCTTGAATATATCGTCAAATTGAAGGGACTCATCATTTAATACTAAACCAAGATTAAATGGAATATGAAAATACATTTCATATATGATAAATGTTCAACCCCTAATGTTTTACAACCATGGGCCTCGAACCCATCTTTAAAACATTTCATGGAATTCAAAGCTATGCTTGATTTCCAGTGCTACAATGTGAGTGTTGCTTCTCACTTGTTGCATAGGTTTAGTTATCATGCTTTGCCAATCTTAATATCTTTTTCATCGAATGATATTCGAGATAGGATGATAAGATCTTTTGAGTTTGTTTATTATGTGATCTAGTCTTTCTTACTTCGATAGTGGTTCTACGCATTTTGCAATGAAGAGCCATCAAGTTAGCAGACATGTGATCCACCCAAGTTCAATGAAGAACTCATTAATATAAACAACTCTGTTTTATTGCTTCTTAGGCAATAATTACTTTTACTTCAACTGTATAGGTTGCTAGTGATGCTTTGTTTGGATTTACTTATCCAAGCAGTTCACAGATATGTGAAAGACTCTCCAACTATATCTTAGAACATAGAAATTATTATTTTAATTTCCCACGCAACAACTCATGGTCTTCAATCCATGTTGCCATTTCAAACACGACGCTCTTTAGCTCTTCCTTGTCAATGGTTAACTCCAAAGGGTCTTGCTTGATCCTTTGCCAGTGTTTATGCGTGTAGCATCAATATTTAGCATATCTTTATTTCCTTGAATCAAGAACTATTCCTATGTACCTTTTCAAGTACCATAAGTGTTCATGATCTCAATCTAGTTGATCTCCACTTAGATCAATAGAGATTGGTATATGTTCGTCATGCCTAAAGTCATACGATACGTTTTTGGCGATCCTCATATTATATTATATACATGATAAATTCTTTTGCAGAATAATTCCCAATTGAATTCTATTCATGTAACTTTAGCTCATTCAGTTACAGTAGATACTGAATCCAACTAAATTCTTTGACATATAATATAGGTGAAGAATCTCATTAGATTCTTTGATGTTTAACTTAGTAAATGCTTATACATAGTTCAAACATTCATTACTTAGATTTATTCATATGGATCGAATATCTCCAATGGAGTCTTTCGTGTTTGATTTAGTAAATGCCATTACTAAACAATATCATAAGATCTTTGTAAATAGATCTTAATACCCAGTATGTACTAAGTTTCGCCTTGGTCCATCATTGATGAATAATTTCAAACCTAAGTCATTAGCATTTGAATGTTATTTCACAATAGAGAGATATGTGTGATACACATAGGACCAAATAAGTTTTACGTACTCCCACTAAACTTCTTATATATTTATAAGAATCATGTATATTTTATGAAACTAAAATGCTTATTAGCTTCACTAAAATACAGTTCCAATTCCCAATTGCTTGCTTAAATCTGTACTTAGATTTCATAAGTTAGCATTCCTTTTCAAGCATTTATTTGGATCCACAAATCCTATGACATGCCATGTACATAGTTTTCTTCCAACATTTGATTGAGGAATACGTTTTGTCATCCAATTGTCATATGTACCAATATGCAATCATTGCTTGAGTTATAGACTTGAGCATTACGATTATGCATGAGGTTTCAACACAATCCATGCCATGAATTTGCTTGTAACCTTTAGCAACTAATCTAGCTTTGTGTGTGAACACAATTCCATGTTTGATGGTTTTTATCCTTAAAACAAACTTGCAACCAATAGGTGTGAAACTATTCTTGCAAATCAACAAAATTTCAATTTTGTCATCAAAACATTGAGTATGTTTTATGGCCTCTAACCATTTAAAACATTTGAGTCTATATATGGCCTCTAACCATTTTCGGGAATCTGGGTTTCGTCATAGCTTTCTTACAGGTCACAAACTCATTAATCTACATGATAATAGTTTGACTGCAAGTTGTAGGTTTCTTCACTATCTAATAGAAGAATTGCATAGTTTTAGTGATTTGAACTCTATGCCTACTTGGGTATAGAACATCAAACAATAGAATATCAATAGCCACTTGAAAGTCCTTTGAATATTCTGTTCTCCTTGAAGCACTTGTAAAGTCTTCTAAGAGATGTCTATTCTTTAAAGCCACTTCTAAAGTTTTTAAAGAATAAGTTCTGATTTTCTGAAGCACTTCGAAAAGCCTCAGGAATGTCCGTTTATGTTTGTTGTTCGCCTCGAAGACTTTCGAGGTCTATTTTCTCCCACTTGTCTTTTTGGAAACGAATCTCCAAAAGGACATCATTTCGAGCAAACAAACATTATGTTCTCAAAAATTCGTGGTAGAAACAATACCCTTGTGTCTCATTTGAATAAATCACAATGAAACATATATCTATACTTGGGGCCTTAGTTTGTTGAATAATAAACACTAAGCTCCCACTGAGTTTAGGAACTCTTTAGATATATTATGAAAAGATATTTTGAAATTACTTTTCAATAGATTTTACGAATTTGGTTTAGTTTGGTGGTAGTTGAGCATTTTGTTTTAGAAATTATAGGAAAAGTCTTTATGATCCATCATTGATCGAATCAAGTACTAATTGACTTCGATTATTCCAACTAAGATATGCCATATCTTATGGACCTAGATTGTGAAATTACAACACACAATCATTGATGATCATATTTGGTCTCAAGTAATCATCAACATGATCTAACCTAGATCTTTATGATTTCTTGCCAAGTGGATTTTATACTTCTGAATCTTTGAACTAGCCAAACAGATTCAACTTATATCACATTTGAGTAAATAAACCTATATTTACTCAAATCCATGTGAAATAATAAAGTCATAAAATCTTTCTTTAGCTTTGAACTCTATTGTCTAGGCGTTCTAACAATAGTTCAAATCTATTGTTACTTTCAACAAGTAAGACTAGTTGTCTTAAATTGATCTAGAAATCAATCAACTTTCAAAAGTCCATCAAAATAGAGCTTTTGAATGTTAACTTGTTGATATGGTCTAAGCAACAATGCCAAAGATTAGTGGAACTCAAATCAAGGGGTTGATTTGAACCTAGTAAAGTTTTTATTGTTAAAGAGTTGTTTGTTTTAATCAAGCATATTGACTCAACCCGTAATTGACCATTTCATTCAAATAAACAAACAAACATTGTTTTTGTTTTCTTGAATGTGAGTCTTTCTGTGTTTGAAACAGAAATTTAGGTACGCTGATTATGGAACAAAATAGCCATTAAGTTCCAGCCTTGAAGGACTTAAAACAAACTAGATGACCCTACAACTAATGTAGCATTGCCATGCTTCATTTTTCACTTGTAGGCCATTAGTGTAGCTTAGCTTCCATTATTTGAGTTATTACCGAAGTAAGAACCTCAAGCGGTATATGATACCAAGGAAGTTTGATTCCTAGGTCACTTCTCTTTAAACATAAACTTATAGGTAGAACCGGAATCGTAAATTCCTTTCATTTGTTCCTTTATTTTCCTATTTCTTGTACCCTTTCTTATAGTCTTAAGAATTGAATTCTCTAGTGTTGACTTTTATACTTTGTTAGACATGTCCAATGTCATTTTATCAAAGTTCTTACCATTTATGTTGAATATTCTGTTTCAACTAGATGATCTTACCAGAAGCTTCTAAAGTTCTCTAAGCATCGATCTATTCGAATGTCTAGGAACTAGACTCATTCGAGAATTAAATGGAAAAAGGATTTTAGGTTGTTAACCATTGGTAAAGCTGAGCGTTTAAACTCAATGCTTTATGATCTCAAAACTACATTTTATTTTGAATTCACAAGCACCAATCGGTTTGCCATTCGACTTTGATACTCGAAAACAACCATAAAAGTCGATATAAGAAACGTACATTTTAAATTGCTCATTTTCTCTCATTTCCGTGAATCGTTCTTGGATTCACTACCAATCGAGGAAATTTACTGTTACCTTTCTAAAAGGGTTTACTGCAGTGCAAGATATTTAATTATAAACAATAATTAAAACATACATTGAAGCATGCAAAGTCTAAACATTTATCATGAGTAATAACTTGAAAATTAAAGCATTCATGCAATTTAAACAAGTTATTAGCATTTTATTCGAATTTAATGTTCCGGCAGGTGTGAATAAAATGATTCCAAGATCCTAAAATCATTGAAGAATTAAGCACAGTTTGTCGACTCAATTCTAAAACATCTTAGGTAAGCAAAAACCTTTTTGCTAATAGTCTAGAAACTATTCTTGTTTGATAGGCACGTCTAAGAACTTATTAGGTAAACCTATCGATTTTGCCACGACATAAAAGGACTCCTTACTTATATCGTTGAGTTTCACCAAAACTAACATGTACTCACAATTATTTGTGTACCTTGCCCCTTTAGGACCAATAAGTAACACCTCGCTGAGCGAAAACTATTACTAGATTGATGTAAAGGATATCCAAGCAAGTGTATATTTTGGCATGGCACCTTTTAACTCACTTTTTAAGTTTGGAACTTAAGGCTCTTACTATGTTGGTTAGATTTTAAGTGAACTAAAATCCTTAATCATGCAACATAATCAAGCTTTGATCTCATGCATTTTAAGACATATTTAAAAGCAATAAATAACTTAAAACATGCATAAGATAAATGTGATCTAGTATGGCCCGACTTCATCTTGAAGCTTTAACTTCAAAGTCCGTCTTGAAAATCTCCATGGGAGGAACCATTTTCTTCAAATAGGATAAGCTATAATTAAAACTAATTACAACTATTTGATGGTACGCATACCATATTTTGAATTGAAAAACAACTTTGGTACTTTAGACCAATTACATTCAAATTAATGGTACGCAGACCATATTTTCTATCCTATTTGGGCCATACTAGTCACTTCATAACCTGTAAAACAGTACATATACAATATATACCATTCACCCATTCATTATCATGAATGGCCCACATAGCTGGTTAGTAAAACACATTATGCATCACATAAACATTTGCAGCAATTAATCAAGGGCACCAATAATCTACAAATTATTCAGTCCTTATTAATTCTAATCAAGTTGTTTTAACCTTAATGATTTGTAGACCTAATCAAGAGTTTATGACTAAAAAGGGCTCCCACTTAAACCAATAAATTCATATGCTTTACTAATTTTAAACATAAAAATGTATTTCTAGTCTAACCGGAAACATACAAATTTAATTAAAATTTAAAGCTCATATAAATTTATAATTGAATCCAAAAAGTTTAATTTAATTTCAGTCGTATTTAAATTAATTCATGATTTTAATTTTAGTAAAATAATTAGAATAAATAAAATTTATTATAATTACAATATTCAAAATTAAAATCCAAGAAAATAATTTAAATTATTAATTTTAAAATTAATTAAAATTACGTAAACTGAAAATTTCAAATTAAAATTTCAAAACGATCTAATCGCAACGCAACAATCCCACGCAACGCACGCCCATGGGCCACACGCACACATCCTTCGCTGGCCATGTGCGCGCAGCCCATGCGCTGCGTCGCATCGCTGCTGCTAACCATCGCAAGGCATCAATCGAACACGCGAGCTGGTGCTCGCTGCGAGGGCCAGCGCTCGATGTACGCGAGCCATCGCTCGCTGCGCGCCCCAGCGCTCGATTTATGCGAGCCATCGCTCGTTGCGCGCCTGCCTTTCCCGCACGCGAGCTTGCGCTCATCGCACGAGGCAGCAGTATGCGAGCTGGCGCTCGCTGCGCGCGAGCCATCGACGCTGTGCGTAGCGCTCGTGGCACGCGAGCTTGCGCTCGCTGCGCGCGAGGCTATGCATGCTTGCGCGAGGCAGTGCGCGCTGTGGCGCAGCACGCTTGCTTCCCACACGCGACTGCTCGTGCCTTGCTCTCGCCCCTGCCCATGCGCCCATTGCTCATAGCCCACGACACAAGGCAGGGCTGCTGCCTTGTGCTCGTGCACCATGCCCTTGCTCGCTGCATTCGTACCGCATGGGCGACGAGCTCCCTTGCTCGTCGTCGCATGCCCGCACTATACAACACCTCTTAAGGGTAACACGTAGCGTCCATTGCTTTGTGCGTGCAAGTTATATGAGCGAATCGCATAAAAATTAAAAATTTATATTCAAAATTAATGACAAATTAATAAATAATATTAATTTCATAATTTTAGGGCGAAAAATCGAAAATTTATTATTTAATTGATTTCCGATTAACATGGATTCAAGTCTAGGTCATAAAAATTTAAAATTTAACACAAATTTACAATTTTTATGGTGGTTTTTAATCATAGGTATCTAATTAAATTATAACTAATTATGAAAATCAAATTAATTCTAAATTATTCCAATTTTAAACAAATTAATCATAATTACAAATTAGATTGCATAATTAACAAGGCTAGGCATTCAAACTTGTCAAACTTTATTCAAGTTATGTGTTCCGGCAGGTGTGAATAAAATGATTCCAAGATCCTAAAATCATTGAAGAATTAAGCACAGTTTGTCGACTTAATCCTAAAACATCTTAGGTAAGCAAAAACCTTTTGCTAATAGTCTAGAAACTACTCTTGGTTGATAGGTACGTCTAAGAACTTATTAGGTAAACCTATCGATTTTGCCACGACATAAAAGGACACCTTACTTATATCGTTGAGTTTCACCAAAACTAACATGTACTCACAATTATTTGTGTACCTTGCCCCTTTAGGACCAATAAGTAACACCTTGCTGAGCGAAAACTATTACTAGATTGATGTAAAGGATATCCAAGCAAGTGTATATTTTGGCATGGCACCTTTTAACTGAATTTTTAAGTTTGGAACTTAAGGCTCTTACTATGTTGGTTAGATTTTAAGTGAACTAAAATCCTTAATCATGCAACATAATCAG
The DNA here is from genome assembly GCF_020520425.1 of Spinacia oleracea. Lineage (NCBI taxonomy): Eukaryota > Viridiplantae > Streptophyta > Magnoliopsida > Caryophyllales > Amaranthaceae > Spinacia > Spinacia oleracea. The sequence goes on from NC_079492.1 coordinate 64,351,541, forward strand.
GCTTTGATCTCATGCATATTTAAGACATATTTAAAAGCAATAAATAACTTAAAACATGCATAAGATAAATGTGATCTAGTATGGCCCGACTTCATCTTGAAGCTTCAACTTCAAAGTCCGTCTTGAAAATCTCCGTGGTACAACTATTTGATTAAACTAGGATAGGATAAGCTATAATTAAACTAATTACAACTATTTGATGGTACGCAGACCATATTTGAATTGAAAAACAATTTTGGTACTTTAGACCAATTACATTCAAATTAATGGTACGCAGACCATATTTTCTATCCTATTTGGGCCATACTAGTCACTTCATAACCTGCAAAACAGTACATATACAATATATACCATTCACCCATTCATTATCATGAATGGCCCACATAGCTGGTTAGTAAAACACATTATGCATCACATAAACATTTGCAGCAATTAATCAAGGGCACCAATAATCTACCAATTATTCAGTCCTTATTAATTCTAATCAAGTTGTGTTAACCTTAAGGATTTGTAGACCTAATCAAGAGTTTATGACAAAAAGGGCTCCCACTTAAACCAATAAATTCATATGCTTTACTTATTTTAAACATAAAAATGTATTTCTAGTCTAACCGGAAACATACAAATTTAATTAAAATTTAAAGCTCATATAAATTTATAATTGAATCCGCTTATTTAATTTATTTTTGAGTCGTATTTAAATTAATTCATTATTTTAATTTTAGTAAAATAATTAGAATAAATGAAATTTATTATAATTATAATATTCAAAATTAAAATCCAAGAAAACAATTTAAATTATTAATTTTAAAATTAATTAAAATTACGTAAACTGAAAATTTCAAATTAAAATTTTAAAACTCGTCAATCGTGACATGACGAGCACTTGGGCTTGCGCCCAAGCCCCGTCGAGTGCACGACCCATCGAGGTCCATGGCACAACGTCGCAACAGCCAAGCGCAAGGCAGCAAGGCAAGCCACGCTTGCGCGCAGCCTGCCTGCCCTTGCATCGCAGCAGCTACGATGCTCCTCGCATCGCTCGCTCGATTGCTCGCTCGCTCGCGCGAGGCCACGCGTTGTGGTGCGCAGAGCAGCGATCGCTGGGCGACCAGTTCTCGCTCGCTCGCGCGCCCACAGCGTGCCATTGCTTCGCCCATCGCCCATCGCGCACAGCGCTCGACACAAGGCAGGGCTGCTGCCTTGTGCTCGCGCGCCATCGCCTTGCTCGCAGCATTCGTACCGCGTGGGCGACGAGCTCCCTTGCTCGTCGTCGCACGCCCGCCCTATACAACACCCCTTAAGGGTAACACGTAGCGTCCATTGCTTTGTGTGTGCAAGTTTTATGAGCGATTGAATAAAAATTAAAAATTTTATTTTCAAAATTAATGACAAATTAATAAATCATATTAATTTCATAATTTTAGGGCGAAAAATCGAAAATTTATTAATTTATTGATTTCCGATTAACATGGATTCAAGTCTAGGTCATAAAAATTTACAATTTAACATAAATTTACAATTTTTATGGTGGTTTTTAATCATAGGTATCTAATTAAATTATAAATAATTATGAAAATCGAATTAATTCTAAATTATTCCAATTTTCAACAAATTAATCATAATTACAAATTAGATTGCATAATTAACAAGGCTAGACATTCAAACTTGTTAAGCATATACAGTAGGTCAATCAAAAATTCAACATTTATCAACAAGAATCGCAAATATTTAATTTAACATCTTAAATTTACGAAATTTTGCGTTCGAAAAACTAAAACCTCCGAAAAGTCATAGTTAGGCTTCGAATTTGAGAATTCTGGGTTCGGCCGAAAACCAATATTTTTGTCAAAATTTTAGAATGCCTTTTACATGCGGAATTGACACAAAAATTACTCGATTTGGATGAGTAACGAAGAAACTGCCGAAAAACTGCGTACGTATAATTAAATAAACGCAATTTGCAATTAATTAACAATTACGAAAATTAATCACCCCTTTTAATTCTTGCAAATTTGTAATATTTAACCATGTTGATGCAATTTAGATTATGAAAATAATAAGAGGCTCGTGATACCACTGTTAGGTTATGATACATATGACAATTCATAAATCATGCGGAAAAACCATAAAGCCAGGAAAGCATATTATTTACACATAATCATTTAGCATAGAATAGATGCATACATGTTGTAGCGTGTCTTCCCTAGCTGCGCCCGAACCGAAGAAGAACAAGTCTTTAGGACTCCAAGTGTTGTCCCTCCGTAGATAGTCCACAGTACGTCTGGATCCGCCTCAAGATTGACCAACTAGAATCGCCCTTAAGGTGCTTTGGAATTTTCGGTTATTATTGCAAGTGTATGGCTGATTTTTATTTCAAAAACTTACCCTTTGAATACTTCAATCGTACCCATAAATTATGACCCTAGGCCCTTATTTATAGAGGTTTGGAAAGGGAATTGGAATCCTAGTAGGATGTGGATTTGCTAGTTAGAATCTTATTAGGACTCTAAATAACAAAGTCAATCTATTAGGATTAGGATTTAATCTTTGCACGATTTCCAATAGGATTAGGATTCTCGCACAAGCGTTGCACAAGCCGTGCACCCGCGCAAGCCTTGCGGCCCACGTCAGGCGCACAGCGCTCGGCCCACGCTGCTGTGCTCTCTCGCGCGCGCGCCCTTGGCTGGGCCTGGCCTTTCGCTGGGCCTGGTCGAGGCGTGCGTTGGTGCGTGCGGCTCGCTGGGCGATGGCCTGGCTTCGTGCTGCGCCTTCGTCTAGCGGGCCTCGTCCGATGCTAATTCGTACTATACGCTTCCGATTAAATTCCTGATTCCGGAATTCATTTCCGATACGAACAATATTTAATATTTCCGATTCCGGAATTAATTTCGGTTTCGAACAAATATTTAATATTTCCGTTTCCGGAATTATTTTCCGATTCCGATAATATTTCCGATTCTGACAATATTTCCGTTTCCGGCAATATTTCCGATTCTGGCAATATTTCCATTTCCGATAATATTTTCCGATACGTACCATGTTTCCGTTTCCGGCAACATCTACGACTTGGATAATATTTATATTTCCGATACGATCCATATTTCCGTTTCCGGCAATATCATCGTTTCTGGAGTATTCATTTCTTGCTTGTGACGATCTCAGCTCCCACTGAAACCAAGATCCGTCGATTCCGAATATCCATAGATAGAGTATTTAATGCCATTAAATACTTGATCCGTTTACGTACTATTTGTGTGACCCTACGGGTTTAGTCAAGAGTAAGCTGTGGATTAATATCATTAATTCCACTTGAACTGAAGCTGCCTCTAACTAGGTATTCAGCTCACTTGATCTCACTGAATTATTAACTTGTTAATTAATACTGAACCGCATTTATTAGACTTAACATAGAATGCATACTTGGACCAAGGGCATTATTTCCTTCAGTAGTATGTTAGGGTTAAAAGGGGTGAGTGAAATATAGTATGTCTTATTGATCTTGAAGGCTTAATAGTACAAAATTAGGCTAGGGTTAAGAGATTAGGGAGTAGGCTGGAGATAAGCCGTAACATAAATCCGTGTTAGGTAACTAGAAGATCCATATTCAAGGCATTCCACCAGATTACTCTTGGAATGAACTTACTTGGGACTATTATAGCTCAAGTGATATTACAAGGAATGTCAACTGGTTTATGACATGGCCAATCCTTGGTTTGTTTTTGGTACAGGGGTATGTGAATTAGAAAATGAATATAAACCAGGATTAACTAAGTTAGGTAGAATCCTTTTTATTTTTTCGCTCTTAGACCCACTTTTATCATCAGCCTTCTCTGATAAACCGGCAAATTGTATTTAGGGGTGTGAGGAGGTGCCGGTGATGATTGTGATTGGAGATGATGAATGTGATTATGTTTTATTTATGGTCTCGATAATTACTGCTGTTTTTTGTGGAATTGAAATTAAATTGATGTTGCTGCTTTGTGATTTGATTCATCATATACGTAATGACATGTTTTTGTTTTCTATTAGAATTGAAATGCTAAATTAAATATGATTCTTTTTTGTAATTTTATGGAGTAATTTACTGCAACTGAGATTTGGTTGATTGTCTGCTCTGATTAGGGTTTCAAAAGGGGGGAAATCGGCTAGAATTTGAATTGTTAAATAAGTAGGTTACTAGATTTATGAGTGTCGATTTGTGGTTTTGAAGAGTAAATAGCTTGCCAAATATGAAATGTATAGTAGGAAAAATAATAAAAATAAACTAAAAAGAACTTAATATCATTAATACTAAATCACAACCAGATAAAAAGGAGAATCACCTGATCATAACAACTTTAATCCACCAAATATCTCGGTAATTAAAAAAAAGAACTATAAAAGAAAAAATTGATTAATTACCCAAGAAAATAAGGAAGTCAAAAGTTATAACAAATCAGGAAACCCAAGTATATGAGTATATCACGCATGAGTAGGTAGTGTCAGCTGCAAATCCTCCTAGAATATCTCCCATTTTCCTTGAAAGAAGCAATTACACAATATCCTCCTACAATCTCTCTCATTTCTGTCAATTGCTCTGCAAATTTTGAGTATAATTCGGACTAATTTAGAGCTTTTCAAGGTCGAGTTTCGTTAAACAATTTCCCCCAACTTTTTTGCTCTTTGCTTTTTGGAATTCTGATTTTGATCATTTTTGCAGGTGATGGCTAAAAGACCTAGCCTGCAAATTCCATGGGCTTCTCAGTTTAAAACCTGAAGCCTAACTTTTTCTATACCCAAAACAATTGGGTTTACGGTTAATGGAAGTTTCCAGATGAAGCAGTCGAAAATGGAGAGAATGTTTAGAGAAAACAACACGAATGATGTGATATTGATGTGTATGCGATGCATAAAGGGAGGCGATGGACAATCTGACAATCAGAAGCAGATAAGAGGAAATTCTAATTTCTTGCTTTTCTTTATTTTGTTTGTTTTTTAGATTCATGGTTTCAAGTTTGCTTATTTTTGGCTACTTTTGATACTGTTACTATAGGAGTATCAAATAACAGTATCAAATGTATCATATTTAAAAGTTAATTGTATCATATTTTGATACTGTTTTCCTTCTCAAGAATTTTTCTAATGTTAATCATAGTTAATGGAAGTTTTTATACGCACATGGATGTCAATCATTTTGTTTATAGTCTATTATTATCCATCCCAGACCACTCAATAAACTTAAGGGGTTAAAACCTAGGAGGATTTGTTGTTCTAGAAGCACGGGCATAAATAAGTGACAAATTGCTCCAATTACGTCGGATCTCCATGATGGAGATATACTTCAGAGCTCCTGCTGCATGAGTCTAGAAGGAAGCTAGAACTACTTGATCTCGATTCTTGAAAGACAATCAGGAATATAGTTTTGCTCAGTATAATTCCGTAACTACTATTCTTTTGAAAATAATGTGTTTGATGTTGTTTGTATTATGTTAATTTGGGGTTTATGATGGTTTGATTTGGTGATTTTGTGATGGGGGTTTGTTGTTTTTTGTGAATGTTTAGATGCATTATGAGGCTACAAAGTTTGCTTACCAAACAGGAGTTAAGGTGGCTGTAGCATATGGCGGCACACCCAGGGCTGAGTACGTACGTGTATTAATCCATTAATTAATCCCAAGACCTGAGCTATTAGTGTTTATTGAATGAAGTATCCGTTGGTAGTTGTATATTGTAGTATCTATCCTGCCCCTATTAGTTTAGTTTATAGTTCTGTCTTGGATACTCAGTGACAATTGTAATTATTTCAGACAACAGCAGGAGGAGGACTCAAAGGGAAAAAGTTGTAGACCCAAGGAATTTGCCGAGGATGTCATACTTACCTTTCATAATGCAATGACATATAATCCGGAAGGGCACGCATCACATGTATAAAATACAATTTAGTGGTTGTAGTACAATTTTTATCTAATTTTTATATTTAGTGGTTGTAATATAATTTTAAGTTTTTATATAATTTTGCACGCATCGCGTGCATAAAATACTAGTATTATATAAGCCAACTCCTGAGGTCATTTTTGTAAAATGACTTTTCGTGTCCCCATTAAATTTACAGAAATACACCCACCTTTGAATTAAACCCCAGCCCTCCTTCAACGGGCTCTCTCTCCCTCTTTGACTCCATCGCCTTTTTTCATCTCTCCCTTTCTCTCTCCTCTCGCATTTTAATTTTTTGAAATATATGCTCCTCAGATCTCTCACATTTTAAACTTTTGTTCGCCGGAGATGAAGCACCGCCACTAGCAAAACGGTGGAGCTAGGCGCATCTTACGACGACGACGAGGCCGAGAACGCAGAGCGGCGAGGATGACAACGACGTCGCCACCACCGTATTCTCCGCCGCTTCCTTAGCGCATCCACCGTATTCGCTTTTCTATTTCCATCAGAAGTTCAGATCTGAAGGTAAAACCTTCCCTCATTTCCTTTATTATTTTCATGTAATGATAGTATTTGTTGTAATATGTATTCTCCAACTTGTTTAGGCGTAATTCTTCTAATTCTTCACTATTGCAGTACAATTTATTGGGTTTTGAATTAGGGTTTTTTTTGCCCTCCCTTTTGATTTCGAATTTGTTGAATTAGGGTTTTTTTGCCCTCCCTTTTGATTTCGAATTTGTTAAATTAGGGTTTTTTTGCCTTCCCTTTTGATTTCGAAATTGTTGAATTAGGGTTTTTTTGCCCTCCCTTTTGATTTCGAAATTGTTGAATAAGGTTTTATTTCCCTCCCCTTTGATTTCGAATTTGTTGAATTAGGGTTTTTTTGCCCTCCCTTTTGATTTAGAATTTGCTAAATTCTGATTCTTGACGCGATTCTGAAATGGGTTTTGGGTTTTGTTGAATTTGTGGGAAATGGTGTTTTTGTTTGTCGTCAAAATTTAGAATTGGGTGCTGATTTTTGTTAAAAGTTTATTGCTGGTCTTGCAAAACAATATGGCTATGTTGTTTAGTGCTGTTTTTCTATTGCTTCTTCAATTTTTGGATGGCTTTTCAGTTTTCAAGTCGGCAAAGCCCGCAAAAGTATGCCCTTTTTCAGTTTTTTACTTCAAATTTGACCTAAATTGTTGCGGGTTTTGATTGTTTTTTATGGGTTTTTTTTTCTATATTTTCCTTGATCAATTTCTCATATTGGTGATTGAAATTCTGGGTCTTAATCCACAGAAGCTACCAATCATATTGGTGGTCTTAATCCATAATATTTTTCTCTCCTTCTCGAATTTATGTGATTTTTATTAACTTCGTTTTTGTTGTACAGATGATCCCGGTTCTTCACAGGTTTCGCCAAAGCGGCAAAAGCTTCCAAAACTGGGGTATTTTCTTTTCTGAAGCTTTTTGATTTTTGAATTAAAATTTCGATTTTTATATCGTGTGCCCAGTTTCTGAATTAAAATTTGCAATTTGGTTTCATTTCCCAATAGATATAATTATGTAAATTATTTTGTAAAATATTCAGTCAACTATCCTAATATTGCTAGCGTCAGTTTAGCTTTAGAATAGGAAATAATCTACACAATTAGTGGAGTACGTTACAAAATCAAATCTGATTTCCAGCTTTGTCCTACTATATATCTTTTAAGCTATTTTCGTTTTATGTACTACATAATTTTATTTTATTATTAAATACTTTTATAGGATAACGGAATATTATGATTGGTGTGTTTCAATCTTTACTTTTTTTTTATTGTAGAAATTTGTTTTTGTGTTTGAAGTCCTGAGTTTTTTTGGAAATAGGCTAAAATACCCTCTACTTTTTACGGTCAAACCACTTCGCTTACAACCCAATTTTCATTCTTCCGTCGTCCCCTATCACTCTCACATACTTTCTCTCTCCTTCCCTCAAATTTTCGATCTTCTTCGATCTACTTCCCTCAAATCTTCGGTGTTGACAAGTTTTGTTGTTGGTGTTGACAAGTTTTGTTGTAATTAGGATACTGTGATGCATTCAAGCCAGATCCAAATGTTGCTGAGTGATGCTCCCTTGGAAATATTCATCAAGGTTTGCTCTTTGGTTTAAGATCTTCCTTCAAGATACAGGTTTTCGCGTGCTTTCTTTCTTTTGACATATTTTGTTGGAATCTTATCTCATGATGAAAATCACAGAGCACAGGAAAGAGAATGGATGGGATGCAAGTACTTGATTCATTATTTTAATTATGAAACAATTAACAAAAAGTATGTGATATGGGGTCTAACTGCTGGGATCTTGATTCAAGCTGCATCAGTTGTTCATCAAAGACCACCACCATTTCTGGAGCAGAATCCCAAATTTAAGGTTCCTACAAACCAGTTTGATGATTAGGTATTTATTACGCCATTAATTTTGATATGGGTGTTGTTTTTTGAGTTTGGTGTTTTGCATCTGGAATTCTAAATTAATCGAATTTTGGAGAAATTTGATGCTTAATTTCGCCAATTTTGTGTTTTAAATTAGCCGCTTCCACCGATTCCTCGGATTTTATTTTCTATTGATTTTTGAAATTTGTGGTCTTTGGATGCCAGTGATTATATCTCAAATTTATGTACTGATATCATCAAGCTTCGCGAGTTTAACATTATTGATATTCAGGCAATGAAGCTCCTTGGGCTACAAATAAGCACTAAATTAATTAGTTGGCACCCTTTTTCCCCTTTAATTCCAACATTCTCTTACATTTATTCTATTGTTCTTCAATTTGATTGAGTTTTAGTTATATGGGTATCAAATTCTTGCAAATTTGGAGTGACCCGTTTGCTAATTTAGGGTATCAGTTTGATTGAGTTTTGGTTACAAAATACTTGATTGGTTTTGTTGAATTTTCAATTTTCATTTTGGATTGAATTTAATTATCAACAGGGAAATGCAATCTCTATTTATTTAAAAAATGGGCGTTGAATTGAATTTGCAGAATAACAAGTCGTTGGTGTTTGGGGATGTCTATGGAGCTGTTTTTCTTCCTAAACAGGTGGAGCTTAAAAAAGCCCAGAATGTGGACCTTAAATTCCAAGTTCCTGGTGTTGGGAAAGCATTTCAGGTATAATTCTTAAGTTCAAGTGGTTTGGTTTGGTTAGCTTTCAAATGTGTGTGATATATAAATATATTATATTGGACTTTCAGACTAAGATTTTAGCTTCTATGTGGTTTTCTATGGAGAGTTGCACTTTCGATTAATTTGTGTGAATTTATTGTTTGTTTTGCGGTTAAACTGATGGCGGTTTTGTTTCGATTGATTAGCATTAGATAGCGAGTTCGTTGTCTAATTGGTTGAATTGATGTGTGTACTTGACTGAAATGCTGCTCTAATGTGGCTCGGGATTTTATTGGAACCAGAGAAGTAGGGGAGTTTCTTAGTGGTGCTTTGGCTGGGGCTATGTCGAAGGCGGTTCTGGCACCTCTTGAAACCATCAGGTCTGCTTTCCTTCTGAATCATCTTCATTGTTTTTATCATCTTGGCTACTATTCGTATATTGCATCTACACAACCTTGAAATTCGCATCATATATTCCACAATTATCAAGAGGAAAATTCATTCTCTATTCAATTAAACCTGAATGAGACTTCCAAGTTCCAAATCGCGGTTATCACACTAAAATGTTTAATTCGTAATTTATTTACAATATATTTCCTTACAGAACTTCAACCAAGCTTGGGCTGTTGGGAATGGGGTTTTTATCTCATTCTAAGTGTACTGAGCTAAAATTTTACCGTGCCTCCAACCTTACTGCCAAACTTCAACTGTAGTCAGAGGATATGCTGCCTAAAGTCCTAGAGCTGAAAAGATGAATGTGGAAACTGGACTACAGACTTCAACGCTAATCACCAATGGTCAATAGATACCGGAAATCAGTCTACTAAAACCATTAACATCACTCTCCAATCTCCATGGTAACTGACTGTCTGATCCTGTTACATAGAGATAGGATTAAGGTTAGTCTCGTCAAAAGTGTCTCATAATACAGAAACTACGAAAATTAAGATAGATCAGTTTGCTTCAGAATGTTGTGTGTGAAGGAAATAATGCCCTTGGTCCAAGTATGCATTCTATGTTAAGTCTAATAAATGCGGTTCAGTATTAATTAACAAGTTAATAATTCAGTGAGATCAAGTGAGCTGAATGCCTAGCTAGAGGCCGCTTCAGTTCAAGTGGAATTAATGATATTAATCCACAGCTTACTCTTGACTGAACCCGTAGGGTCACACAAATAGTACGTAAACGGATCAAGTATTTAATGGCATTAAATACTCCATCTATGAATATTCGGAACCGACGGATCTTGGTTTCAGTGGGAGCTAAGATCGTCACAGGCAAGAAATGAATACTCCGGAAACGATGATATTGCCGGAAACGGAAATATGGATCGTATCGGAAATATGAATATTATCCAAGTCGTAGATGTTGCCGGAAACGGAAACATGGTACGTATCGGAAAATATTATTGGAAATGGAAATATTACCAGAATCGGAAATATTGCCGGAAACGGAAATATTGTCAGAATCGGAAATATTACCGGAATCGGAAAATAATTCCGGAAACGGAAATATTAAATATTTGTTCGAAACGGAAATTAATTCCGGAATCGGAAATATTAAATATTGTTCGTATCGGAAATAGATTCCGGAAATGGAAATTTAATCGGAAGCGTATCGTACGAATTAGCATCGGACGAGGCCTGCCGGACGAAGGCCCAGCACGAAGCCAGGCCATCGCCCAGCAAGCACGCACGCCACAGCCCAGCGCGCACAAGGCCGCGCATGCGTGGGCCGCGCTGCGTGGGCTGCTGCTCGCATGCGTGGGCAGCCCTTGTGGCTGCCGTGTGTGTGTGAGTTTGAGCTCATGCGAGATTCCTGAATCTGCAAGAGTCAGTGTATGATTAAATGTCTATTCCTATTGGATAAATTGATTAAGTAGAATTCATGTAGAATTCTAATTCCAATTAATTCGCATCCTACTAGGATTACGATTCCTTTTCCATAACTCTATAAATAAAGGCCTAGGGGTCATAATTTATATACAAGTTTCAAAGTATTCAAAAGTGAGTTTTTTTGAGAGAAAATTCAAACACCCATCTTGCCCCAAAAGTGCCGAATTTTCTGAGTACCTTAAGGGCGATTCTAGTTGGTCAATCTTAAGGCGGATCCGGACGTGCTGTGGACTTTCTACGGAGGGACGACACTTGGAGTCCTAAAAGACTTGTTCTTGTTCGGTTCGGGCGCAGCTAGGGAAGGCACGCAACAAAGAGTATGCATCTAATTATGCTATATGATTATGTGTAAATAATATGTTTCCTGGGTTAATGGTTGTTTCCGCATGATCTATGTAAATGTCATATGTATCATAACCTAACAGTGGTATCACGAGCCCCTTATTATTTTCATAATCTAAATTGCATGAACATGGTTAAATATTACAAATTTGCAAGAATTAAAAGGGGTGATTAATTTTCGTAATTGTTAATTAATTGCAAATTGCGTTTATTTAATTATATGTACGCAGTTTTTCGGCAGTTTCTTCATTACTCATCCGAATTGAGTGATTTTTGTGTCAATTCCGCATGTAAAAGGCATTCTAAAATTTTGACAAAAATAGTATTTTTCTGCCGAACCCAGAATTCTCAAATTCGAAGCCTAACTATGACTTTTCGAAGGTTTTAGTTTTTCGGATGCAAAATTTCGTAAATTTAAGATGTTAAATTAAATATTTGCGATTCCTGTTGATAAATCTTGAATTTTTGATTGACCTACTGCATATGTTTAACAAGTTTGAATGCCTAGTCTTGTTAATTATGCAATCTAATTTGTAATTATGATTAATTTGTTGAAAATTAGAATAATTTAGAATTAATTTGATTTTCATAATTAATTGTAATTTAATTAGAAACCTATGATTAAAAACCACCATAAAAATTGTAAATTTACGATAAATTTTAAATTTTTATGACCTAGACTTGAATCCATATAAATCGGAAATCAATTGGATAATAAATTTTCGATTTTTCGCCCTAAAATTATGAAATTAATATTATTTATTAATTTGTCATTAATTTTAAATATAAATTTTAAATTTTTATGCGATTCGTTCAAATAACTTGCACGCACGAAGCAATGGACGCTTCGTGTTACCCTTAAGGGGTGTTGTATAATGCGGGCATGCGACGACGAGCAAGGGAGCTCGTCGCCCGTGCGGCACGAATGCAATGAGCAAGGGCGTAGTGCACGAGCACAAGGCAGAAGCCCTGCCTTGTGACGTGTGCCACGAGCAATGAACGGATGGGCATGGGCGAGGGGCGAGCCAAGGCAGTCGCGTGTGGGCAGCAAGCGAGCTGCGCCACAGCGCGCGCTGCCTCGCACAACAGCGCGCAGCCTCGTGCGCAGCGAGCGCAAGCTCGCGTGCCACGAGCGCTGCGCACAGCATCACTCGCGCGCACAGCGCGCGACGTCGCCCGCCCAGCGAGCGATGTCGCGCACCAGCGAGCGATGGCTCGCGCGCGCGCAGCGAGCGATCTCGCGCGCCAGCGAGCGATGGCTCGCGCGCGCGCAGCGAGCGATCTCGCGCGCCAGCGAGCGATGGCTCGCGCGCACCAGCGAGCGATGCAGCGCCCCAGCGAGCGATGGCTCGCGCGCACCAGCGAGCGATCTCGCGCACCAGCGAGCGCGGTAACGCGCGCGCGCTGCGAGCGATAGCTCGCGTGCGGTGGGCGCTGTGCGGAGGCTTGCGGATAGGACAGCAGCAGCTATGCGACGAGCGCATGGGCTGCGCGCACATGGCCAGCAATGGCTGTGTGCGTACAGCCCATGGGCGTGCAACGCGTAGGGTGTTTGCGTTTCGATTAGATCGTTTTGAATGTTTAATTTGAAAATTTCAGTTCACGTAATTTTAATTAATTTTTTAAAATTAATAATTTAAATTAATTTCTTGGATTTTAATTTTGAATATTATAATTATAATAAATGGAATTTATTCTAATTATTTTACTAAAATTAAAATCATGAATTAATTTAAATGCGACTGAAATTAAATTAAATTTTGGATTCAATTATAAATTTATATGAGCTTTAAATTTTAATTAAATTTGTATGTTTCCGGTTAGACTAGAAATACAATTTTATGTTTAAAATTAGTAAAGCATATGAATTTATTGGTTTGAGTGGGAGCACTTTTTAGTCATAAACTCTTGATTAGGTCTACAAATCCTTAAGGTTAAAACAACTCGATTAGAATTAATAAGGACTGAATAATTGGTAGATTATTGGTGCCCTTGATTAATTGCTGCAAATGTTTACGTGATGCATAATGTGTTTAACTAACCAGCTATGTGGGCCATTCATGATAATGAATGGGTGAATGGTATATATTGTATATGTACTGTTTTGCAGGTTATGAAGTGACTAGTATGGCCCAAATAGGATAGAAAATATGGTCTGCGTACCATTAATTTGAATGTAATTGGTCTAAAGTACCAAAGTTGTTTTTCAATTCAAATATGGTCTGCGTACCATCAAATAGTTGTAATTAGTTATAACTTATCCTATTTGAAGAAAATGGTGCCTCCCACGGAGATTTTCAAGACGGACTTTGAAGTCAAAGCTTCAAGATGAAGTCGGGCCATACTAGATCACAAATATCTTATGCATGTTTTAAGTTATTTATTGCTTTAAATATGTCTTAAAATGCATGAGATCAAAAGCTTGATTATGTTGCATGATTAAGGATTTTAGTTCACTTAAAATCTAACCAACATAGTAAGAGCCTTAAGTTCCAAACTTAAAAATTGAGTTAAAAGGTGCCATGCCAAAATATACACTTGCTTGGATATCCTTTACATCAATCTAGTAATAGTTTTCGCTCAGCGAGGTGTTACTTATTGGTCCTAAAGGGGCAAGGTACACAAATAATTGTGAGTACATGTTAGTTTTGGTGAAACTCAACGATATAAGTAAGGAGTCCTTTTATGTCGTGGCAAATTCGATAGGTTTACCTAATAAGTTCTTAGACGTACCTATCAACCAAGAATAGTTTCTAGACTATTAGCAAAAGGCTTTTGCTTACCTAAGATGTTCTAGGATTAAGTCGACAAACTGTGCTTAGTTCTTCAATGATTTTAGGATCTTGGAATCATTTTATTCACACCTGCCGGAACACATAACTTGAATAAAATGCTTAATAAACATTGAATTATGCATGTATGCTAGAATTTAAGTTTATTAAGAGAAACTGTGAATGGTTATTTATTTGTTTATTCTTTTCAATTGTAGTTTTTAATATGGCAAACAACAATTCATTCAACATTCGATCAATTCTCGAAAAGGAGAAGTTGAACGGGAAAAACTTCCTTGACTGGCAAAGGAACTTGCAAATAGTTCTTATGCAGGAAGAAAAGGAGTATGTCCTAGATGAGGCGATGCCCGAAGCTCCAGGCGACGGGATCACTCAGGCAGCCCTCAATCGTTGGATTGATGCCAACAAGGATGTGAAATGTCTAATGCTCGCCACCATGAGTGCGGATCTGCAGAAAACGTTCATCAACTCAGATGCTTTCACAATCATCAGTGAGTTGAAGAACATGTTCCAAGATCTGGCTCGAGTCGAAAGATTCGAGACTCATAGGCAAATTCTTGAGACCAAGCTTAAGAAAGGCGAGCCCGTAAGTCCACATGTTCTCAAAATGATTGGACTCATTGAGAATATGAGTCGGCTGGATCAGCAATTTTCTCAGGAAATGGCTATAGACACCATCCTCCATTCTCTTCATAGCGGGTATGATCAGTTCAAACTGAACTACAGTATGAATAGTCTGGACAAAACGCTCACTGAGCTTCACGGTATGCTGAAGACCGCTGAAAAGACGCTCAAAAGTGATAAGCAGGATGTGCTTATGGTGCGTGGGGGCAAGTTCAAGAAATCTGGAAAGAAGAGGAATGCTAGAAAGGTGGCAACAAGGCCAGCCCAACTAAGCAAACTGGCGCCAAATCTGCAAAGAGGAAGGTCAGTCAACCCACTTCTGAATCCGAATGCTTCTACTGCAAGAAGAAGGGGCATTGGAAGAGAGATTGCTTGAAGCTAAAGGAAGATCAGAAGAACGGAACAGTCGTTCCATCTTCAGGTATTTTCGTTATAGACTGTATACTTGCTAATTCAACTTCTTGGGTATTAGATACAGGTTGTGGCTCACACTTATGTTCCAATCCACAGGGACTAAGAAGAAGTAGAAAGTTAAGCAAGGGAGAAGTCGACCTACGAGTGGGAAATGGAGCACGGATTGCTGCATTAGCCGTAGGAACTTACTATTTGTCGTTGCCCTCCGGGCTAGTTTTGGAACTGGAAGAATGTTTCCATGTTCCAAGTCTTACTAAAAACATCATTTCAGTTTCTTGCTTAGATGCTAAGGGATTTTCCTTTATAATAAAAGACAATAGTTGTTCGTTTTATTTTAAAGAGATGTTTTATGGATCTGCTAGATTAGTCAATGGACTTTATTTATTAGATCACGACAAACAAGTATATAACATAAATACCAAAAAGGCCAAAAAGGATGATTCAGATCTCACCTATCTGTGGCATTGTCGATTAGGCCATATAAACTTGAAACGCTTAGAAAGACTTCAAAGGGAAGGAATTCTAGAACCATTTGACTTAGAGGATTATGGTAAATGCGAATCATGTTTACTTGGCAAAATGACAAAGCAACCTTTCTCTAAAGTTGGAGAAAGAGCAAATGAACTATTGGGTTTAATCCATACAGATGTATGTGGACCAATGAGTACAAATGCTAGAGGTGGTTTCAGCTACTTTATCACTTTCACTGATGACTTTAGTAGGTATGGTTATGTCTACCTAATGAAGCATAAGTCTGAATCCTTTGACAAATTCAAGGAATTTCAGAGTGAAGTAGAGAATCAATTAGGCAAGAAGATCAAGGCACTGCGGTCTGATAGAGGCGGTGAATATCTGAGCTATGAATTTGATGACCATCTGAAAGAATGTGGAATTCTATCAGAATTGACTCCTCCTGGAACACCACAATGGAACGGTGTGTCAGAACGGAGGAACAGAACCTTGCTAGACATGGTCAGGTCAATGATGGGTCAGGCCGAACTTCCATTAGAATTTTGGGGACATGCACTAAATACAGCTGCACTCACTATAAATAGAGCTCCGTCTAAAGCTGTCGAAAAGACTCCATACGAATTATGGTTTGGAAAGCCTCCAAATGTGTCTTTTCTTAAGATTTGGGGATGTGAAGTATACGTCAAACGATTAATTTCAGACAAACTTCATCCAAAATCTGACAAATGTATCCTTGTGGGCTATCCAAAGGAAACAAAGGGGTATTACTTCTACAATACATCTGAGAACAAAGTGTTTGTTGCTCGAGATGGTGTCTTTTTGGAGAAAGATCACATTTCCAAAATGACAAGTGGGAGAAAAGTAGACCTCGAAGAAATTCGAGTCGAACAACAAACTCTAGAGAATGCTCAAGATGACATTCAGGATGAAACTCAGAGATCTTTAGAAGAATCTGGTGAGAATCATGGTCAATCTAGAAATGTTACCCCGCGTAGATCGCAAAGATATAGATCTCAACCGGAAAGGTACTTAGGTATTTTGACGAACGAGAGCTATGACGTTCTATTACTTGAAAGTGATGAACCTGCGACTTACAAGCAAGCTATGACGAGCCCTAGCTCCAAGCAGTGGCAAGAAGCCATGCAATCTGAATTAGACTCCATGTCTGAAAACCAAGTATGGGATTTGGTCGATTTGCCAGATGGCTACCAAGCCATTGGAAGCAAATGGGTTTTCAAACTGAAAAAGGACAAGGATGGGAAACTTGAAGTTTTCAAAGCTAGATTGGTTGCAAAAGGTTACAGGCAAGTCCACGGTGTGGATTACGATGAAACCTTTTCACCAGTTGCAATGCTAAAGTCTATTCGAATAATGTTAGCAATCGCTGCATATTACGATTACGAAATATGGCAGATGGATGTCAAAACTGCTTTCTTAAACGGCGTTTTAACAGAAACTGTGTTTATGACACAGCCTGAAGGTTTTGAGGATCCAAAGAATGCTAAAAAGGTATGCAAGCTAAAGAAATCAATCTACGGATTGAAGCAGGCATCCAGGAGCTGGAATATACGTTTTGATGAAGCGGTCAGTGACTTTGGTTTCATCAAGAACGCAGACGAATCTTGTGTATACAAGAAGGTCAGTGGGAGCAAAATTGCTTTCCTAGTATTATATGTCGACGACATATTGCTTATCGGAAATGACATTCCTATGTTGAACTCTGTCAAGATTTGGCTTGGGAAATGTTTTTCGATGAAGGATCTAGGAGAAGCACAGTACATATTGGGCATCAAGATTTACAGAGATAGATCTAAAAAGATGATTGGACTTAGTCAAAGCACTTATATCAATAAGGTGCTTGATAGGTTCAAGATGGCGGACTCCAAGCGAGGCTACCTACCCATGTCTCATGGAATGACTCTAAGCAAGACTCAGTGCCCAAAAACACTTGATGAGCGTAGACGAATGAATGGGATTCCATATGCATCATTGATTGGTTCAATAATGTATGCTATGATATGTACACGCCCGGATGTTGCGTACGCACTCAGTGCTACGAGCAGATACCAGTCAGACCCAGGAGAGGCGCATTGGACTGCTGCCAAGAACATTCTGAAGTACCTGAAAAGGCACAAAGATGACTTCCTGGTCTATGGTGGAGATGATGAATTAATTGTTAAAGGCTATACGGACGCAAGTTTCCAAACCGACAAAGATGATTTCAGATCACAGTCTGGGTTTGTCTTCTGCCTCAACGGAGGAGCAGTAAGCTGGAAAAGTGCTAAGCAAAGCACCATTGCGGATTCTACAACTGAAGCGGAGTACATTGCTGCACATGAAGCAGCAAAGGAAGCTATATGGCTAAGGAAGTTCATAGGAGAACTTGGTGTAGTCCCCTCCATTAAAGGACCAATAGCCCTGTATTGTGATAATAACGGAGCTATTGCACAGGCAAAAGAGCCTAGACACCACCAGAGAGTCAAGCATGTACTTCGTAGATTTCACCTTCTACGAGAGTTCGTTGAAAGAAAAGAAGTCGAGATAAGCAAAATTGGAACTGATGACAACATATCAGATCCATTAACTAAACCTCTGCCGCAAGCGAAGCACAACTCGCACACTGCAGCTATGGGAATCAAGCATATTGGAGAATGGCTTTGATGTCTCTGTTTAATGTTTTAAAGTTTTAGAGTTTAAATCTTTGTAAAACATTATTGGTTAATCATTCACAATAAATGAAAGGAATTCATTTTTCCATTTAATTTGTGGTTTATTAAATGATGAGTCCCTTCAACTTGACGATATATTCAAGATAGACTGTCAGGACCAGTCCTGTGACTAAGAAATGTCTATCAAGTGAACTTGAATGTCAAAGGTTGAAAATGGTCCCTAATCGGAGTTTTCTATAAAATTGGACGCATAGAAAACGTTAGACGATTAGAATGCAAGATGACTAGTAGTTCTGTTTCTTGAACTATGTGGACATGGCAATGTCATAATCATTTGCATAGATACTTACTTTGGGAAGACTAGTATCGGACAAGACCTATGAAACTTTACTGTAAGAGATGAAAGTCTGTCATAAGTAAATTTCATTAAATTGTTAGACACTAAATCCTCAATACCTGAGTGATTTGAGATTACTTGTTTGAGAACTGGTTGCTTTGACGTTGACCAACCGTCGCACCGTAAAAGGAGGCTATAAAGGCAACGCTCAGGTAATCACCTATCAAACGAAGTCTAATCTCAAGATCGCAAGATTGGGATTGTCCTCCCATAAATCGGGATGAGATGCTTAAAAGTTGTACAAGGCCACTCGGAGAGCTAGAAACTGTGAAATGCATGGCCGTGCTCGGATGAATCATAGGCTATGATTATCTGTTTATTTGATCAGTTGAACTCTGAAACCGAGGAACACCTCTGGACATAATAAGGATGACAACTCTTACCTTATGTTCAAGAGCAAGCATCGAGCGACAAAGGAATTAGGAAATGCACACTTGTCCCTAAGGACAAGTGGGAGACTGAAGGAAATAATGCCCTTGGTCCAAGTATGCATTCTATGTTAAGTCTAATAAATGCGGTTCAGTATTAATTAACAAGTTAATAATTCAGTGAGATCAAGTGAGCTGAATGCCTAGCTAGAGGCCGCTTCAGTTCAAGTGGAATTAATGATATTAATCCACAGCTTACTCTTGACTGAACCCGTAGGGTCACACAAATAGTACGTAAACGGATCAAGTATTTAATGGCATTAAATACTCCATCTATGAATATTCGGAACCGACGGATCTTGGTTTCAGTGGGAGCTAAGATCGTCACAGGCAAGAAATGAATACTCCGGAAACGATGATATTGCCGGAAACGGAAATATGGATCGTATCGGAAATATGAATATTATCCAAGTCGTAGATGTTGCCGGAAACGGAAACATGGTACGTATCGGAAAATATTATTGGAAATGGAAATATTACCAGAATCGGAAATATTGCCGGAAACGGAAATATTGTCAGAATCGGAAATATTACCGGAATCGGAAAATAATTCCGGAAACGGAAATATTAAATATTTGTTCGAAACGGAAATTAATTCCGGAATCGGAAATATTAAATATTGTTCGTATCGGAAATAGATTCCGGAAATGGAAATTTAATCGGAAGCGTATCGTACGAATTAGCATCGGACGAGGCCTGCCGGACGAAGGCCCAGCACGAAGCCAGGCCATCGCCCAGCAAGCACGCACGCCACAGCCCAGCGCGCACAAGGCCGCGCATGCGTGGGCCGCGCTGCGTGGGCTGCTGCTCGCATGCGTGGGCAGCCCTTGTGGCTGCCGTGTGTGTGTGAGTTTGAGCTCATGCGAGATTCCTGAATCTGCAAGAGTCAGTGTATGATTAAATGTCTATTCCTATTGGATAAATTGATTAAGTAGAATTCATGTAGAATTCTAATTCCAATTAATTCGCATCCTACTAGGATTACGATTCCTTTTCCATAACTCTATAAATAAAGGCCTAGGGGTCATAATTTATATACAAGTTTCAAAGTATTCAAAAGTGAGTTTTTTTGAGAGAAAATTCAAACACCCATCTTGCCCCAAAAGTGCCGAATTTTCTGAGTACCTTAAGGGCGATTCTAGTTGGTCAATCTTAAGGCGGATCCGGACGTGCTGTGGACTTTCTACGGAGGGACGACACTTGGAGTCCTAAAAGACTTGTTCTTGTTCGGTTCGGGCGCAGCTAGGGAAGGCACGCAACAAAGAGTATGCATCTAATTATGCTATATGATTATGTGTAAATAATATGTTTCCTGGGTTAATGGTTGTTTCCGCATGATCTATGTAAATGTCATATGTATCATAACCTAACAGTGTGGATATCAACATGGACAATATACGGTCTCATGAGGTGACCCATTTTTTAATGCATCTAGCTGCAGCTTACTTTGAATTTCTTCCATCTAATACTGCGCAGGCTAGATGCTAATCTGCTACTTTGTTTTTTGTTTTGTTGAGGGGGCGGATGTGCTCCCTTAACTGGTGTTTTGTTGCTTCTATGGTTGTATTTTTTATTATTTTCTACCTTAGTTCACTATTTTACCAAAAAAATTTAGGGATAATGTATAATTTTTTCTTTAGATGAACATTGAGAACAAATTTTGCGGCATATTATTTTTGGTGATTAGTTGAAATAAAATAATTTAAACTTATGATATTATCTCGCACGCATCGCGTGCATATAAGACTATTATTATATAGGATAAGATAGGATAGGATAGGATTTTTGATGTATAAACATTTTAATGAGTTACAACTTACAAGGCTAGTTTTATACTTCGTATATTATTAGTAGTTTTGAAGGGCTTTAATTTTTATTAATGTGAAAAAATTATTCCAAAAAATAGATAAATTTTACATTTCTCTAAATATGAACTAGATTAGGTCCTTTGTATGCACGAATATTCTAAAATTATCCAAGAAACTTTTTAATACTCTGTAATATATTTGACTGGAATATCTCCTAAATTTAATGCATAATAAGTAAATCTTGAACATACATATTTTAGTTAAATCATAAAGAGTATGCAATTTTTGTCATACTACGCATTTTATAAGCTTGATACGCTAATTTGACCAACATATTCGATATTCTAATATGCTGATTTGACCAAAATATTGAGTAAATATACACCACAAGAATTTGTATCTTTAATGACAACCTAATTACGACCGGTTAAAAATCCCGTCGCAAAAGCCTTTTTGCGACGGGGATAACAACCAAACAATGACGGGAACAACCGTCGCATATGTCTTTTACGACGGATTAACGACGGAATTTTCCGTTAACGACGACCCACTTTTATGACGGGTTCACGACAGGAAATCCCGTCATTAATAAACGATTATTAGCCTTTAGCGACGGAATTTCCCATCGTTAATGGTACAATTTCTTATAGTGATAATTTGCATTATTAGCATAAAGATTTCACTAAAATATTAACAAAAATCATTTTTAGCAAACTATTATTATGTGACATATATTATTTCCATAATCTATAAATAAATATTTGTTTTCTATACATAAACGATTAATAAAATAGGATATAAAGTTATAAAAATAGATATTTTAAGGGAAAAGTTTTTGGCGGGAAAAATTTGCATTAGGAAGTGACACATATCGTTCCTACTGTCTGCTTTAGTATAACACTAGATTAGATCCCGTGCACGCACGGATTTTGATAATTTTTTTCACAAAATATTTAACTGATTATCTTCTAAACTATTGTATAGTTATAACATTTTTAACATATACTCGTTTAAATTTATTCATTTAATGTGCATATTTAAAATGCTAATATGGTAATTTTATCAAAATATTGAGTGATATATTTTCCATTATTAATATAACGATTTGACTAAAATATTACAAATGTAGAATAATTATTATTACGTCGTATCTATTAGTACCATAATTTATAAACTAAATTTCGTTTCCATACATAAATAGTTTATAAATAAAGGTAGAGAATAAAATAAAATAAAATAGATACACTTTTTCTGGGAAAGTGGTTTTTGGCGGGAAAAAATCGCACCAGGAATTGACACGTGTTATTCCTGGTGTTTCTTTTAGTATATAGTAATAGATAATAGAAAATTTATGTATTCTGATAGCTATAAATGCCACTTAGGACTTCCTAATTTACCTTTAGTATAAATCGATAGTGAAACAGTGTTGTATAGCTAAACAAATTGGCTTGTTTTTTATTTACTTAGTCTAGCTAAACACGAGTTGGTTTTATAGTACATAGTTACGAAGTTCACAATAACATTTGAAAACAGACAAGAACTTATAAAAACGTTGTTTTATAATATAATACCAAACAGTTGATATGGCCGAGTTGGTCTAAGGCGCCAGATTAAGGTTCTGGTCCGAAAGGGCGTGGGTTCAAATCCCACTGTCAACAATTAAGATGTTATTTTTTGGCAGTAGCAATATCTCTTCCTAATACGGAGTACTTGGTACATAGTTTTCCATCGGGGAGAACTAAATCGGCCGGATTCATTAAGTACTCTAAGAGGACATAAACGAATGGTGACTTATGGAAAATGTATATTTGGTGTTCCGGATGTGGAGTAAGAACTACTGACCGTGGAATAGTGAACTTTTTCTAGGATCGCCGAATCTCGTTTTTCTCTTTTTCGAAGGTTGTAAACACTCTTTTCAATCCTTCTGTCATGTTCTATTCTTTCAAAATTTCTACTCTGAACTAATTCGTCCCATTTTTTGTGTTGTCACTGTTGTTTTCAGGTTTTTCAATTTCTTACCATTGGTGTCGATTGGTTGCTTTGTTAATTTCACTCTTCGGAACTTTGTAGGTACCTATTTTTCTGCCCTTTTTTGTTTCTTTTTCCTCTTTGAATATTTTCGCCAAACTGGAGGGGTAGGCATGGTTAATCCTTTGGGTGGGGGTGAACCTTCTTCTTCTCACCCTTCTCAGTGCACTTCCTGGGTCGTCCCCCATCGTTTTAACCATAGTAGGCCAATATTAGGCCTTCTTCAGAATCTGCGTTTTGTCATACGACCACTCGCGAATTGTACGACGAGGGTATGAGTCAACGAGAGAGAGAGAGATAGATAGATAGATAGATAGAGAGAAAGAGAGAGAGAGAGAGAGAGAGAGAGAGAGAGAGAGAGAGTTGCTTTTCACCAGATGTGTGCACGAATGGAGAGGGAGTTACAGCCTCACGTTCATAATGTTCCTCATTCATAACCCATCTTGGATGTCTCTCCAATTTCTGTGCGATACCACATTCGATCTTTTCGGGTATTTATGGTACATGTCGGTAGGGGTTATGGGGAGTATGGTACTAACACTGGCAACTTTGGTGTTTCTTTTGGTCAGGCTGAGACGATGGCATTAGAACCAGATGCCGGTACCAGTGGCCGCCGACCTGGTAAGGAGCACGTTGAGGATTATGATAACGCCGCCACCGGTGAATATTCAGAAGGTGACTTAATTTTGGAGGGATCGCAAGATAATGGGGGTGATGGTGATCGCGTTGTAAATGATGGCGATAGGGCTACTGGGTTAGATGATGCTGGTACCGATGGCACTGATATTGCCGATATTCCTGGTGATGATGATGCCGGCATCGACTTTGATGATGACGATCCATCCGTTATTATAGTAGCTGAGGTTCTTGCTGATGAGGTTGAGGAAGAGCCCATTTTTACCGATGAGGAGTCTGATAAGCATAGAGTGCCTTGTATTTCGCCTTCAACCAATGCTGCTTTTAAGACTAAAATTTTGACGACCTGGAGCGATCTCATCATAAAAAAGAACTACGAGGTGCATGGCTCCACTTTTCTTGGTATGTCGGCTGGGTATCGCCTAAAAGTGCCACCTGAGAATGCAATCGTACTTGAATGTCCTCCCGACCATATTGCTATAACGCGAAACATTTCGACTTTGGGTTTCGTTTTCCTTTGCACCCTTTTATTGTAAAATATTTCGAGCAGGGAATGTTTGTCTTGCTCAAGTTACTCCTCCCACCATCAGAAATGTTATTGCATACGCCTGGTTATGTCTATTTAAACAATGTCCTTTAACCTTGAATTTGTTTGTGGCTCAAAAGGGACGGTGAGAGTGGTTGGTTTTCTATTTACAGCTCACCAAAAAGGAAGACAGTGCACCCCATTTTATCCAGCTATAAAGACTGGCAACACCGTTTTTATTTTGTTCAAATGCCTGATGACTTCCCTCTTAGACATACTTTTCATTAACCTCGACCGAGGATGGGTCAATATAACCAACATGATTTGGGCCGTCATAAGAAAAAGGACTATAAATATTTGGAGTGCGATCTTCTTGATGTTGGCCTTAGCAAAAAACAGGTCGTTAACCGCAACTAGCTTCCTAATGCTAATTGTGTATTAGGCAACCAACCTTTGTCTGCTGCCGTCCTTTCCTCTACACATTCTTTTGGTAACATCTTTTACATACGTCTATTATACGCTACCGTATATTTATTCACTTGGTTTTTAACCCTGCGCATGTTTTCTTAATGCAGGTACCCTCACTTTGAACAAAGAGATTTTTGGTTTTGACGATAAGTGGAGGGTATTGGATACGCCGTCGGCGAATCCAAAAACTAGAATCGAGACAATAGCCACTTATTCCACATGAGCTTCCAGTCGTCGTTTTGCTGCAACCGTTGCTAGAAACCAAGTGAAAAAATATATCATTCAATCTACTTCAACTGTTGCTGCCAGCTCTAAACCACATCTTGTCGCCGATATGCAGGTCTAACTCAACAGGTTGTGGTGGTCTTCGCCCGAAGATAACTCCACGAGCCGACATCCGCGTTGATCCTACTGTGAGGGGGTCGGAAAAGACGTGTTTAGGGTCTCCTCTTTACCTTCCCTCGTGGACGTGGCAAGCAATATTAAGTAAATTGGACTAATTGTGGGCATTAGCCTCTTTTTACTAGACCATGAAATCGTCATTCAGTTTTTAACGACAATGAGAAAAACTGACAAAACCCGGTTATTGTGATACCGGAGTAGCACCTTTTGTGCTTAGGATCCGGTATTTGACCCCAACGGCCTTAGGTTCCCTTGTGATCCCTGGTGTGGAGATCGGTCAACGTACATCCAGCGGAGCAGAGATTGAGAGTTCAAGGGACATTTACTAATACAGGGAGTTCCCAGTATTAGCCCATGCGGCGGTCCTTACTAGTTCAATGTAACGAAGAAGGGACATGCATTATATTACATTACTAATCTGAATTGATTTTAGTGCACAAGTAATAACTAACAAACATCGATATGATGATTTAGATTAATTTCAGGTACCTAACAATAATCCAGATTGTCAAAAGAATATCTTATTAGGCGTGATAAATAATCAAATTATGTTTAACAAATTTGTAGGGTTAAGAAAGAAATAAATAGAATATGGCACATACGTTACAATATAGCCTAGGCTATATTGCAGTTCTCAGACACTAACCACTTGTCTTTACTAGCTTTCATTTTCCGCAACGTACTTCCCTCGACTTGACTATACTCTTGGGTAGGATCCAGAACTTACTTAAGGCTTGGGAATCGGCTATAATTCTGGCAGTTATTCGGCAGTAATGGCAGATTCAGATACTTATAAGGACAGAATTATGCTTAACAAGAGTTAATACGGAAGAACTATTGTGAATATGGGACGATTACGTATGCTTACAGAAGGCTTATTGAGACTTTAGGCTTAGGATTGGATCTCGGGTATAGTATGAGAATTATATTCAGTGCCTTTAATCCGGTGGTTTGAGGCTTTATTTATAGTAGAAAGTGTCGTGGGAGATAAACGTTTTAGCAGTTTGAGAACCCACAAAATACACATGTGTGCAAGAAATATCTTGCGCCAAACAACTTGGCGTGAGAAATATCTTGCGCTTCAGCTCATGCGCCAGACTTATCAAGCTTAGCGTTAGATAAGATTCAGAGTCCGAATTTGGATTGGATTGAAAAAAGGGCGTGAGAATAATTCTTGCGCCTGGATTTTGGCGCGAAAGTTTGTTTGTGTTGGGCCCTGTGCGCAAGAAAAGTATTGCACACGTTTTCTTATCCACGCATTTATTCAATTTTATTTCGGTTTTATTCCAGATCGAAACTCCTTTTACACTTTTCAATATTATTTCGATTTATCTCCAATTAAAACTCTTTTTTAAGCTTTTCAATCCTTTTAGGGGTTTAGTTGGCGTACAACACTACCCTTAGGTGTAAATCTATCTCGGACGGTTACTATACTTATTTAGCAGCTGCTTAGGGTGGAAGTTACTAAAAATAGTAATTACTATAAATGGAAATATGGGATTAGGGAATGAGTCAGTCAGTCTTGGGACGTACCTTTCTTGACCAGGAATGCTTTGACAAGTGGATGTTTGTTTCATCATTGAACTTACCGCTTCTAGCTTGGGGGTTAAATGTAGGCGTCTACACCTACCAAGAAGTCCAAGACTGATGTTAACGAGAGCACATCTGTTGCAGCCAACGATGACCATGACAAGCCCTTGGATCAGAATGTGGGTAAGACTGGGGAATCCAATGCTGAAAAACTACCTTCTCCTCAGCCGTCCCTAGAGATTTTGTGGCATGACTTTTCTACCGGCCTTACTGGCCTTCTCCTCAGCAGTCTCCTGGCCTTGAGCAGCACTATCAGTAAGGCCGGTAGAAAAGTCATACCACAAACGCCTGAACTACGTGTTTCCCTTGAGAATCGATAAGATCCCGCCAGAAATGCAGCCAAGGTTTGGGCCGCCTGGATCTGCTGCTCACCATGGCGTTTGTCACAATCTTAGACACAATGGGGGGTCGGTGTGCTGCTCACCATGGCGTTTGTCATACTAAGGGCTTCAAAGAGGACGATTGGGATGAATTTGAGGAGGATTATGAGGATAATAAGTTGTTTAAGAAACCCACCGACTTCAAACCCTAAGAACAACCTGAAGAGATTATTCGTAATGCTGACTCGCACATATTGCTGGATATGGAAGTGTCGGCTTCAACCTACTTATCATATGATGAGATGGTTGCCTGAAGGTCTTTACAGTGATCACCTTCTTCCTCTTCGGATCCTTTACTTTACCCAGTCGGCCATTTACATGCTAGATGCTTTTTCTATAGCTGGCTGGGATTTTGCTTTTTGTATAGGTTGTTAGGTCACTTATCAATTTTTCGCGTTTATGCGACAATGTAATATTTTGAATACTTTGTTACTGTGTTGATGTTGTTTCTTTAGCGGCATCATTGTGCCTTGCATCAGCTACTCACTCCGTAAACTTTTGGGTGGTGGATGTCGATATGTTGTTACCGTGTTTTCTATGTTCTTGTGGCCATTGAGCTACTTTTTGGTATTCGCTATTTTTTGTTGTTTCTACCTTGCTTAATTAAGATTCATTTGCGCTTATTTTTTTCTTTATTACTGTAGACGCCTACATTTGTCCCTAGGCCCGAAGCGTGTGTTCGATGATGAAACCAAACACTACTTGACTAAGCTTTCCTAAGTATGCGACGAACAACCTGTGGCTGACTAACGAACTCGAAAACCATATTCCCATTTTTAGAAGTTGCTATTTATAATAACTTCCATGCTTAACTGCTGCCCAGAATAGTAACCTTATAAGATAAATATTCAAGTGATTACGTTGCACTACAATCAATCATTGGATAAGGAATAAAGAGTTGCACGCCAACTAATATTCCTAGAAGATTAAACCGTGAGTGAGATTCAGATAAAATCGAATAAAGCTGGAACAGTGGAAGTAAAACACCAGCGTTGGAAATTTCCAGCGCTTAGCAAGTACGCGCCATAAATATTCCAGCGCTCTAACATAAACGCCATAATTTTCTGGCGCTGCAATTTAGTTCTCACATATTCACGCAAAAAATGAAGTTTTAATCTGTAGACACCTACTTCTGTCCCCATTCCCGCAAGGGAAAGGTTCGATGATGAAAGCATAAAAACTCCACTTGACAACGCATTTCCTATAAAATAAACGAATCTCGATTCCCCATTTCACTCGAAACCTGCTATTTATGGAAACCCGCTAAAAATAGTAACTGCTGTAAAAGGTTGCTTCTAAAAGTGGCAAATCATAAAAGATAGAAACCTGTCAGAATTAGGTGTTGCATTCCAACATAAATCCTAAATGAGATAGAAAACCGCGAGAATCCTATTCCTAATAGGATTCGGAAATAAGAGTTACGTATTAATTAAAATCCTAACGAGCCTAGAGTTCGTAACGGGCCCAGACGCATTCCGTCATGAAATTGGTACGCGCTAAAAGACTCGAATTAATCTCAAACTCTACGGATTTTAGGAATCCGAATCTGACTAAACAAAACTGCCCAGATCCTATTTTCAACGCCTGGCTCTGGGCGCCGAAATCTTCGGCGCCCAGGCCTGGGCGCTGAAAGTACCTGGGTACGTCTCTTTTCCTAACTCTTTGCGGATTAGAACTCTGCAATTCTATCTTTCCACGAACTCTTCCCTATAAATAGGCCCCTAGTTTCGACGTGAAACAACACACAACAACACATAATATATTCTGAGTATTGACTCTAAACCCCGTAGCCTAAGCCTCTCGCTGCGAAACTGTTCACGCGTTCTGTCTCAATCGATCCATAAATCGAACAAAACGTATCCTGTCCCATAATCGAGATTCGTTAAATAAAAAGGAGAAATAGCAAAGTCAAAGTGGTTAGTTTTCTGAGAACCGTGACGCACCTCTCAAGGGTGCGTCGTAATGTGTCCCTTTTCGATGATTTAACTGCTTTCCTCGCCCTTTTTATGAACTGTTAAACTAACCTAATATGATTGTTCTATCACGCCTAATAAATATAATATTTTTGGGGAATCGGATTATCATGCTAGGTCCCTTAATGCTATTTAAATCAGATAATCACGATCGAATTAGTATTATATGCTGCATATTGCTAAAATCAATTCAGATTAGTTTAATAGTTAACGCATGTCCCTTCAATTATTTATGCTGAGCTAGTAAGGATATCCTGCCTCTGGAGTTATCGACGAGCGAATTACTCCTCTCGGTAGTTACAGTCCCCCGAACCCTCAATCTCTACCTTGCGGGTGTATATTGAGAGATCCCCACACCAGGGATCACAAGGGAACCTACGGCCGTCGTGGTCAAACATAATTGCACTCCCTTTATGTCACGATAACCGGGTTTTGTCAGTTTTTCTCATTGTTGTTAAAAACTGAATGACGACTCCTATATTACTAGTCAATTGGGTGTATACTCACAGGAAATCCAATTACACTTGATTGAATAAAAAGAATCGTCACACCCACGAGGGACAAGGTCACGCATTAGCCTCGCGCTTTTTCGACCCCCTCACAGTGGCGACTCCACTGGGGATAGTGAAGGAAATACTCGTGCTTGTAGGTAATCAAAATAGCCGAAGGGTGAAACGATCCTACACCGCGTTTATTTCCCCATCAAGTTGGGACGACCTGAAAATCAGCATATTAATGTGAACGGGCAGAACATCATAACGAATCTCGGCTCCCTCGGGAGTTGGGACTAAGGATACCTTTTTTCGCCAATAGGGGGGTGCATACGCCGCGCATGTTTCTCACTCGGTACTTGTGCAGGTAGTACACCTATCCCGAACCCAATCGCTCGCCCATTAGGTCCCTCTCGCCTGCATGCCCCCTTGGCTTGCACTTGCGGGTTGGCCTCTTGGGCGAAATTCGTCTGTTGAAGACACTACCGCGACCGGGGCATGTGTTGGATCTACGATAGAAGCGGTACCAAGCCAGGCGCAAATACTACCCATAGAAGCCTATCATAAACTACGTGGCAAATTTAATTTTCAAATCCATGTTTGTAATGTAGTTATGTGTAGAGAAATATGTGATTGTGTGTGACAAACTATCCTAGAAAACCAATGACCTTAAAAATTGCCCAAACATTCATAGACTAATTTGCCAAAGAGTTATACCAAAACACGTGTTCCGCAAACCCGAATGATCGCCACAAAATAAGCGACGCTCGGTTGGCCTGTAACGAATCCCACAAACGCTGTCACGCGTAAAGGACGTTATTAGGCAAGCACGCAAATCGAAGTCGCATAAACAGAAAACAGAAAACGAGAACCAGCCAGGGACGCATTTTCAACGCCCCTGGTTGGGCGCCAAAGTTTCTCACGCCCACTGCTGGGCGCTGAAGTTGCTGCTTGACTTTCTGGTCGGTGCCCAAGCAATAAGAAAGTACGTAGCACAAAAAATGTTCATCAAAAGAATTGCTACGGGGGCGTAAGAAAAGCACTCGATTTCAAAAAGGCGACTCGCGAAAAATTAATTACTCTTTGTGTCGTCGTTAGGCCTCCTACGACGGCAATGCTCGGCACCAAAACCGAACATGCTAACAACTATGAATATCACACAGGCAAGTGTTTCGAAAATCCAAAGAATGACCAAAATAAAAAAACCCCCCCAAAAAAAAGTGTACCGACAGAAGAAAGAGCGAAAAAGTGAAAAACCAATTTAGAGAGTCGAAGTCTAGACTAAGTAATGCCTGAAACTTTGGGAACCTAAACTTTAGCTTATCTTATGCCTAGGACTGGTCCTGCCACTTGGTGCCGATCAGGGAATCAACGGCTAGTGCGTCTCGAAGATACATCACCAACACCAGGGCTAGCAACTCCAAGCTCCGTCCGTCGTCCCTCATTTCAAGGTTCTCCGCTTCCCCAACCTCGATTCGCACCTCCAAACATGTCAATCGAAGATTTGCGCGACCAGATGGTCCAAATGACCCAACTCATGGGCCAACTGAAAATGGAAAACGAAGCCTTAGCTGCTGCGTAAGCCAAAAATGACCTCGAAAACGAGAAGAGGATCGAAAAAATGGTCCTACAGAAAACCATGGGGAGCAAATACTTCTCCCTCGAGCCTGAACATTTTTCTGGCAAATTACCAGAAAAGTTCAGTTCATCTGACTTACCAAAGTTCAAGGCCACGGACAACCCCCGTGATCATCTACTGAGCTTTGTGAATACCATGAACTTGAAAGGCGTGGACAAGTCCATGTACCTACCTGCCTTTCCTTTGTCCTTGGAACCTGTGCCGCTCAAATGGTACTATCACCAGGACCCTAAGCTCTTCCCCACCTGTAAAGATTTTGTCAATGTCTTCATCAAGCAATACTCGTCGAACATGGATTTCCAAGTCACCATGCGCGAGCTGGAAGTTCTCTTCCAAAAGAAAAATGAGGGTTTCACAACCTACTTTGCTAGATGGAGGGACCAGGCGGCCCAGCTAATCAATAGGCCTCCCGAAACAAAATTGGTCCAAAAATTCATTGACAACTTAGACCCGGCTTACAGACAACACCTTAGGTACCTGGGACTGGACACTTTCAAAAGGGTTTATGATGTGGGAATAAAAATCGAGGACGACCTCGCCAAAACCATACAGAGCAAACCTGCATATAAGACCAACACCTATAATCGGGGTAACACACCCCAAACCCAAGAAGTCCATGCTGTAGAAGAGGCTCCCGCCCGAAGATACCCTGTAAGATGGGTCCGAGACCGAAAGTTTGCCCCACTCGGGTCAACTTTGGTACAAGCCTTTGAAAGACTAACCAATCAAGGAAAGTTGAGACCTATAGGCCCCACCCGTGACCCTCCTGTCAAAAACAAATATTGGGTCGAAGGTAGTTACTGCAAATTCCATCAAGGAAATGGGCATGACACTGAAAACTGCTGGCATCTAAAACATACGATCCAGGACATGATAGAGGATGAAGTAATACCTCTCCCTAACGTTGGCAAACCCAACAACAACAAGAGCCCACTCGGCTCTTGTCACATCTCTCTCGACCAACCAGAAAATTTCGACCCCACGGTGTATATTACACCTCAAGGTGCACCACTCGCTGTGGTACCTATGGATCGAATCGAGGGGGAAGTGTACGGTGTGTGGAACGATGATGCTGAAGATATTTACCTATCTTAAGTCTCGGGCCAGGACCTCTTCACTGAAACTTGGCCCGGGTATGCTCTCATTGACACCACCCCTCAGGAGCCCGAGGTCGACAACCTCATCCGATCCGGAAGGATATACCAACCGGATATTCACCCACCTCCTATGGACGACATCCCGGTTAGGCAAACTCCTGAGAACGGGCGGCACGCCACCGTCGCGGAAGTCATTGAAAATCCTCTCCTGAAACAACTGAAAAGAACCAAGGCTGAGATTACCATCTGGGATCTTATGTGTACTTCAAAGGAACATAGCGAAAAGCTTATTCGCTCACTTGACCTCATCTCAGTACCCACAGATATCACACCTGACTCATTGGTTAGCCATGTCACAAGAGATGCCGGAGAAAAGGCCATAGTTTTCACTGATAAAGACTTACCCAAAGAGGGGGGTGCTCACAATAAAGCCCTTTACTTAGTGGTTGGATGCAAAGGACAAAACATCCCCCTAGCGCTCGTAGATAATGGTTCGGCGGTTAATGTCTGCCCATTGCGAACCGCCCATTGCTTGGGGCTAGGAAGCGACGACTTCCGAACCTCCTCGCAAGGGGTACGAGCTTATGATAACTCCCGAAGGCCTGTGTTGGGAAAAATCAACCTTACCATACAAACTGGGCCTGTGGCACGCACCACGGAGTTTCAAATAATCGACATCAAGCCCACTTTCAACCTCCTCTTGGGGCGACCTTGGCTCCATGACTTAGGAGGTGTGGCTTCAACCTTGCACCAAATGGTTAAACTTAACCATAACGGGGTAATACTAGAAATCCGCGCCCCTCCTCTCGACGTCAGTTGTACTATGGTTGGAACGGCCGAAACTGTAGATGACCTTTATGGGTTTCAAATGGAAGAAGCAATCCAGTTCATCGAAGATTATGATCCAGCATTCCTAGACCCGCATGCATCCCGAGTCATCCCTAGAATGCTGTTGGCTCAAGGTTATTTCCCAGGAACCCCATTGGGCATAAGGAAGAAGAAATGCACATTCCATCCTTTTCCCGACAAATCTACTCCCTTTGGCTTAGGTTATGAACCAACGGAGGAAGATATTGCTGACCGCCTATCTAGGCTACGCCTTAACAAAGCCAAACAAACCACCCTCCTTCCCCCATATCAAAGGACCCTTAACGGGATGTTTGTTCGGGAAGGAGAAGAACACCCATGCTGTGATTTCCCTGAACCCTTCGTTCAGGATGGCTTGCTAAAACCCGGATTTGAAATTTTCCATGACTGCCACACCTTGGATGAGGCACCCCACCTCACCAAGACTAAAACAGCTGAAATATTGGACAACCAGGCTCTATGGACATTGTTTAACGAATCGAGGCCTATGGAGAACGAGACTGTGATGACTACCCTAGCTTTACAAGATGAAGGTTTCGATCCAACCCGGTTAATCTCTCCTGCATCAACACTAGAAGAGGTCGGGAACGGATGGGTGAAGACATATCAGTGGGTCAACGCAAAAGGAATAGGATTCAAGATGAGTACCGGTGAAGGACCGAAGTTTTATAAGACTAAACCCCAGGCTTGAGCCATATAGAGCACCATTAGTAGTTCTTTAGATTGATAGAAAAAAATAATAGAGACTTTAGATGGTCCTAAGGCCCTTTAGAATATGGGTCAGTTTTATTTCAGTGTGTTTTCCTTACTTTCCAAATCAATAAAGGCGTAATATTTCTCCTAAAATTTTTATTCTAACACTAAATAAACACCAAATGTACTTGCAAAAAAAAAAAAAATAATAAAAGCGGCCCACTATAGGCCCAACAAACAAAGCCCACTCGGTTTTGAAATAATGTCATGTGAACCAGTTCCCGAAACTCACAAAATAAACCACACTATCCCATCCTCAAAAAGCCAACCATCATAAAAGCCAATCCATGCAACCCAAAATCAAAAAGAAATCAAAAATTTAAAACAAATGCAAATGTTACCAAAAAAATAAATTCATAAAACATAGAATCCACCAACAGCGGTTTCACATAGATTCCATCATACCCTCCACAAAGATATTCAAAAGTTCCGCACCCTAACTCCATTTTCAAAACTGTTTTGAGTCACCAATAGAAAAAATTAATCTGGACAAAAATGCGTTTCACGCTAACAGTCAAAAAAGCCTCCAAAATAGCCTCAAAATTAACTTTAACTACGAAGCAAAATATCGAGGCACAAAAAACGAAATAGAAATAAACGCAAGAACATGTGAAGCAAAAACGTCAAAATTGACCGCCCAAGTTATTTTCAGCGCCCAGGGCTGGGCGCCGAAATTTCTGACGCCCCAGCCTGGGCGTTGAAACTCTCTGCCTGCCAAAAGTTTTCCTTTTTTCGAAAAGTGCTCGTCATTTTATCCGCACACAACGGAAAAATAACGAACACTTGGGGGGTACAGTACGTATCCAAATAGGTTTACCAACAAATTGGTCGAATTTTACGCAACCCATGGAAAACGGCAGATGAAAATAATGGCAAATACTTCACTCATTTGACCGATTAAGTAATATGTTTCCACTTCAGGACATATCTACCGAAATCCGGCATACTAGAACTTATTCTAAAGTTAAGAACTACGCGCGACCTGATTCTGACAAGATACGTAGGCAATCCTTACCAAGGATTCGGTCCAAATGATAATAAAAAAATTATATTCTTTGTGTAAAAAAGTGTTAGACATATAAACAAAATTGAATGGAAACTAAAAATACGCCTTTATTAAAATATAATAAGAAGGAAAACAAAGTGCTAGGAATAAAAAACAAACACAACTGAAATAAATAGAGGGCACCTACACCCTAGCAAAGAACTACACTACTCTAGTTCTTCCGGATCATCAAATAAAGTCTTGAAGAGAGCAATGTTCGCAGGATCCACCCCCATAGTCTTCTGCGCTGCCCCAATATCAATCTCCATAAGAACTGGCTCCTGGACACTAACTTCTAAAGATGCCAAAGCTTTAGAAACATTCTCAGTTATAGCCCGCTCAGCCTCAAGGGCACAAACAGTGGTGGGAGAAGGATTACTATCATCAACTGGACTAGCCACTGTTTCTACAGGCGGCTGAGCCTTCCTAACCCATACATTGTTCCGGCGACGATCTCCGCGAGAGCTTGCATTTCTTTTAACAACAGCAGGCCCCTTCATGTTCGGCATCTTTTTAGGCCTGACACTGGAACGGGGAAGAACTTTCTTTCGCTTTCGATTAGGACGAGCTTTCACAGTCTTAAAACTATAGGTACGAGGTCTGGCAGAATCAGGACCCTCATACTTAACACGAATACGAGGTATCAAAAGCTCAGCCGGCTCCCCATTACGAGCCTCGGTCCTCACATCCTTGTCATCGGAACTCATCCACAACTTATAGTTTTCAGAAAGACCCACAAACCCATTTGTAGCTACAGCCCAAACGCGGGAGACCATCATAATACCTAGCCCAAGCTAAGACCCGTGTTTGTGCAAAGGTCGCTACCTTAGGTGGTACCGTATCAGAAAAGGGGATAGTCTGCCTTAAACCATATTGACGCATGACTCGGTAAGGGAAAATATAAATGGGACAAGATAGCCCCAACAAAGAAATATAAACCGATACATCAGACCCCCCCGTCATAGTAGTCAAACCCCACCATGGTATCACCCACTTAATAGAACAAATGCCATATGTAAAAAAGGAGGTCCATTCGGCCTCGTCCTGGCCTTGGTGCAAGTATTTCCGGTTACCCAAAGCTATAGGGCGATAATGTTTAGGATCGGCAGGAGCTTCCAAAAGTCTAAGCCGTTCCGCAAGCCAAATCTGCAAAAACAGGTACGATCGAATCAAAAGAATGAAAAGAAAGAAAAAAAGGTTCCTGGGGCGCAGTTTCCATGCCCCGGACCAGGCGCCGAATATTCCAGCGCCCAGTCCTGGGCGCTGAAACTCAGCCCCAGGCGAAAAGAAATATATAAAAGTGGCGTATGTGTGCGCAAAGAAAAAATAGATTACCTGCAGTAATAGGGGGCTTCCCTTAAAAATTTCGGATTTGGTATCCTTCTTCAGCTCATCCGCACTCAGCAAAGTCTCCGCAACAACCAACGGCATAATAGAATAGCAACTTTCCATCTGGCTAATCAAGGGGATCAACCTTATGTCACCGAACTCACATGAGGATCGGAGTCCCAAAAGTTTAGGGCAGCATACAGAAAATTATAATCAATATTAATTTGTTGTAAGCCTAAAAGTGCCTCTAAGTGGTATTCTTTTAACAAAGCTTTTTCTGTGGGAGTAAGGCCTCGTAGCCAACGCCTAACAGTCCGTTGGAGTGAGAAAGTAGGGATCGACATGGCAAAAGCAGTAAATAATTAGAGCACAGCAAAAAAGAGAGAAAGAATTTGAGAGTGGTGGAAAATAAGGACGTACCTAGCCCCTATATATAGCTGAACGCACCCAATAAACATCCTGATCCCATTCGGAAACGTGTTTAGAAATCCGAAAATCAAATATTACCAGGAAAGAACTTTCAGCACCCACCTCTGGGCGCCGAAATTTTTAACGACTGAGCTTGGGCGCTGAAAATGCAGTCCAAGGCCCAGATTTCAAAAAAAAACGGAATAGGAAAGAACTTAAGACCGTGTTGCTAAAACATGAGGCCCTATTACAAGTAAGATCAAGCCCAAAGCACCTTTAGCTCCCCAAATAAGCAAAAAATAATAATAACATTGAAACTTGGTCGAAACTTAGACTCATCTCAGAAAACGCTCATGTACACTTTTCAAAAAAAGCAAGTTAAATATCATGGTCATTCTTCGAAACACCAAAAATATGTGTCGTCAAGTCATTGGTTTTCCAAATAGAAAATGTCTGTCTGTCAAGGGATAATCCGGGCCAAGCCAAAACCGGATGTCGCCTGAAAGCTAAAGTCGCACTCCACGGCTTCACTAAAATAGCACACTACTATAGGAGGTCGCTCGCACATACGAGCGTGACCCCAAACATGACTACAAGACGCGAAAAACAACCGACGAGCCCCAACACTTGGGGGCTCGCGAAAAGTGAACTCCAACAAAGAGCGCGCAATCAAAATCACATTCCCAGACCGCGCCACGCACCATATCATGTTTGGATATCTCAAAAAAAAAATATTGTTGAATATACATAGTGTGGACCCACTTATAGGACACATCTAATCAAGAAATATTACGACCCACCAACAGGTTGTAATCACCGAAAGCTCTTCTACATAGGCAAAATAAGAAATTCAAAATGGGCTCGCCCACCCTCAGCGGGCGGGGTCTGCGTCACTAGCCGCTCAGGTCCTCAGTTTTTCAAAGACTAAAGTCTTCAAATTTAAAATAGGCTCGCCATCTTCAGTCGGCGGGGTCTACAGCGCAAACCACGTAGGTCCTTATTTTCAAAAAAAAAAACAAAATAAAATTTCAAACAGATTCGTCCACTTCTATCGGACGGGGGGTCCACCCTCAGCGGACAGGCTCGCCATCTTCAGCCGGCGGGGTCTACGTCACAAACCGCGTAGGTCCTTATTTTCAAAAAACAGATTCGTCCACTTCTATCGGACGGGGGGTCCACCCTCAGCGGACAGGCTCGCCATCTTCAGCCGGCGGGGTCTACGTCACAAACCGCGTAGGTCCTTATTTTCAAAAACATCAAACAAATTCGTCCACTTCTATCGGACGGGGGGTCCACCCTCAGAGGACAGGCTCGCCCACCTTCAGCGGGCGGGGTCTGCGTCACTAACAGCGCAGGTCCTTAGTCGCTGCAGCGATAACTTTTATTGGTTTTCCCTTTTTCCAAAAATTAAAGGATTGGTTTGTTGGATTTTCCTTCGTTTTACATCCTATAAAAACAAGGGAGTTTTCTCGTTTAGCTAGCCCTGAAAATGAGAATCTTTAAAAACGTTTTACCTCGTGATTGGGCTTGGCCAGGCCCAATTACACTTTACAACTTTAATTTCGAAAACATCTGTAGTTACTCCCAATGACAAAGTGAGGGAGTTTCTACGCGTCTTTAGATCCTTCCAATGATAAAGTGAGGAAGTTTCTATACTATCAGTTGACAAATCCCAATGACACGTGAGGGATATGTCGACACTTCAAGTGATGACCCTTAAGTCAAATGTTATCACTCGGGGGCTCGTGAGACCCTCGCAAAACAGGTCACATACACCATGGCTTGTGTGACGCACTCCGTCTGATACTTTGACCATCGTCTTACTCCAAGACTCAGTCAAAGTGGGGGCTAACTGTAGACACCTACTTTTGTCCCCATTCCCGCAAGGGAAAGGTTCGATGATGAAAGCATAAAAACTCCACTTGACAACGCATTTCCTATTAAATAAAAGAATCTCGATTCCCCATTTCACCCGAAACCTGCTATTTATGGAAACCCGCTAAAAATAGTAACTGCCGTAAAAGGTAGCTTCTAAAAGTGGCAAATCATAAAAGATAGAAACCTGTCAGAATTAGGTGTTGCATTCCAACATAAATCCTAAATGAGATAGAAAACCGCGAGAATCCTATTCCTAATAGGATTCGGAAATAAGAGTTACGTATTAATTAAAATCCTAACGAGCCTAGAGTTCGTAACGGGCCCAGACGCATTCCGTCATGAAATTGGGTGTATACTCACAGGAAATCCAATTACACTTGATTGAATAAAAAGAATCGTCACACCCACGAGGGACAAGGTCACGCATTAGCCTCGCGCTTTTTCGACCACCTCACATAATCTAGCTATAAAATACAGATCTGGCGCTGCATAGTAAAGCGCTGGAAATTAACAGCGCTCCTGATCAAAGCGCTGGAAATTTCTAGCGCCGCTCTATATTTTTCAGAAAACTCTAGTTATTCGATCTTATCTTATTTCGGCCTGTTACACTATAAATGGAGGCCTCTGAAACCCTGAAAATTACACACAATTCCCCTCATAATACCCTAAGCTTGAGTATTGATCGAAGCTTAACCACTCTATCTCTGCCCCGTATTTTCGATAGTCTGTCGTATTAACGCATCGTTAAGCAGAATCTGCCAGTACGATTGCCCAATCAAGTCTAAGTGCTGTTAAAATTCTGCCTAAATACCTAGCCTAAACACTCAAAACTCTGGAAGAATCGCGTCCCGCAGTCAGTCAGTTACCAGGAGGTTCGAAAACTTGAAGGAAAACTAGCAAAGTCAAGTGGTTAGTGTTCCTAAACCGCAATATAGCCTACGCTATACTAACCAGAAATATACTTTTTTATCGCTTTCATCACCATATAAAACTGTTCGCATAATCTGTTTCATAATCACGCCTAATAAGATAATCTCTGGATAAATCTGATATTGCTAGGCTCCTTAAATCAACCTAAATCATTAATTTGACGTTGTTTAGTTAATTATCTGTGCATTAAAATAAACTCAGATTATTAATGTAGCATAACGCATGTCCCTTTCATCGTCACATTGAACTAGTACGGACCGCCGCATGGGCTAATACTGGGCACTCCCCGTATTAGTAAACGTCCCCCGAACTCTCAATCTCTACTCCTCTGGATGTATGTTGAGCGATATCCACAACAGGGATCACAAGGGAACCAATGGCCGTTGTGATCCAAATATGTTTGCACTCCAAGCCTATCACAACAACCGGGTTTTGTCAGTTTTCCTCAATGTCGTTGAAAACTGAATGGCGACTCCTTCAAACTTATATCGTTGAGTTCAACCAAAATCAACATGTACTCACAACTAATGTGTACCTTACCCCTTTAAAATCAATAAGTAACACCTAGCTATGGAGGAAAACTATTACTAGATTGATGTAAAGGTGAGAAGTAAGTGTTATTTTGGAATGACACCTTTTAACTGAATTTTGCAGTTTGGAACTTAAGGATTTTACTATGTTGGTTAGATTTTAAGTGGACTAAAATCCATAATCATGTAACACAATCAAGCTACAATCTCATGCATAATATCAAGACATATTTAAAGCAATAAATATCTTAAAACATGCATAAGATTAATTGTGATCTAGTATGGCCCGACTTCATCTTGAAGCTTCAACTTCAAACTTCGTCTTGAAAATGGATTGGAAACTTCGTTCTTGAATTTCACCATGGGAGGCTCCATTTTCATCAAATAGGATTTACAATAATTAAACTAATTACAACAAATTGATGGTACGCAAACGTACCATATTTAAATTAAAACTATGGTGCATTAGACCATGACGATATTTTACATTCAAATTTAATGGTACGCACACCATATTTTCTATCATATTTGGGACATACTAGTCCCTTTCCGCAACCTGTAAAATAATATATTTACAATATACATTCACCCATTCATTTATCAATGAATGGCCCACTTAGCAAGTTAGCAGAAAATATGCATCACATAAACATTTGCAACAACTAATTAAGGCTTAAGAATCTACCAATTATTTGACTTTATTAGTTCTGATCAAGTTATTAACCTTAAAGGAATGAGGACTTAATCAAGAGTTAACCATAATATGAATAAAAATTCTCCAACTCAAACCATAAATTATATGCTTTGCTAATTTTAAACATAAAAAAGTTTTTCCAAGTCCAATCGCAAAACACTTATTTAATTAAAATTTAAAACTCGTATAATAATTTATTTTTAATCCCTTAAATTAATTTTAGTTGATTAAAATGAATTAATTATAATTTATTCAAGGTTTAAATTTTATTAAATAATTATTATAAACTTAATTATAATAAATAAAATAACAAAACTAAATTCCGAAAAAAATTATAAGTACGAAATTAAAATTAAATAAATTCGTTGCTCAACGAAAACTAAACGCGCACCATGCGCCAAGGCAAGGCCATGGGCGTGCAACCCATCCCTCGCCAAGCCTCATCACATCAGCAGCAGCCATAGGCCGCGTGCACAAGTGCAGCGCCCATGGTCCTTCTTGTTGCGCGCGTAGCATAACAAGCATCGCAACACAACAAGCATCGCAACACAGTAGCGAGGCACAGGGCCATCGCTCGCTGGCTCGACCCAGCGCTCGTTGGCTCGCTGTTGCATTGTGTTGTTTCCCTGTTTCGCCTTTGCTTCACTCGCACACACTCGGTTGCACAGGCGCCCACTAGGGTTGAGCAAAACTATTTGAAAATTCGATTATCCGAAAACCCGATCTGTATCTGATCCGATTTTTTGGATATCCGATCCGAAAATCAATTTTGGATCAGATATCCGATCCGAAAATTCGGATATTGGATACCTATGTGGATATTGATTTTTATTATTTCGGATATTCGATATCCAAAAAATATCCGAAACTCAAAAATATTTCACTAAATTTTATTTGTTTCAGTTAAGACTTAAGGTGTTAAATGTTAAGCCAATGTTAAGCCAATGTAAAGCCAAAGTAATTAAGCCCTTTTTATTTTATTATTGGGCTTTGTGAGCTTTAGGCCTAACTTTAGTTTGTAACTCTGACATTAATCAAGGCCTTGTTCTTATTTACTTTTTTCATATAAAATCTTTGCTTAACCTAAAACTCTCTGCCTCCTAGAACTATCCGCCTCCCAAGTCCCAACCCTTCACCTCTCCCACCAAACTCAAAACCACCACCCGTTTCTCTCTCTTTGAATCAATCCAACGAGGCCATTTTTCTTCTCTCCTCTAAAATAAAGCAAGAAATCTACATGAATTACTCAAGAACAAAAGTTGATCTCTATGGCTAAAACTTCAAAATTTAGCTCTTGTCTTGTTCGAGGAGAATTTGTTGTATTATTGAATCACATATCTCAAATTCATGATAAGAAAGTCTATTTTTCTATTCTGGAAAATAGGAAACAATGAGAAACTTATGGAATAAGAAACAATGAGAAACGTATGGAAAATGAGAAATTGATCGAGAATTAAGATGAACAAGGAAATGAAATATTAACGGGCTCAATTAGGCATTTAGATCACTTGATCTCACTGAATTATTAACTTGTTAATTAATACCGAACCGCGTTTATTAGACTTAACATTGTAAGGGAATACAGTTAAACATAATAACATGTGCGGAACAATCCCCAAAGCCAGGAAACATGTATAAAGCACAGATTAAGCAAACTTACATTCGAAGCGTGTTTTCCACAATAATCTGTCAACGAACACGAACAAAGAACTCCACTTGTCGGTCCTCTACTTGGTTCACCGACACGTCAGATCCGTCTTGATAATCGTAGCTTAGACAATTGATCAAGATACTTTGCTTTTGGGAAGAACTCACTTTGGAGGCATAGAGAGAACTAGGGTTCTCTGTGTCTCTAGGGTTTGAGCAATATAAATTGTGTGTATGTTGGAAATAAGGTTATAAGGTTATATTATTAACCTTACTAACCGACCAAGCAAGAAGCAAGGCCGGCTAGCAAGCCGTGCGAGCCAAGCAACACGGACCGCACGCCCGCGCCCAACGACACACTGCAGGCCGAAGCCCACAGCGCGCGCGCCGAGCAGCTGGGCCGTGGGCCTTGCTTGCTCGTCGCTGCTGTGCGCTTTTGCTTGCTGTTGCGTGCTCGCGCCCAAATGGGCTGGCCTTGATCGCCCTTGCTCGCGAGCTTGCTGGCTCATTGGGCCTTGCACGCTTACGTGCTTGGCTCGACGGGCCGACAACTCCGATGCCCTTCGTATTCGCGATTTAATATATTTCCGATATATTATTTATCGTTTCGTATACGACGAATCACCGTCGTACGATACGATTTATTCGTGTCGCCCAGCTTACGAATATTCGCGATACGATATACGATTCCGACAAATGTCGTATCGTATAATACGTTTCCAACTAATTCCCGAAAATCTATTAAATGAATTTCCGATTCATTTAATCCGGTGATCTGTTACGTGTCAATGGTGTGACCTTGTAGGTTCAGTCAAGAGTAAGTTGTGAGTTGAATATCCATTAGAACTCACTGATCGGAAGCATTGCTCCAGCTAGCTGTTCCGATCACTTGATCTCACTGAATTAATTGTTCGCAATTAATCTGAACCTTGGTATTAGACTTAATGCACCTTGGGTGAAGGACATATTTCCTTCAATCTCCCACTTGTCATTCAGATATGTGTGCATCCACATTCCTTTGTCACTTAATGTTACTTACTGAACATAAGGTAAGATCCAAGCCATCCTTATTAGGTCCAGAAGTGTTTCTCGGATTGCAGAGTTCAACTCTCAAACTTTTGCAGAAGGTTAAGCCTAACTATTCAGAGCACGACCATGAATTTTACAGTATCTAACTCTCCGAGAGGCCTTGTTACACAACAACACCATATCCTATCAAAGATAGGAGGACAATCCATTCTTGCAATCTATGAACACTCACTTTGATTCATAGTACGCCCAATAACTGCTTTTATAGCCGGCCTCCTTTTACGGTGCGACGTTTAGCTAGTATCAAAGCGAACTAATTCTCAAACGAGCAGACATAATCGCTCATGTTCTGAGGAACGGTTTCTAATCACCATTAATGAGAACTACCTATGACATGACTTTAATCTCTTAAAGCGTTCTCATGG
Organism: Spinacia oleracea; assembly: GCF_020520425.1. Classification (NCBI taxonomy): domain Eukaryota; kingdom Viridiplantae; phylum Streptophyta; class Magnoliopsida; order Caryophyllales; family Amaranthaceae; genus Spinacia; species Spinacia oleracea. The sequence continues at coordinate 64,395,184 of NC_079492.1, forward strand.
TCAATCCGATACAAGATCCAATAAGTATCTATGCAAAAGATTCTGACGTCCAGTCACTCTAGTTCAAGAAACAGAACTAAGTAATCTACTTTCAATCTAATCTTCATTAGTCATTAGTCGTCCACCTTTCATTGACCTGGATTAGGGATCCTTTGTGACTTCAATATTCAAGTTCACTTATGGGTGTTTCTTTGTCAAAGAATCCATCTTGACATCCCATTTGAATGATTTGAATCACATGGACTTATCATTTAATTCTAAACCAAAATTAAATGAATATGAAATAAATAAATTTCATAAATATGAAATGGTTAAACCAATTGTTTTAAACATAGATCTAACAGATGTTCTAAAACAATACTTAGAAAATCAAAGCCATTCTCCAACATGCTTGATTCCCATGGTTGCTACATGTGCGTTGTGTTTCACTTGTGGCAACGGTTTAGTCAATGGATCCCCGACGTTGTCGTCAGTTCCAACCTTGCAAATCTCGATTTCCTTTCTTTCAACGATCTCTCGAAGTATATGAAATCGCCGCAGTACGTGCTTGGACTTCTGGTGGCTCCTAGGCTCCTTTGCCTGGGCAATGGCTCCGCTATTGTCGCAATACAAAGCCACTGGTCCTTTAATGGAGGGGACAACACCAAGTTCTTCGATGAACTTCCGAATCCAAACAGCTTCCTTTGCTGCTTCTGAGGCAGCAATGTACTCGGCTTCAGTTGTAGAATCCGCAATAGTGCTTTGCTTAGCACTTTTCCAGCTTACTGCTCCGCCGTTGAGGCAGAACACAAACCCAGACTGTGATCTGAAATCATCTCTGTCGGTTTGAAAGCTTGTGTCCGTATAACCCTTAACAATCAACTCATCTGTACCACCATAAACCAGAAACTGATCCTTAGTCCTTTTCAGGTACTTTAGGATGCTCTTGGCAGCAGTCCAATGCGCCTCACCTGGTTCTGACTGGTGCCTGCTCGTTGCACAGAGTGCGAATGAAACATCCGGCCTTCTACAAATCATAGCATACATGATGTATCCAATAGCCAAAGCATATGGAATTCTACTCATCTTTCTATGCTCATCAGATGTTTTGGGACTCTGATTCTTGCTTAGATATACGCCATGTGACATGGGTAGATGGCCTCTCTTGGCTTCCATCATATTGAACCTAGCTAGCACTTTGTCAATGTAAGTGCTTTGGCTTAGTCCAATCATCCTCTTAGATCTATCCCTATAGATCTTGATGCCCAATATGTACTGTGCCTCTCCTAATTCCTTCATTGAGAAACACTTCCCGAGCCAAGTCTTTACAGACTCCAACATAGGAATGTCGTTTCCAATAAGCAGTATGTCGTCAACATACAAGACTAGGAATGCAATTTTACTCCCAATGACCTTCTTGTATACACAAGATTCGTCCTGATTCTTGATGAAGCCAAACTTATTGACTGCTTCATCAAATCATTTATTCCAACTCCTTGATGCCTGCTTTAGTCCGTAGATGGACTTCTTAAGCTTGCATACCTTTCCTTGGTTCTTTTGATTGACAAAACCCCGACTGTGTCATGAACATAGTCTCTTCAAGAACACCGTTCAAGAAGGCAGTTTTGACATCCATTTGCCATATTTCATAGTCATGAAAAGCGGCAATCGCAAGGATTATCCGAATAGACTTAAGCATCGCGACTGGAGAAAAGGTTTCATCGTAGTCAACGCCGTGAACTTGCATGTAACCTTTTGCTACCAATCTATCCTTGTATATGTATACAATTCCATCTTTGTCTTTCTTCAACTTGAAGACCCATTTGCATCCGATAGGTGTGAACCCATCCGGCAAATCAACCAAATCCCGGACTTGATTTTCAAACATGGAGTCTATTTCAGATTGTATGGCCTCTAACCATTTAATGGAGCTTGGGCTCGTCATAGCTTGCTTGTAAGTCAAAGGTTCATCACTATCCAATATGAGAACGTCTAAGTTTTCAGTCAAGAGGACGCCTGTCCATCTGTCCGGCTGAAAAATAGTTCTATTTGACCTACGAGGGGCAACAACGTTTTGAGGAACTACTCCCACTGGCTCTTCTAAAGACCTTGGAGGTTCATCAACTTGAACTGCTTCTAAAGAGTTCTGATTTCGTTGTTCATCTCGAATCTCTTCGAGGTCTATTATTCTCCCACTTGTCAATTTGGAAATATGATTTCTTTCCAAAAAGACACCGTCACGAGCAACGAATACCTTGTTGTCTGACTTGTTGTAGAAATAATACCCCATAGTTTCTTTTGGATACCCAACGAAGAAACATTTGTCAGATTTAGGTTGTAGCTTGTCCGAAATTAATCGCTTGACATATGCTTCGCAACCCCAAATCTTCAGAAAATACAACTTTGGAAGTTTCCCAGTCCATAAATCGTATGGAGTCTTTTCAACAGCTTTTGGCGGAGTACGATTCAGTGTGAGTGCTGCAGTTTGCAACGCATGTCCCCAGAAATGTAAAGGAAGTTCGGCCTGACCCATCATTGACCTGACCATATCGAGTAAGGTCCTATTTCTCCGTTCTGACACTCCATTCCATTGAGGTGTCCCCGGAGCAGTCAATTCAGAAAGAATATCGCATTCTTTTAGATGGTCATCAAACTCGTGGCTAAGATATTCACCTTCTCGATCCGATCTTAGAGCTTTGATTTTCTTGCCATGTTGATTCTCTACTTCATTTTGAAATTCTCGGAATTTCTCAAACGATTCAGACTTGTGCTTCATTAAGTAAATATAGCCATATCTACTGAAGTCGTCCGTAAACGTTATGAAATAGCTGAACTCACCTCTAGCTTTCGTACTCATAGGCTCACATACGTCTGTATGTATTAGCCCTAGTAGTTCGCTTGCTCTTTCTCCCACCTTTGAGAAAGGTTTCTTTGTCATTTTGCCAAGTAAACAAGATTCGCATTGATCAATCTTCTCTAAGTCGAATGATTCTAGAATTCCTTTCCGTTGAAGTAATTCCATGCGCTTTATGTTTATATGGCCTAATCGACAATGCCACAGAAATGTGAGATCCGAATCACCAGTTTTAGCCTTTTTGGTATTTATGTTATAAATGTGTTTGCTCGTATCTATCACATATAGACCGTTTTCTTGTTGTGCTGAACCATAAAACATTCCATTCAAAGCAAAAGAACAACTATTGTCTTTAAATTGAAAACTAAAACCTTTAGAATCCAAACTTGAAACGGAAATGATGTTTCTGGTAATACTAGGAACGTAGTAACAGTTTTCTAGTTCCAAAACAAACCCACTAGGCAAAGAAATAAAATAAGATCCTACGGCTAATGCAGCAATCCGTGCTCCATTTCCCACGCGTAGATCCATCTCGCCTTTATCAAGCTTTCTACTTCTCCTTAGTCCCTGTGAATTGGAACATAAGTGTGAGCCACAACCAGTATCTAATACCCAAGAAGTAGAATTAGCAAGATTACAATGTATTGAAGGAAATAATGCCCTTGGTCCAAGTATGCATTCTATGTTAAGTCTAATAAATGCGGTTCAGTATTAATTAACAAGTTAATAATTCAGTGAGATCAAGTGAGCTGAATGCCTAGGTAGAGGCCGCTTCAGTTCAAGTGGAATTAATGATATTAATCCACAGCTTACTCTTGACTGAACCCGTAGGGTCACACAAATAGTACGTAAACGGATCAAGTATTTAATGGCATTAAATACTCCAACTATGGATATTCGGAATCGACGGATCTTGGTTTCAGTGGGAGCTGAGATCGTCACAGGCAAGAAATGAATACTCCGGAAACGATGATATTGCCGGAAACGGAAATATGGATCGTATCGGAAATATAAATATTATCCAAGTCGTAGATGTTGCCGGAAACGGAAACATGGTACGTATCGGAAAATATTATCGGAAATAGAAATATTGCCGGAATCGGAAATATTGCCGGAAACGGAAATATTGTCTGAATCGAAAATATTATCGGAATCGGAAAATAATTCCGGAAACGGAAATATTAAATATTTGTTCGAAACGGAAATTAATTCCGGAATCGGAAATGTTAAATATTGTTCGTATCGGAAATGAATTCCGGAATCGGAAATTTAATCGGAAGCGTATCGTACGAATAAGCATCGGACGAGGCCTGCCGGACGGGGGCCCAGCACGAAGCCAGGCCATCGCCCAGCAAGCCAAGCGCGCCACACGAACAGCCAAGGCCACGCCAGGCCCAGCGCAAGGCCAGGCCCAGCAGGTCGTGGCAGCGCGCACAGCGCGCGCAGCTGCGAGCAGTGGGCTGCGAGCATTGCTGCAGCTCGCGTGGGCTTGTAGCTCGCGTGGGCCGTGCGGCCGTGTGGGCTGTGCGCGGGCATGGCCTGCACGCTTGCGGGTCATGCTCGCGTAAGTGTTTGTGTTCGCATACGAAACCTAAAACGTGCAGAATTCGTTTAATGATTAAATTCCTAATTCTATTTGATAAATTAATTAAATAAGAGTTTTATTATAATTCTAATTTAATTAATTCGTATCCTAATAGGATTCCAATTCTCTTTCCATACCCCTATAAATATGTGGCCTGGGTTCACAATTTATAACGAGTTATTCAAGTATTCAAAGTGAGTTTTTGAGAGAAAAATTCAGTCACACATCTTGCTCAAAAGTGCAGAAAATTTATAGTACCTTAGGGGCGATTCTAGTTGGTCAATCTTAAGGCGGATCCGGACGTGCTGTGGACTATCTACGGAGGGACGACACTTGGAGTCCTAAAGACTTGTTCTTGTTCGGTTCGGGCGCAGCTAGGGAAGGCACGCAACAAAGAGTATGCATCTAAATTATGCTATATGATTATGTGTAAATAATATGTATTCCTGGCTTAATGGTTGTTTCCGTATGATTTATGAATTGTCATATGTATCATAACCTAACAGTGGTATCACGAGCCTCTTATTATTTTCATAATCTAAATTGCATGAACATGGTTAAATATTACAAATTTGCAAGAATTAAAAGGGGTGATTAATTTTCGTAATTGTTAATTAATTGCAAATTGCGTTTATTTAATTATACGTACGCAGTTTTTCGGCAGTTTCTTCGTTACTCATCCAAATCGAGTGATTTTTGTGTCAATTCCGCATGTAAAAGGCATTCTAAAATTTTGAAAAAAACAATATTTTTCTGCCGAACCCAGAATTCTCAAATTCGAAGCCTAACTATGACTTTTCGAAGGTTTTAGTTTTTCGAATGCAAAATTTCGTAAATTTAAGATGTTAAATTAAATATTTGCGATTCTTGTTGATAAATCTTGAATTTTTGATTGACCTACTGTATATGTTTAACAAGTTTGAATGCCTAGCCTTGTTAATTATGCAATCTAATTTTTAATTATGATTAATTAGTTGAAAATTAGAATAATTTAGAATTAATTTGATTTTCATAATTAATTATAAATTAATTAGAAACCTATGATTAAAAACCACCATAAAAATTGTAAATTTATGATAAATTTTAAATTTTTATGACCTAGGCTTGAATCCATGATAATCGGAAATCAATTGAATAATAAATTTTCGATTTTTCGCCCTAAAATTATGAAATTAATATTAATTTATTAATTTGTCATTAATTTTAAATATAAATTTTAAATTTTTATGCGATTCGTTCATATAACTTGCACGCACAAAGCAATGGACGCTTCGTGTTACCCTTAAGGGGTGTTGTATAGTGCGGGCATGCGACGACGAGCAAGGGAGCTCGTAGCCCGTGCGGCACGAATGCAATGAGCAAGAGCATGGTGCACGAGCACAAGGCAGCAGCCCTGCCTTGTGTCATGGGCCACGAGCTATGGACGAATGGGCATGGGCGAAGGAAAGGCACGGCAGACGCGTGTGGGAAGCAAGCGAGCTGCACCACAACGCGCACTGCCTCGCGCAAGCGCGCGCAGCCTCGCGCGCAGCGAGCGCAAGCTCGCGTGCCACGAGCGCTGCGCCCAGCGTCGATCGCGCGCAGCGAGCAATTGCTCGCGCACAACGAGCGATGGCTCGCGCACAGCGAGCGATGGCTCGCGCACAGCGAGCGATGGCTCGCGCACAGCGAGCGATGGCTCGCGCACAGCGAGCGATGGCTCGCGCACAGCGAGCGATGGCTCGCGTGCATCGAGCGCTGGAGCGCGCGCAGCAAGCGCTGGCGAGCGCGCACAGCGAGCGATGGCTCGCGTGCATCAAGCGCTGGCGCGCGCGCAGCGAGCACCAACTTGTGCGATGGCTTGCGATGGGTAGATGCAGCAGCTATGCGACGAGCGCATGGGCTGCGCGCACATGGCCAGCGATGGCTGTGTGCGTGTGGCCCATGGGCGTGCGATGCGTAGGGTGTTTGCATTACGATTAGATCGTTTTGAATGTTTAATTTGAAATTTTCAGTTTACGTAATTTTAAATTATTTTCTTGGATTTTAATTTTGAATATTGTAATTATAATAAATTTTATTTATTCTAATTATTTTACTAAAATTAAAATCATGAATTAATTTAAATACGACTGAAATCAAATTAAAATTTTTGGATTCAATTATAAATTTATATGGGCTTTAAATTTTAATTAAATTTGTATGTTTCCGGTTAGACTTGAAATACATTTTTATGTTTAAAATTAGTAAAGCATATGAATTATTGGTTTAAGTGGGAGCCCTTTTAGTCATAAACTCTTGATTAGGTCTACAAATCCCTAAGGCTAAAACAACTTGATTAGAATTAATAAGGACTGAATAATTTGTAAATTATTGGTGCCCTTGATTAATTGCTGCAAATGTTTACGTGATGCATAATGTATTTTACTAACCAGCTATGTGGGCCATTCATGATAATGAATGGGTGAATGGTATATATTGTATATGTACTGTTTTGCAGGTTATGAAGTGACTAGTATGGCCCAAATAGGATAGAAAATATGGTCTGCGTACCATTAGTTTGAATGTAATTGGTCTAAAGTACCAAAGTTGTTTTTCAATTCAAATATGGTCTGCGTACCATCAAATAGTTGTAATTAGTTTTAATTATAGCTTATCCTATTTGAAGAAAATGGTGCCTCCCACGGAGATTTTCAAGACGGACTTTGAAGTTAAAGCTTCAAGATGAAGTCGGGCCATAACTAGATCACATTTATCTTATGCATGTTTTAAGTTATTTATTGCTTTTAAATATGTCTTAAAATGCATGAGATCAAAAGCTTGATTATGTTGCATGATTAAGGATTTTAGTTCACTTAAAATCTAACCAACATAGTAAGAGCCTTAAGTTCCAAACTTAAAAATTGAGTTAAAAGGTGCCATGCCAAAATATACACTTGCTTGGATATCCTTTACATCAATCTAGTAATAGTTTTCGCTCAGCGAGGTGTTACTTATTGGTCCTAAAGGGGCAAGGTACACAAATAATTGTGAGTACATGTTAGTTTTGGTGAAACTCAACGATATAAGTAAGGAGTCCTTTTATGTCGTGGCAAAATCGATAGGTTTACCTAATAAGTTCTTAGACGTACCTATCAACCAAGAGTAGTTTCTAGACTATTAGCAAAAGGCTTTTGCTTACCTAAGATGTTTTAGGATTAAGTCGACAAACTGTGCTTAGTTCTTCAATGATTTTAGGATCTTGGAATCATTTTATTCACACCTGCTGGAACAATAAATTCGAATAAAATGCTAATAACTTGTTGAAATTGCATGATTGCTTTGATTTTCAAGTTATTATTCATGATAAATGTTTAGACTTTGCATGCTTCAATGTATGTTTTAATTATTGTTTATAATTAAATATCTTGCACTGCAATAAATCCTTTTAGAAAGGTAACAGTAAATTTCCTCGATTGGTAGTGAATCCAAGAACGATTCACGGAAATGAGAGAAAGTGAGCAATTTAAAATGTACGTTTCTTTTAGCGACTTTTATGGTTGTTTTCGAATATCAAAATCGAATGACAAACCAATTGGTGCTTGTGAATTCAAAATACAATGTAGTTTTGAGATCATAAAGCATTGAGTTTAATACGCTCAGCTTTATAAATGGTTAACAACCTAATATCTTTGTCCATTTAAATCTCGAATGAGTCTAGTCCCTAGACATTCGAATAGATCGATGCTTAGAGAACTTTAGAAGCTTCTGGTAAGATCATCTAGTTGAAACAAAATATTCAACATAAATTAAAATGGTAAAGAACCTTGTTGGTGACATTGGACATGTCTAACAAAGTATAAAAGTCAACACTAAAGAATTCAATTCTTAAGACTATAAGAAAGGGTACAAGAAATAGGAAAACGAGGAACAAATGAAAGGAATTTACGATTCCGTTTCTACCTATAAATTTATGTTTAAAGAGAAGTGACCTAGCAATCAAACTTCCTTGGTATCATATACCGCTTGAGGTTCTTACTTCGGTAATAACTCAAACAATGGAAGCTAGGATACACTAATGACCTACAAGTGGGAAATGAAGCATGGCATTGCTACATTAATTGTAGGGTCATCTAAGTTTGTTTTAAGTCCTTTCAAAGGCTGGAACTTAATGGCTATTTTGTTCCATAATCAGCATACCTAAATTTCTGCTTCAAACACAGAAAGACTCACATTCAGAAGAACAAAAACAATGCTTGTTTGTTTGTTTATTTGAATGAAATGGTCATTTACGGGATGAGTCAATATGCTTGATTAAAACAAACAACTCTTTAAAGAACTTTACTAGGTTCAAATCAACCCCTTGATTTGAGTTCCACTAATCTTTGGCATTGTTGCTTAGACCATATCAACAAGTTAACATTCAAAAGCTCTATTTTAATGGACTTTTGAAAGTTGGTTGATTTCTAGATCAACTTAAGACAATCTAGTCTTACTTGTTGAAAGTAACAAAGTATATGAACTATTGTTAGAACGCCTAAACAATAGAGTTCAAAGGTAAAGAACGATTTTATGACTTTATTATTTCACATGGATTTGAGTGAATATAGGTTTATTTACTCAAATGTGACATAAGCTTGAATCTGTTTGGCTAGTTCAAAGATTCAGAAGTATAAAATCCACTTGGCAAGAAATCATAAAGATCTAGGTTAGATCATGTTGATGATTACTTGAGACCAAATATGATCATCAATGATTGTGTGTTGTAATTTCACAATCTAGCTCCATAAGATATGGCATATCTACGTTGGAATGATCGAAGTCAATTAGTACTTGATTCGATCAATGATGAATCATAAAGACTTTTCCTATAATTTCTAAAACAAAATGCTCAACTACCACCAAACTAAACCAAATTCGTCAAAGCTATTGAAAAGTAATTTCAGAATATCTTTTCATAATATATCTAAAGAGTTCCTAAACTCAGTGGGAGCTTAGTGTTTGTTATTCAACAAACTAAGGCCCAAGTATAGATATATGTTTCATTGTGATTTATTCAAATGAGACACAAGGGTATTGTTTCTACCACGAATTTATGAGAACATAATGTTTGTTTGCTCGAAATAATGTCCTTTTGGAGATTCGTTTCCAAAATGACAAGTGCGTGAAAATAGACCTCGAAAGTCTTCGAGGCGAACAACAAACATAAACGGACATTCCGGAGGCTTTTCGAAGTGCTTCAGAAAATCCGAACTTATTCTTTAAGGACTTCAGAAGTGGCTTTAAAGAATAGACATCTCTTAGAAGACTTTACAAGTGCTTCAAGGAGAACAGAATATTCAAAGGACTTTCAAGTGGCTATTGATATTCTGTTGTTTGATGTTCTATACCCTTGTAGGCATAGAGTTCAAGTCACTGAAACTATGAGATTCTTCTATTAGATAGTGAAGAAACATGGAGTTCAGGTCACTGAAACTATGCAATTCTTCTAGATAGTGAAGAAACCTACAACTTGCAGTCAAACTATTATCATGTAGATTAATAAGTTTGTGACTTGTAAGAAAGCTATGACGAAACCCAGATTCCCTAAATGGTTAGAGGCCATATATAGACTCAAAAGCTTTAGATGGTTAAAGGCCATAAAACATAACCAATGTTTTGATGACAAAATTGAAATTTTGTTGATTTGCAAGAATAGTTTCACACCTATTGGTTGCAAGTTTGTTTTAAGGATAAAAACCATCAAACATGGAATTGTGTTCACACACAAAGCTAGATTAGTTGCTAAAGGTTACAAGCAAATTCATGACATGGATTGTGTTGAAACCTCATGCATAATCGTAATGCTCAAGTCTATATTCAAGCAATGATTGCATATTGGTACATATAGCAATTGGATGACAAAACGTATTCCTCAATCAAATGTTGGAATAAACTATGTACATGGTATGTCATAGAATTTGTGGATCCAAATAAATGCTTGAAAAGAAAAGCTAGTTTATAAAATCTAAGTACAGATTTAAGCAAGCAATTGGGAATTAGAAATGTATTTTAGTGAAACTAATAAGTATTTTAGTTTCATAAAATGTACATGATTCTTATAGATATATAAGAAGTTTAGTGGGAGTACATAAAACTTAATTGGTCCTATGTGTATCACACACATATCTCTCTATTGTGAAATAACATTCAAATGCTAAATACTTAGATTTGAGATTATTCATCAATGACGGACCAAGGCGAAACTTAGTTCATACTGGGTACTAAGATCTATTTACAAAGATCTTATAATATTGTTTTGGATTAAGTAATGGCATTTACTAAATCAAACACGAAAGACTCCATTAGAGATATTCGACCCATGTGAATAAATCTAAGTAAAGAATGTTTGAACTATGTATAAGCATTTACTAAAGTTAAACATCAAAGGATCTAAGTAAGATTCTTAACCTATATTATATGTCAAAGAATTTAGCTGGATTCAGTATCTACTGAAATTGAATGAGTTAAAGTTACATGAATAGAATTCAATTGGGAATTATTCTGCAAAAGAATTTATCATGTATGATATAATATGAGGATCGCCAAAAACGTATCGTATGACTTTAGGCATGACGAACATATACCAATCTCTATTGATCTAAGTGAAGATCAACTAGATTGAGATCTAGAATACTTATGGTACTTGAAAAGGTACATAGGAATAGTTCTTGATTCAAGGAAATAAAGATATGCTAAATATTGATGCTACACGCATAAACACTGGCAAAGGATCAAGCAAGATTCCCTTGGAGTTAACCATTGATAAGGACGAGCTATAGAGCATCGTGTTTTGAAATGGCAACATGGATTGGAGACCATGAGTTGTTGCGTGGGATATTAAAATATTAATTTCTATGTTCTAAGATACAGCTGGAAAGTCTTCCACATATCTGTGAACTGCTTGGATAAGCAAATCCAAACAAAGCATCACTAGCAACCTAAACAGTTGAAGTAGAAGTACTTATTGCCTAAGAAGCAATAAAACTGATTTGTTTACATTAAAAGGTTCTTCACTGAACTTGGCTGGATCACATGTCTGCTGACTTGATGGTTCTTCATTGCAAAATGCGTAGAACCACTATCGAAGTAAGAAAGACTAGATCACATACTAAACAAACTCAAAAGATCTTATCATCATATCTCGAAGAACATTCGATGAAAAGGATATTAAGATTGGCAAAGCATGATAACTAAACCTATGCAACAAGTGAGAAGCAACACTCACATTGTAGCACTGGAAATCAAGCATAGCTTTGAATTCCATGAACTGTTTTAAAGATGGGTTTTGAGGCCCATGGTTGTAAAACGTTGGGGTTGAACATTTATCATATATGAAATGTATTTTCATATTCCATTTAATCTTGGTTTAGTATTAAATGATGAGTCCCTTCAAATTTGCCGAAATATTCAAGATAGACTGTCAGGACCAGTCCTGTGACTAAGAAATGTCTATCAAGTGAACTTGAATGTCAAAGGTTGAAAATGGTCCCTAGTCGGAGTTTTCTATAAAATTGGACGCATAGAAAACGTTAGACGACTAGAATGCAAGATGACTAGTAGTTCTGTTTCTTGAACTATGTGGACATGACAATGTCATAATCATTTGCATAGATACTTACTTTGGGAAGACTAGTATCGGACAAGACATATGAAACTTTACTGTAAGAGATGAAAATCTGTCATAAGTAAATTTCATTAAAATTATTAGACACTAAATCCTCAATACGTGAGTGATTTGAGATTACTTGTTTGAGAACTGGTTGCTTTGACGTTGACCAACCGTCGCACCGTAAAAGGAGGCTATAAAGGCAACGCTCAGGTAATCACCTATCAAACGAAGTCTAATCTCAAGATCGCAAGATTGGGATTGTCCTCCCATAAATCGGGATGAGATGCTTAAAAGTTGTACAAGGCCACTCGGAGAGCTAGAAACTGTGAAATGCATGGCCGTGCTCGGATGAATCATAGGCTATGATTATCTGTTTATTTGATCAGTTGAACTCTGAAACCGAGGAACACCTCTGGACATAATAAGGATGACAACTCTTACCTTATGTTCAAGAGCAAGCATCGAGCGACAAAGGAATTAGGAAATGCACACTTGTTCCTAAGGACAAGTGCGAGACTGAAGGAAATAATGCCCTTGGTCCAAGTATGCATTCTATGTTAAGTCTAATAAATGCGGTTCAGTATTAATTAACAAGTTAATAATTCAGTGAGATCAAGTGAGCTGAATGCCTAGCTAGAGGCCGCTTCAGTTCAAGTGGAATTAATGATATTAATCCACAGCTTACTCTTGACTGAACCCGTAGGGTCACACAAATAGTACGTAAACGGATCAAGTATTTAATGGCATTAAATACTCCAACTATGGATATTCGGAATCGACGGATCTTGGTTTCAGTGGGAGCTGAGATCGTCACAGGCAAGAAATGAATACTCCGGAAACGATGATATTGCCGGAAACGGAAATATGGATCGTATCGGAAATATAAATATTATCCAAGTCGTAGATGTTGCCGGAAACAGAAATATGGTACGTATCGGAAAATATTATCGGAAATAGAAATATTGCCGGAATCGGAAATATTGCCGGAAACGGAAATATTGTCTGAATCGGAAATATTATCGGAATCGGAAAATAATTCCGGAAACGGAAATATTAAATATTTGTTCGAAACGGAAATTAATTCCGGAATCGGAAATGTTAAATATTGTTCGTATCGGAAATGAATTCCGGAATCGGAAATTTAATCGGAATCGTATCGTACGAATAAGCATCGGACGAGGCCTGCCGGACGGGGGCCCAGCACGAAGCCAGGCCATCGCCCAGCAAGCCAAGCGCGCCACACGAACAGCCAAGGTCACGCCAGGCCCAGCGCAAGGCCAGGCCCAGCTGGCCGTGGCAGCGCGCACAGCGCGCGCAGCGCGCGCAGCTGCGAGCAGTGGGCTGCGAGCATTACTGCAGCTCGCGTGGGCTTGTAGCTCGCGTGGGCCGTGCCGCCGTGTGGGCTGTGCGCGGGCATGGCCTGCACGCTTGCGGGTCATGCTCGCGTAAGTGTTTGTGTTCGCATACGAAACCTAAAACGTGCAGAATTCGTTTAATGATTAAATTCCTAATTCTATTTGATAAATTAATTAAATAAGAGTTTTATTATAAATCTAATTTAATTAATTCGTATCCTAATAGGATTCCAATTCTCTTTCCATACCCCTATAAATATGTGGCCTGGGTTCATAATTTATAACGAGTTATTCAAGTATTCAAAGTGAGTTTTTGAGAGAAAAATTCAGTCACACATCTTGCTCAAAAGTGCCGAAAATTTATAGTACCTTAGGGGCGATTCTAGTTGGTCAATCTTAAGGCGGATCCGGACGTGCTGTGGACTATCTACGGAGGGACGACACTTGGAGTCCTAAAGATTTGTTCTTGTTCGGTTCGGGCGCAGCTAGGGAAGGCACGCAACAAAGAGTATGTATCTAAATTATGCTATATGATTATGTGTAAATAATATGTATTCCTGGCTTAATGGTTGTTTCCGTATGATTTATGAATTGTCATATGTATCATAACCTAACATGTATAACATACATACCTGAAGGAGAAGCAACGTTTCCGTCCTTCTTCTCTTCCTTTAGTTTGGAGCAATCTCGCTTGTAATGACCAATTTCATTACAATTAAAGCATTGCGATGTGGAAGGAGAAGTATTCCTCTTCATCTTGCTCTTGGAAGGCGCCAGATGCCCTCCGGGAGTGGATGAAGATGTAGCCTTGCTTTTCTTCCCCTTGCCTACTTTCTTGAATTTAGTGCACCTCACATTCAAAGGGTCTTGATTGAACTTAAGGATTTTCTCGCATTTCATGAGTAATTCCACAAGTTCACAGAATGTGCTCTCTTTCTGATGAAAGAGATAGTGCATCTTAAAACCTTCATAATCCTTATGAAGAGAATTCAACACTAGTGCAATAGCTACGGACTCTTTGATGGAACCACCAAGTCTCTCAATTGTGAAAAATAATCCACACATCATATCCACATGAGACCGAATTGATGTGTTTTTGTCCATCTTGACAGAGTAGATGCGCCTTTGTGCCTCCAGAAGTTCAATTTCTAGGCACGACTTGCGTGGGGTTATGAGCTTGAGATCGCTCATCGAATTAGTCAATTCATCAACCCCATTCCCACCAGTTTGGCACAAGGGTCGAAAACCCGCATACTTATCCTCGAGGCTACTTAGGAGAGCTTGAGGTTCAAAAGTAATGAACCTCCCTCTCCAACTCTCAGGGATAGACTTAAGGATAAACTCCGTGACAAGGTACTTGTGAAGTGCCCAACTTCTGTACCTTTCAGGAGTTATGCCTCGCGCATCATAGCTAGGGAAAGGTTGTTCAATGACATAGTGTATGCCATTAACTTTCAAAACTTTGACAAGTTTCTCTTTCCATTCAAGAAAATTAGTCAAGTCTAACTCGACATCCAGAATTTCAGCTGATATGATTGTTGTTATGTTTGCGACCATTTTGATTACTACAATCGAAGAGAATTTGCAATAAATAACCATTCATACAATTCAATAACTTTGAAACAAAAGCAAAACATGCAATCATTAAAGCTATTAAAAACATCTCATTCATGCAAAAAGCAAAAACATGGTCCAAAATGAATGAAACGATTCCAAGACCCCAAAAGTCCTAAATCCTTAAGCAGCTTTAGCATGTCTTAAGTAGTTTAAGATTTTAGGTAAGCAAAACCTATTGCTAGTAATCTCCAAATTACTCTTGGTTAATAAATTAATGCCATAATTTATCCCATTGCCACAACTTAATGCCATTGTTGTTTGAGTTGCAACCACAATCAACGTGCTCCTTTAGGACGCCTTACCACCTAAGTCAACTAAAATAGCACCTCGCTTTAGCGTAAACCTACTATCTTAGATCCCTAGATTTTTGTAAGTGTTGATTTGGAAGGCAATTTTTAAACTCAATATTACTGGGACCTAGTTGTTTCTATGTTGGTTCGATTATTTAGTGAACTTAAAACTAATCGATTCATAGAAAACAACCTGTTCATGCAAAGCATACATACATTCATACATTCACGCATAATATATATATAGAAGTGCATAAATAAATGGTGATCTAGTATGCCCCAAAACATCTTGTCTTGAAGCATCCAATCTTCATCACCTCCTTGTTAGCTTGGCATCGTCTTGAATCTTCGTTCAAATGCTAACTTAAAGTTCTAAACTTAGAAATACTTGAAAATAATAAAATTACATCAAAATTTCCATGGTACGCAGACCATATTTAAAACATTACATTCAAAGATAGAACGGTACACGTACCATATTTAACTATCCTAAATTGGCCATACTAGTCACTTGGAGTACCTGCATTGCATAAAATATATATTCTATGCATTCACCCATTCGTATGCTAAAACGAATGGCCCATGTTAATATGCAAGTATTTACGTGAATTAAAATTCACGTTCACATAAACGCTTCCTAAAAGATTAATCAATTTCGAATTATTAAACCTTAGACATTATTCTAATTAAAGTGAATTTAATTAAAATAATGCGACCTACGAAATAAAATAATTATTTCATTTTAATTTCATTTAGTGGCTCCCACTCAAACCAATAATTATTCCGGATAACTAATTATGAAATATTAAATTAAAACTCGCGGCCCGGCCCAAGCAAATAAAATATTAAATTAAATATCCCGTTAGCCCAAATTAATGCAAATATACAAAGCCCAACGAATTAAACGATTTTTAATAAATAAAAAAGTCCAATTGCTAAATCGGGCTAGGCTTGCACCCAGCCCCGCCTTGCGTGAGGCCCAAGAGCACACGAGCAGAGCTCGCGCACCCCCAGCCCCATCGTACGCGCGCGCGCACCGCGTCCCCGCAGCCATGCTGCCCCTGCGCTGCGTGTTGTGCATCGTGTGTGATAGACTTCGCAAGGCTTGCACCTCGCTTCGTCGCAGCCCCGAAAGCTCCCTCGCCTGCCCCTTCCTCGCCTAGCGCGCACGAGGCACGCAGCATAGCTGCTGCTGCCCATGTCGCATGGCTCGGTAGAGCACAATGGCCTCGTATGGCTCGACGAGCCATACTTCCATCATGTTCATGTTCGTGTTTTTGGTTCGTAAAACGGACCAACTTAATTAAAATTAAATTTAATTCACGAACTTGCATTAATTTTATTTTTCAAAAAAAAGTTACGATTTTTTTCGAAAAACAACGATTTTTAACGATTTAATAAACTTTAACGACAATCCAATTTCGTAAAATTAATAAATCAAGGGCTAACAATATTCAAACTTTCAAGAACGATCAAATCAACTTTAAAGTTTGAACTTTTAACTAATAAAATGCGAAACTTTATATCTTTCATAAACAATTAAATTTCAGATTATTAATAATTTGGTTTAAGTGCGATTAAAATTAACGAAACCATTCAAAATTTTAATCCAATAATTTTTAAAATTAGCCACTGACCCATGAAATTATACCCACTTCCCCAATTAACCGAATTATTAAACCAAAATTAATTAAAAATTCAATTAGGGTTTCAAATTTTACGAATTGGGGAAAGGAAAAATTAGGGTTTATACTTATCGGAAAAATCTGAACTTTTTACCATAGATCAAGCATGTACCCAGAAACATTGTTTTAAAATTTTAAGCGATTCCAAGTAGTTTAGGTCGACCTGTTAATTGAATTATTGTCCAACACTTCGAGGCCTGTTTTCGCAATTCTATTCCCATGAGTTGATCTTAGAAAATCGTTTTCCATCAGATTAGGGTTTTAAAAATCGAAAAATCGATGATTTTTGATTTCGGACCTGATTATACGCAATTCATCCAATAATTCGTAAAAAATTCTGAAAAATCAACAAAAAATCCAAAATTTCGACAGATGCAAAAACAATAATAATCATGCTAATTCATGCTTTGAATACATAAGGCTCATGATACCACTGTAAGGGAATACAGTTAAACATAATAACATGTGCGGAACAATCCCCAAAGCCAGGAAACATGTGTAAAGCACAGATTAAGCAAACTTACATTCGAAGCGTGTTTTCCACAATAATCTGTCAACGAACACGAACAAAGAACTCCACTTATCGTTCCTCTACTTGGTTCACCGACACGTCAGATCCATCTTGATAATCATAGCTTAGACAATTGATCAAGATACTTTGCTTTTGGGAAGAACTCACTTTGGAGGCACAGAGAGAATTAGGGTTCTCTGTGTCTCTAGGGTTTGAGCAATATGAATTGTGTGTATGTTGGAAATAAGGTTGTAAGGTTATATTATTAACCTTACTAACCGACCAAGCAAGAAGCAAGGCCGGCTAGCAAGCCGTGCGAGCCAAGCAACACGGACCGCACGCCCGCGCCCAGCGACAAACTGCAGGCCGAAGCCCACAGCGCGCGCGCCGAGCAGCTGGGCCGTGGGCCTTGCTCGCTCGTCGCTGCTATGCGCTTCTCCTTGCTGTTGCGTGCTCGCGCCCAAATGGGCTGGCCTTGCTCGCCCTTGCTCGCGAGCTTGCTGGCTCGTTGGGCCTTGCACGCTTACGTGCTTGGCTCAACGGGCCGGCAACTCCGATGCCCTTCGTATTCGCGATTTAATATATTTCCGATATATTATTTACCGTTTCGTATACGACGAATCACCGTCGTACGATACGATTTATTCGTGTCGCCCAGCTTACGAATAATCGCGATACGTATACGATTCCGACAAAGGTCGTATCGTATAATACGTTTCCAACTAATTCCCGAAAAGCTATTAAATGAATTTCCGATTCATTTAATCCGGTGATCTGTTACTGTTAGGTTATGATACATATGACAATTCATAAATCATGCGGAAAAACCATAAAGCCAGGAAAGCATATTATTTACACATAATCATTTAGCATAGAATAGATGCATACATGTTGTAGCGTGCCTTCCCTAGCTGCGCCCGAACCGAACAAGAACAAGTCTTTAGGACTCCAAGTGTCGTCCCTCCGTAGATAGTCCATAGTACGTCCGAATCCGCCTCAAGATTGACCAACTAGAATCTCCCTTAAGGTGCTTAGGAATTTTGGTTATTATTGCAAGTGTATGGCTGATTTTATTTCAAAAACTTACCCTTTGAATACTTCAATCGTACCCATAAATTGTGACCCTAGGCCCTTATTTATAGAGGTTTGGAAAGGGAATTGGAATCCTAGTAGGATGTGGATTTGCTAGTTAGAATCTTATTAGGACTCTAAATAACAATGTCAATCTATTAGGATTAGGATTTAATCTTTGCACGATTTCCAATAGGATTAGGATTCCCGCACAAGCGTTGCACAAGTCGTGCACCCGCGCAAGCCTTGCGGCCCACGTCAGGCGCACAGCGCTCGGCCCACGCTGCAATGCTCTCGCGCGCGCGGGCCCTTTGCTGGGCCTGGTCGAGGCGTGCGTTGGTGCGTGCTGCTCCCTGGGCGATGGCCTGGCTTCGTGCTGGGCCTTCGTCTAGCGGGCCTCGTCCGATGCAAATTCGTACGATACGCTTCCGATTAAATTCCTGATTCCGGAATTCATTTCCGATACGAACAATATTTAATATTTCCGATTCCGGAATTAATTTCCGTTTCGAACAAATATTTAATATTTCCGTTTCCGGAATTATTTTCCGATTCCGATAATATTTCCGATTCTGACAATATTTCCGTTTCCGACAATATTTCCGATTCTGGCAATATTTCCATTTCCGATAATATTTTCCGATACGTACCATGTTTCCGTTTCCGGCAACATCTACGACTTGGATAATATTTATATTTCGGATACGATCCATATTTCCGTTTCCGGCAATATCATCGTTTCCGGAGTATTCATTTCTTGCTTGTGACGATCTCAGCTCCCACTGAAACCAAGATCCGTCGATTCCGAATATCCATAGATAGAGTATTTAATGCCATTAAATACTTGATCCGTTTACGTACTATTTGTGTGACCCTACGGGTTCAGTCAAGAGTAAGCTGTGGATTAATATCATTAATTTCACTTGAACTGAAGTGGCCTCTAGCTAGGCATTCAGGTCACTTGATCTCACTGAATTATTAACTTGTTAATTAATACTGAACCGCATTTATTAGACTTAACATAGAATGCATACTTGGACCAAGGGCATTATTTCCTTCAGTCTCCCACTTGTCCTTAGGGACAAGTGTGCATTTCGTAATTCCTTTGTCGCTCGATGCTTGCTCTTGAACATAAGGTAAGAGTTGTCATCCTTATTATGTCCAGAGGTGTTTCTCGGTACAGAGTTCAACTGATCAAATAAACAGATAATCATAGCCTATGATTCATCCGAGCACGGCCATGCATTTCACAGTTTCTAGCTCTCCGAGTGGCCTTGTACAACTTTTAAGCATCTCATCCCGATTTATGGGAGGACAATCCCTAATCTTGTGATCTTGAGATTAGACTTCGTTTGATAGGTGATTACCTGAGCGTTGCCTTTATAGCCTCCTTTTACGGTGCGACGGTTGGTCAACGTCAAAGCAACCAGTTCTCAAACAAGTAATCTCAAATCACTCAGGTATTGAGGATTTTGTGTCTAATAATTTTAATGAAATTTACTTATGACAGATTTTCATCTCTTACAGTAAAGTTTCATAGGTCTGTCCGATACTAGTCTTCCCAAAGTAAGTATCTATGCAAATGATTATGACATTGCCATGTCCACATAGTTCAAGAAACAGAACTACTAGTCATCTTGCATTCTAGTCGTCTAACGTTTTCTATGCGTCCAATTTTATAGAAAACTCCGACCAGGGACCATTTTTCAACCTTTGACATTCAACTTCACTTGATAGACATTTCTTAGTCACAGGACTGGTCCTGACAGTCTATCTTGAATATATCGTCAAATTGAAGGGACTCATCATTTAATAAACCACAAATTAAATGGAAAAATGAATTCTATTAATTTATTGTGAATGATTAACCAATAATGTCTTACAAAGATTTAAACTCTAAAACTTTAAAACATTAAACAAGGATATCAAAGCCATTCTCCAATATGCTTGATTCCCATAGCTGCAGTGTGCGAGTTGTGCTTCGCCTGCGGCAGAGGTTTAGTCAATGGATCTGATATGTTGTCATCAGTTCCAATCTTGCTTATCTCGACTTCTTTTCTTTCAACGAACTCTCGTAGAAGGTGAAATCTACGAAGTACATGCTTGACTCTCTGGTGGTGTCTAGGCTCCTTTGCCTGTGCAATAGCTCCGTTATTATCACAATACAGGGCTATTGGTCCTTTAATGGAGGGGACTACACCAAGTTCGCCTATGAACTTCCTTAGCCATATAGCTTCCTTTGCTGCTTCATGTGCAGCAATGTGCTCCGCTTCAGTTGTAGAAACCGCAATGGTGCTTTGCTTAGCACTTTTCCAGCTTACTGCACCTCCATTGAGGAAGAAGACAAACCCAGACTGTGATCTGAAATCATCTTTGTCGGTTTGGAAACTTGCGTCCGTATAGCCTTTAACAATTAATTCATCATCTCCACCATAGACCAGGAAGTCATCTTTGTGCCTTTTCAAGTACTTTAGAATATTCTTGGCAGTAGTCCAATGCGCCTCTCCTGGGTCTAACTGGTATCTGCTCGTAGCACTGAGTGCGTACGCAACATCCGAGCGTGTATATATCATAGCATACATTATTGAACCAATCAATGATGCGTAAGGAATCCCATTCATTCGTCTACGCTCATCAAGTGTTTTTGGGCACTGAGTCTTTCTTAGAGTTATTCCATGAGACATGGGTAGGTAGCCTCGCTTGGAGTCTGCCATCTTGAACCTATCAAGCACCTTATTAATATAAGTGCTTTGACTAAGTCCAATCATCTTTTTAGATCTATCTCTGTAAATCTTGATGCCCAATATGTACTGTGCTTCTCCTAGATCCTTCATCGAAAAACATTTCCCAAGCCAAATCTGGACAGAGTTCAACATAGGAATGTCATTTCCGATAAGTAATATGTCGTCGATATATAATACTAGAAAAGCAATGTTGCTCCCACTGACCTTCTTGTATACACAAGATTCGTCTGCGTTCTTGATGAAACCAAAGTCACTGACTGCTTCATCAAAACTTATATTCCAGCTCCTGGATGCCTGCTTCAATTCGTAGATTGATTTCTTTAGCTTGCATACCTTTTTAGCATTCTTTGGATCCTCAAAACCTTTTCTGTTAAAACACCGTTTAAGAAAGCAGTTTTGACATCCATCTGCCATATTTCGTAATCGTAATATGCCGCAATTGCTAACATTATCCGAATAGACTTTAGCATTGCAACTGGTGAAAAGGTTTCCTCGTAATCCACACCGTGGACTTGCCTGTAACCTTTTGCAACCAATCTAGCTTTGAAAACTTCAAGTTTCCCATCCTTGTCCTTTTTCAGTTTGAAAACCCATTTGCTTCCAATGGCTTGGTAGCCATCTGGCAAATCAACCAAATCCCATACTTGGTTTTCTGACATGGAGTCTAATTCAGATTGCATGGCTTCTTGCCATTGCTTGGAGCTAGGGCTCGTCATAGCTTGCTTGTAAGTCGCAAGTTCATCACTTTCAAGTAATAGAACGTCATAGCTCTCGTTTGTCAAAATACCTAAGTACCTTTCCGGTTGAGATCTATATCTTTGCGATCTACGCGGGGTAACATTTCTAGATTGACCATGATTCTCACCAGATTCTTCTAAAGATCTCCGAGTTTCATCCTGAATGTCATCTTGAGCATTCTCTAGAGTTTGTTGTTCTACTCGAATTTCTTCGAGGTCTACTTTTCTCCCACTTGTCATTTTGGAAATGTGATTCATCTCCAAAAAGACACCATCTCGAGCAACAAACACCTTGTTCTCAGATGTATTGTAGAAGTAATACCCCTTTGTTTCCTTTGGATAGCCCACAAGGATACATTTGTCAGATTTTGGATGAAGTTTGTCTGAAATTAATCGTTTGACGTATACTTCACATCCCCAAATCTTAAGAAAAGACACATTTGGAGGCTTTCCAAACCATAACTCATATGGAGTATTTTCGACAGCTTTAGACGGAGCTCTATTTATAGTGAGTGCAGCTGTATTTAGTGCATGTCCCCAAAATTCTATTGAAAGTTCGGCCTGACCCATCATTGACCTAACCATGTCTAGCAAGGTTCTGTTCCTCCGTTCCGACACACCGTTCCATTGTGGTGTTCTAGGAGGAGTCAATTCTGATAGAATTCCACATTCTTTCAGATGGTCATCAAATTCATAGCTCAGATATTCACCGCTTCTATCAGACCGCAGTGCCTTAATCTTCTTGCCTAATTCATTCTCTACTTCACTCTGAAATTCCTTGAATTTGTCAAAGGATTCAGACTTATGCTTCATTAGGTAGACATAACCATATCTACTGAAGTCATCAGCGAAAGTGATAAAGTAGCTGAAACCACCTCTAGCATTTGTACTCATTGGTCCACATGCATCTGTATGGATTAAACCCAATAGTTCAGTTGCTCTTTCTCCAACTTTAGAGAAAGGTTGCTTTGTCATTTTGCCAAGTAAACATGATTCGCATTTACCATAATCCTCTAAGTCAAATGGTTCTAGAATTCCTTCCTTTTGAAGTCTTTCTAAGCATTTCAAGTTTATATGGCCTAATCGACAATGCCACAGATAGGTGAGATCTGAATCATCCTTTTTGGCCTTTTTGGTATTTATGTTATAAACTTGTTTGTCGTGATCTAATAAATAAAGTCCATTGACTAATCTAGCAGATCCATAAAACATCTCTTTAAAATAAAACGAACAACTATTGTCTTTTATTAAAAAGGAAAATCCCTTAGCATCTAAGCAAGAAACTGAAATGATGTTTTTAGTAAGACTTGGAACATGGAAACATTCTTCCAGTTCCAAAACTAGCCCGTAGGGCAACGACAAATAATAAGTTCCTACAGCTAATGCAGCAATCCGTGCTCCATTTCCCACTCGTAGGTCGACTTCACCCTTGCTTAACTTTCTACTTCTTCTTAGTCCCTGTGGATTGGAACATAAGTGTGAGCCACAACCTGTATCTAATACCCAAGAAGTTGAATTAGCAAGTATACAGTCTATAACGAAAATACCTGAAGATGGAACGACTATTCCGTTCTTCTGATCTTCCTTTAGCTTCAAGCAATCTCTCTTCCAATGCCCCTTCTTCTTGCAGTAGAAGCATTCAGATTCAGAAGTGGGTTGACTGACCTTCCTCTTTTCAGACTAGGCGCCAGTTTGCTTAGTTGGGTTGGCCCTGTTGCCACCTTTCTTAGCATTCCTCTTCTTTCCAGATTTCTTGAACTTGCCCCCACGCACCATAAGCACATCTTGCTTATCACTTTTGAGCGTCTTTTCAGCGGTTTTCAGCATACCGTGAAGCTCAGTGAGCGTTTTGTCCAGTCTATTCATACTGTAGTTCAGTTTAAACTGATCATACCCGTTATGAAGAGAATGGAGGATGGTGTCTACAGCCATTTCCTGAGAGAATTGCTGATCCAGCCGACTCAAATTCTCAATGAGTCCAATCATTTTGAGAATATGTGGACTTACGGGCTCGCCTTTCTTAAGCTTGGTCTCAAGAATTTGCCTATGAGTCTCGAATCTTTCGACTCGAGCCAGATCTTGGAACATGTTCTTTAACTCACTGATGATTGTGAAAGCATCTGAGTTGATGAACGTTTTCTGCAGATCTGCACTCATGGTGGCGAGCATTAGACATTTCAGATCCTTGTTGGCATCAATCCAACGATTGAGGGCTGCCTGAGTGACCCCGTCGCCTGCGGCTTCGGGCATTGCCTCTTCCAGGACATACTCCTTTTCTTCCTGCATAAGAACTATTTGCAAGTTCCTTTGCCAGTCAAGGGAGTTTTTCCCGCTCAACTTCTCCTTTTCGAGAATTGATCGAATGTTGAATGAATTGTTGTTTGCCATAGTTAAAACTACAATTGAAAAGAATAAACAAATAAATAACCATTCACAGTTTCTCTTAATAAACTTAAATTCTAGCATACATGCATAATTCAATGTTCATTAAGAATTTTATTCAAGTTATGTGTTCCGGCAGGTGGAATAAAATGATTCCAAGATCCTAAAATCATTGAAGAATTAAGCACAGTTTGTCGACTTAATTCTAAAACATCTTAGGTAAGCAAAAACCTTTTGCTAATAGTCTAGAAATTATTCTTGGTTGATAGGCACGTCTAAGAACTTATTAGGTAAACCTATCGATTTTGCCACGACATAAAAGGACTCCTTACTTATATCGTTGAGTTTTACCAAAACTAACATGTACTCACAATTATTTGTGTACCTTGCCCCTTTAGAACCAATAAGTAACACCTCGCTGAGCGAAAACTATTACTAGATTGATGTAAAGGATATCCAAGCAAGTGTATATTTTGGCATGGCACCTTTTAACTCAATTTTTAAGTTTGGAACTTAAGGCTCTTACTATGTTGGTTAGATTTTAAGTGAACTAAAATCCTTAATCATGCAACATAATCAAGCTTTGATCTCATGCATATTTAAGACATATTTAAAAGCAATAAATAATTTAAAGCATGCATACGATAAATGTGATCTAATATGGCCCGACTTCATCTTGAAGCTTCAACTTCAAAGTCCGTCTTGAAAATCTCCGTGGGAGGCACCATTTTCTTCAAATAGGATAAGCTATAATTAAACTAATTACAACTATTTGATGGTACGCAGACCATATTTGAATTGAAAAACAATTTTGGTACTTTAGACCAATTACATTCAAATTAATGGTACGCAGACCATATTTTCTATCCTATTTGGGCCATACAAGTCACTTCATAACCTGCAAAACAGTACATATACAATATATACCATTCACCTATTCATTATCATGAATGGCCCACATAGTTGGTTAGTAAAACACATTATGCATCACATAAACATTTGCAGCAATTAATCAAGGGCACCAATAATCTACAAATTATTCAGTCCTTATTAATTCTAATCAAGTTTTTTTAACCTTAAGGATTTTGTAGACCTAATCAAGAGTTTATGACTAAAAGGGCTCCCACTTAAACCAATAAATTCATATGCTTTACTAATTTTAAACATAAAAATGTATTTCTAGTCTAACCGGAAACATACAAATTTAATTAAAATTTAAAGCTCATATAAATTTATAATTGAATCCGCTTATTTAATTTATTTTTCAGTCGTATTTAAATTAATTCATGATTTTAATTTTAGTAAAATAATTAGAATAAATGAAATTTATTATAATTATAATATTCAAAATTAAAATCCAAGAAAACAATTTAAATTATTAATTTTAAAATTAATTAAAATTATGTAAACTAAAAATTTCAAATTAAAATTTTAAAACTCGACAATCGTGACATGACGAGCACTTGGGCTTGTGCCCAAGCCCCGTCGAGTGCACGACCCATCGAGGTCCATGGCACAACGTCGCAGCAGCCACGCGCAAGGCAGCAAGGCAAGCCATGCTTGCGCGCAACCTGCCTGCCCCGGCATCTCAGCAGCTACGATGCTCCTCGCATCGCTCGCTCGCTCGCTTGATTGCTCGCTCGCGCGAGGCCACGGGTTGTGGTGCGCAGAGCAGCGATCGCTGGGCGACCAGCTCTCGCTCGCTCGCGCGCCCACAGCGTGCCATTGCTTCGCCCATCGCCCATCGCGTACAGCGCTCGACACAAGGCAGGGCTGCTGCCTTGTGCTCGCGCGCCATCGCCTTGCTAGCTGCATTCGTACCGCGTGGGCGACGAGCTCCCTTGCTCGTCGTCGCATGCCCACACTATACAACACCCCTTAAGGGTAACACGTAGCGTCCATTGCTTTGTGCGTGCAAGTTTTATGAGCGATTGTATAAAAATTAAATATTTTATTTTCAAAATCAATGACAAATTAATAAATCATATTAATTTCATAATTTTAGGGCGAAAAATCGAAAATTTATTAATTTATTGATTTCCGATTAACATGGATTCAAGTCTAGGTCATAAAAATTTAAAATTTAACATAAATTTACAATTTTTATGGTGGTTTTTAATCATAGGTATCTAATTAAATTATAACTAATTATGAAAATCAAATTAATTCTAAATTATTCCAATTTTCAACAAATTAATCATAATTACAAATTAGATTGCATAATTAACAAGGCTAGGCATTCAAACTTGTTAAACATATACAGTAGGTCAATCAAAAATTCAAGATTTATCAACAAGAATCGCAAATATTTAATTTAACATCTTAAATTTACGAAATTTTGCGTTCGAAAAACTAAAACCTCCGAAAAGTCATAGTTAGGCTTCGAATTTGAGAATTCTGGGTTCGGCCGAAAAGTACTATTTTTGTCAAAATTTTAGAATGCCTTTTACATGCGGAATTGACACAAAAATTACTCGATTTGGATGAGTAACGAAGAAACGCAATTTGTAATTAATTAACAATTACGAAAATTAATCACCCCTTTTAATTCTTGCAAATTTGTAATATTTAACCATGTTTATGCAATTTAGATTATGAAAATAATAAGAGGCTCGTGATACCACTGTTAGGTTATGATACATATGACAATTCATAAATCATGCGGAAAAACCATAAAGCCAAGAAAGCATATTATTTACACATAATCATTTAGCATAGAATAGATGCATACATGTTGTAGCGTGCCTTCCCTAGCTGCGCCCGAACCGAACAAGAACAAGTCTTTAGGACTCCAAGTGTCGTCCCTCCGTAGATAGTCCACAGTACGTCCGGATGCGCCTCAAGATTGACCAACTAGAATCGCCCTTAAGGTGCTTAGGAATTTCGGTTATTATTGCAAGTGTATGGCTGATTTTATTTCAAAAACTTACCCTTTGAATACTTCAATCGTACCCATAGATTGTGACCCTAGGCCCTTATTTATAGAGGCTTGGCTGGGCCTGGCCTTGCGCTGGGCCTGGCCGAGGCGTGCGTTGGTGCGTGCGGCTCGCTGGGCGATGGCCTGGCTTCGTGCTGGGCCTTCGTCTAGCGTGCCTCGTCCGATGCTAATTCGTACGATACGCTTCCGATTAAATTCCTGATTCCGGAATTCATTTCCGATACGAACAATATTTAATATTTCCGTTTCCGGAATTATTTTCCGATTCCGATAATATTTCCGATTCTGACAATATTTCCGTTTCCGACAATATTTCCGATTCTGGCAATATTTCCATTTCCGATAATATTTTCCGATACGTACCATGTTTCCGTTTCCGGCAACATCTACGACTTGGATAATATTTATATTTCGGATACGATCCATATTTCCGTTTCCGGCAATATCATCGTTTCCGGAGTATTCATTTCTTGCTTGTGACGATCTCAGCTCCCACTGAAATTAAGATCCGTCGATTCCGAATATACATAGATAGAGTATTTAATGCCATTAAATACTTGATCCGTTTACGTACTATTTGTGTGACCCTACGGGTTCAGTCAAGAGTAAGCTGTGGATTAATATCATTAATTCCACTTGAACTGAAGCGGCCTCTAGCTAGGCATTCAGCTCACTTGATCTCACTGAATTATTAACTTGTTAATTAATACTGAACCGCATTTATTAGACTTAACATAGAATGCATACTTGGACCAAGGGCATTATTTCCTTCAGTTACGTGTCATTGGTGTGACCTTGTAGGTTCAGTCAAGAGTAAGTTGTGAGTTCAATATCCATTAGAACTCACTGATCGGAAGCATTGCTCCAGCTAGCTGTTCCGGTCACTTGATCTTACTGAATTAATTGTTCGCAATTAATCTGAACCTTGGCATTAGACTTAATGCACCTTGGGTGAAGGACATATTTCCTTCAAACATTAAATGCAGTAAATGCATTAAACGCAAACTTTGACCAAGGACATTATTTCCTTCAAGTAGTTGTAGCTTTACTTTTGCTAGTAGCACTTGTCTCCTCTTGCGGGTTCTGAGACGGAACACAGTGGGTTTGGTCTCTTGATTGGAGGAGAGCTCTTAGACCTCACGACGTGCACGGAAAGGAGCTACTCAACGCCATTCTTAATCGTGTGACGCTGTCATTTACAAATACCACGTTGTAGCACCCTAATAATTCCTTGCTTTTTATAAAACATTTTCCGACTTAAAACACAGGAATTACCAAGATATTACCGCCACCGTGATAACGGCTAAGGCTATTTACCAGAATTACGCAGCGGAATTAACTAACTTTCAAAACATATTAAATAAATAGTTAATGGTAATTAAAACAAGTTGGAACCGTTGAGGCCCAAACTAAAACAAACCATTTGAAATCTATTAACTGAAATAGTAGTATTAGTCATGACTATAGATAAAGTAAATAGAGTTTATAAGTTACGGAAGAATAAAACTCTCAACTCGAATCCCATGATAACTTCTCCCGCAAGTTATCTCTACAAACCTGCTTTATTGAAAATCTACTCCCCAACAACGCAAATGCAATTGATGGATCATCATAGGGTTATTAAGGCAAAGGCCATGACCAGAAGACATGAAGCATGAAGTCAGCAAAAGCTGAGTACGAACAAGCTAGAATAACATTCTATCCTAACATGCTTCACTCGACAATTAAAAAATCAACATGCAAAAGCTATATAATAAACAAGTAACCATGGAGACAAGACTCGACACGAGACACGACTCTTGCTTGACTCACAGTTTAATAAAAGTAGCTTCGAACGGGTAAAGTAAAGTATCCTAAAAAAGGAAAGAAAGGGTGATGGGAGCCAACCATACAACAAAATAAGTCGGGCTACTACCGACAGTCGGGGCATACCGACAGGAATTTCAATGCACAACGGCATAAAAGAGAATGAAACAACGTCTTGTATCATTCTAGGAGTACAAGTTTTCCGGCAAGACTCCCCCCATTGTTCATACTCAAGGTATATACGTTCCAATAGTTTTGAAGCTCTTTGGGTTACACTTTAAGTTAATTAATATATTATGTTCAAGGCGACTCAAGACACAACATACAAACAATTGAACAATTAAACAATTCAACAATGACTCTTTAATATTTTACTTCTTTAGGACTTGTGATCAAACAAGACTCAAGTGAAATTACTCCCATTATTCCTTCTCAAAAACACTGTTTTAGATAACCCGACATTGCCTATTAACAAGCGGGGTGTGCCCTTAGCACGAATTGTCCTTAATTCAATTCACATAGACTCTCTAACATATTCTACCCCTTTGGTAGAATATATATTTCTCACTGGCAATATTCGACTGGCTCAATAATTATGCTAGACATCCTGTACTATAGCATAATAATAATAACAACTTGCATGCGCACTACTCATACATGCAAGCCAACTTGAACAACATGCTTAACATAATTCAACGATTATAAAAGTTCATAACATGATAGTTCAATAGAATCTATAAAGCATAATTCAATTCATAACATGCTCGTTCACATAGATTCAACAATAATAATAACATGCTCGTTCTCAACATTAAACATGAATTCAATAACATAATCATTCCCAATCATCAACATGAATTCATAACAACATAAGTTCACATGATTCGCATTCAATACACTTCACAAAGTCCTCAAGGGATGGGTGGTCACCCTAGTCTTGTATGTACCTGGAATACCTAAGTACGGGGGCCACTGTGCGAATCACGACTCACTAGAAATCAACTCCAATAAAACAAAATAAGAGAACTAAATTATTATCCATGTTTACTAAATTTCCAGCAACTATTTAAGAAACTAAAACCCTTAGTTTAATTAAAATTCATTCATTAATTGGTAATTCAATAGTCTCAAATAGTCAACTCAAGTCCTAATATAAAAACATTGACTTTTTAGCTTTAAAACCCTTAAAAACCAACCTTTTAAAGCTTATAAACATTCTGAAAATTTTGATTTATTCCCATAATTTAAATTGTCATTAAATTATGTAAATCAATTGCTTAATCAACTTGAAACCAAAACCCTAGCAATAGTTTAATCCGAAAACATGTTTTGACTTCAAAAATCCACACTTTATAAACATATAAAATCTGAAAATTACAAAACCAACCATCAAAACCAATTTCTTTAATTAAAACATACTACTAACCCAATACGGTGTTCATAACCGTTTTAACTAATCTAAACAATCCAATAATTAAACTTAATCACAATAATTAAATCAATTTAAAACTGAAAATTAATATTTTTGAAAACATAATTTGATTGTCCCAATTCAACCACACACACACACACAACAATTAATTGTGTTGTGTGCGTGTGCGTCGAACAAATAACGCAACAACAACAACAACAACAACACACGCACGCACCGCAGTAGCAGTGTGCACGAGCACGCGACGAAGGGCGAGAGGGTCATGCGATGGGCGTGCAACACAGCGACGAGCGGGCACGAGCTCGCGTGGCTGCTGGGCGGGACGACGAGCACACAACACACTGCAGCAGCGAGGGCGCTGCGCTGCGGGGCGAGGCGATGAGAGAGAGGGAGCACGCGAGGGACAAGGCAGCAGCACACGGGCGCTGCAGGGCTGCGGGACGAGGCAACGATGCGTGCGGCTGGGCGAGCACACACGGCACGGCAGCGTGCCTTGCGCTGCAAGCAAAGGGGACGGTCGAAGGGGTGTGTGGGTGTGCCGCAAGGAGAGGAAAAGAGGAGAAAGAGAGATTTCTGAATTTTTGATTTTGAGGGTTTGATATGAGGTACATTTATAGGTTTTCTCTCCCTTGTGGGCTAGGTTAGGGTAATTTTGAGTTGGGCTTGCTTTCGGGCTTAGTTCATTAATTGCCTTGCAAGCTTTGTTGGGTTTAATTAAAACAAAATGACCGGGCTTTAAGCTTATTAAATTCGTTTTTGAAATACGACCCAACAATTCCCGACTAAATAAATTCCTTGAATTTATTTAATAAAAATACGGTTTTTGAAATAATTAATATTTAAATTACTTAAAAATAAAAGCGCATTTAATTCTCATTAAATGAAATTAATTTGTAAAAATACAATGAAATGCTTTATAAATACAATAAAATATATTTATAATAATAGAAAAATACGAGGTATTACAGTCTACCCTCCTTAAAAGAAGTTTCGTCCCGAAACTTGGGCACGAAAATCACAATTTTAAAACTAAACTTGAGATTATTTTGTGACTTTAGTGCGTTTTCTTTGCAAAAGTTTTAGTTGTTGTACTCTTTAAGTAATTCAACATGACAATAAACCGTGAAACTTCACTGGAAACAACGATTTAAGCATATCCTAAAGGATAAATTGGGTAAATAAGGTAAAAAGCGCGAAATTCTACCGCACTCTACCCCCCTTAAAGAAAACGAGTTACGGCCCCGTAACTCAACTAACCTCGGGAAAAAGCTCGGGATATTTCTTTCTTATTTCCTCCTCCGCTTCCTAGGTAGCTTCCTCTGACTCTTGGTTAGACTACAACACTTTTACGATCTTAACGTCCTTAGTTCGAGTGCTACGCACCTTGCTATCAAGTATCTTGACAGGTCTTTCCTCAAAGGTCAAACTTTGGTCTAACTCTATGGTCTCCGGTTGTAGTACATGAGACTTATCTGGGACATACTTCCTCAACTGGGATATATGAAACACATTATGCACTCTATGCAAGTCCATGGGCAAGGCTAGTCTATACGCTACCTTCCCTATCCGTTCTAAGATCTCATATGGGCCTATGTACTTTTGGCTAAGCTTTCCCTTCTTCCCAAATCTCATTACTCCTTTCATTGGTGAAACCTTTAACAACACTTTGTCACCTATTTGGAACTCTTCATCCCTACGCTTTAAATCTGCGTAGCTCTTTTGGCGTTATTGCGCGGCTTGGATTTTTGATTGAATAGTCCTAACCCGATTCATAGTGTCCTCTATCAATTGGGGACCTAGTACAACGGTTTCACTAATGTCACTCCAACATAGTGGACTTCTACATTTTCGTCCATACAGGGCTTCGAATGGTGCCATTCCAATGCTGGCATGATAGCTATTGTTGTATGAAAACTCAATTAGATCTAGGATATCTTCCCATCCACCTTGGAAATCAATCACACAAGCTCTTAGCATATCTTCTAGGGTTTGAATAGTCCTTTCAGTTTGTCCATTTGTGGCTGGGTGGAATGCTGTACTCATTTTCAATGTGGTACCAAAGTTCTTCTGCACACTTTTCCAGAAATTCGAAAGGAACCTAGAATCTCTATCTGATACGATATCCTTAGGAACTCCATGTAATCTCACTACATGCTTGATGTAAGCTTTGGCAAGTTGTTCCATTTTCCAGGTTTCTTTCATTGGTATGAACACTGCTGACTTAGTCAACCTATCGACCACTACCCAAATGGTGTCATTTCCACTTTTCGACTTGGGTAAGCAAGTAACAAAGTCCATTGAGATACAGTCCCACTTCCAACTCGGAATTTCTAAAGGTTGGACCTTTCCCTGAGGTCTCCTATGCTCAATTTTAACCTTCTGACAAGTCAAACACCTTGCCACGAAATCAGGCACTTCGTTTTTCATCCTTGACCACCAATAGACCTTTTTCAGATCCTTATACAGCTTGTCACCTCCCGGGTGAACAGAATATGGTGTATTATGACCTTCTCTCATCAACTTTTCCTTAAGTTCATTACACCTTTGGGGTACACACCAACGTCCTTTATACCTCAAACTTCCATCCTCGTGGATCTTAAAATCAACCTCTTTTCCTTGCAAAATATTTTCCTTGATCCGCTCTAGCTTAACATCACCAGCTTGATTCTCCCTGATTTCATCAAATACTGACGACTAGATGGTTAAGGCATTCATCATACTCTCAAGGCATTCTCCACTCACTATTTCTAGATTAAGTCGCTGCATGTTCTTACACAGCTCGTTAGCAACTACTAACGCATTCACACCATGAATTGATTTCCTACTCAAGGCATCTGCAACTACATTGGCTTTTCCCTCATGGTATTGAATATCTAGATCATAGTCCTTGATCAGCTCCAACCACCTTCGTTGGCGAATATTTAAGTCCTTCTGTGTGAAAATGTACTTTAGGCTCTTATGATCCGTAAATATCCTACATTTCACACCATACAGATAGTGTCTCCATATCTTCAATGCAAACACTATGGCGGCTAACTCTAAATCATGGGTAGGGTAATTGGATTCATATGGCTTCAACTGCCTCGATGCATACGCAATCACTTTCCCGTTCTGCATCAACACACACCCTAAACCATTTTTAGAGGCATCACTATACACATCATAAGTACCGCTCTCATCTGGTAAGGTTAACACTGGCGCGGTTGTCAATCGCGTCTTTAAGGCTTGGAAGCTTCCTCACACTGGTCATTCCATTCAAACTTCGCTTCTTTCTTCATCAAGGTTGTCATTGGTTTGGCGATTCTAGAAAAGTCTTGCACAAAGCATCTATAATAACCCGCTAAACCAAGAAAACTTCGAATATCGGTGACACTCTTAGGTGTAGGCCACTCACTGACAGCTTTTATCGTTGCAGGGTCCACTGCAACTCCTTCCTTAGATACAAAGTTTCCTAAGAATGTAACTCTTTCTAGCCATAATTCACACTTCGAGAATTTGGCATACAACTGATTTTCTCTAAGGGTACTCAACACTGACCTTAAGTGTTCCGCATGATCCTCCTCATTCTTAGAGTAGACCAGAATATCATCTATGAAAACCACTACAAACTTGTCCAAGAATGCATGGAATACTCGGTTCATTAAGTCCATAAAGATCGCAGGTGCATTGGTTAACCCAAATGGCATAACAGTGAACTCATAATGACCGTATCTAGTCCTAAATGCAGTCTTTGGTATATCGTGATCTGCGATTCTCAACTGATGATAACCTGACCTCAAGTCAATCTTCGAAAACATTCCCGCTCCTTTCAACTGGTCAAATAGATCATCTATCCTAGGCAAAGGATACTTATTCTTGATTGTGAACTTATTGAGCTCCTTGTAGTTTATATAGAGTCTCATACTACCGTCCTTCTTCTTCACAAACAAGACTGGCGCTCCCAAAGGCGATGCACTTGGTCTAATATAAACTTTCTCTAGAATTCCTCAAGTTGACCTTTCAACTCGCTCATTTCTGCTGGAGCCATTCGGTATGGGGCTTTTGAGATAGGTGCAGTTCCGGGTGCTAAATCTATGTTAAAATCGATTGGTCGATTGGACGGCATTCCCGGGATCTTTTCCGGAAACACGTCCAAGAATTCACTCACCACTGCAATATCCCCTGGTTGCTCTTTCATTACATGGTCTAGGTCTCTCACATTGCATAAGAAAACAGGGTTCCCTTTGTGTATTAACTTCACGCGCTCCATTGTCGCGACGATTCCTACACTCCTAGGCTTCCTAAAACGGCGATACGATACCACCTTTCCTAGACTAGACTTCAAGTGAATCTTCTGCTTCTCACAGTCAATCTTAGCTTTAAACATGGCCAACCAGTCCATTCCCAAAATCACATCTAAATCTCCTAACTCAAACTCAATTAGGCTACACAAGAATATGGTCTTGGCTATGGTTAAAGGTACGTTCCTATGGATCTTGGTGCATTTCACGATCTCACCGGTTGGTATCACTATGGGTACTTCTATTTCTTCAGGTTCTTTCAGTCTAACTTCTCTAAGATACCCTTTGATATAAACGAGTAAGTCGCACCAGAATCAAATAGTACTTTAACTAAAACGGAGTTAATAGAAAAAGTAGCAGCTATGACGTCAGACGAGTTTTCGGCTTCCTGCCTAGTGATCAAATTCATCTTTCCTTGGGCAACTCCCTTCTTATAGCCACTTCCATTGGCATTCTCGTTGGCATTTCGGTTCCCATTTTGCTGATAGTTCCCTCCGGGCTTTCCATTACCCTGGCCACTATTGCCATTGTTACCATTCTGGTTACCCCTTTGGTTTCCACCATTATTTCCTCCATTCCGATTTTGGTTATTCCAGTTGTTGTTCTGGCGGTTGCCTTGGTTACCTTGGTTGGGTTTCCCATTCTTGGCCCAACACTCGAATTCTCTATGGCCTAGCTTCTCACAAAACCTACAGACAACTTGGTTTCCATTACAGTCTCGACCTGGGTGATTAGTATGGCAACGTCTACACTCATAGACTCTCGTTCAATTCCCTGCAGACTGATTCTTATCTCCATTGTTATTGTGGAAGTTGTTCCTATTTCCACCATGGTTTCCCTTGAACTAGAAATGGTTGTTTCCTTTGTTTTTCTTAAAATTCCCTTGGTTTTGCTGACCACCACCTTAGTTATGGTTGCCAACATCCTTCCTCTTTTCACCAATCCCATTCTTTCTTTGCTGCAGGCCATACAGATGGGCAGCTTTTCCATATAGGGTGTCAAGAGATATAAAGGTCTCTCCAGCAAGCATTAGTTGCAAGTCCATAGTCAATCCACTCTCTAATCTCTGGGCTCTAAGCTCCTCCGTTGCCACCACTTCCGGTGCAAACCTAGACAACTCAATGAACTTCGCATAATACTCTGTTACAGACATACCATCCATTTTAAACTCGATGAACTCTTGAGCTTTCTGCTTCTTCAGATATGGTGGGTAAAACTTGTTTCTTAAGGCTACCTTGAATGATTCCCATCCAAATCCAGGTGCAGCTCTCAAAGCATTCTCACATCTTTGCCACCATAGATCGGCTTCTCCCCTAAGGTAATAAACAACACTATTAACCCTAAGGTTCTCTGGGCAATTGACAGCTACGATAAGCTTATCGAACTCCCTTAGCCAGTTCTTAAGTACAGTTGGGTCTATCTCCCCTTGGTACAAAGGAGGCTTACTTTGGGCCACCTTCTTAAACATCTCACCAGCTGGATCAACTCCCTGGTTATTCCTATTCTGTGCTAAGTTCTGCACTACTTCAGCCAGTTTCCTGACCACGTCAGCAATTCCTTGGGTAGTCATTTCCCTTCTTCTGAATAAAACAAAAGACTAACTTTAACAACTGAGGTTGGACACTGCCTTACTAACACATTGCACTAGCTAGTCATTCAATTGGTGCACATACACAAAGATTTTCGGATCCTCAGTAGGATAGGCGCCTGTTCATGGGCCGCTTTTCTCTTAGTCCGCATCACAAAATTCAAGTGGTGAAGGATTGGACCACCTTGCAAGTACAATTTCATTGAAGAAATGCATAAAATTCCTTTCGCGATAATCGCTCAAAGATAGTATAGACTTAGAATTAAGGATATAAGAAGGAATTCTAAATTTTATTACTTCAATGGAAAAAATAATACATCATTTGGATCGTACTTTATTCGGAAAACCACAAAACTGAACTACTAAAACCATAAATAGTAGTGTACTACTTTATTGCTTCACTAAATCTAGGCACTAGCTATTACAAAAGATTAAAATACTACTCAACTATCCAGCCACCCTTACAAACAGGTGAAGAGGGCTCATGGTCTTCAAAGTCATCAAAGTCTTACTCATACTCTATATCCTCATTGTTTCGCTGTTACACACTATTTACCTCATCATTGTCGACTTCAGGCTCACTTTCTGTGTCACTGGAGATCTCAATAGTGGGTTCAGGAATGATAGGGTTAGGGTTCTCAATCTCAACAACATCATCATCACTGTCCTCATCCATCTGAGTCTCTGTATCATGATCTAATCCCAAAATGTTCATGTTCTCTACCGTCTTACCATCATCAAAATATTCCTCCGCGAGCTCTATAATCGTAGTCATAATCTCCAAATCGTATCTCCATCTACCATCTGGAGTACCATACTTGTAATAATTAGGAATATCATTTTCCATATGCATATCCCGAAATCAGTTCTTAAGCTCTATGTATGGGTCCTTGGAAGGTAAGCAATGAATAACCATCTCTGCCATAACATCTTTCTTTCTCAATTTAGGTAGCTTCTTCACTGAAGCAAAGTAATTGCAGGCAAACTCAATGTTATTGACATAAATGTGTGGGGTCTCACAGTCTAGCTTCTCTAGGTTTCCTAGATTTGCGTACTTTGAAATCAACATCTTAATACTGAAAGTTAACAACTACAAAGTCTTAATAAAGTGTTCCAAAACAAAGTAAGTTCGTTGAGCCATACAATTTTCAATGCACAAGTACATGCTTAATCATGAATCGTGATGCAATTAATCACATAAAGCAAAACAAAACATGATCAAACTTTAATTAAAGATCACAAGAATCAAGGCATAATCACATAAACACTTGATTAGAAAGGCATACTTAAACAGCACATACTTAGACTAATTACACCCTTCTTATTCTACCCATTCCTCACTTAGAAAAGAAATAAAAAATTTCGAAATTAATTTAAATAAATAACTTCAAATATACGCGAAATTATTAGAAAAATCGAAAATTTAAAATAATTACTTGAATAATTTAATTAATTCGATTACTTTCAAAAATAATTAAAAGAATTAAGTAAATAAATAAATAATTAATTAATTCGGGATTTTCGAAAAATTATTATTATTATTATTTTTTCGAAAATTCGGAAAAATCCGAAAATGAAATAAACTCCCCTTTTTTTTTTTTTTGAAAAATCCGAAAATATTTCGGAAATTCGAAAATAATTCGAAATTTAAAATAATTTTTCAAATACTAGAATTAATTGGTATTTGACTTTTCAAAATTTTGAGTACTCAAAAACAACATTTTGACTTTAGGAAAATAGTTTTCGAAAAATCCTTAAGTTCCGCAATCGTAGTTTAAGGATTTACCACTTTGCACTATTAATTAATGCAAACCAGCTCTCAAACTAGAGCTCTGCAAATACCACTTTGTAACACCCTAATAATTACCTGCTTTTTATAAAACATTTTTCGACTTAAAACACAGGAATTACCAAGATATTACCGCCACCGTGATAACGGCTAAGGCTACTTACCAGAATTACGCAGTGGATTAACTAACTTTCAAAACATATTAAACAAATAGTTAATGGTAATTAAAACAAGTTGGAACCGTTGAGGCCCAAACTAAAACAAACCATTTGAAATCCATTAACTGAAATAGTAGTATTAGTCATGACTATAGATAAAGTAAATAGAGTTTATAAGTTACGGAAGAATAAAACTCTCAACTCGAATACCATGATAACTTCTCCCGCAAGTTATCTCTACAAACCTTCTTTATTGAAAATCTACTCCCCAACAACGCAAATGCAATTGATGGATCATCATAGGGTCATTAAGGCAAAGGCCATGACCAGAAGACATGAAGCACGAAGTCAGCAAAAGCTGAGTACGAACAAGCTAGAATAACATTCTATCCTAACATGCTTTACTCGACAATTAAATAATCAACATGCAAAAGCCATATAATAAACAAGTAACCATGGAGACAAGACTCGACACGAGACACGACTCTTGACTCACAGTTTAATAAAAGTAGCTTCGAACGGGTAAAGTAAAGTATCCTCAAAAGGAAAGAAAGGGTGATGGGAGCCAACCATACACCAAAATAAGTCGGGCTACTACCGACAGTCGGGCCATACCAACAGGAATTCCAATGCACAACGGCATAAAAGAGAATGAAACAAAGTCTTGTATCATTCTAGGAGTACAAGTTTTCCGGCAAGACTCCCCCCATTGTTTATACTCAAGGTATATACGTTCCAAGAGTTTTGAAGCTCTTTGGGTTACACTTTACGTTAATTAATATATTATGTTCAAGGCGACTCAAGACACAACATACAAACAATTGAACAATTAAATAATTCAACAATTCAACAATTCAACAATTCAACAATGACTCTTTAATATTTTACTTCTTTAGGACTTGTGATCAAACAAGACCCAAGTGAAATTACTCCCACTGTTCCTTCTCAAAAGCACTGTTTGAAATAACCCGACATTGCCTATTAACAAGCGGGGTGTGCCCTTAGCACGAATTGTCCTTAATTCAATTCACATAGA
Organism: Spinacia oleracea; assembly: GCF_020520425.1. Taxonomy (NCBI): domain Eukaryota; kingdom Viridiplantae; phylum Streptophyta; class Magnoliopsida; order Caryophyllales; family Amaranthaceae; genus Spinacia; species Spinacia oleracea. Next base: position 64,434,630 of record NC_079492.1, read on the forward strand.
CTCTCTAACATATTCTACCCCTTTGGTAGAATATATATTGCTCACTGGCAATATTCGAAAGGCTCAATAATTATGCTAGACATCCTGTACTATAGCAAAATAATAATAACAACTTGCATGCGCACTGCTCATACATGCAAACCAACTTGAACAACATGCTTGACATAATTCAACGATTACAAAAGTTCATAACATAATAGCTCAATATAATCTATAAAGCATAATTCAATTCATAACATGCTCGTTCACATAGATTCAACAATAATAATAACATGCTCGTTCTCAACATTAAACATGAATTCAATAACATAATCATTCCCAATCATCAACATGAATTCATAACAACATAAGTTCACATGATTCACATTCAATACAATTCACAAAGTCCTCAAGGGATGGGTGGTCACCCTAGTCTTGTACGTACCTGGAATACCTAAGTACGGGGGCCACTGTGCGAATCACGACTCACTAGAAATCAACTCCTATAAAACAAAATAAGAGAACTAAATTATTATCCATGTTTACTAAATTTCCAGCAACTATTTAAGAAACTAAAACCCTTAGTTTAATTAAAATTCATTCATTAATTGGTAATTTAATAGTCTCAAATAGTCAACTCAAGTCCTAGTATAAAAACATTGACTTTTTAGCTTTAAAACCCTTAAAAACCAACCTTTTTAAGCTTATAAACATTCTGAAAATTTTGACTGATTCCCATGTAGGGGAATACAGTTAAACATAATAACATGTGCGGAAACAATCCCCAAAGCCAGGAAACATGTATAAAGCACAGATTAAGCAAACTTACATTCGAAGCGTGTTTTCCACAATAATATGTCAACGAACACGAACAAAGAACTCCACTTGTCGTTCCTCTACTTGGTTCATCGACATGTTCAGATCCGTCTTGATAATCGTAGCTTAGACAATCATTCAAGAGTTTGTGCTTTTGGGAAGAGCACATCCATGGAGGCTGAGAGAGAGTTAGGCTTTCTCTCTCCTCCTCAGGGTTTGATGTGTGTGGCTGAATTGTGTATAAGGTTAGGAAAACTTGTGTAGAATAATATTATAACCCCTTAGGTTATAATACTATCCGGCCAAGCCACAAGGGCAAGAACCGGACAGCAAGCCCATACACGTGCACCACACAGGCGTTGGGCCTTAGGCCACGCTGTGTGCGCTGCTGCTGCTACTCATCACATGCGCGCGAGCCCAGCCAAGGCATGGGCCTTGCGCGCTGGCTCACTGCTACGCCCAGTGGGCCTTGCGCGCTTGCGCGCCTTGGCTCGTTGGGCTGGCAGCGTTGTCTCCTCGTATCCGCTATTAATATATTTCCGATATATTATTTGTCGTTTCGTATACGACGAATCACCGTCGTACGATACGATTTATTCGTTTCGCCTAGCTTACGAATATTCGCGATACGATATACGATTCCGATGTAAGGGAGTATCATATAATACGTTTTCCAACTAATTCCCAAAAAGCTATTAAATGAATTTCTGATTCATTTAATCCGGTGATCTGTTACATGCCATTGGTGTGACCTTGTAGGTTCAGTCAAGAGTAAGTTGTGAGCTTAATATTCATTAGAACTCACTGATCGGAAGCATTGCTCTAGCTAGCTGTTCCGATCACTTGATCTCACTGAATTAATTGTTCACAATTAATCTGAACCTTGGTATTAAACTTAATGCACCTTGGGTGAAGGACATATTTCCTTCAATCTCCCACTTGTCATTCAGACAAGTGTGCATCCAGATTCCTTTGTCACTTAGTGTTACTTAGTGAACATAAGGTAAGATCCAAGCTATCCTTATTAGGTCCAGAAGTGTTTCTCGGATTACAGAGTTCAACTGTCAAACTTTTGCAGAAGGTTAAGCCTAACCATTCTGAGCACGGCCATGCATTTTACAGTATCTAACTCTCTGAGAGGCCTTGTTACACAACAACACCATATCCTATCAAAGATAGGAGGAAAATCCATTCTTGCAATCTATGAACACTCACTTTGATTCATAGTACGCCCAATAACTGCTTTTATATCCTCCTTTTACGGTGCGACGTTTAGCTAGTATCAAAGCGAACTAATTCTCAAACGAGCAGAGATAATCGCTCATGTTATGAGGAATGGTTCTAATCACCATTAATGAGAACTACTTATGACATGACTTTAATCTCTTAAAGTGTTCTCATGGTCAATCCGATACAAGATCCAATAAGTATCTATGCAAATGATTTCTGACATCCAGTCCATCTAGTTCAAGAAACAGAACTATAAATCAACTTGCAATCTAATCTTCATTAGTCATTGGTCGTCCACCTTTCAATGACCTGGATTAGGGATCCTTTGTGACTTTAATATTCAAGTTCACTTATGGGTGTTTCTTTGTCGAAGAATCCAGATTGACATCCCATATGAATGATTTGAATCACATGGACTTATCATTTAATACTAAATCAAGATTAAATGAACTATGAAATATAATTTCATAAATGATAAATGTTTAAACCAAATGCTTACCAATTTGTGGGCCTCTAACCCAAAATCAAGCATTTAATGTTTTACAGATATAGGCCTTTCACCCAATACTTAAAACATTCATGGAACTCAAACTTGATTCCATATCTGCATATGAATGTTGTGTATCATTCAATGCAGAGGTTTAGTTTATCATACTTTGCTACCTTAGCATCTTTTCTATCGAAAGCCTTTCGATGTAAGATGAAAAGATCTTTGAATATGTTTCTAGAATGATCTAGTCTTTCGTTGCTTTTTAGAATGATAATCATATCTAAAATAGAAAATCATCCAGGTAGCAGACTTGTGATCAACCTGAGTTCATTGAAGAACTCCCACTAAAAACAATTCCCTTTTATTGCTTCTTAGGCAACAATGAATTCATTTGAATTATGTAAAATTTCAAATGATGCTTCCCTTTTGGAATGCTCCAACCAGTTCACATAGATGTGGGAGATACATCTTTCAACTGAGAACTTGGAAACTAATTATTGATTCAGTTTCCCATGCATTACATATGGTTTAGAACCTATGTAACCACCTTTTAATCACGACGCCTAATTGCCCGTGTTTGTTTGTGGTTTGCCTAACAACAAGATTCAACTTTTGCTTAGGCATATGCATGTAGCATCAAAACTTTACTTATCTTCACTTCCTCTTATGAAGTGCTCATCCTACATATTCAAATGTATTGGATGTTCTTGATACTGTTCCAATGATCTTTGATCCAAATCAATAGAGATTGGTATAAACTCGTCACGATCCAATGTTCACGAGTTATCTTGGCAATCTATATATCACATTATAAATGATTGATTGTAATGCAAAAACCATTCGCATTTCAAAATCCATCCATGTGACTTTTAGCTTTATTCTGTTTCAAGAGATACTAAATCTTGCTAAAATCTTGGCATTGCCATGTGATATAAGGTGAAGGCACCTCTTCAAGGTTCTTCATGCTTAACTCTAGTGATAACAACCTAGCTTTATACTTAGTTAAAGCATTCATAACTTAGACTTACTCATATGGGTTGAGAGTCTCTTTTGAGTCTCTCCATTGTGTTTGATTTAGTAATTACTTTTACAGAATCCAAACAACGCTTTAGATCCTATCCAGTAGATCTTTAACCCAGTTTGTTATAAGTTTCGCCATGGTTCTAATATTGACAAATACTTTCAAATCTAACCATTTAAAATTTGAATGTCATCTTCAATACAGAGATATGCATCTCATATATATAGAACCAATAAACTTGACTTAGCTCCCACTAAACTCCTCATCTATAAGATGATCTATATTTTCATAAAGCTATGATTCCTCAATAGCCTTTTAGACAAATATGGTCCAATTCCCACTTGCATGCTTTAATCTACGAATAGATTTCTTAAGCTTGCTCCTTTATCTAGCATCCAAAACTTTTACATTGTGTGATGTACACAATTCCTTTCTACAAGTCCAATTAAGTAACGTGTTTCGTTTTTCAATTGCCATATTGCCATATGCAATGATTGCTAGATTTATCCAAAATAGTTCAAGCATTCCGACTTGGTGAAAAAGATTTCAACATTATCAACGCCGTGAAGTTGTTTACAATCTTTAACCACCAATCTAGCTTCTGTTTTGTATGTGTATACAATATCATCTTTGTATGTTTTGAAAACATGTTTGCAACCAATGGGAGTGAACCCTTTATGCAAATCAATGTTGTATGTTTAGAAAACATGTTTGCAACCAATTGGAGTGAACCCTTTATGCAAATCAACGTTCTATGTTTAGAAAACATGTTTGCAACTAATGGGAGTGAACCCTTTATGCAAATCAACCAAATCATAGTTTTGATTCTTCAAGATGAAGGTACTTTGGATGAAATGGCCTCAAACCGTTTTGTACGGCCTCGAACCATACTTATGTTTTTGATGGCCTCAAACCATACTTGGGAATTTTTAATTTGTCGTAGCTAACCTGTAAGTCGTATGTTTTTGAAGCACTTTCCAAAGTATTCATAGTTTTCATTCCTCAAGATATCTATGTATCTATCTTGGTTGAATTCTATTCCTCATACGATTTACCTAGGTATTGAACATCAAACGTTAGTGTCTATAAAGACATTCCTCAAGTCCTTTGAGTATTAGGATTCTCTTGAAGCACTTCTAAAGTCTTCATGAAGCTCTTCCAAAGGCTTCTAAATACGGAGCTTTTCCAAAGACTCCTAAGTATCCTACATTTGTTTGTTACTTGGCTCGAAGTCCATTCGAGGTCACTTTTCTCCCACTTGCCTTTTTGGAAATATGATGGTTTCCTAAATGACATTATCTAGAGCAACAACTATATGTTCTCAGATTTGTGGTAGAATCAATACCTTTTGTTTCTATGAGTCGCTCATAAAGAAACATATATCTATCCTTGAGTTTGTTTGATGTAAACACTAACTCCCAATGGGTTCGACAACCCTAGATATATATGTACTGAAAAGATGGACTGAACCGAAGTTCAATCCTTATGACATCTTATCCTTAGCTTTGACAACTTTGTTTAGTGTGAAAGTCACTTGAGAGTATCATTTAGAAACTATATAGGAAAATAGTCGTGATTATCGTTAATCGAAATAGATTCCGATTTCTCCATTTGGACATACCATATTCTTATGGAGCTTCGATTGTTATAATTCCATATAAACAATCTAGATAATCTTTCTTGGCTCATGTAAACATCACCTTGACCCAGCCTAGATGTTCCAAAATTCTTGCCAAGTTGATTTTATACCCTTTTGTGAATTACATTGAAGCATTTCACACATTTCACTTTGAGTAAATGTAGCCATATTTTCTCAAATTCTTATGAAATAGGTAAGTCATAAAATCCATCTTTGGCCCATGAACTTCATTGTCTAGAAACTTCTAACAATAGTCCATTTCTATGTCATGTTCAACAAGCAAGACCCACGTGTCTTAAATTAACCAACTTTCAGAAATCCATGCCATGGAATCATAGAATGTTGACTTGTTGATATGGTCGTATGACATTGCCAAAGATATGTGGAACAGAAATCAAAGTGTTTGATTTGAACCTTCTGAAGTTTGAGTGTGAAGAGATTCGTTTGTTTATTAATCAATCATATGACTCAACCCTTAAATGACCATTTCATTCAAATAAACACTCAACGAATGTTTTTGTTTACTTTGAATGTGAGTCTTTCCGTTGTCCAAACAGAAAGTGATTATGATGATTAATGGAACATAATACCATTAAGTTCCAGCCTTTAGAAGGACTTTAAAACAAACATGATGACCCTACAATCAATGTAGCACACCTTTGCTTCATTTCCCACTTGTAGGTCAATAACCAGACTTAGCTCCCGGAATTTGAGTTCTTAACAAGAGTTTAGAACCTCAAGCGGTAATCTAATACCATCGGAGTTTATTTGCTAAGTCGTTTCTCTTTAACACAAACTTTTAGGTAGAAACTGAATATTGAATTCATTTCTTTTGTTCCCCTTTCCTATCCTTTCTAGCACGTTTTCTTATAGTCCTAAAGATTTTACTCTTTGCTTGATCTTCTTACTTTGTTACGCTTACAAAGTCCCTTTCTTTTATTCACTTTGAATGACCGCATCCAATGAGCCTGTTTCATTATCGAATCAAAAGAAAATTGGTTGTTAACCATTGGTTATACATGAGTCTTTAACTCAATACTTCGTTATTTCAAAATTACCCAGTATTCTGAATATATGAGGTCCAATTGGTCTACCATTCAAATTTGAGTTTGAAAACAACCATGAAGATCACTATAAGAAAATAGCATTCAAGATACGCTCTCACTCTCCTTTTCTTTGAGAATCGCTCTCAAAAATAGTTACCAATCGATCGAGGAAATATCGCAGTTCTATTGTCCGAACGCAATAAGGTTGAAGATTACTATTCTACAAAATGAACTAGCAAATAAAACATTTATCATACTTTTAATAACTTGAAATAAAAGCATTCACGCAATCATCAAAGCTATTAAACATTTCATTCATGCAAAAAGCAAAACATGATCCAAAAAGAATGAAACGATTCCAAGACCCCAAAAGTCCTAAATCCTTAAGCAGCTTTAGCATGTCTTAAGTAGTTTAAGATTTTAGGTAAGCAAAACCTATTGTTAGTAATCTCCAAATTACTCTTGGTTAATAAATTAATACCATAATTTATCCCATTGCCACAACATAATGCCATTGTTGTTTGAGTTGAAACCACAATCAACGTGCTCCTTTAGGACGCCTTACCACCTAAGTCAACTAAAATAGCACCTCGCTTTAGCGTAAACCTACTATCTTAGATCCCTAGATTTTTGTAAGTGCTTGATTTGGAAGGCAATTTTTAAACTCAATATTACTTTGGACCTAGTTGTTTCTATGTTGGTTCGATTATTTAGTGAACTTAATCTAATCGATTCATATGAAACAACCTGTTCATGCAAAGCATACATACATTCATACATTCATGCATAATAAATATATTAAATTGCATAAAGAAATGGTGATTTAGTATGGCCCAAAACATCTTGTCTTGAAGCATCCAATCTTCATCACCTCCTTGTTAGCTTGGCATCGTCTTGAATCTTCGTTCAAATGCTAACTTAAAGTTCTAAACTTAGAAATACTTGAAAATAATAAAATTACATCAAAATTTCCATGGTACGCAGACCATATTTAAAACTTTACATTCAAAGATAAAACGGTACGCAGACCGTATTTAACTATCCTAAATTGGTCATACTAGTCACTTGGAGTACCTGCATTACATAAAATATATATTCTATGCATTCACCCATTCGTGTGCTAAAACGAATGGCCCATATTAACATGCAAGTATTTACGTGAATTAATTAAAATTCACGTTCACATAAACGCGTCCTAAAAGATTAATCAATTTCCAAATTATTAATCCTTAGAATTTATTCTAATTAAAATTGAATTTAATTAAAATAATGCGACCTACGAAAATGATTAAAATAATTATTTCATTTTAATTTCATTTATTGGCTCCCACTCAAACCAATAATTATTCCGGATAATTAATTATGAAATATTAAATTAAAACTCGCGGCCCGGCCCAAGCAAATAAAATATTAAATTTAATATTCAGTTAGCCCAAATTAATGCAAATATACCAAGCCCAACGAAATAAAAAAATTTCAACAAAAAAGTCCTATTACGTAGTTGGGCTAGGCTTGCGCCCAGCCCTATGCCTTGCGTGTGGCCCAAGAGACGCACGAGCAAGGCTCGCACATCCCCAGGCCCTCGCGCGCGCGCGTGCCTGCAGCCATCGTTGCCCCTGCGCTGCGTGTTGTGCTTCGTGCGCTGGACGTCGCATGGCTCGCGCCTTGTTTCGTCGCAGCCCCCCGCAAGCGTTCCGCCTGCCCCTTCCTCGCCCAGCGCGCACGAGGCACGCAGCACGCTTGCTGCTGCTCGTGTCGCTGCGGCTCGGCCTTCGTGTAGCAGCCCGTATGGCTCGACGAGCCATACGTCCACCACACTCGTGTTCGTTCCTTTGGTTCGTGATACGGACCAACTCAATTAAAATTAAATTTAATTTAACGAACTTGCATTATATTTATTTTTCAAAAAGTTACGAATTTTATTTTTGAAAAACAACGATTTTTATCGATTTAATAAATTCCAACGACAATCCAATTTCGTAAAATATTAAATCAAAGGGCTAACAATATTCAAACTTTTAAGAACGAACTAATCAACATTAAAGTTTGAACTTTTAATTAATAAAATCCGAAGCTTTAAATCGTTCATAAACAATTAAATTTCAGAATTTTAACAATTTGGTTTAAGTGCGATTAAAATTAACGAAACCATTCAAAATTTTAATCCAATAATTTTTAAAATTAGCCACTAACCGATGAAATTATATCCCCTTTCCCAATTAACCGAATTATTAAACCAAAATTAATTAAAATTCAATTAGGGTTTCAAATTTTACGAATTGGGGAAAGGCACAATTAGGGTTTATACTTACCATAGATCAAGAATAAACCCTGCAAGATTGTGTCTAAACTTCAAGAAATTCCGAGTAGTTTAGGTTGACCTTTTAATTGAATTACTGTCCAACACTTTTAATTTTTAATGAAAAATTAACAAAAACGCCCAAAAACCGACACTTCGAGGCTTGTTTTTGCAATTCCGTTCACATGAGTTGATCTTAGAAAATCGTTTTCAATAAAATTAGGGTTTTAAAACTCGAAAAAACGAACATTTTTTATTTCGGACCTGATTATTACGCAATTCATCCAATAATTCGTAAAAATTCCGAAAAATCAACAAAAATTCCAAATTTTTCGACAGATGCAAAAACAATAATAATCATGCTAATTCATGCTTTGAATACATAAGGCTCATGATACCACTGTAGGGGAATACAGTTAAACATAATAACATGTGCGGAAACAATTCCCAAAGCCAGGAAACATGTATAAAGCACAGATTAAGCAAACTTAATTTCTAAGCGTGTTTTCCACAATAATATGTCAACGAACAAAGAACTCCACTTGTCGTTCCTCTACTTGGTTCATCGACATGTTCAGATCCGTCTTGATAATCGTAGCTTAGACAATCATTCAAGAGTTTGTGCTTTTGGGAAGAGCACATCCATGGAGGCTGAGAGAGAATTAGGGTTTCTCTCTCCTCCTCAGGGTTTGATGTGTGTGGCTGAATTGTGTATAAGGTTAGGAAAACTTGTGTAGAATAATATTATAACCCCTTAGGTTATAATACTATCCGGCCAAGCCACAAGGGCAAGAACCGGACAGCAAGCCCATACGCGCGCACCACACAGGCGTTGGGCCTTGGGCCGCGCTGTGTGCGCTGCTGCTGCTACTCCTCACATGCGCGCTGTAGACACCTACTTTTGTCCCCATTCCCGAAAGGGAAAGGTTCGATGATGAGAACATAAATCTCCACTTGACAACGCATCTCCTATAAAATAAACGAATCTCAATTCCCCTGTTCATTTCACCCAAAACCTGCTATTTATAGAAACCTGCTAAAATAGTAACTGCCGTAAAAGGTCGCTTTTAAAAGTGGCAAGTCATAAAAGATAGAAACCTGTCAGAATTAGGTGTTGCACTCCAACATAAATCCTAAATGAGATAGAAAACTACAAGAATCCTATTCCTAATATGATTCGGAAATAAGAGTTACATATTAATTAAAATCCTAACGAGCCTAGAGTTCGTAACGGGCCTAGACGCATTCCGTCATGAAATTGATACGCACTAAAAGACTCGATTAAGTCTCAAACACTACGGATTTCAGGAATCCGAATCTGACTAAGAAAACAGCGCAAACATCAATTTCAACGCCCAGAGCTGGGCGCTGAAATTGCATGGGTCCTATTTTCAATGCCCAGAGCTGGGCGCCGAAATCTTCGGCGCCCAGGCCTGGGCGCTGAAAATACCTGGGTACGTGTTTTTTCCTAATTCTTTGTGGATTAGAACTCTGCAATTCTATCTTTCCACGAACTCTTCCCTATAAATACAGCCCCAAATTCGACGTGAAAACACACACGGCACACAATTATATTCTGATTATTGACTCCAACCCTTAGCCTAAGCCTCACGCTGCGAAATTGTTCACGCGTTCTGTCGCAATCTATCCATAAATCGAACAGAACGTATCCTGTCCCATAATTTGAGATTCGTTAAATAAAAAGGAGAAATAGCAAAGTCAAAGTGGTTAGTTTTCTGAGAACCGTGACGCACCTCTTAAGGGTGCATCGTAATGTGCCCCTTCTCGATGATTTAATTGCTTTCCTCGCCCTTTTTATGAACTGTTAAACTAACTAAATCTGATTGTTCTATCACGCCTAACAAATATAATATTTTTGGGAAATTGGATTATCATGCTAGGTCCCTTAATACTCTTTAAATCAGATATTCCCGATCGATCTAGTATTATATGTTGCATATTGCTAAAATCAACTCAGATTAGTTTAATAGTTAACGCATGTCCCTTCAATTATTTATGCTGAGCTAGTAAGGATATCCTGCCTCTGGAGTTATCGACGATCGAAGTACTCCTCTTAGTAGTTACAGTCCCCCGAACCCTCAATCTCTACCTTGCGGGTGTATGTTGAGAGATCCCCACACCAGGGATCACAAGGGCACCTACGGCCGTCGTGGTTAAACATAATTGCACTCCCTTTATGTCACGATAACCGGGTTTTGTCAGTTTTTCTCATTGTTGTTAAAAACTGAATGGCGACTCCTATATTACTAGTCAATTGGGTGTAAACTCACAGGAAATCCAATTACACTTGATTGAATAAAAAGAATCGTCACACCCACGAGGGGCGAGGTCACGCATTAGCCTCGTGCTTTTTCGACCCCCTCATAGTGGCGACTCCACTGGGGAGAGTGAAGGAAATACTCGTGCTTGTAGGTAATCAAAATAGCCGAAGGGTGAAACGATCCTACCCCGCGTTTATTTCCCCATCAAGTTGGGACGACCTGAAAATCAGCATATTAATGTGAACGGGCAGAACCGCATAACGAATCTCGGCTCCCTCGGGAGTTGGGACTAAGGATACCTTTTTTTCTCCAATAGGGGGGTGCATACGCCGCGCATGTTGCCCACTCGGTACTTGTGCAGGTAGTACACCTATCCCGAACCCAATCGCTCGCTCATTAGGTCCCTCTCGCCTGCATGCCCCCTTGGCTTGCACTTGCGGGTTGGCCTCTTGAGCGAAATTCGTCTGTTGAAGACACTACCTCGACCGGGGCATGTGTTGGATCTACGATAGAAGCGGTACCAAGCCAGGCGCAAATACTACCCATAGATGCCTATCATAAACTACGTGACATACTTAATTTTCAAATCCATGTTTGTAATGTAGTTATGTGTAGCGAACTATGTGACTATGTTATGATTGTGCGTACGAATAATGCTAGACAAATAATGCTAGAAAGCCAACGACCTTAAAAATTGCCCAAACATTCATGAACCAATTGGCCAAAGAGTTATACCAAAATACGTGTTCCGTAAACCCGAACGATCGCCACAAAAATAAGCGACGCTCGGGATGGCCTGTAACGAATCCCACAAACGCTGCACAACGCGTAAAGGACGTTATAAGGCAAGCACGCAAAATTAAAGTTGCAAAAACAAAAGTATACGCAAACAGAAAACGAGAACCAGCCAGGGACGCATTTTCAACGCCCCTGGCTGGGCGCCAAAATTTCTCACGCCCACTGCTGGGCGCTGAAGTTGTTGCCTGGCCTTTTGGTCTGGCAAAGCAGCCTCGGTGCCCGCGAATGAAAAAAATATACGTAGCAAAAAAAAAAAAAATTCGAAAAAAATATTGCTACGAGGGCGTATGAAAAAGCACTCGATTTCAAAAGCGACTCGTAAAAAATAAATAACTCTTTGTGTCGTTGTTAGGCCTCCTACGACGACGATGTTCGGCACCAAAACCGAGCATGCTAATTAAACCTTGAATGTCACATGGGCAAAGTATTCAAAAAATATAATGTTCAAATGAAGTTTTCAAAGAAAAATAATGTTCGAATAAAAAAAATAAAATCCGAGTCTGGACTAGGATATGCCAAAGTACAATCCAAATCCTAAGTCTTAGTTGTCTTATCCATAGAATCGGTCCTAATGCTTGGTGTCGTTCTGCAAGTTAAAAAGTTGAACCATATTGAGTCTCCCTTTCTAACATTTAAATCAATAAAACACCCATATGTAATTGTCATCCCTTGCTAAGAATCCACGGCCTCAATACTCTCTCTCACCAATAAAAAGAATACATTATAGTATTTGCAAAATGGAAACGGTCACATTCTGGAAATCATTCCCCCATAGTCGCACAACCCCCAAAGTGAACCTAAGGTGTTAATACCATTGGCAAATAAAAAATTAATGGCCCCAAGGCTTATAATCACATTGGGTCACGACTATCATAGTCCTTCGAGCCACTCGCTCCTTTAAATACTCCTAAGTACGGACTAAAAGATTTTCCATGAATGCAACATGACCAACCATGAAAATACCCAAATCGGCATGCCATAAGGCTACCATTGGGGTAAAGCAATACACACTAAGAGAGAAGCCGCACTAATGATTCTAGTCTTGCAAAAATAAAAATTCGATCTCCCCAACTAACTACCTTGCCAACATTAAGCAAAACGGCACATGACAAATGAACACCCAAGGGTTAAAATCTAAAGTGTCAACCAACGAAAGTTATGGTCCAATTAGCCTAAGTCTGAGAGTCGCTTGGTCAAGTATTATAGGCTTACGCCACGTCATTAGTTTGAGTCTAGGCCACCTCCTTGTATTCATACACGGGTTATAATCAGAAAGATTAATGAAAGTTTGAGTCTAAATCACAACTTCCAATTAAATCCCGAAAACTGGAATCTGAAAAGAAGCAAAAAAAGATTATTTTCGATGTAATTCTTTCGTCAAATTTCAATAAGGTAAAAACAACATTTTGAATCTACGCTATTTGCACATTTTAAGAAACGACTAAATACGCTTGCAAAGTAAGACAACTTAAAGGTCCACCCTAGGCCTACTAAAATTAAAGGTCCACTATAGGTCTACCAAACGAGGCTCACTCAGTCTCGCCTCGTGACTCAAAAACCACAACCATCTACCTCTTAGCCCAAATAAAAAATTTATGTTGGGGAGAAATCCCAAGCAAAAAGAGAAAATAGAAAGAGAAAAGGGAGCGCGAAAAGAGCAAGCCATGAAATACTTAGCCCGTACCTCCCAATGTGCGAAACTTACACAAGTAAAGCAAAGGAAAAGAATTGAGTCAACCAATCCAAATCATGCCACAAAAACTACATAAAGTTCTATGATGTCTACCCTTTCCAATCCTTATGTTCTTAGACGCCTTCGCTCTGGGGCCCCTGTTCAGCTCATTTAACCCATCTATGTTCTCATTGCCATAACCCAAGAAACCATTACCTCGACTCTTGTTCTTGAACTTGTTGTCAACCGCAAACCACGCACGGCCATTGACACGTGCGTCGTACCCATTATTTCCAAAGCCCAAACCCATTATTACATCACCGTTAGCATAATAACCATATACCTTGTTTGGATGCATCATGTTGATATACCCTTGAGCCGTCCCCATGCTACTCATTGACCTTGGTTGATTTAAACTCATGACACTAGCTTGAGGCTGCAAATTGTGAGCCCTAGCAGGTGTAATCCTCATGCTTGACTAATACCTATACAAATTATCCCACCTCATTCAACCCATCTTTCAAATCGTCTTGAGTCACGAGTAAAAAAGGAAGACAAATGAAAAGTACAAAAAAATAATAAATAACAAAAAAGCAAACTTTGCAAAAGCGCCTCTAAAGTTAGTTTAAAAAGAAAAAGAAGCATTTAGCGCACCAAAAAGATCCACCCAGAAGTCATTTTCAGCGCCCAGTGCTGGGCGCCGAAATCTTTAGCGCCCCTGTCTGGGCGCCGAATCTTTCTGCCTGCTAAAATTTGTCCAGAAGTGCTCGTCATTTTATCCGCACATACACGGAACAATAACGAACACTTGGAGGGTACAGCACGTATTTAGATATAAGTACCACCAAAGAAATACATGTACTCAATCAAAATAAAACAAACAAATTTTTGGCTTACGGCAAGGCAGCAGATTAAAATAATAATAAACTTCACTTATTCTACCGTTTCAAATAATATGTTTCCACCTCAGAACATACTTATCGAATTCGGCATTCTAAGAAACCATTTTCTAGGCTAAGAACTACGCAAGACCTGATTCCAAATTAAATCTATTTAAAGCGGATACGTAGGCAATCCATGATTCGGTCCAACCAATTTGCAAAAATATTAAAGCCTATAGAAAAACAAGAATAAAAAATAGAAGTCCCTTATTGAAATTTAATTACTTGCAATACAAGTCGAAAGAAAAATTTAAATCAAAGGAAGAATCCAAGTAACCAAGATGCCAAAACGAGCATACATCGAAAAATAATAAGGGCACGTACCCTTGCCAGAAGGAGCACTCGCACTCCTAGGCACTTAGCCAAGACTCAAAAAAATCGCTTTGCCTCAATTGAATGGGGGCTAGCACAAGCGTCCATGACCTCTAAAGTACTCGACTTGACCCTCCCTAAAGCGAACTAACTCACTTAAAGACTTTCTTTCACCACTAGACATAGTCGTTCGCTTAAAGACCTTCTTTCACCACTAGACACAGTCATAATCGCCAACAAGTAGTAAAGGAAGTAAGCTTGCAATAAAGAGAATTGTTCTACGGCATCGCCCCATCGTTCCTTCAAACTCAGGGCACCCGTTCATGGTAATTCAAATACTTGCGAATCCCCTTTGAAAAAAAAAATCAGACATTGTCAATAGGACTTGGCACTTAACCAAGGCTCACCCTACTCAGACATATGACACGGACATCTAAAATCGAAATTTAAAAAGCATCGTTAATGGGAAGACATAATAGCAACTGGGGGCTAAAAATTGAAATGAAAGAACTAGGGAAAGAACTAAGTATACCTTGACCTTTTGTACAGACATACACCAAGTAAATCTAAGTCAATTTGAAAACGGTTTACATTCCCGCAATTCTGGAAAAGACGGCCCTAAAAGCCTAAAGCATATGCCGAACGGGCACAAGTATATCTTGACGCCTACACACTGGCTTCCAGCAAATCCTTAGACAGCATTCCAAAAATCGTAACAGTATTTTGATTCACTCATGTAATCCTGTACGAACCCTTCTATAAGTCAACCTACTTAGGACACCTCGGATTGTACACAGTAGGATTCGGATTCTAAATAATTTTCAAATAATTTTCAAAGACTTTTTCGAACATAATAAAGTGTCGTTGGTTTAAGCTAAGTATGCGTTTATCTCAATTTTGCAAGTGAGTCAAAAGATTTCCAAATATGATTATGGGTAAAGAAAGGCACCTAGCTTTTGGACAAGGCACACTTCAACATGTGACTACCTTGACCATGGCAATGTCGCACAATACGACATTTACAAGAGAAGCAGCAAAATCACTACTCGAACATACCTCGCACTAAACGAGTCTGGTTCAAACTATTCATGATCCATGTCACCATGAATGGATAAAAACGTATGCAAAGCATTATAGCGCCAAGCCAATCCCGTAGCTACAATTGGGGGCTTGAGAAAAACACTCTAAAAATGCTCGAAATGACGATTTCATCGCAAATTCTCGACGCTAATGCTATACATATTCATAGGGGCACAATCCTAAGCTTTAATCGTGTAAAACGAACCTTAGAATGGCTACAGTCCCTCCCAAATTCTAAAGCACTACTTAGAATATATAAAGTCACCCCACTACCAAGGGTAACTGAAAATCGCGAGTCACCAAAACTCCGATCAAACTACTGCACATAACGCTCGCCTTACAAGCGTCTGTTACACAGTTTACGTCGTTCCAAAGAAAAAGCAAAAGAAAAATCAAGAATAAAAATATAAAAAAACTGTCTGCCCAGAAATCATTTTCAACGCCCAGAGCTGGGCGCCAATATCTTTAACGCCCCAGCCTGGGCGCTGATTCTTTCTTCTAGCCAAGTTTTGCCCAGATAAAAAAAAAAAAAAAAAAAAAAAAACATCTATGAATCCTCGCATCGAACGAAGTAATAAACCGTGCAAACCCACGCAGAAGGTGCTACGCTTGTTCAAACACCTGAACGAGGCGTGATGAAGTCCTCCAATGCAAAAAATAATAATGATACCCCAATGCCTGGAGAAATGTTCTAATACACGCCGTTAGGCCACACAAGCCTAAGTCGCGCCATAAGTTTAACCATCCCACGGTATAAGTCTAAAAAAAAAAAGAATAAGGCATATTGCACTAATGCGGGCACGACCAAAGAGCATGTGTAAAAGAGGCAAAGACTACTTATCGCCCAAATTCAAAATGCAAGCCACACGACTTCTACATTAAGGATTAAAGGTAGCAAAACATTACCTACCACGGAAGGGATAGCTCGCACCCACACGAGCAGGAACCCCAAGGCATCTTTTTCGAAAGAACCTACAAAAATCGTACGCCAAAAGGAAGTATCCCAACGTGCATACTTGGGGGCTCCAAGCTGCGAAACAACCATAGCAAAATAAAAAATCTCGAAGCAAATGTTTGAACAATCAAAAGAGCACGATGTTTAAACCCACCTCGTGAAAGGGCCTGAACCCTATCAAGCTTCTAAGCAAACTATTCAAAATCAGTCATTGCTCAAAAAAAATGATTCAAGCAAACTGATTAATGAGCCGCACACAACGGCCATTCTATGAACGCTCGTTCGCACATACATATCATCATTCTAAGTATTGAACATTCACGAACGCATTCAAAAGGGAAAATATACAACAACAAGAGCGGTCAAAGTCTTACGCCTCAAGGTATGTTCCTCGGGCCAAATAGACTCGCCCAACTATTGCAATAACTGTACGCCTTAAGTGCAACAGTTCCTTAAAATCATCGCCCCAAAGCGACAAGCACCGTAGTCCACCAATCGGCTACGGCTTCTCAAGAAAATCATCACGTTCTAAAAATAAAGAAAAAAACAAAAGAGAAGAGAATACATAGAACTTCCAAGTGAAATGAACAAATGAACAAGAGGCCGACTGTGTCATCAAAGACCAGCCCAAACAACACTGTCAACACCCCACCTGGGCGTGAATTATTTCAACGCCCAGGCCTGGGCGCCGAAAATGAACCCAGGCTCAAAAAAGGCCCTAACTTCTATTGGGCCCTGCCGCATCCATTCGACTCGAAAATTGCCGGTTTCTTTACTGAAAGTCGCACCTCACGGCTTTGTTAAGAGTAGCACACCACTATAAAGATCGCTCGCACTTACGAGCACGATCCCAAACACGATCAAAGACATTACAAAATGCGTAGGAACCTCTTTGACAAGAAATGACCGTCAAGCACGAATGCTTAGGGGCTCAAAAGAAAATATATATTTCAAAAGAGAGTATGCAAAGTTAAAACAATATTCCTAGACTACGCTGTACGAAGTCCCGTGTTTGGATGTCTCAAAAAAAATAAAACCAGTTTACGACCTCAAGACAAAGGTCGCCGTTGATACTTATACATAGTCCCCTAATCAAGGACCCAGGTAGTGGCAAAATTGAGCAGAAAAGACTAGCTCAAAACCATGAAAAGGTGATGACCACGAGACTATGGTCCATCTAAACACATTGTCAACCCACATTCAGGTTGCAACTAAATCCGAGCATCCCTCGGAAAAATTCGCTCCTATAAGAATGAATAAAGAGAAATTCTCAAAAGAAATCACAAGAAAAAAATGAAATAGGGACTTGCCCACCTCAATCGAGCAAGATCCCGGCACACGAATCCCAAATCGAAAAGACGAATTCAGGTTCGCTCACCTCCAGCGAGCGGGGCGTCCACCCTTAGCGGACAGGGCTCGCCCACCTTCAGCGGGCGGGGTCTACGTCACTAGCCACGCAGGTCCTCAGTTTTCGAAAAATAAAGTCTTCAAATTTAAAATAGGTTCTCCATCTTTAGCCGGCGGGGTCTACGTCACAAACCGCGTAGGTCCTTATTTTCAAATTTCAAAAACAGATTCATCCCCTTCTATCGGACGGGGTGTCCACCCTTAGCGGACAGGTTCGCCATCTTTAGCCGGCGGGGTCTACGTCACAAACCGCGTAGGTCCTTATTTTCAAATTTCAAAAACAGATTCGTCCACTTCTATCGGACGGGGCGTCCACCCTTAGCGGACAGGCTCGCCATCTTTAGCCGGCGGGGTCTGTGTCACTAACCGCGCAGGTCCTTAGTCGCTGCAGCAATAACTTTTTCTGGTTTTCCCTTTTCCAAAAATTAAAAGGATTGGTTTTCCGTTTTTTTCCAAAAAAAAGCGATGTGCTGGATTTTCCTTCGTTTTACGTCCCATAAAAACAAGGGGGTTTTCTCGTTTAGCTAGCCCTGAAAATGAGAATCTTTAAAAACATTTTTACCTCGTGGTTGGGCTTGCCCATGCCCAATTACACTTTATAGCTTTGATTTCGAAAACATCTGTAGCTACTCCCAATGACAAAGTGAGGGAGTTTCTACGCTTCTTTAGATACTTCCAATGACAAAGTGAGGGAGTATTCAATACTATCCGTTGACAAATCCCAATGACACGTGAGGGATATGTCGACATTTCAAGTGATGACCCTTAAGTCAAATGTTATCACTCGGGGGCTCGTGAGACCCTCGCAAAACAGGTCACGTACACCATGGCTTGTGTGACGCACTCCGTCTAATACTTTGACTATCGTCTCATCCCGAGACTCAGTCAAAGTGGGGGCTAACTGTAGACACCTACTTTTGTCCCCATTCCCGAAAGGGAAAGGTTCGATGATGAGAACATAAATCTCCACTTGACAACGCATCTCCTATAAAATAAACGAATCTCGATTTCCCTGTTCATTTCACCCGAAACCTGCTATTTATAGAAACCTGCTAAAAATAGTAATTGTCGTAAAAGGTAGCTTTTAAAAGTGGCAAGTCATAAAAGATAGAAACCTGTCAGATTTAGGTGTTGCACTCCAACATTAATCCTAAATGAGATAGAAAACTACAAGAATCCAATTTCTAATTTGATTCGGAAATAAGAGTTACGTATTAATTAAAATCCTAACGAGCCTAGAGTTCGTAACGGGCCCAGACGCATTCCGTCATGAAATTGATACGCACTAAAAGACTCGATTAAGTCTCAAACACTACGGATTTCAGGAATCCGAATCTGACTAAGAAAACAGCCCAAACATCAATTTCAACGCCCAGAGTGAAGGAAATAATGCCCTTGGTCCAAGTATGCATTCTATGTTAAGTCTAATAAGTGCGGTTCAGTATTAATTAACAAGTTAATAATTCAGTGAGATCAAGTGAGCTGAATGCCTAGCTAGAGGCCGCTTCAGTTCAAGTGGAATTAATGATATTAATCCACAGCTTACTCTTGACTGAACCCGTAGGGTCACACAAATAGTGAAGGAAATAATGCCCTTGGTCCAAGTATGCATTCAATGTTAAGTCTAATAAATGCGGTTCAGTATTAATTAACAAGTTAATAATTCAGTGAGATCAAGTGAGCTGAATGCCTAGCTAGAGGCCGCTTCAGCTCAAGTGGAATTAATGATATTAATCCACAGCTTACTCTTGACTGAACCCGTAGGGTCACACAAATAGTACGTAAACGGATCAAGTTTTTAATGGCATTAAATACTCCATCTATGGATATTCGGAATCGACGGATCTTGGTTTCAGTGGGAGCTGAGATCGTCACAGGCAAGAAATGAATACTCCGGAAACGATGATATTGCCGGAAACGGAAATATGGATCGTATCGGAAATATAAATATTATCCAAGTCGTAGATGTTGCCGGAAACGGAAACATGGTATGTATCGGAAAATATTATCGGAAATGGAAATATTACCGGAATCGGAAATATTGCCGGAAACGGAAATATTGTCAGAATCGGAAATATTATCGGAATCGGAAAATAGTTCCGGAAACGGAAATATTAAATATTTGTTCGAAACGGAAATTAATTCCGGAATCGGAAATATTATATATTGTTCGTATCGGAAATGAATTCCGGAACCGGGAATTTAACCGGAAGTGTATCGTACGAATAAGCATCGGACGAGGCCTGCCGGACGAAGGCCCAGCACGAAGCCAGGCCATCGCCCAGCAAGCCAGCGCGCCACAAATGCACCAGCCAAGGCTGCGCCAGGCCCACCGCAAGGCAGGCCCAGCGCGCGCCAAGGCTGCGGCAGCGTGTGGGCTTGCGGCAGTGGGCTGCGAGCTCGCGGGCTGCGCGCGCGCGCGCATGGCGCCCCTCGTGGGCTGCTGTGCGTGCGTGTGTGTTTGTGTGCTACTCGAATCCTAAAGCTACCGGGATTCGTCATATGATTAAATCTAATCCTAAAAGATTTAGTTTATTTAATTAGAGTCCTAGTAGGATTATAATTAAATAAATTAGTATCCTAATAGGATTCCAAATCCTTTTCCATAACTCTATAAATAGGTGCCTAGGGTCACATATTTACATAGAGTATTCAAGTATTAAAAGTGAGTTTTTGAGAGCAAAATTCAATTACACATTTGCCTATAAAGTGCCGAAAATAATAGTACCTTAAGGGCGATTCTAGTTGGTCAATCTTAAGGCGGATCCGGACGTGCTATGGACTATCTACGGAGGGACGACACTTGGAGTCCTAAAGACTTGTTCTTGTTCGGTTCGGGCGGAGCTAGGGAAAGCACGCAACAAAGAGTATGCATCTAAACTATGCTAAATGATTATGTGTAAATAATATGTTTTCCTGGCTTTATGGTTTTTCCGCATGATTTATGAATCGTCATATGTATCATAACCTAACAGTGGTATCACGAGCCTCTTATTATTTTCATAATCTAAATTGCATGAACATGGTTAAATATTACAAATTTGCAAGAATTAAAAGGGGTGATTAATTTTCGTAATTGTTAATTAATTGCAAATTGTGTTTATTTAATTATACGTACGCAGTTTTTCGGCAGTTTCTTCGTTACTCATCCAAATCGAGTGATTTTTGTGTCAATTCTGCATGTAAAAGGCATTCTAAAATTTTGACAAAAATAGTGTTTTTCTGCCGAACCCAGAATTCTCAAATTCGAAGTCTAACTATGACTTTTCGGAGGTTTTAGTTTTTCGAATGCAAAATTTCGTAAATTTAAGATGTTAAATTAAATATTTGCGATTCTTGTTGATAAATCTTGAATTTTTGATTGACCTACTGTATATGTTTAACAAGTTTGAATGCCTAGCCTTGTTAATTATGCAATCTAATTTGTAATTATGATTAATTTGTTGAAAATTAGAATAATTTAGAATTAATTTGATTTTCATAATTAATTATAATTTAATTAGATACCTATGATTAAAAACCACCATAAAAATTGTAAATTTATGATAAATTTTTAATTTTTATGACCTAGACTTGAATCCATGTTAATCGGAAATCAATTGAATAATAAATTTTCGATTTTTCGCCCTAAAATTATGAAATTAATATTATTTATTAATTTGTCATTAATTTTAAATATAAATTTTTAAATTTTATGCGATTCAATTCAAATTCAAATATGGTCTGCGTACCATCAAATAGTTGTAATTAGTTTTAATTATAGCTTATTCTATTTGAAGAAAATGGTGCCTCCCACGGAGATTTTCAAGACGGACTTTGAAGTTGAAGCTTCAAGATGAAGTCGGGCCATACTAGATCACATTTATCTTATGCATGTTTTAAGTTATTTATTGCTTTAAATATGTCTTAAAATGCATGAGATTACGGCTTGATTATGTTGCATGATTAAGGATTTTAGTTCACTTAAAATCTAACCAACATAGTAAGAGCCTTAAGTTCCAAACTTAAAAATTGAGTTAAAAGGTGGCATGCCAAAATATACACTTGCTTGGATATCCTTTACATCAATCTAGTAATAGTTTTCGCTCAGCGAGGTGTTACTTATTGGTCCTAAAGGGGCAAGGTACACAAATAATTGTGAGTACATGTTAGTTTTGGTGAAACTCAACGATATAAGTAAGGAGTCCTTTTATGTCGTGGCAAAATCGATAGGTTTACCTAATAAGTTCTTAGACGTACCTATCAACCAAGAATAGTTTCTAGACTATTAGCAAAAGGCTTTTGCTTACCTAAGATGTTTTAGGATTAAGTCGACAAACTGTGCTTAGTTCTTCAATGATTTTAGGATCTTGGAATCATTTTATTCACACCTGCCGGAACACATAACTTGAATAAAATGCTTAATAAACATTGAATTATGCATATATGCTAGAATTTAAGTTTATTAAGAGAAACTGTGAATGGTTATTTATTTGTTTATTCTTTTCAATTGTAGTTTTAAATATGGAAAACAACAATTCATTCAACATTCGATCAATTCTCGAAAAGGAGAAGTTGAACGGGAAAAACTTCCTTGACTGGCAAAGGAACTTGCAAATAGTTCTTATGCAGGAAGAAAAGGAGTATGTCCTAGAAGAGGCGATGCCCGAAGCTGCAGGCGACGGAGTCACTCAGGCAGCCCTCAATCGTTGGATTGATGCCAACAAGGATGTGAAATGTCTAATGCTCGCCACCATGAGTGCAGATCTGCAGAAAACGTTCATCAACTCAGATGCTTTCACAATCATCAGTGAGTTGAAGAACATGTTCCAAGATCTGGCTCGAGTCGAAAGATTCGAGACTCATAGGCAAATTCTTGAGACCAAGCTTAAGAAAGACGAGCCCGTAAGTCCACATGTTCTCAAAATGATTGGACTCATTGAGAATATGAGTCGGCTGGATCAGCAATTTTCTCAGGAAATGGCTATAGACACCATCCTCCATTCTCTTCATAGCGGGTATGATCAGTTCAAACTGAACTACAGTATGAATAGTCTGGACAAAACGCTCACTGAGCTTCACGGTATGCTGAAGACCGCTGAAAAGACGCTCAAAAGTGATAAGCAGGATGTGCTTATGGTGCGTGGGGGCAAGTTCAAGAAATCTGGAAAGAAGAGGAATGCTAAGAAAGGTGGCAACAAGGCCAGCCCAACTAAGAAAACTGGCGCCAAATCTGTAAAGAGGAAGGTCAGTCAACCCACTTCTGAATCCGAATGCTTCTACTGCAAGAAGAAGGTGTTAGGTTATGATTCATATGACAGTTCATAAATCATGCGGAAAAACCATAAAGCCAGGAAACATATTATTTACACATAATCATTTAGCATAGTTTAGATGCATACTCTTTGTTGCGTGCCTTCCCTAGCTGCGCCCGAACCGAACAAGAACAAGTCTTTAGGACTCCAAGTGTCGTCCCTCCGTAGATAGTCCACAGCACGTCCGGATCCGCCTTAAGATTGACCAACTAGAATCGCCCTTAAGGTTCTAATATTTTCGGTTGGGTAGGCAAGAATATTGGCTGATTTTTCTGCTTAAAAATCTTAGTTTTGAATACTTAAAAACTTGTATGTAAATAATGACCCCTAGGCCTTTATTTATAGAGTTATGGAAAAGGAATCGCAATCCTAGTAGGATACGAATTAATTGAAATTAGAATCCTACATGAATTCTATTTAATTAATTTATCTAATTAGGAATAGGAATTTAATCACACACTAACTCTTGCAGTTTTAGGAATCACGCATGAGCACAAACTCACACACACACACGGCAGCCACAAGGGCTGCCCATGCGCATGCGAGCAGCAGCCCATGCAGCGCGGCCCACGCATCCGTGGCCTTGGTGCGCGCTGGGCTTGTGGCGTGCGTGCTTGCTGGGCGATGGCCCGGCTTCGTGCTGGGCCTTCGTCCGGCAGGCCTCGTCCGATGCTAATTCGTACGATACGCTTCCGATTAAATTTCCATTTCCGGAATCTATTTCCGATACGAACAATATTTAATATTTCCGATTCCGGAATTAATTTCCGATTCGAACAAATATTTAATATTTCCGTTTCCGGAATTATTTTCCGATTCCGGTAATATTTCCGATTCTGACAATATTTCCGTTTCCGGCAATATTTCCGATTCTGGTAATATTTCCATTTCCAATAATATTTTCCGATACGTACCATGTTTCCGTTTCCGGCAACATCTACGACTTGGATAATATTCATATTTCCGATACGATCCATATTTCCGTTTCCGGCAATATCATCGTTTCCGGAGTATTCATTTCTTGCCTGTGACGATCTTAGCTCCCACTGAAACCAAGATCCGTCGGTTCCGAATATTCATAGATGGAGTATTTAATGCCATTAAATACTTGATCCGTTTACGTACTATTTGTGTGACCCTACGGGTTCAGTCAAGAGTAAGCTGTGGATTAATATCATTAATTCCACTTGAACTGAAGCGGCCTCTAGCTAGGCATTCAGCTCACTTGATCTCACTGAATTATTAACTTGTTAATTAATACTGAACCGCATTTATTAGACTTAACATAGAATGCATACTTGGACCAAGGGCATTATTTCCTTCAGTCTCCCACTTGTCCTTAGGGACAAGTGTGCATTTCCTAATTCCTTTGTCGCTCGATGCTTGCTCTTGAACATAAGGTAAGAGTTGTCATCCTTATTATGTCCAGAGGTGTTCCTCGGTTTCAGAGTTCAACTGATCAAATAAACAGATAATCATAGCCTATGATTCATCCGAGCACGGCCATGCATTTCACAGTTTCTAGCTCTCCGAGTGGCCTTGTACAACTTTTAAGCATCTCTTCCCGATTTATGGGAGGACAATCCCAATCTTGCGATCTTGAGATTAGACTTCGTTTGATAGGTGATTACCTGAGCGTTGCCTTTATAGCCTCCTTTTACGGTGCGACGGTTGGTCAACGTCAAAGCAACCAGTTCTCAAACAAGTAATCTCAAATCACTCAGGTATTGAGGATTTAGTGTCTAATAATTTAATGAAATTTACTCATGACAGATTTTCATCTCTTACAGTAAAGTTTCATAGGTCTTGTCCGATACTAGTCTTCCCAAAGTAAGTATCTATGCAAATGATTATGACATTGCCATGTCCACATAGTTCAAGAAACAGAACTACTAGTCATCTTGCATTCTAATCGTCTAACGTTTTCTATGCGTCCAATTTTATAGAAAACTCCGATTAGGGACCATTTTCAACCTTTGACATTCAAGTTCACTTGATAGACATTTCTTAGTCACAGGACTGGTCCTGACAGTCTATCTTGAATATATCGTCAAGTTGAAGGGACTCATCATTTAATAAACCACAAATTAAATGGAAAAATGAATTTCTTTCATTTATTGTGAATGATTAACCAATAATGTTTTACAAAGATTTAAACTCTAAAACTTTAAAACATTAAACAGAGACATCAAAGCCATTCTCCAATATGCTTGATTCCCATAGCTGCAGTGTGCGAGTTGTGCTTCGCTTGCGGCAGAGGTTTAGTTAATGGATCTGATATGTTGTCATCAGTTCCAATTTTGCTTATCTCGACTTCTTTTCTTTCAACGAACTCTCGTAGAAGGTGAAATCTACGAAGTACATGCTTGACTCTCTGGTGGTGTCTAGGCTCTTTTGCCTGTGCAATAGCTCCGTTATTATCACAATACAGGGCTATTGGTCCTTTAATGGAGGGGACTACACCAAGTTCTCCTATGAACTTCCTTAGCCATATAGCTTCCTTTGCTGCTTCATGTGCAGCAATGTACTCCGCTTCAGTTGTAGAATCCGCAATGGTGCTTTGCTTAGCACTTTTCCAGCTTACTGCTCCTCCGTTGAGGCAGAAGACAAACCCAGACTGTGATCTGAAATCATCTTTGTCGGTTTGGAAACTTGCGTCCGTATAGCCTTTAACAATTAATTCATCATCTCCACCATAGACCAGGAAGTCATCTTTGTGCCTTTTCAGGTACTTCAGAATGTTCTTGGCAGCAGTCCAATGCGCCTCTCCTGGGTCTGACTGGTATCTGCTCGTAGCACTGAGTGCGTACGCAACATCCGGGCGTGTACATATCATAGCATACATTATTGAACCAATCAATGACGCATATGGAATCCCATTCATTCGTCTACGCTCATCAAGTGTTTTTGGGCACTGAGTCTTGCTTAGAGTCATTCCATGAGACATGGGTAGGTAGCCTCGCTTGGAGTCCGCCATCTTGAACCTATCAAGCACCTTATTGATATAAGTGCTTTGACTAAGTCCAATCATCTTTTTAGATCTATCTCTGTAAATCTTGATGCCCAATATGTACTGTGCTTCTCCTAGATCCTTCATCGAAAAACATTTCCCAAGCCAAATCTTGACAGAGTTCAACATAGGAATGTCATTTCCGATAAGCAATATGTCGTCGACATATAATACTAGGAAAGCAATTTTGCTCCCACTGACCTTCTTGTATACACAAGATTCGTCCGCGTTTTTGATGAAACCAAAGTCACTGACTGCTTCATCAAAACGTATATTCCAGCTCCTGGATGCCTGCTTCAATCCGTAGATTGACATCTTTAGCTTGCATACCTTTTTAGCATTCTTTGGATCCTCAAAACCTTCAGGCTGTGTCATAAACACAGTTTCTGTTAAAACGCCGTTTAAGAAAGCAGTTTTGACATCCATCTGCCATATTTCGTAATCGTAATATGCAGCGATTGCTAACATTATTCGAATAGACTTTAGCATTGCAACTGGTGAAAAGGTTTCATCGTAATCCACACCGTGGACTTGCCTGTAACCTTTTGCAACCAATCTAGCTTTGAAAACTTCAAGTTTCCCATCCTTGTCCTTTTTCAGTTTGAAAACCCATTTGCTTCCAATGGCTTGGTAGCCATCTGGCAAATCGACCAAATCCCATACTTGGTTTTCAGACATGGAGTCTAATTCAGATTGCATGGCTTCTTGCCACTGCTTGGAGCTAGGGCTCGTCATAGCTTGCTTGTAAGTCGCAGGTTCATCACTTTCAAGTAATAGAACGTCATAGCTCTCGTTCGTCAAAATACCTAAGTACCTTTCCGGTTGAGATCTATATCTTTGCGATCTACGCGGGGTAACATTTCTAGATTGACCATGATTCTCACCAGATTCTTCTAAAGATCTCTGAGTTTCATCCTGAATGTCATCTTGAGCATTCTCTAGAGTTTGTTGTTCGACTCGAATTTCTTCGAGGTCTACTTTTCTCCCACTTGTCATTTTGGAAATGTTATCCTTCTCCAAAAAGACACCATCTCGAGCAACAAACACTTTGTTCTCAGATGTATTGTAGAAGTAATACCCCTTTGTTTCCTTTGGATAGCCCACAAGGATACATTTGTCAGATTTTGGATGAAGTTTGTCTGAAATTAATCGTTTGACGTATACTTCACATCCCCAAATCTTAAGAAAAGACACATTTGGAGGTTTTCCAAACCATAATTCGTATGGAGTCTTTTCGACAGCTTTAGACGGAGCTCTATTTATAGTGAGTGCAGCTGTATTTAGTGCATGTCCCCAAAATTCTAATGGAAGTTCGGCCTGACCCATCATTGACCTGACCATGTCTAGCAAGGTTCTGTTCCTCCGTTCTGACACACCGTTCCATTGTGGTGTTCCAGGAGGAGTCAATTCTGATAGAATTCCACATTCTTTCAGATGGTCATCAAATTCATAGCTCAGATATTCACCGCCTCTATCAGACCGCAGTGCCTTAATCTTCTTGCCTAATTGATTCTCTACTTCACTCTGAAATTCCTTGAATTTGTCAAAGGATTCAGACTTATGCTTCATTAGGTAGACATAACCATACCTACTGAAGTCATCAGTGAAAGTGATAAAGTAGCTGAAACCACCTCTAGCATTTGTACTCATTGGTCCACATACATCTGTATGGATTAAACCCAATAGTTCATTTGCTCTTTCTCCAACTTTAGAGAAAGGTTGCTTTGTCATTTTGCCAAGTAAACATGATTCGCATTTACCATAATCCTCTAAGTCAAATGGTTCTAGAATTCCTTCCCTTTGAAGTCTTTCTAAGCGTTTCAAGTTTATATGGCCTAATCGACAATGCCACAGATAGGTGAGATCTGAATCATCCTTTTTGGCCTTTTTGGTATTTATGTTATATACTTGTTTGTCGTGATCTAATAAATAAAGTCCATTGACTAATCTAGCAGATCCATAAAACATCTCTTTAAAATAAAACGAACAACTATTGTCTTTTATTATAAAGGAAAATCCCTTAGCATCTAAGCAAGAAACTGAAATGATGTTTTTAGTAAGACTTGGAACATGGAAACATTCTTCCAGTTCCAAAACTAGCCCGGAGGGCAACGACAAATAGTAAGTTCCTACAGCTAATGCAGCAATCCGTGCTCCATTTCCCACTCGTAGGTCGACTTCACCCTTGCTTAACTTTCTACTTCTTCTTAGTCCCTGTGGATTGGAACATAAGTGTGAGCCACAACCTGTATCTAATACCCAAGAAGTTGAATTAGCAAGTATACAGTCTATAACGAAAATACCTGAAGATGGAACGACTGTTCCGTTCTTCTGATCTTCCTTTAGCTTTGGACATTCTCTTTTGTAATGGCCTATTCCATCACAATAAAGACAGCTTGATGTGGACTTGTCCTGCTTTGATTTAGCATTGCCCTTGGACTTTCCACCTTTCTTGAATGGTCTCTTTCTAGCCTTGAGTAAATCTTTGGCTTCACAGTCCAGTACTATTTCAGCCTTTCTGACAAGGTGAATAAATTCTGCAACTGTTTCTTCTCTTGGTTCACTTAGGTATTGTTGCTTGAAGCGACCAAACCCACTGTGTAGTGAATTGAGCAAGACAGAGACTGCCATCCTTTCGCTTATTGGTGTTCCTAGTAGACTTAGGCGATCAAAATATGAACACATAAGATCCACATGGAACCTCAGTGGGACGCCTACCCTCTGTTTAGTGCGAAGGAGCTGAACATGTGTTTCTTGGACCTCCATCCTATAACACTTGTTGGGAGAACTAACCTTTAGCCCAGACATTGATTCAATCAACTCATGGACGTTCAGGTCCCTATCCTCCGTACTTCCACGACAGATATCCCTCAGATTCTTGATGAGCGTAAAAGGTTCATAAGCTACAAACCTTCTAGCCCAATCATCAGGGATATTGTTCAGCATGAGACTCATAACCTTTTTGAGATCCGCATCCCAGGCGTAAAATCTCTCAGGGGTCATGTCTCTGGCATAGTAGCTTGGCATGAGATGTGATAGTACATACTCAAGTCCATTGAGTTTGACTATTTCAACTAGCTTAGCTTCCCATTCAAGAAAATTTGTCAGGTTCAGCTTGACCATAAGCTCAGAACCCATGATGATGTTTTGATTGTTGTTTGCCATATTAAAACTACAATTGAAAAGAATAAACAAATAAATAACCATTCACAGTTTCTCTTAATAAACTTAAATTCTAGCATACATGCATAATTCAATGTTTATTAAGCATTTTATTCAAGTTATGTGTTCCGGCAGGTGTGAATAAAATGATTCCAAGATCCTAAAATCATTGAAGAACTAAGCACAGTTTGTCGACTTAATCCTAGAACATCTTAGGTAAGCAAAAGCCTTTTGCTAATAGTCTAGAAACTATTCTTGGTTGATAGGTACGTCTAAGAACTTATTAGGTAAACCTATCGAATTTGCCACGACATAAAAGGACTCCTTACTTATATCGTTGAGTTTCACCAAAACTAACATGTACTCACAATTATTTGTGTACCTTGCCCCTTTAGGACCAATAAGTAACACCTCGCTGAGCGAAAACTATTACTAGATTGATGTAAAGGATATCCAAGCAAGTGTATATTTTGGCATGGCACCTTTTAACTCAATTTTTAAGTTTGGAACTTAAGGCTCTTACTATGTTGGTTAGATTTTAAGTGAACTAAAATCCTTAATCATGCAACATAATCAAGCCACAATCTTATGCATAATTAAGACATATTTAAAGCAATAAATAACTTAAAGCATGCGTAAGATAAATGTGATCTAGTATGGCCCGACTTCATCTTGAAGCTTTAACTTCAAAGTCCGTCTTGAAAATCTCCGTGGGAGGCACCATTTTCTTCAAATAGGATAAGCTATAACTAATTACAACTATTTGATGGTACGCAGACCATATTTGAATTGAAAAATAACTTTGGTACTTTAGACCAATTACATTCAAATTAATGGTACGCAGACCATATTTTCTATCCTATTTGGGCCATACTAGTGACTTCATAACCTGCAAAACAGTACATATACAATATATACCATTCACCCATTCATTATCATGAATGGCCCACATAGCTGGTTAGTAAAACACATTATGCATCACGTAAACATTTGCAGCAATTAATCAAGGGCACCAATAATCTACCAATTATTCAGTCCTTATTAATTCTAATCAAGTTGTTTTAACCTTAAGGATTTGTAGACCTAATCAAGAGTTTATGACTAAAAAGCGCTCCCACTTAAACCAATAAATTCATATGCTTTACTAATTTTAAACATAAAATTGTATTTCTAGTCTAACCGGAAACATACAAATTTAATTAAAATTTAAAGCTCATATAAATTTATAATTGAATCCAAAAAATTTAATTTAATTTCAGTCGCATTTAAATTAATTCATGATTTTAATTTTAGTAAAATAATTAGAATAAATAACATTTATTATAATTATAATATTCAAAATTAAAATCCAAAAAAATAATTCAAATTATTAATTTTAAAATTAATTAAAATTACGTGAACTGAAATTTTCAAATTAAACATTCAAAACGATCTAATCGTAACGCAAACACCCTACGCGTTGCACGCCCATGGGCCGTACGCACACAGCCATTGCTGGCCATGTGCGCGCAGCCCATGCGCTCGTCGCATAGCTGCTGCTGTCCTATCGCAAGCCTCCGCACAGCGCCCCATCGCACGCGAGCTATCGCTCGCAGTGCGCGCGCGCGAGATCGCTCGCTGGGCGCGCGACATCGCTCGCTGGGCGCGCTGGCTCGCTCGCTGTGCGCGCGAGCCATCGCTCGCTGGGGCGCGACATCGCTCGCTGGGCGCGCGAGCAGTGCTGGGCGCAGCGCTCGTGGCACGCGAGCTTGCGCTCGCTGCGCGCGAGGCTGCGCGCACTTGAGCGAGGCAGCGCGCGTTGTGGCGCAGCTCGCTTGCTGCCCACACGCGACTGCCTTGGCTCGCCCTTCGCCCATGCCCATTCGTTCATTGCTCGTGGCACACGACACAAGGCAGGGCTGCTGCCTTGTGCTTGTGCACTACGCCCTTGCTCATTGCATTCGTGCCGCACGGGGGACGAGCTCCCTTGCTCGTCGTCGCATGCCCGCATTATACAACACCCCTTAAGGGTAACACGAAGCGTCCATTGCTTCGTGCGTGCAAGTTATTTGAACGAATCGCATAAAAATTTAAAATTTATATTTAAAATTAATGACAAATTAATAAATATTATTAATTTCATAATTTTAGGGCGAAAAATCGAAAATTTATTATCCAATTGATTTCCGATTGATATGGATTCAAGTCTAGGTCATAAAAATTTAAAATTTATCGTAAATTTACAAATTTTTATGGTGGTTTTTAATCATAGGTTTCTAATTAAATTATAATTAATTATGAAAATCAAATTAATTCTAAATTATTCTAATTTTCAACAAATTAATCATAATTACAAATTAGATTGCATAATTAACAAGACTAGGCATTCAAACTTGTTAAACATATGCAGTAGGTCAATCAAAAATTCAAGATTTATCAACAAGAATCGCAAATATTTAATTTAACATCTTAAATTTACGAAATTTTGCATTCGAAAAACTAAAACCTTCGAAAAGTCATAGTTAGGCTTCGAATTTGAGAATTCTGGGTTCGGCAGAAAAATACTATTTTTGTCAAAATTTTAGAATGCCTTTTACATGCGGAATTGACACAAAAATCACTCAATTCGGATGAGTAATGAAGAAACTGCCGAAAAACTGCGTACGTATAATTAAATAAACGCAATTTGCAATTAATTAACAATTACGAAAATTAATCACCCCTTTTAATTCTTGCAAATTTGTAATATTTAACCATGTTCATGCAATTTAGATTATGAAAATAATAAGGGGCTCGTGATACCACTGTTAGGTTATGATTCATATGACAGTTCATAAATCATGCGGAAAAACCATAAAGCCAGGAAACATATTATTTACACATAATCATTTAGCATAGTTTAGATGCATACTCTTTGTTGCGTGCCTTCCCTAGCTGCGCCCGAACCGAACAAGAACAAGTCTTTAGGACTCCAAGTGTCGTCCCTCCGTAGATAGTCCACAGCACGTCCGGATCCGCCTTAAGATTGACCAACTAGAATCGCCCTTAAGGTTCTAATATTTTCGGTTGGGTAGGCAAGAATATTGGCTGATTTTTCTGCTTAAAAATCTTAGTTTTGAATACTTAAAAACTTGTATGTAAATAATGACCCCTAGGCCTTTATTTATAGAGTTATGGAAAAGGAATCGCAATCCTAGTAGGATACGAATTAATTGAAATTAGAATCCTACATGAATTCTATTTAATTAATTTATCTAATTAGGAATAGGAATTTAATCACACACTAACTCTTGCAGTTTTAGGAATCACGCATGAGCACAAACTCACACACACACACGGCAGCCACAAGGGCTGCCCATGCGCATGCGAGCAGCAGCCCATGCAGCGCGGCCCACGCATCCGTGGCCTTGGTGCGCGCTGGGCTTGTGGCGTGCGTGCTTGCTGGGCGATGGCCCGGCTTCGTGCTGGGCCTTCGTCCGGCAGGCCTCGTCCGATGCTAATTCGTACGATACGCTTCCGATTAAATTTCCATTTCCGGAATCTATTTCCGATACGAACAATATTTAATATTTCCAATTCCGGAATTAATTTCCGATTCGAACAAATATTTAATATTTCCGTTTCCGGAATTATTTTCCGATTCCGGTAATATTTCCGATTCTGACAATATTTCCGTTTCCGGCAATATTTCCGATTCTGGTAATATTTCCATTTCCAATAATATTTTCCGATACGTACCATGTTTCCGTTTCCGGCAACATCTACGACTTGGATAATATTCATATTTCCGATACGATCCATATTTCCGTTTCCGGCAATATCATCGTTTCCGGAGTATTCATTTCTTGCCTGTGACGATCTTAGCTCCCACTGAAACCAAGATCCGTCGGTTCCGAATATTCATAGATGGAGTATTTAATGCCATTAAATACTTGATCCGTTTACGTACTATTTGTGTGACCCTACGGGTTCAGTCAAGAGTAAGCTGTGGATTAATATCATTAATTCCACTTGAACTGAAGCGGCCTCTAGCTAGGCATTAAGCTCACTTGATCTCACTGAATTATTAACTTGTTAATTAATACTGAACCGACTTTATTAGACTTAACATAGAATGCATACTTGGACCAAGGGCATTATTTCCTTCAGAAGGGGCATTGGAAGAGAGATTGCTTGAAGCTAAAGGAAGATCAGAAGAACGGAACAGTCGTTCCATCTTCAGGTATTTTCGTTATAGACTGTATACTTGCTAATTCAACTTCTTGGGTATTAGATACAGGTTGTGGCTCACACTTATGTTCCAATCCACAGGGACTAAGAAGAAGTAGAAAGTTAAGCAAGGGTGAAGTCGACCTACGAGTGGGAAATGGAGCACGGATTGCTGCATTAGCTGTAGGAACTTACTATTTGTCGTTGCCCTCCGGGCTAGTTTTGGAACTGGAAGAATGTTTCCATGTTCCAAGTCTTACTAAAAACATCATTTCAGTTTCTTGCTTAGATGCTAAGGGATTTTCCTTTTTAATAAAAGACAATAGTTGTTCGTTTTATTTTAAAGAGATGTTTTATGGATTTACTAGATTAGTCAATGGACTTTATTTATTAGATCACGACAAACAAGTATATAACATAAATACCAAAAGGGCCAAAAAGGATGATTCAGATCTCACCTATCTGTGGCATTGTCGATTAGGCCATATAAACTTGAAACGCTTAGAAAGACTTTAAAAGGAAGGAATTCTAGAACCATTTGACTTAGAGGATTATGGTAAATGCGAATCATGTTTACTTGGCAAAATGACAAAGAAACCTTTCTCTAAAGTTGGATAAAGAGCAAATGAACTATTGGGTTTAATCCATACAGATGTATGTGGACCAATGAGTACAAATGCTAGAGGTGGTTTCAGCTACTTTATCACTTTCACTGATGACTTAAGTAGATATGGTTATGTCTACCTAATGAAGCATAAGTCTGAATCCTTTGACAAATTCAAGGAATTTCAGAGTGAAGTAGAGAATCAATTAGGCAAGAAGATTAGGGCACTGCGGTCTGATAGAGGCGGTGAATATCAGAGCTATGAATTTGATGACCATCTGAAAGAATGTGGAATTCTATCAGAATTGACTCCTCCTGGAACACCACAATGGAACGGTGTGTCGGAACGGAGGAACAGAACCTTGCTAGACATGGTCAGGTCAATGATGGGTCAGGCCATACTTCCATTAGAATTTTGGGGACATGCACTAAATACAGCTGCACTCACTATAAATAGAGCTCCGTCTAAAGCTGTCGAAAAGACTCCATACGAATTATGGTTTGGAAAGCCTCCAAATGTGTCTTTTCTTAAGATTTGGGGATGTGAAGTATACGTCAAACGATTAATTTCAGACAAACTTCATCCAAAATCTGACAAATGTATCCTTGTGGGCAATCCAAAGGAAACAAAAGGGTATTACTTCTACAATACATCTGAGAACAAGGTGTTTTGTTGCTCGAGATGGTGTCTTTTTGGAGAAAGATCACATTTCCAAAATGACAAGTGGGAGAAAAGTAGACCTCGAAGAAATTCGAGTCGAACAACAAACTCTAGAGAATGCTCAAGATGACATTCAGGATGAAACTCAGAGATCTTTAGAAGAATCTGGTGAGAATCATGGTCAATCTAGAAATGTTACCCCGCGTAGATCGCAAAGATATATATCTCAACCGGAAAGGTACTTAGGTATTTTGACGAACGAGAGCTATGACGTTCTATTACTTGAAAGTGATGAACCTGCGACTTACAAACAAGCTATGACGAGCCCTAGCTCCAAGCAATGGCAAGAAGCCATGCAATCTGAATTAGACTCCATGTCTGAAAACCAAGTATGGGATTTGGTCGATTTTCCAGATGGCTACCAAGCCATTGGAAGCAAATGGGTTTTCAAACTGAAAAAGGACAAAGATGGGAAACTTGAAGTTTTCAAAGCTAGATTGGTTGCAAAAGGTTACAGGCAAGTCCACGGTGTGGATTACGATGAAACCTTTTCACCAGTTGCAATGCTAAAGTCTATTCGGATAATGTTAGCAATCGCTGCATATTACGATTACGAAATATGGCAGATGGATGTCAAAACTGCTTTCTTAAACGGCGTTTTAACAGAAACTGTGTTTATGACACAGCCTGAAGGTTTTGAGGATCCAAAGAATGCTAAAAAGGTATGCAAGCTAAAGAAGTCAATCTACGGATTGAAGCAGGCATCCAGGAGCTGGAATATACGTTTTGATGAAGCAGTCAGTGACTTTGGTTTCATCAAGAACGCAGACGAATCTTGTGTATACAAGAAGGTCAGTGGGAGCAAAATTGCTTTCCTAGTATTATATGTCGACGACATATTACTTATCGGAAATGACATTCCTATGTTGAACTCTGTCAAGATTTGGCTTGGGAAATGTTTTTCGATGAAAGATCTAGGAGAAGCACAGTACATATTGGGCATCAAGATTTACAGAGATAGATCTAAAAGGATGATTGGACTTAGTCAAAGCACTTATATCAATAAGGTGCTTGATAGGTTCAAGATGGCAGACTCCAAGCGAGGCTACCTACCCATGTCTCATGGAATAACTCTAAGCAAGACTCAGTGCCCAAAAACACTTGATGAGCGTAGACGAATGAATGGGATTCCATATGCATCATTGATTGGTTCAATAATGTATGCTATGATATGTACACGCCCGGATGTTGCGTACGCACTCCGTGCTACGAGCAGATACCAGTCAGACCCAGGAGAGGCACATTGGACTGCTGCCAAGAATATTCTGAAGTACCTGAAAAGGCACAAAGATGACTTCCTGGTCTATGGTGGAGATGATGAATTAATTGTCAAAGGCTATACGGACGCAAGTTTCCAAACCGACAAAGATGATTTCAGATCACAGTCTAGGTTTGTCTTCTGCCTCAACGGAGGAGCAGTAAGCTGGAAAAGTGCTAAGCAAAGCACCATTGCGGATTATACAACTGAAGCGGAGTACATTGCTGCACATGAAGCAGCAAAGGAAGCTATATGGCTAAGGAAGTTCATAGGCGAACTTGGTGTAGTCCCCTCCATTAAAGGACCAATAGCCCTGTATTGTGATAATAACGGAGCTATTGCACAGGCAAAGGAGTCTAGAAACCACCAGAGAGTCAAGCATGTACTTCGTAGATTTCACCTTCTACGAGAGTTCGTTGAAAGAAAAGAAGTCAAGATGAGCAAAATTGGAACTGATGACAACATATCAGATCCATTGACTAAACCTCTGCCGCAGGCGAAGCACAACTCGCACACTGCAGCTATGGGAATCAAGCATATTGGAGAATGGCTTTGATATCCCTGTTTAATGTTTTAAAGTTTTAGAGTTTAAATCTTCGTAAAACATTATTGGTTAATCATTCACAATAAATGAAAAGAATTCATTTTTCCATTTAATTTGTGGTTTATTAAATGATGAGTCCCTTCAATTTGACAATATATTCAAGATAGACTGTCAGGACCAGTCCTGTGACTAAGAAATGTCTATCAAGTGAACTTGAATGTCAAAGGTTGAAAATGGTCCCTAGTCGGAGTTTTCTATAAAATTGGACGCATAGAAAACGTTAGACGATTAGAATGCAAGATGACTAGTAGTTCTGTTTCTTGAACTATGTGGACATGGCAATGTCATAATCATTTGCATAGATACTTACTTTGGGAAGACTAGTATCGGACAAGACCTATGAAACTTTACTGTAAGAGATGAGAATCTGTCATAAGTAAAATTCATTAAAATTATTAGACACTAAATCCTCAATACCTGAGTGATTTGAGATTACTTGTTTGAGAACTGGTTGCTTTGACGTTGACCAACCGTCGCACCGTAAAAGGAGGCTATAAAGGCAACGCTCAGGTAATCACCTATCAAACGAAGTCTAATCTCAAGATCGCAAGATTGGGATTGTCCTCCCATAAATCGGGATGAGATGCTTAAAAGTTGTACAAGGCCACTCGGAGAGCTAGAAACTGTGAAATGCATGGCCGTGCTCGGATGAATCATAGGCTATGATTATCTGTTTATTTGATCAGTTGAACTCTGAAACCGAGGAACACCTATGGACATAATAAGGATGACAACTCTTACCTTATGTTCAAGAGCAAGCATCGAGCGACAAAGGAATTAGGAAATGCACACTTGTCCCTAAGGACAAGTGGGAGAGTGAAGGAAATAATGCCCTTGGTCCAAGTATGCATTCAATGTTAAGTCTAATAAATGCGGTTCAGTATTAATTAACAAGTTAATAATTCAGTGAGATCAAGTGAGCTGAATGCCTAGCTAGAGGCCGCTTCAGTTCAAGTGGAATTAATGATATTAATCCACAGCTTACTCTTGACTGAACCCGTAAGGTCACACAAATAGTACGTAAACGGATCAAGTATTTAATGGCATTAAATACTCCATCTATGGATATTCGGAATCGACGGATCTTGGTTTCAGTGGGAGCTGAGATCGTCACAGGCAAGAAATGAATACTCCGGAAACGGAATTATGGATCGTATCGGAAATATAAATATTATCCAAGTCGTAGATGTTGCCAGAAACGGAAACATGGTACGTATCGGAAAATATTATCGGAAATGGAAATATTGCCGGAATCAGAAATATTGCCGGAAACGGAAATATTGTCAGAATCGGAAATATTATCGGAATCGGAAAATAGTTCCGGAAACGGAAATATTAAATATTTGTTCGAAACGGAAATTAATTCCGGAATCGGAAATATTAAATATTGTTCGTATCGGAAATGAATTCTGGAACCGGGAATTTAATCGGAAGCGTATCGTACGAATAAGCATCGGACGAGGCCTGCCGGACGAAGGCCCAGCACGAAGCCAGGCCATCGCCCAGCAAGCCAGCGCGCCACAAACGCACCAGCCAAGGCTGCGCCAGGCCCACCGCAAGGCAGGCCCAGCGCGCGCCAAGGCTGCGGCAGTGTGTGGGCTTGCGGCAGTGGGCTGCGAGCTCGCGGGCTGCGCGCGCGCGCGCATGGCGCCCCTCGTGGGCTGCTGTGCGTGCGTGTGTGTTTGTGTGGTACTCGAATCCTAAAGCTACCGGGATTCGTCATATAATTAAATCTAATCCTAAAAGATTTAGTATATTTAATTAGAGTCCTAGTAGGATTATAATTAAATAAATTAGTATCCTAATAGGATTCCAAATCCTTTTCCATAACTCTATAAATAGGTGCCTAGGGTCACATATTTACATAGAGTATTCAAGTATTAAAAGTGAGTTTTTGAGAGCAAAATTCAATTACACATTTGCCTATAAAGTGCCGAAAATAATAGTACCTTAAGGGCGATTCTATTTGGTCAATCTTAAGGCGGATCCAGACGTGCTGTGGACTATCTACGGAGGGAGGACACTTGGAGTCCTAAAGACTTGTTCTTGTTCGGTTCGGGCGCAGCTAGGGAAGGCACGCAACAAAGAGTATGCATCTAAACTATGCTAAATGATTATGTGTAAATAATATGTTTTCCTGGCTTTATGGTTTTTCCGCATGATTTATGAATTGTCATATGTATCATAACCTAACAAATAGTACGTAAACGGATCAAGTATTTAATGGCATTAAATACTCTATCTATGGATATTCGGAATCGACGGATCTTGGTTTCAGTGGGAGCTGAGATCGTCACAAGCAAGAAATGAATACTCTGGAAACGATGATATTGCCGGAAACGGAAATATGGATCGTATCGGAAATATAAATATTATCCAAGTCATAGATGTTGCCGGAAACGGAAACATGGTACGTATCGGAAAATATTATCGGAAATGGAAATATTGCCGGAATCGGAAATATTGCCGGAAACGGAAATATTGTCAGAATCGGAAATATTATCGGAATCGGAAAATAATTCCGGAAACGGAAATATTAAATTTTTGTTCGAAACGGAAATTGATTCCGGAATCGGAAATATTAATATTGTTCGTATCGGAAATGAATTCCGGAACCGGGAATTTAATCGGAAGCGTATCGTACAAATAAGCATCGGACGAGGCCTGCCGGACGAGGGCCCAGCACGAAGCCAAGCCATCGCCCAGCAAGCCAAGCGCGCCACACGAACAGCCAAGGCCACGCCAGGCCCAGCGCAAGGCCAGGCCCAGCAGGCCATGGCAGCGCGCGCAGCGCGCGCAGCGATGGGCTGCGAGCTGTGCTGCTGCTCGCGTGGGCTTGCGGCTCGCGTGGGCCGAGCGGCCGTGTGGGCTGTGCGCGGGCATGGCCTGCACGCTCGTGGGTCATGCTCGTGTAGAGTTTGTGTTCACATACGAAACCTAAATTGTATAGGATTTGTTTGATGATTAAATTCCTAATCCTAAAAGGATAATATTAATTAGTTAGAGTCCTACTAGGATTCTAGTTTAACTAATTAGTATCCTAATAGGATTCCAGTTCCTTTTCCATACCTCTATAAATAAGGGCCTAGGGTCATTATTTGTAGTGACGATTGAAGTATTCAAAGGGTAAGTTTTTGAAATAAAAATCAGCCATACACTTGCAAACACTAGCCGAAAATTCTAAGTACCTTAAGGGCGATTCTAGTTAGTCAAGCTTAAGGCGGATCCGGACGTGCTGTGGACTATCTACGGAGGGACGACATTTGGAGTCCTAAAGACTTGTTCTTGTTCGGTTCGGGCGCAGCTAGGGAAGGCACGCTACAACATGTATGCATCAATTCTATGCTAAATGATTATGTGAATATTTATGCTTTCCTGGCTTTATGGTTTTTCCGCATGATTTATGTTTTGTCATATGAATCATAACCTAACAGTGGTATCACGAGCCTCTTATTATTTTCATAATCCAAATTGCATGAACATGGTTAAATATTACAAATTTGCAAGAATTAAAAGGGGTAATTAATTTTCGTAATTGTTAATTAATTGCAAATTGCGTTTATTTAATTATACGTACGCAGTTTTTCGGCAGTTTCTTCGTTACTCATCCAAATCGAGTGATTTTTGTGTCAATTCCGCATGTAAAAGGCATTCTAAAATTTTGACAAAATTAGAATTTTTCGGCCGAACCCAGATTTCTCAAATTCGAAGTCTAACTATGACTTTTCGGAGGTTTTAGTTTTTCGAATGCAAAATTTCGTAAATTTAAGATGTTAAATTAAATATTTGCGATTCTTGTTGATAAATCTTGAATTTTTGATCGACCTACTGTATATGTTTAACAAGTTTGAATGCCTAGCCTTGTTAATTATGCAATCTAATTTGTAATTATGATTAATTTGTTGAAAATTGGAATAATTTAGAATTAATTTGATTTTCATAATTAGTTATAATTTAATTAGATACCTATGATTAAAAACCACCATAAAAATTGTCAATTTATGTTAAATTTTAAATTTTTATGACCTACACTTGAATCCATGTTAATCGGAAATCAATTAAATAATAAATTTTCAATTTTTCGCCCTAAAATTATGAAATTAATATTATTTATTAATTTGTCAATAATTTTGAATATTAATTTTAAATTTTTATGCGATTCGCTCATATAACTTGCACGCACAAAGCAATGGACGCTACGTGTTACCCTTAAGGGGTGTTGTATAGTGCGGGCATGTGACGACGAGCAAGGGAGCTCGTCGCCCATGCGGTACGAATGCAATGAGCAAGGCCATGGTGCACGAGCACAAGGCAGCAACCCTGGCTTGTGTCGTGGGCTGTGTGCGATGGGCGAATGGGCGAGGGCGAGAGCAAGGCACGAGCAGTCGCGTGTGGGCAGCAAGCGAGCTGCGCCACAGCGCGCACTGCCTCGCGCAAGCGTGCGGAGCCTCGCGCGCAGCGAGCGCAAGCTCGTGTGCCACGAGTGCTACGCCCAGCATCGATCGCTCGCGCGCAGCGAGCGCCAGCTCGCATGCCACTGACTCGTGCGATGTGCGCAATCTCGCGTGCGACGAGGGCATGCGCGCAGCGAGCCAGAGGCCAAGCATGCCTCGGATGCCTTGCGATGGAATGCAGCAGCAATGCGACGCAGCGCATGGGCTGCGCGCACATGGCCAGCGATGGCTGCGTGCGTGTGGCCTATGGCTGTGCGTTGCGTGGGGTTGTTGCGTTACGATTAGATCGTTTTGAAATTTTAATTTGAAATTTTCAGTTAACGTAATTTTAATTAATTTTAAAATTAATAATTTAAATTATTTTCTTGGATTTTAATTTTGAATATTGTAATTATAATAAATTTTATTTATTCTAATTATTTTACTAAAATTAAAATCATGAATTAATTTAAATACGACTGAAATTAAATTAAACTTTTTGGATTCAATTATAAATTTATATGAGCTTTAAATTTTAATTAAATTTGTATGTTTCCGGTTAGACTAGAAATACATTTTCTATGTTTAAAATTAGTAAAGCATATGAATTTATTGGTTTAAGTGGGAGCCCTTTTAGTCATAAACTCTTGATTAGGTCTACAAATCCTTAAGGTTAAAACAACTTGATTAGAATTAATAAGGACTGAATAATTTGTAGATTATTGGTGCCCTTGATTAATTGCTGCAAATGTTTATGTGATGCATAATGTGTTTTACTAACCAGCTATGTGGCCCATTCATGATAATGAATGGGTGAATGGTATATATTGTATATGTACTGTTTTGCAGGTTATGAAGTGACTAGTATGGCCCAAATAGGATAGAAAATATGGTCTGCGTACCATTAATTTGAATGTAATTGGTCTAAAGTACCAAAGTTGTTTTTCAATTCAAATATGGTCTGCATACCATCAAATAGTTGTAATTAGTTTTAATTATAGCTTATTCTATTTGAAGAAAATGGTGCCTCCCACGGAGATTTTCAAGACGGACTTTGAAGTTGAAGCTTCAAGATGAAGTCGGGCCATACTAGATCACATTTATCTTATGCATGTTTTAAGTTATTTATTGCTTTAAATATGTCTTAAAATGCATGAGATTACGGCTTGATTATGTTACATGATTAAGGATTTTAGTTCACTTAAAATCTAACCAACATAGTAAGAGCCTTAAGTTCCAAACTTAAAATTGAGTTAAAAGGTGCCATGCCAAAATATACACTTGCTTGGATATCCTTTACATCAATCTAGTAATAGTTTTCGCTCAGCGAGGTGTTACTTATTGGTCCTAAAGGGGCAAGGTACATAAATAATTGTGAGTACATGTTAGTTTTGGTGAAACTCAACGATATAAGTAAGGAGTCCTTTTATGTCGTGGCAAAATCGATAGGTTTACCTAATAAGTTCTTAGACGTGCCTATCAACCAAGAATAGTTTCTAGACTATTAGCAAAAGGCTTTTGCTTACCTAAAATGTTTTAGGATTAAGTCGACAAACTGTGCTTAATTCTTCAATGGTTTTAGGATCTTGGAATCATTTTATTCACACCTGCCGGAACAATAAATTCGAATAAATTGCTAATAACTTGTTTAAATTGCATGATTGCTTTTCAAGTTATTACTCATGATAAATGTTTAGACTTTGCATGCTTCAATGTATGTTTTAATTATTGTTTATAATTAAATATCTGGCACTGCAGTAAATCCTTTTAGAAAGGTAACAGTAAATTTCCTCGATTGGTAGTGAATCCAAGAACGATTCACGGAAATGAGAGAAAATGAGCAATTTAAAATGTACGTTTCTTTTCGCGACTTTTATGGTTGTTTTCAAAATCGAATGGCAAACCAATTGGTGCTTGTGAATTCAAAATACAATGTAGTTTTGAGATCATAAAGCATTG
The DNA here is from genome assembly GCF_020520425.1 of Spinacia oleracea. Lineage (NCBI taxonomy): Eukaryota > Viridiplantae > Streptophyta > Magnoliopsida > Caryophyllales > Amaranthaceae > Spinacia > Spinacia oleracea. Next base: position 64,477,830 of record NC_079492.1, read on the forward strand.
AGTTTAAACGCTCAGCTTTACCAATGGTTAACAACCTAAAATCTTTTTTCCATTTAATTCTCGAATGAGTCTAGTCCCTAGACATTCGAATAGATCGATGCTTAGAGAACTTTAGAAGCTTCTGGTTAGATCATCTAGTTGAAACAAAATATTCAACATAAATTAAAATGGTAAAGAACCTTGTTGGTGACATTGGACATGTCTAACAAAGTATAAAAGTCAACACTAAAGAATTCAATTCTTAAGACTATAAGAAAGGGTACAAGAAATAGGAAAACAAGGAACAAATGAAAGGAGTTTACGATTCCGTTTCTACCTATAAGTTTATATTTAAAGAAAAGTGACCTAGCAATCAAACTTCCTTGGTATCATATACCGCTTGAGGTTCTTACTTCGGTAATAACTCAAACAATGGAAGCTAGGCTACACTAATGACCTACAAGTGGGAAATGAAGCATGGCAATGCTACATTAGTTGTAGGGTCATCTAGTTTGTTTTAAGTCCTTTCAAAGGCTGGAACTTAATGGTTATTTTGTTCCAAAATCAGCATACCTAAATTTCTGCTTCAAACACAGAAAGACTCACATTCAGAAGAACGAAAACAATGCTTGTTTGTTTGTTTATTTGAATGAAATGGTCAATTACAGGTTGAGTCAATATGCTTGATTAAAACAAACAACTCTTTAAAGAACTTTACTAGGTTCAAATCAACCCCTTGATTTGAGTTCCACTAATCTTTGGCATTGTTGCTTAGACCATATCAACAAGTTAAACTTCAAAAGCTCTATTTTGATGGACTTTTGAAAGTTCATTGATTTCTAGATCAATTTAACACGACTAGTCTTACTTGTTGAAAGTAACAAAAAATATGAACTATTGTTAGAACACCTAGACAATAGAGTTCAAAGCTAAAGAATGATTTTATGACTTTATTATTTCACATGGATTTGAGTAAATATAGGTTTATTTACTCAAATGTGATATAAGTTGAATCTGTTTGGCTAGTTCAAAGATTCAGAAGTATAAAATCCACTTGGCAAGAAATCATAAAGATCTAGGTTCGATCATGTTGATGATTACTTGAGACCAAAAATGATCATCAATAATTGTGTGTTGCAATTTCACGATCTAGCTCCATAAGATATGGCATATCTACGTTGAATTGATCGAAGTCAATTAGTACTTGATTCGATCAATGATGGATCATAAAGACTTTTCCTATAATTTCTAAAACAAAATGCTCAACTACCACCAAACTAAACCAAATTCGTCAAAGCTATTGAAAAGTGATTTCAAAATATCTTTTCATAATATATCTAAAGAGTTCCTAAACTCAGTGGGAGCTTAGTGTTTGTTATTCAACAAACTAAGGCCCAAGTATAGATATATGTTTCATTGTGATTTATTCAAATGAGACACAAGGGTATTGTTTCTACCATGAATTTTTGAGAACATAATGTTTGTTTGCTCGAAATAATGTCCTTTTGGAGATTCGTTTCCAAAATGACAAGTGGGAGAAAATAGACCTCGAAAGTCTTCGAGGCGAACAACAAACATAAACGGACATTCCTGAGGCTTTTCGAAGTGCTTCAGAAAATCCGAACTTATTCTTTAAAAACTTTAGAAGTGGCTTTAAAGAATAGACATCTCTTAGAAGACTTTACAAGTGCTTCAAGGAGAACAGAATATTCAAAGGACTTTCAAGTGGCTATTGATATTCTATTGGTTGATGTTCTATACCCAAGTAGGCATAGAGTTCAAATCACTAAAACTATGCAATTCTTCTATTAGATAGTGAAGAAACCTACAACTTGCAGTCAAACTATTATCATGTAGATTAATGAGTTTGTGACCTGTAAGAAAGCTATGACGAAACCCAGATTCCCGGAAATGGTTAGAGGCCATATATAGACTCAAATGTTTTAAATGGTTAGAGGCCATAAAACATACTCAATGTTTTGATGACAAAATTGAAATTTTGTTGATTTGCAAGAATAGTTTCACACCTATTGGTTGCAAGTTTGTTTTAAGGATAAAAACCATCAAACATGGAATTGTGTTCACACACAAAGCTAGATTAGTTGCTAAAGGTTACAAGCAAATTCATGGCATGGATTGTGTTGAAACCTCATGCATAATCGTAATGCTCAAATCTATAACTCAAGCAATGATTGCATATTGGTACATATGACAATTGGATGACAAAACGTATTCCTCAATCAAATGTTGGAAGAAAACTATCTACATGGCATGTCATAGGATTTGTGGATCCAAATAAATGCTTGAAAAGGAATGCTAACTTATGAAATCTAAGTACAGATTTAAGCAAGCAATTGGGAATTGGAACTGTATTTTAGTGAAGCTAATAAGCATTTTAGTTTCATAAAATATACATGATTCTTATAAATATATAAGAAGTTTAGTGGGAGTACGTAAAACTTATTTGGTCCTATGTGTATCACACATATCTCTCTATTGTGAAATAACATTCAAATGCTAATGACTTAGGTTTGAAATTATTCATCAATGATGGACCAAGGCGAAACTTAGTACATACTGGGTATTAAGATCTATTTACAAAGATCTTATGATATTGTTTAGTAATGGCATTTACTAAATCAAACACGAAAGACTCCATTGGAGCTAGATATTCGATCCATATGAATAAATCTAAGTAATGAATGTTTGAACTATGTATAAGCATTTACTAAGTTAAACATCAAAGAATCTAATGAGATTCTTCACCTATATTATATGTCAAAGAATTTAGTTGGATTCAGTATCTACTGTAACTGAATGAGCTAAAGTTACATGAATAGAATTCAATTGGGAATTTTTCTGCAAAAGAATTTATCATGTATATAATATAATATGAGGATCGCCAAAAACGTATCGTATGACTTTAGGCATGACGAACATATACCAATCTCTATTGATCTAAGTGAAGATCAACTAGATTGAGATCAAGAACACTTATGGTACTGGAAAAGGTACATAGGAATAGTTCTTGATTCAAGGAAATAAAGATATGCTAAATATTGATGCTACACGCATAAACCTTTCGAGTTAACCATTGACAAGGACCAGCTAAAGAGCATCGTGTTTTGAAATGGCAACATGGATTGAAGACCATGAGTTGTTGCGTGGGAAATTAAAATAATAATTTCTATGTTCTAAGATATAGTTGGAGAGTCTTCCACATATCTGTGAACTGCTTGGATAAGTAGATCCAAACAAAGCATCACTAGCAACCTATACAGTTGAAGTAAAAGTACTTATTGCCTAAGAAGCAATAAAACAGAGTTGTTTATATTAATGAGTTCTTCATTGAACTTGGGAAGATCACATGTCTGTTGACTTAATGGTTCTTCATTGCAAAATGCGTACTACCACTAATGTAGCAAGAAAGACTAGATCACAAAATAAACATACTCAAAAGATCTTATCATCATATGTCGAAGAACATTCGATGAAAAGGATATTAAGATTGGCAAAGCATGATAACTAAACCTATGCAACAAGTGAGAAGCAACACTGACATTGTAGCACTGGAAATCAAGCATAGCTTTGAAATTCCATGAACTGTTTTAGAAGATGGGTTTGAGGCCCATGGTTGTAAAACATTGGGGTTGAACATTTATCATATATGAAATGTATTTTCATATTCCATTTAATCTTGGTTTAGTATTAAATGATGAGTCCCTTCAATTTGACGAGATATTCAAGATAGACTGTCAGGACCAGTCCTGTGACTAAGAAATGTCTATCAAGTGAACTTGAATGTCAAAAGTTGAAAATGGTCCCTGGTCGGAGTTTTCTATAAAATTGGACGCATAGAAAACGTTAGACGACTAGAATGCAAGATGACTAGTAGTTCTGTTTCTTGAACTATGTGGACATGGCAATGTCATAATTATTTGCATAGATACTTACTTTGAGAAGAATAGTATTGGACAGACCTATGAAACTTTACTGTAAGAGATGAGAATCTGTCATAAGTAAATTTCATTAAAATTATTAGACACTAAATCCTCAATACCTGAGTGATTTGAGATTACTTGTTTGAGAACTGGTTGCTTTGACGTTGACCAACCGTCGCACCGTAAAAGGAGGCTATAAAGGCAACGCTCAGGTAATCACCTATCAAACGAAGTCTAATCTCAAGATCGCAAGATTGGGATTGTCCTCCCATAAATCGGGATGAGATGCTTAAAAGTTGTACAAGGCCACTCGGAGAGCTAGAAACTGTGAAATGCATGGCCGTGCTCGGATGTATCATAGGCTATGATTATCTGTTTATTTGATCAGTTGAACTCTGAAACCTAGGAACACCTCTGGACATAATAAGGATGACAACTCTTACCTTATGTTCAAGAGCAAGCATCGAGTGACAAAGGAATTAGGAAATGCACACTTGTCCCTAAGGACAAGTGGGAGACTGAAGGAAATAATGCCCTTGGTCCAAGTATGCATTCTATGTTAAGTCTAATAAGTGCGGTTCAGTATTAATTAACAAGTTAATAATTCAGTGAGATCAAGTGAGCTGAATGCCTAGCTAGAGGCCGCTTCAGTTCAAGTGGAATTAATGATATTAATCCACAGCTTACTCTTGACTGAACCCGTAGGGTCACACAAATAATACGTAAACTGATCAAGTATTTAATGGCATTAAATACTCTATCTATGGATATTCGGAATCGACGGATCTTGGTTTCAGTGGGAGCTGAGATCGTCACAAGCAAGAAATGAATACTCCGGAAACGATGATATTGCCGGAAACGGAAATATGGATCGTATCGGAAATATAAATATTATCCAAGTCGTAGATGTTGCCGGAAACGGAAACATGGTACGTATCGGAAAATATTATCAGAAATGGAAATATTGCCGGAATCGGAAATATTGCCGGAAACGGAAATATTGTCAGAATCGGAAATATTATCGGAATCGGAAAATAATTCCGGAAACGGAAATATTAAATATTTGTTCGAAACGGAAATTGATTCCGGAATCGGAAATATTAATATTGTTCGTATCGGAAATGAATTCTGGAACCGGGAATTTAATCGGAAGCGTATCGTACGAATAAGCATCGGACGAGGCCTGCCGGACGAGGGCCCAGCACGAAGCCAGGCCATCGCCCAGCAAGCCAATTAAGCGCGCCACACGAACAGCCAAGGCCACGCCAGGCCCAGCACAAGGCCAGGCCCAGCAGGCCATGGCAGCGCGCGCAGCGATGGGCTACGAGCTGTGCTGCTGCTCGCGTGGGCTTGCGGCTCGCGTGGGCCGAGCGGCCGTGTGGGCTGTGCGCGGGCATGGCCTGCACGCTCGTGGGTCATGCTCGTGTAGAGTTTGTGTTCACATACGAAACCTAAATTGTATACGATTTGTTTGATGATTAAATTCCTAATCCTAAAAGGATAAGATTAATTAGTTAGAGTCCTACTAGGATTCTAGTTTAACTAATTAGTATCCTAATAGGATTCCAGTTCCTTTTCCATACCTCTATAAATAAGGGCCTAGGGTCATTATTTGTAGTGACGATTGAAGTATTCAAAGGGTAAGTTTTTGAAATAAAAATCAGCCATACACTTGCAAACACTAGCCGAAAATTCTAAGTACCTTAAGGGCGATTCTAGTTGGTCAAGCTTAAGGCGGATCCGAACGTGCTGTGGACTATCTACGGAGGGACGACATTTGGAGTCCTAAAGACTTGTTCTTGTTCGGTTCGGGCGCAGCTAGGGAAGGCACGCTACAACATGTATGCATCAATTCTATGCTCAATGATTATGTGAATATAATATGCTTTCCTGGCTTTATGGTTTTTTCGCATGATTTATGAATTGTCATATGTATCATAACCTAACACAGAGCTGGGCGCCGAAATCTTTGGCGCCCAGGCCTGGGCGCTGAAAATACCTGGGTACGTGTTTTTTCCTAATTCTTTGTGGATTAGAACTCTGGAATTCTATCTTTCCACGAACTCTTCCCTATAAATACAGCCCCAAATTCGACGTGAAAACACACACGGCACACAATTATATTCTGAGTATTAACTCCAACCCTTAGCCTAAGCCTCACGCTGCGAAATTATTCACGCGTTCTGTCGCAATCGATCCATAAATCGAACATAACGTATCCTGTCCCATAATTTGAGATTCGTTAAATAAAAAGGAGAAATAGCAAAGTCAAAGTGGTTAGTTTTCTGAGAACCGTGACGCACCTCTCAAGGGTGCGTCGTAATGTGCACCTTCTCGATGATTTAATTGCTTTCCTCGCCCTTTTTATGAACTGTTAAACTAACTAAATCTGATTGTTCTATCACGCCTAACAAATATAATATTTTTGGGAAATTGGATTATCATGCTAGGTCCCTTAATACTATTTAAATCAGATAATCGCGATCGATCTAGTATAATATGTTGCATATTGCTAAAATCAACTCAGATTATTTTAATAGTTAACGCATGTCCCTTCAATTATTTGTGCTGAGCTAGTAAGGATATCTGTGAGGGGGTCGAAAAAGCACGAGGCTAATGCGTGACCTCGTCCCTCGTGGGTGTGACGATTCTTTTTTATTCAATCAAGTGTAATTGGATTTCCTGTGAGTTTACACCCAATTGACTAGTAATATAGGAGTCGCCATTCAGTTTTTAACGACAATGAGAAAAACTGACAAAACCCGGTTATCGTGACATAAAGGGAGTGCAATTATGTTTGACCACGACGGGCGTAGGTTCCCTTGTGATCCCTGGTGTGGGGATCTCTCAACATACACCCGCAAGGTAGAGATTGAGGGTTCGGGGGACTGTAACTACCTAGAGGAGTACTCGCTCGTCGATAACTCCAGAGGCAGGATATCCTTACTAGCTCAGCATAAATAATTGAAGGGACATGCGTTAACTATTAAACTAATCTGAGTTGATTTTAGCAATATGCAACATATAATACTAGATCGATCGCGATTATCTGATTTAAATAGCATTAAGGGACCTAGCATGATAATCCAATTTCCCAAAAATATTATATTTGTTAGGCGTGGTAGAACAATCAGATTTAGTTAGTTTAACAGTTCATAAAAAGGGCGAGGAAAGCAATTAAATCATCGAGAAGGGGCACATTACGACGCACCCTTGAGAGGTGCGTCACGGTTCTCAGAAAACTAACCACTTTGACTTTGCTATTTCTCCTTTTTATTTAACTAATCTCAAATTATGAGACATGACACGTTCTGTTCGATTTATGGATCGATTGCGACAGAACGCGTGAACAATTTCGCAGCGTGAGGCTTAGGCTAACGGTTGGAGTCAATACTCAGAATATAATTGTGTGCCGTGTGTGTTTTCACGTCGAATTTGGGGTTGTATTTATAGGGAAGAGTTCGTGGAAAGATAGAATTGCAGAGTTCTAATCCACAAAGAATTAGGAAAAAAACACGTACCCAGGTATTTTCAGCGCCCAGGCCTGGGCGCCCAAGATTTCGGCGCCCAGCTCTAGATGTTGAAAATAGGACCCATGCAATTTCAGCGCCCAGCTCTGGGCGTTGAAATTGATGTTTGGGCTGTTTTCTTAGTCAGATTCGGATTCCTGAAATCCGTAGTGTTTGAGACTTAATCGAGTCTTTTAGTGCGTATCAATTTCATGACGGAATGCGTCTGGGCCCGTTACGAACTCTAGGCTCGTTAGGATTTTAATTAATACGTAACTCTTATTTCCGAATCATATTAGGAATAGGATTCTCGCAGTTTTCTATCTCATTTAGGATTTATGTTGGAGTGCAACACCTAATTCTGACAGGTTTCTATCTTTTATGACTTGCCACTTTTAGAAGCTACCCTTTACGGCAGTTACTATTTTTAGCAGGTTTCCATAAATAGCAGGTTTCTATAAATAGCAGGTTTCGGGTGAAACGAGAAGGGTGATTGAGATTCTTTATTTTATAGGAGATGCGTTGTCAAGTGGAGATTTACGTTTTCATCATCGAACCTTCCCTTTCGGGAATGGGGACAAAAGTAGGTGTCTACAGTTAGCCCCCACTTTGACTGAGTCTTGGAGTAAGACGATGGTCAAAGTATTAGACTGAGTGCGTCGCACAAGCCATGGTGACCTGTTTTGGCGAGGGTCTCACGAGCCCCCGAGTGATAACATTTGACTTAAGGGTCATCACTTAAAGTGTCAACATATCCCTCACGTGTCATTGGGATTTGTCAATGAATAGTATAGAAACTTCCTCACTTTGTCATTGGAAGGATCTAAAGGTGCGCAGAAACTCCCTCACTTTGTCATTGGGAGTAGCTACAGAGTTTTTCGAAATCAAAGCTATAAAGTGTAATTGGGCCTGGCCAAGCTCAATCACGAGGTAAAAATGTTTTTAAAGATTCTCATTTTCAGGGTTAGCAAAACGAGAAAACCCCCTTGTTTTTATGGGACGTAAAACGAAGGAAAATCCAGCACATCGCTCTTTTTTGAAAAAAACGGAAAACCAATCCTTTTAATTTTTGGAAAAGGGAAAACTAGAAAAAGTTATCGCTGCAGCGACTAAGGACCTGCGCGGTTAGTGACGCAGACCCCGCCGGCTAAAGATGGCGAGCCTGTCCGCTAAGGGTGGACACCCCGTCCGATAGAAGTGGACGAATCTATTTTTGAAATTTGAAAATAAGGACCTACGCGGTTTGTGACGTAGACCCCGCCGGCTGAAGATGGCGAACCTGTTCGCTAAGGGTGGACACCCCGTCCGATAGAAGTGGACGAATCTATTTTGAAATTTGTTTGTGCTTTTTGAAAATAAGGACCTACGCGGTTTGTGACGTAGACCCTGCCGGCTGAAGATGGCGAGCCTGTTTGTGTTTTGAAGATCTCATTTTTTGAAAACTGAGGACATGCGCGGTTAGTGACGCAGACCCCGCCGGCTGAAGATGGCGAGCCTGTTTTATTTTGAAGATTTTATTTGCTTTTCATTTTCGAAAACTGAGGACCTGCGCGGCTAGTGACGCAGACCCCGCCCGCTGAAGGTGGGCGAGCCCTGTCCGCTGAGGGTGGACGTCCCTGAATTCGTTTTTTAATTTGGAAATCGCGTAGTTCGATCTTGCCTGATTGAGGTGGGCAAGTCCCTATTTCATTTTTTCTTGTGATTTCTTTTGAGAATTTCTTCTTATTCATTCTTGTAGGAGCGAATTCTTCCAAGGGATGCTCAGATTTAGTTGCAACCTGAATGTGGGTTGACAATATGTTTAGATGGACCATAGTCTCGTGGTCATCACCTTTTCATGGTTTTGAGCTAGTCTTTTCGGCTCAATTTTTCCACTACCTGGGTCCTTGATTAGGGGACTATGTATAAGTATCAACGGCGACCTTTGTCTTGAGGTCATAAACCGGTTTTATTTTTTTGAGACATCCAAACACGGGACTTCGTACAGCGTTAGTCTAGGAATATTGTTTTAACTTTATATATTTTCTTTCGAGCCCCCAGGCATTCGTGCTTGACGGTCGTTTTTTGTCAAAGAGGTTCCTTGGGGATACGCATTCTGTAATGTCCTTGATCGTGTTCGGGATTGTGCTCGTAAGTGCGAGCGATCTTTGTAGTGGCGTGCTACTCTTGACAAAGTCGTGAGGTCGACTTTCGGCAATTTTCAAGTCGAATGAGTATGGCAGGGCCCACTAGAAGTTAGGGCCTTTTTTGAGTCTGGGATCATTTTCGGCGCCCATGCCTGGGCGTTAAAGATTTCGGCGCCCAGCTCTGGGCGCTGAAAATGATTTTTGGCGAGGTTTCTTGCTGACACAGTTGGCCTCTTGTTCGTTCGTTTTCTCTTTTTTTTTTCTTTTCTTTAAGAGATTCTATTTTTGGAACGAACCGTTCATTTGAGATCACCGTTGATTGGTGAATAACAATTATTTTTTCGAGAAACCGTAGCCGATTGGTGGACTACGGTGTTTGTCGTTTTTGGGCGATTATTTAAAGGGACTGTTGCTCTTAAGGCGTACAGTTATTGTGATAGTTGGGCGAGTCTATATGGCCCGAGGAACATACCTTGAGGCGTAAGACTTTGATCGCTCTTGTATATATTTTTTTTCTTTTGAATGCATTCGTGAATGATGACATGTAAGTGCGAACGAGTGTTCATAGAATGGTCGTTGTGTGCGGTCCATTAATCAGTTTGCTTGAATCATTTTTTTTTTTGAGCAATGACTGATTGTGAATAGTTTACTTAGAAGCTTGATAGGGTTCAGGCCCATTCATGAAGTGGGCTCAAACATCGTGCCCTTTCGATTGTTCAAACATTTTCTTCGAGACCCTTTTTTTATTATGGTTGTTTCGTAGCTTGGAGCCCCCAAGTATGCATGTTGGGATGCTTCCTTTTGGCGTACGATTTTGTAGGTTCTTTCGAGAAAGATGCCTTGGGGTTCCGCTCGTGTAGGTGCGAGCTATCCCTTTCGTGGTAGGTAATATTTTGCTACCTTTAATCTGAAGGAAATAATGCCCTTGGTCCAAGTATGCATTCTATGTTAAGTCTAATAAATGCGGTTCAGTATTAATTAACAAGTTAATAATTCAGTGAGATCAAGTGAGCTGAATGCCTAGCTAGAGGCCGCTTCAGTTCAAGTGGAATTAATGATATTAATCCACAGCTTACTCTAGACTGAACCCGTAGGGTCACACAAATAGTACGTAAACGGATCAAGTATCTAATGGCATTAGATACTCTATCTATGAATATTCGGAACCGACGGATCTTGGTTTCAGTGGGAGCTAAGATCGTCACAGGCAAGAAATGAATACTCCGGAAACGATGATATTGCCGGAAACGGAAATATGGATCGTATCGGAAATATAAATATTATCCAAGTCGTAGATGTTGCCGGAAACGGAAACATGGTACGTATCGGAAAATATTATCGGAAATGGAAATATTGCCAGAATCGGAAATATTGCCGGAAACGGAAATATTGTCAGAATCGGAAATATTACCGGAATCGGAAAATAATTCCGGAAACGGAAATATTAAATATTTGTTCGAAACGGAAATTAATTCCGGAATCGGAAATATTAAATATTGTTCGTATCGGAAATGAATTCCGGAATCGGAAAATTTAATCGGAAGCGCATCGTACGAATAAGCATCGGACGAGGCCTGCCGGACGAGGCCCAGCACGAAGCCAGGCCATCGCCCAGCAAGCCAAGTGCGCCGCACAAACAGCAAGGCCAGGCCCAGCAGGCTGCGCGCAGCGCGCAGCGCGCACAGCGCGCACAGCACTCGCAGCGCACAGCGCGCACAGCGCGCGCAGCGCGCAGCGCGCGCGGGCGCTGAGTGGGCTGCTGCTCGCGCGCACGCATGAGGCCCATCGTGGCTGTCGTGCGTGTGTGTGCAAGTGTTTGTGTTCGTGCACGTTTCCTAAAACATGCAGAGTTCGGTTAATGATTAAATTCCTAATTCTATTTGATAAATTAATTAAATTAGAGTTCTTGTAGGATTCTAGGTTTGATTAATTTGTATCTGAATAGGATTACGATTCCCTTTCCATACCGCTATAAATATGAGGCTAGGGCTCACAATTTATAAAAGAAGTTTAAAAGTATTCAAAGTGAGTTTTTGAGAGAAAATTCAAACACACATCTTGCTCAAATTGCCGAAATTTTCTAGTACCTTAAGGGCGATTCTAGTTGGTCAATCTTAAGGCGGATCCGGACGTGCTGTGGACTATCTACGGAGGGACGACACTTGGAGTCCTAAAGACTTGTTCTTGTTCGGTTCGGGCGCAGCTAGGGAAGGCACGCAACAAAGAGTATGCATCTAATCTATGCTAAATGATTATGTGTAAATAATATGTTTTCCTGGGTTTATGGTTTTTTCCGCATGATTTATGAATTGTCATATGTATCATAACCTAACAGTGGTATCACGAGCCCCTTATTATTTTCATAATCTAAATTGCATGAACATGGTTAAATATTACAAATTTGCAAGAATTAAAAGGGGTGATTAATTTTCGTAATTGTTAATTAATTGCAAATTGCGTTTATTTAATTATACGTACGCAGTTTTTCGGCAGTTTCTTCGTTACTCATCCAAATCGAGTGATTTTTGTGTCAATTCCGCATGTAAAAGGCATTCTAAAATTTTGACAAAATTAGTATTTTTCTGCCGAACCCAGAATTCTCAAATTCGAAGCCTAACTATGACTTTTCGAAGGTTTTAGTTTTTCGAATGCAAAATTTCGTAAATTTAAGATGTTAAATTAAATATTTGCGATTCTTGTTGATAAATCTTGAATTTTTGATTGACCTACTGCATATGTTTAACAAGTTTGAATGCCTAGTCTTGTTAATTATGCAATCTAATTTGTAATTATGATTAATTTGTTGAAAATTAGAATAATTTAGAATTAATTTGATTTTCATAATTAATTGTAATTTAATTAGAAACCTATGATTAAAAACCACCATAAAAATTGTAAATTTACGATAAATTTTAAATTTTTATGACCTAGACTTGAATCCATAACAATCGGAAATCAATTGGATAATAAATTTTCGATTTTTCGCCCTAAAATTATGAAATTAATAATATTTATTAATTTGTCATTAATTTTAAATATAAATTTTAAATTTTATGCGACTCGTTCATATAACTTGCACGCACGAAGCAATGGACGCTTCGTGTTACCCTTAAAGGGTGTTGTATAATGCGGGCATGCGACGACGAGCAAGGGAGCTCGTCGCCCGTGCGGCACGAATGCAATGAGCAAGGGCGTAGTGCACGAGCACAAGGCAGCAGCCCTGCCTTGTGTCGTGTGCCACGAGCAATGAACGAATGGGCATGGGCGAAGGGCGAGCCAAGGCAGTCGCGTGTGGGCAGCAAGCGAGCTGCGCCACAACGCGCGCTGCCTCGCACAAGAGCGCGCAGCCTCGCGCGCAGCGAGCGCAAGCTCGCGTGCCACGAGCGCTGCGCCCAGCATTACTCGCGCGCACAGCGCGCGATGTCGCCCGCCCAGCGAGCGATGTCGCGCCCCAGCGAGCGATGGCTCGCGCGCACAGCGAGCGATGTCGCGCACCCAGCGAGCGATGTCGCGCGCCCAGCGAGCGATGTCGCGCGCCCAGCGAGCGATGTCGCGCGCCCAGCGAGCGATGGCTCGCGCGCCCAGCGAGCGATGTCGCGCGCCCAGCGAGCGATGTCGCGCGCGCGCACAGCGAGCGATAGCTCGCGTGCGATGAGCGCTGGCGCGCGCAGCGAGCATCAATGCGTGCGGAGGCTTGCGATGGGGAAGCAGCAGCTATGCGACGAGCGCATGGGCTGCGCGCACATGGCCAGCAATGGCTGTGTGCGTACGGCCCATGGGCGTGCAACGCGTAGGGTGTTTGCGTTACGATTAGATCGTTTTGAATGTTTAATTTGAAAATTTCAGTTCACGTAATTTTAATTAATTTTAAAATTAATAATTTGAATTATTTTCTTGGATTTTAATTTTGAATATTATAATTATAATAAATGTTATTTATTCTAATTATTTTACTAAAATTAAAATCATGAATTAATTTAAATACGACTGAAATTGAATTAAATTTTTGGATTCAATTACAAATTGATATGAGCTTTAAATTTTAATTAAATTTGTATGTTTCCGGTTAGACTAGAAATACATTTTTATGTTTAAAATTGGTAAAGCATATGAATTTATTGGTTTAAGTGGGAGCGCTTTTTAGTCATAAACTCTTGATTAGGTCTACAAATCCTTAAGGTTAAAACAACTTGATTAGAATTAATAAGGACTGAATAATTGGTAGATTATTGGTGCCCTTGATTAATTGCTGCAAATGTTTACGTGATGCATAATGTGTTTTACTAACCAGCTATGTGGGCCATTCATGATAATGAATGGGTGAATGGTATATATTGTATATGTACTGTTTTGCAGGTTATGAAGTGACTAGTATGGCCCAAATAGGATAGAAAATATGGTCTGCGTACCATTAATTTGAATGTAATTGGTCTAAAGTACCAAAGTTATTTTTCAATTCAAATATGGTCTGCGAACCATCAAATAGTTGTAATTAGTTATAGCTTATCCTATTTGAAGAAAATGGTGCCTCCCACGGAGATTTTCAAGACGGACTTTGAAGTCAAAGCTTCAAGATGAAGTCGGGCCATACTAGATCACAAATATCTTATGCATGTTTTAAGTTATTTATTGTTTTAAATATGTCTTAAAATGCATGAGATCAAAAGCTTGATTATGTTGCATGATTAAGGATTTTAGTTCACTTAAAATCTAACCAACATAGTAAGAGCCTTAAGTTCCAAACTTAAAAATTGAGTTAAAAGGTGCCATGCCAAAATATACACTTGCTTGGATATCCTTTACATCAATCTAGTAATAGTTTTCGCTCAGCGAGGTGTTACTTATTGGTCCTAAAGGGGCAAGATACACAAATAATTGTGAGTACATGTTAGTTTTGGTGAAACTCAACGATATAAGTAAGGAGTCCTTTTATGTCGTGGCAAAATCGATAGGTTTACCTAATAAGTTCTTAGACGTACCTATCAACCAAGAATAGTTTCTAGACTATTAGCAAAAGGCTTTTGCTTACCTAAGATGTTCTAGGATTAAGTCGACAAACTGTGCTTAGTTCTTCAATGATTTTAGGATCTTGGAATCATTTTATTCACACCTGCCGGAACACATAATTTGAATAAAATGCTTAATAAACACTGAATTATGCATGTATGCTAGAATTTAAGTTTATTAAGAGAAACTGTGAATGGTTATTTATTTGTTTATTCTTTTCAATTGTAGTTTTTAATATGGCAAACAACAATTCATTCAACATTCGATCAATTCTCGAAAAGGAGAAGTTGAACGGGAAAAACTTCCTTGACTGGCAAAGGAACTTGCAAATAGTTCTTATGCAGGAAGAAAAGGAGTATGTCCTAGATGAGGCGATGCCCGAAGCTCCAGGCGACGGGGTCACTCAGGCAGCCCTCAATCGTTGGATTGATGCCAACAAGGATGTGAAATGTCTAATGCTCGCCACCATGAGTGCGGATCTGCAGAAAACGTTCATCAACTCAGATGCTTTCACAATCATCAGTGAGTTGAAGAACATGTTCCGAGATCTGGCTCGAGTCGAAAGATTCGAGACTCATAGGCAAATTCTTGAGACCAAGCTTAAGAAAGGCGAGCCCGTAAGTCCACATGTTCTCAAAATGATTGGACTCATTGAGAATATGAGTCGGCTGGATCAGCAATTTTCTCAGGAAATGGCTATAGACACCATCCTCCATTCTCTTCATAGCGGGTATGATCAGTTCAAACTGAACTACAGTATGAATAGTCTGGACAAAACGCTCACTGAGCTTCACGGTATGCTGAAGACCGCTGAAAAGACGCTCAAAAGTGATAAGCAGGATGTGCTTATGGTGCGTGGGGGCAAGTTCAAGAAATCTGGAAAGAAGAGGAATGCTAAGAAAGGTGGCAACAAGGCCAGCCCAACTAAGCAAACTGGCGCCAAATCTGCAAAGAGGAAGGTCAGTCAACCCACTTCTGAATACGAATGCTTCTACTGCAAGAAGAAGGGGCATTGGAAGAGAGATTGCTTGAAGCTAAAGGAAGATCAGAAGAACGGAACAGTCGTTCCATCTTCAGGTATTTTCGTTATAGACTGTATACTTGCTAATTCAACTTCTTGGGTATTAGATACAGGTTGTGGCTCACACTTATGTTCCAATCCACAGGGACTAAGAAGAAGTAGAAAGTTAAGCAAGGGTGAAGTCGACCTACGAGTGGGAAATGGAGCACGGATTGCTGCATTAGCTGTAGGAACTTACTATTTGTCGTTGCCCTCCGGGCTAGTTTTGGAACTGGAAGAATGTTTCCATGTTCCAAGTCTTACTAAAAACATCATTTCAGTTTCTTGCTTAGATGCTAAGGGATTTTCCTTTATAATAAAAGACAATAGTTGTTCGTTTTATTTTAAAGAGATGTTTTATGGATCTGCTAGATTAGTCAATGGACTTTATTTATTAGATCACGACAAACAAGTATATAACATAAATACCAAAAGGGCCAAAAAGGATGATTCAGATCTCACCTATCTGTGGCATTGTCGATTAGGCCATATAAACTTGAAACGCTTAGAAAGACTTCAAAGGGAAGGAATTCTAGAACCATTTGACTTAGAGGATTATGGTAAATGCGAATCATGTTTACTTGGCAAAATGACAAAGCAACCTTTCTCTAAAGTTGGAGAAAGAGCAAATGAACTATTGGGTTTAATCCATACAGATGTATGTGGACCAATGAGTACAAATGCTAGAGGTGGTTTCAGCTACTTTATCACTTTCACTGATGACTTCAGTAGGTATGGTTATGTCTACCTAATGAAGCATAAGTCTGAATCCTTTGACAAATTCAAGGAATTTCAGAGTGAAGTAGAGAATCAATTAGGCAAGAAGATCAAGGCACTGCGGTCTGATAGAGGCGGTGAATATCTGAGCTATGAATTTGATGACCATCTGAAAGAATGTGGAATTCTATCAGAATTGACTCCTCCTGGAACACCACAATGGATCGGTGTGTCAGAACGGAGGAACAGAACCTTGCTAGACATGGTCAGGTCAATGATGGGTCAGGCCGAACTTCCATTAGAATTTTGGGGACATGCACTAAATACAGCTGCACTCACTATAAATAGAGCTCCGTCTAAAGCTGTCGAAAAGACTCCATACGAATTATGGTTTGGAAAGCCTCCAAATGTGTCTTTTCTTAAGATTTGGGGATGTGAAGTATACGTCAAACGATTAATTTCAGACAAACTTCATCCAAAATCTGACAAATGTATCCTTGTGGGCTATCCAAAGGAAACAAAGGGGTATTACTTCTACAATACATCTGAGAACAAAGTGTTTGTTGCTCGAGATGGTGTCTTTTTGGAGAAAGATCACATTTCCAAAATGACAAGTGGGAGAAAAGTAGACCTCGAAGAAATTCGAGTCGAACAACAAACTCTAGAGAATGCTCAAGATGACATTCAGGATGAAACTCAGAGATCTTTAGAAGAATCTGGTGAGAATCATGGTCAATCTAGAAATGTTACCCCGCGTAGATCGCAAAGATATAGATCTCAACCGGAAAGGTACTTAGGTATTTTGACGAACGAGAGCTATGACGTTCTATTACTTGAAAGTGATGAACCTGCGACAAGCTATGACGAGCCCTAGCTCCAAGCAATGGCAAGAAGCCATGCAATCTGAATTAGACTCCATGTCTGAAAACCAAGTATGGGATTTGGTCGATTTGCCAGATGGCTACCAAGCCATTGGAAGCAAATGGGTTTTCAAACTGAAAAAGGACAAGGATGGGAAACTTGAAGTTTTCAAAGCTAGATTGGTTGCAAAAGGTTACAGGCAAGTCCACGGTGTGGATTACGATGAAACCTTTTCACCAGTTGCAATGCTAAAGTCTATTCGAATAATGTTAGCAATCGCTGCATATTACGATTACGAAATATGGCAGATGGATGTCAAAACTGCTTTCTTAAACGGCGTTTTAACAGAAACTGTGTTTATGACACAACCTGAAGGTTTTGAGGATCCAAAGAATGCTAAAAAGGTATGCAAGCTAAAGAAATCAATCTACGGATTGAAGCAGGCATCCAGGAGCTGGAATATACGTTTTGATGAAGCAGTCAGTGACTTTGGTTTCATCAAGAACGCAGACGAATCTTGTGTATACAAGAAAGTCAGTGGGAGCAAAATTGCTTTCCTAGTATTATATGTCGATGACATATTGCTTATCGGAAATGACATGCCTACGTTGAACTCTGTCAAGATTTGGCTTGGGAAATGTTTTTCGATGAAGGATCTAGGAGAAGCACAGTACATATTGGGCATCAAGATTTACAGAGATAGATCTAAAAAGATGATTGGACTTAGTCAAAGCACTTATATCAATAAGGTGCTTGATAGGTTCAAGATGGCGGACTCCAAGCGAGGCTACCTACCCATGTCTCATGGAATGACTCTAAGCAAGACTCAGTGCCCAAAAACACTTGATGAGCGTAGACGAATGAATGGGATTCCATATGCATCATTGATTGGTTCAATAATGTATGCTATGATATGTACACGCCCGGATGTTGCGTACGCACTCAGTGCTACGAGCAGATACCAGTCAGACCCAGGAGAGGCGCATTGGACTGCTGCCAAGAATATTCTGAAGTACCTGAAAAGGCACAAAGATGACTTCCTGGTCTATGGTGGAGATGATGAATTAATTGTTAAAGGCGATACGGACGCAAGTTTCCAAACCGACAAAGATGATTTCAGATCACAGTCTGGGTTTGTCTTCTGCCTCAACGGAGGAGCAGTAAGCTGGAAAAGTGCTAAGCAAAGCACCATTGCGGATTCTACAACTGAAGCGGAGTACATTGCTGCACATGAAGCAGCAAAGGAAGCTATATGGCTAAGGAAGTTCATAGGAGAACTTGGTGTAGTCCCCTCCATTAAAGGACCAATAGCCCTGTATTGTGATAATAACGGAGCTATTGCACAGGCAAAAGAGCCTAGACACCACCAGAGAGTCAAGCATGTACTTCGTAGATTTCACCTTCTACGAGAGTTCGTTGAAAGAAAAGAAGTCGAGATAAGCAAAATTGGAACTGATGACAACATATCAGATCCATTAACTAAACCTCTGCCGCAAGCGAAGCACAACTCGCACACTGCAGCTATGGGAATCAAGCATATTGGAGAATGGCTTTGATGTCTCTGTTTAATGTTTTAAAGTTTTAGAGTTTAAATCTTTGTAAAACATTATTGGTTAATCATTCACAATAAATGAAAAAGAATTCATTTTTCCATTTAATTTGTGGTTTATTAAATGATGAGTCCCTTCAATTTGACGATATATTCAAGATAGACTGTCAGGACCTGTCCTGTGACTAAGAAATGTCTATCAAGTGAACTTGAATGTCAAAGGTTGAAAATGGTCCCTAATCGGAGTTTTCTATAAAATTGGACGCATAGAAAACGTTAGACGATTAGAATGCAAGATGACTAGTAGTTCTGTTTCTTGAACTATGTGGACATGGCAATGTCATAATCATTTGGATAGATACTTACTTTGGGAAGACTAGTATCGGACAAGACCTATGAAACTTTACTGTAAGAGATGAAAGTCTGTCATAAGTAAATTTCATTAAATTATTAGACACTAAATCCTCAATACCTGAGTGATTTGAGATTACTTGTTTGAGAACTGGTTGCTTTGACGTTGACCAACCGTCGCACCGTAAAAGGAGGCTATAAAGGCAACGCTCAGGTAATCACCTATCAAACGAAGTCTAATCTCAAGATCGCAAGATTGGGATTGTCCTCCCATAAATCGGGATGAGATGCTTAAAAGTTGTACAAGGCCACTCGGAGAGCTAGAAACTGTGAAATGCATGGCCGTGCTCGGATGAATCATAGGCTATGATTATCTGTTTATTTGATCAGTTGAACTCTGAAACCGAGGAACACCTCTGGACATAATAAGGATGACAACTCTTACCTTATGTTCAAGAGCAAGCATCGAGCGACAAAGGAATTAGGAAATGCACACTTGTCCCTAAGGACAAGTGGGAGACTGAAGGAAATAATGCCCTTGGTCCAAGTATGCATTCTATGTTAAGTCTAATAAATGCGGTTCAGTATTAATTAACAAGTTAATAATTCAGTGAGATCAAGTGAGCTGAATGCCTAGCTAGAGGCCGCTTCAGTTCAAGTGGAATTAATGATATTAATCCACAGCTTACTCTTGACTGAACCCGTAGGGTCACACAAATAGTACGTAAACGGATCAAGTATCTAATGGCATTAGATACTCTATCTATGAATATTCGGAACCGACGGATCTTGGTTTCAGTGGGAGCTAAGATCGTCACAGGCAAGAAATGAATACTCCGGAAACGATGATATTGCCGGAAACGGAAATATGGATCGTATCGGAAATATAAATATTATCCAAGTCGTAGATGTTGCCGGAAACGGAAACATGGTACGTATCGGAAAATATTATCGGAAATGGAAATATTGCCAGAATCGGAAATATTGCCGGAAACGGAAATATTGTCAGAATCGGAAATATTACCGGAATCGGAAAATAATTCCGGAAACGGAAATATTAAATATTTGTTCGAAACGGAAATTAATTCCGGAATCGGAAATATTAAATATTGTTCGTATCGGAAATGAATTCCGGAATCGGAAAATTTAATCGGAAGCGCATCGTACGAATAAGCATCGGACGAGGCCTGCCGGACGAGGCCCAGCACGAAGCCAGGCCATCGCCCAGCAAGCCAAGCGCGCCGCACAAACAGCAAGGCCAGGCCCAGCAGGCTGCGCGCAGCGCGCAGCGCGCACAGCGCGCACAGCACGCGCAGCGCGCAGCGCGCGCGGGCGCTGAGTGGGCTGCTGCTCGCGCGCACGCATGAGGCCCATCGTGGCTGTCGTGCGTGTGTGTGCAAGTGTTTGTGTTCGTGCACGTTTCCTAAAACATGCAGAGTTCGGTTAATGATTAAATTCCTAATTCTATTTGATAAATTAATTAAATTAGAGTTCTTGTAGGATTCTAGGTTTGATTAATTTGTATCTGAATAGGATTACGATTCCCTTTCCATACCGCTATAAATATGAGGCTAGGGCTCACAATTTATAAAAGAAGTTTAAAAGTATTCAAAGTGAGTTTTAGAGAGAAAATTCAAACACACATCTTGCTCAAATTGCCGAAATTTTCTAGTACCTTAAGGGCGATTCTAGTTGGTCAATCTTAAGGCGGATCCGGACGTGCTGTGGACTATCTACTGAGGGACGACACTTGGAGTCCTAAAGACTTGTTCTTGTTCGGTTCGGGCGCAGCTAGGGAAGGCACGCAACAAAGAGTATGCATCTAATCTATGCTAAATGATTATGTGTAAATAATATGTTTTCCTGGGTTTATGGTTTTTTCCGCATGATTTATGAATTGTCATATGTATCATAACCTAACATAATCCTTAATGTAGAAGTCGTGTGGCTTGCATTTTGAATTTGGGCGATAAGTAGTCTTTGCCTCTTTTACACATGCTCTTGATCGTGCCCGCATTAGTGAGATATGCCTCACTCTTTTTTAGGCTTGTACCGTGGGACGGTTGAACTTATGGTGCAACGTAGGTTTGTGTGGCCTAACGGCGTGTCTTAGAACATTCCACAGGTGTTGGGATATCATTATTATTTTTTGCATCACGCCTCGTTCAGGTCCCTGAACAAGTGTAGCACCTTCTGCGTGGGTTTGCACGGCTTTATTACTTCGTTCGATGCGAGGAGTCATAGGTGTTTCTCGTCTTGTTTTTATATCTAGGCAAAACTTGGCTAGCAGAAAGAATCGGCGCCCAGGCTGGGGCGTTAAAGATATCCGCGCCCAGCTCTGGGCGTTGAAAATGATTTCTGAGTATTTTGACAGTTCTTATCCTTGATTTATTTTCTTTCGCTTTTGCTTTGGAACGAGGTAGACTGTGTAACGGGCGCTTGTAGGGCGAGCGTTATGTGCAGTAGTTTGATCGGAGTTTTGGTGACTCGCGATTTTCAGTTACCCTTTGTTAGTGGGGTGACTTTATATATTCTAAGTAGTGCTTAGAATTTGGGAGGGGTTGTAGCCATTCTAAGGTTCGTTTTACACGATTAAAGCTTAGGATTGTGCCCCTTTGACATATGTATAGCATTAGCGTCGAGAATTTGCGATAAATTCGTCATTTCGAGCGTTTTTAGAGTGTTTTTCTCAAGCCTCCAACTGTAGCTACGGGATTGGCTTGGTGCTATAATGCTTGGCATACGTTTTTATGCATTCATGGTGACACGGATCATGAATAGTTTGAACCAGACTCGTTTAGTGCGAGGTATGTTCGAGTAGTGATTTTGCTACTTCTCTTGTAGATGTCGTATTGTGCGACATTGCCTATGGTCAAGGTAGTCACATGTTGAAGTGTGCCTTGACCAAAAGTTAGATGTCTTTCTTTACCCATATCCATATTTAGAAATCTTTTGACTCACTTGCAACATCGAGATAAACGCATACTTAGCTTAAACCAACGACACTTTATTATGTTCGAAGAAGTCTTTTTTTAAAAATTATTTAAAATCCGAGGTGTCCTAAGTAGGTTGACTTATAGAAGGGTTCGTACAGGATTACATGAGTGAATCAAAAATACTGTTACGAATTTTGGAATGCTGTCTAAGGATTTGCTGGAAGCCAGGGTGCAGGCGTCAAGATATACTTGTGTCTGTTTGGCATATGCTTTAGGCTTTTAGGGATATCTTTTCCATAATTGCGGGAATATAAACCGTTTTCAAATTGACTTAGATTTACTTGGTGTATATCTGTACAAAAGGTCAAGGTATATTTAGTTCTTTCCCTAGCTCTTTCATTTCAATTTTTTAGCCCCCAGTTGCTGTTATGTCTTCACATTAATGATGTTTCAGATTTCGATTTTAGATGCCCGTGTCATATGTCTGAGTAGGGTGAGCCTTGGTTAAGTGCCAAGTCCTATTGACAATGTCTGATTTTTTTTCGAAGGGGATTAGCGAGCATTTGAATTACCATGAACGGGTGCCCTGAGTTCAAAGGAATGATGGGGCGACGCCGTAGAACAATCCTCTTTATTGCAAGCTTACTGCCTTTATTACTTGTTGGCGATTATGACCGTGTCTAGTGGTAAAAGAAAGTCTTTAAGCGAACGACTATGTCTAGTGGTGAAAGAAAAGTCTTTAAGTGAGTTAGTTCTCTTTTAGGGAGGGTCAAGTCGAGTACTTTAGAGGTCATGGATGCTTGCGCTAGCCCCCATTCAATTGAGGCAAAGCGATCTTTTGAGTCTTGGCTAAGTGCCTAGGAGTGTGAGTGCTCCTTCTGGCAAGGGTACGTGCCCTTATTATTTTTTCGATGTGTGCTCATTTTGGCATCTTGATGACTTGGATTCTTCTTCGTGCTTTCAATTTTTCTTTCGACTTGGATTGCAAGTAATTAAATTTCAATAAGGGACTTCTATTTTTATTCTTGTTTTTCTATAGGCTTTAATATTGGTTGGACTGAATCATGGATTGCCTACGTATCCGCCTTAAATAGATTTAATTTGGAATCAGGTCTTGCGTAGTTCTTAGCCAGAAAATGGTTTCTTAGAATGCCGAATTCGATAAGTATGTTCTGAGATGGAAACATATTATTTGAAACGGTAGAATAAGTGAAGTTTATTGTTATTTTAATCTGCTGCCTTGCCGTAAGCCAAAAACCTTTTTTATATATTTTTTGAGTACATGTATTTTTTGGTGGTATGTATTTTTTTGGTGGTACGTATATCTGAATACGTGTTGTACCCCCCAAGTGTTCGTTATTTTTCCGTGCATGTGCGGATAAAATGACGAGCACTTCTGGACAAGATTTGGCAAGCAGAGGGAATCAGCGCCCAGACTGGGGCGCTAAGGATTCCGGCGCCCAGCTCTGGGCGCTGAAAATGGTTTCTGGGCGGATCTTTTTTTTGGTGCGCTAAATGTTTCTTTTTCTTTTTAGACTAACTTTAGAGGCGCTTTGCAAAGTTTCTTTTTTATTATTCACATTTTATTTTTTTATTTTTTTCTTATGTTGAGTGTAGAATGTACTTTTTTCATTTGTCTTCTTTTTTATTCGTGACTCAAGACGGTTTGAAAGATGGGTTGAATGAGTTGGGATAATTTGTATAGGTATTAGTCAAGCATGAGGATTACATCTGCTAGGGCACACAATTTGTAGCTTCGTGCTAGTGTCATGAGTTTAAATCAACCAAGGTCAATGGGTAGCACTGGGACGGCTCAAGGGTATATCAACAGGATGTATCCATACAAGTTATATGGTCATTATGCTAATGGTTGTGCAAGAGCAGGTTTGTGCTTTGGAAATAACGGGTATGACGCATGTGTCAATGACCGTGCGTGGTTTGCAGTTGACAACAAGTTCAGGAACAAGAGTCGAGGTAATGGTTTCTTGGGTTATGGCAATGAGAACATGGATGAGCTGAACAGGGGCCCCAGAGCGAAGGCGTCTAAGAACATAAAGATTAGAAAGGGTAGACATTGTAGAATTTTATGATTTGGATTGGTTGACTCAATTCTTTTCCTTCGTTTACTTGGGTAAATTTCGCACTTTGGGAGGTACGAGCTAAGTATTTCATGGCTCGCTCTTTTCGTTCTCCTTTTTCTCTTTCTTTTTTTTTTCTTTTGCTTGGGATTTCTCCCCAACATAAATCCTTCAATTTTTTTATTTGGGCTAAGAGGTAGATGGTTGTGGTCTTTGAGTCACGAGGCGAGACTGAGTGAGCCTCGTTTGGTAGGCCTATAGTGGACCTTGAATTTTAGCGGGCCTAAGGTGGACCTTTAAATTGTCTTACTTTGCAAGC
The DNA here is from genome assembly GCF_020520425.1 of Spinacia oleracea. Taxonomy (NCBI): domain Eukaryota; kingdom Viridiplantae; phylum Streptophyta; class Magnoliopsida; order Caryophyllales; family Amaranthaceae; genus Spinacia; species Spinacia oleracea. The sequence goes on from NC_079492.1 coordinate 64,502,263, forward strand.
GTTTTTAGTTGTTTTTAAAATGTGCAAATAGCGTAGATTCAAAATGTTATTTTTACCTTATTGAAATTTAACGAAAGAATTACATCGAAAATAATTTTTTTTCTTTTCAGATTCCGGTTTTACGGGATTTAATTGGAAGTTGTGATTTAGACTCAAACTTTCATTAATCTTTCTGATTATAACCCGTGTATGAATACAAGGAGGTGGCCTAGACTCAAAATAATGACGTGGTGTAAGCCTGTAATACTTGACCATGCGACTCTCAGACTTAGGCTAATTGGACCATAACTTTCGTTGGTTGACACTTTAGATTTTAACCCTTGGGTGTTCATTTGTCATGCGCCATTTGCTTAATATTGGCAAGGTAGTTAATTGGGGATATCGAACTTTTATTTTTGCAAGACTAGAATCATTAGTGCGGCTTCTCTCTTAGTGTGTATTGCTTTACCCCAATGATAGCCTTATGGTATGTCGATTTGGGTATTTTCATGGTTGGTCATGTTGCATTCATGGAAAATTTTTTAGTCCGTACATAGTAGTATTTCAAGGAGCGAGTGACTCGAGAGGACTATGATAGTCATAACCCAATGTGATTATAAGCCTTGAGGCCATTAATTTTTTCTTTGCCAATGGTATTGACACCTTAGGTTCACTTTGGGGGTTGTGCGACTATGGGGGAATGATTTTCAGAATGTGACCGTTTCCATTTTGCAAATACATAACATATTCTTTTTATGGGTGAGAGAGAGTATTGAGGCCGTAGACTCTTAACAAGGGATGACAATTACATATGGGTGCTTATTGATTTAAATGTTAGGAAGGGAGACTCAATATGGTTCAACCTTTTGACTTGCAGAACGACACCAAGCATTAGGACCGATTCTATGGATAAGACAACTAAGACTTAGGATTTAGATTGTACTTTGGCATAGCCAAGTCTAGACTCGGATTTTACTTACTTTTTTATTTGAACATTATTTTTTCTTGAAGACTTTATTTGAACATCATTTTTTGAATACTTTGCCCATGTGACATTCAAGGTTATTTCATTAGCATGCTCGGTTTTGGTGCCGAACATTGTCGTCATAGGAGGCATAACAACGACACAAAGAGTTATTTTATTTTTTACAAGTCGCTTTTAGAATCGAGTGCCTTTTCATATGCCCTCACAGCAATTTTTTTTACGAACATTTTTTGTGCTGCGTATTTTCCTTTTGCGCGGGCACCGAGGTTGCTGCGCCTGACCAGAAGGCCAAGCAGCAACTTCAGCGCCCAGCGAGGGGCGTGAGAAATTTTGGCGCCCAGCCAGGGGCGTTGAAAATGCGTCCCTGGCTGGTTCTCGTTTTTCTGTCTTCTGTTTATGCGACTTCGCTTTGCGTGCTTGCCTAATAACGTCCTTTACGCGTAGCAGCGTTTGTGGGATTCGTTACAGGCCATCCCGAGCGTCGCTTATTTTTGTGGCGATCATTCGGGTTTGCGGAACACGTATTTCGGCATAACTTTTTGGCAAATTAGTCTATGAACGTTTGGGCAATTTTTTAAGGTCGTTGGTTTTCTAGGATAGTTTGTCACACACAATCACATATTTCGCTACACATAACTAACATTCATCATGAGGCGATAATAACATGTCATGTAGTTTATGATAGGCTTCTATGGGTAGTTATCTGCGCCTGGCTTGGTACCGCTTCTATCGTAGATCCAATACATGCCCCGGTCGAGGTAGTGTTTTCAACAGACGAATTTCGCTCAAGAGGCCAACCCGCAAGTGCAAGCCAAGGGGGCATGTAGGCGAGAGGGACCTAATGAGCGAGCGATTGGGTTCGGGATAGGTGTACTACCTGCACAAGTACCGAGTGGGCAACATGCGCGGCGTATGCACCCCCCCTATTGGCGAAAAAAGGTATCCTTAGTCCCAACTCCCGAGGGAGCCGAGATTCGTTATGCGGATCTGCCCGTTCACATTAATATGCTGATTTTCAGGTCGTCCCAACTTGATGGGGAAATAAACGCGGGGTAGGATCGTTTCACCCTTCGGCTATTTTGATTACCTATAAGCACGAGTATTTCCTTCACTATCCCCAGTGGAGTCGCCACTGTGAGGGGGTCGAAAAAGCACGAGGCTAATGCGTGACCTCGTCCCTCGTGGGTGTGACGATTCTTTTTTATTCAATCAAGTGTAATTGGATTTCCTGTGAGTTTACACCCAATTGACTAGTAATATAGGAGTCGCCATTCAGTATTTAAGGACAATGAGAAAAACTGACAAAACCCGGTTATCGTGACATAAAGGGAGTGCAATTATGTTTGACCACGACGGCCGTAGGTTCCCTTGTGATCCCTGTTGTGGGGATCTCTCAACATACACCCGCAAGGTAGAGATTGAGGGTTCGGGGGACTGTAACTACCGAGAGGAGTACTCGCTCGTCGATAACTCCAGAGGCAGGATATCCTTACTAGCTCAGCATAAATAATTGAAGGGACATGCGTTAACTATTAAACTAATCTGAGTTGATTTTAGCAATATGCAACATATAATACTAGATCGATCGCGATTATCTGATTTAAATAGCATTAAGGGACCTAGCATGATAATCCAATTTCCCAAAAATATTATATTTGTTAGCCGTGGTAGAACAATCAGATTTAGTTAGTTTAACAGTTCATAAAAAGGGCGAGGAAAGCAATTAAATCATAGAAAAGGGGCACATTACGACGCACCCTTGAGAGGTGCGTCACGATTCTCAGAAAACTAACCACTTTGACTTTGCTATTTCTCCTTTTTATTTAACGAATCTCAAATTATGGGACAGGATACGTTCTGTTCGATTTATGGATCGATTGCGACAGAACGAGTGAACAATTTCGCAGCGTGAGGCTTAGGCTAGGGGTTGGAGTCAATACTCAGAATATGAATTGTGTGTTGTGATTTCACGTCGAACTTGGGCTATATTTATAGGAAAGAGTTTGTGGAAAGATAGAATTGCAGAGCTCTAATCTACGAGGAATTAGGAAAAAACAAGTACCAGGTATTTTCAGCGCCCAAGGCTGGGCGTCAAAGATTTCGGCGCCCAGCTCTGGGCGTTGAAAATAGGATCCATGCAATTTCAGCGCCCAGGGCTGGGCGTTGAAATTGATGTTTGGGTTGTTTTCTTAGTCAGATTCGGATTCCTGAAATCCGTAGTGTTTGAGACTTAATCGAGTCTTTTAGTGCGTATCAATTTCATGACGGAATGCGTCTGGGCCCGTTACGAACTCTAGGCTCGTTAGGATTTTAATTAATACGTAACTCTTATTTCCGAATCATATTAGGAATAGGATTCTCGCAGTTTTCTATCTCATTTAGGATTTATGTTGGAGTGCAACACCTAATTCTGACAGGTTTCTATCTTTTATGACTTGCCACTTTTAGAAGCTACCCTTTACGGCAGTTACTATTTTTAGCAGGTTTCCATAAATAGCAGGTTTCTATAAATAGCACGTTTCGGGTGAAACGAGAAGGGTGATTGAGATTCGTTATTTTATAGGAGATGCGTTGTCAAGTGGAGATTTACGTTTTCATCATCGAACCTTCCCTTTCGGGAATGGGGACAAAAGTAGGTGTCTACAATATCCTGCCTCTGGAGTTATCGACGAGAGAAGTACTCCTCTCGGTAGTTACAGTCCCCCGAACCCTCAATCTCTACCTTGCAGGTGTATGTTGAGAGATCCCCACACCAGGGATCACAAGGGAACCTACGGCCGTCGTGGTCAAACATAATTGCACTCCCTTTATGTCACGATAACCGGGTTTTGTCAGTTTTTCTCATTGTCGTTAAAAACTGAATGGCGACTCCTATATTACTAGTCAATTGGGTGTAAACTCACAGGAAATCCAATTACACTTGATTGAATAAAAAGAATCGTCACACCCACGAGGGACGAGGTCACGCATTAGCCTCGTGCTTTTTCGACCCCCTCGCACGCGCGCGCCCAGCCTAGGCATGGGCCTTGCGCGCTTGCGCGCCTTGGCTCGTTGGGCTGGCAGCGTTGTCTCCTCGTATCCGCGATTAATATATTTCCGATATACTATTTATCGTTTCGTATACGACGAATCACCGTCGTACGATACGATTTATTCGTTTCTCCTAGCTTACGAATATTCGCGATACGATATACGATTCCGATGTAAGGTCGTATCGTATAATACGTTTTCCAACTAATTCCCAAAAAGCTATTAAATGAATTTCCGATTCATTTAATCCGGTGATCTACTACATGCCATTGGTGTGACCTTGTAGGTTCAGTCAAGAGTAAGTTGTGAGCTTAATATTCATTAGAACTCACTGATCGGAAGCATTGCTCCAGCTAGCTGTTCCGATCACTTGATCTCACTGAATTAATTGTTCGCAATTAATCTGAACCTTGGTATTAGACTTATTGCACCTTGGGTGAAGGACATATTTCCTTCATCCCATAATTTAAATTGTCATTAAATTATGTAAATCAATTGCTTAATCAATTTGAAACCAAAACCCTAGCAATAGTTTAATCCGAAAACATGTTTTGACTTCAAAAATCCACAGTTTATAAACATATATAATCTGAAAATTACAAAACCAACCATCAAAACCAATTTATTTAATTAAAACATACTACTAACCTAATACGGTGTTCATAACCGTTTTAACTAATCTAAACAATCCAATAATTAAACTTAATCACAATAATTAAATCAATTTAAAACTGAAAATTAATATTTTTGAAAACATAATTTGATTGTCCCAATTCAAAAACACACACACACACACAACAATTAATTGTGTTGTGTGCGTGTGCGTCGAACAATCAACACAACAACAACAACAACAACAACACACGCACGCACCGCAGCAGCAGTGCGCACGAGCACACGACCAAGGGAGAGAGGGACAGACGCTGGGCGCGCAACACAGCGACGAGCGGGCACGAGCTCGCGTGGCTGCTGGGCGGGACGACACGCACGCAACACACAGCAGCAGCGAGGGCGCTGCGCTGCGGGGCGAGGCGACGAGAGAGAGGGAGCACGCGAGGGACAAGGCAGCAGCACACGGGCGTTGCGGGGCTGCGAGACGAGGCAACGATGCGTGCGGCTGGGCGAGCACACACGGCACGGCAGCGTTCCCTGCGGTGCAAGCAAAGGGGACGGTCGAAGGGGTGTGTGGGTGTGCCGCAAGGAGAGGAACAGAGGAGAGAGAGAGATTTCTGAATTTTTGATTTTGAGGGTTTGATATGAGGTCTATTTATAGGGTTTCTCTCCCTTGTGGGCTAGGTTAGGGTAATTTTGAGTTGGGCTTGCTTTCGGGCTTAGTTCATTAATTTCCTTGCAAGCTTTGTTGGGTTTAATTAAAACAAAACGACCGGGTTTTAAGTTTATTACATTCGTTTTTGAAATACGACCCAACAATTCCCGACTAAAGAAATTCCTTGAATTTATTTAATAAAAATTCGGTTTTTGAAATAATTAATATTTAAATTACTTAAAAATAAAAGCGCATTTAATTCTCATTAAATGAAATTAATTTGTAAAAATACAACGACATGCTTTATAAATACAATAAAATATATTTATAATAATAGAAAAATACGAGGTATTACAAATTACCAAAAAAAATGGGTACTTTTGTCTTTTAACTTTCTCTTTTACCTCTTCTTAACATGTGTGTCAAAATCAATTGTGTCATGTAAATAAAAGCGTAGTAAGTATATTACGTATATGTAATTGTATACGTAATTTTATATGTAATAAAAGCGTAGTAATTGTATAAGTCTTTTATTTTGATATAATTTTTTTGACGGGATATGTTCTTAAGTTGTTCTTTAATGCGATGCAGGAACTCCGATAATGGGACAAGTGTCGACACAAGCGACGGGAAAAGAGGCGGGAGGCTGTATTTCTTTAAACATTCCATGCACTTATAAATCCAATGATTACCGTGCTCCATGTCAAAGAAGATTAGGCCCCATTTTCGACTTTTTGTTTTGTCTATATGGTAGACAATCTTGTGAATGTTATGCTCAGAAAAATTAGAGGTAGTTTTGGAAAAGTAATTCCAAACTACCAGAAAGAAATTATTTAGACATAAATTTTAATTTCATGTGATGTGTCAAAATAATGTATTATCACGACGATTTTGTTTATGATGTTTTAGCACTTTAGATTTACATCGAATTAGTTTTATATTCTATAGTAGTAGTATTAATTATCTAATTATATTTCTCTTATGCCTAATTTTACAACAATTTTCATATGATATTCCCTATTCCGATGTAGCAGTTTTTCTTACTGTCATCTTTTAAAACATTCTCCTTATTTTGCCCAAGAAAGAAAGCAAATTTAACGTGTCCCGCATGTGCATGTTTAAACAAAAAAATATGGTTAAATATCAGGTAAATTTGTTAAAAATGGCCTTTTATAACCCAAATTTTGCGAGAAAGGACCTTATATAATTTTTTTTTTGTGAAATCACACCTTAATGTAAATTTTATTTGCGAGAAAGGACCTTATATAATTTTTTTGTAAAATCACACCTTAATGTAATTTTTTTTTTTGCGAAAGACAACCAAAAGTAAGTTTCCGACATTGACTGGGCTTTTTCGGCCATTGACTTGCACGTGAGAAGCACTTGTGGCTTTATTTTGCTAACCACACCCAATTTTCCTCCAAAATTATAAGCTTTAAAACCTAAAGTTGAAAGAAAAAAAAACGAAATAAAATCAAGTTTGAAATCTCAAGACTCGGAAAAATTGGCGTCTTTAGCCAACTTAAGCCACATGTGATGCTCCTTGGGCAAGTCAATGGCCGGAAAATCTCAGTCAATGCCGGAAACTTCCCTTAGGTCCTTTCTCGCAAAAAAAATTATATTAAGGTGTGATTTCACAAAAAAAATTATATAAGCTCATTTCTCGCAAAATTTGAGTTATAAAATGTCCTTTTTGGCAAATTTGCCTAAATATCATGACATTTCCAAATTTTATTTCACAATCCTGGTGTTTTTGGAGTTGGCCAGCGGCTGAGATGCTCTTGACCATCTCTCGACATGAGTAATGACAATGTTTATATCTCAATCCCCGTGTTTGATCCCCTGCAACAACAATTGAGAGGGGAATGAAACTTATCCACCCAAAACTCGTCCCGTATCCAGAATAACTCTAAGGGTGAACCGGGTGCTAACACAAAAAAAAAAATATTTATATCTCGACATGATACCCTAAAAATGGGACGGGTTCACAAGGTCTAGGCAGTGGAGGACTAAGAAATACGTAGTACTTTTATTTAGTGAATTCAAATTATTAATTTGAAAATTCTTTGGTGGTATCAAATGCTTAATTTTATGAGAAAACTCTCAAAATTTTAAATATATTGCAATAAAATTTTCCAAAATTTGCAAACTTAAATGGGGTCAATTGACCCTTCGCTTTACTAAGTGGCTCCACCACTGGGTCTAGGTCGGGGAAATCCATAGCCCATGCTAATTGTTACTTTCCGTAAGCATTATGGGTAATAGACTAAAAGGCTAGTCTTTCAATTTCAACACAAAATGACAACTTTGAACTTAATTAATTATACATTGTACTAAATAATCCACGAGCAATTCCAGTTCAAAGTACTTAGGTAAAACTAAACAAAACATAATGTTTAACAATTTAATTAAAATACAAATTGTTTGGGCTCTCAATTGACTATCAATTGGGCCACTAACTCACTAAGTCCAAAGCCCAATGGCTCAATATAGCAGCATCAAACCCACAAGCACTACATTCCAAAAGGCTATTCAGCCACCAATCAAGGCCCAAGGCCCACTTGTAATAAATGACCTAAGGGGATTTATTGTACAAACACTATAAATAAGCCGTCATGGCTCACATACCAAGGTACGTCCATTTCACGCCTTAAGACTACTCTTCTAGAGAACTTCTCTCTCTAGAATCCGAGCATTGTTCTTACTTAGGCATCGGAGGGGCTTTCCTCGGAAACACCCCCGAGGCTAGTAACTTGTTTATTGTGCAGGTTGATTTGGACACGACACATTCGAGCTAGCAAGATCTTCAACACACACAAAAGGGCCTTCATTCGAAGCCCATTGTTTCATCCACTTCAACACCGGAACAATTTGGCGCCGTCTGTGGGGAGAACACTTGAAAGCTCCGAAAAACACTTCACTTTTCACGTAAAAAATGGAAATGCCCAACAATGACAACCAGGTGGGAGATGCCCTTGCCCAAACGGATTCGGAATCCGATGGAGGAGAACAGCTGCACTCAGTTGCGAGATCGCAGCCAACAAGGGCCACCGCGACAACAGACCACTCCCTTCCCGAGAAGAGCTCGCTGCGGCCATGACCATCATGCAGAACTTCCTCTTCAACGAGAAAGAACAAGCCCAGGCAGCAGCACGGCGAGAAGCGAGGAGAGCTAGGCGACAGGTATTGCTGAACATGCCCTCGACTGACGAGGACAATGTGAGGCCCGAGCAAGATCTCTCCACAATGTCAGGAACGCACCTAATGACAAGGTGGAGAGAGAGCACGTGGGATACGCAACAGAGAGCTGCACAGCAGCCAGAATGGTTCGCAACACCGTCTCCAACACGGCAAGCTCTCCAAAGCGGGGCCAGTGATCGCACTCGGATCCGAAGCTCGGTCCATAGCAGACTGCGACCTTCAGCTCATGATAGGCTGGGTAGCCCCTGTGGGTCCAGTAGACAACCCGAGGGCAGTGGCCAGACGAGAAGGAGAAGGAGAAGTGACCGAACTCCTAGCCCCCTACACGCCCCCGAGCAATCCCTTGGAGGAAACTCAAGGAGTCCCTATCCGAAGCCTGTTGGTGCAAATACTTCCCAACCACGCTGACAGGAGTTGCGGGAGAATGGTTCAGATCGCTGCCGAAGGGATCGATTAAAAGTTGGAAGAAGCTGAAGAAGAGGTTCTGTGTGCAGTTCGTGAGCAACAATCGCCCAGAACGAACCACTGCCGAGCTAACTTCCATACAGCAAGAAAGGGACGAGAGCCTGCGAGACTTCATGGCCAGATTCATGAAAGAATCCACCAACATTCCGAACCAGCAGCCAGACGTGGCAATCTTCGCCTTGAAGCACGCGCTACGGGAGGGAAAATTCCGAGACAAACTGGCAAGGAAAAACCCCTCGAGGCCGTGCTCCAAGATAGAGGACGTGCTCCAAATGGCAGATGCGTTCATAAGAACAGAAGAGTTCAACAAGGCCGCAGCAAGGCTAAGAGGATCCTCGGATCCGAAAGACAACAAAGCAAATCAGAGTAAGCCCGAGGGCAACTCGAGAAAGGGGAAAGAGAAGGTGGGTGCGAGAGAGGCGTGCCCAAAGAAGGATGGGAAAAAGGGTGGATTTCAACCCAAATACACCAACTACACTCCACTCGCCATACCCCGAAGAGAAATTTTCAATCTCCACAAAGATGATGAAAAGTGGAAGCTACCAGACTAGCTCAGATCCAACCCCCTCCGTAGGAACAAGAACAAGTGGTGTGAGTTCCACGATGACTTCGGCCACACCACTGAGGAATGCAACTCGCTGAAGGACAACATCGAGGACCTCATCCGCCGAGGCTACCTAAAGCAATACTTGCTCGACCGTAGAACGGAGAGGGAAGAAAAAGAAAAAGCAACATCTGGAAAGCTACAAGAGCAAGCCCAGAGAAGAGTCCATGAGACCGAGGGGCAAAAGAAGAAACCAATTCTCGTGGTGTTCGGAGGACAAAGGTCCGGCCACGCCAGCAAGAAACACTTAAGAGCTCTCTCCCACCGAGTCAATTTCAGCAATGTTGGGGAAAACCAGCCTACCCCCCCGAACATGACCTTCACTGCTGATGACTGCCTCGGGACCCAGTACAAACATGACGACCCGTTGGTGATCGAAATGGATCTCAACAACCACAATGTCCACAGAGTACTAGTCGATGGAGGGAGCGCCGTCAATATCATCTTCAGGAACTGTTTCGAGCAGCTCATCCTCGAAGAGGGAGAAGAGTCACTGACCAAGGTCAGCTACCCATTGATCGGATTCAACGGATCCGCAGCTATTCCCCGAGGAAAGATCACCCTGCCCGTCACAATCGGCCAAGGCCTGGCAGCGAGAAACGTCTGAGAAGAATTCCTGGTGATGGACTGCGACTCAGTGTATAATGTCATCATGGGACGAACCATGATCCACAAAATACAAGCAGTCCCATCCACAAACCATCAGATGATGATGTACGTCTCGGATGCAGGATTCGCCGAGCGGATAAAAGGCGACCAAGAGGTAGCAAGGTCAACCTGTCACACGGCCATCCGAAAGCCGAAGCTAGGAGACAGTCCTGAGGACGAAGATGAGAAGAGCCCTCCCCCAGGTGGAGAAAAAGATGCCAAGAGGAGAAAGGCAGAGCCGAGCAGTCTGGTAAAGCCCGCAGAGGTTGATGCTCGACCAGAGACCCTTTCCCCCGAACCAGACCAAGAAATGGAAGACATCCCCCTAGAGGATGAGTCAGACAGAAGTATCCGAATAGGCAGAGGCCTAGGCTCGGGACTTCAAATAGAGTTGATCCAGTTGCTGAGGGGTCACAAAGACATCTTCGCGTGGTCGGCGGCCGACATGCCAGGGATAGATCCGAAGATGATCTGTCACAAGCTGGATGTCAGCCCCGAAGCTCGGCCAATCAAACCGAAGAAAAGGAACTACTCCTCGGAGAAAAACAAAGCTATCGTCGAAGAGGTGAAGAAGCTACAAGAGGCAGGCTTCATCGAGCCATGCATGTACCCCAAGTGGTTGGCCAATGTGGTCATGGTCAAAAAAGCGAATGGCTCATGGCGCATGTGCTCCGATTTCACTGATCTGAACCGAGCCTGCCCAAAAGATTGCTATCCCCTCCCGAGGATAGATCAGCTAGTGGACTCAACCAGTGGCCATGCATTGCTGAGCTTCATGGACGCCTTTTCAGGGTAACACCAAGTATTCATGCACCCCGACGATAGAGCGAAGACCGCCTTCATCACAAGCGCGGGAGTGTTCAACTACAGAATGATGCCCTTCGGATTGAAAAATGCCGAAGCCACCTACCAAAGACTATTATATTTGATCACGTCTTCGCCGATCAAAAGGGAAGGAATGTCGAAGTTTATGTGGACGATTCCATAGTAAAAAGCGTGAAGGAAGAAGATCACATCAAAGACTTGGCTGAAACCTTCGCCAACCTGAGGAAATACAACATGAAATTGAACCCGAAAAAATGTGTCTTCGGGGTAAAGTCAGGGAAATTCCTCGGATTCATGGTGAGCGAAAGGGGAATAGACGCGAACACGGACAAAGTCCAAGCTGCGCTAGATTTACCCGAGCCGAAGACAAAGAGAGACGTGCAAAGGCTAACAGGCAGGTTAGCCGCACTGTCGAGATTCATATCGAAAGCTTCGGATAAAGGGGCACCCTTCTTCAAAGCTCTCAAACCTAAGACCCTCCCAGGAGGAGAAGCAGAACCCATCAAAAAGAAAGGCGTCCCGAGGAAAGTGGACCCCGAGTTGACATGGGAACAAGAGCAAAGAGACGCATTCCAGCAACTCAGGGCTCACTTAGCTCAACTGCCGACGCTAGCCAGGCCAAAGGAAGGGGAAACTCTGTACTTGTGCGTCGCAGTCAGCCCCGGAACCGTAAGCGCAGTGCTCCTCCGAGAGGAGGAAAAGAAGCAACAGCCAATCTATTTTACCAGCCGAACCTTGACAGACGCCGAAACTCAGTACCCGCTCATTGAGAAAGTAGCATACGCGGTGGTGGTAGCAGCTCGGAAACTGAGACCCTATTTCGACTCCCATCAAATAGTGGTGCTAACTGACCAACCACTGGAGAAAGTGCTAAACAAAATAGAGAGATCGGGAAGATTGGCTGCATGGGCTTTCGAGCTATCTGAGTTCGGGATCAAGTATCAACCAAGGACGGCCATCAAAGCGCAAGCGCTCGCAGACTTCTTGGCCAAATGCTCATATCAGGAAATGCTAGATGACACCAAAAAGACATGGGAGGTCTACACTGACGGATCTTCCACTGTGAACGGCTCGGGAGCCGGAGTAGTACTGATACCCCCAGTGGGAAAGAGCATAGAGTACGCCCTAAAGTTCGATTTCAAAGCAACCAACAACGAGGCCGAATACGAGGCCGCAATCGCAGGAATAGAGTTGTGCTTATCTCTGGAAGCCGAACATGTTTGTCTCAAGACTGATTCTCAGCTTGTAGCCAACCAGATCCGAGGAGAGTATGAGACCAAATGGCCAAGCATGACAGCTTACCTAGCAAAAATCAAATCCTTAACGTCAAAGTTAAGATCCTTCGAAGTCATACTCATCCCCCGAGGTCAGAACGCACAAGCAGATGCACTATCCAAACTTGCAAGCTCAACGCTCACCAACCTAAACAGGTCAGTCCATGTGGAAGTACACCAAGAAAGAAGCATTGACATGCCACCCCCACAGTGTGCAATGTGCGTCCAGAACCGAGCTGGATGGACGCAGTCATTGCGTAAAAAGAGAGGGGAGAACTTCCCGAAGACAAGCTGCAAGCAAGGAAGCTGAAAAGGTTCAACCAGTGGTTCATCATTGACGCCAACGGAGAGCTCATGAGGAAGTCATTCTCAGCCCCACTGCTGAAATGTGTAGGCCCAACCGATGCCGATTATATCCTAAGGGAAATCCACCTCGCCATATGTGGAAATCACATCGGAGGCAGGGCACTGGCACACAATGCACTAAGGGCCGGATTCTGGTGGCCCACCATGGTCTCCGAAGCAAAGGCGCTGACAAGGAAATGTGAGAAATGCCAAAAGTTCGCACCTGCAATCCACCAGCCAACCCAAACCCTGCAAGCAACACTCTACCCCTTACCATTTGCACAATGGGGTTTGGATATCATCGGTCCATTCCCTTCGGCTGTGAATCAGAAAAAGTGGCTGATTGTAGGGGTCGACTACTTCAGTAAGTGGATTGAGGCCGAGGCAGTCTCATCCATCACAGAGCAACAGGTCCGCAAGTTCATTTGGCAAAATATCATCACAAGGTTCGGGATACCGAGGCTAATGGTCTTTGACCATGGGAAGCAATTCGATAACACACCACTGCAAAGATGGTGTGAACAGTTCGGTATCCGCCTCGCCTACTCAGCAGTGTGCCATCCTCAGAGCAATGGCCAAGCCGAAGCCGCAAACAAGCTCATCCTCAACGCACTCAAGAAGAGAGTTGAGAACGAAAAAAGCAAATGGCTAGAGGAGCTCCCTGGGACACTCTGGTCCCTTCGGACCACCGAAAAAGAAGCCACAGGACAAACACCCTTCCACTTGGTTTACGGTTTCGAAGCTGTCATCCCTGTAGAGATCGGAACAGAAAGCCTAAGGGTCCAAGCATACAACAAGTATGATGGAATCCATGGGCAAAGCAACAATCAACTTCTGTCCGAATCCTTGGATCTACTAGATGAGGCTCGGGACGAAGCCAGAACTCTCAACGCAGCCTATCAGCAAAGAGTCAGCAAGCACTACAACCGAAGAGTCAATGCCAGACCTCTAAAGGTCGGTGATCTAGTGCTCAGAAATGCTGCTGCAGTTCAGAAGGGAAAGATCCACGGGAAACTCTCGGCAACATGGGAAGGACCATACATCATCCACTCTGAAAAGAGGACTGGCACCTTTATGCTTAAACAGTTAGATGGAACCATCTTGAAGAACCATTGGAATGCCGATGTTCTCAAGAAATATTTTGTATGATCTCACCCCTCCTTTTGTATTCCAAGTAAGTCATTTAATGAGAAGAGGAAAGCCACTGGCACCATGTGTTTCATTAAACATATCCCTATGTCTTTTTTATTTTTCTATCAATATGTTTTTATACGAATACATGCAACTTCGGATCTGATCAATCCGAAGCTAAAATCAACCCGAAGTAGCCATTTCCTGGGGTCAAAAGGCCCAAGAAATAGCTAATTCGAAACAACCCGCAAGGTACCGTCCAGAATCCTCGGATTCGCGGTACCCAGGGACATTCCGTTCGCAAAAAAGTCTCGAACAGTTATAAAGAGTTCGGCTCAGATCCACGGATCCCCGAAACTCATAACTGAATCAGACTTGCGATTTCTTGCCCAGGTTTCCGAACCACAAGAAGTCGGAAGAACAGAAATAGACATCAAAGGAGCTCAAAAGAAGACTCAACAGATCCACGGATCTGAAGAGCTCAGAAGCAGACTCTAAACATGTCTACAAACGTTAAAAGAGCTCAAAAGTAGACTCTTATCAGATCCACGGATCTGAAGAGCTCAAAAGCAGACTCCAAACATATCCAACACGGGAAAAGAGCTCAAAAGCAGACTCTCAACATATCCACGGATCTGAAGAGCTCAGAAGCAGACTCTAAACATGTCTAAACGGGAAAAGAGCTCAAAAGCAGACTCTCAACAGATCCACGGATCTGAAGAGCTCAAAAGCAGACTCTAAACATCTTCAGCGCTACAAAAGAGCTCGAAGTAGATCCAGGAGTAGACCGAATCCCTTAACAAATCTATGGATTTGACTCACAAACAAAGAAGCGCCTCAATAAATCTGCGGATTCAAAGACAAAAGAACTAGATACTTCGGAAGTAGCAGAAGAGATAGAGAAGCAGTCAATTAACAAACAATCATTTTTTATTCAATATTTGGGGGGAAAATACAAGCACATCAGTCAACTCGGCACATACCCGAGGACCCTCAAAAATTGAAAATAAAAATGAACAGTTAAATCGGCAGCCATCAACAGATTAATTAAAATCGGCCTACCGAAGTACACAGAAAGCAAAAATTATTAAAAGTACGACGCAGCACCGAGGCAAAAGGGGGGAAAGTCAGCACAAGTTCGGAGGCCCTCAACTGGAACCAACCGACTCCAAAGAAGACGACTGCCCGAATTCCTAAGGGACTTCACCAACAGGTCCCTGAGGAGATACATTCGGAGAAGCAGCCGCAGTGGTGTCACCTTCCAAGGCGATCCTCCAAGCTTGCTGCTCCTTAGCAGCGTCGTCCCTATCAGCCTGGCACTCCACCTGGTTATCCTCAGCTGCGAGCCACTTAGGCACATTCTCTGCCCACTTAAAGTCAGGCATGTTCTTGGCAAACATCCTGCGGCAGCCGAGGATCCCCTCCCAGTACATATCCTGGCATTGATCTCCAGTATACATCTGGGCCTTCTGCTCCTCATGTTCACGAACTTGCTCCTTCAGACGCTTGACGTCATCTTCAAGAACGGGAACCCGATCAGCAAAGGCTTGGAGTTTCATATTGCTCTCCCGAAGCTCCACAATAGTAGCGTCCCTTTTGTGAAGCTTGGCCTCGAGGTCAGCTCGCTCTGCGGCGCTCTTCTTCGCTTCGGCATCATGCTTTAGAGCACCCTCCTCCACTTGGAAAGTCAAAACGCCAACCTCCTTGCCGATCTGAAGCAAGGCATCCCCACCTTCCTTGGTAAATTCAGCGACCTCTCGCCTCGCTTTCGCAAGCTCGGACACGAGGAAGCTGAACTTTCGATCAATGTTGGGGATGTCCCGAGCATAGAGCTCTTCAAACTTGCAGAGCCGCCTCTCATCATGAAACTGACATACGGCAGCAAAGGAGCTCCAATATGCAGACTGGGAGAAGGCAAAGTTAGGAGAAACGAGGAAAAGAAAGCGATAAAAAACGAAGAGTAAAACATGCACATATTACCTCATTCAGATGATACTGAGCCATCTTTGTCGGATGGTTCGCCACCTCCCCAGGAATGCGGAACTGCGGGATCCCGCGGAGCAAGTTCTCGTGAGCAGCTTCGGGACCGACCAAAGAGCCCACATGAGCCAAGGGATCCTCACCCAACACAGCAGGGCGAGCATAGCGAGCCATGGTTTCCCGAACTTCCGACGGAATCCTCTTCAAAGGAACGTCCGCGCACGGGTCCCCATGGACCAACCCTTCCAACACAGAAGTGGAAGTCGAACCCAAAGTCTCACGAGGCCGCTTAACCCCACGACCTTCGTAGGGTCCACCTTCAGCAAGCTGGAGAGGCGAAGGCTACTCGGCACCTTCGGCGACAGAAGTTGGGTTCTCAGCAGCCTCAGAATCAGAAATCTCCACCACTACCCTAGGTGGAGTCTGAGGATCCTCTCCCATCTCAGCAGCAGCAGCTTCCCCAGAAGCAGTACCCTCAGTGGGAACCATAGGGATGTCCACCTCGCCTTGCTCCAACTCGTGGGTAATTTCCTCAACGAACACTTCCGTTGGAGTCAAGGGCTTCAGCGGCGAAGGAACATCAGTCTCCTTGGCCAAAGGCTGATCCACAGGATCATTAGTCACCAGCACAACGACGCTCTTCAACCATTGGCCAGGGAGGGGAATGAAGCGACGCAGATTCTCGGGGAGAACCATCTCCTTCTCTTGCCGAGCAAGGTACCGCTCTCCTGCTTCAGCGAGGCTTGGGTCCGAGGCAACAACCTGTTGAACCTTTTCCCTAGTCAAAAAAGGCCGTTGGCTCAAAAACTCAAGAACCTCGGGGCAGGGAGTTACCTTGGAAGACTTCTTCTTCTTCTTCTTCTTTGGGGACCCCTCCCTCAAAGCAGACTTCCCTTCCTGAGAAGTTTCTTCCTCCGAAGATTTTCGCTTCTTTAACCTCCGCGACTCCTAGAAAAGATAGGAGTGAGAAAGCAGGCAAGAAATAGAACAAGGAAGAGGGAGAGAGAACAACGCTTACCTCGGGAAGGGTAAAAGAAGGAGGAGATGAGGCAGACGAAACAACTGGAGCAGTAACTGTCACCTCGGGACCCTGCAACCAAAGGAAGGAGATGAATCTCTACCCCAGCAGTAAACACCTCATACCCAAAAAGATAAAACAAGAATGTTACCGGATCAGAAGTAGTTACTAGCTCAGGCAGAACAGTCTGTCTCGGAACGGCTTCTCCAGGGCGGTCGGAAGACCAAGGGTCGGCTCGGACGTCTTCAAGATGGGCCAAGGCGTGATCCGAGAACTTGTAGCTATCTAGCCTCGGCTGCCGAGGGTTAGATGCCTTGAAATCGTAGGGAGGGCAACTCTCAAGAACCTCACCTTCCAAGGAGTACCCCAATTTCTGAGGGTCAATAGCAGCCTCGCCGTACGCTACAACAAAACAAGAGAGAGGGTCAGATACAGGAAAAGCCAAGGAGAGGCAAATACCTCAGCTGAAGCACGATCTCAGCACAAGAAATCTCACCCCTATCATAGATCCGACTGAGACCGGCAGCAGCGAGGAGAGCCTCCTGAGTGATATAATGGAAGTTAGGAAGCCAATGCAAAGGCTCCCTAGTCGTTTTCGCTCGGAACCACTCCAGAAGAGCAACATGATCCGGATTCCCCAGATCGACCGGGCCAACCCTAGACATCTCCGGATCCACCCTGACAAACCATTTCGGTGGCGCATAATAATGGGGATGCTTCGGATCCACGGGCACCCGCACTAGAAGCCATTGCTTCTTCCAGTTATGAACCGAAGACACATAAGGGAACGCAGTCAGATACTGCGAGTCGCTCTTCCGAAGCCGCTTGTTGGTAATGGTCCACCAACCATGTTGGGCATTCTGATTCCTCCCGAGCTCATGTATCTCCTTGAAAACCTCGAGAGACGGGGGATAACCCAGAAAGTCGCACGTCTAGCGGTAAGAAATGATATGACGCATCGACTTCGGCCTCAACTGCGCCAAAGAAATGTTATACTCCTCCAACACTCGGGAGACGAACGGATCCAAAGGAAATCGATTAATCAAAGTGATGGAGATACACAGCAATTAAGCCTGGGGGCGGCCTCGTCACCCGAGCATGCTTCTGAAGCGGAAGCTCACACCAGTAGCCCAAGGCGTATTGAATGCCATAAAGATCTTCGGCGAGCCGATGATAATGCCCTCGACGAGCTTCAACTAACCACTCCCCTTCAACGGTCGTTCCATCGGGACCAGCAATCTCACTCGGATCATCAAAGAGAGCCGCAAGTTTACCCATAGGATCTGCCTCTTCCCACCGCCTCGGGAAGAAAGGGCGAATAGGAAAACGGCCAGTAGCGCCGGTTCCATGACTCGGCCCAGCGCGAGCCCCACTCCCTGAGCGCTCTTCAGCCTCAGAAGAGGTCTTCGCCGATCTATCCTCGGAGCCACTAGACGAGGATACCACACCCGTCTTCGTCTTCCATCTCCCCCCAGCCATGGCAAAAACTCCAAAGAAAGAGTGCCGAAATACGAAGAATCGGAGAGTAAAAAAGAGAAAACGAGAAACAAATTACCTTCTTCGGAGCGGAAATCGCCGACAAGTCAAACGGAACAAAGACCCGAAGCTGATTCTTGACAAATTCGCGAAGATCTAAAGGAAACTCACAAGAAAAACCACCGGAATTCTGGGAAGATTTGAGAAAGATTTTTGCGAATAAAGTTTTGAACGAAGGGTTGGGTCGAGTATTTATAGGCCACCACCCACTGAAACTGCCTAACTTCCACTTTGTTCTGGGCCGTTCGATCAACGTCATTCATGAAGCACTCATGCGACACCTGCCCCACTAGTGCATGGTTCCAACGCCCCCTTTTGAAAAAAGAGAGGCAAAACTTTCCAACTTCTGATACATGGAAACCCGCCCATTTAATCCTAAATGGACCGGGTCTGGGGGGCATGTTGTTTGGGCTCCCAATTGACTATCAATTGGGCCACTAAGTCCAAAGCCCAATGGCTCAATATAGCAGCATCAAACCCACAAGCACTACATTCCAAAAGGCTATTCAGCCACCAATCAAGGCCCAATGCCCACTTGCAATAAATGACCTAAGGGGATATATTGTACAAACACTATAAATAAGCCGTCATGGCTCACATACCAAGGTACGTCCATTTCACGCCTTAAGACTACTCTTCTAGAGAACTTCTCTCTCTAGAATCCGAGCATTGTTCTTACTTAGGCATCGGAGGGGCTTTCCTCGGAAACACCCCCGAGGCTAGTAACTTGTTTATTGTGCAGGTTGATTTGGACACGACACATTCGAGCTAGCAAGATCTTCAACACACACAAAAGGGCCTTCATTCGAAGCCCATTATTTCATCCACTTCAACACCGGAACACAAATGTTTGGTAAGAAATTGATCTAATACATAACACCACAATACCGCGTGTATACATTTTTGTATAGAAGAATACAAAATTACAAAGTAACACGACAATAAAAATGTAAAGAAGCAAACATTTCACCAGGGGTAAATTAATTACTCCTCTTTATTCTAATTATTACAAGAAAATAAAACGACGTTAATCCGTAATTAAGATGTTGCAAATCTCGATCCCAGCAACTTAAGATGTTTAGGAGCAAGTGCATCCATCTCCACAACACACGGCTCCACAACTGATTTGGGGTTTGAAATTAAACCAGCAACAACGGCAACCTTAAAAACAACATTAACAAAACACTTTTGATCTTTAACTAAGCTCATGTAAACAAAATAAAAACACTTTTGAATGTAAAAAATTAATTACACGCTTATACTTCCTCCAGATTTTTTTTAAGTGTTATATTTTGACCAGCACATAACTTTACGAGATTTGGGTTAAATTTGTTTATTGTCAGAAAATAATAGTACGTTGGTAAATTATTTATTTATTATAGAAGATGGTATGAATTTGAGTTGGGACAAGATGAAGAAATATTGTACATGGAGTAATTGAAAATGGAGATCACGAGACCACAGCGAACACTTAAATAAAAACGATCATTTAGGGAATATATTGTAACACTTCAAAAATAACGGCGGAAGTAGATCATTTCTATATGCGGTAGTTTAAATTCTTAAAATGACTTGGTTCACACTAAATTATTATGGACTATGCCTATAAAAAAAAGTGAACATCTTGTTTCTAAGTTATTTTCACATGTTTTTTAGGGTTATTATGAAAAAATTATCAAATTGTTGTCGTTAATAGAAATTGTGCTTAAATAATGTGATTTTAACTCAAGACTTACTTTAAAAAAAGAACAAGGTTACTTTGAATCAAAAAATGGTTACTATATCTAAGATAATAGGTGTTTAATTCATTATAATCATTATGTGAACACTAAAGGTCACTATTAAAAGAGTTCTAAAATGATATTGTACTGTTGTTTTGGGTCTACATTATTATTATTGTGAACCAGCTGACCCACGCAAGAATCCCTTAAAACATGGTCTTAGTATAGTTTTGTTTTATAATAATAGTTGGTGAATTGGAAAAATTGACATAAATAATCCCAACTTTCACACATCTTCTAAAAATAATCCCAACTTTGGATTATTTTAGAATAATCCAAAGTTTAGGGGTTACCTTCTCAAAATAATCCGAATTCTGTTTTTCTTGTCATTACTAATCCATTTTGGGTCTATTGTACATAGGCAAATTGATAGTTTGGATTATTTTGAGAACGTAACCCCTAAAGTTTGGATTATTCTAAAATAATCAAAAGTTGGGATTATTTTGAGAAGATGAGTGAAAGGTGAGATTATTTATGTTAATTTTTCCAATTATTTATTATTATACCAGTTAAGCTAAAATTTCAAACAAACATTTAAATTATGGCAGCTTAAAAATGTAATATCATTAATAAAGTAAGTTTCGCAATAACATGTACGGAATACTTCATAAACTCTATCATGATCCACCTTTAAAACTGGACCGTTCTAAAAAATTATCTCATCTTTTTCAATTTCAATTAAGGTTGAGTGGACAGATAAATTGCTGAATCATAGCATTCCCATACAACAAAGTGAGTGTCCCAGGATGATCAGCGATAAGAGAGTAATTAGTCAATTAATAAGCTAAGGCTAAAAGGTTGTATTGTCATATGCTTTTAAGGTGGAATCTTCTACGAAGTTATGATCGCGACCCTGACTCGTATTTAACACAAATCCATATTAACTTGATAAATCTCTTTCAATCTTAGATTTAAATCTTAAGGTTAGGATTTTTTTTAAAAAATTTATAAAATTATAAAATTGCGCACCTTGAGGATAATACACCATTTCCTTGGGTTGGGTTTGAGGGTTGGGGCCGGAGGGCCCGGATGGAGCCCTTGCTGCATCAACAAAGACAGAAGGCAGTAAAACTAGTAGCAATAGAAGCCAACTTAGAAACATAGCCCTAGCTACAACACATCCCTTTTGACTAGCCATTATTATGTTACGTACTCTTCTCTCTTCTTTCTCTCTCCTCTTTTGCTCTTATCCAATTAATACATTGTATTAATGTAGTGAGTTGTTTCCTATTCCCTCTATCATTCTCACCCAATATATATAGCCATATAGGACATTGAGGGATAAAATCTCAACGGTATTTTAATTTTTACATTATTCATATTCATAAGTTGGAAAAAGCTTAAATAATAATTGACGAAGTTTGATTTTTACATTATTCACAACACAAGTAGGAATGAACTTAATACTTCCCCCGTTTCACAATAGATGCATCATTTCTCATTTGTGCACTATTCATCAATCAACTTTGACAACATTTCTTTCACTGTTGTGTAAGAAAAAACATAGTCAAGTGAGATCTTGTTAAATTCGTATTAATGCAAGGATTCCAAATATCAACTTTTTATAATTTGTACTTATACGCATTTAGAGATATTAATGTTTGAATAAGCGCGTTGGCATACGTACAATGAGAAATAATGTATCTATTGTGAAACGGAGGAAGTAGTAATTGACGAAGATATATGGACCTACTTGCCATGTTAATAAATAAAGTTATGGAGAAAGTCATATATCCTTCTTGTTGTGTATTATTTTTCTTATATTTTATGATCATCTCTGAATTGAAAATTATAATCTTTATGTTCCATGACTTTATGTAATTTTAAGGTATTATTGCATGTAAAATACTTTGTATTATGTACATCAAGGAAATAAATGGATGACATTTTGATACACGTAGTGCAAACAAACTGACCAACGTATCCCTTCTTAGAACACTGGTCAAAAACTAACCCGATTCAAGCATCCGACCTGAATTGACCCAGGTTCGTAACTGATTGGGACCTGAAAGGTTGCTAAAACAAGTAACCTATAACCCAACCATACCCGGCCCAACAAAACGATGATCGATTTTGACCTGATACTGTATGACTCAAACCCGACCGGAAGATGATTGATAATAAAACTGACCCGACCGGACAATTATCCAAAACCGATTTGACACCCGACCCGACAATGATCTGAACCCAATTATAACCCGACACAACCTGTTAGTCACCCGACCTTTTTCGATCCGTTATCAGATTTAACCCGACTTGCCATTGACTAGGCTAAATGGTTACTCCATTCCTCAATTTGACTCGATCCTTCTTTTAATCAATTACTCGAAGCAACTAATACTTGTATATATGTATCGACTTGACTCAAAATCCATATTAACTTTATATTATGAATTGACTTGACAAGAACACACGATGGGTCGATGACATGATCGATTTGCGTAAAACAAAAATTTGAAATAATTGAACATTAAGTTTTACGGTATGGAAAAAATAATCATATATAGGTTAAAAGCTTGACCACCTGATAGTTATCGAACTTGATCTGGACCTGTGTTTGAGACTGAACCCGGCCTTGATTTTAATCGACCCGATAATGATCGATTTAAACTTGAACCATACTCGAAATTACCTGCTACAAAATCGGCTTAAACCCAACTCGGTAATTAAGACTCAAACCAGAAATTGAACCCGACCTGAATATGACTACGCGAGTCGACATTTACCCGAAACGGAAAAACAATCCGACATGACCCGACCGAACCCGGCCTAAATCCAGATAATAAAGTGACCTGACACGACCCATTCGAATCATAACCCGAGACTCGAGATAACCCGACCTGAACCCGACTCAAGTAACTAACAACTCTACTTGTTATATCCTAACATTAACTGATATATAATAGTAGGAATAACTTCTCCGCGCTTATAAAAATATACATTTGAATAACATAGTTGTAACTTAAAATATCTTTGAGCAATCGCGGGAGTACGGGTCTATTTTGTTAATGGAAGTAAATTGTTGAGGATAACGTAGTTATCCTAGAGGATAGAATTTCAGATGAGATAGAGTTATGTTATATGATATGAGATAGAAGTCTATAGGGTTTAGGAATCCTACGAAGTGTAGGACATGAAGTGTAAGACATCTAGTTTGTAATATAAATAGAGGCGTATGCCCACGAATAATATGACACAAATCAAATATATTCTCTATATTTTAGCATGGTATCAAGAGCCTAGGAGATCCTAGGGACCGTCTACACGATTTTCCACTTGCCTGTGGGTTAGAAACATAAACTCACCGGCGGGATTCGTAGTTAATATAATAATTCCGCTGCAAATCATTGGTAGAAGATGAGGTTGGTGTTGGAGAAAAGACTCGTACTTGGAATCGCGTCCAATTCGAGTATTGATTTGAGTTTGGTTTTGCTTCGAAAAAACCAATGAAGATTTGAGAGCTTGGTTTTGCTCCGAAAAACAATGACGGATTGAGCATGATTTTGCTCAAGAGAAGCCGAAGGCGTTCCCGTTATATTGAGATAATTGGTGAGTTCGAAAAGAAGGACGTTCTCATCAAGAAAAAAAAAAAGTGCAGGTTCGAAAAGAATGGCGTTCTTGCTCGATTTTTTTAAAATCGAAGTCGGCATCACTAAGTCGTGCATATCGACTTCAAAAAAAAAAAAAAGACGAAGAAGTTCCAGTTCATCCGATTGATCTGATACTAACGCAGAAAATATTACGTTCTCCCATCGCAATGGTGTTGAGGATAACGTAGTTATCCTAGAGGATAGAATATCAGATGAGATAGAGTTATGTTATATGATATGAGATAGAAGTCTATAGGGTTTAGGAATCCTACGAAGTGTAGGACATCTAGTTTGTAATATAAATAGAGGCGTATGCCCACGAATAATAATTCCGCTGCAAATAATTTGTGTCATATTATTCGTGGGCATACGCCTCTATTTATATTACAAACTAGATGTCCTACACTTCGTAAGATTCCTAAATCCTATAGACTTCTATCTCATATCATATAACATAATTCTATCTCATCTGATATTCTATCCTCTAGGATAACGTTATCCTCAACATAAATATATATATTGAATAACATAGTTGTAACTTAAAATATATTTTAGCAATCACGGGAGTACGGGTCTATTTTGTTAATGGAAGTAAAAATAATATATTGAATAACATAGTTGTAGCTTAAAATATCTTTGAGCAATCACGGGAGTACGGCTCTAATTTGTTAATGGAAGTATCTTAACACGAGTCACATACTCACGCGACACCTTTGTTTCGTTCCAAGTTGGCTTATAGATGTGTGCTTACTCCTTAGTTGGAAGATAGAATGAATTCATTCATTCTTTGAATTCAATCCCACTTGAGGAAATAATAACCAAAACGACAACAATCCAAACCCCATCGTTTTATTCCTTTCATAATGTCGTTGAATTCCAAGCATAATTCCAAAACGACTTAAATCCATGCTAAGCCGATCGGTTGATTCGTCGAATCCCCACTTCACTAGTTAACTAAAGCTTATCTTGTTACTACCTCCGTTCCAAAATACTCGACCCGGTTTGACCGGCACAGAGTTTAAGGGACTTGAATTGACTTATTTAATTTAATAGGTAGTAGTTGATAGTGGGGTATTATTTTAATGTAGTTAGTGGAAAATGTGTAAAGGGGTGGGGTTGGGGGAGAGTAGGGGTTGAATTTTAATTATTTTTTGTATGGAGTAGGGGGTAGGTGGGTTAATAGGGGTGGAGTGAGAAATAATATAATATTGTTGGAATATTTCCATTTTTAGAAACAGGTCAAGTATTAAGGGACGACCCGATAAGGAAAACAGGTAAAGTATTCCGGGACGTGTTGCAACCGGAGACCATAAAATTAGACCAAAGTCTAACCTTTGAGGAAAGACCTGTCAAAATCCTTGATAGCAAAGTGCGTAGTACGCGTACTAAGGATGTGAAAATTGTCAAAGTGTTGTGGTCAAATCAAGAATCTGAGGAAGCCACTTGGGAAGCGGAGGACGAAATGAGAAAGAAATATTCCGAGCTTTTTCCCGAGGTTAGTTGAGTTACGGGGTCGTAACTCGTGTCTTTTAAGGGGGGTAGAGTGCGGTAGAATTTCGCGCTTTTACCTTGTTTTCCCCTATTTTATGCTTAATTTAGTGCTTTCTATTGAATTTGCCCTTATTATTGTCCTGTTTAATCATGTAAAGAGTACATCAACTTAAAACTTTTGTAAATGAACGTATTGAAAGTCTCAGAAAGTCTCAAGTTTTGAATTGAATTTTGATTTCCGAACCCAAGTTTCGGGACGAAACTTCTTTTAAGGAGGGTAGACTGTAATACCTCGTATTTTTATAATATTTATAAATATATTTTATTATATTTATAAAGCATTTTACGATTTATTAACATTTAAATAATATTTAAATGTATTTATTTAATGTATTTAATTAATTAGAATATTTATTATTTTAATTAATTACGAAACGAATTTAATTCTTGAGTCGGGAAATTAAATGAGTTGCAAATGATTTTTATGTGCTTCGGGTTTTAAATAAAAAGTCCAATTCGTTTTATTAAACGAGCCCAATCAAAAGAGTTTAGATTAAATCCTAAGCTAGCCGAATCATTTGTTTCCTAAGCCTAACTCAAATCTCCTAAGCCTAGCCCATCAAGGGATTAGGGAGCCTATAAATAGGACTCCCCCATCATTAAATGAGCCCCTAAAATTCATAAACCCTCTTTTGTTTTCTTGCCCCTCACTCCATCTCTCCTCTCCTCTCTTTGCTCGGCACCGCACGCCTCACAGCAGTGCTCGTGCCCTCGCGTGCTCGGCCTCACGCCCGCAAGCTGCCTTGTGCCTTCGTGTGTGTCGCGCCCCGCGCTGCACTCCCTCTCGCCCTCGCTCGCTCCCTCTTCGCGCGCGCCCAGCGCCCACACCCCCTTCCTCTCCTTGCTGCGTTGTTGTTGTGTTGTGTGGTTGTCGCTGCTGCCCTCACTCGCCCAACCTCACACCCACACTCGCTCGCTCTCTCTCTTCGTCCGCGCGCCTAGCGCCCTGCTGCCTTGTCCCGCGCACACCTAGCGTGCCCTGCTGCCTTGTCCCGCGCGCCAGGCGTGCTTGTCGCCCTCTCTCCCGCGCGCGCACACATGCACGGACGTGTGTGTGTGTGTGTGTGTTCATATTCGATTTCTTTTTCGCCCAATCACATTAATTCGTGGTTGTTCCGTGCTATAGGCCGGATTGGTATAATTCTCTTCTTCCTTACCTATTCTATTTAAATTCCGTATTTTAAATTATTATATTAATATTGTTTTGAGTAATTAAAATGCTGGGAACCGGTTATGAATACCGTGGTTTGAGGATTTGTGTGTTGTGATTCATTAGGGTTGTTTTAATTATTAAAGAATGAATTTTCAGATTTGTTTATTTAATAAAGCATGGATTTTTATGATATTAAACTAGTGTTATTGGGATTTTCAAGTTAGGGTTTTAACCTAGACTTAATGAGTCAAGTGATTAGCATAATTAGGTGATGATTTTAATTATGACAATCAATTATATTTTCAGATTTTAATAAAGGTTTAAAGTGTTGATTTTTATTGATTTTAAAGGCGGAAAAAGTATGTTTTTGAACTAGGGATTGATTTTGCAAATTGAGACGACTTTATTATTGAAAAACGATTGAATTCTAAATTCTAAAGGAAGTTTTAATTTTTATAAAGTTGCTGGAAATTTAATGAACATGGAAATAATTTACGTTTCATTATTTTGATGATAGGAGGTGATTTCTAGTTGAGTGCTCGTTATTGCAAAGTGGCCCCTACGCTTAGGTATTCAAGGTACGTACAAGTCTAGGGCGACCACACCTTTTTGTCAATGACGTTACATGATTGTTGATGATGTGAATTACATTATGTGGAATCATGTTTATTTTGATGAACGAGCATGTGATTTGTGGTGTTGGATTCGTTGGATTAATAGTTGAACAAGCATGTTGAAATTATCATGAGTATGGATTTCATTGTCAATCATGTTGTTCAATATTTATGCATGTATGGTTCAATTCACATGCAAGGGATGAATTATTTATTTGTATGCTATTGTACGGGATGTCTAGCATACTTTGAGCCATTTATCTGTACCTAGTCGTACTATTTATTTTACCACATGTGAAGGGTTAGCTCACGTAAGCCACCGCACATGTAGGGTTCAGTTGGGAATATTATGTATGAAATGAATTAGGATTTGTCGTGCAAGGGCACAACCCTCCTGTTAATGTGCATGATGTGGAGTCTCACTTAGGTGAGGAGGAACATGGTAGTAATATCACAAATGTCTTGCTTGGTCGATCACAAGTCTTAAAGCATTAAAATAAGATTGTTTTGGTTGTTGTTTATTAATTGTATGTATGCATGTTGTCGAGTCTTGAGTTCGCCTTTATTAAAATATTAATAAACGTAAAGTGCAACCAGAACAAACTTCAAAACTCTTGGAACGTATATACCTTGAGTATGAACAATGGGGGGAGTCTTGCCGGAAAGCTCGTACTCCTACTAATGATACAAGACGTTGTTTCATTTATATTATAAGCAGGAATTCTGTCGGTATGGCCCGACACTCGGTATGGCCCGATTTTACTATTATATATTTGGTGTATGGTTGGCTCCCATCACCTTTCCCTTTGTGGATTATTCTTTTGGCCCGTTTGAAGCTTATTCTAATTAAATTGTGAGTCAAGAGTCGAGTCAAGAGTCGAGTCTTATATCTCATGATTGTTTGGTTTGTTATTATATGGCTTTTGCATGTTGATTAGTATTTAGTGAGTGATGCATGCTTTAGTTTCATTACTCTATGCTTGTAAGTACTCAGCTTTTGCTGACTACGTGCTTTGTGTGTTTCTGGTCATGGCCTTTGCCTTAATGTCCCTATGATGATCCATCATTTGCATTTGCATTGTTGGGGAGTAGAATAATATAGCAGGTTGGTAGATCAAGTACGATCGAAATCATGTGGCTTGGGATGATTGAGAGAGTTGCATGTTTTCGTTCTTTGAAACTATTCTATTTAATATTTTAATTATGTTTGAAATGTTTGAATTATTTATATTATGGGTTTTGGGCCATTATGGTTCCAAATTGTAGGAGGCCACAATATTAAATTTATTATGTTTTTAAAAGTTAGTTGACATTTATTTCCGCTGCGTAATTCTGGTAATAGCCTTAACCGTTATCACGGTGGCGGTAATACTTTAGTAATTCCTTTATTTTTAGTTGGAAGATGGTTTTATAAAAGCAAGGAATTATTAGGGTGTTACAAAGTGGTATCAGAGATCTAGTTTGAGAGCTGCTTTGCATTAATTAATAGTGCAAAGTGGTAAATCCTTAAACTACGATTGCGGAACTTTAGGATTTTCGAAAATTATTTTCCTAAAGTCAAAACGTATTATTTTGAGTACTCAATATTTTAAAGGTCAAATATCAATTATTTTGGGTCGTTTGAAATAAGTTGAAAAGTTGGATTATTATTTAATTTAATTAATTTTTCCGAATTTTTTTTTATTTATTCGAAAATTTCGAATTAAATTCGAATTTATTTTATTAATTTAGGAAATTATTTTATTTAATTATCCAAATTATTTTAATTATTTATTTATCTATTTATTTTATTCGAATATTTTTTCGAATTTATATTTTAAATTTTTTTTCGGATTTCTTTTATTTTTAATTATCCGAAAATTATTCATTTATTTATTTAATTAATCGATAATTCTTATTAATTTTCGATTTAAATTTAAATAATTTCAACTAAGTTAGGAGTTATTTCTTAATTAATTTCGAAAATTAATATTATTTTCAAGTGAGAATTGGGTAGACTAAGAAGGGCATACTAGTCTAAGAATGCATATTATGTGACTATGTGATTGTTAAGTGCCATATATATGTTCTAACCATGTTTTATCTTGCTTTATGTAATTAATTGTATCATATTTCATGTTGAGCATATATTTGTGCATTGAAATTGTATGGCTCCACGAACTATTTATTGTATCTTTTTTGGGGTTGGAATTTCTATGGAAACGCGTTAGTAAGACTTTTGAGTTGTGAATTTTCAGGAATTAAGGATGCTACCTTCTAAGTTCACCAGTCTAGGATACCTAGAGAAGATGGATAATGAGACTCCTCGCACGTATGTTCAGAAGATCGTGTTTGCTTGTGACTATTTGGCTTCGACCAAGAACATGCCCCACCTTAGGCACAAAGATATGATGGCTAGTATGATTATACATTGTTTACCCCATAAGAACCCCTACATAGACCTCAAGAATCGGTTTAGTGACATGCATTATAGTGATGGTACCCCTAATAGGTACAAATATGGGACTAGTGATGGTAGGTGGAAGTATGATGCTGAGGTTCTTGCTACTATCCTAGAGGTTGCGGAAATTAGCTATGAGGATGGAAAGTATTCTGCGGGTCTAGGTATGGGCTATGGAGGAATAGAAAGTGATGGTGAGGATGATATGATCCATGATGAGCAAGCTAGTGATGTTGAGGAGGATAGTGATGATGATGTGGTAGAGATTGAGAATCCTAACCCTATAGTTCCTGAACCAACTATTGAGATATCCAGTGGATCTGAAGATGAGATTGAAGGGAATAATGTGGTTGATAGTGAGCCACAGCAAAATAATGAGGCTATGGATGAAGACTCGGATCCGGAAGAAGACTTGGATGATCCTAATGATCAAGACTTTACTCCAGAGCAATACAAGGAAAGAAATGATCGTCGTGATGACGTTAGTCTCTAGAGAAATGTAATCCTTAGTTTATATTTTTTTTTTCTTTTCGTTGAAGTAATAAAGTGGCAAAGCTACTATTTATGGTTATAGTTATTATAGTTGGAGAATAAATGTTATGGCATTAGTGGATGTAAGACTTATTCATTGGAGTTTTAATAAAAGAATAGAATTTTTTTCGTTATCCTTTAAGTTTAATTCTCGATTCTAAGTCGTGTGGGTATCGCAAAGGGATTATTTGTTATTTCTTCAATGAAATTTTATGTGCAAGGTGGTTTAGTAGCATTCATCTAAATTTACTTGCATCGGATAGTGGGGTGAGAAGGCCCGAAAGTGGCGCCAACTCTTCCCCCTAGGTGGCGCCTAAGTGTGTTTTTGTTGTGAGTAGGTTCGTTGTAGAACCAGTACCTTAGTAATGTCGTGTCCAACCAATATTGAAGTTAGCCTTTTTAGGTATTCAAGGAGAAGGGATATGGCTAGCCAAGAGATTTCTGAAGTGGTTAGACAACTAGCTGAGGTAGTTCGAGACCTAGCTCAAACGAGAGCCAACCCAGTGCATGATCCGGCTGGGGAAATGTTTAAGAAAATAGCTCAAAGCAAGCCTCCACTCTATAGCGGAGAGATTGAACCAAGTGTGTTGGAGAACTGGTTGAGAGAGTTTGATAAACTCATTGTAGCTGTGAATTGCCCCGAAAACCTTAGGGTGAATAGTGTTGTGTACTACCTGAGAGGTGAAGCTGATTTGTGGTGGCAACGATGTGAAAATACCCTTAGAGCCACACCTAACTTTGGATGGGAAGCATTCAAAATTTCACTAAGGAACAAGTTTTACCCACCCTACCTGAAGAAGCAAAAGGCGCAGGAGTTCATTGAACTCAAAATGGGAAGTCTGTCTGTGACGGAATACTATTCTAAGTTTATAGAGCTGTCTAGGTTTGCACCCGAAGTGGTGGCAACGGAAGAGCTCAGGGCTCAAAGATTCGAGAATGGTTTGACCATGGACTTACAGCTGTTGTTTTCTGGAGAGACCTTTACCTCATTAGACACCCTGTACGGAAAAGCTGCTCACCTGTATGGGTTACAGCAAAGGAAGAATGATAGTGCTGAAAAGAGAAAGGATGGTGGAAGCTCGAATCAAGGAAATAACCATCAGAATCAGGGGAATTTTAAGAAGCACAAAGGAAATGGGAATTTCCAGTTTAGGGCTAACAATGGTGGTAATCGCAACAACCAAGGTGGTGGAAATCAGTCTGGAAGGAATGGAGTACGGAGCTACGAATGTAGGCGCTGTAACATGAATCACCCTTGAAAGGATTGTGATGGGAACTTGGTGACTTGTAGATTCTGTCAGAAGTTAGGCCATAGGGAGTATGAATGCTATTCTAAGAATGGAAAGCCTAACCAAGGTAACCACCAAGGCAATAACCGGAATAATCAGAACCGGAACGGGGGAAATGGAGGTGGAAATCAAAGGAACTACCAAAGTGGTAACAATGGAAATAGCAATGGCAATCACCGGAACCATGGAAAGCCTGGAGGGAACCAACAGCAGAATGGGAATCGAAACAACAATGGGAACACCAATGGAGGTGGCTATAACAAGGGAGTTGCCCAAGGAAAGTTGAATGTGATATCTCGGCAAGAAGCGGAGACTTCCTCTGACGTCATAGCTAGGGGTGTTCAAAATTACCCGACCCGAAATACTCGACCCGTTAACCCGCCAACCCGGTAGAAATTTAGCGGGTAATTATAACAAAATTCCTGATATTTACGTGTCTGGTACCCGACCCGGTAAAAGGACACATTAACGGGTCGGGTCATGGGTCAGCTGTTTGTGTCTTGCGGGTACCCGGAAACCCGCTTAATGGTGTAACTTTCAATTTTATTGTTTTATTTGTAACCTCCGCCGCTTAGTTAGGGACTTAGGGTTTAGAATACAGAGTACAAACTTTACCCCTTTCTCTCTTCCTCTCTCTATGTCTTTCTCTCTCCTCAATCACCTAAACTCCACTGCAATTGTAGCTGCAACATCAATCTGTCAACCGTTGCCATTGTTGGGTCGCCATATTTTGATGGTTGCAGGAGTTGTAACCATAAACCCGAGTCACGAGGTCACTACAAAGCTGCAATTGATAGCCACCATGGAAGATAACGCTTGCTGGTTTAGTAGATGGAAAGTATTGATTGCAATTGTTAGAGTATAACATGATATTTTGGTGAGTAGTGGAGCAAAAACAAGAAGTTATAGTTCTATTGCAGGTCTAGTTAGATCTTCCCAGTTCCCACCCCTCCATTGAGCATATCAGATTTATTGATTTTCATATAATCATATTTTGTTTTTAATCTGTAATACAATACAACTGATGAAGTGAATAATAATGGTAATCGATAGATTTTGTGCTCTTTTTTCCCTTAATGTTTTTTTTTAGCATAATCTCTGTTTGTATGTACCGCAAGAAGCCAAGAACATTAAAAAATCAACAAAAGTTTACGAAAAAATAATTACATTTAATTAACCGGGTACCCTATGACCCGACCCGGAATAATAGGGTACCCGCTAATAGGGTACCCGAATTTCACGGGTCGGGTCATGGGTCGGCTTTTTAACTACCCGCAAAGCCGGGTACCCGCTTTTTTGGGTACCCGATAAGCCGGGTACCCGCTAATGAACACCCCTAGTCATAGCGGGTACGTTTTATATTAATTCCGTTTCAGTTAAAGTTCTATTTGATTCTGGTGCGACTTATTCTTTTATATCAGTAGATGCTTTGGGGAAATTAGGGTTGAAAGAGCCTGAATCGATTGAAGTACCTATAGTCATACCTACTAGTAGTATAGTGAAGTGTACCAAAATCCATAGAGATGTGCCTATGACCATAGCCAAGACCGTATATATTCTTATCTAACCTAATCGAATTCGAGTTAGGAGAGCTAGATGTAATTCTAGGAATGGATTGGTTGGCCAAGTTCAAAGCCAAAATAGATTGTGAGAAGCAGAAGGTTCACTTGAGGTCTAGCCTAGGCAAAGTAGTGTCATATCGTCGTTTTGGCAAACCTAAGAACATAGGAATCATCACGGCAATGGAACTCGTGAAGCTAGTCAGTAAAGGGAACCCAGCTTTCTTATGTAATGTAAGGAACTTAGAGCATGTGATCAAGGATCAGCCTGAGGATATTGCAGTTGTCAATGAATTCCTTGATGTATTTCCAGAAGAGATCCCGGGAATGCCTCCCAATCGACCTATTGACTTCACCATAGATTTAGTGCCTGGAACCGCCCCTATTTCAAAAGCACCTTATCGAATGGCTCCAGCAGAAATGAATGAATTAAAAAGCCAACTAGAGGATCTATTGGAGAAAGGTTATATTAGGCCAAGTGCATCGCCTTGGGGAGCACCAGTGTTGTTTGTGAAGAAAAAGGATGGCAGTATGAGGCTCTGTATAGACTACAGGGAGCTCAATAAGGTCACAATCAAGAACAAATATCCATTACCTAGGATAGAAGACCTATTTGACCAACTAAAAGGAGCAGGAATCTTTTCAAAGATCGATTTGCGTCCGGGTTATCATCAATTGAGAATCGCTGACCATGACATACCAAAGATCGCATTCAGAACTAGATACGGACATTATGAGTTCACTGTTATGCCTTTTGGGTTGACCAATGCCCCTGCAATATTTATGGACTTAATGAACCGTGTATTCCATGCCTATTTGGACAAGTTTGTAGTGGTTTTCATAGATGACATCCTAGTGTATTCAAAGAGTGAAGAAGATCACGCCGAACACTTGAGATCGGTGTTGAGTACCTTGAGAGATAACCAGTTGTATGCCAAGTTCTCAAAGTGTGAGTTTTGGTTGGAAAGAGTTGCATTTTTGGGACATTTTGTGTCAAAAGAAGGAGTGGCAGTAGACCCTGCTAAGATCAAAGCTGTTAGTGAATGGCCTACGCCCAAGAGTGTGACTGACATTCGTAGTTTTCTGGGATTAGCTGGCTACTATAGACGATTTGTTCAAGACTTCTCTAGGATAGCCAAGCCCATGACTACCTTAATGAAGAAGGAAACCAAGTTTGAATGGAGTGACCAGTGTGAGGAAGCATTCCAAACCTTAAAGACGCGATTGACAACCGCGCAAGTGTTAACCTCACCAGATGAGAGTGGTGCATACGATGTGAATAGTGATGCCTCTAAGAATGGTTTGGGGTGTGTATTGATGCAAAACGGGAAGGTTATTGCGTATGCGTCAAGGCAATTGAAGCCATATGCACTAGTGGAAAAAGGCTTATTTGCATCCCCGCATTTGCCACGCCATTCTGAACATGTGACGCAAATAACAAATTTTAGCATAAAATATACTCATTTGCGTCGCATCTTTGCTAAACTGCGAAGCAAATAACTCTAGGATGCCCGCCAGAGTCATTTGTGTCGCAGATTAGTAAAACTGCGACGCAATTTACTAAATCAAGTGCATCGTAGATTTACTAATCTGCGACGCAAATGACTCTAGGATGCTCCTAGAGTCATTTGCCACGCTGATTTGTAAATCTGCGACGCACTGGATTTTTTTTTTCCCCTCAATTTCCCGCTCACGCTTATTCCTTTCAACTTTTTATTCTGACTTAGGTTTTGCGACAAACAACAACAGTGCTTCAATTCACTCCCACCAAACGAAACAAACAACATTGCTTCAATTCACTTCACCGGCGCCGCCGCCCACGACCAAGGAATTGGTCTTCACCCGCCGTTTCCCTCGCCTGCCCTTGCTCTCACATCCGTCGCCCCCTGCACAGTGTCGCTGCAGCTCACCCGCAATTGCTCTCACACCCGTCGCGGCTCACAACCGCCCCTGCGCACTTCCCTTACTACCACCGCCCCTTACACGCCGTCCCCTGCTCACAGCCGCCGCCCCATGTGTTGTCTCTCCTCTCTTCAATAATTAATTAGGTATTATTTACATTTAAGATTGAATTTTAATCTTGATATTATTTAGTTGAATTTTAATTGAATTTTAATTGTGCATTTTAATTATAATTCTGGATATTTTGATTGAATTTTAATTGTACATTTTAGTTGAATTTTAAGATTGAATATATTATGATTGTGGATATTATTTAATTGAATTTTAATTGTGCACATTTAAGATTTAGGTTTTGTTGAATTTTAATTGTAGTTTTTGATGAATTGTAATAGGTTATTATAATAGTTGGTTTTATTCAATTTATTTGTTTATTACATTTAGGTTTTATTGAATTAAGGTTATGAAATGAATTTTTGGGTTTTTGTAGGTTTATGAGATGGTTTGGGTAGGTTATGAAATGTATTTAGATGATGAAATGATGTTTTGGGTTTGCTACAAAATTCGGGTTTGTGAATTTGTGATGTGAAATGAATTGTACTATGGGAACTTGTTATTAGTTATGGTAGGTTTTGTTGGAAGCCATGGATTTATAATGATATGAATAGCCTAGTTTATATTCTAACCTTTGACAAAATTTGGTCATATTGTTTTATCTTTAGTGGTTGAAAATGGATCGGAGTTGGATGTATGGTAGTAAACGATTTTCTACAAGGTTCTTACAAGGGATTCAAGAGTTCATTAAGGTTGCCTTGAAACATCAATCAGAACATGAATCAAGTTTAATTCTGTGTCCTTGTTGTGATTGCAATAATTCAAGGGGGTATCGGGGTATTGATGATATTGTTGATCACATAGTTCGTCGCAGTTTTAAGGGTAACTACACGACGTGGACATGGCATGGTGAGAGCATAGATCATGGGGCAAGTTCTAGTATGCCGAGCTCGAGTCAGCATAATCATTGTGATAATGGTGATGATAATGAAATTGAGGATGATATTGGTGTTGAAAGTGAGGAAGAAGAGGAGAAAGATAGGATAGATGATATGATGCATGATGTGGAAGACCATCATTTCGTTGAGCGTCCCCATATGTATGATAGTATAATCAAAGCTTCCGCAACACCGTTATATCCTGGTTCTACATAAACTGTACTTGGTGCCGTCATCGAATATTTCAACTTAAAGGTGGAAAACGGTTGGACCAACAAGAGTTTTTCACAGTTTTTGGAGGCCACGTCTGGTAATCTTCCTGAAGGAAAGAAACTTCCAAGGTCTAACTATGAGGCCCAGAAGCTTATGTGTCCTTTGGGTATGGATTATGAGAAGATACACGCGTGTCCAAATGATTGCGTGTTGTATCGAAAGCAGTATGCAAATCTGCATGAGTGTCCAAGATGCGGATTGTCCCGTTACAAGATCGTGGAGAATGATGCAACATCAACTAAGAAGAAACCTTCTCCGGCTAAGGTGCTTTGGTATCTTCCAATTATACCAAGATTTAAGCGCCTTTTCTCAGAAGAGAAAACTGCAAAACTCTTGAGGTGGCATGCCGAAGGGAGGAAGAAAGATGGGATAATGAGGCATCCTGCTGATTCTCCACAATGGAGGAACATTGGTCGAAAGTACAAGGTCTTTAGGGAAGAAGTTCGGAATCTCAGGCTTGGTCTTTGCACGGATGGAATGAACCCATTTGGGACACTTAGTACCCAATATAGCACTTGGCCGGTTCTTCTCACCATATACAATTTGCCTCCTTGGTTATGCATGAAGCGTAGATACATCATGTTGTCGCTCTTAATCTCTGGGCCTAAACAACCCGGAAATGACATAGATGTGTATCTAGAGCCACTCATTGAAGATTTGAAATTGTTGTGGGATGAAGGGGTGTTGATGTTTGATGCATACACCAAAACCAATTTCACTTTACGTGCCATTATTTTTTGTACGATAAATGATTTCCCGGCTTATGGAAATTTGTCAGGGTATTCTGTAAAGGGAAAGAAGGCATGTCCAGTTTGTCATGATGATTTGGTCTCGAGGCGCCTAAAATTTTGTGGGAAAGATGTGTACATGGATTACCGGATGTATCTTCCTGAAGATCACCCATTTCGAAAAGAGAAGGAAGCTTTTAATGGAGAATTGGAGATGAGAGAAGCTCCTGCCCCCTTATGTGCGTGTGAGGTTTATGAACGGGTCAACTTCTCTCGGGAGCATGGCTCAATATATCAATAATACAAGTTTTTGTTACGTGAGTTACCTAAATTCATATTTTGCCCCTAAATTTGATTTTTATGATTGTCTTAACGTTCTTACACTATATATTATAGGGCTTTGAGTGAGTTGTGTTTTCACGATGATTGTCACCCCAATAGTATTGGATTCATGTGCCCGGAGATGATCTCGGCCACCATGTTAAAGTCCGATGCAGATCGAATTCTATTGTACATGACGAGGTCCATGAGTGCACTTAGTTCTAAGACATTCATCTTATGTCCATACTACGAAAAGTATGAAAATTACTTTGAACTTCGTTTTTAATTGATTGTTATAAATTTAACTTTTTTTTTCTAACTACATACGTTTATTGTTTGTATGTAGGAGTCACTGGATGCTTTTAGTTCTTTGCTTGTCTAAACGTGAGGTCTACATATTTGATTCTCAACAGAAGAAGAGAAATTTTATGATTAAGGAGCCACTAAACAAGTAAGTAAAGTATGCATATGAAAATGCCATTTTTGCCTAAATTTTTGCCTAAAAATGACCTAGAACGACCCAATTAGCCTTAAATGTGAAATAATAGATTGTAAAGAGCCTTAGAAAGTTGTAAATATGCATATTAAACGTGTAATAAGTTTGAAAACATTCCTTAGGTTCTTTAGTTCAAAGTTGGGTTCGAAAACTTCATTTTTGCTTAAAAATGACCTAGAACGACTCAATTAGCCTTAAATGTGAAATAATAGATTGTAAAGAGCCTTAGAAAGTTATAACTATGCATATGAGACGTGTAATAACTTTGAAAACATTCCTTAGGTTCTTTAGTTCAAAGTTGGGTTCGAAAACATCATTTTTGCCTAAAAATGACCTAGAACGACTCAATTAGCCTTAAATGTGAAATAATAGATTGTAAAGGGCCTTAGAAAGTTATAACTATGCATATGAGACATGTAATAAGTTTGAAAACATTCCTTAGGTTCTTTAGTTCAAAGTTGGGTTCGAAAACTTCATTTTTGCCTAAAAATGACCTAGAACGACTCAATTAGCCTTAAATGTGAAATAATAGATTTTAAAGAGCCTTAGAAAGTTGTAAATAAGCATATTAAACGTAGAATAAGTTTGAAAACATTTCTTAGGTTCTTTGGTTCAAAGTTGGGTTCGAAAACATCATTTTTGCCTAAAAATGACCTAGAACGACCCAATTAGCCTTAAATGTGAAATAATAGATTGTAAAGAGCCTTAGAAAGTTGTAAATAAGCACATTAAACGTAGAATAAGTTTGAAAACATTCCTTAGGTTCTTTGGTTCAAAGTTGGGTTCGAAAACATCATTTTTGCCTAAAAATGACCTAGAACGACCCAATTAGCCTTAAATGTGAAATAATAGATTGTAAAGAGCCTTAGAAAGTTGTAAATATGCATATTAAACGTAGAATAAGTTTGAAAACATTCCTTAGGTTCTTTAGTTCAAAGTTGGGTTCGAAAACATCATTTTTGCCTAAAAATGGCCTAGAACGACTCAATTAGCCTTAAATGTGAAATAATAGATTCTAAAGTGCCTTAGAAAGTATAACTATGCATATGATACATGTAATAAGTTTGAAAACATTCCTTAGGTTCTTTAGTTCAAAGTTAGGTTCGAAAACTTCATTTTTGCCTAAAAATGACCTAGAATGACTCAGTTAGCCTTAAATGTGAAATAATAGATTGTAAAGAGCCTTAGAAAGTTGTAAATAAGCATATTAAACGTAGAATAAGTTTGAAAATATTCCTTAGGTTCTTTGGTTCAAAGTTGGGTTCGAAAACATCATTTTTGCCTAAAAATGACCTAGAACGACCCAATTAACCTTAAATGTGAAATAATAGAATGTAAAGAGCCTTAGAAAGTTGTAAATAAGCATATTAAAAGTAGAATAAGTTTGAAAACATTCCTTAGGTTCTTTGGTTCAAAGTTGGGTTCGAAAACATCATTTTTGCCTAAAAATGACCTAGAACGACCCAATTAGCCTTAAATGTGAAATAATAGATTGTAAGGAGCCTTAGAAAGTTATAACTATGCATATGAGACGTGTAATAAGTTTGAAAACATTCCTTAGGTTCTTTAGTTCAAAGTTGGGTTCGAAAACATCATTTTTGCCTAAAAATGACCTAGAACGACTCAATTAGCCTTAAATGTGGCTACTACGTATATAATTGCATTTACATGTGTAAACAAAGTATATAATTGCACTTACATGTAAAATATTCTTTGCATTTACATGTGTAAACAAAGTATATATAATTGCATATTTTATCGAATGTGTAGTGCTTTTCGGAGTTACAAGAGACTAGGTGGACAATCTAAGGGAACTAAATTAACATGGATTCCAGCACAGGTATAATTAGTTTATTATTTACCTAAGAAGCAAGTTTTTCAAAATTATAACTTACAATGTGATAGAAATTTTACTTGTGTTATTTATTTTAATGCATTTAGTGTGCTCAACAACCAGGATCACTAGATTGTGGCTACTACGTCATGCGTTTTATGTACGACATAATAATGAATCATGGTAATAGTCAAGATCTTACTAAGGTATGTTCTCATAAACTACGTACTTTATATAATAAATTGAAGTACACAAAACTATTATATTGATCAATCGTTGATGAATTGAATTATTTACACTTTTTTAGGATTTTTCAAGAACATTGCCTTATTCACCAGAGGAGATTAATGAGGTGAAAGATTTTTGGGCAGATTACTTCATGAACAATGTCGAATTTTTAGCTTAATTTGTAATATGAACTTGATCTCTAGCTAGCTACGTACCTTTGTTGTAATAATTTTATGTTTGTTGTAACATGTTGGTTGATCGATCTATGACGAATTTAATTGCCTTTTATTGGGAACGTTAATTACGTTGTAAAATTTTGTGACAGGTATTATTTATAAATGTATTCCCGGTATTGGGAATGAAGCGTCTAATTTCAAAGACGATCATGTCGGAATTTCCAACTAAAATATTAAAAAACGAATTTAAAAAAAAAAAAATAAGTCATTTGCAACGCACGTTAGCTCAATGTGCGAGGCAAATGACTTAATTTTTTGGCGCTAAAATTGTCATTTGCGTCGCACATTAAGCTAATGTGCGTGGCAAATGACTTTTTTTTTGGCGCCTAAAAGTCATTTGCGTCGCACATTTAGCTAATGTGCGTGGCAAATAACTTTTCAACATGGTGCCTGAAAAGTCATTTGCCACGCACATTAGCTAAATGTGCGACGCAAATGACTCTTATTTGCGTCGCACATTTAGCTAATGTGCGTGGCAAATGACTTTTCAACATGGTGCCTGAAAAGTTATTTGCGTCGCACATTTGCTAATTGTGCGACGCAAATAAGGGTCATTTGCGTCGCACAAATGTGCGACGCAAATGACTTTTAGTCATTTGCGTCGAGAGCTTTTGCCACGCACGATGTGCGACGCAAATATGCTTAAAAGTGCGATGCAAATGACCCTTTTTCCACTAGTGATGAATCCAATTACCCTACCCATGATTTAGAACTAGCGGCTATAGTATTTGCATTGAAGATATGGAGACACTACCTGTACGGTGTGAAGTGTAGGATATTTACGGACCACAAGAGTTTGAAGTACATCTTCACACAGAAGGATCTGAATATGCGCCAACGAAGGTGGTTGGAGTTAATTAAGGACTATGATTTGGGTATCCAGTACCATGAGGGAAAAGCCAATGTAATTGCGGATGCCTTGAGTAGGAAATCAAGTCATAGTGTTAATGTGTTAGTAGTTGCTAACGAGCTGTGTAAGGACATGCAGCGTTTGAACCTTGAAATAGTAAGTGGTGAAAGCCTTGTGGTAATAATGAATGCCTTAACCATCCAACCGTCAATATTTGATGAGATTAGAGAGAATCAAGCTGGTGATGTGAAGTTGGAGCGAATCAAGGAAAAGATTTCGCAAGGTAAGGAGGTAGATTTCCGAATCTATGATGATGGAAGCTTGAGGTACAAAGGCAGGTGGTGCGTGCCTCAAAAATGTGGAGAACTGAAAGAGAGATTGATGAAAGAAGGGCATAATACGCCATATTCTGTGCACCCAGGGGGTGACAAGTTGTATAAGGACTTGAAAAAGGTCTATCGGTGGCCAAGGATGAAGAACGAAGTGGCTGAATTTGTGGCTAGATGTTTGACTTGTCAGAAGGTTAAAATTGAGCATAGGAGACCTCAAGGGAAGGTCCAACCTTTAGAGATTCCAAGCTGGAAATGGGACTGTATTTCTATGGACCTTGTCACTTGTTTACCTAAGTCAAAGATTGGGAATGATACAATTTGGGTTGTGGTAGATAGGTTGATCAAGTCAGCAGTGTTTATACCAATGAAGGAAACCTGGAAAATGGAACAACTTGCTAAAGCCTACATTAAGAATGTGGTGAGGTTACATGGAGTTCCTAAGGATATCGTATCAGATAGAGATTCAAGGTTTCTTTCGAATTTCTGGAAAAGTGTGCAGAAGAGCTTTGGTACGACATTGAAAATGAGTACAGCCTTCCACCCAGCCACGGATGGCCAAACTGAAAGGACTATCCAAACCCTGGAGGACATGCTTCGGGCATGCGTTATTGATTTCCAAGGAAGTTGGGAAGATAGCCTAGATTTGATTGAGTTTTCCTATAACAATAGCTATCATGCTAGCATTGGAATGACACCATTTGAGGCTTTGTATTGACGAAAGTGTAGAAGTCCACTTTGTTGGAACGATATTAGTGAAACCGTAGTGTTGGGACCTCAAATGATAGAGGACACCATGAACCAAATCCGAACCATCCAATCAAAGATTCAAGCGGCGCAGGATCGCCAAAAGAGTTATACAGACTTGAAACGTAGGGATGAAGAGTTCAACATAGGTGATAAAGTGTTGCTCAAAGTGTCACCAATGAAAGGTGTCATGAGATTTGGGAAGAAAGGGAAGTTAAGCCCTAAGTACATAGGCCCATATGAGATCTTAGAAAAAGAATCGGAAAGGTAGCTTATAGACTAGCCTTGCCTATGGACTTGCATAGAGTGCATAATGTGTTCCACATATCTCAGTTAAGGAAATATATCCCGGATAAATTGCATGTGTTGCAACCGGAGACCATAGAATTAGACCAAAGTCTAACCTTTGAGGAAAGACCTGTCAAAATCCTTGATAGCAAAGTGCGTAGTACGCGTACTAAGGATGTGAAAATTGTCAAAGTGTTGTGGTCTAATCAAGAATCTGAGGAAGCCACTTGGGAAGCGGAGGACGAAATGAGAAAGAAATATCTCGAGCTTTTTCCCGAGGTTAGTTGAGTTACGGGGTCGTAACTCGTGTCTTTTAAGGGGGGTAGAGTGCGGTAGAATTTCGCGCTTTTACCTTGTTTTCCCCTATTTTATGCTTAATTTAGTGCTTTCTATTGAATTTGCACTTATTATTGTCCTGTTTAATCATGTAAAGAGTACAGAAACTTAAAACTTTTGTAAATGAACGTATTGAAAGTCTCAGAAAGTCTCAGGTTTTGAGTTGAATTTTGATTTCCGAACGCAAGTTTCGGGACGAAACTTCTTTTAAGGAGGGTAGACTGTAATACCTCGTATTTTTATAATATTTATAAATATATTTTATTATATTTATAAAGCATTTTACGATTTATTAACATTTAAATAATATTTAAATGTATTTATTTAATGTATTTAATTAATTAGAATATTTATTATTTTAATTAATTACGAAACAAATTTAATTCTTGAGTCGGGAAATTAAATGAGTTGCAAATGATTTTTATGTGCTTCGGGTTTTAAATAAAAAGTCCAATTCGTTTTATTAAACGAGCCCAATCAAAAGAGTTTAAATTAAATCCTAAGCTAGCTCAATCATTTGTTTTCTAAGCCCAACTCAAATCTCCTAAGCCTAGTCCATCAAGGGATTAGGGAGCCTATAAATAGGACTCCCCCATCATTAAATGAGCCCCTAAAATTCATAAACCCTCTTTTGTTTTCTTGCCCCTCACTCCATCTCTCCTCTCCTCTCTTTGCTCGGCACCCCACGCCTCACAGTAGTGCTCGTTCCCTCGCGTGCTCGGCCTCACGCCCGCATGCTGCCTTGTGCCTTCGAGTGTGTCGCGCCCCGCGCTTCACTCCCTCTCGCCCTCGCTCGCTCCCTCTTCGCGCGCGCCCAACGCCCACACCCCCTTCCTCTCCTTGCTGCGTTGTTGTTGTGTTGTGTGGCTGTCGCTGCTACCCTCACTCGCCCAGCCTCACACCCACACTCGCTCGCTCTCTCTTCGTCCGCGCGCCTAGCTCCCTGCTGCCTTGTCCCGCGCACACCTAGCGTGCCCTGCTGCCTTGTCCCGCGCGCCAGCCGTGCTTGTCGCCCTCTCTCCCGCGCGCGCACACACGGACGTGTGTGAATGTGTGTGTGTTCGTATTAGATTTCTTTTTCGCCCAATCACATTAATTCGTGGTTGTTCCGTGCTATAGGCCGGATTGGTATAATTCTCTTCTTCCTTACCTATTCTATTTAAATTCCGTATTTTAAATTATTATATTAATATTGTTTTGAGTAATTAAAATGCTGGGAACCGGTTATGAATACCGTGGTTTGAGGATTTGTGTGTTGTGATTCATTAGGGTTGTTTTAATTATTAAAGAATGAATTTTCAGATTTGTTTATTTAATAAAGCATGGATTTTTATGATATTAAACTAGTGTTATTGGGATTTTCAAGTTAGGGTTTTAACCTAGACCTAATGAGTCAATTGATTAGCATAATTAGGTGATGATTTTAAATATGATAATAAATTATATTTTCAGATTTGAATAAAGGTTTAAAGTTACCAGAATTACAAATTTCTCGATTTTGAAGTAATTATAATGACTATAAATGTGAGAAAAATTAGAGAGATAGTAATACCTAGGTAGAGAGTGCGAATCAGCTCCTGCTGCTTGTCTGGAGGCTTTAATTTCGACCGGAGAACAAATTGCAAAAGTAAGTTAGAAGCTGAAAATTGATAGCAAATTCGATTGGATTTGGATATTAATTACCAATAGAATGGATAACAAATGTTTACGAAAGACGTATATTACCTGGAAATCGTAGAATTTAGTGAGCCGAGGCTTCCTCTGGGTGTTCAAATTACTGTGTGATAACTCCCCCTGAGAAACTAAATGTGACAGCCATTGACACATACAATGATCACCGAATGGCCATGACATTCTCTCTTGCTGCGTGTGCTGATGTTCCTGTCACCATCAATGACCCAGGTTGCACCCGCAAGACCTTCCCAGATTATTTCCAAGTTTTGGAAAGATTTTCCAAGCATTGAGTATTGCATACACTGCACGGTTGAGATTTATTTTTGAGAG
Source organism: Spinacia oleracea (assembly GCF_020520425.1). Classification (NCBI taxonomy): domain Eukaryota; kingdom Viridiplantae; phylum Streptophyta; class Magnoliopsida; order Caryophyllales; family Amaranthaceae; genus Spinacia; species Spinacia oleracea. Next base: position 64,546,620 of record NC_079492.1, read on the forward strand.
AAAAAAAAGAGTTTGGAAATCAAAATGCTTTCTGCTTGAGTTTTCTTCACATTTTTTGTATTATGTTGTAACATTTTTATTCTATGAAAATACAGCATATTTTGTTCATGTATCAGAGCATTAAAAATAAAACCTTGAAAAGCTGAAAACATATTAAATGCATAAAAAGATTAAATGCATGGAATTTGGGAAACCATTAGTGAATTTTACACAAAAGATGTTTCTTTGTGAGGTTTGTAAAATAATGTAGATGAAAAACAGAAGGCAGAAGAGATAGAATCAGCTGATGTGTTGGAAAAGAAGCAGAGTCAGCTCCTCTCTTTGACCTTTAACAGTTCTAGATTTGTAGACTCTGCTTCTTTTCCAACACAGCAGCTGATTCCATACTGGTGAGAGATAATGATTTGTACATCTGGATCTCCTCATCTGATGCAAACTGGTCAGCAATTATTGTTAATCTGGGTATCATGAATCTAGCAGGCAACATTATTTCGACAATGGAATATTTATGATTTTACGAATACATTTTTCCGAAATAAAATTAATTATAGTTGACAATGTATTATTGAAGATCAAATAAATAGGGAAAGATAAAATATTGGTCAAAACACTGAACATTTTCCATAAAAGTTAATTGAAATACATAAGTGAAAAAGAAGAAGAAATTTTTTGGCGGAAATTTTTTTCACCAGGAAGTCACACGTGTCATTCCTGGTGACGTTTTAGTAACTAGAATAATACCCATGCGATGCACATTTTATAATCTACTACCTCATTTCATGAAAATCTTTACGGTTACTATTTGCATAAATATTAAGACAAAAGTAGAAAAGTTGCTAGAATATAATAAAAAGTAAAAGAAATATGTAAAAATGTGGGTGGGTGTATAAAAAAAAAGAATAAATATATATAAAGTGAGCGGAAAATTGTAAATATTGTGGGTTAAGAAGGGTAAGATATTAAATTTTCATGTCCAAAAATGGAATAAAGCAAAGTGTAAAGAACATTATGAAACAGACTAAAAGGAAAAGTGTAAACAACGTTTTGAAACAAATGTAGTAAATATAAATTTGTATGAAATCGGGTAGACAATTATCATCAAAATAGAGTTTATAGGTATTCTCCAAATAAAAATTAATTAATGATGAATAAATTTGTTATTGGTCATTTGGTGTCTTATTTATTAAAGTAATTAAATCAAATAAGGGTACATAGATAAAATTATTTTCATTCTCATTCACCACTTATGTCAAGCATAAAGTTATCTCACTCGTCCTTCACTTCGATAGTAATACACACTTAATACTTGCACAGTCTCCCCGTCAACCTCATTACCCGATTACGTACTTATCACCTATCTAGACTATTTACTTTATTTAGTTAGAGATGACTTTTAGGCGGGGCAGAACCTGCACACCCGTACCCGCCTACAGTTCTCATCTTCATCCCCTCCATCCACGATAGGAACGATACCCACCTCTCCCAACACCCGTCTCGAGAGTACAAAATAAAATTCATCAACTCCTAATCACCTCTATTCCCGTGAATCCACACCCACCTCTAGACTCGATAATTATTTTTAATTTTTTTGGTAAGAGAGTTTTGAATTTTAAAACTCTATTATAGGGCCTCTGAAATTTCGATTGTTTGATTACAGTTATTGTATTAGCTATAATATTGAAAAAAATATTTGAAAGTGACATACATGATTAGGATTGGGTGAGTGCTCTCAAATTCGATCAATTCAAACTCGCCCATCACCAAGGTGGGTACATGTTATCCTTATACCCATCCACCAAAAATCTCTTTTTGTTAGTCAACATTAGTCAATCATCTGAAGGAAATATGTCCTTCATCCAAGGTGCATTAGTCCAATACCAAGGTTCAGATTAATTACGAACAATTAATTCAATGAGATCAAGTGATCGGAACAGCTGGCGGGAGCAATGCTTCTGATCAGTGAGTTCTAATCTATATTAGGCTCACAGCTTACTCTTGACTGAACCTATAAGCTCACACCATTAGCATGTAACAGATCACCGGATTAAATGAATCAGAAATTCATTTAATAGCTTTTCGGGAAATTAGTTCGGAAAACATAATTATACGATTTAACATTGGATCGTGAAATCGTATATCGTGTTGCGTATATTCGTAAGCTAGGCGAAACGAATAATCGTATCTTTCGACAATGGATCGTCAAGTACAAAATGATAAATAAATTGTCGAAGGACAATTTAATCGCAATACGAAGGCAACCCACAAGCCAGAGCGCACAAGCGCAAGGCCCATGGGCGCAGCGTGCATGTCAATGCAGCCTGGCCCATGGGCCTCGCTGCAGCATGGCGCGCGCGAACAAGGCACAAGGCAAGCAGAAGCTCACGGCCCTCGGCCCAGCTTGCTGTGCACGCCTAATGCCCTTCGTGAAGGAAAAATGTCCTTCACCGAAGGTGCATTAATTCTAATACCAAGTTTCAGATTAATTGCGAACAATTAATTCAGTAAGATCAAGTGATCGGAACAGCTAGCTAGAGCAATGCTTCCGATCAGTGAGTTCTAATCTATGTTAGGCTCACAACTTACTCTTTACTGAACCTATAAGGTCACACCAATGTCATATAACAGATCACCGGATTAAATGAATTGAAAATTCATTTAATATCTTTTCGGGAATTCGTTTTGGAAAACGTATTATACGATACGACCTTGCGTCGGAATCATATATTGTATCGCGAATATTCGTAAGTTGGGAGAAACGAATAATCGTATCGTACGACGGTGATTCGTCGTATACGATACAATAAATAATAGCCGTAAGGCGTTAGTCGTGAATACGAGGCGCATCGGAGCTGCCGGCCCGCCGAGCCAAGCGCGCAAGGGCGCAAGGCCCAACGAGCCAGCGAGCTCGCGAGAAAGCAAGCAAGCCAGCCCGGGGCGTGGCACAAGCGCGCAACAGCAACAACATCGAAGCAAGAGCACGCAAGGCCCATGGCCCAGCTGCTCGACTGCGCGCGCTGTGGGCTTCGGCCTGCAGCGTGTGGCTGGGCGCGGGTTGAGGCTTGCGTGTGGTGATGTGGCCGGTCAAGGCCATTTGTTCTTTGGCCGGTTACATCATTAATAAAATTAGGTTAATTATATTATTTACACACATAGCACACAACCAGTTTCCAATCTAACCTAAACCTAATTCCCAAAATTACGTTCTTCAGTTTTTCTCTCTGAAAAACTTTTCATGCCGAAAAGCAATAATCTTGTGCGTTGTCTAAGCTACAATAATCAAGATGGATCTGAACGTGTCGGTGAACCAAGTAGAGGAACGACAAGTGGAGTTCTTTGTTGTTGTTCGTTGATACAATACTCGGAAAATTACGCTTCGAATGTAAGTTTGCTTAAACTGTGCTTTATACATGTTTCTTGGCTTTGGGGATGTTCCGCACATGTTATGTATGTTTAACTGTATTCCCCTACAGTGGTATCATGAGCCTTATTTATTCAAAGCATTTTTTAGCATGATTTAATTGTTTTTGCTGTTGTCGAACTTTTTGGAATTTTTGTTGATTTTTCGGAATTATTATGAATTATTGGATTAATTGCGTAATAGGTTCTGAATTCAAAACTATTCGTATTTTCGACTTTTCTGACCCTAATCTGATTGAAAAAGATTTTCTAAGATCAACTCATGAGAACGGGATTGCAAAAACAGGCATCGAAGTATGTGTTTTTGGGCGTTTTTGTTAATTTTCGAGTTAAAATTAATAAATTCGGAAAGTTTTTCAATTAATTGGTCGACCTAAACTATTTGGAATTGATTGAAATTTTGAAACAATGTTGTTGGGTATATTATTTAATTATGGTAAAAATTTCAGCCGTTTTTGATAAGTATAAACCCTAATTCTGCTTTCCCCAAATCCGTAAATTTTAGATCGCTAATTGATTTTTTAAATAATTTGGATCTAGTAATTTGGTTAATTGGGAAAGGCAATAAAATTTCATGGTCAGTTGCGAATTTTAAAAATTATTGGATTAAAATTTTGAATAGTTTCGTTAATTTTAATCGACACTTAAACCAAATTCGTAAAAATATGAAATTTAAATGTTTAGAACGATTTAAAGTTATAGATTTGATTATTTAAAAGTTCAAATTTTCAGTTGAAATCGTTCGTTATTAAAATTTGAATAATGTTAGCCTTGATTTAATAATTTTAACGAAATTGGAATTGTTGTTAAATTAATTAAATCGTAAAAACGTTATTTTTCAAAAATAAAAATCGTAAATTTTTATGAAAAGTAACTTAATGCAAACGTTCGTGAATTTTTTGTTTATAATTAAGTTGGTCCGTAGGCATGAACCAAAGGCACGAACACGAGGTGGGGTGGACGTCTGGCTCGTCGAGCCACGCGGGCTGCCACGCCTGTGCTGAGTCGCAGCGACGCGGGCAGCAGCAAGCGTGCTGCCTGCCGCGCGCGCGCTGGGCGAGGGAAGGGGCGAGCAAGGCAGGCGCCTTGCCTTGCGCAGCGTCGAGCACAGCAGCACACAGGGGCAGCGAGAGCTGCGGGTACGTGGGTGCTGGCTGCGGGGGCATGGGCATTGTTCGTGTGCCTCGTAGGCCACGACGTGCATTGCTGGGCTGGGCGCAAGCCTAGCCCGCATTGTACTCAAACAATTTTTTTTGTTTCGTTGGGCTTGACTTTTATGTTTGCATTAAATTTGGCTAACGGGATAATTAATAATTAATTTATTCAACTTGGGTCGGGCCGTGAATTTAATTTAATTTAATATTTAAATAATTAATTATCCAGAGTAATTATTGGTTTGAGTGGGAGCCGCTAAATGAAATTAAAAATGAAATAATTATTTTAATTATTTTCGTAGGTCGCATTATTTTAATTAAATTAAATTTTAATTAGAATAAAGTATAAGGATTTTTTTGTGACTAGGTGTTATCCTTACTTTGGTAATATAATCAAATTTATTTGCCAAAAAAAAAAGTATAAGGATTAATAATTTGGAAATTGATTAATCTTTTAGGACGCTTTTATGTGAACGTGAATTTTAATTAATTCACGTAAATACTTGCATAATTATATGGGCCATTCGTTTTAGCATATGAATTGGTGAATGCATAGAATGTATATTTTATGTAATGCAGGTACTCCAAGTGACTAGTATATATATGACCATTCTAGGATAGTTAAATACGGTATGCGAACCGTTTTATCTTTGAATGTAAAGTTTTAAATATGGTCTGCGAACCAAGGAAATTTTTATGTAATTTTATTATTTCAAGTATTTCTAGTTTAGAACTTTAAGTTAGCATTGAATGAAGATTCAAGACGATGCCAAGCTAACAAGATGGTGAAGAAGGTTGGATGCTTCAAGACAAGAGTTTTGGGCCATACTAGTTCACCTATTATTTATGCACCATATATATATATATATATATATATATATATATATATATATATATATATATATATATATATAATGCTTGAATGAATGTATATTATGCATGAATAGGTTGTTTTGTATGACTCGATTAGATTTAGTTCACTAAATAATCGAACCAACATAGAAACAACTAGGTCCAAAGTAATATTGAGTTTAAAAATTGCCTTCCAAATTAAGCACTTACAAAAATCTAAGGATCTAACGTAGTTGGTTTACGCTAAAGCGAGGTGCTATATTAGTTGACTTAGATGGTAAGGCGTCGCAAAGGAGCATGTTGATTGTGGTTTCAACTCAAACAACAATGGCATTATGTTGTGGCAATGGGATAAATTATGGTATTAATTTATTAACCAAGAGTAATTTGGAGATTACTAGCAATAGGTTTTGCTTACCTAGAATCTTAAACTACTTAAGACATGTCAAAGCTGCTTAAGGATTTAGGACTTTTAGGGTCTTGGAATCGTTTCATTCATTTTGGACCATGTTTTTCTTTTTTGCATGAATGAACTGTTTAATAGCTTTAGTGATTGCATGCTAGCATTTATTTTAAAGTTATTAAGTTATGAATGGTTATTTATTGCGAATTCTTTTCAAATGTAGTAATCAAATGGCCGCATACATAACAACAATCAAATCATCGGAAATTCTGGATGTCGAGTTAAACTTGACTAACTTTCTTGAATGGGAAAGGAAACTTATCGAAGTTTTAAAAGTTAATGACATGCACTATGTTATTGAACAACCTTTTCCTAGCTATGATGCGCAGGGTATTACTCCAGAAAGGTACATAAGTTGGGCACTTCACAAGTATCTTGTTACGAAGTTTATCCTAAAGTCTATTCCCGAAAGTTGGAGAGGGAGGTTCATTACTTTTGAGCCTCATGATCTCCTAAGTCGTCTTGGGGATAGATGTCGTGTGGGGTTTCAACCAAAGTGCCAAACTGGTGGCAAAAGGGTTGATGAATTGGCTAATTCAATGAGCAATCTCAAACTCATTACCCCACACGGTTCGTGCCTAGAGAACGAGCTTCTAGATGCACAAAAGCGCATTTACTCAATTAAGATGGACAAAAACACACCAATTTGGTCTCATGTGGATATGATATCTATATTATTTTTCACAATCGAGAGACTTGGTGGTTCCGTCAAAGAGTCGATAGCTATTGCACTAGTGTTGAATTCTCTTCATAGGGATTATGAGGGTTTTAAGATGCACTATCTCTTTAATCAGAAAGAGATGACATTATGTGAACTTGTGGAATTGCTCGAGAAATTCGAGAGAATCCTTAAGTTCAAGCAAGACCCTTTGAATGTGAGGTGCACCAAATTCAAGAAAGTGTGCAAGGGGAAGATAAGCAAGGTTGGATCTTCATCCACTCCCGGAGGGCAAGTGGCGCCTTCCAAGGGCAAGATGAGGAAAAATGCTTCTCCTTCAACATCGCAATGCTTCAATTGTAATAAAATTGGTCATTACAAGCGAGATTTCCCTAACCTAAAGGAAGAAAAGAAGGACGGGAACGTTGCTTCTACTTCAGGTATGTATGTTATACATTGTAATCTTGATAATTCTACTTCTTCGGTATTAGATACTGGTTGTGGCTCACACTTATGTTCCAATTCGCAGGGATTAAGGAGAAGTAGAAGGCTTGATAAAGGTGAGATGGATCTACGCGTGGGAAATGGAGCACGGATTGCTGCATTAGCCGTAGGATCTTATTTTATTTCTGTGCCTAGTGGTTTTTTTTTGGAACTAGAAAACTGTTACTACGTTCTTAGTATCACCAGAAACATCATTTCCGTTTCAAGTTTGGATTCTAAAGGTTTTAGTTTTCAATTTAAAGACAATAGTTGTTCTTTTGCTTTGAATGGAATATTTTATGGTTCAGCACAACAATAAAATGGTCTATATGTGCTAGATACGAGCAAACACATTTATAAAATAAATACTAAAAAGGCTAAAACTGGTGATTTAGATCTCATATTTCTGTGGCATTGTCGATTAGGCCGTATAAACACAAAGCACATGGAATTACTTCAACGGAAAGGAATTCTAGAATCATTTAACTTAGAGAAGATTGATCAATGCGAATCTTGTTTACTTGGCAAAATGACAAAGCAACCTTTCTCAAAGGTGGGAGAAAGAGAAAGCGAACTACTAGGGCTAAAACATACGGACATATGGGGGCCTATGAGTATGAAAGCTAGAGATGAGTTCAGCTATTTCATAACGTTTACGTACGATTTCAGTAGATATGGCTATATTTACTTAATGAAACACAAGTCTGAATCGTTTGAGAAATTCCGAGAATTTCAAAATGAAGTAGAGAATAAACATGGCAAGAAAATCAAAGCTCTAAGATCAAATTGAGGAGGTGAATATCTTGGCCACGAGCATGACCATCTAAACGAATGCGGGATTCTTTCTAAATTGACTGCTCCAAGGACACCTCAATGGAATGGAGTGTTGGAACGGAGAAACAGGACTTTACTCGATATGGTCAGGTCAATGATGGGTCAAGTCGAACTTCCTTTACAATTTTGGGGACATGCGTTGCAAACAGCAGCACTCACACTGAATCGTGCTCCGTCAAAATCTGTTGAAAGGACTCCATACGAATTATGGACTGGGAAACTTCCAAAGTTGTCTTTTCTAAAGATTTGGGGTTGCGAAGCATATGTCAAGAGATTAATTTCGAACAAGCTCGAACCAAAATCTGACAAATGTTTCTTCATTGGGTATCCAAAAGAAACAAAGGGGTAGTACTTCTAGAACAAGTCAGACAACAAGGTATTCGTTGCTCGTGACGGTGTCTTTTTGGAAAGAAATCATATTTCCAAATTGACAAGTGGGAGAATAATAGACCTCGAAGAGATTCGAGACGAACAACGAACCAAGAACTCTTTGGAAGCAGTTCCGGATGAAGAACCTCCAAGGTCTTTAGAAGAGCCAGTGGGAGTAGTTCCTCAAAACGTTGTTCCCCCTCGTAAGTCAAATAGAACTAAGGTTCAGCCGGACAGATGGACATGCGTCCTCTTGACTGAAAACTTAGACGTTCTCATATTAGATAGTGACGAACCTATGACTTACAAGCAAGCTATGACGAGCCCAAGGTCCACTAAATGGTTAGAGGCCATGAAATCCGATATAGACTCCATGTCTGAAAATCAAGTCTGGGATTTGGTAGATTTGCCGGATGTGTTCACACCTATCGGATGCAAATGGGTCTTCAAATTGAAGAAATACAAAGTTGGAATTGTATACATATACAAGGCTAGATTGGTAGCAAAAGGTTACAGGCAAGTTCACGGTGTTAACTACAATGAAACCTTTTCTCCAGTCGCGGTGCTTAAGTCTATTCGGATAATCCTTGCGATTGTCGCGTTTCATGACTATGAAATATGGCAAATGGATGTCAAAACTGCCTTCTTGAATGGTGTTCTTGAAGAGACTGTGTTTATGACGCAGCTGGAGGGTTTTGTCGATCAAAAGAATCAAGGAAAGGTATGCAAGCTTAAGAAATCCATTTATGGATTAAAGCAGGCATCAAGGAGTTGGAATAAAAGATTTGATGAAGCAGCCCATAAGTTTGGCTTCATCAAGAATCAGGACGAATCTTGTGTATACAAGAAGGTCAGTAAGAGTAAAATTGCATTCCTAGTCTTGTATGTAGACGACATACTACTTATTGGAAACGACATTCCTATGTTGGAGTCTATGAAGACTTGGCTTGGAAAGTGTTTCTCAATGAAGGACTTAGGAGAGGCACAATACATATTGGGCATCAAGATCTATAGGGATGGATCTAAGAGGATGATTGGACTAAGCCAGAGCACTTACATTGACAAAGTGCTAGCTAGGTTCAATATGATGGAAGCCAAGAGAGGCCATCTACCTATGTCACATGGCACATATCTAAGCAAGACTCAGTGTCCCAAGACATCTGATGAGCGTAGAAAGATGAGTGGAATTTGATACGCTTCGGCTATTGGATCCATCATGTATGATAAGATTTGTACAAGGTCGGATGTTTCGTTCGCACTCAGTGCAACGAGCAGGTACCAGTCAGAATCAGGTGACGCACACTGGATTGCTGCCAAGAATATCCTAAAGTACCTGAAAAGGACTAAGGATCAGTTTCTGGTGGTACAGATGAGTTGATTGTTAAGGGCTATACGGACGCAAGCTTTCAAACCGACAGAGCTGATTTCAGATCACAGTCTGGGTTTGTGTTCTGCCTTAATGGCGGAGCAGTAAGCTGGAAAAGTGCTAAGCAAAGCACTGTCGCGGATTCTACAACTGAAGCCGAGTAAGTTGCTGCCTCAGTAGCAGCAAAGGAATATGTTTGGATTCGGAAGTTCATCGAAGAACTTGGGGTTGTCCCTTCCATTTAAGGACCAGTGGCTTTGTATTGCGACAATAGCGGAGCCATTGCCCAGGCAAAGGGGCCTAGGAGCCACCAGAAGTCCAAGCACGTACTGCGGCAATTTCATATACTTTGAGAGATCGTTGAAAGGAAAGAAATCGAGATTTGCAAGGTTGGAACTGACGACAACGTCGCGGATCCATTGACTAAACCGTTGCCACAAGCGAAGCACAACGCACATGTAGCAACCATGGGAATCAAGCATATTGGAGGATGAATTTGATTTTCTAAGTTTTATTTAAGAACATCTGTTAGATCTATGTTTAAAACAATTGGTTTAACCATTTCATATTTATGAAATTTATTATTTCATATTCATTTAATTTTGGTTTAGTATTAAATGATAAGTCCATGTGTTTCAAATCATTCAAATGGGATGTCAAGATGGATTCTTCGAAAAAGAAACACCCACAAGTGAACTTGAATATTGAAGTCACAAAGGATCCCTAATCCAGGTCATTGAAGGTGGACGACCAATGACTAATGAAGATTAGATTGCAAGTAGATTTTTAGTTCGGTTTCTTGAACTAGATTGACTGTATGTTAGAATCTTTTGCATAGATACTTATTGGATATTGTCTCAGATTGACCATGAGAACACTTTAAGAGATTAAATTCATGTCATAAGTAGTTCTCATTAATGGTTATTAGAACCATTCCTCAGAACATGAACGATTATGCATGCTCGTTTGAGAATTAGTTCGCTTTGATGCTAGCTAAACGTCGCACCGTAAAAGGAGGCTATAAAAGTAGTTATTGGGCGTACTATGAATCAAAGTGAGTGTTCATAGATTGCAAGAATGGATTTCCTCCTATCTTTGATAGGATATGGTGTTGTTGTGTAACAAGGCCTCTCGGAGAGTTAGATATTGTGAAAATGCATGGTCGTGCTCAGAATGGTTAAGGATTAACCTTCCGTAAAAGTTTAACAGTTGAGCTCTGTAATCCGAGAAACACTTCTGGACCTAATAAGGATGGCTTGGATCTTACCTTATGTTCAGCAAGTAACACTGAGCGACAAAGGAATGTGAATGCACACTTGTCTGAATGACAAGTGGGAGACCGAAGGAAATATGTCCTTCACCCAAGGTGCATTAAGTCTAATACAAAGGTTCCGATTAATTGCGAACAATTAATTCAGTAAGATCAAGTGATCTGAACAAGTAGCTGGAGAAATGCTTCCGATCAGTGAGTTCTAATCTATATTAGGCTCACAACTTACTCTTGACTGAACCTATAAGGTCACACCAATGGCATGTAACAGATCACCGGATTAAATGAATCGGAAATTCATCTAATAGCTTTTCGGGAATCAGTTTTGGAAAACGAATTATACGATACGACCTTGCGTCGGAATCGTATATCGTATCGCGAATATTCGTAAGCTGGGCGAAACGAATAATCGTATCGTACGACGATGATTCGTCGTATACGATACGATAAATAATAGCCGTAAGGCGTTAGTCGCGAATACGAGGCGCATCGGAGCTGCTGGCCCATCGAGCCAAGCGCGCAAGGCCCAACGAGCCAGCGGGCTCGCGAGCCAGCCCGGGGCATGGCACAAGCTCGCAACAGCAACAACATCGCAGCAGCGACCACGCAAGGCCCACGGCACAGCTGCTCGGCTGCGCGCGCTGTGGGCTTCCGTCTGCAGCGTGTGGCTGGGCGCGGGTTGAGGCTTGCGTGTGGTGATGTGGCCGGTCAAGGCCATTTGGTCTTTGGCCGGTTACATCATTAATATAATTAGGTTAATTATATTATTTACACACATAGCACACAACCAGTTTCCAATCTAACCTAAACCTAATTCCCAAAATTACGTTCTTCATTTTTTCTCTTTGAAAAACTGTTCATCCCGAAAAGCAAAAATCTTGGGCGTTGTCTAAGCTACAATAATCAAGACGGATCTGAACGTGTTGGTGAACCAAGTAGAGGAACGACAAGTGGAGTTCTTTGTCCGTGTTCATTGATACAATACTCGGGAAAACACGCTTCGAATGTAAGTTTGCTTAAACTGTGCTTTATACATGTTTCTTGGCTTTGGGGATGTTCCGCATATGTTATGTCTGTTTAACTGTATTCCCCTAAACTTCGTGGGCTTGCTGGCCAGCCAATGGCCTTAGGCCTTTGTCGGTTAGCTTGCTTAAGTGTTTAGGTTATTTTAATAACCTAAGTACATGTTTTTCTAACACACAATTCAGATTGTACACACAACCCTAGGAGAAAAAGAGAAACCCTAATTCTCTCTTTGCCTCCATGAATGTGTTCTTCCCAAAGTAAAAATATCTTGAGTGACTTCTAAGCCATCGATCTCAACACGGATCTGAACGTGTCGGTGAATCAATGAGTGACATTTTTCATCACCACATTGATTTCCTCACTTTTAGTATAATATATAGATAGATAGATTTTTCTTAAACATCTAACTTGTTCGGTACTTAATACTACAATCGTTTCTAAATAGTTGAATCATTTTGACATTTGACACTATTCATTTATCTTACTTTGACCATAAGTTTATACTAATAAACAAAAACAAATATTATGATGTAAAGTGTAATTGGATTTGTCTTACTGTAGATTTTAAATATATCAGCTTTTTCAATTTTTAATATTCCGTAATACATAATTACAAATAATGTTGATGGTTAAGTTATGCTTTGACAATGTAAAAATTAAAATTGTGCAACTATTTTGAAACGAAGGAAGTACTTTATTACTCTGACAATTTGGGTGTGCATAACATTAAATTGCTTTGAATTTTAATTACTCCGTAGTAGAGTTAATTATTTGAACTTTGTAGTATTACGCAAGTAGGTGAATTTTTTTTGTTGCAAGTTCTAAGCTCTGTGCTACCAATGCTATATCGACATTGTCGTGACAAATACTTCTTAACACTTGCAAAATGAAAACTTCGTTCTTTTGCAAATTCTTTAACAAGGCGAGTGTTTAATAAATATTGTAATGTTGATGTAAAATAATTTTAAAATGATTACGGGGCGTTTAACTTTGACTCACACGGGTAAAAGGAATAAAATCTAGAAAGTGATAGAGGGAATTGAAAAAGAAAAATAAAACCCTTTAATAGGTACTAATTGGTAATATTTGGCTATTTCACCTCTCTTCCTCCTTTCATCATTGCTCCACCACATTTCCCTCACTGTTATGGTGACGTTGTCACCTCCCTATTGACATGTTGTCCCTTCCCCATCGCTCCTTCCTCCTCGTTTCCACAACCACCCCACCGCTCGCTTCCACCACCATAATTCCCTATTTTCCTTCTCTTTTTATCTCACCACCTCTAATCCACTATAAAAGATCAAATTCGAAATCTTTAGTTTTTATGGTCAAATTTGACCATTTAAAGCCATGGTTAATCATAAGAAAATATATCTTTTTCATTCAAGTTTTGGTTTTTATTTTTCAGATTTTAGGTTTGGGTTTTTTCAGTGGGTCTTAGTGGGTATTCGAGATGGAGGGGTAGGTTGGCGAGTTGTTGCTGGAAATTTACGAGTGGCTGCATGCAGTGTTTCTAGTAGTCCACAAGTGTTTTTTTTTTTTTTGGGGTGTTTGTGGGTGATTTTTGGTGATTTGTGTATGGTTTTGTGGGGTGGTTTCTTATTGCATACGTAGTATTGGTTTATGGTATGGTTCTGGGCGGTGTTCGTTGTGGGAGGGGTGGTTTCGTGGTAGGAGGGATGGTGGCCGGGTCGGCAATGGATCGGTGACAAGGTGGTTTCGGGATGGTGGTGTTGTGATTGAGGTGGCCTCGGCTATTAGGGTGGTCCTAGTGGCTCAGGTTGTTGTCTAAGATGATGCATGCCATTGTGTAATAAGGTGTCCATAGTTGGTTAAATGGCAATCAACTAGTTTTTATATTGCGATGCACGAGTTCCTTAATTTATGGTTGAATGGCGGTTAATTACATGGGGAAGAAATGGAAATTTTAAAATAATAAAATATGATGCATTTAGAGTACAATAAAATCGTCTCGCAAAAAAAAGTACAAGAATTAAAATTAGAATGTGAAACAAATAAAATTGATGTTAAGGGAAAAGTGAAGTGGAAATGATGAATATAATTAAACAATGGTTTTCACAAAAAAATTATCAAAGAGATCGTTGACACGTGTCGTCATGATGTGCAAGACACACTGTTTTAAAATATTAGAATAGATGTTTTTATGGTGGTTGAGGGAAATAGAATGGAAACACCTAGGGGGCGCAAATGCGCAATCAATCTAGAAAACTTTTGGTCAAACTTAAGAAGAAAAGGGTAAAGGGATTCACAAATTAGGCATAACAAAAAAACAATAAACGGAATCATGACAATTCATTCCCTTTTTTTCAAAGGAAAATTTCCAATTCATTCCTTTAATAAATTTCCCAAACCAAACGCCCCCAAAAGTTACCCCGATATTATATAAGGTCGTTTATTTTTAACGATATTACTTTTCTTTTGAAAAAAATTACCCCTTAAAAAGCATTAGTAATGTATAAAGATAACCATATGACATTTCAAAAAAATATTGATCAAACTTTACTTCATACAGAGTAATGTAAAAGTTAATCAAAATGTTTTAAAAGTTACCATAAACGGATAAAAAGTTACCCCAATTAATACACAATAAATATATTATACACCCGGAACAGATTCTGCATTCTTTTAAATAATTCGGTGTTATTTAGAAAACTCGTTAGAAGGAAAAAAAATTAAAGAGAACATACACCTAGGGGTGTTCATCGGCCCAAATCCGGACCAGACCGAACCGACCCAGACCAGATCGGACCTGACCGGACCGAAGCAAAGACCGAAGACCGAAAATTTGATAATTCAAGACCCGAAAACCGGACCGATTATTCTTGGAACGGACGCGAACCAGACCGGAAAAATAGGTCCAAAACCTGGACCGGACCGATTTGGACCGTTTGTAGACCTATTTCTATATATTTTTTTATTTTTTCTAAAAATTATGGTAAAAAAAGAAAAAAATATATATAAAAAAATCAATTGTTTAAGGCCTTCTTTTGGAAGATAAAATAAAATATATCACAATATAGTAATATCTACAACATAATAAAGCAGATAATTAAATTTTTAAATAGTTTATATTATATTTTATTAAGGAAAAAGAGGCCCGGTTCGAAACCCGGACCGAAGACCGGAAATTGATATTTCTCAACCCGCAGACCGGCCTGATTGCCTTCGGTCCGATCCGATTGCTTTATGTCCGGTCCGATCCATTTTTTTGGTCCGGTTCAATTTTTGCACACCCCTACATACACCTCATAAATAAGAGCCATACACTTTCCTATCCTTCCCATACATGTTTTTGCAATATATCTTATGTAATTCCACAAATTTTTAAATGGACCTGATATACACAAAATTTATTGTAGACTATACCTACAAATAAATTGAACAAAACTTAGTTTTAATTTATTTTGGCATATTTATAAGGGTTATTATGAAAAAAATATCAAATTGGTTCTGAATACACGTGTTTGAATAATGTGATTTTAAGTCAAGCCTCACTGTTAAAAATGAGGTTACTTTAATTCGAAAAAAGGATTACTATATCTAAGAAAATTGGTATTTAATTTATTACTGTCACCATATGAACAATAAAGGTCCATATGTATGTAAAAGATAGTCAGAGGAAATTGTTGTTTGAGTCCACACTAGGTCAACATAAAAATGATCCATATAATTCTACTATATAATGACTAACAATGTGTATTTTAGTGAAATAATTTATATTCTGGAAGTAAAAGAAAAATAAAACACCTCTTATTAAAAACAAAACAAGTTAGTTAAAGCGACCATTAATCTTTTAGGAACCAAGGGATAATAACTTACACTTGTACATATGTCCGAGAACTTTGGAGTTTGGACCAATAAGATCTACTCCATCCGTTTTTAGTATGAGTTACTAATCTACTCCATCCGTTTTTAGTATGAGTTACTATTTGAACGTCATGAGGTTTTAGGAGGATGAGTTGATTGTAAAAAATAAGAGGGAAGTGATATGTTCATATTTTATAGTGTTTTTACCCCCGTCCCTTAGTACATTTCGGTCTCAAATGAGCTATTTGGAGCCATTTTTAGTACTAATGTGCTCCTTGTAGTGTTCTTGTAGTTTCAGGATTATCATTGTAGGAATTGACATATTTGAATGCATTTCCTACTCATTTGAACCACTACAAGAGGTGATGTAATTTTGAGAGCACGAACATTGAATTGGAAGAGTTTTGAAGCAAAGCGAATAATGAAAGAAGTAGAAAAATGAATGGCGCCCACTATTTTAGTCATAACTCAAGTGATAAATATCTAAATGCTGTTATTCTAATTGGTTTGGATTCTAGACTTCCAGATCTTTCCAACGTGTGGTCACTCGCATAATTTCGAAGAAAAACGAAGGAGATATGACGTTTTAAAGATAGGGAACTGCGCAGTCGAGTACATCGCTCGATCGGGCCGCCGTTCAGGCGATGGGTTTGTCAGTTCTCTCAAGGGAGAAAATCGCCCGTCAGGCGAAGAATTAAGTGATTTACGCGTGCCCGATCGGGCGCTCGTTGCCCTGCGAAGCTCTTTTGAATCTGCCGTTTTTATCGAGTTGTTCTTATCTGGCGTCGACAACCCCTTCCGCGTTTTATTAGTTTAATGAGTCATTTTTCTTTAGGATTTAGGAAAGACTATATATATATATATACTAGAGTGTATGGAACTTATTTCGGATCTTATTTCTTAGACTCTTAGTTTATTACTTAGTTTTATTTTGCTCTCAAACCTTTGTTAAACACTTTTATTATTTTCAATTCAAGTTGCAAGCTTCTGACTTTCATCCTTTGTTCTTCAATTAGGTATTGCTTCGTTTCTTAGTTTATTATTCAATTTCAATTCGTTTCTTATTTGATCATTTATTTTCAATTATGATTTCATTAATCATGTTTGTTCGGTGGAATTTAAATATGTGTGAGTAGTCTACTTTCTAGGGTTTAGGGGATCCATGAATGCATGATTGTGATTGGATTGGATTTAATTCTTGATTATTAACTATAATTTCTATAGCTTGTTTTAATTGTTCGTCAATTCTGTTCGTCCGCACTATTTCGATTGAGTTTGATGAATCTTAGATTATGCGTCGAAAGGTATAAATCTGAAGTTTATTACCTGTGGCTATTAGATAGGAAATAATTCTAGTAAATTGCGAGAGTCAGCTAGTTGTATTTCCTAAGGAATTCATAAGATTCGAGAGATGCATTTTTTCCTAGTTATGATTGTTCCTAGTTTGCATTTGTGGTGAACCTTTGACCTAGAATCCTTTAATACTGTTATTACCCTCATTAGCTATTATCGTAGTTTAATCCTATAAAAACCAACCTTTTTACCCGTTACTTATAACCTAGACCTGTTAATTAGTAGTAGGAAGAACACTGTTTCCCCGTGGATTCCATCCTGACTTCCCTTCCTATTCAGTTAGTGAATTTAGGTTTATTTTTTATTAGGTGATACGACTTTAGCATGTCAAATTTTGGCGCCGTTGCCGGAGAAAACAATTTTATTTTTATTTCTAATTATATTTGTGGTCTAGATTATTTTCTTGAGTCTCAGAGAACTTCTAGTTCTTTGAGACCATGTATATATATTTTTTTCTTTAGTTTTTCTTTGAAAAAAGTGGATTATTATTCTTTTCCTTGAAAATGAACCTTTTTGGGTGCATTTGAAAAACTAGGTGATTTAATTGGGTACCTGTAGACACCTACTTTTGTTCCCATTCCCGAAAGGGAAGGTTCGATGATGAGAACATAAATCTCCACTTGGCAACGCATCTCCTATAAAATAACTAATCTCAATCACCCTTTCATTTCAGCCAAAACTGCTATTTATAGAAACCTGCTAAGAATAGTAACTGCCGTAAGAAGTAGTTGTTAAAAGTGGCAAAGTCATAAAAGATAGAAATCTATCAGAATTAGGTGTTGCACTCCAACATAAGTCCTAAAAGAGATAGAATTGGCAAAAGGAATTCTATTCCTGCTATAATTCGAAAATAAGAGTTAGTATTAATTAAATTCCTAACGAAAAAAAAGCTCTTGCGCGGGTTCGAAGAGGAGACCTCCTCCTTCGACGCCATGGAAAACACACGCAAGCAAGCTAAGAAACACAACCATGGTGGAAGCAAGTCTAAGAATAAGACGGCGACGGTCTCACTGAAGGTGCGACCCAATCCCAAGCTTGATACTGGTGCTGCAATGGCGGATTTCGATCACATCTCTGAGCACTCGACAAACCTAGAAAATAAATTTGATGATTTCAATCAGATTTTGACCCCAAAAGCAAGCCTGAGAGCTTTGCAACAACAATCACAGATCAAAGGTGACTTTAATGCGTGGCTGAGTGGATTACACAGCGGTAAGGATGTTCGTACCCATTTTCGATCACATTCAAATATGCGCGGGAATAGCCATACTCTGTTAGATTCTTTGAATGACTGTGCTAATGAGATTGAACACAATGAGGTGCATAATAATGACAATGATGATAATACTGATTCTAATAATCAACCCCCAATTGTTCAAATTGATTTTGATGACATTAAAGATGAAATTGCTTATTGGGAGTCAGCTGTGGTATGCTATGTGATTGGTGCTAATCCACCCCAGAATGTGATGGAGGGATATGTGAGAAGAATCTGGGGGAAATATGGAGTAGATAAAGTTTCACAGGTGGGGAAGGGAATCTATATGGTTCGATTCACAACAATGGAGAATTGCTCCAAAGTTTTGCAGGGAGGGTTTCAATTTTTTGATTCTAAACCATTAGTGGTGAAACCTTGGTCTGCTGATGTTAATTTCTGCAAGGAACCAATCAAGAAACTGCCCATTTGGATACAATTACATGGGTTGGATGTTAAGTACTGGGGAGAGAAGAGTCTAGGCAAGATTGTGGGTCAACTATGGTCATTGATCAAAGTTGATCAAGCCACAAAAAATAGGGACAAACTGATGTTTGCTAGGGTCTTGATTGAAGTTCAAGTTGATCAAGATTTCCCTACTGTGATTCACTTCAGGAATGAAATAGGAATCATGATCAATCAGTCAATCAGTTATGATTGGTTGCCTACCACTTGTTCTGTGTGTAAGGGAATGGGCCATACCCATGAACATTGCAATAATAAACAAACTGGTCCTGTAAGGAGAGTTTGGGTGAAAAAAGCAATTCAACCTAGTGTTGTCCATGTTCCACCTCCTGTTTTACCAGGGGATGGGTTTGTTCAAGCTACCAAGTTCAGCAAGACCATTAGCAAGCAACTGAAGCCAATGGTGATTACTAACTCTTTCCAAACACTATCTGAATCTGAAAGTGCAGATGATCATGAAGAGAGGGAGATACAGGTTAACAATGGGAGTCCATTAGATAGGGGGGTAACATCCCCTATGTCTAATGGATAGAGTTCTATGTTGGAATGTCAGAGGGTTAAACACACACTCTAAACAAATTGCAGTGAGACAATTGATTCATTCTCACAACATCAAGTTGTTTAGCCTTCTGGAAATAAGGGTGAAAGCACCAAAAATGGGTAACCTGTATCTCACAGTGTGTCCTAACTGGTGTTTCACCACCAACTTAAGCTGTCATTACAATGGTAGAATTGTTCTAGCCTGAGATCTAGATGTATTTCAAATAGACATCATCCATATGGGAAGTCAACTGATTCACACATGTGTTACCCCAAGAAGCTCTGACAAGGGCTTCTTCTGCACCTTCATCTATGGCTTCAATACTCCTACTGAGAGAGAGTCCCTGTGGGCCTCCTTGACTTCTTTCTCCAACCTAAACCATCAAGCGTGGTTAGTAATGGGGGACTTTAACTCCATCATGGAAATGGAAGACAGAATTGGGGCACCAGTGAGACTTGCTGATATCAAGCCAATGAGGAACTGTATGGCCACCTGCAACCTCACTCAGGTCAAAACAATTGGTAAACAGTTTACATGGAACAACAAACAAGAAGGGGAGAATAGAGTCTTCTCTAGAATTGATAGAGTATTATCCAACACTGCATGGGATGACAGGTTCCCTACTGCTGAAGCTATGTATTTGCCAGAGGGTACTTTTGACCATTGTTTAATAATTTTGAGCACCTTATCCACTTGTCAGTCAAAGAAACCTTTCAGGTTTTATAACATGTGGATTGCTTCCCCTGATTTCCTCCCCATAATAGAGAAGCACTGGCAAAAATATGTCTATGGGTGTCCCATGTTCAGGATAATCCAAAAGCTTAAATGGATAAAAGAGGATCTCAGGGTCCTCAAAAAATCTGGTTATAGTAACATTGAAGCAACCAAGATTCAGCTGCAACATAAGCTTGCTGATATACAAAACAAGTTACACACAGACCCTATAGATGCTTTACTGGCTACAGAAGAAAAAGCAATTGCTGCTGCTTACAGAACTGCTAAAGAGAATCACCTCTCTTTCCTTCACCAAACTTCTAAAGCTCATTGGCTCGAACAAGGAGATGAAAATAGCAGAGCCTTCTACCAGAGTATTAGGCAGAGAGGAAAACACAATACCATTCATTCTATTCAAACCTCTACTAGAGAGTGGGTGAACTCAGTTGAGGGTGTTCAGAAGGTCTTTCTAGAGTTCTACAAAGATTTATTTATGACAAAACAAGATTCCAGAATCCCCATCAAAAAGGAAATTATGGACAAAGGTCCAAGGCTTACTGAGGAACATGTCAACCAACTGCACTGCAACTTCACACTGAAAGATGTCAAAAGGGTGTTGAATGCCATTCCAAGTACTAAAGCTCCTGGTTTGGATGGTTTCAATAGCCATTTTTTCAAGAGTATCTGGGATATTATCAAAGATGACATGCATGCTGCTATCAATGATTTTTTTCATACTGGAAAAATGCTAAAAGAGATTAATATTGTCACCTCCATCACCCTAGTGCCAAAGGTTAGTGTGCCTTCTTCTGTTGGTGATTTCAGACCAATAGCATGCTGTTCAGTTCTCTACAAGTGCATTTCTAAGCTGCTATGTGAAAAACTAGGTAGTATTCTGCCTGATATCATCTCTCCCAATCAAGGTGCATTTGTGTCAAGGAGATCCATCCTACATAATGTGCTTGTGTGCCAAGATATAGTCAAGATTTACAGAAAAAGTCAACTGCAAGCCAACGGTCTTATGAAATTGGACCTTAAAAATGCCTATGATGCTGTTGAATGGGATTTTGTTGAAGAGATTCTTCTTGATCTTGGCTTCCCTAAACACTTCATCAATCTCATCAAGACTTGTTTAACCACTACCCAATATTCTATTCTCCTTAATGGTTCGATTCTATATGGTTCGATTCACAACAATGGAGAATTTCTCCAAAGTTTTACAGGGAGGGTTTCAATTTTTTGATTCTAAACCATTAGTGGTGAAACCTTGGTCTGCTGATGTTAATTTCTGCAAGGAACCAATCAAGAAACTTCCCATTTTGATACAATTACATGGGTTGGATGTTAAGTACTGGGGAGAGAAGAGTCTAGGCAAGATTGTGGGTCAACTAGGGCCATTGATCAAAGTTGATCAAGCCACAAAAAATAGGGACAAACTGATGTTTGCTAGGGTCTTGATTGAAGTTCAAGTTGATCAAGATTTCCCTACTGTGATTCACTTCAGGAATAAAATAGGAATCATGATCAATCAGTCAGTCAGTTATATATGATTGGTTGCCTACCACTTGTTCTGTGTGTAAGGGAATGGGCCATACCCATAAACATTGCAATAAGAAACAAACTGGTCCTGTAAGGAGAGTTTGGGTGAAAAAAGCAATTCAACCTAGTGTTGTCCATGTTCCACCTCCGGTTTTACCAGGGGATGGGTTTGTTCAAGCTACCAAGTTCAGCAAGACCATTAGCAAGCAACTCAAGCCAATGGTGATTACTAACTCTTTCCAAACACTATCTGAATCTGAAAGTGCAGATGATCATGAAGAGAGGGAGATACAGGTTAACAATGGGAGTCCATTAGACAGGGGGGGTGACATCCCCTATGTCTAATGGATAGAGTTCTATGTTGGAATGTCAGAGGGTTAAACACACACTCTAAACAAATTGCAGTGAGACAATTGATTCATTCTCACAACATCAAGTTGTTTAGCCTTCTGGAAATAAGGGTGAAAGCACCAAAAATGGGTAACCTGTATCTCGCAGTGTGTCCTAACTGGTGTTTCACCACCAAATTAAGCTGTCATTACAATGGTAGAATTGTTCTAGCCTGAGATCTAGATGTATTTCAAATAGACATCATCCATATGGGAAGTCAACTGATTCACACATGTGTTACCCCAAGAAGCTCTGACAAGGGCTTCTTCTGCACCTTCATCTATGGCTTCAATACTCCTACTGAGAGAGAGAGTCCCTGTGGGCCTCCTTGACTTCTTTCTCCAACCTAAACCATCAAGCGTGGTTAGTAATGGGGGACTTTAACTCCATCATGGAAATGGAAGACAGAATTGGGGCACCAGTGAGACTTGCTGATATCAAGCCAATGAGGAACTGTATGGCCACCTGCAACCTCACTCAGGTCAAAACAATTGGTAAACAGTTTACATGGAACAACAAACAAGAAGGGGAGAATAGAGTCTTCTCTAGAATTGATAGAGTGTTATCCAACACTGCATGGGATGACAAGTTCCCTACTGCTGAAGCTATGTATTTGCCAGAGGGTACTTTTGACCATTGTCCAATGATTTTGAGCACCTTATCCACTTGTCAGTCAAAGAAACCTTTCAGGTTTTATAACATGTGGACTGCTTCCCCTGATTTGCTCCCCATAATAGAGAAGCACTGGCAAAAATATGTCTATGGGTGTCCCATGTTCAGGATAATCCAAAAGCTTAAATGGATAAAACAGGATCTCAGGGTCCTCAAAAAATCTGGTTATTGTAACATTGAAGCAACCAAGATTCAGCTGCAACATCAGCTTGCTGATATACAAAACAAGTTACACACAGACCCTACAGATGCTTTGCTGGCTACAGAAGAAAAAGCAATTGCTGCTGCTTACAGAACTGCTAAAGAGAATCACCTCTCTTTCCTTCACCAAACTTCTAAAGCTCATTGGCTCGAACAAGGAGATGAAAATAGCAGAGCCTTCTACCAGAGTATTAGGCAGAGAGGAAAACACAATACCATTCATTCTATTCAAACCTCTACAAGAGAGTGGGTGAACTCAGTTGAGGGTGTTCAGAAGGCCTTTCTAGAGTTCTACAAAGATTTATTTATGACAAAACAAGATTCCAGAACCCCCATCAAAAAGGAAATTATGGACAAAGGTCCAAGGCTTACTGAGGAACATGTCAACCAACTGCACTGCAACTTCACACTGAAAGATGTCAAAAGGGTGTTGGATGCCATTCCAAGTACTAAAGCTCCTGGTTTGGATGGTTTCAATAGCCATTTTTTCAAGAGTATCTGGGATATTATCAAAGATGACATGCATGCTGCTATCAATGATTTTTTTCATACTGGAAAAATGCTAAAAGAGATTAATGTCATCTCCATCACCCTAGTGCCAAAGGTTAGTGTGCCTTCTTCTGTTGGTGATTTCAGACCAATAGCATGCTGTTCAGTGCTCTACAAGTGCATTTCTGAGCTGCTATGTGAAAAAATAGGTAGTGTTGTGCCTGATATCATCTCTCCCAATCAAGGTGCATTTGTGTCAAGGAGATCCATCCTACATAATGTGCTTGTGTGCCAAGATATAGTCAAGATTTACAGAAAAAGTCAACTGCAAGCCAACTGTCTTATGAAATTGGACCTTAAAAATGCCTATGATACTGTTGAATGGGATTTTGTTGAAGAGATTCTTCTTGATCTTGGCTTCCCTAAACACTTCATCAATCTCATCATGACTTGTTTAACCACTACCCAATATTCTATTCTCCTTAATGGCTCACCTACTGGTCTGATTCACCCCTGAAGAGGTCTAAGGCAAGGGGACCCTTTATCCCCCTTGCTCTTCACTCTCTGTATGGAGTACTTCTCTAGAGCTATGCAAGCAGTTGGAGATCACCCCTCTTTCAGATCTCATTCTAGATGTAGGTATCTGAAGCTTAATCACTTATGCTTTGCAGATGACCTTCTCATGT
The DNA here is from genome assembly GCF_020520425.1 of Spinacia oleracea. NCBI lineage: Eukaryota > Viridiplantae > Streptophyta > Magnoliopsida > Caryophyllales > Amaranthaceae > Spinacia > Spinacia oleracea. Next base: position 64,570,645 of record NC_079492.1, read on the forward strand.
TCTGCAAGGGAGAGAAGGAAACTGTACAACTCATGCTGAATGGGTTTAGTGTTTTCTCTACCACCACAGGCCTCATGGTTAACCCCCATAAATCTTCTCTTTACTGTTGTGGAATCCCAGAACACCAACTCCCCTCTTTTGCTCACATGACTGGATTCAGGATTGGATCTCTTCCTTTCAAGTACTTAGGTGTTCCAGTGAGCCCCTTGAAGCTAAAAGCTAGTGATTGTGATTCACTTATTGACAAGATGACTGCTAAAATCAAAACCTGGAGTTCCAGACATCTCTCTTTTGCTGGTAGAGCTCTTTTGGTTAATATTGTCCTTATGAGTGTGACTGTGTATTGGGCTCAGATGTTTCTGTTCCCAAAAGCTATCCTGAAAAGAATTAATGCTATATGCGGGTCCTTCCTATGGTTTGGGAATTATGATGACAGCAGACCTGGTCCCGTGGCTTGGGACAAGCTTTGTCTCCCAAAAGCACAAGGTGGTTTGGTTTTAGAAACATTCTGTTATGGAATCAGGCAGCAGTGGGAAAGTTGGCTTGGGCTGTCTCTAAAAAACAAGATAATCTGTGGGTGAGGTGGATCCATGCTGTTTATGTGAAAGACAAGAATTGGGATGACTTCATTCCCCCTGTTGCTGCAAGTTGGGTTGTGAAGTTTGTATGCAAGGTGAAGAACTACTGCAAAACCCATTTCCAGTCTCATCAATGGTTGAGGGCAACTAAATACTCTATCAAAGGAACCTACACTACTCTGTGTCACCAAGTTGACAAAGTTCAGTGGCAATATTATGTGTGGAACAGACTTTCTGTACCTAAACACAGATTTATTCTATGGCTCACTATGCTTGATAGGCTGAAAACAAAAGACAGATTGTATAAGTTAAAGGTGGGGTCTGATGACCTTTGCCCCCTTTGTGGTTCAATGTCCGAAACTATCAACCATCTATTCTTTGAGTGTCACTTTGGTGCACACTGTAAAACTCAGATCATGAACTGGTTGGGGTTCTAAAACAGCAGGAACTCAGTTGCAGCACTTCTCAAATGGATCCACAGATATGCTAAGAGCAAATTTCAGAAGGCAACTATGTACACTGCAGTAGCTTGCCTAGTTTATCACATTTGGAGGGCAAGGAACTCCTCAGTATGGAATGCTCATGTTCCAGTTATCAAGCACACTGTCAACACTATCCAGTTTGAAGTAAAGAGTAGAATTTCAAACTTACTTAGCAAGAAAATTTGTAATAGAGATATGGATTGGTTTTCTAGCCTTTAGGGGTTAGGGTCTGTTTTGGCTAGGTGTGTCTAGCCTTTTGTTGCTTTGGCTCCTTGATAGTCTAATAGGAACACGCACAACAGGGGGGGGGGGTGAATTGTATTTGGAACTAGAGTGAGTTTCTTTAAACTTTAAGACAATATAAGGAACTGAAAAAGACAGAAACGAATGTTGCTCAATTTGAGGAAACTTCTTGACACTAATCAAGAAGAGAAAACCTCAAAACTCTTTTATATTAAAATAATTCCTCGATTACAATAATATACCAACTTGAGTTCCACTCAAACTCAAGTATCTCACAGTAATCTACTCTGATTACTCTCTCTTCTTTTTCTCTCTTTCTCGACTTTAACTCAAAGCCTTTACAAGATTACTCAATCTCTACTCACTCAGATTACAATTTGTTTTGAAAACTCTAGTTAATAATAAAGCTCTTCAGATATTTGTGGAACTTAGGAACTTGAATATTGCTAGGACACAAATCGTTTTTGTAAACTCTTTTGAAAGCGTTTTACAGATAAGAAAGCTGGTGGAGTATTTGTGTGATTTTACCAGAAGGAAAACGACTCTTTATATAGAGATGATCCTTAGGGTTAGTTCCCTTCAAATCTCAACTGCCCACACTCCTACATACTTGGTCTCCACGATCCATGACTTGTGGATCAAGGGAAGACCACTTCCCTTAAAACGGTTTTTAGAGAAAATCGTGGTTTAGACTTTGTCAACCACTAAAAGATTTGTGAAATTATTTACTGAAATCAAATCAGATATTTAGGAGAAGTTTTAGGGAAAGTAAAACTGATTTAACAAGAAGGATAAAAACAGATTTTATTAAAGAAAATAAAACGACACTTTATTTATGTAATTTTTCCTTAAAACTTGTTGTTAAATAATTTGATAAAATCTTTAATAAATATTTAATTAAGCATCCTAGTTCCACAATGTATCTTAATAGCTGTTATTATTTTACACAGAAATCTAAGAGTATTTAACTACCTAGGTTCGTGTTTTGCTCTTTTACTGGAGCTACAACTCAGCAACTGCAATGGTTCCTACTCTGGAACAGATGAGTTCCTCTAAAGGGACAGAGGAACTCATCACATGGAAACTTCATCCTTCTTTGCATTGTTGTTCCTCTGTTGTGTATTAGCTTGGAGTTCCTAGCTTTGCACATTCCACCTCAGGAACATCAGCAGCCATCTCAAGTTCCTCTCTGGAATAGAAACACTTTACTTGTAGACACACCAGAAACTTTAATTAGGAAGTTTGCTATTTGTCATCAACCAAAATCAGGGTCAACAATATTCCCCCTTTTTGGTGATGACAACATCCGCAAACTTTTTACCATAAGAGATTAAAACACATAGAATTGATGAAGTGTGGATAGTAACAAAAATAAACAAAATAATCAATTTGAAAAATAAAATTTTACCCTTACAGTAGATAGAACATGAAGAATCCGAGTGTCAAACCAAGTTTGATCTCCTTAAGAAGTTTGCTCAGTGATCTTCCCCCTGTTGACATTAACAAAAAGAGAAATGCAGATACATATATTCCAAACACAGTGCCCTACGATCAACGTTTGGCAAGTCAAGCTAGCCTCAAAGTATTGTACCTGCTTACACAACATAATAATCCGAGAAGCAACAACCATATAAAAAGCAATATGTAGATTTTCAACCAAGCAAGTTTGAAAAATTTAAATCAAAAAGGGAAGATTCCCATTGTTTAGTTATACAAAACCAAAAAAAAAATGTTCCATAACAGCATTTAATATAAAAGAGTTGAAGGGTTGTTTAGGCTTGGTTGGGAGAATCTAAGGCAGCTATTTCTTCCACCACAACTTCCTCAAAGGATTCAAGGTTGTTGATTTTCTGCAGAATCTCAGTGCGAGTGTTGTTGGCTTGATCAGCATATTGTTGCAGATTGGATTGGAGTGTTTGAACAGCATTGACCAAGGCATTCATTTGAGTCTGCATTTATTGAACTCGAAGGTTTGAACCTTCCTAGAGTGCCATTAAGCGAGTCAACGAACCCTGGAGTTCCTGAAATTTTTCAGCAGTAACTGGTGGTGTTCCAAACCCAGAGGAACCAGTGAAACCAGCAAAAACACCCAGAGAACCTGGAGTTTTAGTAGAAACAGCTTGAGGAACAGGAGTGGTTCCAGTTCCTTTGGTGAAAGGAACAGACGCAGGTTTCTTAGGAACTGGTGATTTGGTCCTAAGAGTCTTTGTCAGTTCCTGTTTTTCCTGTGGAACTGGCTTAGTTCCTGTGTCCTCTTCCTCCTCTTCTTCACAGGTGATATCCATATAAACAGGTGGAGCAGGAACTTTGCGAGGTCTGGTGGCAATTCTCATACTTTTTCTATGACCCCTCTTAGGAACACTCTTTGTCTTTAATGACACAGATTCTTCCAAGATAGGAACTTCAGGTTCTACCTCCCTTTTTCCAGAGAAACTTAACACCTTATCCACCACAACCAACTTCAGATTTCTTAGGAATTTTTCTTGAATAATTTGAGAAGGGGTTAGGGGTTGGGATTCATAGGAACTCAGGTTAACTGCGAAGTTGTTGAATATGGCAGTGAGTAGGGAACCATGCCCAATTTTGTATTTACCAGAAATGCAGTGGGCTAGGTGTTTGATCATGATGGCTGGAAAATTGATTGGAACATCAAACTCAAGGCAGTAGATTAGACATGCATCATAAAAACTGACATCATCCCTCTTTTGAGTCCTAGGAACTACCCCCCTCCAAACAAAGTTGAAAAGCAATTTGTGGAGTGGTGAAAGAAGATTGTGGTTAGTGATGGATGATTCTTTGAGATTTCCCCCTATGTTTGCCACAATTCGATTACTATCAACTTCATTTATTGTGATTGTGGTTTTCTTTTTCACATATTCCTCAAAACCCTCATTGAGTACACCAAACAGATTGGACAAATAAGTTGCATCAAAAGAAATCGGAGTTCCATTTACAATGCTGGAAACAACCCCATCTTTGCACTCGAAATGATCACAGAATTCATTGATAGCTAAGGGATAGATTGGTAGTCTTGCATGTGTATCAAAGAGGCTTACCCATTGTTGGTGATCAAGAATTCCAACGAGCTGTTCCAATTTTTCCGATTTGCACCACACATAGTTGATCGCAAATCCACCAGTGAGACCCTTTGCCAGTTCCTCTAGCTTCTCTGTTTCCCCCTGAGTTTCAGCCTCCTGTTCCTCAGACTTGTCGATTTTTTGTCTTTTGGTTCTTGAGGAAGATCGACGGCCAGGTGGTGGAGTGGGACTTTGGGTTTCCATTGGTTGGTAGGTCCACTTGCCGTAGGTGAGAGCGAGTACAGGGGGTGGTTGGATTTGGAGAGGAGATGGTGATTTGGTTGGTGATTGAGCGGGTGAGGTTTCCATCGGAATCGGAGAGTTAGGGTTTCCTTTTCTTTTGAGTTGGAGAAGTTTGATGGTGTGATTTGAGGTGCTCATGGTTTTAGGCGTTTTATAGGTGTAGGGAATTTATGAGGTTAAGTGGGAAAAACCGTGTGGGAGGTGAAGGAATTGAGAAAGGGGGATGGATGGAAGGTGAAGAGTTTCTTTTATATTGCTGATTTGTTTTGGAACGAAAAAATAGGATTTTGTTTTAAAAAAATTTAAAATCGTAACAACTTTTTATTTTTGAAAAAAAATTAATAAAAATTGCATGGTTAATTTTCTAATATTTACTGATTTATTATGAAGGTGCTTACCTGACTTAAGTGTTGAGTGAGTCGATCTTTTATGATGGTAAGCTTCAACTGTGTTTGCACACGAAAATTGTGTTTGAAATAATCAGTATCATACACCATTGTTGTTGTCTTCGTCTTCAGAGGAACTTCACTTTTGCATTTATCGTATTTTGATAATCCCGAGTTCCATCCTCATTTTCTCATGTTTCTCCCTGTTTAAGGGCTTAATCAAAATGTCAGCAATTTGATGATCAGTTTGGCAAAAATCTAATTTAATTAAACCTTTCTCAACATTGTCTTTAAGGAAGTGGTGTCTAATGTGAATGTGTTTGACCCGGGAATGATGAACCAGATCTTTTGAAATACAGATAGCACTAGTGTTATCACAATATATAGGAACACAATCATAGATAATACCAAAATCTCTTAACTGTTGTTTTATCCATAGAATTTGTGAGCAATAAGCTGCAGCAGCTACATACTCAGCTTCAGCTGTGGATAGAGCAACAGTATTCTGTTTCTTGGAACCCCAAGAAACCATGTATGGACCTAGGAACTGTACCATACCTGATGTGCTTTTTCTATTTACTAGATCACCTGCATAATCAGCATCAGCATATCCTTTTAGCTCGAATGATCCACTTCTTGGATAGAATAGGCACAGGTCATCAGTTCCTTTGAGATATCTAAGTATTCTTTTTACAGCAGTTAAGTGAGACTCCTTTGGATTGGATTGGAATCTTGCACATAGTCCTACACTGAAAGAAATGTCATGTCTACTAGCAGTTAAATATAAGAGTGATCCAATCATACCTCTATACTTCGTTTGATTTACACTTTTCCCATTAGGATCTGTGTCTAATCTGGTGGCAGTTCCCATGGGAGTGTGATTCACTTTAGCAGAATCTAGCTCATATTTCTTTAGGAGTTCCTTCCCATATTTTTGCTGGTGGATCATGATTCCTTCTTCTGTTTGTTTGATTTGTAGACCAAGGAAAAAGTTGAGGTCCCCCATCATGCTCATTTCAAATTCACTGCTCATTAGGTTTGCAAATTCCTTGCACAGATTTTCATTAGTTGCCCCAAATTATATATCATCTACATAAATTTGAACAACTAATAAGTCAGTTCCTTTTGATTTTAGAAACAAAGTTTTATCTATTCTACCTCTTTTAAAATTATTTTCTAAAAGGAACTTTGAAAGTCTTTCATACCAAGACCTAGGAGCTTGTTTTAGTCCATAGAGTGCTTTGTCTAACTTGTATATGTGGTTTGGAAATTCAGGATTTTCAAAGCCAGGAGGTTGTTCCACATATACATCTTCTTCTAGGAACCCATTTAAAAAGGCACACTTAACATCCATTTGATAAAGTTTAAAACCCATAAATGCAGCAAAGGCAATTAAAATTCTACTGGCTTCTAGTCTAGCAACAGGCCGGAGCAAAGGTTTCTTCGAAGTCAATACCTTCTTGTTGATTATAACCTTTAACAACTAACCTTGCCTTGTTCCTTATGATTGTTGCATGTTCATCTTTCTTGTTCCGGAACACCCATTTCAGTCCTATCACTTTTTGATGTTTTGGCTTGGGTTCCATGTGCCATACCTTGTTCCTTTTGAATTCATTCAGCTCTTCTTGCATGGCAATTATCCAGTCAGCATCTTCCAAGGCTTCATTGTGGTTCCTTGGTTCAATCATGGAGAGGAATGCATGAGTTGCACAGAAGTTCCTTAGTTGGGATCTCGTCTGAGTTCCTTTTCTAATATCACTCATAATGAGTTCTATTGGATGAGAACTCTGGTGCTTCCAAGGTTTGGGTTGAAATTGTGCAACTGGTGTTGTAGTAGCTCCTTCTGTTCCTTCTGTGACCTAAGTTCCTTGTTGTGTGCCATGGAGTTCCTCGGGTTCAGATGTTGTTTCTGGTTCTTCTGGAACTGGACCTTCTGGTTGTTCCTCTTGAATTGGAACTTGTTGATTCTGTTGAACTGTTTCTTTAGCTGTTTGTCTGATTGGGTGAATCTCTTCATCATTATCTGAGACACGGGACAAACCAATTTCGAAACTTTCTTGTTCCTGTGCTGCATCAAATTTGTTAGACTCATCAAAAATTATGTGAACACTTTCTTCTACACACATTGACCTTTTATTATATACTCTGTAGGCTTTGCTATTTAAGGAATAACCTAGGAACACTGCTTCATCACTTCTTTCATCAAACTTTCCCAAGTTTCTTTTGCCATTATTGTGAACAAAGCATTTACAACCAAAAGCTCTAAAGTAAGAGATTTTGGGTTTTGTACCTTTTAGTAGCTCATAGGGAGTTTTGTTTAGGATTGCTCGAATCATAACTCTATTTACAATATAACAAGCTGTGTTAACTGCTTCAGCCCAGAAGTTCCTAGGCAAGGAGCTGGCTATTAACATGGTTCTTGCCATGTCTTCTAAGGTTCTATTTTTCCTCTGAACAACTCCATTTTGTTGTGGAGTTCTGGGAGCTGAGAAATTGTGGTCCATACCTTGTTCCTTGCAGTATTCATCGAATTTGTAGTTTTCAAATTCTGTTCCATGATCAGATCTAATGTGGATCAGTTGATGACCTGTAGTTTTCTGGATTTTCTTTGAAAATGCAACAAACTCATCAAACGTTTCATCTTTGCTTGTTAGAAATATGACCCAAGTAAAACGAGAGTAATCATCAACAATAACCAAAACATATTTTTTCCCACTTCTACTTTGAATTCTCATTGGGCCACACAAGTCCATATGGATGACTTCCAATGGTTTTGTGGTGCTTACCAATTTCTTAGGCTTAAAGGAACTTCGGACATGCTTGCCTTTTGCGCATGCATCACAAACTTTATCATTTAGAAACTTGATTGAGGGGAGTCCTCGAACTAGTTCCTTTGATCTTAGTTTGTCAAGCAGTGAGAAACTAGCATGTCCAAACCTCCTGTGCCATAGTAGGGAATCTTCTTCAAAGGCACTGAGGCAGGTTAAATTGTTCCTGGGAACTGTATTGAGATCCACTGAATATGTGTTCCCTTTACGAGTTCCTTCCAAGATAACCTTCCCAGTGTTATTATTAATGATTTGACAATTTTCAGAAGTAAAACTTACAAGGTTTCCTTTGTCACAAAATTGAGAAATACTTAGTAGACTGTGCATTAAACCCTCGACTAAAAATACATTTTCAATGGCATAGGAACTTGACCTTCCGACTTTTCCAATTCCGACAATTTCTCCTTTCATGTTGTCTCCAAAGGTCACAGTTCCTCCATTGTAGGCTTCTAGTGAGAGGAATTTTGATTTGTCTCCTGTCATGTGTTTGGAACACCCGCTGTCGAGATACCACGAGCTGTTCCTCTTCACTAGAACCTGTAAAGAAATCAAAGGTTAGTTACAGGAACTCGGGTTTCCTCGAGTTCCTTTTCAACTACAATGTCTGACTTCTTAACCCACTTTTTCTTTACATAATCTATGTTTCTTTGATCTAGTTCCTTCATTTTAGAGCATTCAGTGCTTACATGATTTCCACTGCCACATGAGAAACATAATTTTACACTTGGGAGTTCCACATACTTTTTCTTATGACTGGTTTTATGATTGTAACCTAAACCTTATGTTCTCTTGGATTGAGCATTCTCAATCCACTTGGGGGAACTTTAGGTGGTTGTTTCTGTGCCCTAGCCATGGCCAATTCCCTCTCTAGTTTCTCTTTCTGTTCCTTTGTGGTGATCAGATCTTTGTTCAATCTTTCTAAGTCGATGTTGAAAAATCCCATGTTAATCTCCAAGGATTTTGTAGGATCTAAGCTTAGGTTAAACATCTTATATTGACTGAGTTGCACTTGTAGAAGTATGTTGTCATTTCTAATTTTCTCAAAAGACTCATTAATAGAGGTATTTCTATCTAGCAATTCAAAGAACCTGCCTTGAACATCAGATCTAATGTTGTTCAGATAATTTATGTGATCTTTACTAAGTTCCAAGGCTCTATCACTTTGTGCTTTTAAAATACTTAGCTTTTTGTAATCATCTAGAGTTTCTAGCAATAGTTCAATTAGTTTTGACTTTGAGAGACACTGAAGAGTGGAGGAACTTACTTCTTCTGATGGAACTGGTTCAGTTCCTTCTGTTCTTGCCATAAGGTAAAGATTTGCAGTTTCTTCATTTGGTTGTTCCTCATCATCTTCTGAATCAGTTTCTTCGCCCCATGCAGCTATCATAGCCTTTTTAAAGTTAGGCTTGTTAAAGGTGGATTTATTGTAGCGTTCCTTGACCTGTTCCTTTCCTTTTCTTTTGTCGTTTTCCCACTGAGGGCACTCACGAATTTGGTGATCAGTTTCTCCACATTTAAAGCAACCTTGCTCAGTTTTGGAACTGACAGTTTTCCTTACAAAGTTCCTTCCTTTCTGGTTGCCAGGTTTGAAGTTCCTGTAGAGCTTTCTCATTCTTCTGACCAGCATAGCGGCCTCTTCTTCATCTGGTTCAGAATCATCGAGTTCCTCAGCTTTTAGAGCAAGCCCTCGGTTTCTGGAGCTCTCAGGAACAGCAGCTCTAAGGTGCAGTTCATGAGTCATCAAGGAACCAGCAAGTTGTTCAATGTTGAATTTTGTGAAATCCTTGGTTTCAAACAGTGTTGTGACCTTTGTTCTCCAACGATCATCTTGAGGCATGCTCCTTAGTATTTTTCTTACTTGTTCATCTGTGGGAATGATTCTACCAAGGGAAACTAATTCATTTGTTATGTTAGTAAAACGAGTAAACATCTCTTGAATAATTTCTTTTGGAAGCATTTCAAATCTCTCATATTTAGACATTAACAGATCAATTTTGGAACGTTTAACTTCGTTAGTTCCTTCGTGGGTTACTTGTAGTAATTCCCAAATTTGTTTAGCGTTCTTGCACCCCATGACCCTATTGTGTTCATGGGGTCCAAGTCCACAATGCAAGATTTTAACTGCCATAGCATTCATCTCATATTTATCAAAATCTTCTTTAGAGAATTCAGACATTGGTTTAGGAACTACCTCGTTTTCTGCATTGGTTTTTGATACCTCGAAGTCTCCAACTTCAATCACACGCCAAACTTGGTAATTTTCTGCTTTGATGAATATCACCATTCTGTTCTTCCAGTATGAGTAGAATTTGCCATTGAACATAGGTGGCCTTTGCGTGGAGTAGCCTTCTTCCAGTTTCTCTTGTGTATTCATACTATCAGGAACTAGACTCAAACAGGGTTTCCTGTGTTCCTATTGAGGACTGGCTCTGATACCAATTGATAGTCTAATAGGAACATGCACAAGAGGGGGGGGGGGTGAATTGTATTTGGAACTAGAGTGAGTTTCTTTAAACTTTAAGACAATATAAGGAACTGAAAAAGACAGAAACGAATGTTGCTCAATTTGAGGAAACTTCTTGACACTGATCAAGAAGAGAAAACCTCAAAACTCTTTTATATTAAAATAATTCCTCGATTACAATAATATAACAACTTGAGTTCCACTCAAACTCAAGTATCTCACAGTAATCTACGTACTCTGATTACTCTCTCTTCTTTTTCTCTCTTTCTCGACTTTAACTCAAAGCCTTTACAAGATTACTGAATCTCTACTCAATCAGATTACAATTTGTTCTGAAAACTCTAGTTAATAATAAAGCTCTTCAGATATTTGTGGAACTTAGGAACTTGAATATTGCTAGGACACAAATCGTTTTTGTAAACTCTTTTGAAAGCGTTTTACAGATAAGAAAGCTGGTGGAGTATTTGTGTGATTTTACCAGAAGGAAAACGACTCTTTATATAGAGATGATCCTTAGGGTTAGTTCCCTTCAAATCTCAACTGCCCACACTCCTACATACTTGGTCTCCACGATCCATGACTTGTGGATCAAGGGAAGACCACTTCTCTTAAAACGGTTTTTAGAGAAAATCGTGGTTTAGACTTTGTCAACCACTAAAAGATTTGTGAAATTATTTACTGAAATCAAATCAGATATTTAGGAGAAGTTTTAGGGAAAGTAAAACTGATTTAACAAGAAGGATAAAAACAGATTTTATTAAAGAAAATAAAACGACACTTTATTTATGTAATTTTTCCTTAAAACTTGCTGTTAAATAATTTGATAAAATCTTTAATAAATATTTAATTAAGCATCCTAGTTCCACAATGTATCTTAATAGCTGTTATTATTTTACACAGAAATCTAAGAGTATTTAACTACCTAGGTTCGTGTTTTGCTCTTTTACTGGAGCTACAACTCAGCAGCTGCAATGGTTCCTACTCTGGAACAGGTGAGTTCCTCTAAAGGGACAGAGGAACTCATCACATGTAAACTTCATCCTTCTTTGCATTGTTGTTCCTCTGTTGTGTATTAGCTTGGAGTTCCTAGCTTTGCGCATTCCACCTCAGGAACATCAGCAGCCATCTCAAGTTCCTCTCTGGAACAGAAACACTTTACTTGTAGACACACCAGAAACTTTAATCAGGAAGTTTGCTATTTGTCATCAACCAAAATCAGGGTCAACACTCCTGTTTGGCCTGGTTGGGCTTTATGGTGCCTTGTTGTAAATGGTTGATTGGTGTGCAATAAAATTATCACTTACTTGCCAAAAAAAAATTTAAAAAATTCCTAACGAACCTAGAGTTCGTAACGGGCCCAGACGCATTCCGTCATAAAGTTAATACGCACTAAAAGACTCGGATAAATCTCAAAAGCTCCGCGTTTTAAGAGTTTAAATCTGACAAGAACTCAGGCCAGATCACATTTTCAACGCCCAGCCCTGGGCGCTGAAAATGCCTTGGGCCGTTTTATTTCCGGATTCTTTTTGGATTCGTATTCTAAAAATCTATCTTTCCACAAACTCTTTCCCTATAAATACAACCTCAAAACCGACGTGAAGAGGACACACAACACACAATTCCATAATCTGAGAACCCAAAAGTCGAACAGAACGCGTCCTGCCCCTTGTAGCCGATGAATTAAGCCTAAATATTGGAACGTTGCTTGGAAACCCGAGATACGTTAAATAAAAGGAGAAATAGCAAAGCCAAGTGGTTAGTTTTCTGAGAACCGTAACGCACCTCTCAAGGGTGCGTTGTAATGTGTCCCTCATATGATTTAATCGCTTTCATCACCCTTTTATAAAATTGTCAAACTATTAACTTGATTGATCTATCACGCCTAATAAGATAATACCCTGGACAATTGAATTATCATGCTAGGTACCTTAAATCAATATAAATAAGATAATCACGATCGATTTAGTGTTATATGTTGCATATTGCTAAAATCCATTCAGAATAGCTTAATAGTTTAACGCATGTCCCTTCAATTATTTATGCTGAGCTAGTAAGGATAACCTACCTCTGGAGTTATCGATGAGCACTCCTCTCGGTAGTTACAGTCCCCCGAACTCTCAATCTCTGCCCTGCTGGTGTACGTTGAGCGATCCCCACACCAGGGATCACAAGGGAACCTATGGTCGTCGTGGTCGAACATAATTGCACTCCCTTTATGTCACGATAACCGGGTTTTGTCAGTTTTTCTCATTGTCGTTAAAAACTGAATGGCGACTCCTATATTACTAGTCGATTGGGTGTAAACTCACAAGAAATCTAACTAAACTTGATCTGACAACGTCACGCCCACGAGGGACGAGGTCATGCATTAGCCTCGTGCTTTTTCGACCCCCTCACAGTACCACAATTATAATCTTTGGGATTCTTGTGGTTTTTCTTATGGTGGTTTAAATGAGTGTACAAGGAATGTGATTGAAAGTAGATTTAATGGTGATTTTCGAGCATTGTCTTTGGATGATGCTTGGGATTACTATATATGGTTTGCAAGGATTCGTATGAGCGTGAAATGGAAATTCATGTTCCATGTGCTAACCCAAATTATGAGCATAATATACATGTTTCTACCCCTTCTCTCTTGAATGCTTGTTATAATGAGGTGTGTTCTAATGTTTATGATAACTGTGCCTATTCTAATGACTTCTCTAACCCTTGCATGGATATCAATGTTTTGCCTCATGATCACTGTTGCTTGTCCCGTGTATTATTGTGAACCCATAGGTAACCAAGAGAGTGAGGAACCTATAGCGGAGGTTGAGGATGATGATGTGATTGTTGGATCAACGGATGAAGGAGTTATTTAAGATGAAAAGCCATATGTTATAGAGAAATTCCGTGAGGAAGAAGTTGGTAAAATCCTTGTTGTATTGTCAACCCCTAACCCTCATATTCCAAGTCCAAGACGGGTTATTCTTAGCCCCGTTTACACCATCTCACTCCCCTTCTTTTTCCTCATAAAACCTTTGCTTGAGTACCTTCCTCCTCCTCCCGAAAATCAAAAGCTCAATGACCCAATAGAGTATGTTCCTCTTTGTGAATCTTTTGCGGGTATTTACAGTACTTACAAAGAAGAGGTGAATGCTTTGCAGAGAGCTCTAGATGGTGAAGAGCTTGTCCACCAGAAATGCCAAAAAACAAAGAGGGATATTTCATTGATCATTGAGGTTGAAGAATCTATGCTCCGCAAAAACAACTTCCACAATGAGAGTTTTCCTACTTTATCTTTTCCTTCTTTTTCCTATTCTTCTTTTATTATTGTTTTTTCTTTTTGTTCTTCTTCCTTTAGACATCCCACTCCTTACTGACATATAGTTCGTTTGGACTTTATGCAAAAAAAACTATTGTTTATCGTGCATGTCTTGTTGCACGAATGATGTGCGAGTGCGCATGACAAGCTTCTGCGCTCGTTGGTTGGTTATTTACTAACCAAGGTCGAGCGTGACCTTTATAAACCAAGTTGTAACACCCTAATAATTCTTTGATTTTTATAAAATATTTTCCAACTTAAAACAAAGGAATTACCAAGATATTACCGCCACCGTGATAACGGCTAAGGCTATTTACCAGAATTACGCAGCGGAAATAACTAACTTTCAAAATATATTAAATAGTTAATTGTCATAAAACAAATTGGAACCATCAAGGCCCAAACCAACATTAAATAGTTTAGAAAATCCATTAACTAAGTTTTAAAACCATAGTAAAGTAATAATGATAGCAATAGTCATGACTATAACTCAGAAATAGAGTTTATAAATGCGAAAGAAGAAGTAGTCTCTCATCACTATTCCCATGATAAATTCTCCCGCAAGTTATCTCTACCAACCTGCTTATTAAAATCTACTCCCCCAACAAGGCAAGTGCAATGATGGATCATCATAGGGTCATTAAGGCAAAGGCTATGACCGAAAGACATAAAGCACGAAGTCAGCGAAAACTGAGTACGAACAAGCTAGAATGAAATCCTAGTCTAACATGCTTCACTCAACAATAAAGATAATCCACATGCAAAAGCCATTCAAGTAAATCAATTAATCATGAAGACATACTCAAGACTTGACACGACTCTTAACTCATTGATTAATAAGAATTTAGCTTCGAACGGGTAAAATATAATAACAAAGAACCCACTGAGGGAAACAAGACCACTGAAGGAAACTGAGGGTGTTGGGAGCCCACCAAACACCAAATAATATAGAGTCAGACTTTCTACCGACAGTCGGACCATACCGACGGAATTCATGCGCGTTTAATAAGAGAATAACTAAAAGAATGAAACAACGTCTTGTATCAATCAAGGAGTACGAGTTTCTCTGACACAACTCCCCCCATTGTTCATACTCAAGGTATATACGTTCCAAGAGTTTTCAAGCTCATTCGGGTTGCACTTTACGTTATTTAGTATATACAGTTCAAGACTCAACCCAAAGACATAACTCACAAGTAATACAACAATTACACCCATGAATACTCAAACAATGACACTTCATTTTAATCCTTTAGGACTTGTGATCAAACATAGGACTCCAGTGAATTTATTTCATACTTCCATCTCAAAACACTGTTGAGACGACCCAACATTGTTCTTCCTAACATGCGGGATGTTCCCTTAGCACGATCAGTCCTTAGTTCAATTCACACAAACTCTTTAAATGTATTCTACACTTGCGGTAGAATAAACGATGCACTGAGGCAATAATAAATAGGCTCATTGTATACTAGACATCCCGTACAATAGCATAATCATAATAACTGGCATGCGCAATACTCAAACATGCATATTAATTTGAACAACATGCTTGACATAATTCACTGATTATAAAAGTGCAGAACATGATAGTTCAACAGAATCTATAAAGCATTAATCAATTCATAACATGCTCATTCACATAGATTCAATAACAATTCTCACATGCTTGTTCACACATCAAACATGAATTCACAACACTTAAGTTCACATGATTCACAATCAATATACTTCATAAAGTCCTCATGGGATAGGTGGTCACCCTAGTCTAGCTTGTACATACGTGGAATACCTAAGTACGGGAGCCACTGCGCGAATCACGACTCACTAGAAATTAACTCCTATAAACACAAAGGAGAAACTAATTATTATCCATGTTTACTAAATTTCCAGCAACTATTTAAGAAACTAAAACCATTGTTTAATTTGAAATTAATCGTTATTCGTTAATTTAATAGTCTCAAATAGTCAACTCAAGTCCTAGCACAAAAACATTGACTTTTTGGACTTAAAATCATTAAAATTCAACGCTTTAAGCTTTATAATAAATCGGAAATTTAAGTTGATTCCCATAATTTAAATCGTCATTAAATTATGTGAATCGATCGCTTGAACATTCGGAATTAAAATCCTACTAATAGGTTATTAATAAAATCATGTTTTGACCTTAAAAATTGACACTTTATTTAACCCCTAAATCGTAAAATCATAATTCTTTTGAATTAAAATCAATCTCATCAATTTAAAAACATTAAAACACGGTGTTCATAACTGATTCCATCAATTTAAATAATTCAAATAATTAAATAATCGCAATTAAATAATTAAAATAATTTAAAAACTAAAAGTTTAAATGTATACGATTTGATTATCAACAAAAACAACATACACACACACACACACACGGAATTTGTGGTGCGTGTGTGTCCTCGGCGCAACACGGCAGCAACACACAAGCAACAGTGGCACAAGCAACAGCACGAGCAGCAACAACGCAGGCGGGGGCTGCGCGCTGCGTGGACGAGGCCTGCGGGCGCTGGGCGAGAGAGGGGCGACGAGGGTGTGCGGGCACAGAAGCAGCAGCGAGCACAGCGTGTGCGCTGACTGCGGGCTGCGAGGGCGAGAGAGAGCGACGAGAGTGCGCGTGAGGCGCGGGGCAGCACTCTGCTGGGCAGGCACACGAGCAAGGCACTCGTGCCTTGGGGCCGAAGGAAAGGGCGCACGAAAAAGAGAGGAGAGAGAGGGAGAGAAAGTTTTTGAAAATTAAGTGGGGATTTAATGAAGGGAATGGGGTATTTATAGGTTCTCATCCCTTCATGGGCTAGGTTTTAAGGTTTAAGGTTGGGCTTTCTTACCGGCTTAATTAATATTAATTCCTTGCAAGCCTTGTTGGGTTTGATCATGAAATTTAACTTGGCTTAGATTAAATTAAATTCGTTTTCAAAATACGAACCAACAATTCCCGATTAAATAAATTTGTTGAATTATTTAATAAAAATTCAGTTTTCGTAAATAATTAATAATTAAATTAATTAAAAATAAAATACATTTAATTCCTATTAAATGCAATTAAATTCATAAAAATCATTATAAATATAATAAAAATATATTTTAAATTACGAAAAATACGAGGTATTACAGTCTACCCTCCTTAAAAGAAGTTTCTCCCCAAAACTTGGGCACGGAAAACACAATTCAAAAATCTAGACTTGAGACTTTATGAGACTTTAATGCGTTTTCTTTCTATAAAGTTTTAGTTGATGTACTCTTTAAGTAATTCAACATGACAATATAGAGTGAAACTTCACTGAAAACACTAAATTAAGCTTACCGTAAGAGGAAAATTAGGTAAATAAGGTAAAAGGCGCGAAATTCTACCGCACTCTACCCCCCTTAAAGAAAACGAGTTACGGCCTCGTAACTCAACTAACCTCGGGAAAAAGCTGGGGATATTTCTTTCTCATTTCTTCCTCGGCTTCCCAGGTAGCTTCCTCAGATTCTTGGTTAGACCATAACACTTTGACAATCTTAACATACTTATTCCGTGTACTACGCACTTTGCTATCAAGGACTTTCACAGGTCTTTCCTCAAATGTCAAACTTTGGTCAAACTTTATGGTCTCCGGTTGCAGTACATACGACTTGGCCGGGACATACTTTCTCAACTAAGATACATGAAACACATTGTGCACTCTATGCAAGTCCATGGGTAACGCTAATCTATATGCTACCTTCACTACTACAAATCCCGTCTTTTGCCGTCGCTTTTTAAGCCATTTTACGACGCCTTAAGGCGTCGAGAAATTATCCCTCGATGCTTTCAAGAAGCGTTGAGAAATTTACAGTCGAGAATATTCTCGACGCTTCCTGGCGTTGAAAATATAGACGCCTTTTGATGACCACTGTTATTGTTAAGCGTCGAGATTCTCGACGCTTTTAGGCGTCCAAAAATTTGATTCTGGCGCCAAGAATATCTTTTTTCCATCTTCGTCCAGCACCTACCTGTTTAATTTTCTCGACGCCTAAAGGCGTCTACACTTTTGTGGGCTAAAATTTAATGTAAGTGGGCGCGATATCACAACATCAAAATTCGTCCATATATATTTGTATAAGCTTTGTTTTCCACCTATATATACTCAATCTAGCTTTTTGTTTAGTTATAACAGTTATAATAACCCATATTTGTTTGTTTATTGAATTATCTAAAATATAGAACATAAACTTGGACCCCAAAAAAATACGAAATGATTATTGTATCACTTAAGACAATATCTAATTGTACAATAGAATAGGCATAAGAGTAAAACTAATGCAATTTGTCCAAATGTAGACTTCTCTCCATCAACATATACATTATACATCCAAAACACACTAATACAAATTCTTAAGCTTGAGGTAAACAAAGTCAAATGGAAGCTAAATGGGTTTTTGTTGAGTATTGTTGTTCACGTGTTTCCCAGACTACATAAATAAATTCTTCATATCATTAGCATACCTGGAAAAAAAATGAGGCGAACAAAAAATAATAAGCACAAAATTTGATAATGAAAATACTTATCCATAAAATAAGACAAGTTTAATCAAAATCAGACTACTCGATTCATTATACATACTTATCCATAAAATAAGGCAAGTTAAATCAAAATCAGACTAGTCGATTCATTATATATTAGACAAGAATATGAGTAAAACTCGAAATTTCTTGGATTTCAATAAGGACGCGGCAAACTTCAGAGTAAATTTATACGAGGTAACATGTAAAAGGTGAAGGAAAAGAAATAAAGCGTAATAGATCCAGAGATACATAAATGTTTATCATTACAAAGAAAATAAAAGTGAACATGAGAATGTTCTGTTTAAAAATAAATAAAAACTAGTTAACAAGTGATAATGTAATACAGAATACTACATAGATTATTAGTGTATCATTTATTATCTTACAAGTTACATGTAAATTAATCCATTCCAAAATATGTAATATTGTTCACCTTTTCACTACATTTTTTCTCAACTATAGTTTTAGGGATAAACACCCGGAGATTTTATCTCAATGAGCATAGGCGTAGGAGACTATTAAATATAATGACACAAATAATATAGATGACTCACCTTAAGTGTAGAGCAGTAGAGCGTGCTCAACCTGAAGTTCTCCGATTTCTACAATTCTACAACAACAAATTCAATAGCACAAATTGAAGAAAATTTCTATTTGGTACCTGGCCTAATTTGATCCTCCAACGCAGGATATGTTTACCAGTTAGGACTGAGACACTTTAACCTTACGGTAATTGGCAATGACAGAGTGCTGCAACATCCACAAATTATGAAAAGCTGCAAAAAGAGGTGACAGAAATTACGAGAGATGGATTTGATGTAAAAGAAAATTATTTAGATCACATGAGCTAGTTGAATGTTGTGATGAAGGTTCAAGGAGACTCTACGGCTACATCTTTCAATTTCTTTGTTGTCATATTCGCGAATCAACTCAAGAAACCCACAAAATAATGGAAATGAAGAACAACAAACACCAAAAAATATAGATAATCAGTTTTACACACTTCATAACTTATAGATTTGTTGATTTCACTTAACAACAGAACGTTAAACAACTCTGCAACTTCTACATCTCATCCATATCTTCCATCTATCCGTTCTAATGTCTATCCAGCTACTTCAAAAAAGCATACTACTATAAGAAGATTTTAGGATATTAGTGTTATTAGTGTTATTGACTTATTTCAAATTCTTTTTGTTAAAGACTTAAAGTGAGCGATTGAAATTTGAAACTTTATTACCTGATGGGTCTGGCTTGATTAAGAGACAAATCAATCTCAGTTGTGTGTCCATGGGAGGATGGTCTGCAACACCAGCTCTTGAGTTACATTTATACACCGAAAAATAAAATGCATACATTATAAAAAGGCTCATGAATGAGTACATACCACCTTTGTCTCTTTGCATTAATTCACATCCTTGTGGAAAAAGCAAGAGAAGTTCATTCTGGGCCAAACTTGGGAACGATTTAATGGCTACAACAAGCAACATCTTACATTAGCAAAAAGAACCAGATTGTTATAGTGTAATGATCGAGATCCTTGTCCTATATTAGCATAAAGAACCAAGGTCACTTACCTTAAATATCATTTCCACAAACATTGAAGTCAATGAAATTATATCAACCATATATGAATTCAAAGTCAGTTCAATAAGTAAGTTCACCGCACTCTGTAAAAAAAAAAAAAGTAAGTTCACTGCAAATTTCAGAACTAGAAAAAAGAATTAAATTATTTGATGTTTAAACCAATTGTACCACGACCTAAAGTGGGACCTAACTTCATATAAATAGAGGAATACACAAAAATAAAATTATGGCTCAACTAAAGAGATCCAAATTTAAACATAAGTAAGCAATTACATATGCGACAAGCAATGACCAGAAAAAGATCATATTTTGTGTAACACCCCGACAATTCCCATTTTCTAAAACAACCCCTTTTAAAATATAACTGAAGGGAATTATCAAAGTATTATCGCCCGTGTAAAAACGTACGGCTTATTCAGAATTTTGCAGCGGAAAACATAAAACTAACTTTTGGGTTCATAATTAATCTATTACATATTAGGTCCAAAACAATTAACTGAAATAAGGAAATACGAATGGTGCGACAAGTTTCAAATCCAAGTTAACAAATTGAATCACTTGATTAAACAAACAGAACTACAAGCTCTCTAATCCCGATCCCAATGATGCATCATCTTCAAACCTGTAGATGGGCAATGCTTATTGATCCTTAGAGACTGCTCACCAAAGATGGGTCATCACAGGATCAATAAGACATAGCCATGATCAACACACACAAACAAAGCACGTAATCAGCAAAGCTGAGTACTACATACTAAAACAACAACAACCCTAGCATGATACTATCAAACCCACAACCCTAACATGATACTAACAACTATAAGTAAGGACAGACAAAACATAATAATTTGACGATTATACTTGACTAGACTAGGCTAGACTGGACTAGACTTTTATAACAATAATATTATTTTAATTGAAATAGGCAATGGACCGAGTTTTCTAGCTAGACGAGGTACGGGCGCGACTCCGTAACCTCAGTGACCTGCGATATCGAGGAACGTTTGACTGAAAATAGGACGCGGTGATCAATCCGGTCCGAATGAAAGGCCATGGGCTACCACCATGAACCCCAACTCCTGTTTGTCCGTCACTTTAGACGTGCACAGTCTAAAGCTATTGCTACTCAGTTTCACTTTACATGATTTACAAATTGACACCCTGTTATGACTCAACAATCACATAAGGCATGCAACTCACATTTATTTATAACTGTTTTTATTTTGGAATTGAGTAAGTGATCACAAGGCATCAAACAAGACTCATTCCAATTAACTCAAATCTTTTTCTTTAATACTGATCAACCCCTGAATATGGGTATAAGGTTTCAACTTACTAAATAAGGTCCTCCGCCCTCATAAAGTAGTGAAAAGCTAAAAAGGGAACAACAATTAATTGATCTGAATTATATACTGAATAATCTAGTGTTCCCAATCAAACATGTTTGCATCAATCTTCCATACTAACATGTTATAATCCTCAAAATGCAATAAAGGTTTAATATGTTCATCCAACAGTATCAAACATGCGATATCAACTTGACTAAGTTCATCAACAACATTAACATAACCAAATTCATCAACGATTCAACATAACCAAGTTCATCAATAATTCAACATGGTTTCAACAATTAGCACACATTCCAAGCACACAGGTATGTACGTACCTTGTGTAAACAAACTGATAGGCCACCTTAACACTTTCAAAAGTCGCCTAAAGAGAATTCTCCGCCTAAACAATCCAACAAGTAATCTCAATCAATTTCTAATCATTGACAACCGTAATAAAGCATTCTAAATACATCCTAACTAGATTTAGAACTTTCCCCGATATCAAAACTTGAATATTTGCTTTCCTAGCATCATAATTATTGAACCAGTGATTGAAATTCGTTGAAAACTTTTGCAAACATCGTACTTTAAATTTTCAGCAATACTAATTCATTTGAAAAGCTTCCCCAAGGTCAATCTACGTTCCTAGTATCTCACAACAACCAATTCGATAATTCATACTCAACCTATCATGATTAAAACTCATAAAAACCTTGAATTTCGTAATTTAAACAATCAAAATTAATATTTCAAAGTAATTTGATAATCTGAAAATTAATAATTTTATTATATAATTTGCAAAAATCTGAAATTTATAACTTAAATCACAAAACTCCTAACTTTAATTCAAGAAACTTAATTCAAACTAATACATCATGAATAAACCCTAACTCAATATTTAATTACCCAAAACTGAAACAATTCGTTCATAATTAGCAACCCAAAACTGAAAATCATGTTCAAGCCATAAAAATCATGAATTTCATATCAAGAACATAATCTAATTAACAAACTTTAATTTAAGATAATTAGTTACTTAGGATTTAAGAAAGTAACCAATTCAAGAGTTTAAGGGGGGCTGGCCGGCGGACAGCGGTGGCTCGCGGCAGGGCTGAGCACGGTCGCGTGCGGTGGTCGGCCTTGAGTCACTGGTTGCTGCGCGAAAACGAAGGGGGTCAAGCCATGAGAGCAAGAACGAAAATAGGGAATTACAAAGAAGAAGCAGGAAGGAGGAAGGAGCTTGAAGGAGAAGGAGGATTTACCGTTGATGGTGGTCGGCTGGGCGGCGAGCAGCGGGAGGGAAGGAGAGCTGAGTTGCGTGAGGGCTTTCTCTCTTTTTTTTTTTTTTTGGTTTTCACGTGAAGAATAGAGAAGAGAAGGGTTTTATTTTTTTGTTTGGGCTTTGCCCAATTGGGCTAGGAGTAGGATTTAGGTTGATGAATCCACCATGGGTTAGGACTTGTTTTCTAATTTCAATAGAACGTGGTTTTGCAATTCGAACTCGTTTTAAAGTAAAACTCGAAAATACATTTTGATTTCTTAAACCATTTAAAAGTATTCCAAATGAAATAAAGTAATTACATTTCAATTACATATTCGTTTCTAAAATCCGTAATTTATGTTTAAATATACATTAAATATATTAAATATTCGTTAAAATATATAACTAAAATGTATAAAATTACGGGGGATTACATTTTGACTTGCCCAGGAACATTTTCAGCATGTCAAAAGGTACAGTTGAAGGGCTAGAGGCGCTTTAAAGCATTGTGTTCTGTTTCATAAAGGCCAGTTCTGTTCTATTTCGTAAAGTTCAGTTCTGTTTCGTAAACTCTAGCTCTATCAAAAGTGTTCTACTTAGTTCCGTACTATTCTGTTCCGTTTTATAAAGTCCAGTTTAGTTTTGTTTTGTAAAGTTCCATTCAGTTGTGTTGCATACATTAGCCAAATATCTAAAGATAAATTTCCTTAACCTACACATAATCGAAATTCAAAAAGAGGAGAGACATCATGATGTGAGACTTAAAATCTTGCAAATGAAGAGTTGATACTTCAACATAATTCAATTTCAAATTTCGAAAAAGTGTAGACAAAGTTACAATCCAAAACACCAATCATTATCAAAGAATTGAAACCCTAAACTACAATGAAAGACTTTAAAGAGAAAATTAAATCCTGCAAATAATACGTAGTATATCCTAAATTTTACAAATAATAAACAAAATTTGATAAAAGCCGCAAGGTAAGTGAATAATTAAAAAAAATAAAGGTAAGAGAGCAAGAGAGGGGGCGGAAAACAACCTGTAATTGATACAGCCTATAAATTTGGTGTTCAAACATGTAAATCCATGAGTAAATCCGCAGACGGAGGGATTAAGTTTGCATCTCTACTCTATTTGCAAATTTGTAGCTGCTGCATATCCTCCATTGCAGTCGCTAAAAAATCTTGAATATTAAATAAATAAAAAAGTATGCAATCGAATCTATAACATGAGCTATTCAACAAATGATCCATCCCATATTAACTAATAGATATCATACAATTCGGGCAACACGAAATCTAGAACAAGGAGCTATTGTTCTAATAAGAACACCAAATAGACAAGAAATTTATAGTCTAAATTTCTGAAACTAAAGTAGAATATGTAAGAACTTGGTCCTGCATTCACTTAAAGAAAGCCCATTGTACACCTGCAATGATATGCGAGTCATTGAACCCATGCCCACACAGCCTGACACCTCTCACACACACACCCTCAAGCACCTACCAAGAACACAAGCACCAACACAGACCATTTTAAACAAAGTATTTACCAAGTGTTAAACTTATAAATCATACAGACCTGATTGTAGGTTTCTGAACTTCAGCAGGAGGTGCTGCTCCCGGATGTAATGGCAGACTTCCAGCGCTAACAAATGTTCGTGGTCCTTCCTAATCAGCATAAGACCATGAATATGTAAAAAGAACTATTAGGAAACTAAGAAAGATATCATATAACTGCAAATCAACTTTTCGAGAAACCTCTTCCTCTTTCTGTTGAAATTCCAGATCGACTCTTCCTTTTTCATGGTTATAGGTAGGCATACTGGATGACAGAAAACATAAGCAAAGGGCCTTGTCCTAGTCAGGATTCAGGATTAACCCTAGGATATAGTAAAAATATAGTAGCCAACACTTCACATATACTGTAGGACACCAGAATGTATACATTCATAACTTGCACATTGCTCACTGAGTCACCAAATTTAACTAATGAAAATTCAACCAGACTATTTTTTAGCAATGTAATCAATAAACATATTAGCATATCTTGTGAAATTTAATTCACCAGATCTGCTAACTAATGAAAAATAAGCATGGATTCAATAAGATTTGAAAGAAACTCCAACCTAAAGAAAAACTTAAAGAGTGATTAACTAAGTCTTTGAAACACCCAAAATCCCAAAAGCCATTAATCATCAAGTACCCCAAGAACCACAATAATCATAGGAACTTAATCAGTGACATTAATCTAAGAGCCAAAAGTGATTACCTAAAGCCCATAATAAAGTTCTAAACAGCTTCACATGGAGTGAAGAAAAACAGGGCACGGTAAATATCTGCAGCTGCAAACTGAGTTTTTTACGATAACCTTATAAAGCAGTCAATGTAATTCAAGATTAGGTGTTCCATATAATTGCACTAAAATTAAAATAAGCCTACGACTAAATCTGCACATCAACATTATCCAGTTCAATCAAACGCATACCAACAAACTGTTTTAATGCCTTTCCAAATGATTTTAACATCATATGAAAAATTTATAGTGTGTGATTCGAGCCTTTGACCCCCCCTTCATGCACTACAAGTTTTTTTTATTAGAGCCGAGAAAGGTCTAAACGTATCTCCACGTCAGGAAAGGTCTTAGAGTATGAGATACCATAAGCATTTAAGCAACAAAAAAAAATCTGTTGCCAGCCTATCTTCATGAGACAGAGATGGTGAAATCGGTAAGACCTGAATCAATAAAGGAGACAGTGTGAAGGAGAAACTATCTTCTAGTTATCCTGGTAAACCTTGAAACTAAAAAAACGGCCCCTGAGTCAAATCACATACAAATTCAAGCAAGATTTCATCCCTAAACTAACCGGCAAGTGGAGGGTTTCAAGTTCGAATCTACACAACACTTTCTTTCCCAAATTTCCTATGCTTAAATTGATCGAAATGGGAAAAAAATTGAAAACCCTAATTGGACATATCATTCGAATGAACACAAATGGGAGAAATTCATATTAGTAAAAGATAACGACCAAAAAAAATAGTAAGTGTAGAAAACCTAAATGTACCCAGATAAAAACATACATTAATCGAATCGAATATGAAGTCAGGAGAAAGAATTGACAGAAAACGGACAATTAAATTCACATAATCGAACAAAAATTTAAACTTAAGGCAAGAACCAGAATATCCAACAAATTCAGAACATTAGAGACAAATTAATACCTCAAATTCTTTAAATTTCTTTCACATTTTGTCATATTTCTTGAAATTGGGGCAGAATCTTCAAGCCTGGAGTGGATCTAGAAATTTCGAGGATGAGAAGTGAGAGAGTAGAAGAGGCATGGGTTGAGGTTGAGGTTGAGGTTGAAGTTGAGGACTTGAGGGGAGAGCAGAAGACGATTAAGAGAGAGAAAGAAGGGGGTGGGACGGATTTTTTTCCCCAAAATGTAACACAGAGCCTGCTAATTGAGACCATGTGCTTTGCACCTTACATTTTTCTAAATCCCTCGACGCTGAAAGGTGACTACAACTAGTTCGACACCTAAGGGCGTCGAGAAAACACGGAAACGAAAATCTTACTCCAACGCTGCATTGCAGGCGTCGAGCCCAAGGCGTCTAGAAAACACGTCTTTTGTAGTAGTAATTCCCTATCCTTTCCAGTATCTCATATGGGCCTATGTATTTTGGTCTTAGCTTTCCTTTCTTCCCAAATCTCATTACACCCTTCATTGGTGAAACCTTAAGCAACACTTTGTCGCCTACTTGGAACTCTTCCTACGTTTCAAGTCCGCATAGCTCTTTTGGCGATCTTGCGCGACTTGGATTTTGGATTGAATAGTCCTAAACTGATTTATTGTGTCCTCTATCATTTGGGGACCTAGTACAACGGTTTCACTGATGTCACTCCAACATAAGGGACTTCTGCATTTTCGCCCATACAAGGATTCGAATGGTGCCATTCCAATACTGGCATGATAACTATTATTGTATGAAAACTCAATTAGATCTAGGCTATCTTCCCATCCACCTTGAAAACCAATCACACAAGCTCTTAGCGTATCCTCTAAGGTTTGGATCGTCCTTTCGGTTTGTCCATCTGTAGCTGGATGGAATGCTGTACTCATTTTCAATGTCATACCAAAGTTCTTCTGTACACTCTTCTAGAAGTTCGAAAGGAACCTAGAATCCCTATCTGATACGATATCCTTAGGAACTCCATGTAATCTCACTACATTTTTGATGTAATATTTGGCAAGTTGTTCCATTTTCCAGGTTTCTTTCATTGGTATGAACACTGCCGACTTAGTCAACCTATCTACCACTACCCAAATGGTGTCATTTCCACTTTTCAACTTGGGTAAACAAGTGATAAAGTCCATTGAGATACAGTCCCATTTCCAACTCAGAATTTCTAAGCGTTGGACCTTTCCTTGAGGTCTCCTATGCTCAATCTTAACCTTCTGACAAGTCAAGAATCTAATTGCCACGAATTCAGCCACTTCATTCTTCATTCTTGTCCACCAATAGACCTTCTTTAGATCTTTATACAGCTTATCACCTCCCGGGTGAACAGAATATGGTGTATTGTGACCTTCTTTCATCCAATTTTCCTTTAGTTCACTACACTTTTGAGGCACGCACCATCGTCCTTTGTACCTCAAACTTCCATCATCGTGGATCTTAAAATCCATCTCCTTCCCTTGCGAAATCTTTTCCTTGATCCGATCTAACTTAACATCTCCAGCCTGATTCTCCCTGATTTCATCAAATACAGACGGTTGGATGGTTAAGGCATTCATCATTCCCTCAAGACATTCTCCATTCACTATTTCTAGATTCCATAGCTGCATGTCCTTGCACAGCTCGTTAACAACTACTAATGCATTCACACTATGACTTGATTTCCTGCTCAAGGCATCTAAAACTACATTGGCTTTTCCTTCATGGTATTGAATATCCAGATCATAATCCTTGATCAATTCCAACCACCTTCGTTGGCGCATATTCAAATCCTTCTGTTTGAAAATATATTTCAAACTCTTATGGTCCGTGAATATCCTACATTTCGCACCATACAGATAGTGTCTCCATATCTTTAATGCAAACACTATGGCGGCTAGCTCTAAGTCATGGGTAGGATAATTGGATTCATATGGTTTCAACTGCCTTGATGCATACGCAATCACCTACCCGTTCTGCATCAATACACACCCTAAGCCATTCTTAGAGGCATCACTGTACACATCATATGTGCCACTCTCATCTGGTAAGGTTAACACCGACGTAGTTGTCAGTCGCGTCTTTAAAGCTTGGAACGCCTCTTCACACTGGTCATTCCACTCAAACTTCGCTTCCTTTTTCATCAAGGTTGTCATTGGTTTGGCGATTATAGAAAAGTCTTGCACAAAGCGTCTATAATAACCCGCTAAACCAAGAAAACTCTGAATATCGGTGAAACTCTTAGGTGTAGGCCACTCACTAACAGCTTTTATCTTTGCAGGATCCACTGCAACTCCTACCTTAGACACAAAATGTCCTAAGAATGCAACTTTCTCTAGCCAGAATTCACACTTCGAGAATTTGGCGTACAATTGGTTGTCTCTCAGGGTACTCAACAGTGACCTTAAGTGTTCAACATGGTCCTCCTCACCCTTGAATTATACCAAAATATCATCTATGAAAACCACTACAAACTTGTCCAAGAATGCATGGAATACTCGGTTCATTAAGTCCATAAAAATTGCAGGCGCATTGGTTAATCCAAAAGGCATAACTGTGAACTCATAATGACCGTATCTAGTCCTAAATGCAGTCTTTGGTATATCGTGCTCTGCGATTCTCAACTGATGATAACCTGACCACAAGTCAATCTTTGAAAAGATTCCTGCTCCTTTCAACTGGTAAAACAGATCATCTATCCTAGGCAAAGGATACTTATTCTTGATTGTGATTTTATTGAGCTCCCTGTATTCTATATAGAGTCTCATACTTCCATCCTTCTTCTTCACAAACAAGACTGGCGCTCCCCAAGGCGATGTACTTGGTCTAATATAGCCTTTCTCTAGTAATTCTTGAAGTTGACCTTTCAATTCACTCATTTCTGCCGGAGCCATCCGGTATGGGGCTTTCGAGATAGGTGAATTTTCGGGTATTAGGTCTATGGTGAAGTCAATAGGTCGATTGGGCGGCATCCCCGGGATCTCCTCCGGAAACACGTCCAAGAACTCATTTACCACTGCAATGTCCTCTAGTTTCTCTTTCATCACATGCTCTAAGTCTCTAACATTACATAAGAAAACAGGGTTCCCTTCACTGACTAACTTCACGAGCTCCATTTCCGTAATGATTCCTACACTTCTAGGTTTCCCTAAATGGCGATAGGATACTACTTTTCCTAGACTAGACTTCAAGTGAATCTTCTGCTTCTCACAATCAATCTTGGCTTTGAACATAGCCAACCAATCCATTCCCAAAATCACATCTAAATCTCCTAACTCAAACTCAATTAGGCTAGACAAGAATATGGTTTTGGCTATGGTTAAAGGTACATTTCTATGGATCTTAGTACACTTCACAATTCCATCAGTTGTATTACTATGGGTACTTCAATTCTCTCGGGTTCTTTCAACTCTAACTTCTCTAAGATACCCTTTGATATAAACGAATAAGTCGTACCAGAATCAAATAGTACTTTAACTAAAATGGAGTTAATAGAAAAAGTACCAACTATGACGTCAGACGAGGTTTCAGCTTCCTTCCTAGTGATTACATTCAGCTTTCCTTGGGCAACTCCTTTGTTATAGCCACCTCCATTGGCATTTCCATTAGTGTTTCGGTTCCCATGTTGCTGATAGTTTCCCCTAGACTTTCCATTACTCTGGCCATTGTTGCCATTGTTACTATTTTGGTAGCCCTTTTGGTTTCCACCATTGTTCCCTCTATTCCGGTTCTGGTTATTCCGGTTGTTATTCTGGCGGTTGCCTTGGTTGGGTTTCCCATTCTTGGCCAAACACTCATATTCTCTATGGCCTAGTTTCTCACAGAACCTACAAACAACTGGGTTTCCATTACAGTCCTGACCTGGGTGATTATTATGGCAACGTCTACACTCATAGACTCTCGTTCCATTCCCTGCAGACTGGTTCTTATTCCCATTGTTGTTGTGGAAATTGTTTCTGTTTCCACCCTGATTTCCCTGGAACTTGAAGTGATTATTCCCTTTATTCTTCTTAAAGTGTCCCTGATGTTGTTGGCCACCACCTTGATTTTGGTTACCAACATCTTTCCTCTTTTCACCAACTCCATTTCTCCTTTGCTGCAGACCATACAGATGGGCAGCTTTCCCGTACAGGGTGTCAAGAGATGTAAAGGTCTCTCCAGCAAGCATCATTTGCGAATCCATAGTCAATCCACTCTCAAATCTCTGAGCCCTAAGCTCCTCCGTTGCCACCACTTCAGGTGTAAATCTATATAGCTCTATGAACTTGGAATGGTATTCCGTTACAGACATCCCTTCCATCCTTAACTCGATGAACTCTTGGGCTTTCTGCTTTTTCAGATATGGTGGATAAAACTTGTTTCTCAAGGAAACTTTGAATGATTCCCATCCAAATCCAGGTGTAGCTCTTAAAGCATTCTCGCACTTTTGCCACCACAAATCAGCTTCTCCCCTAAGGCATACACAACACTATTAACCCTAAGGTTTTCTGGGCAATTCACAGCTAGAATAAGCTTATCGAACTCTCTTAGCCAGTTCTCAAGTACAGTTGGGTCTACTTCCCCTTGATACAAAGGAGGCTTACTTTGGGCCACCTTCTTAAACATTTCACTAGCTGGATCAAGTCCTTGATTATTTCTATTATGTGCTAAGTTCTGCACTACTTCAACTAGTTGCCTAACCACATCGGCAATCCCTTGGGTAGTCATGATCCTTCTCCTGAATAAAACAAAAGACTAACTTTAACAACTGGGTTTAGACACTACCTTGCTAGAGTATTGCACTAACAAGTCACACAATTAGCACAAACATGCACCATAATTTCGGACCCTTAAGGCAAGATTGGCGCCTATTATTGGGCCAATTCTCGCTTTAATCCGCGTCACAACGTTTAAGTGGTGAAGAATTGAACCACCTTGCAAGTACGATTTCATTGAAGAAATACATGAAACTCTTTAGCGATAATCGCTCAAAGAAAACTTAGGACTTAGAATTGGAGGTAAAAGAAAGAATTCTAAACTTTTATTGCTTCAATGAGAAAATAATACATCCTTTGGATAGTACTTTAATAGAGAAACCACAAAATGAAATAATAAAACCATAAATAGTAGCTTGCGACTTTATTACTTAACTAAAATAAGCACTTGCTATTACATTAGAAAAGTTTTAAATGCTACTCTACTATCCAACCTCCCCTACAGACTTGTGGAGAGTGATCCTGGTCTTCAAAGTCATCCATGTCTTCCTCCGAATCAGATTCATATTCCATATCCTCATTATTCTGTTGTAGATCACTGTTCACTTCATCATTTGTCTTAGGCTCAACTTCAGTGTCACCTGAAATCTCAATAGTGGGTTCAGGAATGATAGGATTAGGGTTTTCAATCTCAACAACATCATCATCACTATCCTCATTCATCTGGGTTTCCGTATCACTACTAAACTCTGTGGGGTTGATACTTTCCACCATCTTACCATCCTCAAAGCATTGCTCTGCCATCTCTAGAACAGTGGTCATAATCTCCATGTCATACCTACACCTACCATCTGGAGTACCATACTTGTAGTAATTAGGAATGCCACTTTCAGAATGCATATCATGAAATCGTTGCTTCAGACCTATGTATGGGTTCCTATGGGGCAAACAATGAATAACCATCTCGGCAATGACATCCTTTTTCCTTAGTTCAGGCAGATTCTGCACTGTAGCAAAATAGTTGCAAGCAAACTCAATCTTCTGCACGTAGATGTGTGGGGTTTCACAATCTAGCTTCTCTAGGTGTCCTAGGTTTGCGTACTTTGAAAGCAACATCTTAATCCTGAAAGTTCACAACTAAAAAGTCTTACTAAAGTGTTCCAAAACAAAGTAAGTTTGTGGAGCCATACAATTTCAATGCACACATACATGCTTAATCATGAATCGTGATGCAGTTAATCACATAAAGCAACATAAAACATGATTAAACTTAAGGCATAAGCATACAATTAATACTTAACACTTAGCATTTAATCACATGCATACTCATATTAAATGCATACTTAGTCTAAATATACCCTTCTTAGTCTACCCTTTCTCACTTAGAAATAGGAATAATTTTCGAAATTAATTGAATAAATAACTTCAAATATACGCGAAATTATTAAAATTAATATCGAAATTAAAGTAATTTATCGAATAATTTAATTAATTAATTCTATTATTTACGGAAAATAAATAAATAATTCGGAAAAATAAATGTTTTTTTTGAAAAATCCGGAAAATCCGAATAAATAAAAAAAATTATTTTAAAAAAAATTTAAATCGAGTTCGTTCGAATTCAATAAATCCGAAAATATATTAAAATAAAAATCGATAAGTCTTTAAATAACTTAAAATACTCCCTCTGTCCTAGATTAGTTGTTACACTTTCCTTTTTCGGCCATCCCAGATTAGTTGTTACACTTCTAAATTAGGAATGACCCCACAATTATTATATTGTCTTTCTCTCTTACCACTAAAGTTTTTTTTGTCCTCACACCCTCTCTCATACAATTAAAAAAATACCCCACTAACTCCTACCATATCTACTTTTTTAATAAAAGAACAATTGATAACCAAACAACTACATATCACCTAAAACTTTGTGCAAAGGTAAGTGTAACAACTAATCTGGGACGGAGGGAGTAATTGGTATTTGACTTTTTCGAAATATTGAGTACTCAAAAAAAAGTTTTGACTTTAAGAAAACAATTTTCGAAAGTCATAAAGTTCTGCAAATCGCAGTTTAAGGATTTAACACCTTGCACTATTAGTTAATGCAAAGCAGCTCTTAAACTAAAGCTCTGCAAATACCACTTTGTAGTAACTTACTACAAAGAAGAACTGAAACTAAGCTCTAGTATACCACTTTGTAACACCCTAATACTTCCTTGATTTTTATAAAACATTTTCCAACTTAAAACAATGGAATTACCAAGATATTACCGCCACCGTGATAACGGCTAAGGCTATTTACCAGAATTACGCAGCGGAAATAACTAACTTTCAAAATATATTAAATAGTTAATGGTCATAAAACAACTTGGAACCATCAAGGCCCAAACCAACATTAAATAGTTTAGAAAATCTATTAACTAAGTTTCAAAAACATACTAAAGTAATAATGATAGCAAAAGTCATGACTATAAATCAGAAATAGAGTTTTTAAATGCGAAACAAGAAGTAGTCTCTCATCATTATTCCCAAGATAACTTCTCCCGCAAGTTATCTCTACCAACCTGCTTATTTAAATCTACTCCCCCAACAAGGCAAGTGCAATGATGGATCATCATAGGGTCATTAAGGCAAAGGCCATGACCGAAAGACATAAAGCACGAAGTCAGCGAAAGCTGAGTACGAACAAGCTAGAATGAAATCCTAGTCTAACATGCTTCACTCAACAATAAAGATAATCCACATGCAAAAGCCATTCAAGTAAATCAATTAATCATGAAGACATACTCAAGACTTGACACAACTCTTAACTCATTGATTAATAAGAATTTAGCTTCGAACGGGTAAAATATAATAACAAAGAACCCACTGAGGGGAACAAGACCACTGAGGGAAACTGAGGGTGTTGGGATCCTACCAAACACCAAATAATATAGAGTCGGAATTTCTACCGACAGTCGCACCATACCGACGGAATTCATGCGCGTTTAATAAGAGAATAACCAAAAGAATGAAACAACGTCTTGTATCATTCAAGGAGTACGAGTTTCTCTGACACGACTCCCCCCATCGTTCATACTCAAGGTATATACGTTCCAAGAGTTTTGAAGCTCATTCGGGTTGCACTTTACGTTATTTAGTATATACAGTTCAAGACTCAACCCAAAGACACAACTCACAAGTAATACAACAATTACACCCATGAATACTCAAACAATGACACTTCATTTTAATCCTTTAGAACTTGTGATCAAACATAGTACTCCAGTGAATTTATTCCATACTTCCATCTCAAAACACTGTTGAGACGACCCAGCATTGTTCTTCCTAACATGCGGGATGTTCCCTTAGCACGATCAGTCCTTAGTTCAATTCACACAAACTCTTTAAATGTATTCTTCACTTACGGTAGAATAAACGATGCACTGAGGCAATAATAAATAGGCTCATTGTATACTAGACATCTCGTACAATAGCATAATCATAATAACTTGCATGCGCAACACTCAAACATGCATATTAATTTGAACAACATGCTTGACATAATTCACTGATTATAAAAGTACATAACATGATAGTTCAACAGAATCTATAAAGCATTAATCAATTCATAACATGCTCATTCACATAGATTCAATAACAATTCTCACATGCTTGTTCACACATCAAACATGAATTCACAACACTTAAGTTCACATGATTCACAATCAATATACTTCATAAAGTCCTCATGGGATAAGTGGTCACCCTAGAAATCAACTCCTATATACACAAAGGAGAAACTTAATTATTATCCATGTTTACTAAATTTCCAGCAACTATTTAAGAAACTAAAACCCTTGTTTAATTAGAAATTAATCGTTATTCGTTAATTTAATAGTCTCAAATAGTCAACTCAAGTCCTAGCACAAAAACATTGACTTTTTGGCCTTAAAATCATTAAAATTCAACGCTTTAAGCTTTATAATAAATCTGAAAATTTAAGTTGATTCCCATAATTTAAATCTTCATTAAATTATGTGAATCGATCGCTTGAACAATCGGAATTAAAATCCTACTAATAGGTCATTAATAAAATCATGTTTTGACCTTAAAAATTGACACTTTATTTAACCCCTAAATCTGAAAATCATAATTCTTTTGAATTAAAATCCATCTCATCAATTTAAATACGAAACATTAAAACACAGTGTTCATAACCGATTCCATCAATTTAAATAATCCAAATAATTAAATAATCGCAATTAAATAATTAAAACAATTTAAAAACTGAAATTTGAAAAGTTTAAATGTATACGATTTGATTATCAACAACAACAACAACACACACACACACACACACACACACACACGGAAGTTGTGGTGCGTGTGTGTCCTCGGCGCAACACGGCAGCAACACACAAGCACGGGCACAACACCGCACAGGCAGCAGTGGCACAAGCAACAGCACGAGCAACAACAACGCAGGCGGGGGCTGCGCGCTGCGTGGGCGAGGCCTGCGGGCGCTGGGCGAGAGAGGGGCGACGAGGGTGTGCGGGCACAGCAGCAGAAGCGAGCACAGCGTGTGCGCTGACTGTTGGTTGCGAGGGCGAGAGAGAGCGACGAGAGTGCGCGTGAGGCGCGGGGCAGCACTCGGCTAGCAGGCACACGAGCAAGGCACTCGTGCCTTGGGGCCGAAGGAAAGGGCGCACGAAAAAGAGAGGAGAGAGAGGGAGAGAAAATTTCTGAAAATTAAGTGGGGATTTAATGAAGGTAAGGGGGAATTTATAGGTTCTCATCCCTTCATGGGCTAGGTTTTAGGGTTTAAGGTTGGGCTTGCTTACGGGCTTAATTAATATTAATCCCTTGCAATCCTTGTTGGGTTTGATCATGAAATTTAACTGGGCTTAGATTAAATTAAATTCGTTTTCAAAATACGACCCAAAAATTCCAGATTTGAATTTATTTAATAAAAATTCAGTTTTCCTAAATAATTAATAATTAAATTAATTAAAAATGAAATACATTTAATTCCTATTAAATGCATTTAAATTCATAAAAAGTATTATAAATATAATAAATATATTTATAAATTAAGAAAAATACGAGGTATTACACAAGCGCTTTGCGGGAGGCACAGAAGATTTGGACGCAGAGGGGTTCGACGACGATTGAGACCCTCGATCTCCATTCCTTTAAGCACTAAGGATATTACTGGGTTCGGCTTGGGGGAGGTACGTGTTATTGCTTTCTAGAGTAGTTTTATGGCTTTCAAAATAAATAAATAAATCTAAAAGTACATGTTGATTGATGAGATTGCGACAATTAACTCCCTGTGCCACTTTGGTTCCATTTTTTTTTGATAATTCAAGGTGATGAGACAGGTGAGCACTATGGATTGATTGTTTTTTTATATGAATAATGGTTGCATTGACCATTGATTAATGTCAACTTTGTCCCACTTGTCATATGCATATTGATGGATTGTGGTTAGATGTGAAGTTTTGAGCCTTAATTCTTTTGAGTGCTTAATTCCTGGTGTTACATTGATTCGATTCTTTGGTTATCGACTATTAGTATGCTTAACACACTTGTACTTTGTGCATGATGAAAGACCATTATTTAGGAAGCCTCCAGATGAATTTAGATACATTTGTTCCTACTTTTTGATTACCATGCTTAGCCTTGACCGTTTTTCTTGTTAACTCCACAAAAATAACCCATTTAGCCCCATTGGTTACTTGTCCCAAAACTAGCTTAGGGGAGCTTTCTTTTGTTGGTTATGGTAGTTTTAGTTGGATATTTGGCACATTAGGTCATGGATTGTTGAAGGTTGCATTAAGGGAGTTGGATAATAAGGAATAGGTGTAATTACTAGTTGACACCTAAAGCTTGTAGTTATGGTTATTCTAGCGTGTACATATTTAATTTTTCCTTTTCGTCGTTATTTTAGTTCAAAAAAAAGAGAAAAAAGAAGGATAAATTGTTTTTTACCACCTAAATAACTAAAACTTGTATTTTACCACCTAAAAATATTTAAAACTTGTTTTTTACCACCTGAAAAATGGAAAAATATATGAAAATTTTATGTAGGGGGACACAATAACGGTAATACTTCTTATATGTTCTATTCTTCCACGATTTCACGTATTTAACTCTCTTCTCTTCCCCAACTTCCTTATGTTAATTCCATGAATTTACATAAATTTTCACCACTATTATCTCAAAAAATTGACAAAATTTAATGAAAGTAAAGAGAGAAGGGTGAAAGAGTTAAAGAAAATCACACAAGGAGTGTAAAAAATTGAAGAGAAAATGAATTAGGTAGCCATACATAAAAGTTTCATCTACTTTTTCGCTTTCAGGGGGTAAAAAACAAGTTTAAATATATTTTTAAGTGGTAAAATACAAGTTTTAATTTTTTAGGTGGTAAAAACAAAATTTTCGATTTTTGTAGGTGGTAAAAAACACTTTGTCCAAAAAAAAAATCAGAAAAAAAAAAATCAAAAATATGTTTTTTATATTCTTAGTTAGAAAAGCAAGGAAATGGTAGAAGTACGTGGATTATTATTTTTTTTTTTTTTTTGGTACTTCTCCCGTTATGGTTGAAAGTTGGAAATTGTTGAGTATATAGTTTTGTGGGATGATTGACATTGGTTTCATTGGTTATATTTTGCTCCCCAAGTTAGACTTTACCCTCACATACGCAAAATCTTCCTTACCCCTTGTTTATATCCGACCAACATTAAAAGCTTTTTAAAAGTCCTTTTTGAACATTGTGCAATGTGAGTACAAAAATAGGTTGAAAAAAGTCGTTTATCAAGGATTAAAGAGTATATGTGCATTTCGAGTCGACTCCGACGTAGGTTGAGTGTTTAGGAGAACCTTCAAACAAACGAGTGATGTGAGTTGGCAAGGGCTACTACTCACTTGATAGTATGCATGTTTAATGGGAAGGTGAGTGAACGTGCCACATTTTATTCGCTTAGCCCGCCACATAACGAGAGGAGTGATTCACTTGGTGAGACCCAATTCTGATTTTATGCGTATGCCTTGTGGGCCTTGTATGGACTTTGTACAGGTTGATGTGCGACCGTAAGGATTAGATAATTCGATCATGATGTTTGCTTGCCTTGATTTGATCTTTGATTCATCTTTTATCGTTTCTATTGAACTTGGGGTGATTTGATTCTCTATGTCTCATTGATGCACTTTGCTTAGGGACAAGCAAATTTTTAGTTTGGGGGAGTTTGATATGTTCATATTTTATAGTGTTTTTACCCCCATCCCTTAGTACTTTTTCGATCTCAAATGAGATCTTCTGAGCCATTTTTAGTACTAATGTGCTCCTTGTAGTGTGTTTGTAGTTTCAGGTTCATCATTGTAGTAATTGACATGTTTAAATGCATTTTCTACTCATTTGAACCACTACAAGAGCTGATGTACTTTTGAGAGCACAAACATTGAGTTGGAAGAGTTTTGAAGCAAAGCGCATAATGAAAGAAGTAGGAAACTGGATATTATCCACTATTTAAATCATAACTCAAGTTCTAAAAATCCAAATTCAGTGTTTCTAATTGGGTTGGATTTTAGACTTCAAGATATTTCCAACGAGTGCTCAGTCGCAGAATTTTGACAAATAACGAAGGAGATATGACGTTTTGAATATAGGGAACCGTGCAGTCGAGCAGATCGCCCGATAAGGCGTCGTTCGCATGTTGCCCATCTAGCGACGGACTCGTCAATTCTCTCAAGGGAAAAAATCGCTCGTCAGGCGAAGAATTAAGTGATTTACGCGTGCCCGATCGGACTCCCGTCTCCGCTGGGCATCGGGCGCCTACGAAGATCTTTGGAATATGCCGTTTTTTGTCGAGTTGTTAACCCGATCGGGCGACGACAACCCCTACTGCGTTTTATTAGTTTAATGAGTTGTTTTTCTTTAGGATTTAGGAAATACTATATATATTAGAGTGTATGGAACTTATTTCGGATCTTATTTGCTAGATTCTTAGTTTATTATTTAGTTTTATTTTGCTCTCAAGTCTCAAACCTTTGTTAAACACTTTTATTATTTTCAATTCAATTTGCAAGCTTTTGACTTTCATCCTTTGTTCTTCAACTAGGTATTGCTTAGTTTCTTACTTTATTATTCAATTTCAATTTGTTTCTTATTTGATCATTTAATTTCAATTATGTTTTCATTAATCATGTTTGTTTGGTTGAATTTAAATATGTGTGAGTAGTCTACTTTCTAGGGTTTAGGGGATCCATGAATGCATTATTGAGATGGAATTGGATTTAATGCTTGATTATTAATTATAATTTCTATAGCTTGTTTTAATTGTTCGTCAATTTTGTTCGGCCAGACTATTTTGATTGAGTTTGATGAATTTTAGATTATGCACCGAGAGTTATAAAGCTGATGTTTATGATCTGTGGATTTTAGAGAGAGATTATTTCTAGTAAATTGTGAGAGCCTACTAGTTGTATTTCCTAAGGAATTCATAAGTTTCGAGAGATGCATGTTTTCGTAATTATGATTGTTAGTTGTTTATTATTGTCCGTCGTCCAATCCTAGTCTGCATTTGTGGTGAACTGTTGCCCTAGGTTCCTTTAATACTATTATTACCCTCATTAAAATTATTTTCGTAGTTTAATCCTATAAAAACCAACCTTTTTACCCGTTACTTATAATCTAGACCTGTTAATTGTAGTACGGAGAACATTGTTTCCCTGTGGATTCGATCCTGACTTCCCTTGCTATTTAGTGAATTTAGGTTTATTTTTTATTAGGTGATACAACTGTAGTCTATCAGGAAGCGGAGAGATGGATTATTATTTATTGTATGAAATTGATAGTGGGTGAATTACTTATTATGGAAAAAGAGGATGGAGTAAAGGGTCGTTTGATTCGCATAGGGTAAACGGAACGAAATCATGAAAGGGATAGAAAGGGAATGGAAATCAAATATATTTGATGTAATGAGTCGTTTGGGATGCATTTGTTCATTTTCCATATATCTTCTCTCTTACACAATTGCTCCATTAGATCCAGTGTTGTCACCGCCCCTTCTCTTGCTCCCTCTGTCGGCGCTGCCTCCTCTCCTACTCCCTCCGGCGCCGCCCTCTTCGATTTTAGAATTGTTGCATCTCCCTCTGTTTGCCTCTTATTTTCTCACGATTTTATGGGTGAATTTGATGCTTAAATGGTCTAATTCGACTATGAAAGCTTTAGATTTCATAGCCCATTTCTAGACATGATCATTACAAAAAAGGTTAATTTTCATTCTGTTTCTTGTTTTTCCTTTTAGGTTTTAGGGTTACGGTGGATTTTCAGGGTGGCGAGGTTTGGTTTATGGGGGTGGTGGATGAGTTGATTGTTAAGGGCTATACGGACGCAAGCTTTCAAACCGACAGAGCTGATTTCAGATCACAGTCTGGGTTTGTGTTCTGCCTTAATGGCGGAGCAGTAAGCTGGAAAAGTGCTAAGCAAAGCACTGTCGCGGATTCTACAACTGAAGCCGAGTACATTGCTGCCTCAGTAGCAGCAAAGGAATATGTTTGGATTCGGAAGTTCATCGAAGAACTTGGGGTTGTCCCTTCCATTTAAGGACCAGTGGCTTTGTATTGTCACAATAGCGGAGCCATTGCCCAGGCAAAGGGGCCTAGGAGCCACCAGAAGTCCAAGCACGTACTGCGGCGATTTCATATACTTTGAGAGATCGTTGAAAGGAAAGAAATCGAGATTTGCAAGGTTGGAACTGACGACAACGTCGCGCATCCATTGACCAAACCGTTGCCACAAGCGAAGCACAACGCACATGTAGCAACCATGGGAATCAAGCATATTGGAGGATGAATTTGATTTTCTAAGTTTTGTTTAAGAACATCTGTTAGATCTATGTTTAAAACAATTGGTTTAACCATTTCATATTTATGAAATTTATTATTTCATATTCATTTAATTTTGGTTTAGTATTAAATGATAAGTCCATGTGTTTCCAATCATTCAAATGGGATGTCAAGATGGATTCTTCGAAAAAGAAACACCCACAAGTGAACTTGAATATTGAAGTCACAAAGGATCCCTAATCCAGGTCATTGAAAGGTGGACGACCAATGACTAATGAAGATTAGATTGCAAGTAGATTTTTAGTTCAGTTTCTTGAACTAGATTGACTGTATGTCAGAATCTTTTGCATAGATACTTATTGGATCTTGTCTCGGATTGACCATGAGAACACTTTAAGAGATTAAATTCATGTCATAAGTAGTTCTCATTAATGGTTATTAGAACCATTCCTCAGAACATGAACGATTATGCATGCTCGTTTGAGAATTAGTTCGCTTTGATGCTAGCTAAACGTCGCACCGTAAAAGGAGGCTATAAAAGTAGTTATTGGGCGTACTATGAATCAGAGTGAGTGTTCATAGATTGCAAGAATGGATTTCCTCCTATCTTTGATAGGATATGGTGTTGTTGTGTAACAAGGCCTCTCGGAGAGTTAGATACTGTGAAAATGCATGGTCGTGCTCAGAATGGTTAAGGATTAACCTTCCGTAAAAGTTTAACAGTTGAGCTCTGTAATCCGAGAAACACTTCTGGACCTAATAAGGATGGCTTGGATCTTACCTTATGTTCAGCAAGTAACACTGAGCGACAAAGGAATGTGAATGCACACTTGTCTGAATGACAAGTGGGAGACTGAAGGAAATATGTCCTTCACCCAAGGTGCATTAAGTCTAATACAAAGGTTCAGATTAATTGCGAACAATTAATTCAGTAAGATCAAGTGATCGGAACAAGTAGCTGGAGAAATGCTTCCGATCAGTGAGTTCTAATCTATATTAGGCTCACAACTTACTCTTAACTGAACCTATAAGGTCACACCAATGGCATGTAACAGATCACCGGATTAAATGAATCGGAAATTCATCTAATAGCTTTTCGGGAATCAGTTTTGGAAAACGAATTATACGATACGACCTTGCGTCGGAATCGTATATCGTATCGCGAATATTCGTAAGCTGGGCGAAACGAATAATCGTATCGTACGACGGTGATTCGTCGTATACGATACGATAAATAATAGCCGTAAGGCGTTAGTCGCGAATACGAGGCGCATCGGAGCTGCTGGCCCGTCGAGCCAAGCGTGCAAGGCCCAACGAGCCAGCGAGCTCGCGAGCAAGCAAGCAAGCCAGCCCGGGGCATGGCACAAGCTCGCAACAGCAACAACATCGCAGCAGCGAGCACGCAAGGGCCACGGCACAGCTGCTCGGTTGCGCGCGCTGTGGGCTTCCGTCTGCAGCGTGTGGCTGGGCGCGGGTTGAGGCTTGCGTGTAGTGATGTGGCCGGTCAAGGCCATTTGGTCTTTGGCCGGTTACATCATTAATATAATTAGGTTAATTATGTTATTTACACACATAGCACACAACCAGTTTCCAATCTAACCTAAACCTAATTCCCAAAATTACGTTCTTCATTTTTTCTCTCTGAAAAACTGTTCATCCCGAAAAGCAAAAATCTTGTGCGTTGTCTAAGCTACAATAATCAAGACGGATCTGAACGTGTTGGTGAACCAAGTAGAGGAACGACAAGTGGAGTTCTTTGTTCGTGTTCATTGATACAATACTCGGGAAAACACGCTTCGAATGTAAGTTTGCTTAAACTGTGCTTTATACATGTTTCTTGGCTTTGGGGATGTTCCGCATATGTTA
Source organism: Spinacia oleracea (assembly GCF_020520425.1). Lineage (NCBI taxonomy): Eukaryota > Viridiplantae > Streptophyta > Magnoliopsida > Caryophyllales > Amaranthaceae > Spinacia > Spinacia oleracea. The sequence goes on from NC_079492.1 coordinate 64,612,591, forward strand.
TGTATGTTTAACTGTATTCCCCTAAACTTCGTGGGCTTGCTGGCCGGCCAATGGCCTTAGGCCTTTGTCGGTTAGCTTGCTTAAGTGTTTAGGTTATTTTAATAACCTAAGTACATGTTTTTCTAACACACAATTCAGATTGTACACACAACCCTAGGAGAAAAAGAGAAACCCTAATTCTCTCTTTGCCTCCATGAATGTGTTCTTCCCAAAGTAAAAATATCTTGAGTGACTTCTAAGCCATCGATCTCAAGACGGATCTGAACGTGTCGGTGAATCAATGAGTGACATTTTTCATCACCACATTGATTTCCTCACTTTTAGTATAATATATAGATAGATAGATTTTTCTTAAACATCTAACTTGTTCGGTACTTAATACTACAATCGTTTCTAAATAGTTGAATCATTTTGACATTTGACACTATTCATTTATCTTATTTTGACCATAATTTTATACTAATAAACAAAAACAAATATTATGATGTAAAGTGTAATTGGATTTGTCTTACTGTAGATTTTAAATATATCAGCTTTTTCAATTTTTAATATTCCGTAATACATAATTACAAATAATGTTGATGGTTAAAGTTATGCTTTGACAATGTAAAAATTAAAATTGTGCCACTATTTTGAAACGAAGGAAGTACTTTATTACTCTTACAATTTGGGTGTGCATAACATTAAATTGCTTTGAATTTTAATTACTCCGTAGTAGAGTTAATTATTTGAACTTTGTAGTATTACGCAAGTAGGTGAATTTTTTTGTTGCAAGTTCTAATCTCTGTGCTACCAATGCTATATCGACATTGTCGTGACAAATACTTCTTAACACTTGCAAAATGAAAACTTCATTCTTTTGCAAATTCTTTAACAAGGCGAGTGTTTAATAAATATTGTAATGTTGATGTAAAATAATTTTAAAATGATTACGGGGCGTTTAACTTTGACTCACACGGGTAAAAGGAATAAAATCTAGAAAGTGATAGAGGGAATTGAAAAAGAAAAATAAAACCCTTTAATAGGTACTAATTGGTAATATTTGGCTATTTCACCTCTCTTCCTCCTTTCATCATTGCTCCACCACATTTCCCTCACTGTTATGGTGACGTTGTCACCTCCCTATTGACATGTTGTCCCTTCCCCATCGCTCCTCCCTCCTCGTTTCCACAACCACCCCACCGCTCGCTTCCACCACCATAATTCCCTATTTTCCTTCTCTTTTTATCTCACCACCTCTAATCCACTATAAAAGATCAAATTCAAAATCTTTAGTTTTTATGGTCAAATTTGACCATTTAAAGCCATGGTTAATCATGAGAAAATATATCTTTTTCATTCAAGTTTTGGTTTTTATTTTTCAGATTTTAGGGTTGGGTTTTTTCAATGGGTCTTAGTGGGTATTCGAGATGGAGGGGTAGGTTGGCGAGTTGTTGCTGGAAATTTACGAGTGGCTGCATGCAGTGTTTCTAGTAGTCCACAAGTGTTTTTTTTTTGGGGTGTTTGTGGGTGATTTTTGGTGATTTGTGTTTAGGCATAACAAAAAAACAATAAACGGAATCATGACAATTCATTCCCTTTTTTCAAAGGAAAATTTCCAATTCATTCCTTTAATAAATTTCCCAAACCAAACGCCCCCAAAAGTTACCCCGATATTATATAAGGTCGTTTATTTTTAACGATATTACTTTTCTTTTGAAAAAAATTACCCCTTAAAAAGCATTAGTAATGTATAAAGATAACCATATGACATTTCAAAAAAATATTGATCAAACTTTACTTCATACAGAGTAATGTAAAAGTTAATCAAAATGTTTTAAAAGTTACCATAAACGGATAAAAAGTTACCCCAATTAATACACAATAAATATATTATACACCCGGAACAGATTCTGCATTCTTTTAAATAATTCGGTGTTATTTAGAAAACTCGTTAGAAGGAAAAAAAATTAAAGAGAACATACACCTAGGGGTGTTTGTCGGCCCAAATCCGGACCAGACCGAACCGACCCAGACCAGATCGGACCTGACCGGACCGGAGCGAAGACCGAAGACCAAAAATTTGATAATTCAAGACCCGAAAACCGGACCGATTATTCTTGCAACGGACGCGAACCAGACCGGAAAAATAGGTCCAAAACCTGGACCGGACCGATTTGGACCGTTTGTAGACCTATTTCTATATATTTTTTATTTTTTCTAAAAATTATGGTAAAAAAAAGAAAAACCTATATATAAAAAAATCAATTGTTTAAGGCCTTCTTTTGGAAGATAAAATAAAATATATCACAATATAGTAATATCTACAACATAATAAAGCAGATAATTAAATTTTTAAATAGTTTATATTATATTTTATTAAGGAAAAAGCGGCCCGGTTCGAAACCCGGACCGAAGACCGAAAATTGATATTTCTCAACCCGCAGACCGGCCTGATTGCCTTCGATCCGATCCGATTGCTTTCTGTCCGATCCGATCCATTTTTTTGGTCCGGACCAATTTTTGCACACCCCTACATACACCTCATAAATAAGAGCCATACACTTTCCTATCCTTCCCATACATGTTTTTGCAATATATCTTATGTAATTCCACCAATTTTTAAATGGACCTGATATACACAAAATTTATTGTAGACTATACCTACAAATAAAGTGAACAAAACTTAGTTTTAATTTATTTTGGCATATTTATAAGGGTTATTATGAAAAAAATATCAAATTGGTTCTGAATACACGTGTTTGAATAATGTGATTTTAAGTCAAGCCTCACTATTAAAAATGATGTTACTTTAATTCGAAAAAAGAATTACTATATCTAAGAAAATTGGTGTTTAATTTATTACTGTCACCATATGAACAATAAAGTTTCATATGTATGTAAAAGATAGTCAGAGGAAATTGTTGTTTGAGTCCACACTAGGTCAACATAAAAATGATCCATATAATTCTACTATATAATGACTAACAATGTGTATTTTAGTGAAATAATTTATATTCTGGAAGTAAAAGAAAAATAAAACACCTCTTATTAAAAACAAAACAAGTTAGTTAAAGCGACCATTAATCTTTTAGGAACCAAGGGAGTAATAACTTACACTTGTACATATGTCCGAGAACTTTGGAGTTTGGACCAATAAGATCTACTCCATCCGTTTTTAGTATGAGTTACTATTTGAACGTCATGAGGTTTTAGGAGGATGAGTTGATTGTAAAACATAAGAGGGAAGTGATATGTTCATATTTTATAGTGTTTTTACCCCCGTCCCTTAGTACATTTCGGTCTCAAATGAGCTATTTGGAGCCATTTTTAGTACTAATGTGCTCCTTGTAGTGTCCTTGTAGTTTCAGGATTATCATTGTAGGAATTGACATATTTGAATGCATTTCCTACTCATTTGAACCACTACAAGAGGTGATGTAATTTTGAGAGCACGAACATTGAATTGGAAGAGTTTTGAAGCAAAGCGAATAATGAAAGAAGTAGAAAAATGAATGGCGTCCACTATTTTAGTCATAACTCAAGTGATAAATATCTAAATGCAGTTATTCTAATTGGTTTAAATTCCAGACTTCACGATCTTTCCAACGTGTGGTCACTCGCATAATTTCGAAGAAAAACGAAGGAGATATGACGTTTTAAAGATATGGAACTGCGCAGTCGAGTACATCGCTCGATCGGGCCGCCGTTCGGGCGATGGGTTTGTCAGTTCTCTCAAGGGAGAAAATCGCCCGTCAGGCGAAGAATTAAGTGATTTATGCGTGCCCGATCGGGCGCTCGTTGCCCTTCGAAGCTCTTTTGAATCTGCCGTTTTTATCGAGTTGTTCTTATCTGGCGTCGACAACCCCTTCCGCGTTTTATTAGTTTAATGAGTCATTTTTCTTTAGGATTTAGGAAAGACTATATATATATATATATACTAGAGTGTATGGAACTTATTTCGGATCTTATTTCTTAGACTCTTAGTTTATTACTTAGTTTTATTTTGCTCTCAAACCTTTGTTAAACACTTTTATTATTTTCAATTCAAGTTGCAAGCTTTTGACTTTCATCCTTTGTTCTTCAATTAGGTATTGCTTCGTTTCTTACTTTATTATTCAATTTCAATTCGTTTCTTATTTGATCATTTATTTTCAATTATTATTTCATTAATCATGTTTGTTCGGTGGAATTTAAATATGTGTGAGTAGTCTACTTTCTAGGGTTTAGGGGATCCATGAATGCATGATTGTGATTGGATTGGATTTAATTCTTGATTATTAACTATAATTTCTATAGCTTGTTTTAATTGTTCGTCAATTCTGTTCGTCCGCACTATTTCGATTGAGTTTGATGAATCTTAGATTATGCGTCGAAAGGTATAAATCTGATGTTTATTACCTGTGGCTATTAGATAGGAAATAATTCTAGTAAATTGCGAGAGTCAGCTAGTTGTATTTCCTAAGGAATTCATAAGATTCGAGAGATGCATTTTTTCCTAGTTATTATTGTTCCTAGTTTGCATTTGTGGTCAACCTTTGACCTAGAATCCTTTAATACTGTTATTACCCTCATTAGCTATTATCGTAGTTTAATCCTATAAAAACCAACCTTTTTACCCGTTACTTATAACCTAGACCTGTTAATTAGTAGTAGGAAGAACACTGTTTCCCCGTGGATTCCATCCTGACTTCCCTTCCTATTCAGTTAGTGAATTTAGGTTTATTTTTTATTAGGTGATACGACTTTAGCATGTCAAATTTTGGCGCCGTTGCCGGAGAAAACAATTTTATTTTTATTTCTAATTATCTTTGTGGTCTAGATTATTTTCTTGAGTCTCAGAGAACTTCTAGTTCTTTGAGACCATGTATATATTTTTTTTTTTCTTTAGTTTTTCTTTGAAAAAAGTGGATTATTATTCTTTTCCTAGAAAATGAACCTTTTTGGGTGCATTTGAAAAACTAGGTGATTTAATTGGGTATCTGTAGACACCTACTTTTGTTCCCATTCCCGAAAGGGAAGGTTCGATGATGAGAACATAAATCTCCACTTGGCAACGCATCTCCTATAAAATAACAAATCTCAATCACCCTTTCATTTCAGACAAAACTGCTATTTATAGAATCTGCTAAGAATAGTAACTGCCGTAAGAAGTAGTTGTTAAAAGTGGCAAAGTCATAAAACATAAGTCCTAAAAGAGATAGAATTGGCAAAAGGAATTCTATTCCTGCTATAATTCGAAAATAAGAGTTACGTATTAATTAAATTCCTAACGAAAAAAAAAGCTCTTGCGCGGGTTCGAAGAGGAGACCTCCTCCTTCGACGCCATGGCAAACACACGCAAGCAAGCTAAGAAACACAACAATGGTGGAAACAAGTATAAGAATAAGACGGCGACGGTCTCACTGAAGGTGCGACCCAATCCCAAGCTTGATACTGGTGCTGCAATGGCGGATTTCGATGACATCTCTGAGAACTCGACAAACCTAGAAAATCAATTTGATGATTTCAATCAGATTTTGACCCCAAAAGCAAGCCTGAGAGATTTGCAACAACAATCACAGATCAAAGGTGACTTTAATGCGTGGCTGAGTGGATTACACAGCGGTAAGGATGTCCGTACCCATTTTCGATCACATTCAAATATGCGCGGGAATAGCCATACTCTGTTAGATTCTTTGAATGACTGTGCTAATGAGATTGAACACAATGAGGTGCATAATAATGACAATGATGATAATACTGATTCTAATAATCAACCCTCAATTGTTCAAATTAATTTTGATGACATTAAAGATGAAATTGCTTATTAGGAGTCAGCTGTGGTATGCTATGTGATTGGTGCTAATCCACCCCAGAATGTGATGGAGGGATATGTGAGAAGAATCTGGGGGAAATATGGAGTAGATAAAGTTTCACAGGTGGGGAAGGGAATCTATATGGTTCGATTCACAACAATGGAGAATTGCTCCAAAGTTTTACAGGGAGGGTTTCAATTTTTTGATTCTAAACCATTAGTGGTGAAACCTTGGTCTGCTGATGTTAATTTCTGCAAGGAACCAATCAAGAAACTGCCCATTTTGATACAATTACATGGGTTGGATGTTAAGTACTGGGGAGAGAAGAGTCTAGGCAAGATTGTGGGTCAACTAGGGTCATTGATCAAAGTTGATCAAGCCACAAAAAATAGGGACAAACTGATGTTTGCTAGGGTCTTGATTGAAGTTCAAGTTGATCAAGATTTCCCTACTGTGATTCACTTCAGGAATAAAATAGGAATCATGATCAATCAGTCAGTCAGTTATGATTGGTTGCCTACCACTTGTTCTGTGTGTAAGGGAATGGGCCATACCCATGAACATTGCAATAAGAAACAAACTGGTCCTGTAAGGAGAGTTTGGGTGAAAAAAGCAATTCAACCTAGTGTTGTCCATGTTCCACCTCCTGTTTTACCAGGGGATGGGTTTGTTCAAGCTACCAAGTTCAGCAAGACCATTAGCAAGCAACTCAAGCCAATGGTGATTACTAACTCTTTCCAAACACTATCTGAATCTGAAAGTGCAGATGATCATGAAGAGAGGGAGATACAGGTTAACAATGGGAGTCCATTAGACAGGGGGGGGTGACATCCCCTATGTCTAATGGATAGAGTTCTATGTTGGAATGTCAGAGGGTTAAACACACACTATAAACAAATTGCAGTGAGACAATTGATTCATTCTCACAACATCAAGTTGTTTAGCCTTCTGGAAATAAGGGTGAAAGCACCAAAAATGGGTAACCTGTATCTCACAGTGTGTCCTAACTGGTGTTTCACCACTAACTTAAGCTGTCATTACAATGGTAGAATTGTTCTAGCCTGAGATCTAGATGTATTTCAAATAGACATCATCCATATGGGAAGTCAACTGATTCACACATGTGTTACCCCAAGAAGCTCTGACAAGGGCTTCTTCTGCACCTTCATCTATGGCTTCAATACTCCTACTGAGAGAGAGTCCCTGTGGGCCTCCTTGACTTCTTTCTCCAACCTAAACCATCAAGCGTGGTTAGTAATGGGGGACTTTAACTCCATCATGGAAATGGAAGACAGAATTGGGGCACCAGTGAGACTTGCTGATATCAAGCCAATGAGGAACTGTATGGCCACCTGCAACCTCACTCAGGTCAAAACAATTGGTAAACAGTTTACATGGAACAACAAACAAGAAGGGGAGAATAGAGTCTTCTCTAGAATTGATAGAGTATTATCCAACACTGCATGGGATGACAGGTTCCCTACTGCTGAAGCTATGTATTTGCCAGAGGGTACTTTTGACCATTGTCCAATAATTTTGAGCACCTTATCCACTTGTCAGTCAAAGAAACCTTTCAGGTTTTATAACATGTGGACTGCTTCCCCTGATTTCCTCCCCATAATAGAGAAGCACTGGCAAAAATATGTCTATGGGTGTCCCATGTTCAGGATAATCCAAAAGCTTAAATGGATAAAAGAGGATCTCAGGGTCCTCAAAAAATCTGGTTATAGTAACATTGAAGCAACCAAGATTCAGCTGCAACATAAGCTTGCTGATATACAAAACAAGTTACACACAGACCCTATAGATGCTTTGCTGGCTACAGAAGAAAAAGCAATTGCTGCTGCTTACAGAACTGCTAAAGAGAATCACCTCTCTTTCCTTCACCAAACTTCTAAAGCTCATTGGCTCGAACAAGGAGATGAAAATAGCAGAGCCTTCTACCAGAGTATTAGGCAGAGAGGAAAACACAATACCATTCATTCTATTCAAACCTCTACTAGAGAGTGGGTGAACTCAGTTGAGGGTGTTCAGAAGGCCTTTCTAGAGTTCTACAAAGATTTATTTATGACAAAACAAGATTCCAGAACCCCCATCAAAAAGGAAATTATGGACAAAGGTCCAAGGCTTACTGAGGAACATGTCAACCAACTGCACTGCAACTTCACACTGAAAGATGTCAAAAGGGTGTTGGATGCCATTCCAAGTACTAAAGCTCCTGGTTTGGATGGTTTCAATAGCCATTTTTTCAAGAGTATCTGGGATATTATCAAAGATGACATGCATGCTGCTATCAATGATTTTTTTCATACTGGAAAAATGCTAAAAGAGATTAATGTCACCTCCATCACCCTAGTGCCAAAGGTTAGTGTGCCTTCTTCTGTTGGTGATTTCAGACCAATAGCATGCTGTCCAGTGCTCTACAAGTGCATTTCTAAGCTGCTATGTGAAAAACTAGGTAGTATTCTGCCTGATATCATCTCTCCCAATCAAGGTGCATTTGTGTCAAGGAGATCCTTCATACATAATGTGCTTGTGTGCCAAGATATAGTCAAGATTTACAGAAAAAGTCAACTGCAAGCCAACTGTCTTATGAAATTGGACCTTAAAAATGCCTATGATGCTGTTGAATGGGATTTTGTTGAAGAGATTCTTCTTGATCTTGGCTTCCCTAAACACTTCATCAATCTCATCATGACTTGTTTAACCACTACCCAATATTCTATTCTCCTTAATGGCTCACCTACTGGTCTGATTCACCCCTGAAGAGGTCTAAGGCAAGGGGACCCTTTATCCCCCTTGCTCTTCACTCTCTGTATGGAGTACTTCTCTAGAGCTATGCAAGCAGTTGGAGATCACCCCTCTTTCAGATCTCATTCTAGATGTAGGTATCTGAAGCTTAATCACTTATGCTTTGCAGATGACCTTCTCATGTTCTGCAAGGGAGAGAAGGAAACTGTACAACTCATGCTGAATGGGTTTAGTGTTTTCTCTACCACCACAGGCCTCATGGTTAACCCCCATAAATCTTCTCTTTACTGTTGTGGAATCCCAGAACACCAACTCCCCTCTTTTGCTCACATGACTGGATTCAGGATTGGATCTCTTCCTTTCAGGTACTTAGGTGTTCCAGTGAGCCCCTTGAAGCTAAAAGCTAGTGATTGTGATTCACTTATTGACAAGATGACTGCTAAAATCAAAACCTGGAGTTCCAGACATCTCTCTTTTGCTGGTAGAGCTCTTTTGGTTAATACTGTCCTTATGAGTGTGACTGTGTATTGGGCTCAGATGTTTCTGTTCCCAAAAGCTATCCTGAAAAGAATTAATGCTATATGCAGGTCCTTCCTATGGTTTGGGAATTATGATGACAGCAGACCTGGTCCCGTGGCTTGGGACAAGCTTTGTCTCCCAAAAGCACAAGGTGGTTTGGGTTTTAAAAACCTTCTGTTATGGAATCAGGCAGCAGTGGGAAAGTTGGCTTGGGCTGTCTCTAAAAAACAAGATAATCTGTGGGTGAGGTGGATCCATGTTGTTTATGTGAAAGACAAGAATTGGGATGACTTCATTGCCCTGTTGCTGCAAGTTGGGTTGTGAAGTTTGTATGCAAGGTGAAGAACTACTGCAAAACCCATTTCCAGTCTCATCAATGGTTGAGGGCAACTAAATACTCTATCAAAGGAACCTACACTACTCTATGTCACCAAGTTGACAAAGTTCAGTGGCAATATTATGTGTGGAACAGACTTTCTGTACCTAAACACAGATTTATTCTATGGCTCACTATGCTTGATAGGCTGAAAATAAAAGACATATTGTATAAGTTAAAGGTGGGGTCTGATGACCTTTGCCCCCTTTGTGGTTCAATGTCTGAAACTATCAACCATCTATTCTTTGAGTGTCACTTTGGTGCACACTGTAAAACTCAGATCATGAACTGGTTGGGGTTCCAAAACAGCAGGAACTCAGTTGCAGCACTTCTCAAATGGATCTAAAGATATGCTAAGAGCAAATTTCAGAAGGCAACTATGTACACTGCAGTAGCTTGCCTAGTTTATCACATTTGGAGGGCAAGGAACTCCTCAGTATGGAATGCTCATGTTCTAGTTATCAAGCACACTGTCAACACTATCCAGTTTGAAGTAAAGAGTAGAATTTCAAACTTACTTAGCAAGAAAATTTGTAATAGAGATATGGATTGGTTTTCTAGCCTTTAGGGGTTAGGGTCTGTTTTGGCTAGGTGTGTCTAGCCTTTTGTTGTTTTGGCTCCTTGATAGTCTAATAGGAACACGCACAAGAGGGGGGGGTGAATTGTATTTGGAACTAGAGTGAGTTTCTTTAAACTTTAAGACAATATAAGGAACTGAAAAAGACAGAAATGAATGTTGCTCAATTTGAGGAAACTTCTTGACACTAATCAAGAAGAGAAAACCTCAAAACTCTTTTATATTAAAATAATTCCTCGATTACAATAATATACCAACTTGAGTTCCACTCAAACTCAAGTATCTCACAGTAATCTACTCTGATTACTCTCTCTTCTTTTTCTCTCTTTCTCGACTTTAACTCAAAGCCTTTACAAGATTACTCAATCTCTACTCACTCAGATTACAATTTGTTTTGAAAACTCTAGTTAATAATAAAGCTCTTCAGATATTTGTGGAACTTAGGAACTTGAATATTGCTAGGACACAAATCGTTTTTGTAAACTCTTTTGAAAGCGTTTTACAGATAAGAAAGCTGGTGGAGTATTTGTGTGTTTTTACCAGAAGGAAAACGACTCTTTATATAGAGATGATCCTTAGGGTTAGTTCCCTTCAAATCTCAACTGCCCACACTCCTACATACTTGGTCTCCACGATCCATGACTTGTGGATCAAGGGAAGACCACTTCCCTTAAAACGGTTTTTAGAGAAAATCGTGGTTTAGACTTTGTCAACCACTAAAAGATTTGTGAAATTATTTACTGAAATCAAATCAGATATTTAGGAGAAGTTTTAGGGAAAGTAAAACTGTTTTAACAAGAAGGATAAAAACAGATTTTATTAAAGAAAATAAAACGACACTTTATTTATGTAATTTTTCCTTAAAACTTGCTGTTAAATAATTTGATAAAATCTTTAATAAATATTTAATTAAGCATCCTAGTTCCACAATGTATCTTAATAGCTGTTATTATTTTACACAGAAATCTAAGAGTATTTAACTACCTAGGTTCGTGTTTTGCTCTTTTACTGGAGCTACAACTCAGCAGCTGCAATGGTTCCTACTCTGGAACAGGTGAGTTCCTCTAAAGGGACAGAGGAACTCATCACATGGAAACTTCATCCTTCTTTGCATTGTTGTTCCTCTGTTGTGTATTAGCTTGGAGTTCCTAGCTTTGCGCATTCCACCTCAGGAACATCAGCAGCCATCTCAAGTTCCTCTCTGGAACAGAAACACTTTACTTGTAGACACACCAGAAACTTTAATCAGGAAGTTTGCTATTTGTCATCAACCAAAATCAGGGTCAACAATATTCCCCCTTTTTGGTGATGACAACATCCGCAAACTTTTTACCATAAGAGATTAAAACACATAGAATTGATGAAGTGTGGATAGTAACAAAAATAAACAAAATAATCAATTTGAAAAATAAAATTTTACCCTTACAGTAGATAGAACATGAAGAATCCGAGTGTCAAACCAAGTTTGATCTCCTTAAGAAGTTTGCTCAGTGATCTTCCCCCTGTTGACATTAACAAAAAGAGAAATGCAGATACATACACTAGTGGAAAACTCTTCATTTGCGTCGGTTATTTAAGCCCATTTGCGTCGCACATTGGTCCGACGCAACTGGCTGCGACGCAAATGACTAAAGTCATTTGTGTCACACATTTGGGCGACGTAAATAAGAGTCATTTGCGTCGCAGATTTACTAAACTGCGACGCAAATGACTTTTTTTTCACATGCTAAAGAGTCATTTGTGTCGCAGATTTACTAAAATGCGACACAAATGACTTTTCAGCATGTAAAAAAAAGTCATTTGTGTCACAGATTTACTAAACTGCGACACAAATGACTTTTCAGCATGCTAAAAAAAAGTCATTTGCGTCGCAGTTTAGTAAATCTGCGACACAAATGACTGCTTTTATTAAAAAAAAGTGCGCTGCACATTTTATACTATATGCAGTGCATAGAGTATAAAATGTGCAGCTCATTTTTTTTTAATTAGCTATAGTTCATGAATTAACAAAAATAATGATAGCATGGGGGTGCAAATAATATCGTGCAACAACACAAACTAAAAACAATAGCTCGGAAACCAAAGTTCCTTTGACATATTGAAAACAAACAACACAAATTATCCAAACAACAGGCTAGATGATAGAAACAAGAGCCATTCATTTTAACAAGCTGGTTCTGAAATTGTCCGCCTCCTCATCCTTTTCTGGCTGCATTGCTGTTGGAGCTATTAAGAGCGGCACCGGCTGGCTGTTTGCCCTGCAATAAGTACTGAAACTGTCCGCCATCTCAAACTGAAATTGTACTGAAATCTGTGTCCAATTTTCCCAAGGAAAAACAACAAACCACCATCTCAAACTGTCTCAATAAAATTCATAATAGAGTCCAGACATGTATTATATTTCAAGGTAAGCATCTGAAATGACTCCAATCCCCACCAGCAAACAAGTTCCTAACGAGAATGGGGCATGCGATGTGAAACAGGAACATTACTTTAACCTTGTTGAGGAGTTGGCGAGCATATTTTTTATCAGTTTTGTGGAAGACAATAGAAGCAGTAGCCATGGCAACAGAAGTTTCAGCAGCAATCTCAGTACCAGGTTTATGTTCCCCTGCAGCCCGTACTTTACATTGTCTCCATCATCATAATATCCCCCTAGCAGGTCCACCTACATTCATTAAAATTGGTGCTAAACATGAATCACTTGTTCATTATGCAAATGGAATAATAAACAGAAAGTTGGTTCCTTTAAAATCAATAATAGATCTACATATGCAAATGAAACAAAAATAGAGATAGTGGTGCCATAGTTAAAAAAGGGCAGGAAACAGAAAATTATACTTGAAGTGATATTAGGGCAAAGGAGCTAGCAACAATCTTCACAAATTTTGGGAGAACACGTTACATATCATTCCAATGCCACTACCAGTTATGCCAGAGTTGAATCAACAATAAAGCAATATAAGATTCATGAAGAAAAACAGTATACTAGAAACAAAGCAATAAAAACAACATAAGCTGAGGCATTACCCACTCAACTCAAGGAGCTCTAACTTTGAAAAGTTGTAAGCAATGGCAGCATACAATTAAATGTGAAGATTGAGAAAATTAGGTACCTATTTGATGAATCTGCAGCCCTAGTTCCATCGCATACAATCGACCTATCAATCAAAATTTACCAAAATTAACACCAAAATATCATCTCCAAACCCAATTGGTCAGCTATATCCTTTACATTAAATTCCCACAAATAACTAGAGAAAAAAATCTCCGAATCCAACTATTCTAAGTACTCAAAGGTTAGAACTTTACTTATTAGTACGCACGAAGCCTATGGAAAACATATTCAGAGCCTTAAAATGTTCCAACACACTACATTAACCAGTCTCCACCAACGAATAGCCATACAAATACATTAGTGTAGGAATTTCTATATCTCTTGCGATGAAGAACCTACAATAGCTATAGCTATAGCTAAACTAAACGAATTAAACCAAAGTAAATATTCCTGTAAATATGCAACGGCAGCCTAGCCCCTACCAGAGGGTACATGCATCTTGATCTCACGAGGTTCAGTTCACAATTAAACACCAATTTCACAACAATTTAGCTTCATATTTACATTCCACAACACAACAAGTCAAATTCCTTCCAATTTCCAGTGTTACAACACAAAAATTAAACTAAAACCCTAATTTAAAAACCTAAAACAAACCCAGAACCAGAAGCTCAAATTCAAATTCAAATAGGAGAGAGACTAACCATCGGCGGGAGCCATGTCAACACTATAATATGAAAGTAATAGAAGAAGGAAAAGAACAAAGAGTGGCCACAGGGGTTCCTGCGCACCAAACAACAACAATAGTATAGTCTCGGGACATTTGAGAAACAGACTCAATGCCTGATAAGACAATCCCTGCGACTGAATGCCACCTTGAAAGAGAAAAAACCACAAAGAATACAATATGGAACGCATACTTTTTAATTGAATTAACATAAAATTAACTGGCTGGCTTATGCTTTCTTAAGGTATTTATACAGGTGAAAGGAACTTGATAACCTTATAAGTCCAATTTCCAACGAGCATTAAAAGAATAGTTTCATACGAAACTAGAATTCCCTAAACAAGGTTGATATGAAATGTCAGATTAGCCTATGTTGCTTCTGTTGTGTATACAAATGTGTATGCATTTTGGTTGTCCTTAATTGCCACAATAGCTGTCCAACTAATTTTACATTTCAGGTAGTCCATGATTTCAAATTCTAGTTACTAACTATTAAGTAGTAACAAATCTAGCAATTCAACATCAATAAAAAAAGGTCACATTACATCAAATTGAATTCAACACTTAATTTATCATCAAATTCAAATAAATCACTTAATTTATCATCAAATTCACAGCGAAACTCATAAAAAATTGAAAAAAAATACTTGAATTCACAAACTAACAAACATAACTAAACCCTAAATTCAAATTAAAAAACCAGAGCAAATTAATTGAACATGGAAATCAAGATACTCAAATTAACAATCCAAACAATCGGGCAAAAAGATACTCAAATTCACACATTAACCAAAATAATTAAACCCTAGATTCATAAGATTTTTTTTAAAAGGTGCAAAACTAATTGAATTTGGAAATCAAGCAATATGACCCGGCGTGTTTCTTACCCTTCAAAAACCAAGCAATATGACCCGCCGGAAAATGCAAACCAACCGTATTGACATTTTCGCGGCGCCGACAGGTAGGGTTTGCCTCTTCGCGGTAGTTTAGCGTGTTTCTTAGAGGAAGTTCGGCGTATTCGGCGTTTCTTAGCCTTCTTCGCGGCAGTTCGGCATATTTCTTAGCCTTCTTCGCGGCGCCGACACCTAGGGTTTGCCTCTTCTTGACATCGCAGATCTTGAATTTTCAGAGAAACCCAATTGACTATATTTGTGACAACTTTGGTGAGAGGAGATGTCGAAAGATAAGGTTGATATTGTGTTGTTGGAGGACAGATGAAGAGGTGTTGGAGTACCAACAATGGAGATTCTAAAATCTAGAATAGATCAGAGAGAATGAGAGAGGAGGCGGAAAGTTTGTGGTGTGGTGTGATGTGCTGGGTCGTCAAAGCGAGAAAGGTTATTAGAAAATACTCCTACGTCGCTGTTTTACAAATGTGTGACGCAAGTAATGAGTATATTGCGTCACTGATTAGTTAATCTCCGACGTAAACGATTAAATTACATGTACGAGATACACTTGCGTCACAGGTTACTTAATCAATGACGCAAATGATAATTTTAAACCAAATTGACTATATTTGCGTCAGTTATTAATTTGAGCGAGGCAATTATGGCGAGGCAAATGAGTAGTTTTGTACTAGTGATATATTCCAAACACAGTGCCCTACGATCAACGTTTGGCAAGTCAAGCTAGCCTCAAAGTATTGTACCTGCTTACACAACATAATAATCCGAGAAGCAACAACCATATAAACAGCAATATGTAGATTTTCAACCAAGCAAGTTTGAAAATTTTAAATCTAAAAAGGAAGATTCCCATTGTTTAGTTATACAAAACCAAAAAAAATTGTTCCATAACAGCATCTAATATAAAAGAGTTGAAGGGTTGTTTAGGCTTGGTTGGGAGAATCTGAGGCAGCTGTTTCTTCCACCACAACTTCCTCAAAGGATTCAAGGTTGTTGATTTTCTGCAGAATCTCAGTGCGAGTGTTGTTGGCTTGATCAGCATATTGTTGCAGATTGGATGGGAGTGTTTGAACAGCATTGACCAAGGCATTCATTTGAGTCTGCATTTGTTGAACTCGAAGGTTTGAACCTTCCTAGAGTGCC
Organism: Spinacia oleracea; assembly: GCF_020520425.1. NCBI lineage: Eukaryota > Viridiplantae > Streptophyta > Magnoliopsida > Caryophyllales > Amaranthaceae > Spinacia > Spinacia oleracea. The sequence goes on from NC_079492.1 coordinate 64,628,427, forward strand.
ATTAAGCGAGTCAACGAACCCTGAAGTTCCTGAAATTTTTCAGCAGTAACTGGTGGTGTTCCAAACCCAGAGGAACCAGTGAAACCAGCAAAACCACCCAGAGAACCTGGAGTTTTAGTAGAAACAGCTTGAGGAACAGGAGTGGTTCCAGTTCCTTTGGTGAAAGGAACAGACGCAGGTTTCTTAGGAACTGGTGATTTGGTCCTAAGAGTCTTTGTCAGTTCCTGTTTTTCCTGTGGAACTGGCTTAGTTCCTGTGTCCTCTTCCTCCTCTTCTTCACAGGTGATATCCATATAAACAGGTGGAGCAGGAACTTTGCGAGGTCTGGTGGCAATTCTCATACTCTTTCTATGACCCCTCTTAGGAATACTCTTTGTCTTTAATGACACAGATTCTTCCAAGATAGGAACTTCAGGTTCTACCTCCCTTTTTCCAGAGAAACTTAACACCTTATCCACCACAACCAACTTCAGATTTCTTAGGAATTTTTCTTGAATAATTTGAGAAGGGGTTAGGGGTTGGGATTCATAGGAACTCAGGTCAACTGCGAAGTTGTTGAATATGGCAGTGAGTAGGGAACCATACCCAATTTTGTATTTACCAGAAATGCAGTGGGCTAGGTGTTTGATCATGATGGCTGGAAAATTGATTGGAACATCAAACTCAAGGCAGTAGATTAGACATGCATCATAAAAACTGACATCATCCCTCTTTTGAGTCCTAGGAACTACCCCCCTCCAAACAAAGTTGAAAAGCAATTTGTGGAGTGGTGAAAGAAGATTGTGGTTAGTGATGGATGATTCTTTGAGATTTCCCCCTATGTTTGCCACAATTTGATTACTATCAACTTCATTTATTGTGATTGTCGTTTTCTTTTTCACATATTCCTCAAAACCCTCATTGGGTACACCAAACAGATTGGACAAATAAGTTGCATCAAAAGAAATTGGAGTTCCATTTACAATGCTTGAAACAACCCCATCTTTGCACTCGAAATGATCACAGAATTCATTGACAACTAAGGGATAGATTGGTAGTCTTGCATGTGTATCAAAGAGGCTTACCCATTGTTGGTGATCAAGAATTCCAACGAGCTGTTCCAATTTTTCCGATTTGCAACACACATAGTTGATCGCAAATCCACCAGTGAGACCCTTTGCCAGTTCCTCTAGCTTCTCTGTTTCCCCCTGAGTTTCAGCCTCCTGTTCCTCAGACTTGTCGATTTTTTGTCTTTTGGTTCTTGAGAAAGATCGACGGCCAGGTGGTGGAGTGGGACTTTGGGTTTCCATTGGTTGGTCGGTCCACTCGCCGTAGGTGAGAGCGAGTACAGGGGGTGGTTGGATTTGGAGTGGAGATGGTGATTTGGTTGGTGATTGAGCGGGTGAGGTTTCCATCGGAATCGGAGAGTTAGGGTTTCTTTTTCTTTTGAGTTGGAGAAGTTTGATGGTGTGATTTGAGGTACTCATGGTTTTAGGCGTTTTATAGGTGTAGGGAATTTATGAGGTTAAGTGGGAAAAACCGTTTGGGAGGTGAAGGAATTGAGAAAGGGGGATGGATGGAAGGTGAAAAGTTTCTTTTATATTGCTGATTTGTTTTGGAACGAAAAAATAGGATTTTGTTTTAAAAAAAATTTAAATCGTAACAACTTTTTATTTTTGAAAAAAAAATAATAAAAATTGCTTGGTTAATTTTCTAATATTTACTGATTTATTAGGAAGGTGCTTACCTGGCTTAAGTGTTGAGTGAGTCGATCTTTTACGATGGTAAGCTTCATCTGTGTTTGCACACGAAAATTGTGTTTGAAATAATCAGTATCATACACCATTGTTGTTGTCTTCGTCTTCAGAGGAACTTCACTTTTGCATTTATCTTATTTTGATCATCCCGAGTTCCATCCTCATTTTCTCATGTTTCTCCCTGTTTAAGGGCTTAGTCAAAATGTCAGCAATTTGATGATCAGTTTGGTAAAAATCTAATTTAATTAAACCTTTCTCAACATTGTCTTTAAGGAAGTGGTGTCTAATGTGAATGTGTTTGACCCGGGAATGATGAACCAGATCTTTTGAAATACAGATAGCACTAGTGTTATCACAATTTATAGGAACACAATCATAGATAATACCAAAATCTCTTAACTGTTGTTTTATCCATAGAATTTGTGAGCAACAAGCTGCAGCAGCTACATAAACAGCTTCAGCTGTGGATAGAGCAACAGTATTCTGTTTCTTGGAACCCCAAAAAACCATGCATGGACCTAGGAACTGTACCATACCTGATGTGCTTTTTCTATTTACTAGATCACCTGCATAATCAGCATCAGCATATCCTTTTAGCTCGAATGATCCACTTCTTGGATAGAATAGGCACAGGTCATCAGTTCCTTTGAGATATCTAAGTATTCTTTTTACAGCAGTTAAGTGAGACTCCTTTGGATTGGATTGGAATCTTGCACATAGTCCTACCCTGAAAGAAATGTCAGGTCTAACAGCAGTTAAATATAAGAGTGATCCAATCATACCTCTATACTTCGTTTGATTTACACTTTTCCCATTAGGATCTGTGTCTAATCTGGTGGCAGTTCCCATGGGAGTGTGATTCACTTTAGCATAATCTAGCTCATATTTCTGTAGGAGTTCCTTCACATATTTTTGCTGGTGGATCATGATTCCTTCTTCTGTTTGTTTGATTTGTAGACCAAGGAAAAATTTGAGTTCCCCCATCATGCTCATTTCAAATTCACTGCTCATTAGGTTTGCAAATTCCTTGCACAGATTTTCATTAGTTGCCCCAAATAATATATCATCTACATAAATTTGAACAACTAATAAGTCAGTTCCTTTTGATTTTAGAAACAAAGTTTTATCTATTCTACCTCTTTTAAAATTATTTTCTAAAAGGAACTTTGAAAGTCTTTCATACCAAGACCTAGGAGCTTGTTTTAGTCCATAGAGTGCTTTGTCTAACTTGTATATGTGGTTTGGAAATTCAGGATTTTCAAAGCCAGGAGGTTGTTCCACATATACATCTTCTTCTAGGAACCCATTTAAAAAGGCACACTTAACATCCATTTGATAAAGTTTAAAACCCATAAATGCAGCAAAGGCAATTAAAATTCTAATGGCTTCTAGTCTAGCAACAGGAGCAAAGGTTTCTTCGAAGTCAATACCTTCTTGTTGATTATAACCTTTAACAACTAACCTTGCCTTGTTCCTTATGATTGTTGCATGTTCATCTTTCTTGTTCCGGAACACCCATTTCAGTCCTATCACTTTTTGATGTTTTGGCTTGGGTTCCATGTGCTATACCTTGTTCCTTTTGAATTCATTCAGCTCTTCTTGCATGGCAATTATCCAGTCAGCATCTTCCAAGGCTTCATTGTGGTTCCTTGGTTCAATCATGGAGAGGAATGCATGAGTTGCACAGAAGTTCCTTTGTTGGGATATCGTCTGAGTTCCTTTTCTAATATCACTCATAATGAGTTCTATTGGATGGGAACTCTGGTGCTTCCAAGGTTTGGGTTGAAATTGTGCAACTTGTGTTGTAGTAGCTCTTTCTGTTCCTTCTGTGACCTAAGTTCCTTGTTGTGTGCCATGGAGTTCCTCGGGTTCAGATGCTGTTTCTGGTTCTTCTGGAACTGGACCTTCTGGTTGTTCCTCTTGAATTGGAACTTCTTGATTCTGTTGAACTGTTTCTTTAGCTGTTTGTCTGATTGGGTGAATCTCTTCATCATTATCTGAGACACGGGACAAAACAATTTCGAAACTTTCTTGTTCCTGTGCTGCATCAAATTTGTTAGACTCATCAAAAATTATGTGAACACTTTCTTCTACACACATTGACCTTTTATTATATACTCTGTAGGCTTTGCTATTTAAGGCATAACCTAGGAACACTGCTTCATCACTTCTTTCATCAAACTTTCCCAAGTTTCTTTTGCCATTATTGTGAATAAAGCATTTACAACCAAAAGCTCTAAAGTAAGAGATGTTGGGTTTTGTACCTTTTAGTAGCTCATAGGGAGTTTTGTTTAGGATTGCTCGAATCATAACTCTATTTACAATATAACAAGCTGTGTTAACTGCTTCAGCCCAGAAGTTCCTAGGCAAGGAGCTGGCTATTAACATGGTTCTTGCCATGTCTTCTAAGGTTCTATTTTTCCTCTGAACAACTCCATTTTGTTGTGGAGTTCTGGGAGCTGAGAAATTGTGGTCCATACCTTGTTCCTTGCAGTATTCATCGAATTTGTAGTTTTCAAATTCTGTTCCATGATCAGATCTAATGTGGATCAGTTGATGACCTGTAGTTTTCTGGATTTTCTTTGAAAATGCAACAAACTCATCAAACGTTTCATCTTTGCTTGTTAGAAATATGACCCAAGTAAAACGAGAGTAATCATCAACAATAACCAAAACATATTTTTTCCCACTTCTACTTTGAATTCTCATTGGGCCACACAAGTCCATATGGATGACTTCCAATGGTTTTGTGGTGCTTACCAATTTCTTAGGCTTAAAGGAACTTCGGACATGCTTGCCTTTTGCGCATGCATCACAAACTTTATCATTTAGAAACTTGATTGAGGGGAGTCCTCGAACTAGTTCCTTTGATCTTAGTTTGTCAAGCAGTGAGAAACTAGCATGTCCAAACCTCCTGTGCCATAGTAGGGAATCTTCTTCAAAGGCACTGAGGCAGGTTAAATTGTTCCTGGGAACTGTATTGAGATCCACTGAATATGTGTTCCCTTTACGAGTTCCTTCCAAGATAACCTTCCCAGTGTTATTATTAATGATTTGACAATTTTCAGAAGTAAAACTTACAAGGTTTCCTTTGTCACAAAATTGAGAAATACTTAGTAGACTGTGCATTAAACCCTCGACTAAAAATACATTTTCAATGGCATAGGAACTTGACCTTCCGACTTTTCCAATTCCGACAATTTCTCCTTTCATGTTGTCTCCAAAGGTCACAGTTCCTCCATTGTAGGCTTCTAGTGAGAGGAATTTTGATTTGTCTCCTGTCATGTGTTTGGAACACCCGCTGTCGAGATACCACGAGCTGTTCCTCTTCACTAGAACCTGTAAAGAAATCAAAGGTTAGTTACAGGAACTCGGGTTTCCTCGAGTTCCTTTTCAACTACAATGTCTGACTTCTTAACCCACTTTTTCTTTACATAATCTATGTTTCTTTGATCTAGTTCCTTCATTTTAGAGCATTCAGTGCTTACATGATTTCCACTGCCACATGAGAAACATAATTTTACACTTGGGAGTTCCACATACTTTTTCTTATGACTGGTTTTATGATTGTAACCTAAACCTTATGTTCTCTTGGATTGAGCATTCTCAATCCACTTGGGGGGAACTTTAGGTGGTTGTTTCTGTGCCCTAGCCATGGCCAATTCCCTCTCTAGTTTCTCTTTCTGTTCCTTTGTGGTGATCAGATCTTTGTTCAATCTTTCTAAGTCGATGTTGAAAAATCCCATGTTAATCTCCAAGGATTTTGTAGGATCTAAGCTTAGGTTAAACATCTTATATTGACTGAGTTGCACTTGTAGAAGTATGTTGTCATTTCTAATTTTCTCAAAAGACTCATTAATAGAGGTATTTCTATCTAGCAATTCAAAGAACCTGCCTTGAACATCAGATCTAATGTTGTTCAGATAATTTATGTGATCTTTACTGAGTTCCAAGGCTCTATCACTTTGTGCTTTTAAAATACTTAGCTTTTTGTAATCATCTAGAGTTTCTAGCAATAGTTCAATTAGTTTTGACTTTGAGAGACACTGAAGAGTGGAGCAACTTACTTCTTCTGATGGAACTGGTTCAGTTCCTTCTGTTCTTGCCATAAGGCAAAGATTTGCAGTTTCTTCATTTGGTTGTTCCTTATCAGTTTCTTCGCCCCATGCAGCTATCATAGCCTTTTTAAAGTTAGGCTTGTTGAAGGTGGATTTATTGTAGCGTTCCTTGACCTGTTCCTTTCCTTTTCTTTTGTCGTTTTCCCACTGATGGCACTCACGAATTTGGTGCTCAGTTTCTCCACATTTGAAGCAACCTTGCTCGGTTTTGGAACTGACAGTTTTCCTTACAAAGTTCCTTCCTTTCTGGTTGCCAGTTTTGAAGTTCCTGTAAAGCTTTCTCATTCTTCTGACCAGCATAGCGGCCTCTTCTTCATCTGGTTCAGAATCATCGAGTTCCTCAGCTTTTAGAGCAAGCCCTCGGTTTCTGGAGCTCTCAGGAACAGCAGCTCCAAGGTGCAGTGTTGAATTTTGTGAAATCCTTGGTTTCAAACAGTGTTGTGACCTTTGTTCTCCAACGATCATCTTGAGGCATGCTCCGTAGTATTTTTCTTACTTGTTCATCTGTGGGAATGATTCTACCAAGGGAAACTAATTCATTTGTTATGTTAGTAAAACGAGTAAACATCTCTTAAATAGTTTCTTTTGGAAGCATTTCAAATCTCTCATATTTAGACATTAACAGATCAATTTTGGAACGGTTAACTTCGTTAGTTCCTTCGTGGGTTACTTGTAGTAATTCCCAAATTTGTTTAGCGTTCTTGCACCCCATGACCCTATTGTGTTCATGGGGTCCAAGTCCACAATGCAAGATTTTAACTGCCATAGCATTCATCTCATATTTATCAAAATCTTCTTTAGAGAATTCAGACATTGGTTTAGGAACTACCTCGTTTTCTGCATTGGTTTTTGTTACCTCGATGTCTCCAACTTCAATCACACACCAAACTTGGTAATTTTCTGCTTTGATGAATATCTCCATTATGTTCTTCCAGTATGAGTAGAATTTGCCATTGAACATAGGTGGCCTTTGCGTGGAGTAGCCTTCTTCCAGTTTCTCTTGTGTATTCCTACTATCAGGAACTAGACTCAAACAGGGTTTCCTGTGATTTTATTGAGTACTGGCTCTGATACCAATTGATAGTCTAATAGGAACACGCACAAGAGGGGGGGTGAATTATATTTGGAACTAGAGTGAGTTTCTTTAAACTTTAAGACAATATAAGGAACTGAAAAAGACAGAAACGAATGTTGCTCAATTTGAGGAAACTTCTTGACACTGATCGTCTTTGGATGATGCTTGGGATTACTATATATGGTTTGCAAGGATTCGTATGAGCGTGAAATGGCAATTTATGTTCCATGTGCTAACCCAAATTATGAGCATAATCTACATGTTTCTATCCCTTCTCTCTTGAATGCTTGTTATAATGAGGTGTGTTCTAATGTTTATGATAACTGTGCCTATTCTAATGACTTCTCTAACCCTTGCATGGATATCAATGTTTTGCCACATGATCACTGTTGCTTGTCCCGTGTATTATTGTGAACCCATAGGTAACCAAGAGAGTGAGGAACCTATAGCGGAGGTTGAGGATGATGATGTGATTGTTGGATCAACGGATGAAGGAGTTGTTAAAGATGAAAAGCCATATGTTATAGAGCAATTCCGTGAGGAAGAAGTTGGTAAAATCCTTGTTGTATTGTCAACCCCTAACCCTCATATTCCAAGTCCAAGAAGGGTTATTCTTAGCCCCGTTTACACCATCTCACTCCCCTTCTTTTTCCTCATAAAACCTTTGCTTGAGTACCTTCCTCCTCCTCCCGAAAATCAAAAGCTCAATGACCCAATAGAGTATGTTCCTCTTTGTGAATCTTTTGCGGGTATTTACAGTACTTACAAAGAAGAGGTGAATGATTTGCAGAGAGCTCTAGATGGTGAAGAGCTTGTCCACCAGAAATGCCAAAAAACAAAGAGGGATATTTCATTGATCATTGAGGTTGAAGAATCTATGCTCCGCAAAAACAACTTCCACAATGAGAGTTTTCCTACTTTATCTTTTCCTTCTTTTTCCTATTCTTCTTTTATTATTGTTTTTTCTTTTTGTTCTTCTTCCTTTAGACATCCCACTCCTTACTGACATATAGTTCGTTTGGACTTTATGCAAAAAAAATTATTGTTTATCGTGCATGTCCTGTTGCACGAATGATGTGCGAGTGCGCATGACAAGCTTCTGCGCTCGTTGGTTGGTTATTTACTAACCAAGGTCGAGCGTGACCTTTATAAACCAAGTTGTAACACCCTAATAATTCTTTGATTTTTATAAAATATTTTCCAACTTAAAACAAAGGAATTACCAAGATATTACCGCCACCGTGATAACGGCTAAGGCTATTTACCCGAATTACGCAGCGGAAATAACTAACTTTCAAAATATATTAAATAGTTAATGGTCATAAAACAAATTGGAACCATCAAGGCCCAAACCAACATTAGCAATAGTCATGACTATAAATCAGAAATAGAGTTTATAAATGCGAAAGAAGAAGTAGTCTCTCATCACTATTCCCATGATAAATTCTCCCGCAAGTTATCTCTACCAACCTGCTTATTAAAATCTACTCCCCCAACAAGGCAAATGCAATGATGGATCATCATAGGGTCATTAAGGCAAAGGCCATGACCGAAAGACATAAAGCACGAAGTCAGCGAAAACTGAGTACGAACAAGCTAGAATGAAATCCTAGTCTAACATGCTTCACTCAACAATAAAGATAATCCACATGCAAAAGCCATTCAAGTAAATCAATTAATCATGAAGACATACTCAAGACTTGACACGACTCTTAACTCATTGATTAATAAGAATTTAGCTTCGAACGGGTAAAATATAATAACAAAGAACCCACTGAGGGAAACAAGACCACTGAAGGAAACTGAGGGTGTTGGGAGCCCACCAAACACCAAATAATATAGAGTCGGACTTTCTACCGACAGTCGGACCATACCGACGGAATTCATGCGCGTTTAATAAGAGAATAACCAAAAGAATGAAACAACGTCTTGTATCAATCAAGGAGTACGAGTTTCTCTGACACGACTCCCCCCATTGTTCATACTCAAGGTATATACGTTCCAAGAGTTTTCAAGCTCATTCGGGTTGCACTTTACGTTATTTAGTATATACAGTTCAAGACTCAACCCAAAGACATAACTCACAAGTAATACAACAATTACACCCATGAATACTCAAACAATGACACTTCATTTTAATCCTTTAGGACTTGTGATCAAACATAGGACTCCAGTGAATTTATTTCATACTTCCATCTCAAAACACTGTTGAGACGACCCAACATTGTTCTTCCTAACATGCGGGATGTTCCCTTAGCACGATCAGTCCTTAGTTCAATTTACAGAAACTCTTTAAATGTATTCTACACTTGCGGTAGAATAAACGATGCACTGAGGCAATAATAAATAGGCTCATTGTATACTAGACATCCCGTACAATAGCATAATCATAATAACTGGCATGTGCAATACTCAAACATGCATATTAATTTGAACAACATGTTTGACATAATTCACTGATTATAAAAGTCCATAACATGATAGTTCAACAGAATCTATAAAGCATTAATCACTTCATAACATGCTCATTCACATAGATTCAATAACAATTCTCGCATGCTTGTTCACACATCAAACATGAATTCACAACACTTAAGTTCACATGATTCACAATCAATATACTTCATAAAGTCCTCATGGGATAGGTGGTCACCCTAGTCTAGCTTGTACGTACGTGGAATACCTAAGTACGGGAGCCACTGTGCGAATCACGACTCACTAGAAATAAACTCCTATAAACACAAAGGAGAAACCTAATTATTATCCATGTTTACTAAATTTCCAGCAACTACTTAAGAAACTAAAACCATTGTTTAATTTGAAATTAATCGTCATTCGTTAATTTAATAGTCTCAAATAGTCAACTCAAGTCCTAGCACAAAAACATTGACTTTTTGGCCTTAAAATCATTAAAAATCAACGCTTTAAGCTTTATAATAAATCGGAAATTTAAGTTGATTCCCATAATTTAAATCGTCATTAAATTATGTGAATCGATCGCTTGAACAATCGGAATTAAAATCCTACTAATAGGTCATTAATAAAATCATGTTTTGACCTTAAAAATTGACACTTTATTTAACCCCTAAATCTGAAAATCATAATTCTTTTGAATTAAAATCAATCTCATCAATTTAAATACGAAACATTAATACACGGTGTTCATAACTGATTCCATCAATTTAAATAATTCAAATAATTAAATAATCGCAATTAAATAATTAAAATAATTTAAAAACTAAAAGTTTAAATGTATACGATTTGATTATCAACAAAAACAACATACACACACACACACACACGGAATTTGTGGTGCGAGTGTGTCCTCGGCGCAACACGGCAGCAACACACAAGCAGCAGTGGCACAAGCAACAGCACGAGCAGCAACAACGCAGGCGGGGGCTGCACGCTGTGTGGGCGAGGCCTGCGGGCGCTGGGCGAGAGAGGGGCGACGAGGGTGTGCGGGCATAGAAGCAGCAGCGAGCACAGCGTGTACGCTGACTGCGGGCTGCGAGGGCGAGAGAGAGCGACGAGAGTGCGCGTGAGGCGCGGGGCAGCACTCTGCTGGGCAGGCACACGAGCAAGGCACTCGTGCCTTGGGGCCGAAGGAAAGGGCGCATGAAAAAGAGAGGAGAGAGAGGGAGAGAAAGTTTCTGAAAATTAAGTGGGGATTTAATGAAGGGAAATGGGGTATTTATAGGTTCTCATCCCTTCATGGGCTAGGTTTTAAGGTTTAAGGTTGGGCTTTCTTACCGGCTTAATTAATATTAATTCCTTGCAAGCCTTGTTGGGTTTGATCATGAAATTTAACTTGGCTTAGATTAAATTAAATTCGTTTTCAAAATACGAACCAACAATTCCCGATTAAATAAATTTGTTGAATTATTTAATAAAAATTCAGTTTTCGTAAATAATTAATAATTAAATTAATTAAAAATAAAATACATTTAATTCCTATTAAATGCAATTAAATTCATAAAAACCATTATAAATATAATAAAAATATATTTATAAATTACGAAAAATACGAGGTATTACAGTCTACCCTCCTTAAAAGAAGTTTCTCCCCAAAACTTGGGCACGGAAAACACAATTCAAAAATCTAGACTTGAGACTTATGAGACTTTAATGCGTTTTCTTTCTATAAAGATTTAGTTGCTGTACTCTTAAGTAATTCAACATGACAATATAGAGTGAAACTTCACTTAAAACACTGAATTAAGCTTACCGTAAGAGGAAAATTAGGTAAATAAGGTAAAAGGCGCGAAATTCTACCGCACTCTACCCCCCTTAAAGAAAACGAGTTACGGCCCCGTAACTCAACTAACCTCGGGAAAAAGCTGGGGATATTTCTTTCTCATTTCTTCCTCGGCTTCCCAGGTAGCTTCCTCAGATTCTTGGTTAGACCATAACACTTTGACAATCTTAACATCCTTATTCCGTGTACTACGCACTTTGCTATCAAGGACTTTGACAGGTCTTTCCTCAAATGTCAAACTTTGGTCTAACTTTATGGTCTCCGGTTGCAGTACATACGACTTGGCCGGGACATACTTTCTCAACTGAGATACATGAAACACATTGTGCACTCTATGCAAGTCCATGGGTAAGGCTAATCTATATGCTACCTTCACTACTACAAATCCCGTCTTTTGCCGTTGCTTTTTAAGCCATTTTACGACGCCTTAAGGCGTCGAGAAATTATCCCTTGATGCTTTCAAGAAGCGTTGAGAAATTTACAGTCGAGAATGTTCTCGACGCTTCCTGGCGTTGAAAATATAGACGCCTTTTGATGACCACTGTTATTCTTAAGCGTCGAGATTCTCGACGCTTTTAGGCGTCCAAAAATTTGATTCTGGCGCCAAGAATATCTTTTTTCCATCTTCGTCCAGAACCTACCTGTATAATTTTCTCGACGCCTAAAGGCGTCCAGACTTTTGTGGGCTGAAATTTAATGTAATTGGGCGCGATATCACAACATCAAAATTCGTCCATATGTATTTGTATAAGCTTTGTTTTCCACCTATATATACTCAATCTAGCTTTTTGTTTAGTTATAACAGTTATAATAACCCATATTTGTTTGTTTATTGAATTATCTAAAATATAGAACATAAACTTGGACCAAAAAAAAATACAAAATGATTATTGTATCACTTAAGACAATATCTAATTGTACAATAGAATAGGCATAAGAGTAAAACTAATGCAATTTGTCCAAATGTAGACTTCTCTACATCAACATATACATTATACATCCAAAACACACTAATACAAATTCTTAAGCTTGAGGTAAACAAAGTCAAATGGAAGCTAAATGGGTTTTTGTTGAGTATTGTTGTTCACGTGTTTCCCAGACTACAGAAATAAATTCTTCATATCATTAGCATACCTGGAAAAAGAAAATGAGGCGAACAAAAAATAATAAGCACAAAATTTGATAATGAAAATACTTATCCATAAAATAAGACAAGTTTAATCAAAATCAGACTACTCGATTCATTATATATACTTATCCATAAAATAAGGCAAGTTAAATCAAAATCAGACTAGTCGATTCATTATATATTAGACAAGAATATGAGTAAAACTCGAAATTTCTTGGATTTCAATGAGGACGCGGCAAACTTCAGAGTAAATTTATACGAGGTAACATGTAAAAGGTGAAGGAAAAGAAATAAAGCGTAATAGACCCAGAGATACATAAATGTTTATCATTACAAAGAAAATAAAAGTGAACATGAGAATGTTCTGTTTAAAAATAAATAAAAACTAGTTAACAAGTGATAATGTAATACAGAATACTGCATAGATTATTAGTGTATCATTTATTTATCTTACAAGTTACATGTAAATTAATCCATTCCAAAATATGTAATATTGTTCACATTTTCACTACATTTTTTCTCAACTATAGTTTTAGGGATAAACACCCGGAGATTTTATCTCAATGAGCATAGGCGTAGGAGACTATTAAATATAATGACACAAATAATATAGATGACTCACCTTAAGTGTAGAGCAGTAGACCGTGCTCAACCTGAAGTTCTCCGATTTCTACAATTCTACAACAACAAATTCAATAGCACAAATTGAAGAAAACTTCTATTTGGTACCTGGCCTAATTTGATCCTCCAACGCAGGATATGTTTACCAGTTGGGACTGAGACACTTTAACCTTACGGTAATTGGCAATGACAGAGTGCTGCAACATCCACAAATTATGAAAAGCTGCAAAAAGAGGTGACAGAAATTACGAGAGATGGATTTGATGTAAAAGAAAATTATTTAGATCACATGAGCTAGTTGAATGTTGTGATCAAGGTTCAAGGAGACTCTACGGCTACATCTTTCAATTTCTTTGTTGTCATATTCGCGAATCAACTCAAGAAACCCACAAAATAATGGAAATGAAGAACAACAAACACCAAAAAATATAGATAATCAGTTTTACACACTTCATAACTTATAGATTTGTTGATTTCACTTAACAACAGAACGTCAAACAACTCTGCAACTTCTACATCTCATCCATATCTTCCATCTATCCGTTCTAATGTCAATCCAGCTACTTCAAAAAAGCATACTACTATAAGAAGATTTTAGGATATTAGTGTTATTAGTGTTATTGACTTATTTCAAATTCTTTTGGTTAAAGACATAAAGTGAGCGATTGAAATTTGAAACTTTATTACCTGATGGGTCTGGCTTGATTAAGAGACAAATCAATCTCAGTTGTGTGTCCATGGGAGGATGGTCTGCAACACCAGCTCTTGAGTTACATTTATACACCGAAAAATAAAATGCATACATTATAAAAAGGCTCATGAATGAGTACATACCACCTTTGTCTCCTTGAATTAATTCACATCCTTGTGGAAAAATCAAGAGAAGTTCATTCTGGACCAAACTTGGGAACGATATAATGGCTACAACAAGCAACATCTTACATTAGCAAAAAGAACCAGATTGTTATAGTGTAATGATTGAGATCCTTGTCCTATATTAGCATAAAGAACCAAGGTCACTTACCTTAAATATCATTTCCACAAACATTGAAGTCAATGAAATTATATCAACCATATATGCATTCAAAGTCAATTCAATAAGTAAGTTCACCGCACTCTGTAAAAAAAAAAAAGTAAGTTCATTGTAAATTTCAGAACTAGAAAAAAGAATTAAATTATTTGATGTTTAAACCAATTGTACCACGACCTAAAGTGGGACCTAACTTCATATAAATAGAGGAATACACAAAAATATAATTATGGCTCAACTAAAGAGATCCAAATTTAAACATAAGTAAGCAATTACATATGCGACAAGCAATGACCAGAAAAAGATCATATTTTGACTTGCCCAGGAACATTTTCAGCATGTCAAAAGGTACAGTTGAAGGGCTTGAGGCGCTTTAAAGCATTGTGTTCTGTTTCATAAAGGCCAGTTCTGTTCTATTTCGTAAAGTTCAGTTCTGTTTCGTAAACTCTAGCTCTATCAAAAGTGTTCTGCTTAGTTCCGTACTATTCTGTTCCGTTTTATAAAGTCCAGTTTAGTTTTGTTTTGTAAAGTTCCATTCAGTTGTGTTGCATACATTAGCCAAATATCTAAAGATAAATTTCCTTAACCTACACATAATCGAACTTCAAAAAGAGGAGAGACATCATGATGTGAGACTTAAAATCTTGCAAATGAAGAGTCGATACTTCAACATAATTCAATTTCAAATTTCGAAAAAGTGTAGACAAAGTTACAATCCAAAACACCAATCATTATCAAAGAATTGAAACCCCAAACTACAATGAAAGACTTTAAAGAGAAAATTAAATCCTGCAAATAATACGTAGTATATCCTAAATTTTACAAATAATAAACAAAATTTGATAAAAGCCGCAAGGTAAGTGAATAATTAAAAAAAATAAAGGTAAGAGAGCAAGAGAGGGGGCAGAAAACAACCTGTAATTGATACAGCCTATAAATTTGGTGTTCAAACATGTAAATCCATGAGTAAATCCGCAGACGGAGGGATTAAGTTTGCAGCTCTACTCTATTTGCAAATTTGTAGCTGCTGCATATCCTCCATTGCAGTCGCTAAAAAACCTTGAATATTAAATAAATAAAAAAGTATGCAATCGAATCTATAACATGAGCTATTCAACAAATGATCCATCCCATATTAACTAATAGATATCATACAATTCGGGCAACACGAAATCTAGAACAAGGAGCTATTGTTCTAATAAGAACACCAAATAGACAAGAAATTTATAGTCTAAATTTCTGAAACTAAAGTAGAATATGTAAGAACTTGGTCCTGCATTCACTTAAAGAAAGCCCATTGTACACCTGCAATGATATGCGAGTCATTGAACCCATGCCCACACAGCCTGACACCTCTCACACACACACCCTCAAGCACCTACCAAGAACACAAGCACCAACACAGACCATTTTAAACAATGTATTTACCAAGTGTTAAACTTATAAATCATACAGACCTGATTGTAGGTTTCTGAACTTCAGCAGGAGGTGCTGCTCCCGGATGTAATGGCAGACTTCCAGCGCTAACAAATGTTCGTGGTCCTTCCTAATCAGCATAAGACCATGAATATGTAAAAAGAACTATTAGGAAACTAAGAAAGATATCATATAACTGCAAATCAACTTTTCGAGAAACCTCTTCCTCTTTCTGTTGAAATTCCAGATCGACTCTTCCTTTTTCATGGTTATAGGTAGGCATACTGGATGACAGAAAACATAAGCAAAGGGCCTTGTCCTAGTCAGGATTCAGGATTAACCCTAGGATATAGTAAAAATATAGTAGCCAACACTTCACATATACTGTAGGACACCAGAATGTATACATTCATAACTTGCATATTGCTCACTGAGTCACCAAATTTAACTAATGAAAATTCAACCAGACTATTTTTTAGCAATGTAATCAATAAACATATTAGCATATCTTGTGAAATTTAATTCACCAGATCTGCTAACTAATGAAAAATAAGCATGGATTCAATAAGGTTTGAAAGAAACTCCAACCTAAAGAAAAACTTAAAGAGTGATTAACTAAGTCTTTGAAACACCCAAAATCCCAAAAGCCACTAATCATCAAGTACCCCAAGAACCACAATAATCATAGGAACTTAATCAGTGACATTAATCTAAGAGCCAAAAGTGATTACCTAAAGCCCAGAATAAAGTTCTAAACAGCTTCACATGGAGTGAAGAAAAACAGGGCACGGTAAATATTTGCAGCTGCAAACTGAGTTTTTTACGATAACCTTATAAAGCAGTCAATGTAATTCAAGATTAGACGTTCCATATAATTGCACTAAAATTAAAATAAGCCTACAACTAAATCTGCACATCAACATTATCCAGTTCAATCAAACGCATACCAACAAACTGTTTTAATGCCTTTCCAAATGATTTTAACAGCATATGAAAAATTTATAGTGTGTGCTTCGAGCCTTTGACCCCCCCTTCATGCACTACAAGTTTTTTTATTAGAGCCGAGAAAGGTCTAAACGTATCTCCACGTCAGGAAAGGTCTTAGAGTATGAGATACCATAAGCATTTAAGCAACAAAAAAAAAAATCTGTTGCCAGCCTATCTTCATGAGACAGAGATGGTGAAATCGGTAAGACCTGAATCAATAAAGGAGACAGTGTGAAGGAGAAACTATCTTCTAGTTATCCTGGTAAACCTTGAAACTAAAAAAACGGCCCCTGAGTCAAATCACATACAAATTCAAGCAAGATTTCATCCCTAAACTAACCGGCAAGTGGAGGGTTTCAAGTTCAAATCTACACAACATTTTCTTTCCCAAATTTCCTATGCTTAAATTGATCGAAATGGGAAAAAAATTGAAAACCCTAATTGGACATATCATTCGAATGAACACAAATGGGAGAAATTCATATTAGTAAAAGATAACGACCAAAAAAAAAATAGTAAGTGTAGAAAACCTAAATGTACCCAGATAAAAACATACATTAATCGAATCGAATATGAAGTCAGGAGAAAGAATTGACAGAAAACGGACAATTAAATTCACATAATCGAACAAAAATTTTAACTTAAGGCAAGAACCAGAATATCCAACAAATTCAGAACATTAGAGACAAATTAATACCTCAAAGTCTTTAAATTTCTTTCACATTTTGTCATATTTCTTGAAATTGGGGCAGAATCTTCAAGCCTGGAGTGGATCTAGAAATTTTGAGGATGAGAAGTGAGAGAGTAGAAGAGGCAAGGGTTGAGGTTGAGGTTGAGGTTGAAGTTGAGGACTTGAGGGGAGAGCAGATGACGATTAAGAGAGAGAAAGAAGGGGGTGGGACGGGTTTTTGTCCCCAAAATGTAACACAGAGCCTGCTAATTGAGACCATGTGCTTTGCACGTTACATTTTTCTAAATCCCTCGACGCTGAAAGGTGACTACAACTAGTTCGACACCTAAGGGCGTCGAGAAAACACGGAAACGAAAATCTTACTCCAACGCTGCATTGCAGGCGTCGAGCCCAAGGCGTCTAGAAAACACGTCTTTTGTAGTAGTAATTCCCTATCCTTTCCAGTATCTCATATGGGCCTATGTATTTTGGTCTTAGCTTTCCTTTCTTCCCAAATCTCATTACACCCTTCATTGGTGAAACCTTAAGCAACACTTTGTCGCCTACTTGGAACTCTTCCTGCGTTTCAAGTCCGCATAGCTCTTTTGGCGATCTTGCGCGACTTGGATTTTAGATTGAATAGTCCTAACCTGATTCATTGTGTCCTCTATCATTTGGGGACCTAGTACAACGGTTTCACTGATGTCACTCCAACATAAGGGACTTCTGCATTTTCGCCCATACAAGGATTCGAATGGTGCCATTCCAATACTGGCATGATAACTATTATTGTATGAAAACTCAATTAGATCTAGGCTATCTTCCGATCCACCTTGAAAACCAATCACACAAGCTCTTAGCGTATCCTCTAAGGTTTGGATCGTCCTTTCGGTTTGTCCATCTGTAGCTGGATGGAATGCTGTACTCATTTTCAATGTCATACCAAAGTTCTTCTGTACACTCTTCTAGAAGTTCGAAAGGAACCTAGAATCCCTATCTGATACGATATCCTTAGGAACTCCATGTAATCTCACTACATGTTTGATGTAATATTTGGCAAGTTGTTCCATTTTTCAGGTTTCTTTCATTGGTATGAACACTGCCGACTTAGTCAACCTATCTACCACTACCCAAATGGTGTCATTTCCACTTTTCAACTTGGGTAAACAAGTGACAAAGTCCATTGAGATACAGTCCCATTTCCAACTCGGAATTTCTAAGGGTTGGACCTTTCCTTGAGATCTCCTATGCTCAATCTTAACCTTCTGACAAGTCAAGAATCTAATTGCCACGAATTCAGCCACTTCATTCTTCATTCTTGTCCACCAATAGACCTTCTTTAGATCTTTACACAGCTTATCACCTCCCGGGTGAACAGAATATGGTGTATTGTGACCTTCTTTCATCAAATTTTCCTTTAGTTCACTACACTTTTGAGGCACGCACCATCATCCTTTGTACCTCAAACTTCCATCATCGTGGATCTTAAAATCCATCTCCTTCCCTTGCAAAATCTTTTCCTTGATCCGCTCTAACTTAACATCTCCAGCCTGATTCTCCCTGATTTCATCAAATACAGACGGTTGGATGGTTAAGGCATTCATCATTCCCTCAAGACATTCTCCATTCACTATTTCTAGATTCCATCGCTGCATGTCCTTGCACAGCTCGTTAACAACTACTAATGCATTCACACTATGACTTGATTTCCTGCTCAAGGCATCTGAAACTACATTGGCTTTTCCTTCATGGTATTGAATATCCAGATCATAATCCTTGATCAATTCCAACCACCTTCGTTGGCGCATATTCAAATCCTTCTGTTTGAAAATATATTTCAAACTCTTATGGTCCGTGAATATCCTACATTTCGCACCATACAGATAGTGTCTCCATATCTTTAATGCAAACACTATGGCGGCTAGCTCTAAGTCATGGGTAGGGTAATTGGATTCATATGGTTTCAACTGCCTTGATGCATACGCAATCACCTACCCGTTCTGCATCAATACACACCCTAAGCCATTCTTAGAGGCATCACTGTACACATCATAGGTGTCACTCTCATCTGGTAAGGTTAGCACCGGCGTAGTTGTCAGTCGCGTCTTTAAAGCTTGGAACGCCTCTTCACACTGGTCATTCCACTCAAACTTCGCTTCCTTTTTCATCAAGGTTGTCATTGGTTTGTCGATTATAGAAAAGTCTTGCACAAAGAGTCTATAATAACCCGCTAAACCAAGAAAACTCTGAATATCGGTGAAACTCTTAGGTGTAAGCCACTCACTAACAGCTTTTATCTTTGCAGGATCCACTGCAACTCCTACCTTAGACACACAATGTCCTAAGAATGCAACTTTCTCTAGCCAGAATTCACACTTCGAGAATTTGGCGTACAATTGGTTGTCTCTCAGGGTACTCAACAGTGACCTTAAGTGTTCAACATGGTCCTCCTCACCCTTGAATTATACCAAAATATCATCTATGAAAACCACTACAAACTTGTCCAAGAATGCATGGAATACTCGGTTCATTAAGTCCATAAAAATTGCAGGCGCATTGGTTAATCCAAAAGGCATAACTGTGAACTCATAATGACCGTATCTAGTCCTAAATGCAGTCTTTGGTATATCGTGCTCTGCGATTCTCAACTGATGATAACCTGACCACAAGTCAATCTTTGAAAAGATTCCTGCTCCTTTCAACTGGTAAAACAGATCATCTATCCTAGGAAAAGGATACTTATTCTTGATTGTGATTTTATTGAGCTCCCTGTAGTCTATATAGAGTCTCATACTTCCGTCCTTCTTCTTCACAAACAAGACTGGCGCTCCCCAAGGCGATGTACTTGGTCTAATATATGCTTTCTCTAGTAATTCTTCAAGTTGACCTTTCAATTCACTCATTTCTGCCGGAGCCATCCGGTATGGGGCTTTCGAGATAGGTGAATTTTCGGGTATTAGGTCTATGGTGAAGTCAATAGGTCGATTGGGCGGCATCCCCGGGATCTCCTCCGGAAACACGTCCAAGAACTCATTTACCACTGCAATGTCCTCTAGTTTCTCTTTCATCACATGCTCTAAGTCTCTAACATTACATAAGAAAACAGGGTTCCCTTCACTGACTAACTTCACGAGCTCCATTTCCGTAATGATTCCTACACTTCTAGGTTTCCCAAAATGGCGATAGGATACTACTTTTCCTAGACTAGACTTCAAGTGAATCTTCTGCTTCTCACAATCAATCTTGGCTTTGAACATAGCCAACCAATCCATTCCCAAAATCACATCTAAATCTCCTAACTCAAACTCAATTAGGCTAGACAAGAATATGGTTTTGGCTATGGTTAAAGGTACATTTCTATGGATCTTAGTACACTTCACAATTCCATCAGTTTTATTACTATGGTTACTTCAATTCTCTCGGGTTCTTTCAACTCTAACTTCTCTAAGATACCCTTTGATATAAACGAATAAGTCGCACCAGAATCAAATAGTACTTTAACTAAAATGGAGTTAATAGAAAAAGTACCAGCTATGACGTCAGACGAGGTTTCAGCTTCCTTCCTAGTGATTACATTCAGCTTTCCTTGGGCAACTCCTTTGTTATAGCCACCTCCATTGGCATTTCCATTAGTGTTTCGGTTCCCATTTTGCTGATAGTTTCCCCTAGACTTTCCATTACTCTGGCCATTGTTGCCATTGTTACTATTTTGGTAGCCCTTTTGGTTTCCACCATTGTTCCCTCTATTCCGGTTCTGGTTATTCCGGTTGTTATTCTGGCGGTTGCCTTGGTTGGGTTTCCCATTCTTGGCCAAACACTCATATTCTCTATGGCCTAGTTTCTCACAGAACCTACAAACAACTGGGTTTCCATTACAGTCCTGGCCTGGGTGATTATTATGGCAACGTCTACACTCATAGACTCTCGTTCCATTCCCTGCAGACTGGTTCTTATTCCCATTGTTGTTGTGGAAATTGTTTCTGTTTCCACCCTGATTTCCCTGGAACTGGAAGTGATTATTCCCTTTATTCTTCTTAAAGTGTCCCCGATGTTGTTGGCCACCACCTTGATTTTGGTTACCAACATCCTTCCTCTTTTAACCAACTCCATTTCTCCTTTGCTGCAGACCATACAGATGGGCAGCTTTCCCGTACAGGGTGTCAAGAGATGTAAAGGTCTCTCCAGCAAGCATCATTTGGGAATCCATAGTCAATCCACTCTCAAATCTCTGAGCCCTAAGCTCCTCCGTTGCCACCACTTCAGGTGTAAATCTATATAGCTCTATGAACTTGGAATGGTATTCCGTTACAGACATCCCTTCCATCCTTAACTCGATGAACTCTTGGGCTTTCTGCTTTTTCAGATATGGTGGATAAAACTTGTTTCTCAAGGCAACTTTGAATGATTCCCATCCAAATCCAGGTGTAGCTCTTAAAGCATTCTCTCACCTTTGCCACCACAAATCAGCTTCTCCCCTAAGGCATACACAACACTATTAACCCTAAGGTTTTCTGGGCAATTCACAGCTAGAATAAGCTTATCGAACTCTCTTAGCCAGTTCTCAAGTACAGTTGGGTCTACTTCCCCTTGATACAAAGGAGGCTTACTTTGGGCCACCTTCTTAAACATTTCACTAGCTGGATCAAGTCCTTGATTATTTCTATTATGTGCTAAGTTCTGCACTACATCAACTAGTTGCCTAACCACATCGGCAATCCCTTGGGTAGTCATGTCCCTTCTCCTGAATAAAACAAAAGACTAACTTTAACAACTGGGTTTAGACACTACCTTGCTAAAGTATTGCACTAACAAGTCACACAATTAGCACAAACATGCACCACAATTTCGGACCCTTAAGGCAAGATTGGCGCCTATTATTGGGCCAATTCTCGCTTTAATCCGCATCACAACGTTTAAGTGGTGAAGAATTGAACCACCTTGCAAGTACGATTTCATTGAAGAAATACATGAAACTCTTTTGCGATAATCGCTCAAAGAAAACTTAGGACTTAGAATTGGAGGTAAAAGAAAGAATTCTAAACTTTTATTGCTTCAATGAGAAAATAATACATCCTTTGGATAGTAATTTATTAGAGAAACCACAAAATGAACTAATAAAACCATAAATAGTAGCTTGCTACTTTATTACTTAACTAAAATAAGCACTTGCTATTACATTAGAAAAGTTTTAAATGCTACTCTACTATCCAACCTCCCCTACAGACTTGTGGAGAGTGATCCTGGTCTTCAAAGTCATCCATGTCTTCCTCCGGATCAGATTCATATTCCATATCCTCATTATTCTGTTGTAGATCACTGTTCACTTCATCATTTATCTTAGGCTCAACTTTAGTGTCACCTGAAATCTCAATAGTGGGTTCAGGAATGATAGGATTAGGGTTTTCAATCTCAACAACATCATCATCACTATCCTCATTCATCTGGGTTTCCGTATCACTACTAAACTCTGTGGGGTTGATACTTTCCACCATCTTACCATCCTCAAATCATTGCTCTGCCATCTCTAGAATAGTGGTCATAATCTCCATGTCATACCTACACCTACCATCTGGAGTACCATACTTGTAGTAATTAGGAATGCCACTTTCAGAATGCATATCATGAAATCGTTGCTTCAGACCTATGTATGGGTTCCTATGGGGCAAACAATGAATAACCATCTCGGCTATGACATCCTTTTTCCTTAGTTCAGGCAGATTCTGCACTGTAGCAAAATAGTTGCAAGCAAACTCAATCTTCTGCACGTAGATGTGTGGGGTTTCACAATCTAGCTTCTCTAGGTGTCCTAGGTTTGCGTACTTTGAAAGCAACATCTTAATCCTGAAAGTTCACAACTAAAAATTCTTACTAAAGTGTTCCAAAACAAAGTAAGTTTGTGGAGCCATACAATTTCAATGCACACATACATGCTTAATCATGAATCGTGATGCAGTTAATCACATAAAGCAACATAAAACATGATTAAACTTAAGGCATAAGCATACAATTAATACTTAACACTTAGCATTTAATCACATGCATACTCATATTAAATGCATACTTAGTCTAAATATACCCTTCTTAGTCTACCCTTTCTCACTTAGAAATAGGAATAATTTTCGAAATTAATTGAATAAATAACTTCAAATATACGCGAAATTATTAAAATTAAAATCGAAATTAAAGTAATTAATCGAATAATTTAATTAATTAATTCTATTATTTTCGGAAAATAAATAAAAAATTCGGAAAAACAAATGTTTTTTTTGAAAAATCCGGAAAATCCGAATAAAAAAAAATTATTTTTAAAAAAAATTTAAATCGAGTTCGTTCGAATTCAATAAATCCGAAAATATATTAAAATAAAAATCGATAAGTCTTTAAATAACTTAAAATACTCCCTCTATCCTAGATTAGTTGTTACACTTTCCTTTTTCGGCCATCCCAGATTAGTTGTTACACTTCTAAATTAGGAATGACCCCACAATTATTATATTGTCTCTCTCTCTTACCACTAAAGTTTTTTTTGTCCTCACACCCTCTCTCATACAATTAAAAAAATACCCCACTAACTCCTACCATATCTACTTTTTTAATAAAAGAACAATTGATAACCAAACAACTACATATCACCTAAAACTTTGTGCAAAGGTAAGTGTTACAACTAATCTGGGACGGAGGGAGTAATTGGTATTTGACTTTTTCGAAATATTGAGTACTCAAAAATAAGTTTTGACTTTAAGAAAACAATTTTCGAAAATCATAAAGTTCTGCAAATCGCAGTTTAAGGATTTAACACCTTGCACTATTAGTTAATGCAAAGCAGCTCTTAAACTAAAGCTCTGCAAATACCACTTTGTAGTAACTTACTACAAAGAAGAACTGAAGCTAAGCTCTAGTACACCACTTTGTAACACCCTAATACTTCCTTGATTTTTATAAAACATTTTCCAACTTAAAACAAAGGAATTACCAAGATATTACCGCCACCGTGATAACGGCTAAGGCTATTTACCAGAATTACGCAGCGGAAAAAACTAACTTTCAAAATATATTAAATAGTTAATGGTCATAAAACAACTTGGAACCATCAAGGCCCAAACCAACATTAAATAGTTTAGAAAATCCATTAACTAAGTTTCAAAACCATACTAAAGTAATAATGATAGCAATAGTCATGACTATAAATCAGAAATAGAGTTTTTAAATGCGAAACAAGAAGTAGTCTCTCATCATTATTCCCATGATAACTTCTCCCGCAAGTTATCTCTACCAACCTGCTTATTGAAATCTACTCCCTAACAAGGCAAGTGCAATGATGGATCATCATAGGGTCATTAAGGCAAAGGCCATGACCGAAAGACATAAAGCACGAAGTCAGCGAAAGCTGAGTATGAACAAGCTAGAATGAAATCCTAGTCTAACATGCTTCACTCAACAATAAAGATAATCCACATGCAAAAGCCATTCAAGTAAATCAATTAATCATGAAGACATACTCAAGACTTGACACAACTCTTAACTCATTGATTAATAAGAATTTAGCTTCGAACGGGAAAAATATAATAACAAAGAACCCACTGAGGGGAACAAGACCACTGAGGGTGTTGGGATCCCACCAAACACCAAATAATATAGAGTCGGACTTTCTACCGACAGTCGCACCATACCGACGGAATTCATGCGCGTTTAATAAGAGAATAACCAAAAGAATGAAACAACGTCTTGTATCATTCAAGGAGTAAGAGTTTCTCTGACACGACTCCCCCCATTGTTCATACTCAAGGTATATACGTTCCAAGAGTTTTGAAGCTCATTCGGGTTGCACTTTACGTTATTTAGTATATACAGTTCAAGACTCAACCCAAAGACACAACTCACAAGTAATACAACAATTACACCCATGAATACTCAAACAATGACACTTCATTTTAATCCTTTAGAACTTGTGATCAAACATAGGACTCCAGTGAGTTTATTCCATACTTCCATCTCAAAACACTGTTGAGACGACCCAGCATTGTTCTTCCTAACATGCGGGATGTTCCCTTAGCACGATCAGTCCTTAGTTCAATTCACACAAACTCTTTAAATGTATTCTTCACTTACGGTAGAATAAACTATGCACTGAGGCAATAATAAATAGGCTCATTGTATACTAGACATCCCGTACAATAGCATAATCATAATAACTTGCATGCGCAACACTCAAACATGCATATTAATTTGAACAACATGCTTGACATAATTCACTTATTATAAAAGTACATAACATGATAGTTCAACAGAATCTATAAAGCATTAATCAATTCATAACATGCTCATTCACATAGATTCAATAACAATTCTCACATGCTTGTTCACACATCAAACATGAATTCACAACACTTAAGTTCACATGATTCACAATCAATATACTTCATAAAGTCCTCATGGGATAAGTGGTCACCCTAGTCTAGCTTGTACGTACGTGGAATACCTAAGTACGGGAGCCACTGCGCGAATCACGACTCACTAGAAATCAACTCCTATAAACACAAAGGAGAAACTTAATTATTATCCATGTTTACTAAATTTCCAGCAACTATTTAAGAAACTAAAACCCTTGTTTAATTAGAAATTAATCGTTATTCGTTAATTTAATAGTCTCAAATAGTCAACTCAAGTCCTAGCACAAAAACATTGACTTTTTGGCCTTAAAATCATTAAACATCAACGCTTTAAGCTTTATAATAAATCGGAAATTTAAGTTGATTCCCATAATTTAAATCGTCATTAAATTATGTGAATCGATCGCTTGAACAATCGGAATTAAAATCCTACTAATAGGTCATTAATAAAATCATGTTTTGACCTTAAAAATTGACACTTTATTTAACCCCTAAATCTGAAAATCATAATTCTTTTGAATTAAAATCCATCTCATCAATTTAAATACGAAACATTAAAACACGGTGTTCATAACCGATTCCATCAATTTAAATAATCCAAATAATTAAATAATCGCAATTAAATAATTAAAACAATTTAAAAACTGAAATTTGAAAAGTTTAAATGTATACGATTTGATTATCAACAACAACAACAACAACAACAACACACACACACACACACACACACACGGAAGTTGTGGTGCGTGTGTGTCCTCGGCGCAACACGGCAGCAACATACAAGCACGGGCACAGCACCGCACAGGCAGCAGTGGCACAAGCAACAGCACGAGCAGCAACAACACAGGCGGGGGCTGCGCGCTGCGTGGGCGAGGCCTGCGGGCGCTGGGCGAGAGAGGGGCGACGAGGGTGTGCGGGCACATCAGCAGAAGCGAGCACAGCGTGTGCGCTGACTGCGGGCTGCGAGGGCGAGAGAGAGCGACGAGAGTGCGCGTGAGGCGCGGGGCAGCACTCGGCTAGGCAGGCACACGAGCAAGGCACTCGTGCGTTGGGGCCGAAGCAAAAGGGCGCACGAAAAAGAGAGGAGAGAGAGGGAGAGAAATTTTCTGAAAATTAAGTGGGGATTTAATGAAGGGAAGGGGGAATTTATAGGTTCTCATCCCTTCATGGGCTAGGTTTTAGGGTTTAAGGTTGGGCTTGCTTACGGGCTTAATTAATATTAATCCCTTGCAATCCTTGTTGGGTTTGATCATGAAATTTAACTGGGCTTAGATTAAATTAAATTCGTTTTCAAAATACGACCCAAAAATTCCCGATTTGAATTTATTTAATAAAAATTCGGTTTTCCTAAATAATTAATAATTAAATTAATTAAAAATGAAATACATTTAATTCCTATTAAATGCATTTAAATTCATAAAAATTATTATAAATATAATAAAATATATTTATAAATTAAGAAAAATACGAGGTATTACACAAGCGCTTTGCGGGAGGCACAGAAGATTTGGACGCAGAGGGGTTCGACGACGATTGAGACCCTCGATCTCCATTCCTTTAAGCACTAAGGACATTACTGGGTTCGGCTTGGGGGAGGTACGTGTTATTGCTTTCTAGAGTAGTTTTATCGCTTTCAAAATAAATAAATAAATCTAAAAGTACATGTTGATTGATGAGATTGAGACAATTAACTCCCTGTGCCACTTTGGTTCCATTTTTTTTTTGATAATTCAAGATGATGAGACAGGTGAGCACTATGGATTGATTGTTTTTTTATATGAATAATGGTTGCATTGACCATTGATTAATGTCAACTTTTTCCCACTTGTCATATGCATATTGATGGATTGTGGTTAGATGTGAAGTTTTGAGCCTTAATTCTTTTGAGTGCTTAATTCCTGGTGTTACATTGATTCGAGTCTTTGGTTATAGTATGCTTAACACACTTGTACTTTGCGCATGATGAAAGACCATTATTTAGGAAGCCTCCAGATGAATTTAGATACATTTGTTCCTACTTTTTGATTACCATGCTTAGCTTTGACCGTTTTTCTTGTTAACTCCACAAAAATAACCCATTTAGCCCCATTGGTTACTTGTCCCAAAACTAGCTTAGGGGAGCTTTCTTTTGTTGGTTATGGTAGTTTTAGTTGGATATTTGGAACACTAGGCCATGGATTGTTGAAGGTTGCATTAAGGCAGTTGGATAATAAGGAATAGGTGTAATTACTAGTTGACACCTAAAGCTTGTAGTTATGGTTATTCTAGCGTGTACATATTTAATTTTTTCTTTTCGTCGTTATTTTAGTTCAAAAAAAAGAGAAAAAAGAAGGATAAATTGTTTTTTACCACCTAAATAACTAAAACTTGTATTTTACCACCTAAAAATATTTAAAACTTGTTTTTTACCACCTGAAAAATGGAAAAATATATGAAAATTTTATGTAGGGGACACAATAACGGTAATACTTCTTATATGTTCTATTCTTCCACGATTTCACGTATTTAACTCTCTTCTCTTCCCCAACTTCCTTATGTTAATTCCATGAATTTACATAAATTTTCACCACTATTATCTCAAAAAATTGACAAAATTTAATGAAAGTAAAGAGAGAAGGGTGAAAGAGTTAAAGAAAATCACACAAGGAGTGTAAAAAATTGAAGAGAAAATGAATTAGGTAGCCATACATAAAAGTTTCATCTACTTTTTCGCTTTCAGGGGGTAAAAAACAAGTTTTAATATATTTTTAAGTGGTAAAATACAAGTTTTAATTTTTTAGGTGGTAAAAACCAAATTTTCGATTTTTGTAGGTGGTAAAAAACACTTTGTCCAAAAAAAAAATCAGAAAAAAAAAAATCAAAAATATGTTTTTTATATTCTTAGTTAGAAAAGCAAGGAAATGGTAGAAGTACGTGGATTATTATTTCATTTTTTTTTTGGTACTTCTCCCGTTATGGTTGAAAGTTGGAAATTGTTGAGTATATAGTTTTGTGGGATGATTGACATTGGTTTCATTGGTTATATTTCGCTCCCCAAGTTAGACTTTACCCTCACATACGCAAAATCTTCCTTACCCCTTGTTTATATCCGACCAACATTAAAAGCTTATTAAAAGTCCTTTTTGAACATTGTGCAATGTGAGTACAAAAATAGGTTGAAAAAAGTCGTTTATCAAGGATTAAAGAGTATATGTGCATTTCGAGTCGACTCCGACGGGTAGGTTGAGTGTTTAGGAGAACCTTCAATCACACGAGTGATGTGAGTTGGCAAGGGCTACTACTCACTTGATAGTATGCATGTTTAATGGGAAGGTGAGTGAACGTGCCACATTTGATTCGCTTAGCCCGCCACATAACGAGAGGAGTGATTCACTTGGTGAGACCCAATTCTGATTTTATGCGTATGCCTTGTGGGCCTTGTGTGGACTTTGTACAGGTTGATGTGCGACCTTAAGGATTAGATAATTCGATCATGATGTTTGCTTACCTTGATTTGATCATTGATTAATCTTTTATCGTTTCTATTGAACTTGGGGTGATTTGATTCTCTATGTCTCATTGATGCACTTTGCTTAGGGACAAGCAAATTTTTAGTTTGGGTGAGTTTGATATGTTCATATTTTATAGTGTTTTTACCCCCATCCCTTAGTACTTTTTCGATCTCAAATGAGATCTTCTGAGCCATTTTTAGTACTAATGTGCTCCTTGTAGTGTGTTTGTAGTTTCAGGTTCATCATTGTAGTAATTGACATGTTTGAATGCATTTTCTACTCATTTGAACCACTACAAGAGCGGATGTACTTTTGAGAGCATAAACATTGAGTTGGAAGACTTTTGAAGCAAAGCGCATAATGAAAGAAGTAGGAAACTGGATATTATCCACTATTTAAATCTTAACTCAAGTTCTGAAAATCCAAATTCTGTGATTCTAATTGGGTTGGATTTTAGACTTCAAGATATTTCCAACGAGTGCTCAGTCGCATAATTTTGACAAATAACGAAGGAGATATGACGTTTTGAATATAGGGAACCGTGCAGTCGAGAAGATCGCCCGATAAGGCGTCGTTCGCCTGTTGCCCATCTAGCGACGGGCTCGTCAATTCTCTCAAGGGAAAAAATCGCTCGTCGGGCGAAGAATTAAGTGATTTACGCGTGCCCGATCGGACCCCCGTCTCCCGCTGGGCATCGAGCGCCTACGAAGATCTTTGGAATATGCCGTTTTTTGTCGAGTTGTTAACCCGATCGGGCGACGACAACCCCTACCGCGTTTTATTAATTTAATGAGTTGTTTTTCTTTAGGATTTAGGAAATACTATATATATTAGAGTGTATGGAACTTATTTCGGATCTTATTTGCTAGACTCTTAGTTTATTATTTAGTTTTATTTTGCTCTCAAGTCTTAAACCTTTGTTAAACACTTTTATTATTTTCAATTCAAATTGCAAGCTTTTGACTTTCATCCTTTGTTCTTCAACTAGGTATTGCTTAGTTTCTTACTTTATTATTCAATTTCAATTTGTTTCTTATTTGATCATTTAATTTCAATTATGTTTTCATTAATCATGTTTGTTTGGTTGAATTTAAATATGTGTGAGTAGTCTACTTTCTAGGGTTTAGGGGATCCATGAATGCATGATTGAGATGGAATTGGATTTAATGCTTGATTATTAATTATAATTTCTATAGCTTGTTTTAATTATTCGTCAATTTTGTTCGGCCAGACTATTTTGATTGAGTTTGATGAATTTTAGATTATGCACCGAGAGTTATAAATCTGATGTTTATGATCTGTGGATTTTAGAGAGAGATTATTTCTAGTAAATTGTGAGAGCCTACTAGTTGTATTTCCTAAGGAATTCATAAGTTTCGAGAGATGCATGTTTTCGTAATTATGATTGTTAGTTGTTTATTATTGTCCGTCGTCCAATCCTAGTCTGCATTTGTGGTGAACTGTTGCCCTAGATTCCTTTAATACTATTATTACCCTCATTAAAATTATTTTCGTAGTTTAATCCTATAAAAACCAACCTTTTTACCCGTTACTTATAATCTAGACCTGTTAATTGTAGTACGGAGAACATTGTTTCCCTGTGGATTCGATCCTGACTTCCCTTGCTATTTAGTGAATTTAGGTTTATTTTTTATTAGGTGATACAACTGTAGTCTATCAGGAAGCGGGGAGATGGATTATTATTTATTGTAAGAAATTAGTGGGTGAATTACTTATTATGGAAAAAGAGGATGGAGTAAAGGGTCGTTTGATTCGCATAGGGTAAACGGAACGAAATCATGAAAGGGATAGAAAGGGAATGGAAATCAAATATATTTGATGTAATGAGTCGTTTGGGATGCATTTATTCATTTTCCATATATCTTCTCTCTTACACAATTGCTCCACTAGATCCAGTGTTGTCACCGCCCCTTCTCTTGCTCCCTCTCTCGGCGCTGCCTCCTCTCCTGCTCCCTCCGGCGCCGCCCTCTTCGATTCTAGGGTTGTTGCATCTCCCTCTGTTTGCCTCTTATTTTCTCACGATTTTATGGGGGAATTTGATGCTTAAATGGTCTAATTCGACTATGAAAGCTTTAGATTTCATAGCCCATTTCTAGACATGATCATTACAAAAAAGGTTAATTTTCATTCTGTTTCTTGTTTTTCCTTCAAGGTTTTAGGGTTCGGTGGATTTTCAGGGTGGCGAGGTTTGGTTTATGGGGGTGGTGGTAGGGTTTTTCTAGTTTGTCGATGGGTAAGGGATGGTGACCGGGGAGAGTTTTAGTGGTGGTGACCGGTGAGTTGGATTTTGGGTGGTTTTAAGATGCAGGGGCTGGTTTCGAGGTGGTGATGGTTGGTTTCAGGGTGGTTGCGGGATGGTGATGGTTGGTTTCAGGTGGGTTTTAGTGGTTGCGAGGGTGGCTTCGGGTGGTTTTTCGGTGGTTGGAATGGTGAAATCTGATGGCATTGCGATTGTATTGGCAGTTGTGGTGTTGGAGTTGGGTGGTGGTGTGGTGTATAAGTTGGTCAATGTTGGTCAAGGAAGATGAGTGTAGAGGAGTTTGGGGGTAAGGTAGTGGAAAGTTTGGGAATACGAGGGGTGAAGGGAATGATTGAAATGGACGAATAAACAACAAAAAAGGGAATGAGAGATTGAGAGGTGTTGAATCTATTTCCTTTTCTTAAAGACACTAAAACAAACGCTCCCTAAGTGTGAGGACGATAGGAGAAAGATAAAGATTAATACTTCATATAATTGAGAGTAGGGACCATTACATAACAAAAAAAAAGTGCAACTCATAATAAAAGTGTATCGTTATTTGACGCTCGCTGTGAGGGGGTCGAAAAAGCGCGAGGCTAATGTGTGACCTTGTCCCTCGTGGGTGTGACGTTTCTTTTTGGCAAATCAAGTGTAATTGGATTTCCTGTGAGTTTACACCCAATTAACTAGTAATATAGGAGTCGCCATTCAGTTTTTAACGACAATGAGAAAAACTGACAAAACCCAGTTATCGTGACATAAAGGAAGTGCAATTATGTTTGACCACGACGGCCGTAGGTTCCCTTGTGATCCCTGGTGTGGGGATCTCTCAACATACACCCGCAAGGTAGAGATTGAGGGTTCGGGGGACTGTAACTACCGAGAGGAGTACTCGCTCTTAGATAACTCCAGAGGCAGGATATCCTTACTAGCTCAGCATAAATAATTGAAGGGACATGTGTTAACTATTAAACTAATCTGAGTTGATTTTAACAATATGCAACATATAGTACTAGATCGAGCGCGATTATCTAATTTAGATTGTATTAAGGGACCTAGCATGATGATCCAATTTCCCAAAAATATCATATTTATTAGGCGTGATAGAACAATCAGATTTAGTTAGTTTAATAGTTCATAAAAAGGCGAGGAAAGCAATTAAACCATGGAAAAGGGACACATTACGACGCACCCTTGAGAGGTGCGTCACGGTTCTCATAAAACTAACCACTTTGACTTTGCTATTTCTCCTTTTATTTAACGAATCTCAAATTATAGGACAGGATACGTTCTGTTCGATGTTTGTATCGATTGCGACAGAACGCGTGATCAGTTTTGCAGCGTGAGGCTTAGGCTTAGGGGTTTAGAGTCAATACTCGGAATAATAATTGTGTGTTTTTTTTTCACGTCGAACTTGGGCTATATTTATAGAAAAGAGTTCGTGGAAAGATAGAATTGTAGAGCTCTAATCCACGAGGAATTAGGAAAGAACACGTCCCAGGTAATTTCAACGCCCAGGCCTGGGCGCCGAAGATTTCGGCGCCCAAAGCCAGGCGTTGAAAATAGGATCTGGGCTATTTTCTTAGTCAGATTCGGATTCCTAGAATCCGGAGTATTTGAGACTTAATCGAGTCTTTTAGTGCGTATTAACCTTGTGACAGAATGCGTCTGGGCCCGTTACGAACTCTAGGCTCGTTAGGATTTTAATTAATACGTAACTCTTACTTTCGAATCATATTAGGAATAGGATTCTCTCGCAATTTCTATCTCATTTAGGATTTATGTTGGAGTGCAACACCTAATTCTGACAGGTTTCTATCTTTTATGACTTGCCACTTTTAACAACTACCCATTACGGCAGTTACTATTTTTAGCAGGTTTCCATAAATAGCAGGTTTCTATAAATAGCAGGTTTCGGGTGAAATGAAAAGGGGTGATCGAGATTCGTTATTTTATAGGAGATGCGTTGTCAAGTGGAGATTTATGCTTTCATCATTGAACCTTCCCTTTCGGGAATGGGGACAAAAGTAGGTGTCTACAGTTAGCCCCCACTTTGACTAAGTCTTGGAGTAAGACGATGGTCAAAGTATTAGACGGAGTGCGTCGCACAAGTCATGTGACCTGCTTTTGCGAGGGTCTCACGAGCCCCCGAGTGATAACATTTGACTTAAGGGTCATCACTTGAAGTGTCGACATATCCCTCACGTGTCATTGGGATTTGTCAACGGATAGTATAGAAACTCCCTCACTTTGTCATTGGAAGTATCTAAAGAGGCGTAGAAAACTCCCTCACTTTGTCATTGGGAGTAGCTACTTGATGTTTTCGAAATCAAAGCTATAAAGTGTAATTGGGCCTGGCCAAGCCCAATCACGAGGTAAAAAATGTTTTTAAAGATTCTCATTTTTCAGGGTTAGCTAAACGAGAAAACCCCCTTGTTTTTATGGGACGTAAACCGAAGGAAAACCCAGCACATCGTTCTTTTTTGGAAAAAACGGAAAACCATTCTTTTAAATTTTGGAAAAAAGGAAAGCTACTCACATCGTTCTTTTTTGGAAAAACGGAAAACCAATCCTTTAATTTTTGGAAAAAAGGAAAACTACTCACATCGTTCTTTTTGGAAAAACGGAAAACCAATCCTTTAAAAAAAGGGAAAGCTACTCACATCGCTTTTTTTTGGAAAAACGGAAAACCAATCCTTAAAAAAGGGAAAGCTACTCACATCGCTTTTTTGGAAAAAACGGAAAACCAATCCTTTAAAAAAAGGGAAAGCTATTCACATCGCTTTTTTTTGGAAAAACGGAAAACCAATCCTTTAAAGGAAGGGAAAGCTACTCACATCGCTTTTTTTGGAAAAAACGGAAAACCAATCCTTTAATTTTTTGGAAAAAGGGAAAACTACTCACATCGTTCTTTTTTGGAAAAGACGGAAAACGAGAAAAAGTTATTGCTGTAGTGACTAAGGACCTGCGCGGTTAGTGACGCAGACCCCGCCCGCTGAAGGTGGGCGAGCCTGTCTTTGGTTTTTGAAGAATTTATTTTCTTTCGAGGGATGCTCGGATTTAGTTACAATCTGAATGTGGGTTGACAACGTGCTTAGACGGACCATTGTCTCGTGGTCATCATCTTTCATGGTTTTGAGCTAGTTTTTACGGCTCAATTTTTCCACTACTTGGGTCCTTGATTAGGGGACTATGTATAAGTATCAACGGCGACCTTTGTCTTGAGGTCGTAAACCGGTTTTATTTTTTGAGACATCCAAACACGGGACTTCGTATAGCGTAGTCTGGAAATATTGTTTTAACTTTGCATACTCTCTATTGAAATATATATTTTCTTTCGAGCCCCCAAGCACTGGTGCTTGACGGTCAGTTCTTGTCAAAGTGGTTTTTTTTGGGGATACGCATTTTGTAATGTCCTTGATTGTGTTTGGGATCGTGCTCGTAAGTGCGAGCGATCTTTGAAGTGGTGTGCTATTCTTAACAAAGTCGTGAGGTGCGACTTTCAGTAAAGAAATCAGCAATTTTCGAGTCGAATGGATACGGCAGGGCCCTATAGAAGTTAGGGCCTTTTTTGAGCCTGGGTTCATTTTCGGCGCCCATGCCTGGGCGTTAAAGATTTCGGCGCCCAGCGCTGGGCGCTGAAAATGATTTCTGGCGAGGTTCCTTGACGACACAGTTGGCCTCTTGTTCGTTCGTTTTCTTTTTTCTTTTGAATGCGTTCGTAAATGTTCGATACTTAGAAAAGATGACATGTATGTGCGAACGAGCGTTCATAGAATGGCCGTTGTGTGCGGTCCATTAATCAGTTTGTTTGAATCATTTTTTTTTTTTTGAGCAATGACTGATTTTGGATAGTTTGCTTAGAAGCTTGATAGGGTTCAGGCCCATTCACGAGGTGGGCTCAAACATCGTGCCCTTTCGATTGTTCAAACATTTGCTTCGAGATTTTTTATTTTGCTATGGTTGTTTCGTAGCTTGGAGCCCCCAAGTATGCATGTTGGGATGCTTCCTTTTGGCGTACGATTTTGTAGGTTCTTTCGAGAGAGATGCCTTGGGGTTCCGCTCGTGTAGGTGCGAGCTATCCCTTTTGTGGTAGGTAATATTTTGCTACCTTTAATCCTTAATGTAGGAGTCATGTGGCTTGCATTTTGAATTTGGGCGATAAGTAGTCTTTGCCTCTTTTACACGTGCTCTTGGTCGTGCCTACATTAGTGCAATATGCCTTACTCTTTTTTAGACTTGTACCGTGGGATGGTTGAACTTATGGTGCGACGTAGGCTTGTGTGGCCTAACAGCTTGTCTTAGAACATTCCTCCAGGTATTGGGATATCATTATTATTTTTGCATTGGAGTACTTCATCAAGCCTCGTTCAGGTGTTCGAACAAGTGTAGCACCTTCTGCGTTGGTTCGCACGGCTTATTACTTCGTTCGATGCGAGGATTCATAGGTGTTTCTTTCTTATTTTTATATCTGGGCAAAACTTGGCTAGCAGGAAGATTCAGCGCCCAAGCCGGGGCGTTAAAGATATCGGCGCCCAGCTCTGG
Source organism: Spinacia oleracea (assembly GCF_020520425.1). Classification (NCBI taxonomy): domain Eukaryota; kingdom Viridiplantae; phylum Streptophyta; class Magnoliopsida; order Caryophyllales; family Amaranthaceae; genus Spinacia; species Spinacia oleracea. The sequence goes on from NC_079492.1 coordinate 64,664,153, forward strand.
GCGTTGAAAATGATTTCTGGGTATATTTTGACAGTTCTTATCCTTGATTTTTTTTCTTTCGCTTTTGCTTTGGAACGAGGTAGACTGTGTAACGGGCGCTTGTAGGGCGAGCGTTATGTGCAGTAGTTTGATCGGAGTTTTGGTGACTCGCAATTTTCAGTTGCCCTTGTTAGTGGGGTGACTTTATATGTTCTAAGTAGTGCTTAGAATTTGGGAGGGGTTGTAGTCATTCTAAGGTTCGTTTTACACGATTAAAGCTTAGGATTGTGCCCCTATGAAATCTGATGGCATTGCGATTGTATTGGCAGTTGTGGTGTTGGAGTTGGGTGGTGGTGTGGTGTATAAGTTGGTCAATGTTGGTCAAGGAAGATGAGTGTAGAGGAGTTTGGGGGTAAGGTAGTGGAAAGTTGGGGAATACGAGGGGTGAAGGGAATGATTGAAATGGACGAATAAACAACAAAAAAGGGAATGAGAGATTGAGAGGTGTTGAATCTATTTCCTTTTCTTAAAGACACTAAAACAAACGCTCCCTAAGTGTGAGGACGATAGGAGAAAGATAAAGATTAATACTTCATATAATTGAGAGTAGGGACCATTACATAACAAAAAAAAAAGTGCAACTCATAATAAAAGTGTATCGTTATTTGACGCTCGCTGTGAGGGGGTCGAAAAAGCGTGAGGCTAATGCGTGACCTTGTCCCTCGTGGGTGTGACGTTTCTTTTTGTCAAATCAAGTGCAATTGGATTTCCTGTGAGTTTACACCCAATTGACTAGTAATATAGGAGTCGCCATTCAGTTTTTAACGACAATGAGAAAAACTGACAAAACCCGGTTATCATGACATAAAGGGAGTGCAATTATGTTTGACCACGACGGCCGTAGGTTCCCTTGTGATCCCTGGTGTGGGGATCTCTCAACATACACCCGCAAGGTAGAGATTGAGGGTTCGGGGGACTGTAACTACCGAGAGGAGTACTCGCTCTTCGATAACTCCAGAGGCAGGATATCCTTACTAGCTCAGCATAAATAATTGAAGGGACATGTGTTAACTATTAAACTAATCTGAGTTGATTTTAACAATATGCAACATATAGTACTAGATCGAGCGCGATTATCTAATTTAGATTATATTAAGGGACCTAGCATGATGATCCAATTTCCCAAAAATATCATATTTATTAGGCGTGATAGAACAATCAGATTTAGTTAGTTTAACAGTTAATAAAAAGGCGAGGAAAGCAATTAAACCATGGAAAAGGGACACATTACGACGCACCCTTGAGAGGTGCGTCACGGTTCTCAGAAAACTAACCACTTTGACTTTGCTATTTCTCCTTTTATTTAACGAATCTCAAATTATAGGACAGGATACGTTCTGTTCGATGTTTGGATCGATTGCGACAGAACGCGTGATCAGTTTTGCAGCGTGAGGCTTAGGCTTAGGGGTTTAGAGTCAATACTCAGAATAATAATTGTGTGTTTTTTTTTTCACGTCGAACTTGGGCTATATTTATAGAAAAGAGTTCGTGGAAAGATAGAATTGTAGAGCTCTAATCCACGAGGAATTAGGAAAGAACACGTCCCAGGTAATTTCAGCGCCCAGAGCCAGGCGTTGAAAATAGGATCTGGGCTATTTTCTTAGTCAGATTCGGATTCCTAGAATCCGGAGTATTTGAGACTTAATCGAGTCTTTTAGTGCGTATTAACCTTGTGACGGAATGCGTCTGGGCCCGTTACGAACTCTAGGCTCGTTAGGATTTTAATTAATACGTAACTCTTACTTTCGAATCATATTAGGAATAGGATTCTCTCGCAATTTCTATCTCATTTAGGATTTATGTTGGAGTGCAACACCTAATTCTGACAGGTTTCTATCTTTTATGACTTGCCACTTTTAACAACTATCCATTACGGCAGTTACTATTTTTAGCAGGATTTCATAAATAGCAGGTTTCAATAAATAGCAGGTTTCGGGTGAAATGAAAAGGGGTGATCGAGATTCGTAATTTTATAGGAGATGCGTTGTCAAGTGGAGATTTATGCTTTCATCATTGAACCTTCCCTTTCGGGAATGGGGACAAAAGTAGGTGTCTACACCCGCCCATGCTAAAATCGCTCTATTATTTACAGTGAAAGTACAAAATTGCCCTTATAAAAATTACCCCCTCCATTCATTTTTTTTTTACCCTTTTCACCTCACCTCTCTCTCAACCCCCCTCCCCCTCCAGCCTGGTATCTCGGTACTAGCCGGAAAATTATATTCCGGTGATCAATTTTTTTTGTTTTTCTCTTTAACTCATTATGGTACCGAACTCGTAATTTCGCCAGAAAAAGTTGTTGACATCGTTACTTTATTCATAATTCATCAAAGAAGCTGGAGGGGGAGCTCACGTAATGGTGTAAGTCGTGAAAGTAGTTCGCCCGAATTTCGTGAACAATCATCAATGGAGGAGGTAAAAATGGAATTTTTTTTTTTTTACTATTCATTTCTCACGCACGGACTTTGCATGGTGGTCATGGAAGTGGCGCACGAAATTTGCATGGCTCCCATGTCCATGGCGCAAATTTTGTGTATGGAAGACTTGGAAGTGGCACACAGAATTTGCGCCGTGGACATGGGAGCCATGCAAATTCCGTGCGCCACTCCCATGTCCACCATGCAAAGTCTGTGCGCCACTCCCATGACCACCATGCAAATTCCGTGCACGGGAAGCATATTTGAAATTCAATTTTTTTTTCTTTTTTTATTTTTAACGTAAAGTTTATTCGAATTATATTATAATTTGTTAATTTAATTTTTATTTATTTTAGAAATTATGTTAGTGCTTTTAGAAATTTCTAGAAATTATGATGTATATTTATTGTTTAGCGATAATAATTTAATAATATTTCCTAACATTTATAAATTAATAATAATCCCTAACATTTATAAAAAAAATTCGCGAAAAATAAATATGCGGATTATATTCGATTTTTCGTTAACATAATAAATTATAATAAACTAAAATAATTATATTGAACAATCAAAATAAAAACAGAAAACTAAATAATAAAAATAAATTAAATTAAATCGAAAATAATAAAATCAACAAAAACTAAATAATATAAACAGAAATAGCACAACAATAATAATATAAAAAAAAGGTGGGCGGCGACAAAGATGTGGTGGGCGGCGAGAAGAAGGTTGAACAAACCCGACCGGAGTTCGGCTGAGGTGGTGTCGGCGCAACTGCTAGGCTGTCGGAGGAAGAAGGGAGGGAGGGAGAGAAGGAGCAGAGAAGGAGGAAAGGGTGATGAGGGAGGGGGGTCAATTTAATTTTAAAGGGCAGGATCGTACTTTACGTAAAAAATTGGGGTGTTTTTAACTGAATAGGGTGTCGAATAAAAATCCCATAATAAAATACACCCTTTTAAATGTAACTCGTATTAAAATACGAATAGAGTTATAATTATGATTGAGATCTTGTGTACGATAATTCACAGTTTTCCTATTCAAAGTCTCCTTCCCTAATTTGTAATCATACACTACAAACTTTTAGGAAAGACGGTCTAACGGTTAGACTACTTTTATGCACTGAAATCAATTAGTTATGCACTTTAACTAATTAGTTAACCACTGAAACCAATTAATTAGTTAAGTATGAAATTCAATTAGTTAAGCAATGAAACCAATTAGTTATGCAACCGAACCAACTAGTTAAGCATTGAACCAATTAGTTCAACAATGAAACTGATTAGTTAATTCATGAGATCAATTAGATAAGATTTTACGAGTTTTAGTTAATAATAAGTTTGTTAAAAAATAATAACTATTCGACCCATAAATTTAAATATTTGTCTTTACACTTTCACTGTTTTGTTATTCAATTAGTTATGATTTTATTAATTTTAATTATGCATTACATTTAGGGGTGTCAAATCGGATCAACGGATCGGGTTTGGGTCGGACTCATCGGATTCGGGTTGAAACGGATCGGATTGGAACGGATTAATTTGGCTAACGGGTCGGATCGGATCGGATTGAAAACTTAACGGACCGGATCGGGTCGGATTTTTTATTCACGGATTCATATCGGATCGGGTTGTAAACGGGTCGGATTGTAGTCGGTTTGGGTCGGATCGGATCGGATTGGAATACGACGGATTGTTAACGGGTTTAGTCGGACTATAACGGGTTCGGGTTCATGTCGGTCGGATTAATATCGGATCGGATTCATATCGGGTCGGATTCATATCGGATCGGATTCATTTCGGATCGGATTCATATCGGATCGGATTAATCGGTAACAGACTAAAACGGGTTGGATTGAAACTAATTTAGCCTGGTACATTGGATTCAGTTTTATATTGGTTCGGGTAATTATCGGATCGGGTTATTTGGTAGCGGGTTGGAATTTGGGGCAGTTCGTTTCCAAATTATATATTATCATATCGATGACTTAATTAGGCCGGGGACGAAAATAATAACTAACTTTTAAAAGTAATAAGAATTTAAGATTAGTAATATAAGTTATTGAATATATTATTATATCGATGGGTTGGAATTAGTTCGGATTAAACAGGTCACGGATTAAAAACGGATCGGATCTAACGGGTCACGGGTTGAAACGGGTCGGATTAAACGGGTCACAGGTTAAAAACGGATCGGATTAAACGGATATTCCTCGGGTTGGAACGGATTCGGATTGAAACGGATCGGATCATAAACGGGTTTCGGATCGCTTCGGATCGCTTCGGATCGGATTAAATGGATCCGGATTGTCACGGATCGGTCTGTTAACGGATTCGGATCTTAATCGGATCAATACTAACGGGTTGGGTCGGATTCGGGTTGAATATAATCGGATCGGATCGGATTTCGGATTTTAACTCGCGGGTTCTAAACGGTTCGGATTCTAAACGGTCGGACAAACTCATCGGGTTCACTGGGTCGGATTGAGAATTGACACCCCTAATTACATTAGTTTAGTTAGTACCAAAAAAATGGTCTAACTGTTAAACGGTCTTAAGGTGCACGGTTGGGTGCACCCTTATGTGTACAGTGTACTGAGTTTCTAGAACCAGATAAAAAAGTTTAAAGATAGAAATTTCGTTTCCACGAAACCGCGTTTACTGTTGGGCCGATCATTTAATCGTTGACTTCGACACATTAGTTATTGGTGACTTGGTGTGATAACAATTAACAACGCATATGTCAAATATATCAATTGTTAAAGTCTGGTGTATGGGACCACGGATCAATTAATATAGTCTGCTTTAATTTCAACTAGTTTGGAAGCCCGTGCGATGTACGGGTTTCGTTTTATTTGTTCTTTTTTAGTAACGGTTTTGTATTTATGTTATTAGGTTTTGTTACGGTGAATGGATGGTATTTTTTTTTTGGAAGACAATCATCTTTAACGACAATCTAATTACGACGGGTCAAAAATCCCGTCGCAAAAGCCTTTTGCGACGGGGCTAACAAGCAAACAATGACGGGAATAACCGTCGCAAATGTCTTTTACGACGGGTTTACGACGGATTTACGACAGGATTTCTATTAACGACGGCCCCCTTTTATGACGGGTTCGTGACAGAAAATCCCGTCGTTAATCAACGATTATTGGCCTTTCGCGACGGGATTTCCCGTCGTTAATAATACAATTTCTTGTAGTGGGATCAGTAACTATTAACAATAATAATAATTAAGTTCATTTGGAAGATAAAAATGACACACATGCATTAAGTAGATCTAAATTCATTTTAACTTAATTTATTTCCTATGTTTGGTTTAGTGGCAATAGATTAAATTAAAATAAATTTGTCCATAATTGGATTAATGGGTTAAATGAAATGGTGCATAATAACTGAGCAAAAGTGAACCTATTACGACAACTAAATAATTGAGCAAAAGTCTAGTCTAGACTAAACTAAAGTACTTGTTATTTTTTTAAGTGTGATAAAGACTTCAGCAACTTCCGATCTATTTCTCCACAATCAAAATGTAGTCGTCTCTATCTCTTCAATCATCTTCCCCAATCACAACCAGATCAAATCTCACCTTCGATTTCCCATCAGTTTCAGCTAGACCTCTCAATCTCAATGTCAATGTTGTCCCCTGCAATAATTTAGATAAGAAAACTAAATAAATAATAACATCATAAATAATATATTTAATTAACTCTACAGAAGAAGGAAAATATATGTACCACTGGTCTTCTATTTCGATAGAATCTCCAACTTCATTCACAACCATACCAACGACATCTAAAAACAGAAAAAAAACAACAAAGGAAAAAAAGACAAAGTATTTGGCAAAATTATTTGACAATAACTCAAATAAACTTTAGTACGGAATAAATAACAAAATCATACATACCAGGAAGTGAGTAGTTTTTAACAAACTTATTCAAGTGTACTGTAATTGTACACAATCAAATCGATGCATTGGCAACGGCCCTAACAACAGTATTTTGAAAAAATTGTATCATTATCTTGTTGTCGCCAACAATACGGTATTGTTCCTTATTAGGTTGGACCGAAAAATATCTGATTGTATAGATTTTTCCCTCATAATTTTGGACAGAAGCTAGTGATGGACAAAATTGGATTTAATAGAGGCATGCACATAATCACCCTGCAGTTAAATTATAACAGTTAATTTAAAAAGTGCGTTGTAAAATCATAAAGTAAATATTAGAAGAATCATATACCTCTTCGTCGATGAGGACCATGTCCAAACTAATTAAACTATTTTGTTTGCGGAAGTTCACCACATCAATCAAGCGCGAAACACGAACTTTAATTTTCCAGTCGTTCCTACTGGAATTTAAATCATGGATCAAAGAAGTAGCCATTGATAACCAAACTTAAAAGTGAAAGATGTGATTGTGTATGAGTTATGAATTGAACAATACTACCAATTTATAGGATTTCATCAATTATAAATTTGAATATGATTAGAACTTCCAATTTATATCTTAAAGAATTGTAGTGTATTAGTATACGTTTATCTACGTTTATCTTAAACGTTTAGGTTATATCTAAGGTTTTTTTTTTTTTTTAATTATTAAAACTTAGATATATATTGAGTAGGATTATTAGGAATTTTTGTTTTTTGAACTCTTCCCATCAAACTTTTTTTTTTTTTAATTAAAACTTAGATTGAGTAGGATTATTAGGACTTTTTGTTTTTTGGACTCTTCCCATCAAACGTTTATCTACGTTTATCAAATACGTTTAACGTTTTTTTTTAAAAAAATAATTAAAACTTAGATATATATCCACGTGGCATCTACTTAATTATATACGTGGCACTTGAATTTTTTAATTCAAAAATAAATAAGAAATCTTCTTTTTAATTGGCCGAGAGCATTACTAATCCTACGTGGCGCTCTAATATCTCAGCAAAAGTGCCTCCTTTATATATGTATATTAGATTACATTCCTTCTAATATTCCGAGCAAGTTCCTCACTCTTACAAATTTTGAACTTATATGAATTTATCTAAATTTATCTTATTTGAACTTATAAGATTTGACTTTATTTAACTTATAAAATTTTATAGGACCTTATTTAACTTATAGGAACTAATAGGATCTTATTTAACTTATAGGAACTGATAGGACATTATAGGAACTTATAAGACCTCATAGGTCCAAATCTTATTAGACTTTATTTAAAGGTTATTTGATAATTATTAAATTTTAACCATTAAAATATTGATAATACGACATAAGTTCCACAATGATGTTCCAATTTATTTTTTCACGTTTGCCAACGCACGTTCTGTATCGTTTTTATCTATTGTAACACAATATTAAAAAATATAATTTTTTGATATTCTTAAAGTGTCCATTGAGATGAATCAAATTAGACCTCACATGAATATGTTTTTTCTTATATATTGTACATAATTTAGAAGATTATCTTCCACTAAAAATAGTGACAAAAACCTAAATTGGAACATCATTATGGAACTGATGGAGTAGTTGATTGCAAATATTAATAAAATATAAATTAATAAAACAACTATTATTAAGTTCTTATATTAACAATTATGTATTTATGTAATTTAATAATATAAATTATTACCATGTAATGATTATCCAAAATTTATAAAATCCAAGTACGAATTCGATCAATTTGTAAAAAAACATTTGTCACTAACTCTTTAGTAAACATCTTTATACTCTGTAATGTAACTTTATCACAGGCGAAAAACAACTCTTTGATACTTCGTACGAGAATTTCGCTTGATGCATTTATGTAAAGAAGTAATATAATTTGCGTCTCACCAAAAAAATAGTCCATTGATTTGTGATGTACACGTTATTTTAAAATTGTTTATTAAGTTTTTTCCCTTATAACTATATTGATAGTAATTAATAATTTATATTTACGTATCATTGATAATTATTATCGTCAATTAGTAACCACAAGTTATTTTAATATAATAATATAAATATGATTTATTTAATATAACAACGCAAATAATTAATCATAATATTACACAATTTATTTAAGACATTATTGAACTTATACGACCTTATTGGAACTTATACGACATTATTAGAACTTATACGACCTTATTGGAACTTATAAAACCTTATTGAAACTTATAGAAACTTATATGACCTTATTAAACTTGTAGAAACTTATCTGAACATATCTGAACTTATAAGACCTGAAAATAAGGTCCTATAACTTAAAGAGAACAAGGCTTTAGAGGTGCAATAAGTTAATATGTTGGTGAACTACTCATTAACAAATTAGGTTAAAGTTTGGTAACTAAGTTAGTAAATAATTTTGAACAAACTATTTAAGTTGGTTAAGTGAACGTGACATGCTCGAACAAATTCATTTTCGACTTGTTAACGTTTGCAAATAGCTCGTTTAAACTCGTTTGTACCTCGTTTATGTTCTAGTATGGCTCGCTTTACAATTAAAAACTACGTGTAATTTACGTAGTAGTACTTATATTTCTATACCTTTTAAAGATTTTGTTACTAATAAAAACTTAACTATATACGAGTACTATGTTTGTAAATTATTATATTATGAAATATTTTATTGCTTAACCTTTTTTTAAAGGCGTTGAACCATTAATTTTCAATTTTTTTTTTCTTTCACCGTATTTTATAGAAAAAAAGTAATAAATAGAAATAAGTATACTGTCCAAATCAGTTTGATCTGGTTTATGAAATGATTTTTCCAGTCTGGTCCAAGCTTTACTGGTTTAGTCTCCAATCTTAAATTATCAAAATTTCTATCTCCGAGACAATTCAATCAGGTCCGGTTTGGACTAGTGAACACCTCTAATTATGGTAATACAACACGCTTACATTGAATAATTATCTTCGGCCCTATTAAATCGGATCCAACTCTGAATTTTCTCAAGTGAACCCCTATTGGTAAGATTCACTAACTCACATGTTCATGTTTAGAACATGTGAGTAAGAAAATGGGAAGAAATGCACGTAGGGCGTAATTTATGATTTGATTAAGCTGACTCTTTTTTGGTTAAAAACGGAACATTCATAAATTAAAGAGTTTAAGAGTTGGCATTAAGCTCATTTACACTCCGCATAAAACGCAGAATACAAGTCTTCATAGGGGTTGGACAAAATATCTAGTTACATTGACTTCACTATCCAAGCTTCTTGCCTTCTTAGCCATGCAATCTGCCAACTTGTTTAGCAAAGGAAAGAACAAAAAAAATAGAGAAAACTCCAATATTAATCCGTGAACTAACAATTGTACCCATCCATTGACTGACCAATTGACCACACAAGCACTCAAGTTGTTATCCAGCTTTATTCATTTGAATTACTCCCTCCGTATTTTTTTTTAAAATACACTTAGTTTTTTCGGCCATATTTATCCAATGTTCCGTTTTTTAAAAATACACTTGCCATTTTTAGTAACTTATAACCCATCATCTAATTAAATAATACATTTAATTTAATCTGTAATCCACCATCCTATTAAACAAATAATTTCATGAACCCATCCACCTCCCAGTCTCCCACCCCACCAAAATGACATGGTCCCCCCACTTGTTTACTTATTAAAATACGACAACTTTTGTGTAAGATCGCCCTACCGGAAAGACTACTTTCATTGTTTAACTAATTGATTTCATTTCTTAACTAATTAGTTTCAGTGTGTAACTAATTAGTTTAATTGTTTAACTAATTGGTTGTAGTGCTTTACTAATTAGTTATAGTGCTTAACTAAGTGATTTCATTACTTAACTTATATGACACCAATGAAATCTTTTCTATAAGACCGCCTTATATAAAAAGTTTGTAATTAAAATATTTACCCAACCCCACTTGCTTTATTATTTTATTTCATTCAATTTTTCCTCTAAATACCCGTGTCCGGCCAGGTGTATCTCTTAAATAAATACGGAGGGAGTATGTTAATTAGAAATCTGTCATACTTTAAAAATATTTAATCTGCTTGTCAACCATTTTAAAACTTTAATTAATTAATTGAATACAACAGCACTAAAATACTTTCTAATTATTTTTATTGTCTTAAGTCACCGTATTTCATCCGAAACTCCACCTGAATTTCTTCCTTATCAAAAACAAAAAAAACAGCACTAAAGTACTAGAATTCCAGAATTCCATTAATTCAAAGCACTGACTTCACATGTTTCAGTTCAACAGGTAATCTTAAGACAATAACTCAATAAGTAAAACCTCTCACCTCTCGAGCCAAAGTTTACATACAAATTTACTTTCATTGACACCATTTATTACCGAGTAGCAAAAGAACCGAGTTTTAGTCAATCTGTCAACGATTGAGTTTTCAGGATACGGTTTAGGGTCGGAATAAGTGCCACTGTAATATTAAGGTAACCTAGTTCTACAGCCAATCTGTCATCTCCAACTTACCATTCTTCAGAAGGGAAGATGTAATAATAATCAGGTAAGATCAAACTGAGCAAAGAATAATGATTCCTATTTTTGCATTTATTCTCAACATTCTTATTTCCAGTTCCAATTTCTGTTCTGCAATTGACAGTATTACACCAACCCTGTCCATAAAAGACCCAGAATCAATACTTTCTAAAAATAGCATTTTCAGACTAGGATTTTTCAGCCCCCCAAACTCCACAAACCGTTATGTTGGGATCTGGTATAATCACCCTTCCAAAATGGAAGTTGTATGGGTAGCTAACAGGAACAATCCCCTCACTGATTCTTCTGGTATACTAAAAATCTCAGTAGATGGAAATCTGCAAGTTTCTGATGCAAAGAATCAGACTCTTTGGTCATCAAACGTCACTCAATCTGCTGCAAGTTTATCAGTGGCTCAACTCCTAGATTCCGGGAACCTTGTTATCTTCCTGAATGGCAATGGCAATGGCAATGGAAATGGCACGATCATATGGCAGAGTTTTCAGAACCCTGTAGACTCAGTCTTACCAAATATGAGATACGTTTTTAACAATAATTCTGAATTCAGGAATGTCCTGAAATCTTGGAGAACCTCTTCAGACCCATCAGTTGGAAGGTATTCAGTTGGTACTAACTCATTATTAGGCATCTTACAGATTTATATATGGGATGGGGATCGCCCGTATTGGCGAAGTGGGCCATGGAATGGGAACATTTTCATGGGAACAAGATATCACAACACTGGTTATGGTAATCTCATCATTAATACAGGATCATTTACCCAAGAGGGTGTACGAGGGATGCTTTCCCTTGCTTTTACAGGCGCGGATCAGACTTTATTGCCTCGTTATGTGATCGACTATCAAGGGACATTAGCTCAAAAGTGGTGGGATGATAGCAAGAAGGAATGGGGGATTGCGTGGTATGCCCCGGAAAATGAATGTGATACTTATGGCAAATGTGGGGAATTCGGAAACTGCAACCCAAAGAAGAAACCAATGTGTAGCTGTTTGAAAGGATTTGTGCCAAAGAATGGGGATGAATGGAGGAGAGGAAATTGGACAAGTGGGTGTGTAAGAAGAAAGGAGTTACAATGTGGGATTCAAGGGGGAAAACCAGATGGGTTTCTGAAGTTACAGATGATGAAGGTGCCTGATAATGCTGAATGGTTTGTTGGTCTGAATCCAGAACAGTGCAGAACTACTTGCCTGGCTAATTGCTCTTGTTTGGCCTATACACATGATACCGGTACCGGGTGTATGAGATGGAGTGGGAACTTGATTGATATTGAGGACCTTTCTCCTGGAGGGGAGGACCTCTTCATTCGCCTCGAACAATCAGAGCTAGGTAAGTTTATCAGGATCATATTCTCAAAAATCTTATGCTTCTCAATTACTACCTACGTCTTTAGAAGTTACAGTATAATTAACGGTTGATTATGATATGATTAGTGACTAATTAGCCTGAATATGGGCTAGGTAAGTTTTATCAGATCAAAAAGCTTATGCTACCCAATTCTTAAAAATCTTATGCTACCCAATTCTGAAAAAAAAAACAAGTTTGGTAAGCATAAATGGGTTGATCTCCTGTGCTATGCAGGTAACAGTAAGAGACGGATAGAAATTCTAGTCGTGGGTGTGGTTTTAGGAACGACAGTGATTGCCACCATCATCATATACTTCCTGTGGAAATGGAGAGCGCGCCCAAAGGGTAAACACTCATCGGATAGATATAAGGTATCAAAATTACTACCAGGGAAGAAAGCAACAGCAGACTCGTATGTATTCAGAGACAAAACCCAAGGTATGATGGAAGGCTTACAAGTAACAAAACTTGAAGATCTGATCATAGCAACAGATGGCTTCAGTGATAATAACTTGCTTGGGAAGGGTGGATTTGGCCAAGTATTTAAGGTAAGAATTCATTTTAAAAGGAAATCTATGTAGTTCAAATACAATGAAGGGATAATCTGATGTGCTTTTTTTACAGGGAAAACTAGAAAATGGTCAAGAAATAGCAGTAAAAAGGCTTTCGAGGGCATCAGGTCAAGGCGCCGAAGAGTTTATGAATGAAGTTGAACTTATTTCAAAACTTCAGCATCGGAATTTAGTCAAACTGCTGGGATGCTGTGTTGAAGGAGAAGAGAAGATGCTCATATACGAGTATATGCCTAACAAAAGCTTGGATGCTTTTCTGTTTGGTAAGTATCAAAACTCATTTTTCCAGTCTGAAATTCATAAACTGGTTTTAACAGAGAAATATAAAAGCATTCTGTCAGAAATTTGATAATCATGATTTGATTTGATTGATCAGATCCACAGAAGCAAGAGCTATCACAGTGGGAGAAACGCTTCAATATCATACAAGGAATATGCCGCGGTCTAGTTTACCTTCACAGAGATTCCAGATTAAAAATTATTCATAGAGATCTAAAACCAAGCAACATTTTACTCGACAAAGAACTAAACCCAAAAATTTCAGACTTTGGCATGGCTAGGATTTTTGGAGGTAACCAGGATCAAGCTAGTACTCAGAAGGTAGTCGGAACATAGTAAGTATATACCCTGCATTTTTCTCTAGTTTTATCAAGCCAAAGTATAAAATCCATGCTTTTTTATCAAAAGAATATCTGACATCATATTTAATCAACATGATAGCGGATACATGTCTCCTGAATATGCAATGGAAGGACGCTTCTCTGAAAAATCTGATGTATTCAGCTTTGGGGTGTTATTACTGGAGATAGTAAGTGGAAAAAAGAACAGCAGTTTTTGGTTTCAGGAAGATTTCCAAAGCCTCTTAGGATATGTAAGTTATTCTATTCTAAACAAGTTCAAACTTCATGGTTAAGCTACTTCAAACTTCTAGGTTTCCACTTACTAACTAGTAACTAATGACTGATCAAATGATGTTTTTCAGACTTGGAAATTGTGGAATGATAACACAGCCGATTCACTGATAGATCCATCGATTTCTAGTCCAGATTCACAAGAGGAGATTCTAAGGTGCATACATGTAGGTTTATTGTGTGTGCAAGAGTTGGCTAGAGATAGACCAAATACTTCAGTGGTTATGTCTATGCTTGTCAGAGACATTAAGAATCTTCCTAAACCAAAAGCACCCGGGTTTACACAACGCCAGACACCAGCTGATACCGGTTCATCTCAAATCACTAACGAAACTTGTTCTACGAATCATGTTACTATTACAACTTTGACTGCCCGGTAGCACATCTCTGTATAAAGAACGAAATATAACAACCTTTCTTATTTCTGGATGAGTACTGACTGTCACTGATACGTCTCTTTAACGGGAGATTAATGTTTGTAACCATGTCTACTAAAATTTAGAGCAAGCAATTTGTAAAGAAACTAATTCCTGCTTGCATTATCAAGTGCAAAAACAATAAACCAAAATATCATATGGTTCAAAGACTGGTACTTCACTAAAAGCTTCCCAATTTATTCTTCTGAATTCAGGAAGCTGAAATCAACACTGTGAAACATAACAGATTGTTAAATTGTCCAGAATTAAGACCAAATTATGTGTACTTCTTTATGCAAAAACAAAATAAAACCATTCAGAATATCAAATCATCAACAAAAAAAGTTGTATATTTGTTCTGGATCTGCAATGGGTACATTCAAATAGTTTCAAACAAACGCTACTAATAAACTGAAAGCTACATACTTATATGGCCTTATTAGAACTTGTTCCTACTCATTTTTTAATTGCAGTCAACCATTATTGAGCAATCTGTAATAAGGTCCCCACACTAACTTTACCATTTTTTTTTTAATAAAACACAACTATCTTCTAGAATTGCTCCACTAAAATAATTGTTTCAGTGGAATTTTAATTCCTACAAATCCGGGGATATAATCAAACAAATCAATTCAAACACATTCCATTGTTGACTATGTGGGATCGATCATCTTTGATGGCAACAGAACATAATCCTAAGAAAATGTATGGAAAAAAATTAATTAAGTAGGTGGTAATAAAATCCCAGCCACTTTTCCAAGTAACTGAAATCAACACTGTGAACCAGAACAGATTGTTAAACTATCCAGAATTTTAGACCAGATTATGTTTATGCAAAAACAGAATAAAACGATTCAGAATATCAAATCATCAACAAAAAAGGTTGTGAATTTATTCTTGATTTGCAAAGGGTACACTCAAATAGTTTCAAACAAATGCTACTAATAAGTTACTCCCTCCGTCCCTTAATACTTGACCTGTTTTGACTTTTTTCACTATTCACATAATTCACTTTCTATTTTATTTCTAATATATGAAAATAAATATTAGTATATAATATATTGTTGGCTTCATCTTAATATATATTAAAATATTAATATTTTTATAAATTTTTTATAATAGTTAAAGAAATTGATGGTCAAAGTTGTGA
Source organism: Spinacia oleracea (assembly GCF_020520425.1). Classification (NCBI taxonomy): domain Eukaryota; kingdom Viridiplantae; phylum Streptophyta; class Magnoliopsida; order Caryophyllales; family Amaranthaceae; genus Spinacia; species Spinacia oleracea. Next base: position 64,679,460 of record NC_079492.1, read on the forward strand.
ATCGACAAGCGTGTCCGATCAAAACAGGTCGAGTATTAAGGGACAAAGAGAGTACTAAATAAGGTATGTGGGGCAAACAAATAGGAACATCACAAAAAAAAAAATATAGTCTACATCGCAAAAAAGAGGTAGTCTACATCGTTGGTCACCAGCGACAAACTGATCTCATATCCACCTAAAAAAAAATGGAAAGATGGCCCACCCTTAAATAAATGTGTACAAGTGTTGCTAACTTGTTATATACTGTCAACAGTAATATAAGTGTTGTCATTGTTGTATATATACTGTAATTGTTGTAATAAAATACTGTCACAATCACCCAAAAAAAGGAAATTATATATACTAGTGTAATGAAATAGAAAAAGTAAACGACCACTTAAATGAATGGATAAAAGTGTTGCATATTAAATGAATTGATAAAAAGTATGTAAACAAGTGTTATATAAGTATTATCATCGTTTGCAAATACTGTCATTATTGTATTAAAATACTGTCATTATTGTATCATTACTGTCATATTGCCCATATTATTAATTTGTTAGACTTTTCAACTCATGAAACGAAAATACAAATTTACCCTGGGTATACCAGCGATGTAGCCTGCCTCCAAAAAAAACAAATGGGATAATCTTTTAAGGACGAACGGAATATTTATCAGTATGTATTAGAAGTTATTCCAACTTACGTTTGAATTGCAGTGAAGTAGTGAACCATTATTGAGCAACCTGTAATAGGTCCCCACACTAACTTTTACTCCCTCCGTTTCTTTTTGTTGTATCCGTTTCCATTTTAAGCGATATTGTTGTATCCATTTAGAATCTATTCTATATTTGGACATACATTTTATCCTAAAATACTCTTACATTTCTATCTAATTACCAAAATACCTAAAAATTCTACCCATATTCCCACCTAATTTTCCCCACCCATAATATTTAATTCTTTTCCTTCCCCATATACCCACTCTCTCACCTCCTTTATTACCCATCATTATCACTCCTCTCTCTTACCTTATTTCTTTATTATTTTCTCACTCCTTTATTTATTATAATCTCTTACACCCAATCATTACACTTATACCCATACAAACCAATATTCCATTTTTCTTAAAAACCACACCAGATTCCAAATGGATACATCAAAAAGAAATGGAGGGAGTACCATTTTTTTAAGAAAACAACAACTATCTTCTTGAATAGCTCCACTAAAATAATTGTTTCAAATGGAATTGTTATTCCTACAAATCTGGGAAATAATCAAGCAAATTAATTTTAATAAATTCCATTGTTGACCGTGGGATCATCTTTGATGGCAAGAAAAAATTTATGTCAATATTAGGATAAGTTGTCATTTTACCTCAACTTCTTCAAATCTTTACTTTAAAAAGATCTTATATTGAACTTTTTCAAAATTAGCTATTCATCCCAAAATTCTTTGAAGTTCTAACAAAACATCCCATTAACTTTTTAAAATAGATAAACCTTTAATTTACCTCAAAAAAACTCTGTTTTCTTCAAAACTCTAGTAACCAAACACCCCAGTAACGTACAAAAGAAGGTACCAAGAAAATTACCAAAGAGTTGAGCATGATGGAGTTATGTACTTAGGTCGTAATAAAAGCCCAGCCACTTCACTTTTCCAAGTAGGTTCATACCAACCACCAAATAAATGAGGGTACTTTTTCATTTCAAGACAATATTCCGTACTAAATGTGAAATGGAGTCCCAACTTGCAAGGGAATATTATTTTCACATTACTAACAAACAAAGCCAAATGGACTCACACGTTTTCCGTCCAAAGAGGATACTACTTTCTTACTCCTTATTTCAGTTGAGGTGGCAAATGAGTCGTTCAAATGAGATTATCGCAGTTTTGTTATTTTAATATGTTTACCGAGGGACAATCAATAGTTTCTATAAAATCAGCTCCAAATGCACTCAATCGGCTTTCCTTTCAAAGGGTATACAGAATACTGTTTTGTATCTCTATAGAGGTGGCAAACGAGTCGTTCAGATGAGATTATGTCAGTTCTGTTTTTTTGATATTTTTAGAGAGGGACAATCAGTCGTTTCTATAAAGTTAAGTTCCTCAGACCTCAGCTTCCTGCCAAACCTTAATCCATCCAAAGCACAAATCAGAACTGACAGCCAGGTCAATGCTTCCAAAATATGAACCCTACCAAAACCAAGTTGGCATTTCCATATGTTCATTGGCAAAACCTAGACCTCCCAATCAAAGAGAAGACTAGCAGACCTGTGCTTCAACCATTCTCAAAAACTTTTGATTTTTTTATAATATTATTTAAACAATCAGCCACAAGCCACAATCAAAAAACTTATAATTCTAGGTAACTTCAATTTATTTATTTTAAAAAAAATGATTCCAGTATATGCATTTTTTCTTCTTTACATATTTCCACTTGGTTTAGAGTTCTGCTCTGCCATAAACAGCATAACACCAACCCAGTTTTTGAAAGACCCAGAAGCAATAGTCTCCAACAACACCCTTTTCAGACTAGGATTTTTTAGTCCATCTGATTCGAGCAATCGGTATGTTGGTATCTGGTATAATCATCCTTCTATAAAGGAAGTCATATGGGTAGCTAACAGGAACAATCCCATCACTGATTCTAATGGAGTCCTTAAGTTATCAGTTGATGGGAATCTTCAAGTTTTTAATGGAAGAAACCAGACAGTTTGGTCATCCAATCACACCCTTCATGCATCAAAATTCTCGGTTGCTCAACTTTCGGATTATGGAGAACTTCTTGTTCAAGCATCAAACACAAGTAGTAAAAACGGGTCAACCATATGGCAGAGTTTTCGTCACCCTGTAGACTCAGTTTTACCAAACATGGGGTTTGTTCTTGACCCGAATTCTGATTTGAAGCGGGTCCTGCAAGCTTGGAGAAGCTTTTCAGACCCATCAGATGGAAGGTTCTCTATTGGTACTAATTCTTTAGACTTATTCCAGCTTATCATATGGGATGGAGATCGGCCACATTGGAGAAGTGGTCCTTGGAATGGCAACATTTTCATTGGAACAAGATACCATAACACTGGCTTTGGTAATATCTTGGTTAATACTGGGTCATTCACACAAGATGAAATTGGTGGAATGAGTTCCCTGGTTTTTGCTGGTGCGAATGAGACTTTGATGTCACATTATGTATTGACTAATAAAGGAACAATAGAACAAAGATGGTGGGATGATAGCAGTAAGAGTTGGAGGATTTCATGGAAAGCCCCAGATAATGTTTGTGATACATATGGGAAATGTGGGGAATTCGGGAATTGCAGACCTCGTAGTTCGCCCATTTGTAGTTGTTTGAAAGGTTTTGAGCCGAAAAACAAGGAGGAATGGAAGAGAGGAAATTGGACAAGAGGGTGTGAAAGAAGAGTGCAATTGAAATGTGGCAAACAGGATGGAAGCAAACAAGATGGGTTTCTGAGATTAAAGATGATGAAAGTGCCAGAAAATGCTGAAAAGATGACGGGAATGAGCATAGATCAGTGCAGAAGTGCATGCCTTACAAATTGTTCTTGTATAGCTTATGCATATGATATCCTGATCACATGTTTGACATGGAGTCAGAACTTGATCGATGTTGCAGACCTTTCCCCTGGCGGGGTTGATCTCTACCTCCGGCTTGCACAATCAGAGCTAAGTAAGTTGGCAATTTCTGATAAACTTTCATACATATTTGAGAAAGAAAAAGATGCATTTTTGTGGGTGATTCTGAGCATGCATAGTTTTAAATTAACAACACATTTAAAAGCCGAAATATGTTCTAACAAATGCAAGAAAAATTATAAATAACGTAAATAAAGAACACAGTGATTTAACGTGGTTCACTAAGAATGTGTTAGCTACGTCCACGGGCAAGGGAGAGGAAATTTTTATAGAAAATACTTTAGTGTACAATAACATATATGATATATCGTGTTGGGGCGTTACAGTAAGGGGGTTTGACTGATTCAAGGAATATTCTAACAGAATATTTTCTTCTGGTTTGCAGGTAATAAGTTAAATGTCAAAGCAATAGTTGCAGTTAGTGTAATTTCAGGATTAACATTAGTTGTAGTTGCTGCTGTCATATGGTTCATGTGGAGGAGATGTCGATCAAGAGGTAATGTTCCACCTCTACCAGTCACGAAATTTCACAAGAAAAAAGAAACACCAGACCCGTTTGTATTCGGAGACAAAAGCCAAGTTACGATAGATGACTTGGAAATAATAAAATTCGAAAAGCTGGACGAAGCAACAGACAGCTTCCATCAGAAAAACTTGCTAGGTACTGGTGGATTTGGCCAAGTATACAAGGTAAGGGGTTTCTCAGATCGTTACTATTTACTAGTAGTCCTTATTTATGCTCCATTTGTTTCAATGGAAAATATTTTTAAAGGAAAATGATTTTCCATGGAAAACAATTTTCAAGGGAAAACATCAAGCGAAAATAGTTTTTCTTTGTTTGTTTCTTAAAAGAAAAATTATAAAGAAAGAGAATATAGAAGTGGGAATTAGAGGAGAGAAAAAGAAATGTAAGGGATTAGAGTAGTAATTGTGGCATTCCTTCTTTTCAAAGGGAAAGTTGGTTTTCCCCTAACAAAACAAACAAAGGAAAATGGGGAAATCAATTTCCTGAAAAGTGTTTTTGTAGAAAAAAAAGAACCTTAATGAAGATGGAAGATTAAAAATAGAGACATCCTGTTTGTTACAGGGAAAACTGGAAGATGGTCAAGAAATAGCAGTAAAACGACTATCAAGAGCATCTGGACAAGGCACAGAAGAATTTATGAATGAGGTCGCATTGATTTCAAAACTTCAACACCGAAATCTAGTCAGACTGCTGGGATGCTGTGTTGATGGAGAAGAGAGGATGCTGATATATGAATACATGCCAAATAAAAGCTTGGATGCATTTCTATTTGGTTAGTATCTATCTATCTATCTATCTATCTATCTATCAGTACTATATCACTTTCATATTGATTGACACTCGATCATTGCATAGCGTTGAAGGCTGGTTTAAAAAAAAGAGAAGCGGAGTAATTTTATTAACTCGCCTAGTGAAATGCCACTACATATTGTGATATTGACTCGTTTCTTTTCGGTTTCTCCTGAGCAGATCCAGAAAAGCGCAAGTGTTTAGACTGGCAGACATGCTTCAACATTATAGAAGGGGTATGTCGAGGCCTACTTTACCTTCACAGAGATTCAAGATTAAAAATCATCCACAGAGACCTCAAAGCAAGCAATATATTGCTGGACAAAAACCTCAATCCAAAAATTTCTGATTTTGGGATGGCTAGAATTTTCGGGGGAAACCAGGATCAAGCTAGTACTCAGAGGGTTGTTGGAACATAGTAAGTACCCTGCTTTTCACTCTTATACTCAGCCAATTAAGATGTTATGTTAATTAATCTAACAGGTAGGTTGTTTATCTACTATACAGTGGCTACATGTCTCCAGAATATGCAATGGAAGGACACTTTTCTGAAAAATCAGATGTTTTCAGCCTCGGTGTGTTACTAATTGAGATAGTAAGCGGAAAAAAGAATAACAACTTCTGGTGCCGGGAGGATTCCCTGAGTCTCTTAGGATATGTAAGTTTCTTTGTTCTTTACACCTTAAAATGAATAAGTCTCAAGAAAAATAAGTTCGGGAAAGGTAAATAAGTCCGGAATCCTAGATATGTTCTCACTTTAAATAAGTCCGGAATCCTAGATATGTTCTCACTTTACGTTTAAAACAGAAGCATGGAGTATAGGGTATTAGAGTAATTAACTAATTATTGATAAAATGATGATTGCAGGCCTGGAAATTGTGGAGTGAGGACGATATCATTTCATTGGTTGATCCATCAATTTCTGGTGCACCCTTCCAAGCTGAGACTGTAAGATGCATGCATGTGGGACTATTGTGTGTGCAACAACTTGCTAAAGACAGGCCAAACATGTCAACAGTCATCTCCATGCTTGTAAGGGATATAATGGATCTTCCGAATCCAAAACAACCAGGCTTTATTCAACGTCAGACGGCGTCTGATACAGGGTCATATCAGATGTCTGAACAAACTTCTTCCACAAATGATGTTACCGTTACAGCTTTGAGTCCCCGATAGTATATGTCATTATGGATAATTAAGTTAATTTCCTACTTATTGTCCTAGGTTTAGATGAAAAGAAATGTGAATACTTTCAGCCCTTCCCACTTTTTGTATTTGATTATCTCAAAGACTTATATGTCATCCTTTTTGTAATATTCAGCACCATATAAAATATGGGCTGACTTGGTCGCATAAGCAGACTATCAGTATGAACTAGTAGTCAACCTTTGACTTTCATTTTCACATTTTGGTCTCTCTCTCTCACAAATCTCATGATTCTGTTCTGTTACTTTATTTTAAGAGTAACCTAAAAGTAAGTGATGAAAGTCAATTCCTAATTCCGTAAACTAAGTAATATGGTTATTACTTATTATATGCTAGTTTCATCTCTAGAGGTTCATCTACCTTAATTTTGTTACTGAATTCAGAATGCCAAAATTGTTAACCGTGTGAATAAACTCCGGTAAAATAAAAGAAAAATCTACTATTATCAAAACACAGAACAAAATTTCTTCAAATCTAAAGTAGAAATGAATGATTCACAACTATCAACACACAAACAAAAAGAGGGAACAATATGACTATTCAAAAGTAAATGACAACTTGTGTTGTGCGGCATTGATCTCTCTGTCCGTAACTAATAATCACATGGACTCACATATACCATTTTATAATGTCCGAAAAAAGTTGTCACCTTTCCTAAAATAATACTGATTTATGATGATTTCTTAATATGCCACCATCTAAATTTAAGTGGTAATGACACAACTTTTATTGAGGTTTTTTTTTCTATAAAATCAAGTCATAATCTTACTTCTAATAGATTAGGACAACGTGACAAGTGTTTCAGACTTCGGATAGTAATCTCAAATTCTAAATCCAGAGTTGGTTGCATAACATGGCGAAGTCCAAATAGACATATAGGACTTGCAGTTCAAGTTCACTACAATACAACTCATTGATATAGAAAATTACTAATCCTTCCCTCTTGAATTAGTTGTTCACAAATCACAATGTTCCAATCCCTTGTAATTAAGAATATGACATGATTTTACAAAAAGACCCTTTTAGTCATTGTTGATTGACTTCATCTCTTCCATCACTTAATTTGAGTGGTGGCATATTGAACGATCTAGCCATAAACCATTACTGTAATAAAAAAAAGTGACAACTTTTCCCAAACATCTTAAAATAGTAATTATATATGACTATTAATTCCCGATAGAGGGAGCATGATTTACAAAGTGTACACGGAACTAATTTGCCACATACCTTGTTTAATTCGCTTGAAAATAGATTTTGGACTCTAGCATGCTACAACAGTGTCAACCATTTGCTTTATCTTGAGACGCCACAAGAAAAGTCAGAACGATCTTTGTTTCCAATGTCTGCATTGAATATTATCTCTTGGTTAGGTACACAATAATGAGCAACAGATATCAACAGCTTTAGTTTTATTAGCACCAACAAGAACTGCAAAGTTCACCATTCTACAACAAAATGAAACCAATGTCATATCTTAATGCTGTACTTCTTTTCTTTTCTTACTTCAATCTAAGAGATTCTACGGCTAATGACAGCATTACAATGGAAAAGTTCATTAGAGACGGAGAAACAATAGTCTCTAGCAATGGTACTTTCAAACTGGCATTTTTCAGCCCAACAAACTCAACAAATCGCTATGTCGGTATCTGGTACAACAAACTTACTGTGGTGGATGTAGTTTGGGTTGCTAACAGGAACAATCCACTGAATGACTCTTCTGGTATATTCAAGATCTCAGAGGATGGAAATCTCCAGGTATTAAATGGTCAGAAAGAAATCCTTTGGCACACAAATGTCACACAAAGGGACAGTAATTCGTCAAAAGCCCAGCTTTTAGAATCTGGAAACCTAGTATATCTCAGTTCCAACAGTACAATTTTATGGCAGAGCTTTGATCACCCCACCAATACTATTTTTCCAAAACTAAGTATGATTTTCAACAAAGACAATTATAAAATTCCACTTTTACAGTCATGGAGAAGTCCATCAGATCCATCTACAGGAAGGTTCTCTTTTCGATTTGACTCTGTTGTTCTACCTGAATTTATAATATGGAATGGTGATCGTCTATATTGGAGAAGCGGCCCTTGGAATGGTAACATGTTTATCGGAATACAAGTTAATTACCCTAACTTCCATAGTCATGGAGTGAGTCTTCAGAACGATGGCCAGGGAACCGTTACACTAACTTATTTGAACCCTGAGAATTCTTTGTCAAACATTGAATTAGACCACAAAGGAAACTTTATACAACAGTACTGGGATGATGCTAATGGAAAATGGAAAGTTTGGTGGCAGGCTCCAGAAAATGAGTGTGGTTTTTATGGGAAGTGTGGCAAATTTGGAAGCTGCAATTCTCTGCAGTTTCCAGTTTGTAGATGTCTGAAAGGCTTTCACCCAAAGAACAGTAAAGAGTGGGGAAAAGGAAACTGGAGCAGTGGGTGTACGCGAAGGACTCAACTACAATGTGGAATTCAAGGTGCAAAAGATGATGTGTTTCTGAGGTTAAAGATGATGAAAGTACCAGCAAATACTGAGTGGTTACCAGGATTCGATGAAGGGGCTTGCAGAAGCAACTGCTTGAGAAATTGTTCATGTTTAGCTTACGGGTATGATATAGGGGTGGGTTGTATGTCCTGGAGTGGAAACTTGATTGACACACAACAGTTTTCCTCTAGTGGGGTGGATCTTTACCTTCGCCTGGCATCCTCAGAGCTAGGTCAAAAAACTTGCTATTGAAAACTAATAGTTACTGATCATAACTGATTTTAACCGATGAAAACTGATCTAGGGGTATTTGCTAATTATAACTTTTTTTGGTTGTTTAAAACTGGTTTTTACTCATGCAGACACAACACTCTTGTTTTCAGGTAATAACAGTAAGTCAAAAACAATTATATTAGCAGCAGGAATTTCAGGGACTGCCACAGTGGTAGCCATCATATACTTCTTGTGGAAGACGAAGTCTAAACAAGGTAAAGTTTACTTCATATTCAGATTAATATCATTCTTGTCTGATAGCCAGAATATAGTATTAGGGGACATGAATATGATACTGTTATAAATACATAGTTCAGCAGTTAGAAATTCAGTAGATATGCAACTGATGGAAAGGTGAGAGAAATATGACAAGGCCGGCCTTCAAAAATCCCACTAATGAAATGCAATAACCATATAACATAGAGATTGCAGATAACACCTCTTTTCTTATGTACGGAACAAAGGTTTCCATTTGTTACCTGAATTAAGGCTTCCATTTAGATCAGTACAGAAGAAAAGAGGTGTCCCGGAAAATAAAGCCTTAATTCAGGCAACACCGCTTTTCTTCTGTACTGATCTAAAGACTAAAGGTCTGAAATTTAACGTGTATCAGGAAAGAAAAGTGAAAACTATAAAGCATTGTTGAATATGCTTGGAAACAGTAAAGCCCTATTCAACCTCGAAGAACTATCATTCTTCGAGTTTAAGAAGCTGGCTACAGCAACAGACAACTTTCAGGAAAGCAACAAGATAGGAGAAGGTGGTTTTGGCCAAGTTTTCTGGGTAATCTATGCTTGGAAGTTGGAACTAATGATTCTTTGGTTCTTTACTACTTAAATAGAAGTATGAAAGAGGAATTTAAAAGTCAAAATCCATTTGCAGGGAAAATTGCCAGATGGTCAAGAAATAGCAGTAAAAAGACTATCAGAAACTTCTCGCCAGGGTCTGGAAGAGTTTCTTAATGAAGCAGCAGTTATTTCTAAGCTCCAGCATCGTAACCTCGTCAAACTTCTTGGTTGCTGTGTTGAAGAAGAAGATAAAATGTTGATATACGAATACATGCCAAACAAAAGCTTGGACTGTTTTTTGTTTGGTCAGTTAAATATAAAGCATTACAATAGCTGTCAGTTCCCCAAATGGATCTTTTTTTACACCAAAGGAGCAGTCATTTTTCTTTTCTTAATGTCTTTTAAAAATGATAGTTGCACATATTCATCTAACACTTGTCATTTGTGTTTGGGAATAACTACGAAGACTCACGAAAACAAGAAATTCTAGACTGGGAGAAACGCTTCAAAATCATTGGAGGAGTATGTCGAGGTCTCCTTTACCTCCACCGGGACTCCATACTAAAGATAATTCACCGAGATCTAAAAGCCAGCAATATTTTGCTTGATGAAAACTTGAACCCAAAAATTGCAGACTTTGGTATGGCAAGGGTCTTTGGAAGCAACCAAGATCAAGCCAACACTAGAAGAGTAGTTGGAACATAGTAAGTATCCTGAAAATAAAAAATGACTAAAGCTTTTGTATTGGTTGAACTGATAAACTTACTACTTATATTGCTTTTCTTTTTGCAAACCATTCAGTGGTTATATGTCTCCTGAATACGCAATGGAAGGTCGTTTTTCTGAAAAATCAGATGTATTTAGCCTTGGAGTATTGATATTGGAAATTGTGAGTGGAAAAAAGAATACCAGGTTTTGGGATGAGGAGCGGTCCTTGAGCCTCTTAGGCTATGTAAGTGACAGTAAACTTACTGGAAATATCACTTTATTCTTTCTGTTCTTATTTTTTGCAATGGCAGACATTGATCCTTTAATTTAAGATCATAGACAAACATGACTTCGATCTTCTCATGATAGCTTCAATGTCAATAGGCGTGGAAACTCTGGAACCAGGAGGAAATCATTTTGCTGATTGACTCAATGATAATTTATGACTCATGCTTTCACGAGGAGATCATAAGGTGCATGCATGTTGCCCTTTTGTGCGTACAAGAATTCCCAAAAGACAGGCCAACTATTACCACAATTATCTCAATGATCCAGAGTGAAATAGCAGACCTACCATGTCCAAAGCAGCCTGGCTTCACTCTCAGCCAATTTCATACCGATAAAGGGTCCTCTCAACAAGGGCAAGAAAGAGGTTCTTCAAATACAGTTTCTATCACAACTATGAGTGCTCGATAATCCATAGATGTCAACTTAATTAAACACCATTTTCTGCTGATGTGTATATAAGGTATAGTGTGTACAGCAATTTTCCCAGTAACTCAAACTGCTTTTTCCTTTGGTGTTAAGGGTAAGACTCTACAACCCACACACCTTGACTCCTAACTATGCTGATACTGCTCTACTCATCAATCATGGATTCATACAGTTAAACCTATTTCAAATTGTAGGGGCAAGCCAGCAGGAATGCTTACATTACCTTCCCACCAGAAACAGGATTCCACGAGAAATACTAGGCTGGTGGCATCACCTTCAAATAGGCTCTGTCGTGTGTATTTGATATTAACTTCATTTTTTATTAAGATGCACTCCATATTATGCAATTCTTGTTTGTATATAAGTGATATACGAAGTATTAGTTTGTCCGTTTTATGGCTACACTTTCCAATTTTGATAGGTAACGTAAATCATTTTGGGACTAACGCTTTGTTGTTGTGAGGTGAATGACCCAACTAATAAGTCCCATCTTGGATCCCCCGTCCAACCTTAGTGGGTCGGCCCTCTTGAGATGTGGGGCGAAGGGACAGAGGAACCCCACTCTTAAAAATATCGCCTAACAGTGATAAGCTCTCATTTCCTTGTGATCATGAATAGGACAAATCCTTACCACTAGGCCAAGTACTATTGGGTTTTAGTTTTGGCTACACATCGTCATAATATTTTCATACTAACTAGACCGTTGTATTCAAGATTTTTAATGTATACAATTACAACAATACATCATTGTATGTAATATTCAAGTATTTTTATATACCTTGCATTAGATACAACAGGTTATATACATAGAAAATTGCCCCTTCAAGAATACAATACGTCAATACATCACGAGTTTAAACCCACCTTCCTAACTATAATACAAAGGGAGTACATCTTAGGGGTAAATTTAAATAAACAGGCATAAATTCAATATAGATATTAATTAATTATTGAAAATGAAGTCAATAAATTAATTGTTGATGATGAAGTCAATTTTCAGTTGCAACTTGCAAAAGTGAGTAAACAAAGTACTCATTGTCAAAAGAAGAAGAAAAAACACCAGCATAGATTCAAAGGTTTATATTCTAATTCTGACTAGATTATTCAGAATTTCACACCAAAACACGATGCAAAGAAAATACATATTCACATAAAATGGGCAAAATTTCCAGAAAATAGATCATAGTAAGAGAGATTAAGGAGGAACCTGATATGAAGGGGCATTCATCACAAAGTGTAGCCGACTGCCACTATGATGTGTGGCTGTGGCAGCTTATAGTAGCTAGTATCCGGGCCTGTTAATAAATGAAGCAATATTTTTATCATAACTTGGCAAGTAATAGAACTTGATGTTTAAGTTCACTGCAACAACACTTATTGATATAGAAAACTACTAACCCTTCCATATGGAATTAGTTTTTTACATTGTTCCAGACCTCACAATTAAGGATTTAAGGACATGACATGATTTTACAAAATAAAAAAAATCCAATCATAAACTATTACTACATAAGAAAGTTAGAAAGGTGACAACTTTTTCCAAAAAAAGATTATTACAAGAGAAGAAGAAAAATTATTAGGTACTCCTAGCTTTAGGTGTCTTCAGAGATGATACTTTCAAGTCATTAATAAAAAAAAACTGATAGAAGTTTCAAATTCAAAAAAAAATATTGGGCTAATTCTTTTTTGTGCTTCTAATAATCAAACAACTTAAGTCCCTTTTGTTGGGCTTTATCAACATTTATTTGGGCTTCACCAACTTCAATTATTTATAATATAAAAGTAAAAATAATTGTTTTTGTTCGGGTAACTGAGTACCCAAGAGATCCCTATTTCAAAAGGCATTAAGATATTGGATGATTATAGGGGGGAACATACCAAACAATAGCATTAACCCTTATGATGTAGTAGCTAATTTTTAGTGCCTTGACTTTGAAACAAAAAAAATAAAGAAAAAGGTAGAACAATGAATGACCACTAATTTAAACAACAAATAGATGAAAAGCATCATAAATGTTCAAAAGTAAAAAAGAGAAGGGGCATGCTTCTAGAAATAACCCAGAATGGGTCTACGTTTCCCAAATTGACTGCAACAACAACAACCATCAAACATAGGAATTCACTACAAATTATATCTTGTACCCAGCTAGGTGTACCAAGGTTTTTTTTTTTTTTTGCTCATTTGAAAAGTTTTGTTCATTTGAAACCTAGCTTTAGCCGGCCTCTAGATGTACCCAGGTACAAGATGGAGGTGCTCGAAAATTACTGCTATGATTTTCAACAGATTATACACGGAATTAGTTGTTGCCCCATTTATTATTATTTGACTGCAAAACCTGTGTCAACTTTCTGCATTGACAAATAGCTCACCTATCCACGGTATGAGCTATAAGCATAATAGCTCTTCTTTCCTTAGAGCAGGAAGATATCTAAATTTAACCATCTCCCCCACATACATCAAACCAATGACATCAACTCTGCTCTATGTACTTATCTTTTCTTACTTCAGTTTAAGAATTTGCACGGCTAATGACAGCATTACAACAGAAAACCCCCTCAGAGATGGAGAAACTATAGTCTCTGGTGATGGTACTTTCAAGCTGGCATTTTTCGGCTCACCAAACTCTACTGATCGCTATGTCGGTATCTGGTACAATAAAGTTTCTGTGATGAAAGTAGTTTGGGTTGCTAACAGGAACAACCCACTGAATGACTCTTCTGGTATACTCAAGATCTCAGAGGGCAATCTTCAGGTTTTGAATGGTAGGAAGGAAATTCTTTGGAGAACAAATGTCACACATAGAGCCTCTAATTTCTCAAGAGCTCAGCTTTCAGATTCCGGAAGCCTACTATTACTCAGTTCCTTTAACACAATATTATGGCAGAGTATAGATCACCCCACAGACACTTTCTTACAAAAAATGAGTGTAACTTTCAATAAAGACACTTATAAAACTCCTTTATTACATTCATGGAGAAGCCAATCCAGTACTGGGATGATGCTAATGGCAATTGGAAAGTTTTGTGGCAGAACCCAGAAAATGAGTGTGGTTTCTACGGAAAGTGTGGCGAATTTGGAGGCTGCAACCATCTACAAAATCCAATTTGTAGATGTCTAGAGGGTTTCCTCCCAAAGAACAAGCAAGAGTGGGACAAAGGAAACTGGAGCAGAGGTTGTACACGAAGAACTCAACTACAATGTGGAATTGAAGGTGCTAAAGAGGACGGGTTTATGAGGTTGAAGAAGATGAAAGTGCCTGCACAAACTGAGTGGTCCGCTGGGTTAGATGAAGACGGTTGCAGAAGCCACTGTTTAGGAAACTGTTCATGCTTAGCTTACGCATATGATATAGGTGTGGGGTGTATGTCTTGGACCACAAACTTGATCGACACAGTAGAGTTTTCTACCAGTGGGGTAGATCTTAACCTCCGTCTGGCACACTCAGAACTAAGTAAGAAACCTTTTCCCTCGAATAACCAGATTCAGTAGAATTTATGCAGTCATTTCCATTCTTGTTTTCAGGTAATAACAGAAAATTGAAAGCAATTATAGCAGTAACAGGAGTTTCAGGGACCGCCACGCTAGTAGCTTTCATATACTTCTTGTGGAACAAGAAGGTTAAACAAGGTAACATTCTTAGCCAGTAACCAGCATAGAAGTTGTAATCAACAGGTATCTAGCTGAAGCAATGTTTTCACACTTATGGGGCTCATATAGACTCATACTGATAGTATTACACAGTTCAGCATTCAAAACATTCTTCCGCAATTTGATGCATGACTTACATCTGATCTAAAGACTTGAAATTTAACATGTAGCAGGAAAGAAAAGTGAACACTATAAAGCATTGCTGAATATGCTTGGAAAAAGTAAAGCCCAAGTCATCGAAGAGTTGTCTTTCTTTGAGTTTAAGAAACTGGCTATAGCAACAAACGACTTTCATGAAAGCAACAAGCTAGGAGAAGGTGGTTTTGGCCAAGTGTTCTGGGTAATATTTTCTTAAAACATCACAATTCTGACCTGCTTATACATAGTTATGAAAAAGGAGTTGAAGATCAATTCTGTTTGTAGGGGAAATTGGCAGATGGTCAAGAAATAGCAGTAAAAAGGTTATCACTTACTTCTCGCCAAGGTATGGAAGAGTTTCTGAATGAAGCAGCAGTTGTTTTAAAGCTCCAGCATCGGAATCTTGTCAAACTTCTTGGTTGCTGTGTTGAAGAAGAAGAAGAAAAACTGTTAGTTTACGAATACATGCCAAACAAAAGTTTGGACGCTTTTCTGTTTGGTCAGTAACACATTACAGTATTTTGCCTTTAAAATTAAAGTATCACATTATTGAAATAGTCATCTAATACTCTTTGTTTGTGTTTGGGTAAAATCATGTAGATCCAGAAAAGCAGAAACTTCTCGACTGGAAAATACGCTTTGTAATTATCAGAGGAATATGCCGAGGTCTCCTATACCTTCACCGAGATTCCAGACTAAGGATAATTCATAGAGATCTAAAAGTCAGCAATATTCTGCTTGATGAAGACTTAAACCCAAAAATTGCAGATTTTGGGATGGCAAGGATCTTTGGAGGCAACCAAGATCAAGCCAAGACTAAAAGATTAGTAGGAACATAGTAAGTATGTAGAAAATGTTTATGACAAAAGTATGGATCAACATAACTGATAAAACTACTAAATTGCTTTTTATGTGAATCATTCAGTGGCTATATGTCTCCTGAATACGCAATGGAAGGGCGTTTTTCAGAAAAATCAGATGTATTTAGCTTCGGAGTATTGCTACTGGAGATTGTAAGTGGGAAAAAGAATAGCAGATCTTGGGACGAAGAGCAGTCCTCGAGCCTCTTAGGCTATGTAAGTGACAGCAAATTAATTGCAAATTTACTTCTCATCTTTTTGGTCTAAACTATTGATTATTTGCTTTTAGACCATAAACAAACATGGCTCTAGTTTTCTCATGATTAGTTCAATTTCTGTAGGCTTGGAAACTGTGGAACCAAGGGAACATAGTTTTGCTAGCTGACTCAGTGATTTATGACCCATGCTTCCACGATGAGATCATAAGGTGCATACAAGTAGCCCTATTGTGTGTACAAGAATTTCCGAAAGACAGGCCAGATATTACCATGGTTATCTCTATGATACAAAGTGAAATAGCAAATCTACCAAGTCCAAAGCAGCCTGGCTTCACTCTCGGCCATTCTCATACAAGTCAAGGGTCCTCTCAACAAGGGCACGAAAGTAGCTCTTCAAATAATATTTCTATCACAACTATAAGTGCTCGGTAATCCATACATGTTAACTTAAACCACCATATTTTGCTGATGTGTAGTGTGCACAATAATTTCACAATTCCTCATACTGCTTTGCCTTTCTAGCCTTGATTGGTCGATAATCCATAGAATCCTAACTTTGCTGATAATATTTCCATCATGGATTTACACAAAGCAATCCCTTTACAATTGTAAGGGCAAGCCAGTGGGACTGCATACATCTTACCCTTCCCCACCACAAACTAGAGCCCATGAGAAATACTAGGGTGGTGGCGTCGCTATCAGATATTACATTCATTTGTTATTTAGATGCTTTTTGTAATCTTGTATACATAAGTGAAGGTTTACCCTCTACGATTCCTAGAATTACTCTTTATTTTCCTTATCATCGTAATCTCCCTTTTGGTACCTTCTCCATCTGATCGAACATTTTTATGGCATGCCTTTTTATATTTTGGATACACTTTTTCATTCGGGAGAGAGGATGGGCAAGGGAATCCCCACTTTTAAAGTGCTCGGTTGGAGATTCAATCTCATAAGTAGGAAAAATCCTTACCACTAGAGCAAGTACTTTCATATCGGTTTTGGCTACACATCATCAGAATTTTTTTTCCGAAGAACAAACTAACCACGTTATATAGATACATCTATATTCAATTGTATTCAAGTCTCAAGATAACATCAGTTAATACAACCAAAGGCAAACTTATGTTACTCCGCTATTCACTTCACCTCAAACACTCATGTAGGATCCTCTGACACTCTAACATGCTTATGCGTAGGACACTTCATTTTTGGGCCAAAGTCGCACTAAATTCATAAAATTGCTTAGTCGGACACTTAGACACTATGAAGTAAGGGTGTGCAAAAATTGGTCCAGACCGGACCGGACCGAAGGCAATCGGTCCGGTCTCCGGGTTGAGAAATATCAATTTTCGGTCTTCGGACCGGACCGATTTTTCCTTAATAAAATATAATATAAACTATTTAAAAAATTAATTATCTCTTTTATTATGTTGTAAATATCTCTATATTGTGATATATTTATTTTATCTTCCAAAAAAAAGCCTTAAACAATTGTTTTTTTATATATATTTTTTCTTTTTTACCATAATTTTTAGAACCGGTCCAAACCAGTCTGGTCCGGGTTTTAGACCGATTTTTACGGTTCGGTCCGGTCTTCGGGTCTTGAATTATCAAAATTTTCGATCTTCGGTCCGGTCCGGGTTTGGAGCGATGAACACCTCTATGAAGCACAAATACTCCACGAAGGTGAAGAACCAGTACCAGATGCTTCGCGGGTACGGGGATGGTATGGGTCGGCAAGGAAACGTCCCCAATACGTATCCAAAAACTGGGTACGGTCAACAGAATTGGATAAGGTCAACGGAAATTTTGGCAACGTTTCGGATACGTTTTGGGACTTTTAAGAGGTATCCATTAATGTGATACCTCTAATGGATACCTCTTAAAAGTGATTCAAAAACTCATTCTTCTCATTTATGTGTAAGGATTCCATAGAGATCTTGCTTTTAAAATTTTGTAAAAGGTAAAACGAATTAAATAATATTTGTATAATTTTAAAATATTTGTGAATTATCAAATGAGTTGTTTTGAAATGTCGTTCTCAATAAAATCCGTATAGAAAAAAGAAAATAATGAACTTTGAATCACTTTAAACTAATAAGAAACGAAACAGATATCTTAATTTTAAAATGAAAAAATTGTAAAGTGGTAGTGATTACAAACAAAAACATACGTTAACTATTAAACTAATCTGAGTTGATTTTAGCAATATGCAACATATAATACTAATTCGATCGTGATTATCTGATTTAAATAGCATTAAGGGACCTAGCATGATAATCCGATTTCCCAAAAATATTATATTTGTTAGGCGTGATAGAACAATCAGATTAGGTTAGTTTAACCGTTCATAAAAAGGGCGAGGAAAGCAGTTAAATCATCGAAAAGGGACACATTACGACGCACCCTTGAGAGGTGCGTCACGGTTCTCAGAAAACTAACCACTTTGACTTTGCTATTTCTCCTTTTTATTTAACGAATCTCAATTATGGGATAGGATACGTTCTGTTCGATTTGTGGATCGATTGCGACAGAACGCGTGAACAGTTTCGCAGCGAGAGGCTTAGGCTAAGGGTTGGAGTCAATACTCAGAATATAATTGTGTGTTGTTGTGTGTCCTTTCACGTCGAAATTAGGGGCCTGTTTATAGGGAAGAGTTCGTGGAAAGATAGAATTGCAGAGTTCTAATCCACAAAGAATTAGGAAAAGAGACGTACCCAGGTATTTTCAGCGCCCAGGCCTGGGCGCCGAAGATTTCGGCGCCCAGAGCCAGGCGTTGAAAATAGGGTCTGGGCAGTTTTGTTTAGTCAGATTCGGATTCCTAAAATCCGTAGAGTTTGAGATTAATTCGAGTCTTTTACCGCGTATCAATTTTATGACGGAATGCGTCTGGGCCCGTTACGAACTCTAGGCTCGTTAGGATTTTAATTAATACGTAACTCTTATTTCCGAATCCTATTAGGAATAGGATTCTCGTGGTTTTCTATCTCATTTAGGATTTATGTTGGAATGCAACACCTAATTCTGACAGGTTTCTATCCTTTATGATTTGCCACTTTTAGAAGCTACCTTTTACGGCAATTACTATTTTTAGCAGGTTTCCATAAATAGCAGGTTTCGGGTGAAATGAAATGGGGAATCGAGATTCGTTTATTTTATAGGAGATGCGTTGTCAAGTGGAGTTTTTACGTCTTCATCATCGAACCTTTCCCTTTCGGGAATGGGGACAAAAGTAGGTGTCTACAGTTAGCCCCCACTTTGACTGAGTCTTGGAGTAAGACGATGGTCAAAGTATTAGACGGAGTGCGTCACACAAGCCATGGTGTATGTGACTTGTTTTGCGAGGGTCTCACGAGCCCCCGAGTGATAACATTTGACTTAAGGGTCATCACTTGAAGTGTCGACATATCCCTCACGTGTCATTGAGATTTGTCAACTGATAGTATAGAAACTTCCTCACTTTGTCATTGGAAGGATCTAAAGGTGCGTAGAAACTCCCTCACTTTGTCATTGGGAGTAGCTAGAGATGTTTTCGAAATCAAAGCTGTAAAGTGTAATTGGGCCTGGCCAAGCCCAATCACGAGGTAAAACGTTTTTTTTTAAAGATTCTCATTTTCAGGGCTAGCTAAACGAGAAAACCCCCTTGTTTTTATAGGAAGTAAAACGAAGGAAAATCCAGCACATCGTTCTTTTTTGGAAAAACGGAAAACCAATCCTTTAATTTTTGGAAAAAGGGATAACCAATCCTTTAATTTTTGGAAAAAGGGAAAATCGATCCTTTAATTTTTGGAAAAAGGGAAAACCGATCCTTTAATTTTTGGAAAAAGGGAAAACCGATCCTTTAATTTTTGGAAAAAGGGAAAACCGATCCTTTAATTTTTGGAAAAAGGGAAAACCGAAAAAAGTTATCGCTGCAGCGACTAAGGACCTGCGCGGTTAGTGACGCAGACCCCACCCGCTGAAGGTGGGCGAGCCTGTCCGCTGAGGGTGGACGCCCCGTCCGATAGAAGTGGACGAATCTGTTTTGATGTTTTGAAAATAAGGACCTACGCGGTTTGTGACGTAGACCCCGCCGGCTGAAGATGGCGAACCTGTCCGCTGAGGGTGGACGCCCCGTCCGATAGAAGTGGACGAATCTGTTTTGAAATTTATTTTGCTTTTTTGAAAATAAGTACCTACGTGGTTTGCGCCGTAGACCCCGCCGGCTGAAGATGGCGAGCCTATTTTAAATTTGAAGATTTTATTTCTTTCGAAAACTGAGGACCTACGCGGCTAGTGACGCGGACCCCGCCCGCTGAGGGTGGGCGAGCCCATTTTGAATTTTTTATTTTGCCTATGTAGAAGGGCTTTTGTGATTACAACCTGTTGGTGGGTCGTAATATTTCCTGATTAGATGTGTCCTATAAGTGGGTCCACACTGTGTATATTTTTGTTTAACAATATTTTTTTTTTGAGATATCCAAACATGATATGGTGTGTGGCGCAGTCTGGGAATGTGATTTTGATTGCGCGCTCCTTGTTGGAGTCCATTTTTTGCGAGCCCCCAAGCGTTGGGGCTCGTCGGTTGTTTTTTGTACCTTGTAATCATGTTTGGGGTCACGCTCGTATGTGCGAGCGACCTCCTATAGTAGTGTGCTTTTTTAGCGAAGCCGTGGAGTGCGACTTTAGTTTTCAGGCGACATCCGGTTTTGGCTTGGCCCAGACATTTTCTATTTAGAAAACCAATGACTTGACGACACATATTTTCGGTGTTTCGAAGAATGACCATGATATTTAACTTGCTTTTTTTTGAAAAGTGTACATGAGCGTTTTCTTGAGACGAGCCTAAGTTTCGACCAAGTTTTAATGTTATTATTTTTTGCTTATTTGGGAGCTAAAGGTGCTTTGGGCTTGATCTTACTTGCAATAGGGCCTCGTGTTTTAGCAACACGGTCTTAAGTCCTTTCCTATTCCGTGTTTTGTGAAATTTGGGCCTTGGGCTGCATTTTCAGCGCCCAAGCTCAGGCGTTTAAACATTTCGACGCCCATGGGTGGGCGCTGAAAGTTCTTTCCTGGTAATATTTGATTTTCGGATTTCTAAACACGTTTCCGAATGGGATCAGGATGTTATTGGGTGCGTTCAGCTATATATAGGGGCTAGATACGTCCTTATTTTCCATCACTCTCAAATTCTTTCTCTCTTTTTGCTGTGCTCTAATTATTTACTGCTTTTGCCATGTCGATCCCTACTTTCTCACTCCAACGAACTGTTAGGCGTTGGCTACGGGCCCTTACTCCCACAGAAAAAGCTTTGTTAAAAGAATACCACTTAGAGGCATTTTTAGGCTTACAACAAATTAATATTGATTATAATTTTCTGCATGTTGCCCTAAGCTTTTGGGACTCTGATCATCATGTTTTTTCCTTTCGGGGCAATGAAATATGTCCTTTGCCCGATGAATTTGCTGCGATCCTTGGTTATCCTACTAATGCTACTCCTGTTACCCCTGGCACTGTTGAAGAGGGTAAAACAACCATAAGGGCTTTCCTAGGGCTAGATGATAACATGTTTGCTGAAATTGTTGTAGATGATAAGGTTAATTTGGCAAAACTTGTAAAACATCACTTTAGGCCTAGTAAGAATATGACCGAACAAAAATTGAACATTCGAGCCCTGGTAATTTGCTTGTTGAATCATTATTTGCTGTCGAACAATAATGGTGAGTTCGGTGACATAAGGCTGATCCCCTTGATTAGCCAGATGGAAAGTTGCTATTCTATTATGCCGTTGGTTGTTGCTGAGACTTTGCTGAGTGCGGATGAACTGAAGAAGGATGCCAAATCTTATTTTAAGGGGAGCCCCCTGTTGCTGCAGGTAATCGATCTTTTCCTTGCGCATTTTTTTTCATATATTTCTTTTTGTCTGGGGCTGAGTTTCAGCACCCAGGGCTGGGCGCTGGAATATTCGGCGCCTGGTCTTGGGCGTTGAAACTGCGCCCCAGGAACCCTTTTTTCTTTCTTTTCATTCTTTTGATTCGATCGTACCTGTTTTTGCAGATTTGGCTTGCGGAACGGCTTAGACTTTTGGAAGCTCCTGCCGATACTAAACATTATCGCCCTATAGCTTTGGGTAACCGAAAATACTTGCACCAAGGCCAGGACGAGGCCGAATGGACCTCCTTTTTTACTTATGGCATTTGTTCTATTAAGTGGGTGGTACCATGGTGGGGTTTGACTACTATGACAGGGGGGGGGGTCTGATGTATCGGTTTATGTTTCTTTGTTGGGGCTATCTCGTCCCATTTATATTTTCCCTTACCGAGTCATGCGTCAATATGGTTTAAGGCAGACTATCCCCTTTTCTGATACGGTACCACCTAAGGTAGCGGCCTTTGCACAAACACGGGTCCTAGCGTGGGCCAAGTATTATGATGGCCTCCCGCGTTGGGCTGTAGCTACAAATGGCTTTGTGGGTCTTTCTGAAAACTACAAGTTGTGGATGAGCTCCGATGACAAAGATGTGAGGACCGAGGCTCGAAATGGGGAGCCGGCTGAGCTTTTGATACCTCGTATTCGTGTTAAGTATGAGGGTCCTGATTCTGCCAGACCTCGTACCTATTGTTTTAAGACTGTGAAAGCTCGTCCTGATCGAAAGCGAAAGGAAGTTCCTCCCCGTTCCAGTTTCAGGCCTAAAAAGATGCCTAACATGAAGGGGCCTGCTGTTGCTAAAAGAAATGCAAGCTCTCGCGGAGATCGTCGCCGGAATAATGTATGGGTTAGGAAGGCTCAGCCGCCTGTAGAAACAGTGGCTGGTCCAGTTGGTGATAATAATCCTTCTCCCACCATTGTTTGTGCCCTTGAGGCTGAGCGGACTATAAATGAGAATGTTTCTGAAGCCTTGGCATCTTTGGAAGTTAGTGTCCAGGAGCCGGTTCTTATGGAGATTGATATTGGGGCAGCGCAGAAGACTATGGGGGTGGATCCTGCGAATATTGCTCTCTACAAGACTTTATTTAATGATCCGGAAGAACTAGAGTAGTGTAGTTCTTTGCTAGGGTGTAGGTGCCCTTTATTTATTTCAGTTGTGTTTGTTTTTTATTCCTAGCACTTTGTTTTCCTTCTTATTATATTTTAATAAAGGCGTATTTTTAGTTTTCATTTAATTTTGTTTCTCCTCTTTTATATGTCTAACACTCTTTGCACAAAGAATATATTTTATATTTGGACCGAATCCTTGGTAAGGATTGCCTACGTATCTTGTCAGAATCAGGTCGCGCGTAGTTCTAGCTTTTAGAATAAGTTCTAGTATGCCGGATTTCGGTAGATATGTCCTGAAGTGGAAACATATTACTTAATTGGTCAAATGAGTGAAGTATTTGCCATCATTTTCATCTGCCGTTTTTTTGCCATAGGTTGCGTAAAATTCGACCAATTTGTATAATTTGTATAGCTATATTCTTGGTAAACCTATTTGGATACGTACTGTACCCCCCAAGTGTTCATTATTTTTCCGTTGTGTGCGGATAAAATGACGAGCACTTTCAAAAAGAAAACTTTTGGCAGGCAGAGAGTTTCAACGCCCAGGCTGGGGCGTCAGAAATTTCGGCGCCCAGCCCTGGGCGCTGAAAATGACTTGGGCGGTCAATTTTGACGCTTTGCTTCACATGTTCTTGCGTTTATTTCTATTTCGTTTTTTGTGTCTTGATATTTTGCTTTGTAGTTAAAGTTAATTTTGAGGCTATTTTGGAGGCTCTTTTGACTGTTAGCGTGAAACGCATTTTTGTCCAGATTAATTTTTTCTATTGGTGACTCAAAACAGTTTTAAAAATGGAGTTAGGGTGCGGAACTTATGAAGATCTTTGTGTAGGCTTTGGAGGTAGGTTGGTAGTGAAGGGTATGATGGAATCTATGTTTTATGAATCTGTTTTTTTTTTGGTAACATTTGCATTGTTTTAAATTTTTGATTTCCTTTGATTTTAGGTTGCATGGATTGGTTCTGACACTGGTTGGCTTTTTAGGTTTTGGGGATATGAATGGGATAGTGTGGTTTATTTTGTGGGTTTCGGGAATTGATTCTCATGGCATTATTTCAAAACCGAGTGGGCTTTGTTTGTTGGGCCTATAGGGGGCCGCTTCTTTATTTTTTTTTATTTTTCAAGTACATTTGGTGTTTATTTAGTGTTAGAATAAAATTTTCAGGAGAAATATTACGCCTTTATTGATTCGGAAAGTAAGGAAAACACACTGAAATAAAACTGACCCATATTCTAAAGGGCCTTAGGACCATCTAAAGTCTCTATTTTTTCTATCAATCTAAAGAACTACTAGGCGCTTTTTACTAATGGTGCTCTATGTGGCTCAAGCCTGGGGTTTAATCTCATAAAACTTCGGTCCTTCACCGGTACTCATCTTGAATTCCATTCCTTTTGCGTTGACCCACTGATATGTCTTCACCCATCCGTTCTCGACCTCTTCTAGTGTTGATGCAGGAGAGATTAACCGAGTTGGATCGAAACCTTCATCTTGTAAAGCTAGGGTAGTCATCACAGTCTCGTTCTCCATAGGCCTCGATTCGTTAAACAATGTCCACAGAGCCTGGTTGTCCAATATTTCAGCTGTTTTAGTCTTGGTGGGGTGGGGTGCCTCATCCAAGGTGTGGCAGTCATGGAAAATTTCAAATCCAGGTTTTAGCAAGCCATCCTGAACGAAGGGTTCAGGGAAATCACAGCATGGGTGTTCTTCTCCTTCCCGAATAAACATCCCGTTAAGGGTCCTTTGATATGGGGGAAGGAGGGTAGTTTGTTTGGTTTTGTTAAGGCGTAGCCTAGATAGGCGGTCAGCAATATCTTCCTCCGTTGGTTCATAACCTAAGCCAAAGGGAGTAGATTTGTCGGGAAAAGGATGGAATGTGCATTCCTTCTTCCTTATGCCCAATGGGGTTCCTGGAAAATAGCCTTGAGCTAACAGCATTCTAGGAATGACTCGGGATGCGTGCGGGTCTAGGAATGCTGGATCATAATCTTCGATGAACTGGATTGTTTCCTCCATTTGAAACCCATAAAGGTCGTCTGCAGCTTAGCCGTTCCAACCGTAGTACAACTGACGTCGAGAGGAGGGGCGCGGATTTCTAGCATTACCCCGTTATGGTTAAGTTTAACCATTTGGTGCAAGGTAGAAGCCACACCTCCTAAGTCATGGAGCCAAGGTCGCCCCAAGAGGAGGTTGAAAGTGGGCTTGATATCAATTATTTGAAACTCCGTGGTGCGTGCCACAGGCCCAGTTTGTATGGTAAGGTTGATTTTTCCCAATACAGGCCTTCGGGAGTTATCATAAGCTCGTACCCCTTGTGAGGAGGTTTGGAAGTCATTGCTTCCTAGCCCCAAGCAATGAGCGGTTCGTAATGGGCAGACATTAACCGCCGAACCATTATCTACGAGCGCTAGGGGGATGTTTTGTCCTTTGCATCCAACCACTAGGTAAAGGGCTTTATTGTGAGTACCCCCCTCTTTGGGTAAGTCTTTGTCAGTGAAAACTATGGCCTTTTCCCCGGCATCTCTCGTGACATGGCTAACCAATGAGTCAGGTGTGATATTTGTAGGTACTGAGATGAGGTTAAGTGAGCGAATAAGCTTTTCGCGATGTTCCTTTGAAGTACACATAAGATCCCAGATGGTAATCTCAGCCTTGGTTCTTTTTAGTTGTTTCAGGAGAGGATTTTCAATGACTTCTGCGACGGTGGCGTGCCGTCCGTTCTCAGGAGTTTGCCTAACCGGGATGTCGTCCATAGGAGGTGGGCGAATATCTGGTTGGTATATCCTTCCAGATCGGGTGAGGTTGTCGACCTCGGGCTCCTGAGGGGTGGTGTCAATTAGAGCATACCCGGGCCAAGTTTCAGTGAAGACGTCCTGGCCCGAGACTTGAGATAGGTAAATATCTTCAGCATCATCGTTCCACACACCACACACTTCCCTCTCGATTCGATCCATAGGGACCACAGCGAGTGGTGCACCTTGAGGTGTAATATACACCGTGGGGTCGAAATTCTCTGGTTGGTCGAGAGAGATGTGACAAGAGCCGAGTAGGCTCTTGTTGTTGTTGGGTTTGCCAACGTTAGGGAGAGGTATTACTTCATCCTCTATCATGTCCTGGATCGTATGTTTTAGAGTCCAGCAGTTTTCAGTGTCGTGCCCATTTCCTTGATGGAATTTGCAGTAAGTACCTTCGACCCAATATTTGTTTTTGACAGGAGGGTCACGGGTGGGGCCTATAGGTCTCAACTTTCCTTGATTGGTTAGTCTTTCAAAGGCTTGTACCAAAGTTGACCCGAGTGGGGCAAACTTTCGGTCTCGGACCCATCTTACAGGGTTTCTTCGGGCGGGAGCCTCTTCTACAGCATGGACTTCTTGGGCTTGGGATGTGTTTCCCTGATTATAGGTGTTGGTCTTATATGTGGGTTTGCTCTGTATGGTTTTGGCGAGGTCGTCCTCGATCTTTATTCCCACATCATAAACTCTTTTGAAAGTGTCGAGTCCCAGGTACCTAAGGTGTTGTCTGTAAGCCGGGTCCAGGTTGTCAATGAATTTTTGGACCAATTCTGTTTCGGGAGGCCTATTGATTAGCTGGGCCGCCTGGTCCCTCCATCTAGCAAAGTAGGTTGTGTAACCCTCATTTTTCTTTTGGAAGAGAACTTCCAGCTCGCGCATGGTGACTTGGAAATCCATGTTCGACGAGTATTGCTTGATGAAGACATTGACAAAGTCTTCCCAAGTGGGGAAGAGCTTAGGGTCCTGGTGATAGTACCATTTGAGCGGCACAGGTTCCAAGGACAAAGGAAAGGCAGGTAAGTACATGGACTTGTCCACGCCTTTCAAGTTCATGGTATTCACAAAGCTCAGTAGATGATCACGGGGGTTAGTCCGTGGCCTTGAACTTTGGTAAGTCAGATGAACTGAACTTTTCTGGTAATTTGCCAGGAAAAGGTTCAGGCTCGAGGGAGAAGTATTTGCTCCCCATGGTTTGCTGTAGGACCATTTTTTCAATCCTCTTCTCGTTTTCGAGGTCATTTTTGGCTTGCGCAGCCGCTAAGGCTTTGTTTTCCATTTTCAGTTGGCCCATAAGTTGGGTCATTTTGACCATCTGGTCTCGCAAATCTTCGATGGACATGTTTGGAGGTGCGAATCAAGGTTGGGGAAGCGGAGATCCTTGAAATGAGGGACGACGGACGGAGCTTGGAGTTACTAAACCTGGTGTTGGCGATGTATCTTCGAGACGCACTAGCCGTTGATTCCCTGATCGGCACCAAGTGGCAGGACCAGTCCTAGGCATAAGATAAGCTAAAGTTTAGGTTCCAAAAGTTTCAAGCATTACTTAGTCTAGACTTTGACTCTCTAAATTGGGTTTTTTTTTTCGCTCTTTCTTCTGTCGGTACGTTTTTTTGGTTTTTTTTGATTTTGGTCGTTCTTTGGATTTTCGAAACACCTGCCCGTGTGACATTCATAGTTGTTAGCATGTTCGGTTTTGGTGCCGAGCATTGCCGTCGTAGGAGGCCTAACAACGACACAAAGAGTTATTAATTTTTCGCGAGTCGCTTATGAAATCGAGTGCTTTTCTTACGCCCTCGTAGCAATTCTTTTTTATGAATATTTTTTTTTGCTACGTATTTTCCTTTCGTGCGGGCACCGAAGCTGCTGCGTCTGACCAGAAGGCCAAGCAGCAACTTCAGCGCCCAGCTAGGGGCGTGAGAAATTCTGGCGCCCAGCCTGGGGCGTTGAAAATGCGTCCCTGGCTGGTTCTCATTTTCTGTCTTCTGTTTATGCGACTTCGACTTGCGTGCTTGCCTAATAACGTCCTTTACGCGTAACAGCGTTTGTGAGATTCGTTACAGGCCATCCCGAGCGTCGCTTATTTTGTGGCGATCATTCGGGTTTGCGGAACACGTGTTTTGGTATAACTCTTTGGCAAATTAGTCTATGAACGTTTGGGCAGTTTTTTGAGGTCGTTGGTTTTCTAGGATAGTTTGTCACACACAATCACACATTTCGCTACCCATAACTACATTACAAACATGGATTTGAAAATCAAATATGTCACGTAGTTTATGATAGGCTTCTATGGGTAGTTTATCTGCGCCTGGCTTGGTACCGCTTCTATCGTAGATCCAACACATGCCCCGGTCGAGGTAGTGTCTTCAACAGACGAATTTCACTCAAGAGGCCAACCCGCAAGTGCAAGCCAAGGGGGCATGCAGGCGAGAGGGACCTAATGGGCGAGCGATTGGGTTCGGGATAGGTGTACTACCTGCACAAGTACCGAGTGGGAAACATGCGCGGCGTATGCACCCCCCTATTGGCGAAAAAAGGTATCCTTAGTCCCAACTCCCGAGGGAGCCGAGATTCGTTATGCGGTTCAGCCCGTTCACATTAATATGCTGATTTTCAGGTCGTCCCAACTTGATGGGGAAATAAACGCGGGGTAGGATCGTTTCACCCTTCGGCTATTTTGATTACCTACAAGCACGAGTATTTCCTTCACTATCCCCACTGGAGTCGCCACTGTGAGGGGTCGAAAAAGCGCGAGGCTAATGCGTGACCTTGTCCCTCGTGGGTGTGACGATTCTTTTTATTCAATCAAGTGTAATTGGATTTCCTGTGAGTATACACCCAATTGACTAGTAATATAGGAGTCGCCATTCAGTTTTTAACGACAATGAGAAAAACTGACAAAACCCGGTTATCGTGACATAAAGGGAGTGCAATTATGTTTGACCACGACGGCCGTAGGTTCCTTTGTGATCCCTGGTGTGGGGATCTCTCAATATACACCCGCAAGGTAGAGATTGAGGGTTCGGGGGACTGTAACTACCGAGAGGAGTACTTCACTCGTCGATAACTCCAGAGGCAGGATATCCTTACTAGCTCAGCATAAATAATTGAAGGGACATGCGTTAACTATTAAACTAATCTGAGTTGATTTTAGCAATATGCAACATATAATACTAATTCGATCGTGATTATATATTTAAATAGCATTAAGGGACCTAGCATGATAATCCGATTTCCCAAAAATATTATATTTGTTAGGCGTGATGGAACAATCAGATTAGGTTAGTTTAACAGTTCATAAAAAGGGCGAGGAAAGCAGTTAAATCATCGAAAAGGGACACATTACGACGCACCCTTGAGAGGTGCGTCACGGTTCTCAGAAAACTAACCACTTTGACTTTGCTATTTCTCCTTTTTATTTAACGAATCTCAATTATGGGACAGGATACATTCTGTTCGATTTGTGGATCGATTGCGACAGAACGCGTGAACAGTTTCGCAGCGAGAGGCTTAGGCTAAGGGTTGGAGTCAATACTCAGAATATAATTGTGTGTTGTTGTGTGTCCTTTCACGTCGAAATTAGGGGCCTATTTATAGGGAAGAGTTCGTGGAAAGATAGAATTGCAGAGTTCTAATCCACAAAGAATTAGGAAAAGAGACGTACCCAGGTATTTTCAGCGTCCAGGCCTGGACGCCGAAGATTTCGGCGCCCAGAGCCAGGCGTTGAAAATAGGGTCTGGGCAGTTTTGTTTAGTCAGATTCGGATTCCTAAAATCCGTAGAGTTTGAGATTAATTCGAGTCTTTTAGCGCGTATCAATTTTATGACGGAATGCGTCTGGGCCCGTTACGAACTCTAGGCTCGTTAGGATTTTAATTAATACGTAACTCTTATTTTCGAATCCTATTAGGAATAGGATTCTCGTGGTTTTCTATCTCATTTAGGATTTATGTTGGAATGCAACACCTAATTCTGACAGGTTTCTATCCTTTATGATTTGCCACTTTTAGAAGCTACCTTTTACGGCAATTACTATTTTTAGCAGGTTTCCATAAATAGCAGGTTTCGGGTGAAATGAAATGGGGAATCGAGATTCGTTTATTTTATAGGAGATGCGTTGTCAAGTGGAGTTTTTACGTCTTCATCATCGAACCTTTCCCTTTCGGGAATGGGGACGAAAGTAGGTGTCTACAATTGACATATAGTATTTTCTTACAAAAACATGAAGAAATGCAAATGTCAATGCTTGAACCCATGACCTCGTGTTCATGAGCTAGAACTTTAACCACTAATATAATCCAATGACACAACCTATGATATTTAAGCAATTCAAAACATATAAGTCATGTTTATTAATAACCTGTATTAAAAATTTAATTCCTACCATAATTATACATTTTAATTATACTTACATTTTTTTTCATTTAGGTTCATTTACAATTACGTTATTTTAGCATGCCAATTCATTTACATTTACTTAGAGCTATAAGAAAGAGTAATTGCAATTTACACATAGGAAACGATTACTCCATGTTTAATTTTAATTTAGTTTACTAAGATATTTAACCAAATTTTATACTGAATCACCATTACCTAAATAAAATATAAAGATAAATTATGCACAAATATTTATCTCATATTATATGTAAGTATTTAAATATCAAACTATTGTAATTATTTTTATTTAACTCAAATTTTATCAAGATCAATTCTCAAATTATGTACAATCACCGGGGCATCGCCCGGGTGGCAATAACTAGTTGACTTATTTAAATATGGAGAATTATCAATTGCTAAATATATGAATATGTATGGTTGGATTTTTATGGGAAATAAAATGGACTAACATGAAAATTGTTAAACAACATTTATATAAAATTGAAAATTTGTTAATCACAATAATGAACAACTATTACGAAAATATATTATTAAATTGTTTAATTTGCAAAATAGGAATGACTAAGAAAAAAAAGTTTACATTAACTTCATATAAGAAACTATTTTTTTTTTACATTTCTTTATATTATTATATTATACATCATCTAATTAAGAAAAAGTGTCTAGTTAAATAAAATAAAAATAAAAAAAGTAAGCAAAATAGTCAAGTAGTAAAGTTAACTACTAAAGTGAATAAAGAAAATAAAAAATATATCAACCATACCGCCTCCTTTTTCTTGTTCTGCTCTATGCCTCCATGAGCTCCATCCTCTGCTACATCCCATCCGCATCTTCCCGACATACACAACTAAACAAGTTGTTCCGGTATTGGAATCGGGTGGTGTGGTCGGATCTTCGTATCTTGAACGTGGAGGTGATTTCCTGCAAGTGAACTCCGAACCCGGGGAGGTTCCCCGGATCGGGGCCTCCGACGCCCAACATTAGTGTCTGATATAATATAGAGAGAAAGTAAAGAGTAGAGAGTAGAGTGTGTAGAGAGGTCTCTTTTACCTAGGGGTGTTCATAAATACCCGACCTGCAATACCCGACCCGCTAACCCGCTGACCCGACACATAAAAACCGGGTATTAAACTGATTTTCTTAAAATTTAGTGGGCCGGGTACCCGACCCGGTTAAATTACCGGGTAGCGGGTCGGGTCATGGGCCGCCGAATGATCGAAACGGGTACCCGCATACCCGCTTATTATTATTTCTTTATTGAAAAAAATTGCAAACTGGTAAGTTAGGGACAATGAAATACGGAGTAGGTTTTCTTTCACACTCACACAGCCGCTGCCGCTTTCTCACTCTCATTTTTTATTTCTCAAACTCACTATTCAGATCTGGTCTCTCAAGAATGGTGATTTCTCAAACTCTCTATCTAGATATGATCTCTACTTTACATAGCAATGGCTGTGACGCTTAAATGGTGATGGAAAAGGCATGAAATTGTTGCATACATCCAAAATATATTGCTTTGATCTGAGTTTTTCTACCTTTCTTTTATTTTGTCTTTCCAGATGCTTCTCAAGGATTCATCAAAAATTTTCGTCAAATTATGATTTGAAATTAAACTACTCGGTTATAGTATTTGATTCACAGTTTGTTATTATCAACTACTTCGTATATTATCAAAACTAGGCTATTACTTGAAATTGTTTTGGATTTACTCAATTTTTGATAGAAATATAGAATGAAGATTCCATTTAAAAAATCGCACAAGAAAAGATAAAATAAAATTTCGGGTACCCAATGACCCGACCTGGTTAAAGCGGGTACCCGGTTAGCGGGTACCCGGTTTTAGCGGGTCGAGTCATGGGCTGACTTTTTCACTACCCGTAAAAGCGGGTACCCGCTTCTTCGGGTACCCGATAAGCCGGGTACCCGCTAATGAACACCCCTACTTTTACCTTCCCCCATAAATGAGTATTTATAGGGATTTGATAGATTATTAGGTCATAGATTGGGCCTTGGCCTTTTTTATTCTCTGGGCCCAAAATACTAGAATATGGTATTCTGGTATAGAACTGGGTCTACGGGAGTACTCCTATATCCCAGGTCGCTCAATCATAATTCACAATTGCATATAATTTTGGCTTTTATACTTTGCCAAATATCTAAATTTTTTCTTTCTTCAACAAGTAAAACTCGTATTTTCTTGAACTCGCATACAAGACAATTTCCAGTTGATTCTTATCCTTAGGTATCTTTTCCTTGGGTTTGCATACTTTTCTTTTTAGAATTAGTCTATTTGCTAAGAATTGCAGTATTCTCTTTTGTTTTCTAATTTTTGTATTTTATTGCAAATAAATACAATGTTATAATTTTGTGTATGATTTTTTTTATTTACTCAAATATTTTTGACATTTTCTATGACTCTATCATTGTATAATTCATCTTTATGTTGTTGCAAGAGTTGTTACCTTCATTAGAATTACTTGATTAAGCTATTGCGAATCAGTGAATCCAATAATAAATGTATAGGCATGATGTACATAGGTGTAATTTTTGCAAAATTGAGGACTAAAGCGTCTTTTTAACTTACCCAATACAATCCTCTAATTGAAAAAGCTACATGGAGCAATTTTTTTGGAATTAGAGGACTCATCCCAATCCTCTATTTAAATCCTCTAACTTTCAAACACCTAGATTAGAGGATTGAATCGGTCAAACCTCTAAATTGGCCAAATCCTCTAATTTTTTGTCAATCATCTAACAACCAAACACAACCCATGTCCAAATCATATTCAATTTGTTTAGATGGTGTCCATATCAAAACGATCTATCCCAATCAAAGCCGATCTATTCAAATTGAAACCGACATGTCCAGGTCATGTCCAAATTTAAATCGATCTATCCAAATATGTACGTCCAAATCATAACCAATATGTCCACATCAGAATAGAGCTTTCCGGTTCATGTACGTCTAATAGAACCAATATGTCCCGTTCAAAACTGATCTGTCTAGATCATATAGATATTAGAACTAATTTACCCAGATCAGAATCAATGTGTCCAAATCATGTGAAGATAATCGATTTGTTTCCAAATCATGTAGAGATCAGAATTGATCTTTCCAATACATGTAGAGATCAAAATTGATATGTCCGTATTGTAATCGATCTTTCCCGATCATGTAGAGATCAGAAACGATCTGTCCAAATTAGAATCATTCAATTCGGATCAGAACTTATCTGTTCATATCATGTCCAGATCAAAATATTAAAAAAAATATGTCAGTTTAATATTCACATTAGTACAAAAATTCATGTTATTACATTAGATAAATTTTTCGTCTTTTTTCATTTTGTTCATTAATATTAGTACAATATTTCATGTTAATACTCTGTAAGTTTCACTTTTTTAGCGTATATATTTGTAATAAAAAAAATTATAAGAAAAACTCAAGGTTTATCTAAATAAGAAGTAGTTAAATTATTAGCAAAGTCAATTCAATAATCTATAATTTATGATAACAATATTACAAACACATTTCAATGAAATTTATTTACAAGTAAATTTGATTAAGATTATAACTGTGTAACCTAATTGTAGGTTTTTATTTAAACCTTAATTCTTAAAAATCTAATCAGATTAGATAGATAGGAAAAAAAATGACCAGATCACATCAGAAAAAATATATTACATTAGATTAGATCAGAAAAAAAAGATCATATTAGATCATACTCCCTCCGTATTTTTTTAAGAGATACACTTGCCTTTTCCGGCCGTATTTATTTAAGAGATACACTTGCCATTTTTAGTAACTTATCAACCCCACCATCTAATTAAATAATACATCTAATATACCATATCACCCACCATTCTATTAAACAAATATTTTCATAAACCCACCCCATCCTCCACCCACCAAAATGACATGGTCCTCACATATTTAATTATTAAAATATCTATCCAACCCCACTTGCTTTATTATTTTATTTCATTCAATTATTCTTCTTAATACCCGTGTCCGACCAAGTGTATCTCTTAAAAAAATACGGAGGGAGTATAACACTAGATAATTTCAAATTAAAAGAATTAATAAGGTGAACTAGACGGGGCCTTAGTATTGGCCTCCCAGCTCGACACATGTAGAGTTGTTAAATTGGGATTGGCCACCCTTTGGGTTGATTATGAATCTATTCAGTTCGGGATATATCATGTAACATTTTATCCGGCACGTTGTGTCCATACAAATCAAACGCAGAGAAAAGTTTTTCCAAGTCACTTTGGTTATTGTCTGATTTCGTCATAACAGGTCAATTTTTGATAACTCTAGCTAGAGCAGTCAAAACTGGTCATCGGGTCGGGTTTGGGTCGGGTCATCTCGGGTCTCGGGTCATGATCAGGTCGGGTTGTGTCGGGTCAATATTCTGTCCGGGTTGAGCTCGGGTTCGGTCGGGTCGATTTCAGGTCGGGTCATGTCGGGGTTTTTCCTATCCCGGATTCAGGTCGGGTTCGGGTCGGGTCACATTTCGGTCAGGTTTGATTTCGGGTTCGGGTCTTATCGGGTCGGGTTTAAGTCGGTTTGTAATAGGTAATTTCGGGTTCGGATCTTATCAAAGTCGCGTTTAAGTCGGTTTGCAAAATAGTTATTTTCGGGTTCGGGTCTTGGTTTGGATCGGATAATAATTGGATCAGATATAATTCAGGTCGGGTCGCTCTCGGGGACGGGTCAAACTCGGGTCTGATAATTAACCTATACATTTTAATTATTTTATATTGTAAAAAATATTGCTTAACTTATTTTAGAGTTAAATTTTTTATAGACCAAATAATCGCGTGTTTTTGTCAAGTCAATACATATATAAAGTGAATATGGATTACGAACCAATGATCGATTTAGTCATCTCAAAATGTGAAAGTGAAAAACATTTACTCCCGCAAATCTAATTTCATTTTTGGAATGAGGGGTAAGTGAGTGGGTCTCGAGCCAATGCGAGTCTCCTGTGTGATAGTGTAACCGTTTTTCTCGTTGTTGAGCACATTGACATAGGTCGCGCAGACAAAGAGACAGACTGTCAGTTAGGATGTTAGATTCAATTCTTACCTTTCATCTCATCCAAATTGCAAAAAATAACTCGAAATTATTGTAAAAACAAAACAAGTTTTACTTTACTATTGTTTATTTATTTAAAAACGTTAAGTTGTTCAAGAGATTTTATTTTTTTCGCGTTTTAATTTTTCAGTATCTGGTAATAAATAATTAAAATATATTTATCGTTGAAATTAATATTTGGTCGTGTCAATGACAAGTCGGGTTATCAACAGGACGGGTAAATCGGGTAGCGGGTTGTCACAGGTCGGGTCAATAGCAGGTTTCATCGAGTTACAATCGGTTTCGGGTTGACATCGGGTCGGGTATCAAATCGGGTTCGGGTAATTGTTCGGTCGGGTCAGTTCGGTTATCGGTCAATTTCGGGTCAGGTGTCGGGTTCGGTTCGGGTGTTACAACATCGGGTTAATATCGGTTATCGGTTTTTTCGGGTCGGGTACAGGTCGGATTTCGGGTTACCTGTTTGACCATAATTTCGGGTCATGGTCGGTCACGGGTTCGGTCGGTTCAGGTCGGGTTTTCGGGTCGGGTCAGTTTTTGACAGCTCTAACTCTAGCTATCCCGTGTACTTGTCTAGTCCCTTGAGCTTCGACTCTCCTAGGCTTCCGACACAATCTGGCGTAGCACCTCTAGCCTCTAGGCTGTAGTGGTAGCTAAAAACCAACCAAAACATCATAGGATATTAGGAACTACAGCACTACTATAAAAAGAACTGTCATGTCAAAAAAAAAAAAAAAAGTGGCTGTGTGGCTACATCATTCAACAACTACATCCCCCTCTCTCTCTCTCTCCAACTCGTTCCCTGGCATAATATAAGATTCATAACCCAAACTCCACCTCCAGCAACCCAGTAAAAATATTAGCCAAAGATTCCTTAAAAAGAACCTTAAACAACATTAAACCCCATGTGTTCTTTCTCTTCAATCATCTTCATCTCTTTCTTTCTACTGCAACAAAACACAGCTGCTGACAAAATCACAGCTACCAAGTTCCTAACAGACCCTGAAACTATAGTCTCCAGTAATGGTGCTTTTAAACTGGGTTTCTTTAGCCCCCCTAACTCGACATACCGTTATGTTGGGATCTGGTACAACAAACTCCCTACGAATAACGTTATGTGGGTTGCTAACAGGAGCAACCCTCTGAATAATTCTTCTGGTGGAGCAATCAAAATTTCAGAGGATGGTAATCTTCGAGTCCTGAATGCTCGAAACCAGACAGTCTGGTTCTCAAATGTTACAATCTCCAGCCAAACTAATAGAAGTGTTGTATCAAAAGCGCGGCTCTTAGACTCCGGCAACTTAGTTTTGATGGGAGTTGAGGGGATGATCTTATGGCAGAGTTTTAAGCATCCAAGTGATACAGCTTTGCCAAATATGAAACTAACTGTCACTAAGGATTCTGATAGGACGAAGATGTTACAGGTAAGGGTGGTCATAACAGGGTATCCGGTCAAGATTTTAGGAACCGGAACCTGAACCTGTTGCAACAGGTTCCTGAAAATGGGAACCGGAATTGGAACCTGTTGCAACAGGTTCCTGAAAATGATAACCAGGTTCCGGTTCAGCATGTTCTTTCAAAAATATAAATAAGTTATAACTAATTTATTGAAATATTTTTACTTTATGGTTTGACCTTTGATTGTTTTATAGTTTGGGCTTAAATTGAAATTCTATACTTATGTTTTTCTAAAAATTAGGGTGGATTGATTTATATTTTGAGCGGTATTTTTATGTCATCCGATCCCTTATTTTGGGTACCCGTTTCGAAAAATTTAGAACCGAAATCGAAACTTGTTACAACAAGTTCCCTATTTTGTTACCCAGAACCGGAACTTGCAAAACAGGTTCCGAAACCGCAGGTTCCGTTTCTGATTCAAAGTACCCTAACTTTTTGCTCACCCATGGTTACATGGTTACAGGCATGGAATGGCCCGTCAGACCCGTCTTATGGGAGGTTCTCTGTTGGCATCGATTCCTTTGCCTTCCCTCAACTTATCATATTTGATGGGGATCAGCCC
This sequence comes from Spinacia oleracea, assembly GCF_020520425.1. Classification (NCBI taxonomy): domain Eukaryota; kingdom Viridiplantae; phylum Streptophyta; class Magnoliopsida; order Caryophyllales; family Amaranthaceae; genus Spinacia; species Spinacia oleracea. Next base: position 64,716,767 of record NC_079492.1, read on the forward strand.
TACTGGAGGAGTGGACCGTGGAATGGCCACATCTTTACTGCAATACAAAATAACGAGACTGACGATTACATTGATGCAGGGTTCATTCTTGAGAATGACAGGCAAGGCACCATTTCATTAACATATTCTTCTACTAATCAGTCAGTGATCTCAAACTACGGGTTGAGCTATCGAGGAACTTTGACACAGAGATGGTGGGATGAGAGAGAAAGAAGGTGGAAGGTCTCCTGGGAAGTGCCACACACAAAGTGTGACATTTATGGCAAGTGTGGAGCATTCGGAAGCTGTAACATGAAGAATTCTCCAATTTGTCGGTGCTTGAAAGGATTCAAACCAAGAAATGAGTTGGAATGGAGTAAAGGAAACTGGAAAAACGGGTGCATGAGAAGAACAGCATTGCAATGTGGAAGAGAAAGTGGGAAAGAAGATGGTTTTTTCAGGGTTAACGCAGTTAAGGTGCCTGACAATGCTAACTGGTTAATTGGATTGGATGAAAGTGAATGCAGAAACCAGTGCTTGAAGAATTGCTCATGTCTAGCTTATGTCTTAGATATAAGTGTTGGATGTATGTCATGGGACAAAGATTTGATTGACACAGAGGAGTTGGTCGCAGGTGGGGTGAATCTTCACCTAAAGCTGGCACATTCTGAACTAGGTACTGAACTTTTTCTTATCTGGCAAACCTAGATATGCTTTTTTGGGTGCGAATGAGCCAAGGGCAATACATTGGGTGAGGGATTCGAACTTGACACATCTCATACACAGGCCTTCCGTCTTAACCACTATGCCAAAACCTCATTGATATACACCTCCATATATGTGTGCTTAGACTACATGCTAAAACGGTCTTTTGGATTGGTTCAGTTTAGGTCACATTCGGATGAAGATTCATTCGGTTCTGTTTGGGTCAGTTTGAGTTAGCTCATATTTGGGTTTATAGTCATGATCATTTTGAGGTTTGGACTTTTTCAATTTGGGTAAATAGTCATGTAACTCCGATGTACATTTCCGATGGAGCCAAAGATTCATTTGTTCTTTTGGTTGTAGGATGTAATGGACTAAATCAAAATGGCCCTTAAAACCTCTTCGCTTCCTTTCCATGAAGTAGAAGATGCCCGTCCCGTTGTCGTCCCGTTGTCGTCCCGTTGTCGTCTCGTTATCGCTTTTGGGTCAATTGGAAAAAACCTCTCTGCAAATGCAAGGGTAAAGTTGCGTACACCCGACCCCCCTTACCCCGTTTCTTGCGGGAGCCTTTTTGAGGCAATAGGGTAATGATAATGATAATGAGAGTCATGTAACTCCGGATTGAGTCGGGTAATTTAGCTTGGGTAATTTGATGGGGGTTAGTTTTTGTTGTGTGTTGTGATTTCTCACTTCTTTTCCTAAGCAGGAAGCATTATGAAGCTCATTCATTATGGTTTGCAGGAAATAGCAGTGAAAAAGTAGCAGGTATTGCAGCAATAGGGAGCTTACTTGGAGCAGCTACAGTGGTAACACTTATATTCATTCTGTGGAGATGCCAAGTCCAAAAAAAACAAGGTAATGTATTCATAATTGTATAGTAAAAACAATGCCTTAAACCATCATAAGAATATAGCCTAAAGTTTCTGCACTTACTGATAATTTAACATCTGAAGGAAATAAAATTCAGAGGAAAAAGACAGTGTCAGACGTTCTTGGAATAGAAGAAAACCAAGATCAAATCGAAGAGGTTCCACTGTTCGAATTCGAAAGGGTGGTGACAATAACAAACAACTTCCACGACTCTAATAAGCTTGGACGAGGGGGATTTGGTCTAGTTTACAGGGTAAACGATTCTGAAATGGCTGCTCTGATTATACAATAATGCACAGATATAAAACTATCACTATGAAATTTTACTATGTAGGGAAAATTAGAAGACGGACAAGAGGTTGCTGTCAAGAGACTTTCAAGAGCCTCGGGACAAGGAGTAGAAGAGTTTATGAATGAGGTGCTGGTTATATCTAAACTTCAGCACCGAAATCTTGTCAGATTACTGGGTTGCTGTGTTGAAGGAGAAGAAAAGATGTTAATATACGAGTACATGCCAAACAAAAGCTTGGATTCCCTTCTCTTTGGTTTGCATACATGATCCGACTTCAATTTGCATTCATTAATACATTCATTATGAATTCTCTAACTTAAAGATCATGGTTTATTTCCAGACCCGATGAAGCAAGAACTACTAACCTGGAAGAAACGTTACGACATCATTCATGGGATATGTCAAGGACTCCTGTACCTTCACAGAGATTCTAGATTAAAGATCATTCATAGAGACCTCAAAGCAAGCAACATTTTGTTGGACGAAAACCTGAATCCAAAAATTTCGGACTTTGGCATGGCCAGAATCTTTGAGGGAAAACAAGATCAAGATGACACCAGAAGGGTTGTTGGAACATAGTAAGTAGATAATATTACAGACCATCCTAAAAGATAAGCAGCAGTTTACAGATTACATGTATGCTCATTTTCTAGGTTTCATTTACTTTTGAACTCACAAAGACATGTTTTGACTGACAATGTAGTGGTTATATGTCTCCGGAGTATGCAATGGAAGGGCGGTTCTCTGAGAAGTCAGACGTTTTCAGCTTTGGAGTCTTGTTACTGGAAATTTTGAGTGGAAAAAGGAATAGTGAATTCTGGTTCGAGGAGAAGTCCTTAAGCCTACTAGGATATGTAAGTCTTCTATGACATTCTTCTGTTCACTCCTCAAATCAGGAACAATGTTGATTTTCCTCACTACTAAATCAGCTATTTTTTTTCTATCTATCAGGCACATAAACTATGGAGGGAGAACAATGTCATTTCGTTCATTGATCAAGCCATTGCTGAAAGTGAAGCATGCTTCTTGGGAGAGATTCAGAAATGCATGCAGGTCGGCCTATTATGTGTGGAAGAATCTGCTCAAGATAGGCCAAACATTTCTACCGTTATCTCAATGCTTCGTAGTGAGTTAGCAAATCTTCCACGTCCAAAGCAACCTGGCTTCACTCACAGTCAAAAATCTAAGGATGTTGGTTCATCCTCCGAACAGAGCCAACAAAGTCTCTCTGCATATCAGGCTTCTGTTACATTTCACAGCACTCGATAAAACAGTGGTTGAAAGTTGTAACTAGCTAATGTGCTCTTATTATGGTTTGATGCGTCAACTTCTAGTAACAAAATGCTATTGTTTTCATTTGTTACATCTACTTATTGACTCGGGTGATGCCTAGTTCTTGAAGTTACATAAAGAATCAACTACATATGAGAAAAACACTTGAGAAAGTAATAAAAAAGCAGTTTGTCATTCACTTCACTTCAACAAAAATCAGGTGAAAAGAATACGGCCTAATTAACAAAATCAAATGTCTTCCAACAGGACAACCATTGTGAACATGGATTTCAAATCATGACTTCCAACAGGACAACCTTTGTAAATTTGGTCACTTTTTCCTAGTGTTAGACGCACTAATTCTGCTCACTAGAAATTTAACTCCCAGCTGACACCTTCTAATACCAAAAGATCACATCAGTTATCGTCCTTAAATTGCCACTACTACCTAAGTTACAAAATACAACGCCACATTTCTAGTTTAGTTTGTCCCAAAATAATAGGTAACATTATGACATTGGTATGTGATGGTCTATAAAATTTCATGTGGTAAAGGATAGTCATGACAATATGCTAAGAAAATCCTTAAAAAATGACACAAAATCAAATGTTCGAGTTGAGCTCATTAAATTATCAAACTACAAAAAATATGAGCTCAGACTCGGTTTGTTAACAAAGAAACTAAGCTCAAATTAACGCATTTCTCCGTTAATGCCCCCTCGGTGCTTTAAAGGAGTATGCGTGAATTAATAATAGTGATTGGAGCTATTGAAAGGATAACTGCCGACTGCCCTGTCAATAAGTGATCTTCATCATAAGTCTATCAGTATCCACAAGTACCCACTCAAAAAAGAAACCATGGGGATATCTATTTACTTTCTTTTTTCCAAAATGTAGTTCAATCAATGTCTATATCATGGTTTTGCTCTTTATATTAAAGCCACAAATTGGTGTGCCAAGATAATTTGTATAGGGATAATTGTGATTGGGAAGAAATGATTTTTTGGTAGCCTAATCTGGTCCTAATCTCTTCAGCTTTTTACAGCTTTCATGTTGGGTGAAGTCCTCACTTTGATGATGGTTACTGAACTACTTTAGTGGGATTCACTCAGGAACATCAAGATCTAGATGGTCGACTTTTGATCCAAGATCGAGGGCACTTGCCAATTTTAGGGTATGTGCTAAACAACCATGGGGATATTTTTGGAAAGACTTTTTCATTACGGAAGAAAACAGGCAAACTTATAAAAGAAGCTCCAAACCAAGAATCCTTGCAGTTGCAACTGAACTGCTACACAACACCAGGGAGTCCAAGACAACAAAGAGAAGAAAAACGAGCACAAAGGAAACCCTATCTCTACACCAACCTAAATCCAAGGTCCCCGATCTAATTCCAAGTAAACTTTGTGAAAGTCCCTTAATTGAAGGGGATTTTAAGACACCACAAAGTACAAACCAAAGGTTCTCCATTCTCACATGATGACATGAACGAGAAGCCCCAATACTAAGCCTACTAACCACCTAAATCTAAAATACTCAGGAGAAAATCAACAACTTAACTGAAGCCTAGTATGAATTGAACAATAAACACCTATACTTCAGTTTCCCCTCAGTTGTCAGCCAAGGTATGAATGTTTCTCTGTACATGTAATCAGATTAAGGCAAACAAATACGAAGTATAAAAATCTTTAGAAACTAAACAAATTTAGGGTTAGGATTTGACATCTCATTAAAATCAACAGGAAAATGGCAACTGAATAATGGTAACTGCAACATGATCAATCAAACTCTCATTAACCAAATCAATAAAGGTACAAAGTTGTCATCTTCAACAGAAAATGTCACTTTAAGGGACACAGCCTTAAACTTCTAAAATTACTAATTACAACCTTAAAAATCACCATTCATTTAAAACTACAACCATGGGTTAGATTCCAGCATAATTGGCCGGCCAAACATGAGTACTTTCGTGTCCAAATTTTCTAACACGAGTCGTCTTGTGTCCCAATTGTTCAAACACGAGTCCTCCTGTGTCCAAGTTGACGTCATGAACCGGGCAATTTGGCCGAATTATGATGTGCGGTTGTACTTCTAAATGGAGGGTGACTTTTATGGTCGTAGTTAACAATTTTAGAAGTTTAAGGTTATACCTTATAACCCACAAAGTGACAACTTTTGTAGTTGCATTTGACAATTTTTCCAACTTATACAGATAGCACGACAATAAAGTATATATATTTTCGAATATCCAGGAAAAAAATCATTAACGAACATCATCAAAGCGAGCAAGTCTTTCACTAAGGGAGTGTTTGACTGGGTATGTTAAAAATGGTTTTCCATGAAAATGGTTTTCCATGAAAATGGTTTTCATTTTCCTTTGTTTGAATCGTAAAGGGTGAAAAATTGTTTCTCAATGTTGGAAAACATTTTCCTTTTGAAAGGAAGGGGAACCACATTTTCCTCTCTCCTCCGTACCTTTCTTTTTCTCTCCTCCCATCCATGCTCAATTGCTCACCCTTCCACTCCCATTTTCCTTTGTTTGAATTGTAAAGGGGTGGAAAACTATTTCCCAATAATGCAAAATAACACTCTCAGTGATGGAAAACATTTTCCTTTTGAAATGAAGGGCAACCACATTTTCCTCTCTCCTCCTTACCTTTATTTTCCTCTCCTCCCATCCATGCTCACCCCTCCAATCTTCTCTGTAACTTTTCTTGTTAGAAAACAAAGGAAAACTACTATTTCAGAATTGTGATTTTCCATTAAAATGTTTTCCGTCAAAACAAACTAGGCCTAAAATATTACTACCTCTTCCTGAATCATCCAAGACAGCGACTTCACTGTCAATTCTGTTTAATGCACCACAAATGAGGCGTCTAATATAACTCATACATCAATACATCATACCTCTTTCTATACATCTTAAACTTGGGGTTATTGTATACATAATACAGTGTATACCTTAGCCTAAAAAACTTGGAATACAAATGTACTACTAATATATAAGTTCATTGAAAGGATTTCAACATCCTAATTCCACCAATCTTTAAAATTCAAGCAATGACTGCTCTTTGTGCAGTAATTTTCCTTTTTTGCTTCATACAAAGATCTGTCTCAGCAACAAACACCCTCAATGCCACAAAGTTTCTAAAAGACCCTGAAACTATAGTCTCTGAGAACAACATTTTCACACTAGGATTCTTCAGCCCCCCTAATTCCACCAAACGTTATGTGGGCATCTGGTACAGTAAGCCCTCTGTAAGAGATGTCATCTGGGTAGCAAACAGGAATAACCCACTCAATGATTCTTCTGGGGTTATGAAGATATCAAAGGATGGAAATCTCCAAGTGCAGAACAGTAAAAAGGAAATCCTTTGGTCCTCTAATGTATCAAGCTTTTCAGCTGACTTCTTAGCTGCCCAGCTTCTAGATTCTGGCAACCTTGTTCTGCAAAGCAGCGAGGAGATTGTATGGCAGAGTTTTGATCACCCAACAGACTCTTTCTTACCAAACATGAAACTCACTATCACAAAATCTGGTTTCGAAAAGAAACCGTTACAGTCCTGGAAAAGCCCGTCAGATCCATCTGCTGGGCAATTCACAGCAGGACTTGATACTTTTACTCTACCCCAGCTTGTTGTCTGGGATGGGAATCGCACACGCTGGAGAAGTGGTCCATGGAATGGAAATATCCTTATTGGAGTACACTTTGATTTCAAGGACTTCATTAATGCTCAGCTTGTGATTTCTAGTCACAAAGAGGGGACTGTCACTGCGACATACTTTTATCCAAACGTGTCTCTACTATCAACCTATATGTTGACCATAGATGGAAATTTGACACAAATATGGTGGAATGAAATAGAAAGGAAATGGGAAGTTGAATGGCAGGCTCCTTCAACAGAGTGTGATATTTACGGAAAGTGTGGAGCATTCGGAACCTGCAACCCACGAAGACCAATAATTTGCCAGTGTTTGAAGGGGTTTGAGCCGAGGAATAAAGCAGAATGGATCAAAGGGAAGTGGAGTGATGGATGCTTGAGGAAAACTACGTTGCAGTGCGAGACAGGAAAAGGTAAAGAAGATGGATTCTTAAAGCTGAAGATGATGAAAGTACCAGAAAAAGCTGAGTGGAGGCTAGGATTGAATCAAGATGCATGCAGAATTCAGTGCTTGAACAACTGTTCTTGTTTAGCGTATGCATATGATGCTGGAGTTGGTTGTATGACATGGAGTACAAAACTGGTTGACATACAAGAATTTTCAGTGGGTGGAGTGGATCTCTACCTTCGTCTAGCACATTCAGAGCTTGGTACTAATCTCTTTCACAAGAACTCTCATTAATTACTGAAGTGAAGTACTTATATGATTGTGACAGTCAGGTTCGATCAATTTGAAATGCAGGTACCAATAATAAGAAGAAAGTGATTGCAGCAGTGATGGGAAGCTTTCTAGGAATGGTAGTTATTTCTGTCCTTTTACGCTTTTGGCGGAAGCAACGGGTAAATCAACAAGGTGTGACGCCTAAATAATACTTTATCTGCGCACATCATTGTTATTAGTGTTTTCAAGTACAGCCAACTATCACCAGTTATATAATAGACTCGACTAAAGAAATAATACCCAAAAAAAAACCCAAAATATATGTTTATTTTCTTAACTTACACTACATACTAAGTATTTATTTTAGGATCATCTCCTTGGATGCGTAACCTACAATACAAGTGAATATATACTCCTAAGAAACCCTCAGAGAAATTTGTACTTGTCTCAAACCCCTAAGGTCTAGGCAAACTATTGAAGAACTAATATTAATGGAACACAGATGACAAGAAGAAAATGAAGGGGGGCAGTTACACGATTAGTGACAAGAAGAGCATTGTGAACTTCGAAGAGCTTCCCCTGTTCGAATTTCAGACGCTTGCAGCAGCAACAAACAATTTCAATGAAAGCAACAAGCTAGGACAAGGTGGTTTTGGATCAGTATATAAGGTCATATTTCTACAAATACAATTAAAGGGAGTTAACTTGTAATAGGCTTACTCTGAGAAAGTAACAATTTTATCTACCAGGGAAAGCTACAGGATGGACGAGAAATAGCTGTTAAACGACTTTCAAGAGCCTCTACACAAGGCCTAGAAGAGTTTATGAATGAGGTGAAGGTCATTTCTAAGCTGCAGCACCGTAATCTGGTCAGACTTTTAGGCTGTTCTGTTGAAGGTCAAGAAAAAATGTTAGTTTATGAATACATGCCAAACAAAAGCTTGGATGTGTTTCTGTTTGGTTAGTACTATAGCTCACTCGCCGTTGTTTAGTTAAGTTTATCAAGTAAAAGATGTACACTTATAGACTGATAGTATTTTGACCAACCTTGATCAATCACCCGTTCAGGAAAACAAAAGGAGCTAGACTGGAACACAAGATTCAACATTATTGAAGGGATATGCAGAGGCCTCCAATACCTTCACAGAGATTCAAGGTTAAGGATCATCCATAGAGATTTAAAGGCGAGTAACATTTTGCTGGACGAAGAACTCAATCCAAAAATTTCAGACTTTGGAATGGCAAGGATTTTTGGGGGTGACCAAGATGAAGCGGACACTCGAAGAGTAGTTGGGACATAGTAAGTAATTTTCCCGAAGTTCAGATTTCAGTCATCTAATAATCTCATTGTACTTGATAAATTTTTCTTTTAATAATCATTGAAATATAAGTTCTGAAACTACAGCGGTTATATGTCCCCCGAGTATGCAATGGAAGGGCTATTCTCTGAAAAATCTGATGTATTTAGCTTTGGAGTTTTATTGCTGGAGATTCTGAGTGGGAAAAGAAACAGTATCTTCTCAGATGATGAGCAGTCTTTGAGCCTTTTAGAATATGTAAGTTTTCATACCAAAAACACAGAGCCACGCGTTATGTGGGGTATAATCTTTCTCCTACTCCAAACCCTGGTAATCTTTAACCCTCACCATGGCATATTTTGATGTTGCATCTCAGGCATGGAAGTTGTGGAACAAGAAGAACATTATGCCATTCATTGGCTCAGCAATTTCGGAACCTCAACCTGAAAAGGATATTATGAGGTGTGTGCACGTTGGACTGTTGTGCGTGCAAGAAATTGCAAAGGACAGACCAAGTGTACCTATAGTCATCTCTATGCTAAACGGGGAGATTTCAGATCTTCCGTATCCAAAGAGACCAGGATATGCTCATATTACTCAAAACATCACCTCCTCTCAACAGAACTCTACCGTAAATTATATATCTATTACAGAGATAAGCGGCCGATAAGTGAGAATTGTAAAATAAAGACATTTGCACTGGCTAACTTATTTTCGATAGATCCTGTATTGCCATAGTTATATAAATGTTGCTTTTAATCTTAGACTTGTGAATTGTTAAACTAATAACTAAGCTTTCCAGACTTACTTTCAACCAAGTTTCATAACATATCTAAATCACAAGAGTAAAATCTCCAACCGAATTCCACATTTTTGGTGCTTTCCAGACCCAATTTCACATTAACCCTCGTTCTTAAAATCACACCACAAACATATAAAAGAAACTTAGTTTCATATCAAACTCAAAATTCAATCATCTGGAAAATTCAGACTACATTATTTAGTTCTCTCTTCAAAGAGGGGGTGAAAAGGCATTAATTTTTATTTGTTTTCTTTCACCCACTGGGAAGCCTTGAACTCCTCAACCTTAGCTTGTTTTTAACGTTTAATCCTCTCCTATTGATTATAGGACTTACCTAGATTCACCTTACGCCATAATCAAGACTACTCCAGAACAAGAAATAAAACATTCGGGTCGTATTGAATCGAAAAAGAAAAGTCTACTTCAGAACAAGAAATAGCACCAGGGGATACAAGGAGCTTTTATCATGGAATACTAGGTTTTGGAGCATTTTCATACCTTCAGGGCATGCTTGGATTAAGGAGCAAAAAAGTCAAACCATCCTAATAAAAGAAAAATGAATAGAAAAATGGAGGGGGATTGAGGTGGTTGCAAGGAGGGTGGGTTAGTGGTGTTATTATAAGAATTGGTGGTGTTGTGGGGAGGAGGAAGGGGGAAGCTATTACCCCAAATGAGGGTAATAATCACCCTAGTGGAATGGTGGATAACAATTAACCCCATAATGAGGGTAACTATTCCCCTTTTCTTTTCTTCTTACCAACACTAGCTAATTCTCTTTGCCACCACTTCATCCCTTTATCATCACCTCCAACTACCTTATCTTTTCTTAGTTTGACTTTTATTACCCCTTAATGCATTACCCTCAATCCAAGCCGCCCTAAAAAGTCTATTCTACAAGATAAGTTTTTTCGAAAAGACAGTAATCTGCTCAATCTAAAAGATTCATCGTAGATAGATGAATGTCCACTAAGGTATTAAAGAATATCCAGGAATCATCCAAGCCTCCCCTCTTCCTCCTACATTTAGCCACTGTTCCATCCAAACCTCCCTTCTTCCTCCTTTCATGTGTGTAGTTAGGGTGGGTGAAATCAAGATCCCAAGAGAGCACTACGAGAGCACACACGTAAATTCGTAAATCTTTTGCTGAAGTAATGATCGATCTACACCTCTACGGAAATCACTTCACACTTTCTGTGATTCTTCCCGAGGTTTTACCTGCTCATGTCTTCATAGTTCATCCACAGCCTAATCACATCACTAAATACTTGTTTATCTATTTGGCTACTGCAAAAGCATGATCATATCTTTAAATATAAATCAAACCTCTCTTTCGTTTCCACATTCCACAGATAATCCAAAAGGAAGTAGATGACTCATGACTGCTCTATATGAACTTAGTCTCCTCCTCCGTTACCTGAGTTTGCCACAATAATCATATCTTTAAATATCACATATAAACCTCGTCGTATCCATTTCCACTATCCTCATAAAATCCAAAAGTAAGTAGATGAACTATTAATGACTGCTCTACATGAACTATTATCGCCTCCTCTGTCACATGAGTTTGCCAAAATTATCATCACAGCTCACAATCATCTGAACCCTGACACCAAGGACCCTGCAACTAGATTCTCCAGTAGTAACTAGTAACACTTATACATAAGGATTTTTCATTCACCAATTCACCCCCCCCCCCCCCCACCCCCGCCATCAAAAAGTCTACCAATCAGCCAATCACTTCGTCAGAACCTGGTATAGTAAGTCTTCATGTCTAAAAAGACTCGGGAGTGACATTAAAGATATCCCTATATTGGCTGGTAGATATATTTTACTCCAGAATGGTTTTGAAAAAACAGGGTAGCCAACAAGTATTGCAAATTTACTAGACCAACTTTAACCAAACAAATCCCTACACTATGTTACTCCGACTCTTGATTTTACCTCAAGTACCCGTGTCGGACCCTCGACACTCCGACATGGGTACGGAAACTCCGACACTTCATTTTCAACTTAAATCCTAGAAAATTTTCAAATTTAGCCGAGTCCGACACTAGTACCCGAGTCCAAGTTACATAGTCCCTACACTCCCTACAACTCTATCAAACTGCAAAGTATTGACAATTTGACAGTCAGCTAGGAAGGGAAGAAATACCTACAAATGTGACTAGACTGACTACTATAGAAAGTAAGGGCCCTTTGGGAATGGAGCTGCTATTGAGAGAGAAATAATACAGACTGGAGATCAAGCCAAAAACCACAGAATTGTCACACTACGCTAAGATCATATTTGGATGAAATGAAGATGATAGAAGAACCTGGCACAAACTGTTCATATATAAGATATGCATGTTAATACAGAGTATATGATAATGCTGTTAAGTATAGATAGAGTCCAAGCTTGATTCACATACATTCTGAATTAGCAGGGTGGATCTCTGTCTTCGTCAAGCAGCTTCACATTTCAGCTAAATAAGTATTTCTACACCACAAAAAAAATTAAAACATTCAAACTTTTGTTAAGAGGGGAGAAAGTCTTCAAATAGCAGTCGCTTCAGTTGTGATTAGGCAAGAATAAGTAAAATACAAACCATGCAATTCTATGGTCATCTCCATGACAAATGAGAGAATTGTGAATCTTCCATGTCTGAACAAACCCAAGTTTACCCGTCTGTCTGAGATAAACACCACTACGGCATTTTTAAACAAGAAATGTCTCTGGTACAGAGACAAGTACCGGGTAACATGTGCCAAGTATTAGTATGTATGCCAATCCTCTGTCCATAGAGTACATTCAGTGTACAAAATGGCAAGAGAAAATGACCAAGTTGTCAGCTTTTAAGCCTTGTGGAAAAGACATACTTCTGTGAATGATAGATTCACAAGGATCTCAAAGATAATATAGCTGACTACCGTAATTGTCGAGCATTCAAGCTGCCTGTTGAATTACTGTACTAAAGATGAAGTGCTGAGAATTAGCTGATCCCTAAATTCAGTGAATCGAATACCTATGACATTCAAAATCCAAAACATGTACGGAGTACTATATTACAAGAATTTTTTCCAGTAAACAGAAGAGGTAAAAACCAAGTGCTTTCCATTACAGCCTCTTTGACGAACTACACGGGTTAAACCCTCATAAATATTGGGTACAGGATTCAATAAATATCTACCAGAATCCCCTGGTGAATTTTGACAAGCGAATTACAAAAGGAGAAACATCCCCTACATATGTCCTCGGCATGCTTTCTTATATCATGATATGTATAAACATGATGTAAGAAAGGTGGCTCAAGATTACTGCACGGGAACACAACAGAGAACAGTGAAAATGCCAAAACACGATAGAGGAAATACTCTATATAAAATGAGCATCACCTCAGAGATAGGCCCAAAGCAGGATCCTGAACACACTGAAGAGGTCACTTGTGCTAGCACAAATGGAATTCTTTTCCGTCAACAGGCTGTATATCTCTATGTTGAAGAAGTCCCAGATTTGTGACTCTTTTCATCCTGAGGAGCCTGTGATGAAGATAACATCACAGCATGATACGATGAAGACACAAGCTGAGCCACCGCTGGAACTGCACCACCTGGAATGTAAAAAATCAAAAATGAAGACCAAGAACAAGGTACAATTAAAACTAGGACGAGTGGAGTAGCTGCAAATTAAAAAGTTCAAATCCTGTCTGATGGTCCCATCCCCACATGGCCTATCATTCTTATTGTTTTCTAATATTAGATGTAAAAGAAAAATATAGCAGTTTTCTTTTACAGATTGTTTTATGTGCCTCGGGGGCCCTCAACCTTGAAATGAACAAGCAACTGCCGGAGGTTTCTTGAAAATTAACAGCCTAAGGAGCTCGGGAAAAAACGCTTCCCATACATACTAGACGTACAGCAAGCAGAATCAATATTCATCAATGCCAACAACAGCTGCAAATATAAAATTTGCAATACTTATGTTCAGAACAGACATCCATGATAATTAGAAAATAGGAATAATCATCCCTGCTACCTGAAAGACTCAGGTGTTGATGCAAATTAATACCAATTAACTGCAAAATTTGATGACTTATGTGTTCAGCGTGGGTGTGACATTTATGTATGCCTCTGCGCGCGCGTGTGTGTGTGTGTCTGTGTGTATGTGTCTGTGTCTGTTTGTGTGTGTGTCTGTGTGTGTGTGTGTGTGTGTGTGTCTGTGTGTTTGAGAAAGTGAGAGAGAGGGGTCATACCTGCCAGCCCAGCACAAGCTGATGAGAAAACTATGACCGGTGGTGCCTGAATAAAATCAGAGTATTCAAACATAAACATCCCAAAGGAGGCTCCAAGTTAAACAGATGAACAGAAACATAGCATCAAATTTCATACATAGTTGTCACAAGGCAGGCAAGAAACCGAAAAAAAAATACTGTTATCTAAGGGCTGGACTTGTTAACAGAGTTCAGAAAAATGCAATTGTCATAACTCATAAGGGCCTTCGAGTCATCAAAGTATCTAACATACATGCAAGTTTTAAACCAACTTCGCATGGATAATGTTTTCACGACTTACAAAAAGGAGTAGTAAATTCCTAATAAAGGTTGGAACCAGTGTTACCTAATTCTCTAATTACAAGTTTACAACCGCGAATTGAAAAGGCGAATACAGGAAATTGTACGTTTTTGGTCTAATTTAGCAAATTAAGTAGCGAATTGTGAACCCGTATCCAGTCTCATACTAGTGAATCAGAAAAGAGTGGTTGGAGACTTGGAGCTGAAGTTTTACATCAGATCAGCCAAGAGCCTCCCGGAACAGTTCTAATATTCCCACATAACACAAAAATCAGGTCTTGCTTTTAGAATTTTTTGTGTCTGACCCTCAGATCCATAACCAAATCAGGATTCTTATTCGAGTCCGAACATTTTGTGTCTAGTCTATCCCATATATGGTAAGTCAATACACTTGAAAACTACAATCCATTGCTTACCATCCAACCATCTTTTTGTGTTAACAACTGAAGTTAGATGGAGGGAAATGAAAAAGTCTTCAATTTTATCATCGGATTTGATTTGCCCTCTCTTTTGGCTTCTAAGGTTGCTACTCGCGCACTCGCCTACTCTAGCCTAGAATACGATGTAGTTTAGGCTGGAAAGTGAAAAACCTTCCTTAAAGGTGTGCCTGTTGAGGTTATTTCGCTCTGATGTTGATTTCCGTAGTTGAGCATTTGGTTGCAAAAACTTTATCTATATTTATCTACATCACTACAACACTAAGGGTTTGTTTATTTCAACTTATTTTAACTTATTTTGATTTATTTCAGCAAAAAGAAGTTCAAGTAAGTTCAGATAAGTTAAAATAAGTTCAGTTTAGATAGGTTCAGCCAAAACAAGCAGACATTCTATGCACAAATAAGTTCTTTTCAACAAAAAAATAAGCAGACAATTTCACACAAGTAAGTTTTTTTCAGCAAAACTAAATTCAGATAAGTTAATTTCAGTCAAATTTAGTTGAACCAAACATAGCCTAACTCTCTCGAAAAGCGGCCAGATAAAACAGAATGCAGCATCTAGTTATCATTCTTATAGAGTCAAGTAGACTTACTCCGATTAGAAAATGCAGCCACATTGGCCCTTTAACCCATTTATAAACAGTCGGCATTACTGCACAAAAGACGGACACTCTAAGCATCTCGCAGCAGAAATTCTTTTATTGAAACTCCAATTATGCTCAAACAAAAAAGCTGGAGCTTTCCTGACATTTCTAAATTCTAATATCGTCATTAACTGGAAATTAAACTAAACACTAAGGTATTTACCATAATTGAACGCATAGAATGCACTTGTGGTGCCACCAACAGCAGAACCAATCTGCAATCATTCACACATTTATGCAGGAATTAGAAATTTTAACTTAAGCTGAATTATAATCATAAAACTAACAAATATTAACTTTAAAATCAGAATTCTATATACCATTGAAAAGCTGTCTCTGACGAGCGGCGCCACAGTCCAACGACTAGTTTCCTGCGATTACATTATTGACAACAACAATAAATCAAAAAAAAATATTCAATGATTTCGATTTTATTCGAGGATTACTGAGAAATTGAGGCCAAAATGGTTGAATTTTTGTTTTCCGTTTACTTACCATTTCTTTTGAGAGAGGACCAGCACAGTGTGGACATGTGATTGAAGTCACAACTTTCGGATTTGAGGAATTCTTGGCCATTTTTCTTGCGAAACCCTAATTTTCTCTAAGATTTTAATGGAAGTTTAAAATGGTGGTTAATTTTGGTGGCACATGGCGGAGCACGGTGGCGATATGAGAGAGAGGAGTGGGGGACGGTGCCACGGTGTGAATAGTCTGATCGTGTACACAGTAAATATGATTCGAAATTCGGAAGAGGGGAGGAGCTAGATTTGACCCGGTGGACCGTTCCAACTTGATCCGACATAATTCTTTATTAAATGACACAATTTTTTTGTCACGTTTGCCAATGCAATATTTCAACCATTAATACCTTTTATTATCAATGGTTAAAAATTATAAAAGTTTGATATTATAAAATTATAGGATGAGACGATTATAACAAGACCCCACATGATTATATTTTTTGTTAAGTATAAATCACAATTGATGGTCAAAGTATATTATATGAATAGTGCCAAAAGTACAATTGTGTCATTTAAAAAAGAATGGAGGAAGTATGCACTTGTTTTTTGAAAAATCAAATTTACGACTTGTTTGGTAATCTAGATGTCATTTGAAATTTTGAATTTTGCTCAATTCATTTATTTGGAAATACTTGGAATTTAGATTTGGATTTGGGTCAAATTCAACCCTTAAATAAATAAAGCCATTTTTGAAATTTTGAAATACCATTTGAAAGGTTATCATTTCAATTCCACTCGACTCTTATTTTTCACGGCTCTCACCCCTCTCTCTCTCTCCTCCTTTCCCAATTTCCTAACATGTTTTCTCTCTCCTCTCCCAAACCCATCGTCGCCTCAACCGCCACTCCACCACCTCTCTTGCAATCAACCACCGCTTCATCACAACCACCATCACCTTCACGATGACCACCTTCATGAGCCACCTCCTCCCTACAATCGTTGGCATATTCTCTGCCATATCCTTCTAGTAATTTATCCTCCCTTCTTCTCTCTTGTTCATCACATAGCTAATCATACTACTCAAATCAATCACCTAATTCTGCTTCAACTAACACCTAATTCAGCACAAAATTTTCCTATTCACAATCTTTGCCTAATCAACCTAGGAATCAGGAATTGCAAATTTTCACCTGCAATTGAAAAGAAATAGAACAACATAACTTGCTTAGAAAAAAAATGCGCATAATAACAGAGCAACAACAGAGTTGAAGAACTTTTCTCGGAGGAAACATTGGAGAGGAAAAGGAAAGCAAGTAACCCGAGGAGATTGAGGTTTCGCCGGCGTCGAGAAGAATTGGGGAAGGAGAGAGAATGACGTGCAATTAAGGTTTGGAAGAGAATCATATTACAATTAATTTTTTTAATTAATGTTTGAAAGAGAATCATATTGCAGGAAGAAAATCGATGTGTTTGTGGAAACAAAGGAAATCAAATTGTTGATGTATCGAAAAGAAAATAGTTGATTATTTTTGCTTGTTTTAATTTTTTTAGCAAGGATTTTTGTTTTTGTTAAATTGGATTAATGGTTCATGTATTCAATTTTGAAATTGGAATTACGTAGTTTTCAAACACCAAAGGAATTTGAAATGATCATTTGAAATTCTTAGTTTTTTCACAAACATAACATTTGGAATTGATTTTCAGTATTTGAAATTACTTATTTCAAATGAAATGATAGTATCCAAACACTACCTTAGGAAAATAACTATTTATGCATTTTCAAATTTATTTTTTATTTATTTTTAAAGGAAAGAAAATCATGTGAACAACGTGAAATCATCATTTTTTATGAATGAATTATAATGACTTCGAGCTAGTAATATACCTCGTACAGAACGAAGAGTATAAGAAAACATACGCTCTAACCTCATACTACCCCAACCCTAGTTCCAAATAGACTTTGTGGTTTAGAAATTTTCAATGAGTGCTATAAAACTTATTACCATTAGAAGGCCTTGAATTATTATTTTACCAATAGGATCGTAATGTGATTTAAATGGTTAGTTGGCTATATAACGAATAATGACAATTGTGGTTAAATAATGATGGGTTTTCGGTTTTCCTCTCCATTCTTCGGCCTGCTGTCACCCGTCTTCGGCCAAAATCCTCCTCTTCTATGGTTAGAGATATGAAACCACCATGGTGGTCAAATTTGACATAAGAAACATTGAAAAGGAAGTAGGGAGAAAAAGGTTTACAAGAAACATGTGTGGTTATTGACAACTACGAAGCCACGTTGGGGCTCAATGGGGCTCTGGCCCCTATCATGCAGTACAAATTATTAGGATGTATTACAAAAAATTTATTTGTTGAAATTTTTGTTGCTTCAGTGGTTAGTGTGGGTTATTAGAAGTTACGTCAGAGTTTTAGGTACAGTGTTCGAATCTTGATGTCCTTGTTTCCTTAATAGATTTGGTTTTTTCTTTTCCCCATTAAAAGAGAAACCTTTTGATTTTCTGCGAATTTTAATTTCAGTACTCTATTCCCTCATTAAGTTAATTTGGTATTTTAACTACAAATACTATGTATTCTTGACAATTAAATATAAGTATACAACATTTTTTTACATCCTTCGTATAATTCTACAAATATATGAAGTGTATTTATAGTCCACAGTGTCAATTTTAATTTCTCCTTGTCAAACTTCGAGGGGTGACGTGCAATAGTTTAATGTCACTTTAACTTCTAGTAGTAAATTCTTACTTAAAATCATTTCCAGTTTTGTTTACTATCATGTTATTTATGCCTTTTTAGCATTATTTTCGTTTAATACAAATTAATGACTCGTTTATAAAAATCTAATATGCATTATATGAAACTAATATGCTTGTTTTATAATCTTAACACTTATAAAGCCACAAACTTCATTTACTATTCACACAATAATGAATTATCGAATATGCCCCCAATTTCCTTCTTATTTTTTTTTTGTCATTTTCCTTAAGAATAGTGGCCGGACTATTTTAACCTTAGAGCATCTTGCTACACTTGTTTCTTTTTTCCTCTTTCTCCTTTTCTTTCTTTTTCATTTCTCTTTTTTCTGATTGTTTGGCGGGGAACATTATCCTTTCTTTTCTTCTCTCCTCCCGTTTTTTCTTTCTGGGTCTCTGCCATTCATCACTCATCACTCATCATTCATCACCTTCCTCCGTTAGTACGGTTTTTATTCTTCCGCTCTTGCTCCCCATTTTCGATCTCCCTTCTTCCCTTCATGCTGATTGTTTATCCTCTCGTCTTTCTCTTCCATTTCTGACCAGATCCCTAAACTTTGGAGATCGGGAATGAAAGAGACTTAAGAGTTTGATGATAATAAAGGAATGAAACATCGATTCATAGATCTGAAACTCTCGAAGGTATTCTCTCTTTCCTTTTCTCTTACTCTTTTTATTTGGTTTAGTGTTCGAAGTTCAATTGGGATTTAATGGCGGAAAGTAGGTTACGTTGAGGAGAGATTTTTTATTTTTTTTGCTGAAACCCTTGTTTGTGATTTCTTATATGTTCGGTTGGAACTTGAAAGGTTAGATTATAAAGATGGATATTTAAGGCAAGAATGCTTGTAGATAATAAAGATGAATATTTAAGGAATGTATGAATTTGTTTGATTGTTACTCCGCCGCATCGACAACCACCAATCTCTTGCGCAAAATTATCAGTATGTTTTGTTAAATTAATGTAATTGATTTTACTTATTTCTTGGATTTGTTGAAGATTGGCTATGTGTGTTAGGTTATGATACATATGACAATTCATAAATCATGCGGAAAAACCATAAAGCCAGGAAAGCATATTATTTACACATAATCATTTAGCATAGAATAGGTGCATACATGTAGCGTGCCTTCCCTAGCTGCGCCCGAACTGAACAAGAACAAGTCTTTAGGACTCCAAATGTCGTCCCTCCGTAGATAGTCCACAGTACGTCCGGATCCGCCTCAAGTTAGACCAACTAGAATCGCCCTTAAGGTGCTTGGGAATTTCGGTTATTATTGCAAGTGTATGGCTGATTTTATTTCAAAAACTTACCCTTTGAATACTTCAATCGTACCCATAAATTGTGACCCTAGGCACCTATTTATAGGAGTATGGAAAAGGAATTGTAATCCTACTAGGATGTGGATTTGCTAGTTAGAACTTTATTAGGACTCTAAATAACAAAGCAAATCTAATAGGATTAGGATTTTAATATTTGCACAAATCGTAATAGGATTAGGATTTCCCGCACAACCATCGCACAAGCCGTGCACTCGCGCAGGCCTTGCGGCCCACGACAGGCGCACAGCCCACGCTGCTGTGCTGTTCGCGCGCGCGCCCTTGGCTGGGCCTGGCCTTGAGCTGGGCCTGGTCGAGGCGTGCGTTGGTGCGTGCGGCTCGTTGGGCGATGGCCTGGCTTCGTGCTGGGCCTTCGTCTAGCGGGCCTCGTCCGATGCTAATTCGTACGATACGCTTCCGATTAAATTCCCGATTCCGGAATTCATTTCCGATACGAATAATATTTAATATTTCCGATTCCGGAATTAATTTCCGTTTTGAACAAATATTTAATATTTCCGTTTCCGGAATTATTTTCCGATTCCGATAATATTTCCGATTCTGACAATATTTCCGTTTCCAGCAATATTTCCGATTCCGGCAATATTTCCATTTCCGATAATATTTTCCGATATGTACCATGTTTCCGTTTCCGGCAACATCTACGACTTGGATATATTTCTGATACGATCCATATTTCCGTTTCCGGCAATATCATCGTTTCCGGAGTATTCATTTCTTCCTTGTGACGATCTCAGCTCCCACTGAAACCAAGATCCGTCGATTCCGAATATCCATAGATAGAGTATTTAATGCCATTAAATACTTGATCCATTTACGTACTATTTGTGTGACCCTACGGGTTCAGTCAAGAGTAAGCTGTGGATTAATATCATTAATTCCACTTGAACTGAAGCGGCCTCTAGCTAGGCATTCAGCTCACTTGATCTCACTGAATTATTAACTTGTTAATTAATACTGAACCGCATTTATTAGACTTAACATAGAATGCATACTTGGACCAAGGGCATTATTTCCTTCAGTCTCCCACTTGTCCTTAGGGACAAGTGTGCATTTCCTAATTCCTTTGTCGCTCGATGCTTGCTCTTGAACATAAGGTAAGAGTTGTCATCCTTATTATGTCCAGAGGTGTTTCTCGGTTTCAGAGTTCAACTGATCAAATAAACAGATAATCATAGCCTATGATTCATCCGAGCACGGCCATGCATTTCACAGTTTCTAGCTCTCCGAGTGGCCTTGTACAACTTTTAAGCATCTCATCCCAATTTATGGGAGGACAATCCCAATCTTGTGATCTTGAGATTAGACTTCGTTTGATAGGTGATTACCTGAGCGTTGCCTTTATAGCCTCCTTTTACGGTGCGACTGTTGGTCAACGTCAAAGTAACCAGTTCTCAAACAAGTAATCTCAAATCACTCAGGTATTGAGGATTTAGTGTCTAATAATTTAATGAAATTTACTTATGACAGATTTTCATCTCTTACAGTAAAGTTTCATAGGTCTTGTCCGATACTAGTCTTCCCAAAGTAAGTATCTATACAAATGATTATGACATTGCCATGTCCACATAGTTCAAGAAACAGAACTACTAGTCATCTTGCATTCTAGTCTTCTAACGTTTTCTATTCGTCCAATTTTATAGAAAACTCCGACTAGGGACCATTTTCAACCTTTGACATTCAAGTTCACTTGATAGACATTTCTTAGTCACAGGACTGGTCCTGACAGTCTATCTTGAATATATCGTCAAATTGAAGGGACTCATCATTTAATAAACCACAAATTAAATGGAAAAATGAATTCTATTCATTTATTGTGAATGATTAACCAATAATGTTTTACAAAGATTTAAACTCTAAAACTTTAAAACATTAAATAAGGACATCAAAGCCATTCCCCAATATGCTTGATTCCCATAGCTGCAGTGTGCGAGTTGTGCTTCGCCTGCGGCAGAGGTTTAGTCAATGGATCTGATATGTTGTCATCAGTTCCAATTTTGCTTATCTCGACTTCTTTTCTTTCAACGAACTCTCGTAGAAGGTGAAATCTACGAAGTACATGCTTGACTCTCTGGTGGTGTCTAGGCTCCTTTTCCTGTGCAATAGCTCCGTTATTATCACAATACAGGGCTATTGGTCCTTTAATGGAGGGGATTACACCAAGTTCGCCTATGAACTTCCTTAGCCATATAGCTTCCTTTGCTGCTTCATGTGCAGCAATGTACTCCGCTTCAGTTGTAGAATCCGCAATGGTGCTTTGCTTAGCACTTTTCCAGCTTACTGCACCTCCGTTGAGGCAGAAGACAAACCCAGACTGTGATCTGAAATCATCTTTGTCGGTTTGGAAACTTGCGCCCGTATAGCCTTTAACAATTAATTCATCATCTCCACCATAGACCAGGAAGTCATCTTTGTGCCTTTTCAGGTACTTCAGAATATTCTTGGCAGCAGTCCAATGCGCCTCTCCTGGGTCTGACTGGTATCTGCTCGTAGCACTGAGTGCGTACGCAACATCCGGGCGTGTACATATCATAGCATACATTATTGAACCAATCAATGATGCATATGGAATCCCATTCATTCGTCTACGCTCATCAAGTGTTTTTGGGCACTGAGTCTTGCTTAGAGTCATTCCATGAGACATGGGTAGGTAGCCTCGCTTGGAGTCTGCCATCTTGAACCTATCAAGCACCTTATTGATATAAGTGCTTTGACTAAGTTCAATCATCTTTTTAGATCTATCTCTGTAAATCTTGATGCCCAATATGTACTGTGCTTCTCCTAGAGCCTTCATCGAAAAACATTTCCCAAGCCAAATCTTGACAGAGTTCAACATAGGAATGTCATTTCCGATAAGTAATATGTCGTCGACATATAATACTAGGAAAGCAATTTTTCTCCCACTGACCTTCTTGTATACACAAGATTCGTCTGCGTTCTTGATGAAACCAAAGTCACTGACTGCTTCATCAAAACGTATATTCCAGCTCCTGGATGCCTGCTTCAATCCGTAGATTGATTTCTTCAGCTTGCATACCTTTTTAGCATTCTTTGGATCCTCAAAACCTTCAGGCTGTGTCATAAACACAGTTTCTGTTAAAACGCCGTTTAAGAAAGCGGTTTTGACATCCATCTGCCATGTTTCGTAATCGTAATATGCAGCGATTGCTAACATTATCCGAATAGACTTTAGCATTGCAACAGGTGAAAAGGTTTCATCGTAATCCACACCATGGACTTGTCTGTAACCTTTTGCAACCAATCTAGCTTTGAAAACTTCAAGTTCCCCATCCTTGTCCTTTTTCAGTTTGAAAACCCATTTGCTTCCAATGGCTTGGTAGCCATCTGGCAAATCGACCAAATCCCATACTTGGTTTTCAGACATGGAGTCTAATTCAGATTGCATGGCTTTTTGCCATTGCTTGGAGCTAGGGCTCGTCATAGCTTGTTTGTAAGTCGCAGGTTCATCACTTTCAAGTAATAGAACGTCATAGCTCTCGTTCGTCAAAATACCTAAGTACCTTTCCGGTTGAGATATATACCTTTGCGATCTACGCGGGGTAACATTTCTAGATTGACCATGATTCTCACCAGATACTTCTAAAGATCTCTGAGTTTCATCCTGAATGTCATCTTGAGCATTCTCTAGAGTTTGTTGTTTGACTCGAATTTCTTCGAGGTCTACTTTTCTCCCACTTGTCATTTTGGAAATGTGATCTTTCTCCAAAAAGACACCATCTCGAGCAACAAACACCTTGTTCTCAGATGTATTGTAGAAGTAATACCCCTTTGTTTCCTTTGGATAGCCCACAAGGATACATTTGTTAGATTTCGGATGAAGTTTGTCTGAAATTAATCGCTTGACGTATACTTCACATCCCCAAATCTTAAGAAAAGACACATTTGGAGGCTTTCCAAACCATAACTCATATGGAGTCTTTTCGACAGCTTTAGACGGAGCTCTATTTATAGTGAGTGCAGCTGTATTTAGTGCATGTCCCCAAAATTCTATTGGAAGTTCGGCCTGACCCATCATTGACCTGACCATGTCTAGCAAGGTTCTGTTCCTCCGTTCCGACACACCGTTCCATTGTGGTGTTCCAGGAGGAGTCAATTCTGATAGAATTCCACATTCTTTCAGATGGTCATCAAATTCATAGCTCAGATATTCACCGCCTCTATCAGACCGCAGTGCCTTAATCTTCTTGCCTAATTGATTCTCTACTTCACTCCGAAATTCCTTGAATTTGTCAAAGGATTCAGACTTATGCTTCATTAGGTAGACATAACCATATCTACTGAAGTCATCAGTGAAAGTGATAAAGTAGCTGAAACCACCTCTAGCATTTGTACTCATTGGTCCACATACATCTGTATGGATTAAACCCAATAGTTCATTTGCTCTTTCTCCAACTTTAGAGAAAGGTTGCTTTGTCATTTTGCCAAGTAAACATGATTCGCATTTACCATAATCTTCTAAGTCAAATGGTTCTAGAATTCCTTCCCTTTGAAGTCTTTCTAAGCGTTTCAAGTTTATATGGCCTAATCGACAATGCCACAGATAGGTGAGATCTGAATAATCCTTTTTGGCCTTTTTGGTATTTATGTTATAAACTTGTTTGTCGTGATCTAATAAATAAAGTCCATTGACTAATCTAGAATATCCATAAAACATCTCTTTAAAATAAAACGAACAACTATTGTCTTTTATTAAAAAGGAAAATCCCTTAGCATCTAAGCAAGAAACTGAAATGATGTTTTTAGTAAGACTTGGAACATGGAAACATTCTTCTAGTTCCAAAACTAGCCCGGAGGGCAACGACAAATAATAAGTTCCTACAGCTAATGCAGCAATCCGTGCTCCATTTCCCACTCGTAGGTCGACTTCACCCTTGCTTAACTTTCTACTTCTTCTTAGTCCCTGTGGATTGGAACATAAGTGTGAGCCACAACCTGTATCTGATACGCAAGAAGTTGAATTAGAAAGTATACAGTCTATAACGAAAATACCTGAAGATGGAACGACTGTTCCGTTCTTCTGATCTTCCTTTAGCTTCAAGCAATCTCTCTTCCAATGCCCCTTCTTCTTGCAGTAGAAGCATTCGGATTCAGAAGTGGGTTGACTGACCTTCCTCTTTTCAGACTTGGCGCCAGTTTGCTTAGTTGGGCTGGCCTTGTTGCCACCTTTCTTAGCATTCCTCTTCTTACCAGATTTCTTGAACTTGCCCCCACGCACCATAAGCACATCTTGCTTATCACTTTTGAGCGTCTTTTCAGCGATTTTCAGCATACCGTGAAGCTCAGTGAGCGTTTTGTCCAGACTATTCATACTGTAGTTCAGTTTAAACTGATCATACCCGTTATGAAGAGAATGGAGGATGGTGTCTACAGCCATTTCCTAAGAGAATTGCTGATCCAGCCGACTCATATTCTCAATGAGTCCAATCATTTTGAGAACATGTGGACTTACGGGCTCGCCTTTCTTAAGCTTGGTCTCAAGAATTTGCCTATGAGTCTCGAATCTTTCGACTCGAGCCAGATCTTGGAACAGGTTCTTTAACTCACTGATGATCGTGAAAGCATCTGAGTTGATGAACGTTTTTTGCAGATCTGCACTCATGGTGGCGAGCATTAGACATTTTACATCCTTGTTGGCATCAATCCAACGATTGAGGGCTGCCTGAGTGACCCCGTCGCCTGCGGCTTCGGGCATCGCCTCTTCCAGGACATACTCCTTTTCTTCTTGCATAAGAACTATTTGCAAGTTCCTTTGCCAGTCAAGGAAGTTTTTCCCGCTCAACTTCTCCTTTTCGAGAATTGATCGAATGTTGAATGAATTGTTGTTTGCCATAATTAAAACTACAATTGAAAAGAATAAACAAATAAATAACCATTCACAGTTTCTCTTAATAAACTTAAATTCAAGCATACATGCATAATTCAATGTTCATTAAGAATTTTATTTAAGTTATGTGTTCCGGCAGGTGTGAATAAAATGATTCCAAGATCCTAAAATCATTGAAGAATTAAGCACAGTTTGTCGACTTAATTCTAAAACACTTTGGGTAAGCAAAAGCCTTTTGCTAATAGTCTAGAAACTATTCTTGGTTGATAGGTACGTCTAAGAACTTATTAGGTAAACCTATCGATTTTGCCACGACATAAAAGGACTCCTTACTTATATCGTTGAGTTTCACCAAAACTAACATGTACTCACAATTATTTGTGTACCTTGCCCCTTTAGGACCAATAAGTAATACCTCGCTGAGCGAAAACTATTACTAGATTGATGTAAAGGATATCCAAGCAAGTGTATATTTTGGCATGGCACCTTTTAACTCAATTTTTAAGTTTGGAACTTAAGGCTCTTACTATGTTGGTTAGATTTTAAGTGAACTAAAATCCTTAATCATGCAACATAATCAAGCTTTGATCTCATGCATATTTAAGACATATTTAAATTCAATAAATAACTTAAAACATGCATAAGATAAATGTGATCTAGTATGACCCGACTTCATCTTGAAGCTTCAACTTCAAAGTCCGTCTTGAAAATCTCCGTGGGAGGCACCATTTTCTTCAAATAGGATAAGCTATAATTAAAACTAATTACAACTATTTGATGGTACGCAGACCATATTTGAATTGAAAAAACAATTTTGGTACTTTAGACCAATTACGTTCAAATTAATGGTACGCAGACCATATTTTCTATCCTATTTGGGCCATACTAGTCACTTCATAACCTGCAAAACAGTACATATACAATATATACCATTCACCCATTCATTATCATGAATGGCCCACACAGCTGGTTAGTAAAACACATTATGCATCACATAAATATTTGCAGCAATTAATCAAGGGCACCAATAATCTACAAATTATTCAGTCCTTATTAATTCTAATCAAGTTGTTTTAACCTTAAGGATTTGTAGACCTAATCAAGAGTTTATGACTAAAAGGGCTCCCACTTAAACCAATAAATTCATATCCTTTACTAATTTTAAACATAAAAATGTATTTCTAGTCTAACCGGAAACATACAAATTTAATTAAAATTTAAAGCTCATATAAATTTATAATTGAATCCACTTATTTAATTTATTTTTTCAGTCGTATTTAAATTAATTCATGATTTTAATTTCAGTAAAATAATTAGAATAAATAAAATTTATTATAATTACAATATTCAAAATTAAAATCCAAGAAAATAATTTAAATTATTAATTTTAAAATTAATTAAAATTACGAAAACTGAAAATTTCAAATTAAAATTTTAAAACGATCTAATCGTAACGCAACAACCCCACGCAACGCACAGCCATGGGCCACACGTACACAGCCATCACTGGCCATGTGCGCGCAGCTCATGCGCTGCGTCGCATCGCTGCTGCTCCCCATCGCAAGGCGCGCGCCAACGCTCGTCGCAACAAGCACGCTGCTCACCATCGCTGGGCGCAGCGCTCGTCGCACGTCGCAACAAGCACGCTGCTCACCATCGCTGGGCGCAGCGCTCGTCGCACGCACACGCTGCTCACCATCGCTGGGCGCAGCACTCGTCGTGCGCGAGGCTCCGCATGCTTGCGCGAGGCAGTGCACGCTGTGGCGCAGCTCGCTTGCTGCCCACACGCGACTGCTCGTGCCTTGCTCTCGCCCTTGCCCATGCGCCCATTGCACACAGCCCACGACACAAGGCAGGGCTGCTGCCTTGTGCTCGTGCACCATGCCCTTGCTCGCTGCATTGGTACCGCATGGGCGACGAGCTCCCTTGCTCGTCGTCGCATGCCCGCACTATACAACACCCCTTAAGGGTAACACGTAGCGTCCATTGCTTTGTGCGTGCAAGTTATATGAGCGAATCGCATAAAAATTAAAAATTTATTTTCAAAATTAATGACAAATTAATAAATAATATTAATTTCATAATTTTAGGGCGAAAAATCGAAAATTTATCATTTAATTGATTTCCGATTAACATGGATTCAATTCTAGGTCATAAAAATTTAAAATTTAACATAAATTTACAATTTTTATGGTGGTTTTTAATCATAGGTATCTAATTAAATTATAACTAATTATGAAAATCAAATTAATTCTAAATTATTCCAATTTTCAACAAATTAATCATAATTACAAATTAGATTGCATAATTAACAAGGCTAGGCATTCAAACTTGTTAAACATATACAGTAGGTCAATCAAAAATTCAAGATTTATCAACAAGGATCGAAAATATTTAATTTAACATCTTAAATTTACGAAATTTTGCATTCGAAAAACTAAAACCTCCGAAACTCATAGTTAGGCTTCGAATTTGAGAATTCTGGGTTCGGCCGAAAGGACTCTAAATAACAAAGTCAATCTATTAGGATTAGGATTTAATCTTTGCATGATTTCCAATAGGATTAGGATTCCCGCACAAGCGTTGCACAAGCCGTGCACCCGCGCAAGCCTTGCGGCCCACGTCAGGCGCACAGCGCTCGGCCCACGCTGCTGTGCTCTCGCGCGCGCGCGCCCTTGGCTGGGCCTGGCCTTGCGCCGGGCCTGGTCGAGGCGTGCGTTGGTGCGTGCGGCTCGCTGGGCGATGGTCTGGCTTCGTGCTGGGCCTTCGTCTAGCGGGCCTCGTCCGATGCTAATTCGTACGATACGCTTCCGATTAAATTCCTGATTCCGGAATTCATTTCCGATACGAACAATATTTAATATTTACGATTCCGGAATTAATTTCCGTTTCGAACAAATATTTAATATTTCCGTTTCCGGAATTATTTTCCGATTCCGATAATATTTCCGATTCTGACAATATTTCCGTTTCCGACAATATTTCCGATTCTGGCAATATTTCCATTTCCGATAATATTTTCCGATACGTACCATGTTTCCGTTTCCGGCAACATCTACGACTTGGATAATATTTATATTTCCGATACGATCCATATTTCCGTTTCCGGCAATATCATCGTTTCCGGAGTATTCATTTCTTGCTTGTGACGATCTCAGCTCCCACTGAAACCAAGATCCGTCGATTCCGAATATCCATAGATAGAGTATTTAATGCCATTAAATACTTGATCCGTTTACGTACTATTTGTGTGACCCTACGGGTTCAGTCAAGAGTAAGCTGTGGATTAATATCATTAATTCCACTTGAACTGAAGCGGCCTCTAGCTAGGCATTCAGCTCACTTGATCTCACTGAATTATTAACTTGTTAATTAATACTGAACCGCATTTATTAGACTTAACATAGAATGCATACTTGGACCAAGGGCATTATTTCCTTCAATGTGCCCTTTATTTTGCTTGTAAATTTACAAATATTAGGTTAAAGGGTAGTTGTTAATCACAATTAAAAGTTGAATATTGGTTTCTATTTAGGTATGTGATTTTTTGATATTTAAGTCGATATCTTGGTGGGAATTAGTTGAATCAAAGGTTATAGAAATTGTGTTTGTTGACCCTTTTTTGAGTTGGTTGAAGTAGAAATTTAGAAAAGTTTCCAAAAAAATATTATAATTGCAAACTCTCAATCAAGATACTAAATTGATGTATTTGAATTTGTTTTTAGATCGCCCATTTTGCTGTTTTTTCTTTCTGGGTAAATTGATTTCCGGAATGTGATTACTCCTGTCAATCTTGTTAATCATATGCGGCTATTTTTGTCATGACTCATGTTTGCTGTATTAAGTAGATGTAAATTTCTTTAAAAGTTTAGGCTTTCTATATTCAAGTGTGTTTTCCTGCATATATTATTGGGTAATATTTGATTGAATATGTTGTTAACGTTCTTAGTTACTGAATAACCTGAAATGCGGCGACTCCTTCGTGTTTTCAGGTTCTTAGAAAGTTCATTGTAGTTGTTGGTTATTCATAGCTAAATTTGAGTTTTTAGGATGTGAGAAAGGAGACGTATATACAACAATGCTTCCATAGCAGTGCCAGGGAAATTGGTTTCATCAAGGATTTTCTTTTACATGGAAACAAACATATAACCTTTGCTTTGTATTATCATCTAATTTAAGTTATTTAATGCCCATGATTCTCCATTTCTCCTATTTCTTCCAGATTATTGCTTCGTTGATAAATGGAGCCCTAACAGCTTTATATTTCATCCTTTGGGAAAAAGGCGTCAAAGGGGTCAAAGCAGTGGCCCTCTTCGGTATGTTCTCTTATTGTTAGCTTTGTATTTCCAAATGATTGAAATTTGTATAAAATCCCATGTCATGATAAAGTTTCAGTTTATACTTGATAGCATTCTTTATGAACTTAATTTTCTCATGTGTTTCTTCTGCAATATTGTCTCTAATCATGCTGCTTGCATCCTTTTTTTTGCATATGATGTCAATACGAGAGAAGTTAATTAACTTCTGCAGTGGTTGAATTCATAGTTCAGGTGTTGTACTTGGAGTATTATCTACGAGTCTGTATGGCGTAGGGGTCATATCCGGAAGAAGGTAGCTCCAAGATTCTAATTGTACTATGTCATCTTTATTAACATATATTGTTTTCTTTAAGGAAGTCAATTGGTAATATCCCCCTATTTGACTAACATATTGACGTCGTTATAAACTTCTTTGTACAAACACTTGCAGAGTTGATGGAATATTGTGATGAATTTGCAGAGTTATAAAATGGTCAATAAACAAATAGTTTAAGAGAGTATCATAATAGGGAATTTTGCAGAAAAATATACTTACAATACCCCAATCTTCCACCCCCACACTATCAAAACGATAAGAAAGACAAACTAGGAACGAATTTGAGAATCAAAAGGGGAAGAGTAGTTTAAATTTCATCGCGTTCATCTCGGGGTTTGTCTTTGTCCCAAATATGAGGCATCTGACAAATATGCTTTGTATGTTATAAGTTTCTTTTTCCGTCAATTGGGTAGGAAATACGCAGTTGCTGGTCACTTGACACAGTGTGGAAGAAGTTCAACCTCTTGTTCATATGAATACATTTAGAAGTGTAGTGCAATGGAACTCATTTATATGCTACACCTATTTTCTATATCAATGAAAAAGCTAAAAATAATTTTTTCATTACATTGTTCACTTGCAAATAATATAAATCTATCATTAAAATTTTATTAAATCGCTCATTGTCCCCTTGTTGTTACATGCATGTCTTTGATGCTCTCGGGGGTGCTCTATCACATAGTGTTTTATGAATTACATTTGCAGCATCCAAGAAGCTCTAAAGGATAGTGATTGGACAACTCGTAAGGCTGCGTCATTAGCGCTGAGAGATCGAGATTGCTTCAAGTGGAGGACCTTCTTGGTACCTTTCAAGGCTTCTTTCACTCAGGCACTTGAGTCATGCTGCTTTGATAAGGTCAATGTCAATAGCTCTTATATTCTTATTAATAATTATCCTACATCAGAAAGAAAGTTAACTAATTTACTTAACATATGCTGTTATAATACAGGTGAAACCAGTCAGGGATACAACATTTTAGGCACATCATTGCTAGAAAAGTATTGAAAGGAAGAATGTGTCTGGACCTCCAAGTTAGCTATTGTGGCATATAGAATAATGCCGCTTTGATCACTAGACCAAGCTATACTAGATTTGTATCCTTACGTACGTTAACTCATGACCCATCTACATTTAGGAAATACAACCACATTTCTCTCTCTCAAAGGACATTAATCATGCTCCGATTTTAATCCCTAGGTTTGTATTTTGTTATATTAGGTCTATTGATTCACTGGGTGTTTGCATTTGTGCGGAGATCTGAACTAGAATCTCACATACTATTTCGTCAAATTACAATTTTGAACTTGTGGCCATAACCCCTTTAAGCTTTACAATGAAGGTAATTTCTTGACAGCTTGATCCATGGTGAAGATATGATGTTAGTTTATACAATTTACCTGCACTAAAACATATATCTTCATTCTTTATTTGATGTAGTATAATGGAAACAATATTAAAAATGGTAGAGCACGCTCCTTAAGTTATATAATCTCAACCGAATGGAAGAACTTTTTGTTAATATTATCATGATTGGTCATGTGTAATGGTGTCGCTTGTTAGCCTTTCTATTAAATGGTGTATGTTGGTTCAACAATTATATATTTCTTGCATAAATGGATGTGTATTTCTTGGAGACAGTTATAGACTTATAGGGTCTGGATAGTGGGTAGTGGCATGGGTGTGGAGGTCAGACCCGGAAAACATGAAGCAGACCTCTACTTGTTAAGGTTTGGGAAGTAGCCAGTCCTAGGGAAATTAAGCAATATGTTGGATGTAGACAATTATAGAAAGTTATAGGAATATTACTGCAATTGAGTTAACCCGAGTGTATATTACGATTCTATAGTATTGTAGTTGAACTTACCTCCTTACCAATGAGATAATTACTTCATTATATATATGTCTGGACCTTGTTGAGTTATTGTATCACTTAAATATTACAAGGTGATGAATTTATTTTCAAGGCCAAGTACATTCTGGTTACAATAGAATATCCTCCATTGACACTTCAGACTGATGGGGACTATGGATCCTATCACTCTTTAAATCCGGTTAAGCTCCTATTAAAATGAAAAGTAGGTTTGATGATCGCTGGTGGTGAGGGGATAACATAATCTTATTTGTCTGGCATGTTTTAGGTACATATTAGGCACCCCATGGATATAAATATCTATTTTAATACTCCATTCGTCCCGAAATACTCGCAACGGTTTGACTTTTTGCACTATTTCACATAATTCCCTTTGACCCTATTTTATTTATAGTATATGAAAACAAGTGTCAACATATAATATATTGTTGGCTTCATATTAATATATATTTTCAAAATATTAATATTTTATAAGTTTTTATAATATATAATTATAGATATTAATAGTCAAAGTTGTGCATTGGCAAGCGTGTCTAGTCAAAATGTTGCGAGTATTCCGGGATAGAGGGGGTAAGTAGTTTAGAATTCAAGGATAATAGAAATGCACAGGGGTTGTTTACATATTTGTAGAGTTGGTAGCCTTCTAAATAACACATTTGTGCCTTTTAGCAGTCTACTTAAGGATGATTTATTGCAGACTACTGGAATGCTAGAAAGTTCTGTCAGGATGAAAATAAAATAAGCATTTTGAAAGTGGAAGGTGAAAAGCATCCTACTATGCTAAATGCATTCTTGCATAAAAGAGTATATGGGAAACAATAGTTCTTCTTATCTTGTAATGTGCACGTTGTAGTTGTAGGTATCAACAAGTTTAATAGAGGATTAAGGTAAGTTGGATGAATAGTTAACACGACAACTTAGCTTTTCTATTGCATCTTATATGAGGGGTGCTTTATGTTATTTGTTAGAGTTTAGACACGTGTAATGATGTGCACACACAGAGCTTAGAAAAAAAACATTTTTTCAATTCACTGTGTTGTTTGGCTGCACTTTGATACTTAACGTTTCCTTCTCTCTCTAGGAGAAGGGGGATGAAGCGGTGTTCAAGTTCAGGTTGTGAATTATTATTATCCTTATGCTCATAATGTTAACTCTCACATCCTCTTAAAATGGACTAATGTGTCTACTTGATTTCTTTGTTTTTTTTAGGTTTAGTAAAGGGCTTCATATAATTAACAATTATAGAATGAGCTAAAAAATATTCTAGAGATAGGATAGGATAGGATATGACTGTATTAATTGATTGATTTAGTCCTATTTGATAGTTATATATGAGCAAGCTCCTGGATTGGGTTTTCTTGTGTGTTCTTTTTTGTTGCGTGTCTGATCACAAAAAATGAAGCAGGCTGAGTGTTCTTTAATATAGTCCTAATACTTCAATTAACTTCGAATTGCCTTGGTCCAACTTGAGCGTTTTTTATACATTTCACTCAGTTGTTGATTGTGTACTATGAGATTCCATTCATTAAAATTGTTCACCGTCTACTTATTGATGCTACTTTACAATAGTTTTGAGAAAGCTCTTAAAATTTCCTCTTTAACTACAGAGTGCGCAACACCGAACTCATGACTCGTGAGGGATGCAATCTGCATTTGTTATATGTTGCTCCTGTATTTCTATACATTATTTAGAGAGGCAACCCACAACCGGTGTTCCAATGATGCTTCCTCCGTGGGTGGGTGGAATTCCCCTCTAATGAATCTTTATGGTTAGAAACAAGGTGCAAGGAGTACACTTTGAGGTTTGTTTTTGTTACTCCGCTGAATATGTAGGTAATTACCAAACCAAATCCATCTTTTTCAAATGTTGGTTGTGCAGATGGAATTCACACTAACTTGTCAAAATGGAACTACCTTGTCTAAATATCTAACATATCTAATTAGAATACTTCATTTGTTTACGTGCTAGGAAAAAAAAGATACATGTATCGTTAAATGTGCAAAATGATCAACCTATTGTGTATAGTACACTTACCTCATATCACCTTCTGAGGTCGTGAAGGAGCTTCTCCGCACCGACATGTTCTGTTCTGATGGAGGTTGGATTGACTCTTTGTCCATGTGCAATGCAATGGTGTTGCTTGAAGCAAGTGGTCATGGAGGATGACAACGTAGAGGAATGAGTACGTGCTTTATTCCTTTCCAACATGCTCATTGCGAACTACATATATATGGAATCATTGCAAGCATTTCTTTAATGGTTATGTGTATGATTTTTCACCCCCCACCCCCACCCCTCACCCAAAAAAAATAACTTTGCAACCAAACTTTCAAAAAACTTGTTAATGTAATTGTAATCTGGGTATTATGGTTAGGTTTTATTTATTTATTTTAAGGAACATAGAGGATTATAGAATCTCATGTTCCTAGGCTTGCTATTGTGCCTCCAAATTGGCACCTACATTGTAACGTATTTGTAAATCACATTGTATGCAATTCCAACTTTAGTCTGGCAGTATTAGCATCTTTTGTCCATTTTTCAATTACCATGAAATTGTAAGCGCTCGTCATTTACGTAACATTTTTCAAACTAGATTTTTATATCTTGGGGGATCGTGCGCGCTAGCGCACGATCCAACAACTAGTTTTAGAAAAAATAGCAATACTAAAATATTAGACAAAATTAGAAAACATTATGGAGGTTTGTCCCCTTTTAAGTTGGAGTTTTGGATACGCCTCTGGTTATTGAGGTGGTTGTTCATGATGATACACACATGCGATAATGGTGTCATGAGTGTGTATTTGGAAACGGAGGAAGGTTTACCAATGGAAATATTGTAGATATAATCATCCAGTTTAACAAAAAATTTACCTAGGGAGAGGAAGAACAAAAGAACAAAAGTGGAAACTTAAGAGTGGAAGGATAGTTAAGGAAGATGGAAAAGGTAGAGGGCAGACGACAAGGAGATGTTCATCGGTGACGCAATTGGATAAATCATGGGTAGTGACGCATATAAAGGTTTCATCCTACACTCCCATGCTAATATAAAAAAACCTAGCCTCCCAAAACCATCAATTCAACCATTTTTTCTTATATTTGAGCCGCTCATATTTCCCCTTAAAAAAATTCAAGCCATTCAAATGAAAGCGTGTTTCCCTCTTCATCCCTTGTCGGACATCTTCTCATCATCTTGCGTCGAACATTTAAATTTTTTATCATTAGTTGAACTCTTTTCACCCTTTTCCTCAATCAAACCCTTTCAAGTTTGTTTTAGGTACTCGGTTTCATTGACGAGTTCTCATTGTCAATAAAAGATTTACGACTAGATATATTTAGTATAGTCAATCATTATATGGCTTAAATTTGTCCATACATTTGCCTCATCTGAATGAATGGATGAACTAGAGTATTTCTTTAAGATTTCTACCATCATACTTAGACCTTCCGCCATTATAGAATCGTCGTTGGAGGATTTACTGAAGATGATCTCATAGTGGCTGATGCACCCAAAGGTAGTCGTCAAATACCAAAGGGCAAGCACCAAGTGATGCAATTTTTAGTCCATTTGACTAAATCCTATGACACT
Source organism: Spinacia oleracea (assembly GCF_020520425.1). Taxonomy (NCBI): domain Eukaryota; kingdom Viridiplantae; phylum Streptophyta; class Magnoliopsida; order Caryophyllales; family Amaranthaceae; genus Spinacia; species Spinacia oleracea. Next base: position 64,752,448 of record NC_079492.1, read on the forward strand.
ACAACAAGTATAGTAGACAAGGGGTAAGTAAAGGGTCGAACTCTCGGGGATCAAGCGATTTCTACACTAGCAAGAACCATGTAGACACTAACACACTTTACATTAAAAACAATAGGTTGTTGGGTTGTTTGCACAACTTGTCACTAATTGCACAAACGGGGTAATCAATAATAAAGGATAGGACTAGGGAAGAGGAATCCCACCTAGTATAGATATTGCAAGTCAAGGTCCCTCTTACTCTACTCAAATATGAACAATTGGCGAATAAAAAGTTAGTCTATGGAGCGTTGCACACTACTATAAACCATTCTGACCTGATGGTCACGGTGTGATTCAAGAGTCAAGCGTTGTGTTTTCGATTTCCTACCTATGTTCTCGATGGTCACTGTGATAACTAGATAAGTATAAATGAGGCTCAACACCCACTATGATCACGCTCCTAGGGTCAACATGAAGAACGAGCGTTTCCAGTGTCAACGACTCCATGCTCAATGCCTATCTAGGAGAAAAACTATAACACATGAATCACAACTTTTTATTGGGGTTTGGAACAAAAAAACAAACAATCAAGACCAACCTAAGTCCATCTAGCATACTCATACACCATCTCAATCAAGGACATAATTCTACAACAACTATCAAAGCCCAACAAACACCAAAGTTACATACAAGAGGAGAGAGAAATAAGTTTCGTGCCATAATTCTACTAGGGGTCACCAACCCCTAGGCCTAAGAGAACTACTCACGCATAGTAGCACTTAAACCTAAAAAATCTAAGAAACCTGTACATGAAACACATGAATTTCTACTTTGGGTAAAGAAACTAAACCTAAAAGATGAACTTAGGGATGAACACCAAAAACATACCAAATTGGATAAAGAACTTCAACCACAAATCAACAAATCATGAACTAAAAACTCAGAAATTATAAAGAAATCTATAAATGAAAGAAATAAATGGATTAAGCAAGTAAACAAAAGAAAGTACTTGAATTGAAAGAGGAGATCTTGCTCCTAAAAGTGCAGAAATTAAAAGGACAAATTAAAGCAATTAAAGAGTAATCTATAAAGCAATTGTGGTGGCGGGAGTGAAACTAAGAGAAATAAACCTAAGATACACTACATACATTCCACACTATCCACACATGTGGGCTTTAGAGTAACATTCTATTTATACTAAGGGGGAACATGTTCCCAAAAAGTGGGGTAGCCGCCATACATTGCACGGTCTTCGCCAGCTCTGCACGACCCATGCAAGTGTTGCCGACCTTGAAGTTGAGATGGAGTAGCAGTGTTGCACGACCCGAGCCAAATGTGCACGACCCGTGCAGAGGGTCGTGCAGCAGTCACTGCACAACCCAAGTCGAATCGTGCACGGTCCGTGCATAGCTGTTATCCATGGTCGATGTTCTTCCAATCGATGTGATGTAAGGGCTACATGGTCCGTGCAAGGACCATGCCCCTAGTTGCTTCACTTCTCTTCTACTCTTCTCTCGTGCATAGATATCATGCATGTATCCTTCAACCCCAAAGACTCGACTTGGTGGAAGCTTTCCACCCATATTTCTCTTCCTTCGTGAGAATCTTCCATGATAGTGATGAGGTGGGATGACGAGGATGACACGAAGCTTGTACTCGAACCCCATTGGTGTGGTAGATCAATCTCTCTTTTGGATTAGCAGGACATCTATACTCCGTGCGTCGCTTTAGCTTGACCTGGAAAAAAGGAGATAAGAGCTCTTAGAAAACAAGCAAAGAAAGACAATATAGTAGGAATAACTCTAAATGCAACTATATGCAACTAAAATATGCTAATATGTACACAAAAGAGATCCTAATGAGCTCCTGAAGATGTAAAATTTACAAGTATTTCAGTGGCTCCTTTGTCTTCAACGCCACTTTTTGAATGCTCTAACCCTCAATTTTAGTAAATCCAAATTATTTTGGTTTGTACATAATATTTCTTGTAACTATAGTTATTTTAATTAATTGTTTTGTTAGTTTTAGACATGGTTTAGGTTAGGAAGTCATAGGTTTGGCTCAAGGTTTTTTTTTGTTTGTGAGAGAGAATGGAGAATCTATCATTTTTCTCTCAGTTAATCGTTTACCTTTGTAGTTTATTCACCAAATTATTTAGAACTGAAGTTGGGGTATTTTGAGATTTAGGTGTATTTCCATTGTATCATTTTTTCTCATTTTCTTATGACATAGCCACCGAGTCATTGTAATTCATCCTAAAGGATGATTAATGGGGGAGTTCTCTTCACCTTACAAAAAATAAGTTTCAAGTTTAATACGTTCAGATAAGTTTTATTCAGGTTCAATACATTTCAGTTTGGTCCAATAAATTTATTTTATAAAGTATACTCCCTTGCATCGGGTCTGAAAAAGTTACTATCGGGTCTGACAAGTCGCAATTAGGTCTAAACAGGTTCAGTAATTCAAATAAATTCAGCTAAATTCAGATCTTATCCGGTGAAGAAAACACATGTTAAAATTTTCCGCCTGATTTTTTTCACATTATTTTTAAAAAAGGTCTCATTCTACAATCAAACTTCTTATAAATTTAGTAACATACTCAATCAAGATTTCAACCACATCCAAAAGTTAAAATACTCGGTTTACCTGCAAAGGTATGTTATCTCACATGTTCTCAAAATATTTCATTCATTCTTTATAATTACAACATGTCCCCTTGATACGCAGTTTAAAGAAGAGTTTAGGAAAGCTAAATGAACGAATTGATTAATTTTCTTTAAACCCATTAACCTAATCCTTCTCCCTTATCAGCGTGATAAAGAATTCTGGACATAAGATCATACTCCTTTTGTCCCAATTTAATCGTTGTAATTTGATAGGCTAAAGTTTTATCACCTAATAAAAGATAAACCTAAATCCACTAACTGAATAGCAAGGGAAGTCAGGATCGAATCCACATGAAAACAATGTTCTTCCTATGACTAATTAACAGGTCTAGACTATTGGTAACCAGTAAAAAGGGTTGATTTATAGTATTATAACTACGACGATAATTAAACAAGATATTAACAATATTAGAGGAATCTAGGGCAACGGTTCGCCACAAATACAGATCGGGGTTGGACAACGGACAACAACAATCAATTAATAACCATAACTAGGAAAACATGCATCTCTCAAATTTTATGAATTCCTTAGGGAAAAACAACTAGCAGACTCTTGCTGTTTACTAGAAACAATTCCTATCTAATAGCCACATATCATTAACATCAGATTTATACCTCTCGGCGGATAATCTAAGATTCATCAAACTCAATCAAAATAGTCCGACCGAACAGAATTGACGAACAGTTAAAACAAGCTATAGAAATTATAATTAATAATCAAGAATTAAATCCAAACCAATCCCAATTAATCATGCATTCATGGATCCCCTAAATCCTAGAAATTAAAATACTCACTCATTTTAATATTAAACAAAACAAATAAGATAATTGAATGCATAATTTAAAGTTAAGCAATTTAAATAAGGATTAGAATAATACTGAAATGAAGAACAAAGGTTGAAACTTGAATAAATTGCAAAATTGAATACAATACCAAAGTAATTAAACAAAGTTTGAGAGAGAAAACAAACTAAGTAAGCTCAAAAGTGCTAGAAAATAAGATCCTTATAACATCCTTAAGCTTGAGTATTTATACTATTGCTAAAACTTAGGCTAAAAAGGGGTCAATAAATGCTAAAAAGCGCGCATGGGTTATCGTCGCCTGATCGGGCTCCCATCGAAAAAAATGACATATTCCAGAGAGCTTCGCAGGCGTCTGATGCCCATCGGGCGCGCGTAAATCACTAAATTCTTCGCCTGACGGGCGATTTTATCCCTTAAGAGAACTGACGAGCCCATCACCCGATGGGCATCGGGCGACGGGCGCCCGATCGAGCGATCTGCTCGAATGCACGGTTTCCTATCTTCAAAACGTCATATCTGCTTCGTTATTCGTCGAAATTAGGCAAGTGGTCACTTGTTGGAAAGCTCTTGAAGTCTAGAATCCAACCTAATTATCAATGCATTTGGGTTTGTAGAAATTTATTTATGATTAAAATAGTGGATAACATTCATTTTTCTACTTCTTTCGTTATTCTCTTTGCTTCAAAACTCTTCCAACTTAGTGTTCGTGCTCTCTAAAGTACATCACCTCTTGCAGTGGTTCAAATGAGTAGGAAATGCATCCAAATATGCTAATTCCTACCATGATAAACCTGAAACTACAAGCACACTATAAGGAGCACATTAGTACTAAAAAGGCTCCAAAGAGAACAATTAAGACCAATAATCACCAAGGAACGGGGGTAAAACTCTATATAAAATAGGCAATATAATAATTTCTTTTTTCGTCCGTACAATTTAATTGTCAATTTGTCACGCTTCCTTTCATGACATGAATCCACAATTTTTTTTTATTACACCTATCTTTCCACTACCTAAAGTTATGCCCCAAATTCTCTCACATTCAATTAAAATTATTATTCCATTGTCTCCCACCAACCTACTACTTACAATAACTTATCATAAAAGTTTATTACGATTTATGGGGATAATTGGGATGGAGGGAGTAATATTTTTTCGTGTAACAACTTGGGACATCGCTGGATCTAACAAACTACTCCCTCCGTCTTTTTTTATTCTTCACGTTTGGTATTTGCACGCGATTTAAAAAACAATCAATGTGGATAAAGACTCTTTTTTTTACTTAAAAAATGCAAATTATGTTTATCAATACTAATATTTTCACTTTTATCAAAATTCTAAAATTGGGAAAGTGAGAAAGATTTAGTGTTCTAATGGAAAAATGTGAGAGATTTAATGGGCCAATGAATTTGATTGGTTTAATTGGGGGCCAAAATAGACCTATCCATTTGGCCTAAAGTAACCACATTAGACAGAAGTCCAAGATAATGACTGGACCATAAAAGAGGCTCATATGCCAAAAAGAGTCCACTAACACTACTTGGGCTCAAATACCACTACCATAAATACCTTCCTTGTGGGTAAAAGTAATGTCACGCTATTCGACGCCCACTTTTACGCATGTCGCCCATTTTTTAAAGGGTGAACACCCAAAAATTACCCTTAGAAATTCATCCCCCCCCCCACCCTAAACCCCACCCAACCTTATACATCACTTTCATTCTATAATTTCCCCACCCCCTTTCCAATTTAGGCAGCCACCACCGCCGCCACCCACCGCGGGCACCCACCACAGCCACCCAACTAATTTGTTTTCCTCCACCCACCGCAGGAGAAATCATCTCATTCACTAAGATACCGCCGACGTACCACTATCGACAAAGGTTTTGTTCTTTTTTCCACCACCAACCGTCGGTGCACCACCATGAACAAAAGTTTATAATGGGTCTTAAGAAAAAGTCAAAGGCTAGCTCATCGGGTCAAGGGGAAGGGATGCCGCCACCACCATCGTCGACGGCTGAGTTGCAGGTTTGGTATTTTATTTTAATTTTGTGTTTTACATGGAATATAACGGAAAATCCTATTCCATCCCTAGGTAGAAATAGGAATATTGGTCATATTCCTGCCTATGACAGAATAGGGATCCCAACCCTATTCCGTGTATATGTTGCATGTTTGTCTTTTTTCCTCCCACCTGAAGGAAATAATGCCCTTGGTCCAAGTATGCATTTAATGGTAAGCCTAATAAACGCGGTTCAGTATTAATTATACAAGTTAATAATTCAGTGAGATCAAGTGAACTGTATGCCTAGCTAGAGGCCGCTTCAGTTCAAGTGGATTAAGGATATTAATCCACAGCTTACTCTTGACTGAACCCGTAGGGTCACACAAATAGTACGTAAACGGATCAAGTATTTAATGGCATTAAATACTCCATCTGTGAATATTCGGAATCGACGGATCTTGGTTTCAATGGGAACTGAGATCGTCAAAGGCAAATAGTGAATACTCCGGAAACGATGATATTGCCGGAAACAGAAATATGGATCGTATCGGAAATATAAATATTATCCAAATCGTAGATGTTTCCGAAAACGGAAACATGGTACGTATCGGAAAATATTATCGGAAATGGAAATATTGCCGGAATCGGAAATATTGTCGGAAACGGAAATATTGTCGGAATCGGAAATATTATCGGAATCGGAAAATAATTCCGGAAACGGAAATATTAAATATTTGTTCGAAACGGAAATTAATTACGGAATCGGAAATGTTAAATATTGTTCGAATAGGAAATGAGTTCCGGAATCGGGAAATTAATCGGAAGCGCGTTGTACGAATTAGCATCGGACGAGCTTGCTAGACGAAGGCCCAGCACGAAGCCAGGCCCGCGTCCAGCAAGCCAGCGCGCCACACGAACAGCCAAGGCTACGCCAGGCCCAGTGCAAGGCCAGGCGCAACAGGCCATAGTTGTGCGCGCAGCTACGAGCAGTGGGCTGCGAGCATTGCTGCTGCGCTTGCGTGGGCTTGTAGCTCGCGTGGGTCGAGCGGCCGTGTGGGCTGTGCGCGGGCATGGCCTGCACGCTTGTGGGTCATGCTTGTGTAGCGTTTGTGCTTCCATACGAAACCTAAAACGTATAGGATTCATTTGATGATTAAATTCCTAATCCTAAAAGATAAATTAATTAAATAAGAGTTCTGATAGGATTCTAACTTAATTAATTCGTATCCTAGTAGGATTCGATTGCTTACTCCATAGTCTATAAATATGAGATCAAGACTCATAATTTATAACAAGTTTGAAGTATTCAAAGGTAAGAATTTGAGCAAAATTTCAGTCATACACTTTGATACATATAAACGAATTTTTTTTCAGCCTATATTTTTTTATTAAGGAGCATTATTTTTACGGACTTCTTGTTGAAAGTGGACAAGTGGACCATGACTGGTAATTAAGGATGACCAAAGTAAGTATCGCGTCCTAATTCAATTAAGGTTATATATATATATATATATATATATATATATATATATATATATATATATATATATATATATATATATATATATATATATATATATATATATATTTAAATTTGGATAAGTAATTTATTTCTAACTGTGGCCTATGGGTATTTGTTGTATGATAATGTGAATGGAAGTTTGCAAATGGCAATGGTGCTTGATGATATGGAAGATAATATTTGAGGATTAAGGATAATTGATTGAGGTCATTTTATGTCCAACACTTATGTATATGCCCGTATAATATTTTAAGGTGTAACTATTATGTCCATCATTTAAGCTTTGTATGCCCGTATGTGTATTATGTGTGATTATATGATTATTATGTGATTTATGTGAGTAAATGACTTGTTGAATGATATAAAGTTTAGGAGTATTATTATGATCAATTCTATTTTATTATTTTATGATATTAAAGATGTTGTTCGGGAATAATTATAACATTTATAAAGTTATTTAAAAGAAAGACGATGTTACTTTTGTCGGCATGGAAAAGTGAATTGAACTAGTAAATAGGCGAGTTACAGGTGGAGTCCATGTTAAGTTAAATGAGAACCAGTTTCCCCCCTGAATGATGTAAGAAAAGTCCCGCCAAAACCTGTACTTGTCAATGATTTGTAAAGAAAATGATTCTTTGCCGACATGTTTTAAAGATAACGAGATTAAGTTATTTCCGAACAATAAATGCTAATGATTAATATGTGCCAAATGATTTTTGAAAGTAAAATCTTTTTGACGGGGTGGAGTAATATTACTGAGTTTTTCACTTACTTTTTGGATTTTTCTGTGTTTTCCTGTTTTCTATTTTTTTGATGATGTACACGAACGATTAAGGAGCTCGAGTTTCTCAGAGGAAAGTTAATATTGGATTCAAAATTTTATTATGGAGATATCAACATGAGAAGTTATTTATTATGGAAACTCTGTTGTTGAGGTTATTATAAGAATATTGGTTTTTATTTTTTTGGGAATATTGTATTATTTAAAGGAATGTTATTTGAGGATTATTTTATTTTCGGGCGCATACCCACATGTCCCAGTATTATTTAATGCCTAATTTCACTCCTAATGATGAGTTAAGTGCGGTCTAATACCGCTAATTAAGGAGCCAAAAAATTGGGGCGTTACAGTAGCTTCTACAAATCTCATAAATTAGATATAAGTTGATGCTAAATTGCTCATAATGAGCCGTAGGCTCGTAGCCTATACACAATAAGACAAACCCCTTCAATCACCCCCATCTACGACATTCGTCAAATCCGGCAGGGAATCCATAACACCAGTCTGTAGGGTCCCACCTTTTTAGTCACCTACGTACCTTCTCTGCATTTCACTCTCTTTTTCTTATCTACTTTTAATTCTTTCTTTTTCCAAATAAATTTGATTTTCAGATTCTTCCATTCCACTAGTACAATCAGTCTCCTCCTCTAACAAGAAGTAATGCAATACCCCCTTTGTTTTTTATTTTTTCTACTCAATTCGTATTGTTTGTTTGAGAAGCACAAACACTAATAAATACGTAGTAAATGGTGGATAATATAAATGAAGTGTATGGTGGATTTAGATTTTAACTATTGTTACTGGCCCGGTTAATGCCCCGGGTATTTACACGATTTTGAAATTATTTTACAAAAAAATTTACTAACATATACCGTAAATTTTATTATACGGAGCATTGCGTACGTAATATATTGTTTAAGAACTAATATAAGTTAACAAACATTTTGAGTAATTTATTTTATTTGTATAAAACTCGATTTTTTGTTATTCACTTATACGTATTACCTTATAATAAATTTCTTAAAGGAAAAATTGCCAAAAATGACCTTTTATAAACCAATTTTTGCGAGAAATGACCTTATATAATTTTTTTTGTGAATTCACACCTTGATGTAATTTTTTTTGCGAAAGACAACCTAAAGGAAGTTTCTGACATTGACTGAGATTTTCTGGCCATTGACTTGCACGTGATCAACACGTGTGGCTTAAGTTGGTAAAGACACTAAATTTCCCCGGTCTTGAATTTTCAAACTTGAATTATTTTTTCGATTTTTTTTTCAACTTTAGGTTTTAAAACTTAGAATTTTGGAGGGAGATTGGGTGTGCTTAGCAAAATAAATCCACACATGCTTCTCACGTGCAAGTCAATGGCCATAAAAACTCAGTCCATGCAAGAAAATTTCCTTTGGGTGTCTTTCGCAAAAAAATTTACATTAAAGTGTGATTTCACAAAAATAAAATATATAAGGTCCTTTCTCGCAAAATTTGGGTTATAAAATGTTCTTTTTGGCAAATTTGCCTTCCTTAAATTACAATTTGTACATTGGTTTACAAACTTACAAACCTTCCAGTTACTTAAACGGAGGTAGTATGTTCTTATTTATGTGACACAATTTTTAGTCAATTTGTCAATTCACGATTTCAACCATTAATATCTTCAATTATGGATAAGAAAAAATTGTAAAAAAATAATATTAAAAATATATATTTATTGAGATGAATCTAACAAGACCCACTCGACTATATTTTTTTCGTAAGTATAAATCACAAAAGGAAGCCAAATGAGCGTGTGTGAATAGTATACAAAATTAAATTGTGTCATATAAATAAGAAAATAATACGTACTTAATACAGAGTTGTGTTTATCAAGTAATAGTATCTAAACTTATATTTGCATTTATGGAGGATATCACGTAATTGTAGTGTTTATTTTAAATACCACGCTATTTGACGTCCACTTTTACGCATGTCGCTCATTTTTTAAATGGTGAAAACCCAAAATTACCCTTATAAATTCACCCCCACCCCAACCCCATACATCATTTTCTCTCTCTATAATCTCCCCACCCCCTTCCCAATTTAGGCAACCACCACCGCCGCCACCCATCGCGAGCACCCACCACCACCACCCCCACCTAACTGATCTGTTTTCCGCCACCCACCGCCAGAGAAATCATCCTCATTCACCAACATACCTCCGACGCACCACCATCAACAAAGGTTTTGCTCTTTTCCAGCCACCAACCACTGGTGCTCCACCATGAACAAAAGTTTGTAATGGGTCCCAAAAAGAAGTCAAAGGCTAGCTCGTTGAGTCAAGAGGAAGGGATGCCGCTACTACCATCGTCGACGACCAAGTTGCAGGTTTGGTATTTTTTTTATTTTTTTTAATTGAATAGGGTCACTATTCCTATTTCTACCTAGGAAATAGGATTGCCATCCCTATTCCATGTAAAACACGGAATATGGTTCTTGACCTTATTATGTGTTTTACATGAAATAGGGATATGAACCCTATTCCAACCCCTAGGTTGAAATAGGAATACTGGCCTTATTCCAGCCTAGGGATGGAATAGGAATCTAGTCAACGATAAAACAAACAAAATTAATTGAATCTCGTAGACATTATTTTATAAGGGTGGTTAGAAATTTTATATTCATGGAATGGGATTATCATCCCCGTTTCTTGGCTGTACCATTCTATGGAATTAGATGACTTTTCCATTTCCTCTTATGCATGGAATATGGCTGGTAATATTACTTCCTTTCTTAGGAAGAATGGGGTTTCCAGCCTATTCTGTAGTTTTTCTTGAATTTTTTTTATCTTTACCTCCTAAAGAGCTCACGGAGTGGAGGGAGTGACAATGATATGAATTAATGTGGTGGTGGTCGGGCCAATGATGGCGGTGGCTAAGACGGGGCCAACAAAAATATTGGTTGCTGGAATTTGGTGGTGGATCTAGTGAGAGAAAGTGGGGTAAGTGAGTGTGAAAGTGGAGGTGAGTGAGAGGGACAAGAGGGACATTTCCTTAAATAAAGGTGGGCGTTTTGCGTAAAAGTGGGCGTCGAATAGTAAAGGAGGTCAAACTCTCATCAAATAGGACTCATTCCTACATACTTTCTCCCATAACACTCTTAAATATATATTGTTTATACACTAACTTGGACGTCGAAGGCTCTGCCTCGGGGTCAACCCCGAGTCCTTGGAGTTCATCTTACAGGACCAGGACTATACACAATCCGAAGTCAAGAATTTGAGCAATGCAGAGACGCCCATACCATCGTCAAGGTACCTTGAAATACCCGAAATAATTTGACACGATTTTTTATAGAATATTAGGAACTTTAAGACATAATATAAAAAGAAATATTTTAAAACTTTTTTTTCGAGTGAAAAAATATTCAAAATAAAATGATTAAAATGGACACTAAAAACAGAATCTATACCTAGTACTTATTTAAAAAGGAAAACCATATATAATTAGATAACACGTGTCAACTTCCTCTTTCATTTTTTTAGTTCATTATATGAACTATTTACAAGTTCAACATATCTTCCGCTTCATCTTCTTCATCCATCATCAATTCACTCTTTAATTCATATACTAACATAGTACCCGTGCAATTGCACGGTTTTAAAAGTTCCAATATTAAGTTAGTACTAATTTCAAAGCCTAAATGATCTTTTAAGATTTTGTATTTTATATGTTTAACAATTTAACAATCAAAGGGTTGGAATTAACCACACTAAAGAAAGTTTTCTAGCCACTGGAAATCAAAAGCGCTTCTTATTGAGAACTCAAATTTCGCGTTTGGCGCAGCAAACTCGGATTCGGCAAGAATCTCATTTTTGGATACTGGAACTTCTCGACGCATTGTTCTAACCTGCAAGATAGTCTTCCTATATCCAGTGACGAGATCTTCAACTGGGCGATGTTTTCACTTAATTAAGTAGCCATAGTCCGTGCCTTCTACAGACTTAAGTCCACCCGTTGTTACAGATTAGGATTTAGTACAGAAAGAAGCCGATAACAAAGGAAATGGCCCCTTTTTACAAGTCAGTGGAATCTTTATGCTCAAAACCCCTACCTCTTTCTCTATAGCCCTGGGGCTGTATCGGGATGGATTACAACTCGGTTGAGCAGCCTGGATTTGGGGCCATCTTCACCCCATCCTTTTACGATCTTGTATTCACGGCTCATTGCATCACCAACCCTAATATCATAATTTTATGTTGTTATTTACATTACGAGATTAATCATCATTCATCAATGTACTTCATAACAATTCCCTTTACCATGTTGTAGACCTCAAAAGGATGTGATTGTGTAAAATTTCAATCCTTATTCAATATTTCAATCCGTATGATACACTTAATGTGAAAGATATTAGTTGTGTATGATATTTTATTTGAAAAATGAATTATTTTTTAAAAAATTAGGAAAAATTACTTTAAATAATCCAACTTTTTGACGATTTTCGGATAATAATCCAACTTTTGGATTATTATCTAATAATACAACTTTTGGATTATTATCTAATAATCCAAACTTTGCACCCCAATAACTTTTATTACACCCAAATACTGGAAAACGACTAAAAAGGTCAAAAGGTTGGATATTAGATAATAATCCAAAAGTTAGATTATTACTGGAAAATTGTCAAAATGTTGGATTTTTTTAAGTAATTTTTCCAAAAATTACATAATAGATCGAAGTAAAAATAATAATTACTAAGCCATTTAAGATCATATTAATTCACATGAAAATGCATACGTTGTTTCAATTCTAAATATTATTTTTTTAACAAAATATAAAATATAGTATGTACTTAATTTAATGAGTATTAGTAGACTCCTTTACTTGGAAATATATTCATTAATATTTTACAATAGTAATAACCTGAAAATAGAACCTTAAAATAATGTATTATATGCAATGTACTTTTTCTAGTGTCGAAAAACAATAACTAAGGAATCGAGCTGAGGTATATTTTATGCCGGTTACATTCCTTTTAAATTATTTTCTCATTTGCATGAAATGAAGATTAACCTAGCCGAGATAGAGATCAATTTTTTTCATAAATACCATAATAAAACACCGACTCTAAAAGTAAGAACCCTATGTAGATTCTAAAATAAATATTTAATTTCAATGTGTTACAACCTCCAAGTATTACCCAACCCGATGTTGGAAATTCTCATTGGGAAACACAAAGGAAAAAAGGGTGAGTGAAAATTCAAGAGTCCCACATTGGAAAAACTCTTCATATTCCTCTTGTTTATTAATTGGGGAATGAGTGTAACTCTTGTTTAAGAAAGTGTGAGAATGGTATGGGTGGACACATCACACACACGCGCGCGCGCGCCGGGCCGGGCCGCGGGCCGTGGGCCGTGGGCCGTGGGCCTTGGGCCTTGGGCCTTGGGCCTTGGGCCTTGGGCCTTGGTACTTGGTACTTGGGCCTTGGGCCTTGGTACTTGGGTTCGCGGGCGTGGGGTGGGTTTTGTGGGTCAACCCTATTCTTTTTGGTAACTGGACCGTTTTGCTTAAGTCATTGTTACGGGAATCTGTATTGATTACGTAACCGTTGGATTAATTACCATTAATTACGTCCGTTACTACATTCAATGTCTCTGACCGTTTTTGGCTGTTGCAACATTCATTCCCTCAGCCGTTTTTGTCTGTTGCAATGCTTTCCTTCTAATTATTTAAATCAGAGTTTCAGTTCCCTTCACACAGAAAATCATACACACAAAATACGAAAACACATTCTTACTCTCACACAAAATTGCTCTCGGTTTTGGGCATACGTTCTGACTCCATCCGGCTTTGTGAGTGCACACAACGTCGGAGTTGCGCTAATCCTGGAGGGCGACCGCATTCTGTTCTACTGCACCGGGAGGTAGCGCGGAATCGTCTTTTAGGACAGTGGGTGTCCACGACGCAACAATTGTTCTTCGTTCAGTTCATCGAATCAGATAAGTTTGTTCTAATTTTCGCTTTAATCGCAACAATCTAAAAGACGATTATTATGGCTTTGACTTCCAAATTCATGATTCCTGATATGTCTAAGTTAGAACCTCTTGATGGCAAGAATTATAAACGTTGGGCTGTTAGGATGCGATTCTATTTAGAACAAATTGAGATTGCTTATGTGCTTGATGACGTTGTCGAACCTGATGATGAAACTGAATTGCATGCTTTTGAGTTGAAATTTGCTAAAGATGATAGGACATGTAAGGGCATGTTGCTGCATCATATGTCGAATACTTTGCTTGATATCTATATGGGGTTTAATCATGCTAGGGATATTTGGGATGCATTAGAAAAGAAATATGGAACTGATGATGCTGGTACTAAGCGTTATTGTGTCAGTAAGTGGTTAGCTTTTCAAGTCCAAGATGATAAACCAATTATTGATCAGATTCATGCTTATGAAAATATTTGCATTGCTATGGCTGCCGAGGGTTTGAGTATTTGTGATATTACCCTTGCTATAGTTTTAATTGAGAAACTCCCACCCTCTTGGAAAGATTTTCGTAATCAGTTAATGCATAAGAAAAAGGACCTTACCTTAGAGGAGCTTGTAGGTCACCTGAAAATTGAGGAGGAAAATCGTATTAAGGATAAGGGTCAATCTGTGTTTTCCGGGTCTGCTAAGGCTAACCTTGTAGAACCTAAGCCTCATGCATATTCTGAAAAGTTTAAGGGAAAGGGAAGTCCTTTCAAGCCTCAAGGGAAACCAATGAAGTATAAGTTCAAGGGCAAGTGTTTTGAATGTGGGAAAACTGGTCACAAGTCTGTAGATTGCAGATCCAAGAAGAAGTCGGATCAGAACCAAGCCAACCTTGCTGAAGCTAATGAAGTTTCTAATCCTAACCATTTTGTTGCTGTTGTTTCAGAAGCTAACTTGACAGGTAATGTTGCTGAATGGATCGTTGATACTGGAGCAATGAGACATATCTGCACCAACAAAGACATGTTCACTACCTACGAAAAAACTGATGGTGAAAATGTCTTCATGGGTAATTCAGCTTCTGCAACTGTTCAAGGCAAAGGGAAGATCGTTCTCACTCTTACCTCTGGAAAACTTATTACTCTTACCAATGTGTTGCATGTTCCAGAAATGCGTAGGAACCTGATTTCTGGTAGCTTGCTAATGAAGGCTGGATTGAAGCTTTCATTTGATTCTGATAGGCTTGTTATTACTCATAATGGGGAGTTTGTGGGAAAGGGTTTCTGTAATGGGGGTTTATTTACCCTTGATGTCAAACTTGAAATTATGAATAAGAATGCTAGTACTTCTTCTGTTTATATTGCCGAGTCTATTGATTTATGGCATGCAAGGTTGGGTCATCTTAACATTGCTTCAATTAAAAGGCTTAAACAACTTAACTTGATTCCCAGTTTTTCTAAAACTGATTTTGCAAAATGTGAAGTATGTGTTGAGGCCAAGTTTGCAAAGAAGCCATTTAAATCAATAGATAGACAAACTAAAGTACTAGAGCTTGTTCATAGTGACTTGGGGGATTTTAAAAATTATGAGAGCAGGGGTGGTAAAAGGTATTATATTACTTTTGTTGATGACTGCTCAATATTCACCATGGTTTATCTTCTCAGGTCAAAAGATGAGGCTGAGGAAATGTTCCTCAAATACAAGGCCGAAGTGGAGAACCAACTTGATAGGAAGATCAAGAGACTTAGGAGTGATAGGGGTGGTGAATATGACCCTAACACTCTTAAGGCATTTTGTGAGCAGAATGGGATCATTCATGAGACAACGGCTCCCTACACACCCGAGCAGAACGGGATTGCTGAAAGGAAGAACAGAACATTGAAGAACATGATGAATTCTATGCTTATTAGTTCTGGGTTTTCTGATAACATGTGGGGGGAAGCTATATTATCTGCTTGTCATGTTTTAAACAGGGTACCTCACAAGAAGCTAGACAAGACTCCATACGAAATATGGAAGGGTCGTGCACCTAACCTAAGTTATTTGAAAGTGTGGGGGTGTCTAGCAAAGGTGGCTATACCCAGCTTCAAAAGGGACAAGATTGGTCCTAAAACGGTTGATTGTATTTTTATTGGTTATGCTTACCAAAGTGCTGCATATCGTTTTCTTGTTAAAGGTGCTAACAATTCTTATGCAGGTGGTAACATCATTGAGGCAAGAGATGCCGAGTTTTTTGAAACAGTATTTCCTTTGAAAATATCTTGTATCAATGATGTGCCTTCTTCTAGCACTTCTTCTAGTATGCCTGTTGTTGCTCCTCCCACCTCTGATGTGAATTCTGAATTGGAGCCAAGGAGGAGCAAGAGGGCAAGAAAGGAAACCAGTTATGGTGATGATTTTATTACTGCTTTCTTAACTGAACCTTACTTGATTGATGATGACTTTGTTTATGTCTTTATTTTGGAAGATGATCCTAGGACCTATGAAGAGGCTATGAAATCTGTTGATGCAGTGTTTTGGAAAGAGGCAATAGATAGTGAACTTCAGTCAATCCTAAGTAACAATACTTGGGAGTTGGTTGATCTGCCTAGGGGTTGCAAGCCCATTACTTGTAAATGGATCTTTAGGAAAAAATTGAAATCCACTGGATCCATTGACAAGTATAAGGCTAGAATTGTGGTAAGGGGATTCACCCAAAGGCATGGTATTGATTATTTTGATACTTATTCTCCTGTCACTAAAATTGCTACTATTAGAACTTTGATTGCTCTTGCTTGCATTCATGATCTTGTTGTGCATCAAATGGATGTTAAAACTGCATTCTTAAATGGTGATTTGGATGAGGAAATTTACATGGTTCAACCGGAAGGGTTTGTTGTTCCTGGTCAAGAGAATAAGGTTTGTAAATTAGTCAAGTCCTTGTATGGGCTTAAGCAAGCTCCAAAGCAATGGCATGACAAATTTGACAAGACTATGACAGGTAATGGGTTCCATGTAAATGAAGGTGATTCTTGTGTTTACTCTAAGCATGATTCTGATGGTTGTGTGATTATTTGTCTTTATGTGGATGATATGTTAATTTTTGGGACTAATTTGGATCGAGTAAATGAGACAAAAAGTTTTCTAAGTTCTAAGTTTGAAATGAAAGATATGGGTGAGGCAGATGTGATTTTAGGAGTGAAAATCAAGAGAACTCCAAATGGCATTTGTCTTAGCCAAGCTCACTATGTTGAAAAGTTACTTAAAAAATTTAACTCTTTTGACGTCGATCCAGTTAGGACTCCCTATGATCCAAGCATCCACTTAAGGAAAAATAATGGTGATCCTGTTAGCCAATCTGAATATGCTAAGATTATTGGTAGTGTTATGTTTCTGATGAACTACACTAGACCTGACATTGCTTATTCTGTGAGTAGATTAAGCAGGTATACTCATAACCCAAGTCATGAACATTGGGATGCTTTGAAGAGATTGCTCAGGTACCTTAAGGGTACCATGGATTGGAGTTTGCACTACTCCAAGTTTCCAGGAGTTTTGGAAGGCTATTGTGATGCTAACTGGGTTTCTGGCAATGATGAAATTAACTCTACCAGTGGTTATGTTTTCACCCTAGGGGGTGGAGCTGTGTCTTGGAAATCTTGTAAACAATCTTGTACTGCTATGTCTACTATGGAATCTGAGTTTATTGCTCTTGAATTGGCAGGTCATGAGGCAGAATGGTTGAGAAATGTGCTTGCAGATATTCCGCTGTGGGGGAAGCCAGCTCCTTCAGTTGCACTTCATTGTGATTCGCAAGCGGCTATTGCTGTGGCAAACAACCATGCCTACAATGGGAAGAAAAGGCACATTCGTTTGAGGCACAAGGCCATCAAAGAATTGTTGTCAAGTGGGGTGATATCACTAGACTATGTAAAGTCTGAAATGAACATTGCGGATCCGTTAACGAAAGGCCTATGTAGAAAACTAGTTTTGGAAACATCGGAAGGGATGGGCCTGAAGCCCGTTGAATGAATTGTAAAATAATGAACTCCTACTCACAGAGTTCAAAGGACGACATTATTGTTATAATTCGGAAGCACAAAATTTTATTTTTTGTCCATCCCCTAGATGTTATAATGTGCTTGCTACAATAGGAAAGAGGTTGAGCATACGGCTCTTAATGAACCCATACCATATGTTTGGTGGTGTGAATGTAGCTCACACTTGATGGGATTCACCTACGTAGGTGTGGAAGTGTGGCCGCTTCCTATGAGAATTGCGATGTGGGCTATTCTCTAGAGCACCTATGAGCATATCCAGGTCGGACGTATGGCCAGTATAAGGCGTCACTTTATTCGCGGAGTCAGAATGTCATACATATTCAGTTGCGTGCTTTAAGTGACGGGTTTCTATCTCCCTATCAAGTTCAATACGAAAGTCACTTGGTAGGAAAGAGATCATAGCTTAAATGTCACTAAGTGTTAATTCAAGTCGAAAGACATTGACACCTATTCAATTGTTTTGTTTGCCCAAAACCAATATCCTTCTCCTTTCTTTTCTTTCTTTTCCGCATATTCGAACCTGTGGGGGATTGTTGGAAATTCTCATTGGGAAACACAAAGGAAAAAAGGGTGAGTGAAAATTCAAGAGTCCCACATTGGAAAAACTCTTCATATTCCTCTTGTTTATTAATTGGGGAATGAGTGTAACTCTTGTTTAAGAAAGTGTGAGAATGGTATGGGTGGACACATCACACACACGCGCGCGCGCGCCGGTCCGGGCGCGGGCGCGGGCCGCGGGCCGCGGGCCGTGGGCCGTGGGCCTTGGGCCTTGGGCCTTGGTACTTGGTACTTGGTACTTGGTACTTGGTACTTGGTACTTGGTACTTGGTACTTGGGTACTTGGTACTTGGTACTTGGTACTTGGTACTTGGTACTTGGTACTTGGGAATGCGGTTCGCGGGCGTGGGGTGGGTTTTGTGGGTCAATTCTATTCTTTTTGGTAACTGGACCGTTTTGCTTAAGTCATTGTTACGGGAATCTGTATTGATTACGTAACCGTTGGATTAATTACCATTAATTACGTCCGTTACTACATTCAATGTCTCTGACCGTTTTTGGCTGTTGCAACATTCATTCCCTCAGCCGTTTTTGTCTGTTGCAATGCTTTCCTTCTAATTATTTAAATCAGAGTTTCAGTTCCCTTCACACAGAAAATCATACACACAAAATACGAAAACACATTCTTACTCTCACACAAAATTGCTCTCGGTTTTGGGCATACGTTCTGACTCCATCCGGCTTTGTGAGTGCACACAACGTCGGAGTTGCGCTAATCCTGGAGGGCGACCGCATTCTGTTCTACTGCACCGGGAGGTAGCGCGGAATCGTCTTTTAGGACAGTGGGTGTCCACGACGCAACAATTGTTCTTCGTTCAGTTCATCGAATCAGATAAGTTTGTTCTAATTTTCGCTTTAATCGCAACACCCGACACTCATACCCACCTAGTGCTATTCGTGTAGGTCTCCTATGAAACAACCATATGCGTTAGGCAGTTGATGTGATTGTCATAAAAAAAACACAATTATATGATGACAAGTTGTAACTATTTGATTATAAAGTATAATTATTTGATTGATTATATATTAATTGAACATGACTATTTGATCATACATGACAATCACATATAATTTTTTGTAGAACCTGAAATGTAGCATAAAACTCTTTGTAACACCCCCGATTTACTAACTTTAAATAAATGAGAAATATAAAAGACTTTATAAAAATATTGCGGAAGCTTACACCTAAATTGGTTATCTGTTACAACTGTGCAACTGTCAAAAAAAGACTAAACGGTAACACTTGAGTTCCTTTAACTTCTAACTGCAATCCTTCACGATCAATCTACTTCGGTCATCTTGACTTCTCACCATAGAGGACAAATTCCAAAAGGATCGTCGTAGGGACACCATAAGAAAAAGACATGGCCGCAAACACACATAGCAAATAAACACACACGTCCGCAAAAAACTAAGTAATCACTTGTAATAAAAACATACTAATAGAATAATACTTGCTCATTTAAACAACATAGTATGAAACTACGTTACACACATAATCCCAAAGGTATGACTAACTCCATACTCTAAAATATAGATCTTTTAAAATAGGACCTCAAATGTAATATTATGATCCTTCCTCAAGGAACTTTTTCTTAAAGCGATATATATGTGCTTTGCTCTTTGTTCTATACCTAGCCTTGGACATGGGTAATTCGAATGAATAAACCAACAAGTATAGATACTAAGAAAGACTCTCTGAGTCAAGGCCACTTTGGACCAATTCCCACTTTGGAGATATTAAGAAAATAATAAAGATTGTCTCTTGCTCTTCTACTAATGGTCATCATCTCTTTACCAACATGCCAAGGACCAAGGTATATAGCGTTGAGCCTCAAACCAATACTATAACAATTATCATCGTTCTTCTCATAATATCATCAATGTACTTATCATAAGTTAAATAATGTACTTCTCAATATTGGCACAAGATTCCTAGGTTATTATAAATCTAGTCCCTTAACTATTTTTTTGGGTACTCGATGGCTCTAGATCAAACTCAACTCATTGAACGAAGAGTCCTCAATATATATAGTACTACACTAATCTTAATTCCAATACAAAACCAACTCCTCAATGGACCAAAATCCTCAATAGGTGCGTAAATAATTGAGCTATACTAATACTGAAAGTATATAATCACCAAACCTATTAAGAACTCATATTAATATAATGTGTATACGCATGTATAAAATTGGAAATCATCAAAATATCATATAAAAGAACACCAGCAAGTTCTAAATTAACACACGCACAAGCAAATGTCAATCATACGTAATCAACATATAAGACTAAATCACATAACAATTTCACACATCTGCAACCCAATAATCTAATAAGAGTATGGCTATATAACAATAACTAATATAATCTAACAACTCCAAGGTAACAGTGCGCGTGATTACCTTCCCGGATAAAATACCAAATAGTAAAATTCAAAGAAAGGAAACACAATCAGGTACGGGTTGCGGCAATATTGATATGACCCGCATGAGTGTGTGGTTGTTCGTAAAGGTTTGATGACTTAAATACATGACATGATTAATCATGCGTGGGTTATTAGATCATGTGCTACAAAGGGATATTTGATGATGATGATGATGATGATGATGATGATGATGATGAACAAAGAATAATATTGTGTTTGCTTGGTCAAAACTTACGCATAACCTAAGGAAATACGATGATGGCTAATCACTACATTTATTATAAAAAAAAATAGTTAGGGTTTAAAACACTATTTATGGTGTCTCGTAAATAAGGGTCCAAAGATTTACTAGGGTTTCAAAACTTTTCAAAAATACTAAAAGAGACTAAATAAAAAGGAAAATCATTTAAGGGTTTTTCTAACCTATGCACTAAGTGCATATGTTATGATTACAATTGTTGTAATAAAAGGAAATAATAAGCAATTAATATGGGTATTATTTTGCAGGATAAAAAGTTTACATTATTACCAACCTTGTCAAATCTTCATATTATTTTTTCCTATAATTAACTATTGATATGTGTGTTTTACATAGAGTTTTACCCCCGTCCCTTAGTACTTTTATGCATCAAATGAGCTCTTAGGAGCCGTTTTTAGCACTAATCTATGTTATTGAGTGTCCCTTGAGTTTCAGGATTACTTAGTGAGAAATTGGTCTTTTTAGACCCGTTTCATGGTGATTTAGGCCACTACACGAGCCCGAGGAAGTTTGGGACAACTATCATCGACTTTCGGGAGCCTTAGATGCTTACGGTTGAGCCCCGGGAGTTAGACTCGGTGATATGGGCGAAAGATAATGACTTTTGCAAATCGCCCTTTGAGCTGAGGACAAAATGAGAAGATCGGGCGAAATAAAAGAACTTTGAAGTCGTCAACGCGCGCCCAATCGGGCGGGCTTCGCCCGGTCCGGAACCGGGCGATCTTTTTGGGCATTGTTTTGGACTTTTCGCAACCGCCCGATCGGGCTGAATTTGGCCCGATCGGGCCGACTATCGAGCACTTCGCCCGATCGGGCGACGCCAACCCCTGCTACTTTTTTCGCGAGTTTTATTTCCGGTTTTTGCTTGTATTTTGGGCAAACTATAAATACTAGCCCTTTTATTTTTAGGAGACATCTTTTATTCTAGTATTAGCACTTAGTTTTATTTTAGTTTTCTCTCTAAATGGTTCCAAACACTTACTTTTAATTTCAATCAAAGCTTCAATTTTTAGTTCATCCTTTCGTTCTTCATTTAGGTATTGATTTCTATTTTGCTTTATTAATTGCTTTCGATCATGTTTTCCATTAGATTAATTGTTTTGTTATTTGTTATCATGAGTGAGTAGTTTAATTTCTAGGGTTTAGGGGATCCATGAATGCATGATTGGGATTAATTGTGGACTTGATTAGTCCATTAATCAATTGTAATTTCTATAGCTTATTATTATTGCTCGTCAATTATGTTCGGCCGGACTACTTGGATTGAGTTTGATTAACCTTAGATTATGCGCCGAGAGGTATAAATCTGATGTTTTTGGTATGTGGCTATTAGATAGGAATTATTTCTAGTACATAGCGAGAGCCTGCTAGTTTTATTATCCTAAGGAATTCATAAGATTCGAGAGATGCATGTTTTCCTAGTTATGATTATTAATTGATTGTTGTTGTCCGTTGTCCAATCCCGGTCTGCATTTCTGGTGAACCGCTGCCCTAGATTCCCTTAATATTGATATTTCCATTTCGATTATTGCCTTAGTTTAATCTATAAACCAACCCAAACCTTTTATTACCAATAGTCTAGACTAGTTAATTAATAGTAGAAAGAACGTCTGTTTTCCTGTGGATACGATCCCTACTTCCCTTACTATTTTGTTAGTGGACTTAGGTTTATTTTTGATAAGGTGATACGACTTTAGCCTGTCAAATTTTGGCGCCGTTGCCGGGGAAACGGTTTTATTTTATGTTATTAATTGTTATTTCTAGATTATTGTTTGTTAGTTCTCAAGGAACTCCCGTTCCTTGAGATCGGATCTCACGACTGTTTTCTAGTTTTGCTTGTTTATGCTCAGGACTGTCCATACCAGCGATCTGACTTCGTTCGATCCTGAACCTGAACGGACCTTCCGTAGACGGCGTAGATTCATTGAACAGTTGAGAGACTATTCAGACTCTGAATCCGACCATCTGATTGGCAATCTATTCCATACAGATTCAGAGATGGGTGACGAAACACCACCACCTGAGCCAAGGCTTACAGACTATTCTAAGCCAAGTCTGTCTGTGCTTCCCAAGGCGATCATGCCTTCTATTCCGGTCGAGAATTTCAAGATTGAACCCCAACTGTGATGCCCCAATATTTTATATTCTTAATTATATTTATGTATTTATTATTTATGTGTAATAGCCCCATGTTTAAACAACTTTTATTCTTGTGTTAAGTATATTTGTCGTCTTAAACTCTTCCTTAAAACTTTTGCTTTGAAACTAACTTGAGATTACGATTTTTGGAATTTCATTAGTTTTATGAGTAAAATTTGAATTTTATTGCTACCTCTTTAACTATTCCACGAATTAACTATCGAGTTTTACCTCACGAGAAATATTTGGGAATTATTTATGTTATTCTAAAATAATTTGTTTAACTTCAAGGATTAAATTTGAATTTGAATTTCCATTGTTTATCGAACTAATGATAATGTATTATCTTCGATAATTAATTTCCTCAAAAGAATTTTTCTAAAATTAGATTGGTACGAATTTTATTAAAATTAAATAAACTTTCTAACAATTTGATTTCTTTCACTATTTATTTACTATTAAGAAAAATAACCAAATTAAACTTGTAACTCTAGAATGAGAGAAACTTTTCTTGTACAACTAATCCTCATAAGCCAAATATTCTCACTTGAAATATGTTTTCTTCAAAAATTGGACAGGTTTCCACCCTTGCCTTGTTGTCAATTTTTAGTCCACTTCCTTTCATTTTTAGGAGGAGGGTCACAGAAACTTGGGGGACTCCTCTTCTCTTCCTCACTCACGCATATCTCTCTTCATCCTTGACCTCCTCCTTGTCTTTCTCCCTTGCGCCACCGCATCACCGTCCCCTTCTCTCACCCCCCGTCCTCCTTGGTGTTACCCTGTGGCTGCAATTATTGTTATTATTGTTGTTGTCATGGTTGATGCTGCTCTCTTCCTCTCCTCTGTGTTGTCGGCTCTGCGTAACCTCGCCGCCGGCGACGGTGGCCTGTAGTTGCCACCGTTTATACTCCATCACCTAGTGGGTAATTTCTAAAATCTCTTTCTATTCATTGGTTTAATTGAGTTAGATCAAAATCCCCAAAATTTCAGACCCTAACTTCATCTTCTCTTATTTTCTTACTGATCCCCGACGAGAGGCCCATTCTATTACCCCTTGGAGCTCGTCGCGGCCTCAATGGCTGCCGGAGTTATTGGAATCGTTCTTGATTGATTGATTGGTCTCAAGTCAAGTCATGAGCTTTCGGTTTAACATAAGAATAGCAGAACGAGTTCGAGGATAGAGCATCCAAAATTGTGCTAAGTGTTTACTCAAGGTAACCACATGGACACCTCCCTCATTTATAACCTTTGAATCTATGTGCTAACGACTTAAATGCAAACCTATGAATATTCATTTTTGCGATATTAAACAACCTCTCTTATAAAAGTTTTAAACTTTGGTTTTTCTAATGTTTTCAATATACATATTGAATTATCAAAGATGTTTTACGAATTACTCTTAATAGATTTCTATAATAAAACCATCGTATTTGTGATGTGAAAATGTGACTGTTGCCTTGTTTGTTTTATTTACTATAGTGTGGATGTTTGATATGAGTAAATGAATTAGAGAATGATGATACTTTATGGGTTGGGTTAATGGCGAATATCATGTTTTGTATTAGTGATCAAGTTATGGAATTGGAAGATTGAATGTGAGCTAATTAATTTCAATTACAATAGGAGGAACTTTTTGAGTGTTGGAGACTTGAGTTTAAGGTGATTGTGGAATTTAATGATTTTCGCCGTATGTGGAAAGATGGTAAACCTGTTAGGTTATGATTCATATGACAAAACATAAATCATGCGGAAAAACCATAAAGCCAGGAAAGCATATTATTTACACATAATCATTTAGCATAGTTTAGATGCATACACTTTGTTACGTGCCCTCCCTAGCTGCGCCCGGACCGAACAAGAACAAGTCTTTAGGACTCCAAGTGTCGTCCCTCCGTAGATAGTCCACAGCACGTCCGGATCCGCCTTAAGCTTGACCAACTAGAATCGCCCTTCAGGTACTTAGAATTTTCGGCTATTGTAGGCAATTATATGACTGAATTTTTGCTCTCAAAAATCACTTTGAATACTTGAATACTCGATGTAAATTATGAGCCCTTAACTCATATTTATAGACCATGGAATAAGTAATCGAATCCTACTAGGATACGAATTAATTAAATTAGAATCCTAGTAGAATTCTTATTTAATTAATTTATCTTTTAGGATTAGGAATTTTAATCATTAAACAAATCCTATACTCTTTAGGTTTCGTATGTGAACACAAACTCTACACGAGCATGACCCGCAAGCGTGCAGGCCATGCCCGCGCACAGCCCACACGGCCGCTCGGCCCACGCGAGCTACAAGCCCACGCGAGCTGCAGCAATGCTCGCAGCCCACTGCTCGCAGCTGCGCGCGCTGCCACGGCCAGCTGGGCCTGGCCTTGCACTGGGTCTGGCGTGGCCTTGGCTGTTCGTGTGGCGCGCTTGGCTTGCTGGGCGATGGCCCCGCTTCGTGCTGGGCCTTCGTCTGGCAGGCCTCGTCCGATGCTAATTCGTACGATACGCTTCCGATTAAATTCCCGTTTCCGGAATTTATTTCCGATACGAACAATATTTAATATTTTCGATTCCGGAATTAATTTCCGTTTCGAACAAATATTTAATATTTCCGTTTCCGGAATTATTTTCCGATTCCGATAATATTTCCGATTCTGACAATATTTCCGTTTCCGGCAATATTTCCGATTCCGGCAATATTTCCATTTCCGATAATATTTTCCGATACGTACCATGTTTCCGTTTCCGGCAACATCTACGACTTGGATAATATTTATATTTCCGATACGATTCATATTTCCGTTTCCGGCAATATCATCGTTTCCGGAGTATTCATTTCTTGCCTGTGACGATCTCAGCTCCTACTGAAACCAAGATCCGTCGATTCCGAATATCCATAGATGGAGTATTTAATGCCATTAAATACTTGATCCGTTTACGTACTATTTGTGTGACCCTACGGGTTCAGTCAAGAGTAAGCTGTGGATTAATATAATTAATTCCACTTGAACTGAAGCGGCCTCTAGTCAGGCATTCAGCTCACTTGATCTCACTGAATTATTAACTTGTTTAATTAATACTGAACCGCATTTATTAGACTTAATATTATATGCATACTTGGACCAAGGGCACTATTTCCTTCAGTCTCCCACTTGTCCTTAGGGACAAGTGTGCATTTCCTAATTCCTTTGTCGCTCGATGCTTGCTCTTGAACATAAGGTAAGAGTCGTCATCCTTATTATGTCCAGAGGTGTTCCTCGGTTTCAGAGTTCAACTGATCAAATAAACATATAATCATAGCCTATGATTCATCCGAGCACGGCCATGCATTTCACAGTTTCTAGCTCTCCGAGTGGCCTTGTACAACTTTTAAGCATCTCATCCCGATTTATGGGAGGACAATCCCAATCTTGCGATCTTGAGATTAGACTTCGTTTGATAGGTGATTACCTGAGCGTTGCCTTTATAGCCTCCTTTTACGGTGCGACGGTTGGTCAATGTCAAAGCAATCAGTTCTCAAACAAGTAATCTCAAATCACTCAGGTATTGAGGACTTAGTGTCTAATAATTTTAATGAAATTTACTTATGACAGATTTTCATCTCTTACAGTAAAGTTTCATAGGTCTTGTCCGATACTAGTCTTCCCAAAGTAAGTATCTATGCAAATGATTATGACATTGCCATGTCCACATAGTTCAAGAAACAGAACTACTAGTCATCTTGCATTCTAGTCGTCTAACGTTTTCTATGCGTCCAATTTTATAGAAAACTCCGACCAGGGACCATTTTCAACTTTTGACATTCAAGTTAACTTGATAGACATTTCTTAGTCACGGGACTGGTCCTGACAGTCTATCTTGAATATTTCGTCAAATTGAAGGGACTCATCATTTAATACTAAACCAAGATTAAATGGAATATGAAAATACATTTCATATATGATAAATGTTCAACCCCAATGTTTTACAACCATGGGCCTCAAACCCATCTTCTAAAACAGTTCATGGAATTTCAAAGCTATGCTTGATTTCCAGTGCTACAATGTAAGTGTTGCTTCTCACTTGTTGCATAGGTTTAGTTATCATGCTTTGCCAATCTTAATATCCTTTTCATCGAATGTTCTTCGAGATATGATGATAAGATCTTTTGAGTATGTTTATTTTGTGATCTAGTCTTTCTTGCTACATTAGTGGTAGTACGCATTTTGCAATGAAGAACCATTAAGTCAACAGACATGTGATCTTCCCAAGTTCAATGAAGAACTCATTAATATAAACAACTCTGTTTTATTGCTTCTTAGGCAATAAGTACTTTTACTTCAACTGTATAGGTTGCTAGTGATGCTTTGTTTGGATCTACTTATCCAAGCAGTTCACAGATATGTGGAAGACTCTCCAACTATATCTTAGAACATAGAAATTATTATTTTAATTTCCCACGCAACAACTCATGGTCTTCAATCCATGTTGCCATTTCAAAACACGATGCTCTTTAGCTGGTCCTTGTCAATGGTTAACTCCAAAGGGTCTTGCTTGATCCTTTGCCAGTGTTTATGCGTGTAGCATCAATATTTAGCATATCTTTATTTCCTTGAATCAAGAACTATTCCTATGTACCTTTTCAAGTACCATAAGTGTTCATGATCTCAATCTAGTTGATCTTCACTTAGATCAATAGAGATTGGTATATGTTCGTCATGCCTAAAGTCATATGATACATTTTTGGCGATCCTCATATTATATTATATACATGATAAATTCTTTTGCAGAAAAATTCCCAATTGAATTCTATTCATGTAACTTTAGCTCATTCAGTTACAGTAGATACTGAATCCAACTAAATTCTTTGACATATAATATAGGTGAAGAATCTCATTAGATTCTTTGATGTTTAACTTAGTAAATGCTTATACATAGTTCAAACATTCATTACTTAGATTTATTCATATGGATCGAATATCTCCAATGGAGTCTTTCGTGTTTGATTTAGTAAATGCCATTACTAAACAATATCATAAGATCTTTGTAAATAGATCTTAATACCCAGTATGTACTAAGTTTCGCCTTGGTCCATCATTGATGAATAATTTCAAACCTAAGTCATTAGCATTTGAATGTTATTTCACAATAGAGAGATATGTGTGATACACATAGGACCAAATAAGTTTTACGTACTCCCACTAAACTTCTTATATATCTATAAGAATCATGTATATTTTATGAAACTAAAATGCTTATTAGCTTCACTAAAATACAGTTCCAATTCCCAATTGCTTGCTTAAATCTGTACTTAGATTTCATAAGTTAGCATTCCTTTTCAAGCATTTATTTGGATCCACAAATCCTATGACATGCCATGTACATAGTTTTCTTCCAACATTTGATTGAGGAATACGTTTTGTCATCCAATTGTCATATGTACCAATATGCAATCATTGCTTGAGTTATAGACTTGAGCATTACGATTATGCATGAGGTTTCAACACAATCCATGCCATGAATTTGCTTGTAACCTTTAGCAACTAATCTAGCTTTGTGTGTGAACACAATTCCATGTTTGATGGTTTTTATCCTTAAAACAAACTTGCAACCAATAGGTGTGAAACTATTCTTGCAAATCAACAAATTTTCAATTTTGTCATCAAAACATTGGTTATGTTTTATGGCCTTTAACCATCTAAAACATTTGAGTCTATATATGGCCTCTAACCATTTTAGGGAATCTGGGTTTCGTCATAGCTTTCTTACAGGTCACAAACTCATTAATAGTTTGACTGCAAGTTGTAGGTTTCTTCACTATTAATAGAAGAATCTCATAGTTTCATTGACCTGAACTCTATGCCTACTTGGGTATCAAACAATAGAATATCAACAGGCACTTTGAGAGTCCTTTGAATATTCTGTTCTCCTTGAAGCACTTGTAAAGTCTTCTAAGAGATGTCTATTCTTTAAAGCCACTTCTAAAGTCCTTAAAGAATACGTGTTCGGATTTTCTAAAGAACTTCGAAAAGCCTCCGGAATGTCCGTTTATGTTTGTTGTTCGCCTCGAAGACTTTCGAGGTCTATTTTCTCCCACTTGTCATTTTGGAAACGAATCTCCAAAAGGACATTATTTCGAGCAAACAAACATTATGTTCTCAAAAATTCGTGGTAGAAACAATACCCTTGTGTCTCATTTGAATAAATCACAATGAAACATATATCTATACTTGGGGCCTTAGTTTGTTGAATAACAAACACTAAGCTCCCACTGAGTTTAGGAACTCTTTAGATATATTATGAAAAGATATTTTGAAATTACTTTTCAATAGCTTTGACGAATTTGGTTTAGTTTGGTGGTAGTTGAGCATTTTGTTCTAGAAATTATAGGAAAAGTCTTTATGATCCATCATTGATCGAATCAAGTACTAATTGACTTCGATTATTCCAACTAAGATATGCCATATCTTATGGACCTAGATTGTGAAATTACAACACACAATCATTGATGATCATATTTGGTCTCAAGTAATCATCAACATGATCTAATCTAGATCTTTATGATTTCTTGCCAAGTGGATTTTATACTTCTGAATCTTTGAACTAGCCAAACAGATTCAACTTATATCACATTTGAGTAAATAAACCTATATTCACTCAAATCCATGTGAAATAATAAAGTCATAAAACCTTTCTTTAGCTTTGAACTCTATCGTCTAGGCGTTCTAACAATAGTTCATATTCTTTGTTACTTTCAACAAGTAAGACTAGCTTGTCTTAAGTTGATCTAGAAATCAACCAACTTTCAAAAGTCCATTAAAATAGAGCTTGTGAATGTTAACTTGTTGACATGGTCTAAGCAACAATGCCAAAGATTAGTGGAACTCAAATCAAGGGTTTGATTTGAACCTAGTAAAGTTTTTTATTGTTAAAGAGTTGTTTGTTTTAATCAAGCAAATTGACTCAACCCGTAAACGACCATTTCATTCAAATAAACAAACAAACAAGAATTGTTTTTGTTCTTCTGAATGTGAGTCTTTCTGTGTTTGAAGCAGAAATTTAGGTATGTTGATTATGGAACAAAATAGCCATTTAGTTCCAGCCTTGAAAGGACTTAAAACAACCTAGATGACCCTACAGCTAATGTAGCATTGCCATGCTTCATTTCCCACTTGTAGGCCATTAGTGTAGCCTAGCTTCCATTATTTGAGTTATTACCGAAGTAAGAACCTCAAGCGGTATATGATACCAAGGAAGTTTGATTCCTAGGTCACTTCTCTTTAAACATAAACTTATAGGTAGAAACGGAATTGTAAATTCATGTCATCTGTTCCTTTGTTTTCCTATTTCTTGTACCCTTTCTTATAGTCTTAAGAATTGAATTCTTTAGTGTTGACTTTTATACTTTGTTAGACATGTCCAATGTCACCAACAAGGTTCTTTACCATTTATGTTGAATATTTTGTTTCAACTAGATGATCTTACTAGAAGCTTCTAAAGTTCTCTAAGCATCGATCTACTCTAATGTCTAGGGACTAGACTCATTCGAGAATTAAATGGAAAAAATATTTTAGGTTGTTAACCATTGGTAAAGCTGAGCGTTTAAACTCAATGCTTTATGATCTCAAAACTACATTGTATTTTGAATTCACAAGCACCAATCGGTTTGCCATTCGATTTTGATATTCGAAAACAACCATAAAAGTCGCTAAAAGAAACGTACATTTTAAATTGCTCATTTTCTCTCATTTCCGTGAATCGTTCTTGGATTCACTACCAATCGAGGAAATTTACTGTTACCTTTCTAAAAGGATTTACTGCAGTGCAAGATATTTAATTATAAACAATAATTAAAACATACATTGAAGCATGCAAAGTCTAAACATTTATCATGAGTAATAACTTGAAAATTAAAGCAATCATGCAATTTCAACAAGTTATTAGCATTTTATTCAAATTTATTGTTCCGGCAGGTGTGAATAAAATGATTCCAAGATCCTAAAATCATTGAAGAATTAAGCACAGTTTGTCGACTTAATCCTAAAACATCTTAGGTAAGCAAAAGCCTTTTGCTAATAGTCTAGAAACTATTCTTGGTTGATAGGTACGTCTAAGAACTTATTAGGTAAACCTATCGATTTTGCCACGACATAAAAGGACTCCTTACTTATATCGTTGAGTTTCACCAAAACTAACATGTACTCACAATTATTTGTGTACCTTGCCCCTTTAGGACCAATAAGTAACACCTCGTTGAGCGAAAACTATTACTAGATTGATGTAAAGGATATCCAAGCAAGTGTATATTTTGGCATGACACCTTTTAACTCAATTTTTAAGTTTGGAACTTAAGGCTCTTACTATGTTGGTTAGATTTTAAGTGAACTAAAATCCTTAATCATGCAACATAATCAAGCCATGATCTCATGCATTTTAAGACATATTTAAAAGCAATAAATAACTTAAAACATGCATAAGATAAATGTGATCTAGTATGGCCCGACCTCATCTTGAAGCTTTAACTTCAAAGTCCGTCTTGAAAATCTCCGTGGGAGGCACCATTTTCTTCAAATAGGATAAGCTATAATTAAACTAATTACAACTATTTGATGGTACGCAGACCATATTTGAATTGAAAAACAACTTTGGTACTTTAGACCAATTACATTCAAATTAATGGTACGCAGACCATATTTTCTATCCTATTTGGGCCATACTAGTCACTTCATAACCGGCAAAACAGTACATATACAATATATACCATTCACCCATTCATTATCATGAATGGCCCACATAGCTGGTTAGTAAAACACATTATGCATCACATAAACATTTGCAGCAATTAATCAAGGGCACCAATAATCTACAAATTATTCAGTCCTTATTAATTCTAATCAAGTTGTTTTAACCTTAAGGATTTGTAGACCTAATCAAGAGTTTATGACTCAAAAGGGCTCCCACTTAAACCAATAAATTCATATGCTTTACTAATTTTAAACATAAAAATGTATTTCTAGTCTAACCGGAAACATACAAATTTAATTAAAATTTAAAGCTCATATAAATTTATAATTGAATCCATAAATTTAATTTAATTTCAGTCGTATTTAAATTAATTCATGATTTTAATTTTAGTAAAATAATTAGAATAAATAAAATTTATTATAATTACAATATTCAAAACTAAAATCCAAGAAAATAATTTAAATTATTAATTTTAAAATTAATTAAAATTGCGTAAACTGAAAATTTCAAATTAAAATTTCAAAACGCTCTAATCGCAACGCAACAACCCCACGCAAAGCACGCCCATGGGCTACACGCACACAGCCATCGCTGGCCATGTGCGCGCAGCCCATGCGCTGCGTCGCATCGCTGCTACTCCCATCGCAAGGCATCAATCAAACACGCGAGCTGGTGCTCGCTGCGCGCGCCAGCGCTCGATGCACGCGAGCCATCGCTCGCTGAGCTCGCTTGCCAGCGCTCGATCCATGCGAGCCATCGCTCGCTGCGCGCCTGCCTTTCCCGCACGCGAGCTTGCGCTCATCGCACGAGGCATCAGTATGCGAGATGGCGCTCGCTGCGCGCGAGCCATCGACGCTGTGCGTAGCGCTCGTGGCACACGAGCTTGCGCTCGCTGCGCGCGAGGCTCCGCATGCTTGCGCGAGGCAGTCCGCGCTGTGGCGAAGCACGCTTGCTGCCCACACGCGACTGCTCGTGCCTTGCTCTCGCCCCTGCCCACACGCCCATTGCTCACAGCCCACGACACAAGGCAGGGCTGCTGCCTTGTGCTCGTGCACCATGCCCTTGCTCGCTGCATTCGTACCGCATGGGCGACGAGCTCCCTTGCTCGTCGTCGCATGCCCGCACTATACAACACCCCTTAAGGGTAACACGTAGCATCCATTGCTTTGTGCGTGCAAGTTATATGAGCGAGTCGCATAAAAATTAAAAATTTATATTCAAAATTAATGACAAATTAATAAATAATATTAATTTCATAATTTTAGGGCGAAAAATCGAAAATTTATTATTTAATTGATTTCCGATTAACATGGATTCAAGTCTAGGTCATAAAAATTTAAAATTTAACATAAATTTACAATTTTTATGGTGGTTTTTAATCATAGGTATCTAATTAAATTATAACTAATTATGAAAATCAAATTAATTCTAAATTATTCCAATTTTCAACAAATTAATCATAATTACAAATTAGATTGCATAATTAACAACGCTAGGCATCAAACTTGTTAAACATATACAGTAGGTCAATCAAAAATTCAAGATTTATCAACAAGAATCGCAAATATTTAATTTAACATCTTAAATTTACGAAATTTTGCATTCGAAAAACTAAAACCTCCGAAAAGTCATAGTTAGGCTTCGAATTTGAGAATTCTGGGTTCGGCCGAAAAATATTATTTTTGTCAAAATTTTAGAATGCCTTTTACATGCGGAATTGACACAAAAATCACTCGATTTGGATGAGTAACGAAGAAACTGCCGAAAAACTGCGTACGTATAATTAAATAAACGCAATTTGCAATTAATTAACAATTACGAAAATTAATCACACCTTTTTAATTCTTGCAAATTTGTAATATTTAACCATGTTTATGCAATTTAGATTATGAAAATAATAAGAGGCTCGTGATACCACTGTTAGGTTATGATTCATATGACAAAACATAAATCATGCGGAAAAACCATAAAGCCAGGAAAGCATAATATTTACACATAATCATTTAGCATAGTTTAGATGCATACACTTTGTTACGTGCCCTCCCTAGCTGCGCCCGAACCGAACAAGAACAAGTCTTTAGGACTCCAAGTGTCGTCCCTCCGTAGATAGTCCACAGCACGTCCGGATCCGCCTTAAGCTTGACCAACTAGAATCGCCCTTAAGATACTTAGAATTTTCGGCTATTGTAGGCAATTATATGACTGAATATTTGCTCTCAAAAATCACTTTGAATACTTGAATACTCGATGTAAATTATGAGCCCTTAACTCATATTTATAGACCATGGAATAAGTAATCGAATCCTACTGGGATACGAATTAATTAAATTAGAATCCTAGTAGAATTCTTATTTAATTAATTTATCTTTTAGGATTAGGAATTTTAATCATTAAACAAATCCTATACTCTTTAGGTTTCGTATGTGAACACAAACTCTACACGAGCATGACCCGCAAGCGTGCAGGCCATGCCCGCGCACAGCCCACACGGCCGCTCGGCCCACGCGAGCTGCAGCAATGCTCGCAGCCCACTGCTCGCAGCTGCGCGCGCTGCCACGGCCAGCTGGGCCTGGCCTTGCGCTGGGTCTGGCGTGGCCTTGGCTGTTCGTGTGGCGCGCTTGGCTTGCTGGGCGATGGCCTGGCTTCGTGCTGGGCCTTCGTCTGGCAGGCCTCGTCCGATGCTAATTCGTACGATACGCTTCCGATTAAATTCCCGAT
Organism: Spinacia oleracea; assembly: GCF_020520425.1. Taxonomy (NCBI): domain Eukaryota; kingdom Viridiplantae; phylum Streptophyta; class Magnoliopsida; order Caryophyllales; family Amaranthaceae; genus Spinacia; species Spinacia oleracea. The sequence goes on from NC_079492.1 coordinate 64,787,025, forward strand.
TCCGGAATTTATTTCCGATACGAACAATATTTAATATTTTCGATTCCGGAATTAATTTCCGTTTCGAACAAATATTTAATATTTCCGTTTCCGGAATTATTTTCCGATTCCGATAATATTTCCGATTCTGACAATATTTCCGTTTCCGGCAATATTTCCGATTCCGGCAATATTTCCATTTCCGATAATATTTTCCGATACGTACCATGTTTCCGTTTCCGGCAACATCTACGACTTCGATAATATTTATATTTCCGATACGATCCATATTTCCGTTTCCGGCAATATCATCGTTTCCGGAGTATTCATTTCTTGCCTGTGACGATCTCAGCTCCCACTGAAACCAAGATCGGTCGATTCTGAATATCCATAGATGGAGTATTTAATGCCATTAAATACTTGATCCGTTTACGTACTATTTGTGTGACCCTACGGGTTCAGTCAAGAGTAAGCTGTGGATTAATATAATTAATTCCACTTGAACTGAAGCGGCCTCTAGTTAGGCATTCAGCTCACTTGATCTCACTGAATTATTAACTTGTTTAATTAATACTGAACCGCATTTATTAGACTTAATATTTTATGCATACTTGGACCAAGGGCACTATTTCCTTCAAAACCGTCCTCATCTCTGGTGTGACTGTTCAGGGGCTCCCGGGTCACGTAAAAGCTAGAGTTGGGGGGTGTGCACACAAGTTATTGAATTAGTTGGCCAACGAAGAATGAATGTACTGTCAGCGGCTTCCGGGTACATCTCAAATAGACTGTCAGGGGCTCCCGGGTCTATCTATTGTTCAGTAGATTGTCAGGGGCTCCCGGATCTACTTAGAATGGAGAATTCAAGGAATTAGGAATATATGAGATAGTGTTTATACGATTAGAGAAGAACTCAAATAGAAAATCATTAGAAATCCTCAAATACTCATTTTGTTTTATATTTTATTATTCAAAATTATTTGAAAACGATGTCTAGAACTTTTGTATACTATTTAACTTGTTTATGCTTCTATGATTTCATTAATATTTATTTTACTGAGTGGAGTGGTGGTTACCAGCTTTGCTGATTCTTTTTCTTTGTTTGGTGTTTGTTTTATTGTTCTCCCCTTTGGGGATTGAATCTGCGACAACCCATTTGATTATGGTGAGCAGGAGATGCAGGTAATGGCGTTGAATTTGAGTTCAGGTGAAGTAAAGTTGTGAACTTAGTAAAAGTGTACTCATGTGGAAGACTTAAGTTATTTGATTGTTTTTAGTTATGTAATATAATTAGTACTTAGTTTTGCATCTACTTTATAAGTAGGTGTAGCAGTAACACCCTTATGGTGTATTGGAAAATTTTATTTTGTTGGAATGATGTAATTGATACAGGTTAAAGAAAATATGACGTAATATCCTAAATAATATTTTAGGTTGTCCATATTTAGGGGAAGTGCTGCCGAAATTTTTAACTATTAGTTAAGGTTAAAATTTAATTAGTGTCTTTAAGATAAGCTTCAATAGAGGGGTGTTACAGTTTGTATCAGAGCCGAGGTTGATTTTGGGTTTGCTATGATCTCCAAATCATGGCGTATGGGAATCATGAATATGAGTTCTTTTGTAAAGAATATTAAAGTATTGAAGCTTGAATAATGATTTATGGATGTTATATAAGTTCTTTTATGGGATGATGATGTTAGGGTCATGTGCTACTATTTGAGAAAATTAGATTTGCTTTGAATCTATATAGTTGTTTAAGATAAATTGAGTTGGGAGCCCTAAGATGGCCATATGAGTTATCTAGAATTATGGATATAGAAATTAGTTTGAACGAGTGTATGTATAATGTGTATTGTGGATCTTTTTATGACTTGATTTGATTAATAGTTCGGAGTATTGCGAAATAATATTTGAGAATCTAAGATGGCATTGAGAAATTTAGTGATGAGATTTGTCATTTGAAGACATTGGAGTTTTGAGTTTCCTTGGTTGTTCGATAAAAGTTAGTATGTTTAAAATCACAGTTTAAGTTGGGAAATCGAGTAAGATGATTGCAAATATTGGTTATTTCTTATGAAACATTGTGATGAAAATTTTGATTAAAAATATTGCATGATTAGAGATGCAAGAGTGTAGAATTTTTGGTAATTTAATGGGAGAAAATTAAATTGTGGTTGAGAATATTATTTATTTGAGTTGTGAGAAGTTATTGAGTTCCATTCATGTGTTCTGATTTCATTTGAATTAAAATGCCTTGGTATTGGTATTGTTATGAATTTGGGTTATTGTTGATATTTTGAGGGATTGATCTATTATTTGGTTAAGGGGTATAAATTTAAGAAGAAATTTTGAAGAAGGCGAGCCTCTTAATCATATTATGGTTGTGAACTATTTGATTTGCAAGGGTATGAAATAGTTACTTGAGGTTTACCGTATTAGTGTGGTTACTAGAAGTTGAGCAATTGAATTAAAGATTTGAAACGAGTTTGGCTCGTGAAAATGTCTATTTGGCGAATTGGTACTTGAGAATGAAAACTTTAAAAGTGTTCAAAATCTACTTTGATCTTATGGTAAGAATTTTTTTTTAAGAATGGAATTGGAAGTATGAGTTAAGTATAGTTTACTTAGTTAGAGTTCGTTAAGATCTTGGATTCTTATTATTTCTTTGTTTACATTACTAAAATTAGGGTCAATTATAGATTGAGCTTAGGAAATCAAAAGTCTTGCAATCTTAAGGTTGGGTATTGCAATTGGGAAGCAATAGGGTTTGTATTTGTTTGTAGTGTTTAAACTTCGTATCTTTTTAAAGGTAATCTCAAGATTTATGTTTTATAGAGAATGAAATTTAGTCAAGCTTTGAACCAACTTTTAACTAGGTACTTAAAATGTTGGAAAATCCTTTGAGATAAACTTTTCAAAATTTTCCCTAGAAAATAAATCATGTCCTTACACTCCATCATATTGTAGCACGAGGGATAATTAGAGTATCGTTGTCAGTCTACTTAACTCTGTTCCAATTTGTGCAATTAAGCAATGTCGATGCTGGTTCAGCATTGCTCGGATTCAAAACCCTCATTGGACTCCAAGCTATCTTTAGAAATTAAGTTCTTCTATTCAGTGTCGTTCCTAAGATTTCAAGTGTCGATATATCTACTTTTGAATTATATATCCTACTCCAAGATTGAATTACATTGTTTTGTTCGCTACACTGTGATTTAAAGATTTTATTTCAAAAAGAAAAGTTTATTCAAATGGTATAAGATTTTATGTTTTGAAGTTTCGAGGACGAAACTTATTTTAAGGGAGGTATAATGTGATGCCCCAATATTTTATTTTCTTAATTATATTTATGAATTTATTATTTATGTGTAATAGCCCCATGTTTAAACAGCTTTTATTCTTGTGTTAAGTATATTTGTCGTCTTAAACTCTTCCTTAAAACTTTTGCTTTTGAAACTAACTTGAGATTACGATTTTTGGAATTTCATTAGTTTTATGAGTAAAATTTAAATTTTATTGCTATCTTAAACTATTCCATGAATTAACTACGAGTTTTACCTCACGAGAAATATTTGGGAATTATTTATGTTATTCTAAAATAATTTGTTTAATTTCAAGAAATTAAATTTGAATTTGAATTTCCATTGTTTATCGAACTAATGATAATGTATTATCTTCGATAATTAATTTCCTCAAAAGAATTTTTCTAAAATTAGATTGGTACGAATTTTATTAAAATTAAATAAACTTTCTAACAACTTGATTTCTTTACTATTAAGAAAAATAACCAAATTAAACTTGTAAATCTAGAATGAGAGAAACTTTTCTTGTACAACTAATCCTCATAAGTCAAATATTCTCACTTGACATATGTTTTCTTCAAAAATTTGACACCTTTCCACCCTTGCATTGTTGTCAATTTTTAGTCCACTTCCTTTCATTTTTGGGAGGAGGGTCACAGAAACTTGGGGGACTCCTCTTCTCTTCCTCACTCACGCATATCTCTCTTCATCCTTGAGCTCCTCCTTGTCTTTCTCCCTTGCGCCACCGCACCACCGTCCCCTTCTCTCACCCCCCGTCCTCCTTGGTGTTGCCCTATGGCTGCAATTATTGTTATTATTGTTGTTGTCATGGTTGATGTTGCTCTCTTCCTCTCCTCTGTGTTGTCGGCTCTGCGTAACCTCGCCGCCGGCGACGGTGGCCTGTAGTTGCCACCGTTTATACTCCATCACCTAGTGGGTAATTTCTAAAATCTCTTTCTATTCATTTATTTAATTGAGTTAGATCAAAATCCCCAAAATTTCAGACCCTAACTTCATCTTCTCTTATTTTCTTACTGATCCCCGACAAGAGGCCCATTCTATTACCCCTTGGAGCTCGTCGCGGCCTCAATGGCTGCCGGAGTTATTAGGATCGTTCTTGATTGATTGATTGGTCTCAAGTCAAGTCATGAGCTTTCGGTATAACATAAGAATAGAAGAACGAGTTCGAGGATAGAGCATCCAAAATTGTGCTAAGTGTTTACTCAAGGTAACCCCATGGACACCTCCCTCATTTATAACCTTTGAATCTATGTGCTAACGACTTAAATGCAAACCTATGAATATTCATTTTTGCGATATTAAACAACCTCTCTTATAAAAGTTTTAAACTTTGGTTTTTCTAATGTTTTCAATATACATATTGAATTATCAAAGATGTTTTACGAATTACTCTTAATAGATTTCTATAATAAAACCATCGTATTTGTGATGTGAAAATGTGACTATTGCCTTGTTTGTTTTATTTACTATAGTGTGGATGTTTGATATGAGTAAATGAATTAGAGAATGATGATACTTTATGGGTTGGGTTAATGGCAAATATCATATTTTGTATTAGTGATCAAGTTATGGAATTGGAAGATTGAATGTGAGCTAATTAATTTCAATTACAATAGGAGGAACTTTTTGAGTGTTGGAGACTTGAATTTAAGGTGATTGTGGAATTTAATGATTTTCGCCGTATGTGGCAAGATGGTAAAATGTCCTCATCTCTGGTGTGACTGTTCAGGGGCTCCCGGGTCACGTAAAAGCTAGAGTTGGGGGGTGTGCACACAGGTTATTGAATTAGTTGGCCAACGAAGAATGAATTTACTGTCAGGGGCTCCCGGGTACATCTCAAATTGTTAGGTTATGATACATATGACAAAACATAAATCATGCGGAAAAACCATAAAGCCAGGAAACATATTATTCACACATAATCATTTATCATAATTCAGATGCATACACTTTGTTGCGTGCCCTCCCTAGCTGCGCCCGAACCGAACAAGAACAAGTCTTTAGGACTCCAAATGTCGTCCCTCCGTAGATAGTCCACAGCACGTCCGGATCCTCCTTAAGCTTGACCAACTAGAATCGCCCTTAAGGTAGTATAGATTTCGGCTAAATAGGGGCAAGAGAGTGGCTGATTTTTCTTGAAAATCTTACCTTTGAATACTTCAATTGTATCTATAAATTATGACCCTAGGCACCTATTTATAGAGGTATGGAAAAGGAATTATAATCCTACTAGGATTTGGATTTATTAATTAGAATCCAACTTGAACTCTAAATAATAAATTTAATCTATTAGGATTAGGATTTAATCAATACACGAATTCCGATAGAATTAGGATTCGTTACGAACATGAGAGTCGTATGGCCACGAGCATCGCACCACCCGCGCAGGCCTTGCGGCCCACACGAGCAGTCGCTGCTCGTAGCCCAACAACACGCTTAGCGTGCGCGCGCCAAGGCCTTGCGGGGCCTGGCCTTGCGCTGGGCCTGACGAGGCTGTGGCAGCTCCATGTTGGGCGCTCGGCTTGCTGGGCGCGGGCCTGGCTTCGTGCTGGGCCTTCGTCTAGCAAGCCTCGTCCGATGCTAATTCGTACGATGCGCTTCTGATTAAATTCCCGGTTCCGGAATTCATTTCCGATACGAACAATATTTAATATTTCCGATTCCGGAATTAATTTCCGTTTCGAACAAATATTTAATATTTCCGTTTCCGGAATTATTTTCCGATTCCGATAATATTTCCGATTCTGACAATATTTCCGTTTCCGGCAATATTTCCGATTCCGGCAATATTTCCATTTCCGATAATATTTTCCGATACGTACCATGTTTCCGTTTCCGGCAACATCTACGACTTGGATAATATTTATATTTCCGATACGATCCATATTTCCGTTTCCGGCAATATCATCGTTTCCGGAGTATTCATTTCTTGCTTGTGACGATCTCAGCTCCTACTGAAACCAAGATCCGTCGATTCCGAATATCCATAGATGGAGTATTTAATGCCATTAAATACTTGATCCGTTTACGTACTATTTGTGTGACCCTACGGGTTCAGTCAAGAGTAAGCTGTGGATTAATATCATTAATTCCACTTGAACTGAAGCGGCCTCTAGCTAGGCATTCAGCTCACTTGATCTCACTGAATTATTAACTTGTTAATTAATACTGAACCGCATTTATTAGACTTAATATTATATGCATACTTGGACCAAGGGCATTATTTCCTTCAGTCTCCCACTTGTCCTTAGGGACAAGTGTGCATTTCCTAATTCCTTTGTCGCTCGATGCTTGCTCTTGAACATAAGGTAAGAGTTGTCATCCTTATTATCTCCAGAGGTGTTTCTCGGTTTCAGAGTTCAACTGATCAAATAAACAGATAATCATAGTCTATGATTCATCCGAGCACGGCCATGCATTTTACAGTTTCTAGCTCTCCGAGTGGCCTTGTACAACTTTTAAGCATCTCATCCCGATTTATGGGAGGACAATCCCAATCTTGCAATCTTGAGATTAGACTTCGTTTGATAGATGATTACCTGAGCGTTGCCTTTATAGCCTCCTTTTACGGTGTGAAGGTTGGTCAACGTTAAATCAACCAGTTCTCAAACAAGTTATCTCAAATCACTCAGGTATTGAGGATTTAGTGTCTAATAATTTTAATGAAATTTACTTATGATAGATTTTCATCTCTTACAGTAAAGTTTCATAGGTCTGTCCGATACTAGTCTTCCCAAAGTAAGTATCTATGCAAATGATTACGACATTGCCATGTCCACATAGTTCAAGAAACAGAACTACTAGTCATCTTGCATTCCAGTCGTCTAACGTTTTCTATGCGTCCAATTTTATAGAAAACCCCGACCAGGGACCATTTTCAACCTTTGACATTCAAGTTCACTTGATAGACATTTCTTAGTCACAGGACTGGCCCTGACAGTCTATCTTGAATATATCGTCAAATTGAAGGGACTCATCATTTAATAAACCACAAATTAAATGGAAAAATGAATTCTATTCATTTATTGTGAATGATTAACCAATAATGTTTTACAAAGAATTAAACTCTAAAACTTTAAAACATTAAATAAGGACATCAAAGCCATTCTCCAATATGCTTGATTCCCATAGCTGCAGTGTGCGAGTTGTGCTTCGCCTATGGCAGAGGTTTAGTCAATGGATCTGATATGTTGTCATCAGTTCCAATCTTGCTTATCTCGACTTCTTTTCTTTCAACGAACTCTCGTAGAAGGTGAAATCTACGAAGTACATGCTTGACTCTTTGGTGGTGTCTAGGCTCCTTTGCCTGTGCAATAGCTCCGTTATTATCACAATACAGGGCTATTGGTCCTTTAATGGAGGGGACTACACCAAGTTCACCTATGAACTCCCTTAGCCATATAACTTCCTTTGTTGCTTCATGTGCAGCAATGTACTCCGCTTCAGTTGTAGAATCCGCAATGGTGCTTTGCTTAGCACTTTTCCAGCTTACTGCACCTCCGTTGAGGCAGAAGACAAACCCTGATTGTGATCTGAAATCATCTTTGTCGGTTTGGAAACTTGCGTCCGTATAGCCTTTAACAATCAATTCATCATCTCCACCATAGACCAGGAAGTCATCTTTGTGCCTTTTCAGGTACTTCAGAATATTCTTGGCAGCAGTCCAATGCGCCTCTCCTGGGTCTGACTGGTATCTGCTCGTAGCACTGAGTGCGTACGCAACATCCGGGCGTGTACATATCATAGCATACATTATTGAACCAATCAATGATGCATATGGAATCCCATTCATTCGTCTACGCTCATCAAGTGTTTTTGGGCACTGAGTCTTGCTTAGAGTCATTCCATGAGACATGGGTAGGTAGCCTCGCTTGGAGTCTGCCATCTTGAACCTATCAAGTACTTTATTGATATAAGTGCTTTGACTAAGTCCAATCATCCTTTTAGATCTATCTCTATAAATCTTGATGCCCAATATGTACTGTGCTTCTTCTAGATCCTTCATCGAAAAACATTTCCCAAGCCAAATCTTGACAGAGTTCAACATAGGAATGTTATTTCCGATAAGTAATATGTCATCGACATATAATACTAGGAAAGCAATTTTTCTCCCACTAACCTTCTTGTATACACAAGATTCGTCTGCGTTCTTGATGAAACCAAAGTCACTGACTGCTTCATCAAAACGTATATTCCAGCTCCTTGATGCCTGCTTCAATCCGTAGATTGATTTCTTTAGCTTGCATACCTTTTTAGCATTCTTTGGATCCTCAAAACCTTCAGGCTGTGTCATAAACACAGTTTCTGTTAAAACCCCGTTTAAGAAAGCGGTTTTGACATCCATCTGCCATATTTCGTAATCGTAATATGAAGCGATTGCTAACATTATCCGAATAGACTTTAGCATTGCAACTGGTGAAAAGGTTTCATCGTAATCCACACTGTGGACTTGCCTGTAACCTTTTGCAACCAATCTAGCTTTGAAAACTTCAAGTTTCCCATCCTTGTCCTTTTTCAGTTTGAAAACCCATTAATGGCTTGGTAGCCATCTGGCAAATCGACCAAATCTCATACTTGGTTTTCTGACATGGAGTCTAATTCAGATTGCATGGCTTCTTGCCATTGCTTGGAGCTAGGGCTCGTCATAGCTTGCTTGTAAGTCGCAGGTTCATCACTTTCAAGTAATAGAACATCATAGCTCTCGTTCGCCAAAATACCTAAGTACCTTTCCGGTTGAGATCTATATCTCTGCGATCTACGCGGGGTTACATCTCTAGATTGAACATGATTCTCACCAGATACTTCTAAAGATCTCTGAGTTTCATCCTGAATGTCATCTTGAGCATTCTCTAGAGTTTGTTGTTCGACTCGAATTTCTTCAAGGTCTACTTTTCTCCCACTTGTCATTTTGGAAATGTGATTCTTTTCCAAAAAGATACCATCTCGAGCAACAAATACCTTGTTCTCAGATGTATTGTAGAAGTAATACCCCTTTGTTTCCTTTGGATAGCCCACAACGATACATTTGTCAGATTTTGGATGAAGTTTGTCTGAAATTAATCGCTTGACGTATACTTCACATCCCCAAATCTTAAGAAAAGACACATTTGGAGGCTTTCCAAACCATAACTCATATGGAGTCTTTTCAACAGCTTTAGACGGAGCTCTATTTATAGTGAGTGCAGCTGTATTTAGTGCATGTCCCCAAAATTCTATTGGAAGTTCGGCCTGACCCATCATTGACCTAACCATGTCTAGCAAGGTTCTGTTCCTCCGTTCCGACACACCGTTCCATTGTGGTGTTCCAGGAGGAGTCAATTCTGATAGAATTCCACATTCTTTCAGATGGTCATCAAATTCATAACTCAGATATTCACCGCCTCTATCAGACCGCAGTGCTTTAATCTTCTTGCCTAATTGATTCTCTACTTCACTCTGAAATTCCTTGAATTGGTCAAAGGATTCAGACTTATGCTTCATTAGGTAGACATAACCATATCTACTGAAGTCATCAGTGAAAGTGATAAAGTAGCTGAAACCACCCCTAGCATTTAATAAATAAAGTCCATTGACTAATCTAGCAGATCCATAAAACATCTCTTTAAAATAAAACGAACAACTATTGTCTTTTATTAAAAAGGAAAATCCCTTAGCATCTAAGCAAGAAACAGAAATGATGTTTTTAGTAAGACTTGGAACATGGAAACACTCTTCCAGTTCCAAAACTAGCCCAGAGGGCAACGACAAATAATAAGTTCCTACAGCTAATGCAGCAATCCGTGCTCCATTTCCCACTCGTAGGTCGACTTCACCCTTGCTTAACTTTCTACTTCTTCTTAGTCCCTGTGGATAGGAACATAAGTGTGAGTCACAACCTGTATCTAATACCCAAGAAGTTGAATTAGCAAGTATACAGTCTATAACGAAAATACCTGAAGATGGAACGACTGTTCCGTTCTTCTGATCTTCCTTTAGCTTTGGACATTCTCTTTTGTAATGGCCTATTCCATCACAATAAAGACAGCTTGATGTGGACTTGTCCTGCTTTGATTTAGCATTGCCCTTGGACTTTCCACTTTTCTTGAACGGTCTCCCTTTAGCCTTGAGTAAATCTTTGGCTTCGCAGTCCAGTATTATCTCAGCCTTTCTGACAAGGTGAACAAATTCTGCAACTGTTTCTTCTCTTGGTTCACTTAGGTATAGTTGCTTGAAGCGACCAAACCCACCGTGTAGTGAATTGAGCAAGATAGAGACTGCCATCCTTTCGCTTATTGGTGTTCCTAGCAGACTCAGGCGATCGAAATATGAAAGCATAAGATCCACATGGAACCTTAGTTGGACGCCTACCCTTTGTTTAGTGCGAAGGAGCTGAACATGTGTTTCTTGGACTTCCATCCTATAACACCTGTTGGGAGAACTAACCTTTAGACCAGACATTGATTCAATCAACTCATGGACGTTCAGGTCCCTGTCCTCCGTGCTTCCACGACAGATATCCCTCAGATTCTTGATGAGCGTAAAAGGTTCATAAGCTACAAACCTTCTAGCCCATTCATCAGGGATATTGTTCAGCATGAGACTCATAACCTTTTTGAGATCCACATCCCAGGCGGAAAATCTTTCAAGGGTCATGTCTCTGGCATAGTAGCTTGGCATGGGATGTAACAGTACATACTCAAGTCCATTGAGTCTGACTATTTCAACTAGCTTAGCTTCCCATTCAAGAAAATTTGTTAGGTTCAGCTTGACCATAAGCTCAGAACCCATGATGATGTTTTGATTGTTGTTTGCCATAGTCAAAACTACAATTGAAAAGAATAAACAAATAAATAACCATTCATAGTTTCTCTAAATAAACTTAAATTCTAGCATACATGCATAATTCAATGTTCATGAAGCATTTTATTCAAGTTATGTGTTCCGGCAGGTGTGAATAAAATGATTCCAAGACCCTAAAATCCATTGAAGAATTAAGCACATTATGTATTTAGACTCAATTCTAAAATCTTTTAGGTAAGCAAAAGCCTTTTGCTAATAGTCTAGAAACTACTCTTGGTTGATAGGTACGTCTAAGAACTTATTAGGTAAACCTATCGATTTTGCCACGACATAAAAGGACTCCTTACTTATATCATTCAGTTTCACCAAAACTAACATGTACTCACAATTATTTGTGTACCTTACCCCTTTAGGACCAATAAGTAACACCTCGCTGAGCGAAAACTATTACTAAATTGATGTAAAGGATATCCAAGCAAGTGTTTATTTTGGCATGGCACCTTTTAACTCAATTATTTTTAAGTTTGGAACTTAAGGCTCTTACTATGTTGGTTAGATTTTAAGTGAACTAAAATCCTTAATCATGCAACATAATCAAGCCACAATCTCATGCATAATTAAGACATATTTAAAGCAATAAATAACTTAAACCATGCATAAGATAAATGTGATCTAGTATGGCCTGACTTCATCTTGAAGCTTCAACTTCAAAGTCCGTCACGAAAATGGTAACTTCGTCTTGAATTTCACCGTGGGAGGCGCCATTTTCTTCAAGTAGGATAAGCTATAATTAAACTAATTACAACTATTTGATGGTACGCAGACCATATTTAAATTGAAAAACAAATTTGGTGCATTAGACCAATTACATTCAAATTAATGGTACGCAGACCATATTTTCTATCCTATTTGGGCCATACTAGTCACTCCATAACCTGCAAAACAGTACATATACAATATATACCATTCTCCCATTCATTATCATGAATGGCCCACATAGCTGGTTAGTAAAACACGTTATGCATCACATAAATATTTGCAGCAATTAATTAAGGGCACCAATAATCTACCAATTATTCAGTCCTTATTAATTCTAATCAAGTTGTTTAACCTTAAAGGATTTGTAGACCTAATCAAGAGTTTATGACTAAAAATGCTCCCACTTGAACCAATAAATTCATATGCTTTACTAATTTTAAACATAAAAATGTATTTCTAGTCTAACCGGAAACATACAAATTTAATTAAAATTTAAAGCTCATATAAATTTATAATCGAATCCATTAATTTAATTTATTTCAGTTGAATTAAACGAATTTAAATTAATTCAAGATTTAATTTTAGTAAAATAATTAGTATAAATAAAATTTATAATTATTATAATATTCAAAATTAAAATCCAAGAAAACAATTTAAATTACGAATTTTAAAATTAATTAAAATCGTTTCCGAACTGAAAATTTAGAATTAAATTCTTAACGCATCAATCGGGTCAAGAGGAGGCCATGGGCTTGCGCCCATGCCCCGTCGAGTCCTCGAGGCAGCATCGCCCCTCACGAGTGATCGCACAGCAAGGCACGAGCAGCTGCCACGCGCAAACGCAGCAAGCCGAGCCACGCTTGCGCGCAGCATCGCTCGCTGCTTTGTAGCGCAGCAGTTGCTTGGCGAGGCTGGGCGAGGCAGCGCTCGTTGCTGCGAGGCACCCCTCGCTGCCCGCTCGCGCGCCTGCCTTTACTCGCTCGCCTTGCTTCTTCGCCCATCCGCCCATGCATCATCGTAGCACTCGACGCAAGGTAGGGCTTCTGCCTTGTGCTCGCGTGCTACTCGCCTTGCTCGTTGCATTCGTACCGCATGGGCCACGAGCTCCCTTGATCGTCGTCGCATGCCCGCACTATACAACACCCCTTAAGGGTAACACTTAGCGTCCATTGCTTTGTGCGTGCAAGTTTTATGAGCGAATTGCATAAAATTTAAACTTTTATTTCCAAAATTAATGACAAATTAATAAATCATCTTAATTTCATAATTTTAGGGCGAAAAATCGAAAATTTATTAATCAATTAATTTCCGATTAACATGGATTCAAATCTAGGTCATAAAAATTTAAAATTTAACACAAATTAACAATTTTTATGGTGGTTTTTAATCATTGGTACCTAATTAAATCATTAATTAATTATGAAAATCAAATTAATTCTAAATTATTCGAATTTCAACAAATTAATCATAATTACATATTAGGTTGTATAATTAACAAGGCTAGGCATTCAAACTTGTTAAACATATACTGTAGGTCAATCAAAAATTCAAGATTTATCAACAAGAATCGCAAATATTTAATTTAACATCTTAAATTTACAAACTTTTGCGTTCGAAAAACTAAAACCTCCGAAAAGTCATAGTTAGGCTTCGAATTTGGGAATTCTGGGTTTCAGCGAAAAACAATAATTTTGTCAAAATTTTAGAATGCCTTTTACATGTGGAATTGACTAAAAAATCACTCGATTTGGTTGAGTAACGAACATTCTGCCGAAAAACTGCGTACATATAATTAAATAAACGCAATTTGCAATTAATTAACAATTACGAAAATTAATCACCCCTTTTAATTCCTTGCAAATTTGTAATATTTAACCATGTTTATGCAATTTAGATTATGAAAATAATAAGAGGCTCGTGATACCACTGTTAGGTTATTATACATATGACAAAACATAAATCATGCGGAAAAACCATAAAGCCAGGAAACATATTATTCACACATAATCATTTAGCATAATTCAGATGCATACACTTTGTTGCGTGCCCTCCCTAGCTGCGCCCGAACCGAACAAGAACAAGTCTTTAGGACTCCAAGTGTCGTACCTCCGTAGATAGTCCACAGCACGTCCGGATCCGCCTTAAGCTTGACCAACTAGAATCGCCCTTAAGGTAGTATAGATTTCGGCTAAATAGGGGCAAGAGAGTGGCTGATTTTTCTTGAAAATCTTACCTTTGAATACTTCAATTGTATCTATAAATTATGACCCTAGGCACCTATTTATAGAGGTATGGAAAAGGAATTATAATCCTACTTGGATTTGGATTTATTAATTAGAATCCAACTTGAACTCTAAATAATAAATTTAATCTATTAGGATTAGGATTTAATCAATACACGAATTCCGATAGGATTAGGATTCGTTACGAACATGAGCATCGTATGGCCACGAGCATCGCACCACCCGCGCAGGCCTTGCGGCCCACACGAGCAGTCGCTGCTCACAGCCCAACAGCACGCTTAGCGTGCGCGCTGGAAGGCCTTGCTGGGCCTGGCCTTGCGCTGGGCCTGGCGAGGTTGTGGCCTTGGCTTCGTGCTGGGCCTTCGTCTAGCAAGCTTCGTCCGATGCTAATTCGTACGATGCGCTTCTGATTAAATTCCCGGTTCCGGAATTCATTTCCGATACGAACAATATTTAATATTTCCGATTCCGGAATTAATTTCTGTTTCGAACAAATATTTATTATTTCCGTTTCCGAATTATTTTCCGATTTCGATAATATTTCCGATTCTGACAATATTTCCGTTTCCGGCAATATTTCCGATTCCGACAATATTTCCATTTCCGATAATATTTTCCGATACGTACCATGTTTCCGTTTCCGGCAACATCTACGACTTGGATAATATTTATATTTCCGATACGATCCATATTTCCGTTTCCGGCAATATCATCGTTTCCGGAGTATTCATTTCTTGCTTGTGACGATCTCAGCTCCCACTGAAACCAAGATCCGTCGATTCCGAATATCCATAGATGGAGTATTTAATGCCATTAAATACTTGATCCGTTTACGTACTATTTGTGTGACCCTACGGGTTCAGTCAAGAGTAAGCTGTGGATTAATATCATTAATTCCACTTGAACTGAAGCGGCCTCTAGCTAGGCATTCAGCTCACTTGATCTCACTGAATTATTAACTTGTTAATTAATACTGAACCGCATTTATTAGACTTAATATTATATGCATACTTGGACCAAGGGCATTATTTCCTTCACAAATAGACTGTCAGGGGCTCCCGGGTCTATCTATTGTTCAGTAGATTGTCAGGGGCTCCCGGATCTACTTAGAATGGAGAATTCAAGGAATTATGAATATATGAGATAGGGTTTTTACGATTAGAGAAGAACTCAAATAGAAATCATTAGAAATCCTCAAATACTCATTTTGTTTTATATTTTATTATTCAAAATTATTTGAAAACGATGTCTAGAACTTTTGTATACTATTTAACTTGTTTATGCTTCTATGATTTCTTTAATATTTATTTTACTGAGTGGAGTGGTGGTTACCAGCTTTGTTGATTCTTTTTTCTTTGTTTGGTGTTTGTTTTATTGTTCTCCCCTTTGGGGATTGAACCTGCGACGACCCATTTGATTATGGTGAGCAGGAGATGCAGGTAATGGCGTTGAATTTGAGTTCAGGTGAAGTAAAGTTGTGAACTTAGTAAAAGTGTACTCATGTGGAAGACTTAAGATATTTGATTATTTTTAGTTATGTAATATAATTAGTACTTAGTTTTGCATCTACTTTATAAGTAGGTGTAGCAGTAACACCCTGATGGTGTATTGGGAACTTTTATTTTGTTGGAATGGTGTAATTGATACAGGTTAAAGAAAATATGACGTAATATCCTAAATAATATTTTAGGTTGTTCATATTTAGGGGAAGTGCTGCTGAAATTTTTAACTATTAGTTAAGGTTAAAATTTAATTAGTGTCTTTAAGATAAGCTTAAATAGAGGGGTGCTACACCAACTGATAAATATGATTGAGAGGCACCAATTCGGTGGGGAAAAGGGTGAAGACCCTAATCTCCATATTTATTCTTTCATTCAATATTGCGCTACTGTTAAGCAGAAGAATCTAACACCAGAGCAGACTATGGAGATGCTCTTTCCATTTTCATTGAGTGGGAAGGCAAAGCTATGGATTAATGGGTTCAACCGAGCATCTATGAAAATCACCGATTGGGATTCTTTGGCTCTTGCTTTCTATGTAAAATACTTCCCACCTAAGAAGACGGCTCGTCTGAGGGGTCAGATAATTTCCATTACCCAATAAGCAGATGAGAGTTTGTTCGAGGTCTGGGAGAGATTCAAGGAACTGCAGAGAGAGTGCCCGCACCATGGTTTGAGTGACTGGTTCTTGATTCAACAATTTTACAACGGTCTGGGTAACGAGACTAGGCTTATTCTAGATTCTGCTGCTAGTGGGAGGTTCATGCAACTCCATGTGCCTAGAGCTTTGGAGGTGATTGAGGAGATGGCCATTCATAATGTCCAATATGGGAATCCTAGAGGCTTTGCTGACCGGGGTGTTAAGCATGAGATGAATTCTATTGAACAACTTACTGCTCAACTAACTTCCCTACATCACAAACTTGATAATATGAAAACTGCATCCTCTCAGTCCGCCCAACATGCTAGTGTCGCTGCAATGAGTGCCCAATTTGCCAATGCCTGTGATAGTTGTGGGGTGCAAGGTCATTATGCACAGGAATGTAGGAGCTCTATCGAACAATGTAATGCATTCCAATCCAACAAGCAGAATAATCCATACTCCAACTCTTACAATGAGGGGTATAAAAATAACCCTCTGCTATCATATAGGAGTACTAATGTCCAGAACCCCCATTAGATTCAACATCCTCCACCACCACAACAACCCTACCAATATTGAAAAAGAAGGGAGTTCTTCTTATCATGTTTGTTGTTGAAAAAGAAAAAAAAATGAGTTGAAAAATGAAAGAGATGAGAAGAATAGAAAATGTGAATATTTCTAAAAGAAAGAAAAAAAAGAGATTGAAAAAAAAATTAAGAAAAATCTATTACTCTCAGGAAAACAAAATCAAAGTATTGTTTCACTCAAGTTTTGTAAGTTCATATCCTTATGAGTGGTTGGTTATAATTGTGAAAAAAGGCAAGAAAGTATAGTGTGGGTTATTTGTTGTTTTATCATGTATTGAGTGGGAGAGTTGTGGTCATTATCTTTGGATGATTGTGAGGGGGTCGAAAAAGCATGAGGCTAATGCGTGACCTTGTCCCTCGTGGGTGTGACGTTTCTTTTGGTCAAATCAAGTGTAATTGGATTTCCTGTGAGTTTACACCCAATTGACTAGTAATATAGGAGTCGCCATTCAGTTTTTAACGACAATGAGAAAAACTGACAAAACCCGGTTATCGTGACATAAAGGGAGTGCAATTATGTTTGACCACGACGGCCGTAGGTTCCCTTGTGATCCCTGGTGTGGGGATCTCTCAACATACACCCGCAAGGTAGAGATTGAGGGTTCGGGGGACTGTAACTACCGAGAGGAGTACTCGCTCTTCGATAACTCCAGAGGCAGGATATCCTTACTAGCTCAGCATAAATAATTGAAGGGACATGTGTTAACTATTAAACTAATCTGAGTTGATTTTAACAATATGCAACATATAGTACTAGATCGAGCGCGATTATCTGATTTAGATTGTATTAAGGGACCTAGCATGATAATCCAATTTCCCAAAAATATCATATTTATTAGGCGTGATAGAACAATCAGATTTAGTTAGTTTAACAGTTCATAAAAAGGGCGAGAAAAGCAATTAAATCATAGAAAAGGGACACATTACGACGCACCCTTGAGAGGTGCATCACGGTTCTCAGAAAACTAACCCCTTTGACTTTGTTATTTCTCCTTATTTAACGAATCTCAAGTTATGGGACAGGATACGTTCTGTTCGATTTATGGATCGATTGCGACAGAACGCGTGATCAGTTTTGCAGCGTGAGGCTTAGGCTTAGGGGTTTAGAGTCAATACTCAGAATAATAATTGTGTGTGTGTCCTTTTTTCACGTCGAACCTTGGCTATATTTATAGAAAAGAGTTCGTGGAAAGATAGAATAGTAGAACTCTAATCCACGAGGAATTAGGAAAGAACACGTCCCAGGTATTTTCAGCGCCCAGGCCTGGGCGCCGAAGATTTCGACGCCCAGAGCCAGGCGTTGAAAATAGGATCTGGGCTGTTTTCTTAGTCAGATTCGGATTCCTAGAATCCGGAGTGTTTGAGACTTAATCGAGTCTTTTAGTGCGTATTAACCTTGTGACGGAATGCGTCTGGGCCCGTTACGAACTCTAGGCTCGTTAGGATTTTAATTAATACGTGACTCTTATTTTCGAATCATATTAGGAATAGGATTCTCTCGTAATCTCTATCTCATTTAGGATTTATGTTGGAGTGCAACACCTAATTCTGACAGGTTTCTATCTTTTATGACTTGCCACTTTTAACAACTACCCATTACGGCAGTTACTATTTTTAGCAGGTTTCCATAAATAGCAGGTTTCTATAAATAGCAGGTTTCGAGTGAAATGAAAAGGGGTGATCGAGATTCGTTGTTTTATAGGAGATGCGTTGTCAAGTGGAGATTTATGCTTTCATCATCGAACCTTCCCTTTCGGGAATTGGGACAAAAGTAGGTGTCTACAGTTAGCCCCCACTTTGACTGAGTCTTGGAGTAAGACGATGGTCAAAGTATTAGACGGAGTGCGTCGCACAAGCCATGGTGTATGTGACCTGTTTTGCGAGGGTCTCACGAGCCCCCGAGTGATAACATTTGACTTAAGGGTCATCACTTGAAGTGTCGACATATCCCTCGCGTGTCATTGGGATTTGTCAACGGATAGTATAGAATACTCCCTCAATTTGTCATTGGAAGTATCTAAATAGGCGTAGGAACTCCCTCACTTTGTCATTGGGAGTAGCTACAGATGTTTTCGAAATCAAAGCTATAAAGTGTAATTGGGCCTGGCCAAGCCCAATCACGAGGTAAAAAATGTTTTTAAAGATTCTCATTTTCAGGGTTAGCTAAATGAGAAAACCCCCTTGTTTTTATGGGACGTAAAACGAAGGAAAATCCAGCACATCGTTCTTTTTTGGAAAAACGGAAAACCAATCTTTGGAAAAAGGGAAAGCTACTCACATCGTTCTTTTTTGGAAAAACGGAAAACCAGAAAAAGTTATCGCTGCAGCGACTAAGGACCTGCGCGGTTAGTGACGCAGACCCCGCCGGCTAAAGATGGCGAGCCTGTCCGCTAAGGGTGGACACCCCGTCCGATAGAAGTGGACGAATTTGTTTTTGAAATTTGAAAATAAGGACCTACGCGGTTTGTGACGTAGACCCCGCCGGCTGAAGATGGCGAACCTGTCCGCTAAGGGTGGACACCCCGTCCGATAGAAGTGGACGAATCTATTTTGAAATTTGTTTTGTGTTTATTTTTTGAAAATAAGGACCTACGCGGTTTATGACGTAGACCCCGCCGGCTAAAAGATGGCGAGCCTGTTTCATTTTGTTTTTTTTTTTTTGAAGATTCTATTTTTCGAAAACTGAGGATCTGCGCGGCTAGTGACGCAGACCCCGCCCGCTGAAGGTGGGCGAGCCCTGTCCGCTGAGGGTGGACGTCCCTGAATTCGTTTTTTCTTGATTTGGAACTCGCGTGGTTCGTGGCGCGATCTTGCCTGATTGAGGTGGGCAAGTCCCTATTTTTTGTTCATTGTGATTTCTTTTGAGATTTCCTTTTTATTCATTCTTTTTAGGAGCGAATTCTTCTGAGGGATGCTCGGATTTAGTTGTAACCTGAACGTGGGTTGACAATGGGTTTAGAAGGACCTTTGTCTTGCGACCGTCTGCTTTCGTGGTTTTGAGCTAGTCTTTTCGGCTCAATTTTGCCAGCACTTGGTCTTTGATCAGAGGACCATGTACAAGTGTCAATGACGACCCTTTTCTGAGGTCGAACCTATTCTTTTGAGGTCATCCAAACATGGGACGGCGTATAGCGTAGTCCGGGAATGTGATTTCGATTGTGCACTCTTTGTTGGAGTATACTTTTCGCGAGCCCCCAAGCACTCGGGCTTGTCGGTCATTTTTCGCGTATTTCATAACGTCTTGTAATCATGTTTGGGGTCGTGCTCGTATGTGCGAGCGACCTTTCATAGTGGTGTGCTATTTCGGCGAAGCCGTGGGGTGCGACTTCAGTTTTCAGGCGACATCCGGTTTAGCTTGGCCCGGATTAATCTTTTGACAGACAAGCATTTTTTATTTGAGAAACCAACGACTTAACAACATTTTTGGTGTTTCGAAGAATGACCTTGATATTCAAAAGGTGTACACAATTATTCCTTGAGACAAGTCTAAGTTTCGACCAAGTTTTAACATTTATTTTTGCTTATGGGAGCAAAAGGTGCTTTTGGGCTTGATCTTAATTGCAATAGGGCCTCGTGTCTAGCAACACGGTTTTAAGTCCTTTCCTGTTCCGCGTTTTGTGAAATCTGAGCCTTGGGCTGCATTTTCAGCGCCCAAGGGAGGGCGTTAATTATTTCGGCGCCCAGCTATGGGCGCTGAAAGTCCTTTCCTGGCGAATTTTGACTTTCGGATTTCTTGACGCATTTCCGAATGGGATCAGGATGTCACTTGATGCGTCCAGCTATATATAGGGGCTAGATACGTCCCTATTTTCCATCACTCTCAATTTCCTTCTTTCTTTGCTGCGTTTTAGTTACTCCTTGCTTTCGTCATGTCGATTTCTACTTTCTCACTCCAACGGGCTGTTAGGCGTTGGCTACGGGCCCTTACTCCTACAGAAAAGGCTTTGTTGAAAGAATACCACTTAGAGGCACTTTTAGGCTTACAACAAATTAACATTGACTATAATTTTCTGCATGCAACCCTAAGCTTTTGGGATTCCGATCATCATGTTTTTGTCTTTCGGGGCAACGAAATATGTCCTTTGCCAGATGAATTTGCTGCGATCCTTGGTTATCCTACTAATGCTACCCTTGCCACTCCTAGCACTATTGAAGAGGGTAAAACAACCATAGGGGCTTTCCTAGGACTAGATGCTAACATGCTTGCTGAAATTGTTGTAGGTGATGAGGTTAATTTGGCAAAACTTGTAAAACATCACTTTAGGCCTAGTAAGAATATGACCGAACAGAAATTGAACATTCGAGCCCTTGTATTTTGCTTGTTGAATCATTATTTGCTGTCGAATAACAATGGTGAGTCCGGTGACATAAGGTTGATCCCCTTGATTAGCCAGATGGAAAGTTGCTATTCTATTATGCCGTTGGTTGTTGCCGAGACCTTGCTGAGTGCGGATGAGCTGAAGAAGGATGCCAAATCTGAATATTTTAAGGGAAGCCCCCTATTGCTGCAGGTAATCGATTTTTCTTTGCGCACGTATACGTTTTTTTTGCATATTTTTTATTCGCTCCGCCTTGGGGCTGAGTTTCAGCGCCCAGGGCTGGGCGCTAGAATTTTCGGCGCCTGGTCCTGGGCGTTGAAACTGCGCCCCAGGAACCGTTTTCTTATTATTATTATTTTTTGATCGTACCCTTTTTTTTTTTTTGCAGATTTGGCTCATGGAACGGCTTAGGCTCTTGGAAACTCCTGCCGATCCTAAACATTATCGCCCTATAGCCTTGGGTAACAGAAAATATTTGCATCGAGGCCAGGACGAGGCCGAGTGGGCCTCCTTTTTTACTCATGGTATCTGTTCTATTAAGTGGGTGGTACCGTGGTGGGGTTTGACTACTATGACGGGGGGTTCTGATGTATCGGTTTATGTTTCCTTGTTGGGGCTATCTCAGCCCATTTATATTTTCCCTTACCGAGTCATGCGTCAATACGGTTTAAGGCAGACTATCCCCTTTTCTGATACGATACCACCTAAAGTAGCGGCCTTTTCACAAGCACGGGTTCAAGCGTGGGCTGAGTATTATGATGGTCTCCCGCGTTTGGCCGTAGCTACAAATGGCTTTGTGGGTCTTTCTGAAAACTACAAGTTGTGGATGAGCTCCGATGATAAGGCCGTGAGGACCGAGGCTCGAAATGGGGAGCCGGATGAGCTTTTGATACCTCGCATTCGGGTCAGATATGAGGGCCGTGATTCTGCCAATCCTCGCACCCATGGTATTAAGACTGTGAAAGCTCGTCCTGATCGAAAGCGAAAGGAAGTTCCTCCCCGTTCCAGTTCTAGGCCTAAAAAGATGCCTAACATGAAGGGTCCTGCTGTTGTTAAAAGAAGTGCAGGCTCTCGCGGAGATCGTCGCCGGAACAATGTATGGGTTAGGAAGGCTCAGCCGCCTGTAGAAACAGTGACTAGTCTAGTTGATGATAATAATTCTTCTCCCACCATTGTCTGTGCCCTTGAGGGTGAGCGGGCTATAACCGAGAATGTTTGTGAAGCCTTGGCATCTTTGGAAGTTAGTGTCCAGGAGCCGGTTCTTATGGAGATTGATATAGGGGCAGCGCAGAAGACTGTGGGGGTGGATCCTGCGAACATTGCCCTCTACAAGACTTTATTTGATGATCCGGAAGAACTAGAGTAGTGTAGTTCTTGCTAGGGTGTAGGTGCCCTTTATTTATTTCAGTTGTGTTTGTTTTTTTCATTTCTTAGCACTTTGTTTTCCTTCTTATTATTTTTCAATAAAGGCGTATTTTATTTTTCATTTTCATTTTTTGTTTCTCCTCTTTTTTATATTTTTATATGTCTAACACTTTTTGCACAGTTTATATATGTTTTTTTTTATTGGACCGAATCCTTGGTAAGGATTGCCTACGTATCTTGTCAGAATCAGGTCGCGCGTAGTTCTAGCTAGAATAAATTCTAGGATGCCGGATTTTAATAGATATGCCCTGAGGTGGAAGCATATTACTTAACCGGTCAAATGAGTGAAGTGTTATCATTATCTTCGTCTGCCGTTTTTTTTTTTGCCGTAAGTCGCGTAAAAATGAACTTCGACTATTTTTTGTATGGCTATATTTTTTTGGTAAGCCTATTTGGATACGTTTTGTACCCCCCAAGTGTTCGTTATTTTTCCGTTATGTGGGGATAAAATGACGAGCACTTCTAAAAAATTTAGGCAGGTAGAAAGTTTCAACGCCCAGGCTGGGGCGTCAAAGATTTCGGCGCCCAGCCCTGGGCGCTGAAAAAGATTTCTGGCGGTCGTTTTTGACGCTTTGCTTCACGTGTTCTTGCATTTATTTCTTTTTCTTCGTTTTAGTGCTTTGCTTTTTACTTGTATAAAAATTGATTTTGAGGCTATTTCGGAGGCTTTTTTGACTGTTAGCGTGAGACGCATTTTTGTCCGGATTAATTTTTTCTATTCGTGACTCGAAACGGCTTTGAAAATGGAGTTAGGGTGCGGGAGTTATGAAGATCTTTGTGTAGGCTTTTGGGTGGGTTGAGGTGCGTGTCGTTAGTGAAGAGTATGGTGGGGTTACATTTTATTAATTCCCTTTTTAAGCAACATTTGCATTTGTTTTGGATTTTGATTTCCTTCGATTTCTTTGGGTTGCATGGATTGACTTTTATGATGACACTGGTTGATCTTTATGTTTTGGGGATATGAAGGGGATGGTACGGTTTATTTTGTGGATTTCGGGAATTGGTTCCCATGGCACGATTTCAAGACCGAGTGGGCCTCGTTTATTGGGCCTAGAGTGGGCCGCCTCTTTATTTTTGTATTTTGCAAGTACATTTGGTGCTTACTTAGTGTTAGAATAAAATTTTAGGAGAAATATTACGCCTTTATTAATTTGGAAAGTAAGGAAAACACACTGAAATAAAATTGACCTATATTCTAAGGGGTCTTAGGACCATCTAAAGTCTCTATTATTTTTTTTCTACCAATCTAAAGAACTACTAGGCGCTTTTACTAAGGTGCTCTATGTGGCTCAAGCCTTGGGTTTAATCTCGTAAAACTTTGGTCCTTCACCGGTACTCATCTTGAATTCTATTCCTTTTGCATTGACCCACTGATATGTCTTCACCCATCCGTTCTCGATCTCTTCTAGTGTTGATCCAGGAGCGATTAACCGGCTTGGGTCGAAACCTTTATCTTGTAAAACTAGGGTAGTCATCACAGTCTCGTCCTCCATAGGCCTCGATTCGTTAAACAATGTCCATAGAGCCTGGTTGTCCAATATTTCAGTTGTTTTAGTCTTGGTGAGGTGGGGTGCCTCATCCAAGGTGTGGCAGTCATGGAAGATTTCTAATCCTAGTTTTAGCAAGCCATCCTGAACGAAGGGTTCAGGGAAATCACAGCATGGGTGTCCTTCTCCTTCCCGAACGAACATCCCGTTAAGGGTTCTTTGATACGGGGGAAGGAGGGTGGTTTGTTTGGCCTTGTTAAGGCGTAGCCCAGACAGGCGGTCATCAATATCTTCCTCCGTTGGTTCATAGCCTAAGCCAAAGGGAGTAGATTTGTTGGGTAAAGGATGGAATGTGCATTCCTTCTTCCTTATGCCCAATGGGGTTCCAGGGAAATAACCTTGAGCTAACAGCATTCTAGGGATGACTCGGGATGCGTGCGGGTCTAGGAATGCTGGATCATAGTCTTCGATGAACTGGATTGCTTCTTCCATTTGAAACCCATAAAGGTCGTCTGCAGTTTCAGCCGTTCCAACCATAGTACAACTGACGTCGAGAGGAGGGGCGCGGATTTCTAGTATCACCCCGTTATGGTTAAGTTTAACCATTTGGTGCAAGGTAGAAGCCACACCTCCTAAGTCATGGAGCCAAGGTCGCCCCAAGAGGAGGTTGAAAGTGGGCTTGATGTCGATTATTTGAAACTCCGTGGTGCGTGCCACAGGCCCGGTTTGTATGGTAAGGTTGATTTTTCCCAATACAGGCCTTCGGGAGTTATCATAAGCTCGTACCCCTTGCGTGGAGGTTTGGAAGTCATCGTTTCCTAGCCCCAAGCAATGGGCGGTTCGCAATGGGCTAACATTAACCGCCGAACCGTTATCTACGAGCGCTAGGGGGATGTTTTGTCCTTTGCATTCAACTACTAGATAGAGGGCTTTATTGTGAGCACCCCCCTCTTTGGGCAAGTCTTTGTCAGTGAAAACTATGGCCTTTTCTCCGGCATCTCTCGTGACGTGGTTAACCAATGAGTCAGGTGTGATATCTGTAGGTACTGAGATGAGGTCGAGTGAGCGAATAAGCTTTTCGCGATGTTCCTTTGAAGTACACATGAGATCCCAGATGGTAATTTCGGCTTTGGTTCTTTTTAGTTGTTTCAAGAGAGGATTTTCGATTACTTCCGCGACGGTGGTGTGCCGTCCATTCTCATGAGTTTGCCTAACTGGGATATCGTCCATAGGAGGTGGGCGAATATCCGGTTGGTATATCCTTCCGGATCGGGTGAGGTTGTCGACCTCGGGCTCCTGAGGGGTGGTGTCAATGAGAGCATACCCGGGCCAAGTTTCAGTAAAGAGGTCCTGGCCCGACACTTGAGATAGGTAAATATCTTCAGCATCATCATCCCACACACCGCACACTTCTCTCTCGATTCGATCCATAGGGGCCACAACGAGTGGTGCACCTTGAGGTGTAATGTACACCGTAGGGTCGAAGTTCTCATTTTCTGGTTGGTCGAGAGAGTTGTGACAAGAGCCGAGTGGGCTCTTGTTGTTGTTGGGTTTGCCAACGTTAGGGAGAGGTATCACTTCATCCTCTATCATGTCCTAGATTGTATTTTTTAGGTTCCAGCAGTTTTCAGTGTCATGCCCATTTCCTTGATGGAATTTGCAATAAGTACCTTCGACCCAATATTAGCTCTTGACAGGAGGGTCACGGGTGGGGCCTATAGGTCTCAACTTTCCTTGATTGGTTAGTCTTTCGAAGGCTTGTACCAAAGTCGACCCGAGTGGGGCAAACTTTCGGTCTCGGACCCATCTTCCAGGGCTTCTTCGGGCGGGAGTCTTGAAGGAAATAATGCCCTTGGTCCAAGTATGCATTCAATGTTAAGTCTAATAAATGCGGTTCAGTATTAATTAACAAGTTAATAATTCAGTGAGATCAAGTGAGCTGAATGCCTAGCTAGAGGCCGCTTCAGTTCAAGTGGAATTAATGATATTAATCCACAGCTTACTCTTGACTGAACCCGTAGGGTCACACAAATAGTACGTAAACGGATCAAGTATTTAATGGCATTAAATACTCCATCTATGGATATTCGGAATCGACGGATCTTGGTTTCAGTGGGAGCTGAGATCGTCACAGGCAAGAAATGAATACTCCGGAAACGATGATATTGCCGGAAACGGAAATATGGATCGTATCGGAAATATAAATATTATCCAAGTCGTAGATGTTGCCGGAAACGGAAACATGGTACGTATCGGGAAATATTATCGGAAATAGAAATATTGCCGGAATCGGAAATATTGCCGGAAACGAAAATATTGTCTGAATCGGAAATATTATCGGAATCGGAAAATAATTCCGGAAACGGAAATATTAAATATTTGTTCGAAACGGAAATTAATTCCGGAATCGGAAATGTTAAATATTGTTCGTATCGGAAATGAATTCCGGAATCGGAAAATTAATCGGAAGCGCGTCGTACGAATTAGCATCGGACGAGCTTGCTAGACGAAGGCCCAGCACGAAGCCAGGCCCACGTCCAGCAAGGGAAACGCGCGCCACAACACGCCAGCCCAAGGCTGCGCCAGGCCGACCGCAAGGCAGGCCCAGCGCGCGCCCAAGGCTACGGCAGTCGTGGGCTGCGATGCTCGGGCTGTGTGCGCGCGCGCATGGCGCCCCTCGTGGGCTGCTGTGCGTGCGTGGGTGTTTGTGTTCACATACGAAACCTAAAACGTACAGGATTCGTTTAATGATTAAATTCCTAATTCTATTTGATAAATTAATTAAATAAGAGTTTTATTATGATTCTAATTTAATTAATTCGTTTCCTAATAGGATTCCATTTCTCTTTCCATACCCCTATAAATATGTGGCCTGGGTTCACAATTTATAACGAGTTTTTTCAAGTATTCAAAGTGAGTTTTTGAGAAAAAAATTCAGACACATTCCTTGCTCAAAAGTGCCGAAATTTTTAGTACCTTAAGGGCGATTCTAGTTGGTCAATCTTAAGGCGGATCCGGACGTGCTGTGGACTATCTACGGAGGGACGACACTTGGAGTCCTAAAGACTTGTTCTTGTTCGGTTCGGGCGCAGCTAGGGAAGGCACGCAACAAAGAGTATGCATCTAAACTATGCTATATGATTATGTGTAAATAATATGTATTCCTGGCTAAATGGTTTTTCCGCATGATTTATGAATTGTCATATGTATCATAACCTGACAGTGGTATCACGAGCCTCTTATTATTTTCATAATCTAAATTGCATGAACATGGTTAAATATTAGAAATTTGCAAGAATTAAAAGGGGTGATTAATTATCGTAATTGTTAATTAATTGCAAATTGCGTTTATTTAATAATACGTACGCAGTTTTTCGGCAGTTTATTCGTTACTCATCCAAATCGAGTGATTTTTGTGTCGATTCCGCATGTAAAAGGCATTCTTAAATTTTGACAAAAATAGTTTTTTTCTGCCGAACCCAGAATTCTCAAATTCGAAGCCTAACTATAACTTTTCGAAGGTTTTAGTTTTTCGAATGCAAAATTTCGTAAATTTAAGATGTTAAATTAAATATTTGCGATTCTTGTTGATAAATCTTGAATTTTTGATTGACCTACTGTATATGTTTAACAAGTTTGAATGCCTAGCCTTGTTAATTATGCAATCTAATTTGTAATTATGATTAATTTGTTGAAAATTAGAATAATTTAGAATTAATTTGATTTTCATAATTAATTATAATTTAATTAGATAACTATGATTAAAAACCACCATAAAAATTGTAAATTTATGATAAATTTTAAATTTTTTATGACCTAGGCTTGAATCCATGATAATCGGAAATCAATTGAATAATAAATTTTCGATTTTTCGCCCTAAAATTATGAAATTAATATTAATTTATTAATTTGTCATTAATTTCAAATATAAATTTTTTAAATTTTATGCGATTCGTTCATATAACTTGCACGCACAAAGCAATGGACGCTACGTGTTACCCTTAAGGGGTGTTTTATAGTGCGGGCATGCGACGACGAGCAAGGGAGCTCGTCGCCCATGCGGCTCGTATGCAATGAGCAAGGGCATGGTGCACGAGCACAAGGCAGCAGCCCTGCCTTGTGTCGTGGGCTACGAGCAATGGACGAATGGGCATGGGCGAAGGCAAGGCACGGCAGTCGCGTGTGGGCAGCAAGCGAGCTGCGCCACAACGCGCACTGCCTCGCGCAAGCGCGCGCAGCCTCGCGCGCAGCGAGCGCAAGCTCGCGTGCCACGAGTGCTGCGCCCAGCGTCGATGCCGCGTGCAGCAAGCGCTGGCTCGCATCAAGCGAGCGCTGGCGAGCGCGCACAGCGAGCGATGGCTCGCGTGCATCGAGCGCTGGAGCGCGCGCAGCGAGCGCTGGCGAGCGCGCACAGCGAGCGATGGCTCGCGTGCATTGAGCGCTGGAGCGCGCGCAGCGAGCGCTGGCGAGCGCGCACAGCGAGCGATGGCTCGCGTGCATCGAGCGCTGGAGCGCGCGCAGCGAGCGCTGGCGAGCGCGCACAGCGAGCGATGGCTCGCGTGCATCGAGCGCTGGCGCGCGCGCAGCGAGCACCAACTCGTGCGATGGCTTGCGAAGGGTAGAAGCAGCAGCTATGCGACGAGCGCATGGGCTGCGCGCACATGGCCAGCGATGGCTGTGTGCGTGTGGCCCATGGGCGTGCGATGCGTAGGGTGTTTGCGTTACGATTAGATCGTTTTGAATGTTTAATTTGAAATTTTCAGTTTACGTAATTTTAATTAATTTTAAAATTAATAATTTAAATTATTTTCTTGGATTTTAATTTTGAATATTGTAATTATAATAAATTTTATTTATTCTAATTATTTTACTAAAATTAAAATCATGAATTAATTTAAATACGACTGAAATTAAATTAAACTTTTTAGGATTCAATTATAAATTTATATGAGCTTTAAATTTTAATTAAATTTGTATGTTTCCGGTTAGACTAGAAATACATTTTTATGTTTAAAATTAGTAAAGCATATGAATTTATTGGTTTAAGTGGGAGCCCTTTTAGTCATAAACTCTTGATTAGGTCTACAAATCCTTAAGGTTAAAACAACTTGATTAGAATTAATAAGGACTGAATAATTGGTAGATTATTGGTGCCCTTGATTAATTGCTGCAAATGTTTACGTGATGCATAATGTGTTTTACTAACCAGCAATGTGGGCCATTCATGATAATGAATGGGTGAATGGTATATATTGTATATGTACTGTTTTGCAGGTTATGAAGTGACTAGTATGGCCCAAATAGGATAGAAAATATGGTCTGCGTACCATTAATTTGAATGTAATTGGTCTAAAGTACCAAAGTTGTTTTTCAATTCAAATATGGTCTGCGTACCATCAAATAGTTGTAATTAGTTTTAATTATAGCTTATCCTATTTGAAGAAAATGGTGCCTCCCACGGAGATTTTCGAGACGGACTTTGAAGTTAAAGCTTCAAGATGAAGTCGGGCCATACTAGATCACATTTATCTTATGCATGCTTTAAGTTATTTATTGCTTTAAATATGTCTTAATTATGCATGAGATTGTGGCTTGATTATGTTGCATGATTAAGGATTTTAGTTCACTTAAAATCTAACCAACATAGTAAGAGCCTTAAGTTCCAAACTTAAAAATTGAGTTAAAAGGTGCCATGCCAAAATATACACTTGCTTGGATATCCTTTACATCAATCTAGTAATAGTTTTCGCTCAGCGAGGTGTTACTTATTGGTCCTAAAGGGGCAAGGTACACAAATAATTGTGAGTACATGTTAGTTTTGGTGAAACTCAATGATATAAGTAAGGAGTCCTTTTATGTCGTGGCAAAATCGATAGGTTTACCTAATAAGTTCTTAGACGTACCTATCAACCAAGAATAGTTTCTAGACTATTAGCAAAAGGCTTTTGCTTACCTAAGATGTTTTAGGATTAAGTCGACAAACTGTGCTTAGTTCTTCAATGATTTTAGGATCTTGGAATCATTTTATTCACACCTGCCGGAACACATAACTTGAATAAAATGCTTAATAAACATTGAATTATGCATGTATGCTAGAATTTGAGTTTATTAAGAGAAACTGTGAATGGTTATTTATTTGTTTATTCTTTTCAATTGTAGTTTTTAAAATGGCAAACAACAATCAAAACATCATCATAGGTTCTGAGCTTATGGTCAAGCTGAACCTGGAAAATTTTCTTGAATGGGAAGCTAAGCTAGTTGAAATAGTCAAACTCAATGGACTTGAGTATGTACTGTCACATCCCATGCCAAGCTACTATGCCAAAGACATGACCCCTGAGAGATTTTACGCCTGGGATGCGGATCTCAAAAAGGTTATGAGTCTCATGCTGAACAATATCCCTGATGATTGGGCTAAAAGGTTTGTAGCCTATGAACCTTTTACGCTCATCAAGAATCTGAGGGATATCTGTCGTGGAAGCACGGAGGGCAGGGACCTGAACGTCCATGAGTTGATTGAATCAATGTCTGGTCTAAAGGTTAGTTCTCCCAACAGGTGTTATAGGATGGAGGTCCAAGGATGGCAGTCTCTATCTTGCTCAATTCACTACACAGTGGTTTTGGTCGCTTCAAGCAACTATACCTAAGTGAACCAAGAGAAGAAACAGTTGCAGAATTTGTTCACCTTGTCAGAAAGGCTGAAATAATACTGGACTGTGAAGCCAAAGATTTACTCAAGGCTAGAAGGAGACCGTTCAAGAAAGGTGGAAAGTCCAAGGGCAATGCTAAATCAAAGCAGGACAAGTCCACATCAAACTGTCTTTATTGTGATGGAATAGGCCATTACAAGAGAGAATGTCCAAAGCTAAAGGAAGATCAGAAGAACGGAACAGTCGTTCCATCTTCAGGTATTTTCGTTATAGACTGTATACTTGCTAATTCAACTTCTTGGGTATTAGATACAGGTTGTGGCTCACACTTATGTTCCAATCCACAGGGACTAAGAAGAAGTAGAAAGTTAAGCAAGGGTGAAGTCGACCTATGAGTGGGAAATGGAGCACGGATTGCTGCATTAGCTGTAGGAACTTACTATTTGTCGTTGCCCTCCGGGCTAGTTTTGGAACTAGAAGAATGTTTCCATGTTCCAAGTCTTACTAAAAACATCATTTCAGTTTCTTGCTTAGATGCTAAGGGATTTTCCTTTTTAATAAAAGACAATAGTTGTTCGTTTTATTTTAAAGAGATGTTTTATGGATCTGCTAGATTAGTCAATGGACTTTATTTATTAGATCACGACAAACAAGTATATAACATAAATACCAAAAAGGCCAAAAAGGATGATTCAGATCTCACCTATCTGTGGCATTGTCGGTTAGGCCATATAAACTTGAAACGCTTAGAAAGACTTCAAAAGGAAGGAATTCTAGAACCATTTGACTTAGAGGATTATGGTAAATGCGAATCATGTTTACTTGGCAAAATGACAAAGCAACCTTTCTCTAAAGTTGGAGAAAGAGCAAATGAACTATTGGGTTTAATCCATACAGATGTATGTGGACCAATGAGTACAAATGCTAGAGGTGGTTTCAGCTACTTTATCACATTCACTGATGACTTCAGTAGATATGGTTATGTCTACCTAATGAAGCATAAGTCTGAATCCTTTGACAAATTCAAGGAATTTCAGAGTGAAGTAGAGAATCAATTAGGCAAGAGGATTAAGGCACTGCGGTCTGATAGAGGCGGTGAATATCTGAGCTATGAATTTGATGACCATCTGAAAGAATGTGGAATTCTATCAAAATTGACTCCTCCTGGAACACCATAATGGAACGGTGTGTCAGAACGGAGGAACAGAACCTTGCTAGACATGGTCAGGTCAATGATGGGTCAGGCCAAACTTCCATTAGAATTTTGGGGACATGCACTAAATACAGCTGCACTCACTATAAATAGAGCTCCGTCTAAAGCTGTCGAAAAGACTCCATACGAATTATGGTTTGGAAAGCCTCCAAATGTGTCTTTTCTTAAGATTTGGGGATGTGAAGTATACGTCAAACGATTAATTTCAGACAAACTTCATCCAAAATCTGACAAATGTATCCTTGTGGGCTATCCAAAGGAAAAAAAGGGGTATTACATCTACAATACATCTGAGAACAAGGTGTTTGTTGCTCG
Organism: Spinacia oleracea; assembly: GCF_020520425.1. Classification (NCBI taxonomy): domain Eukaryota; kingdom Viridiplantae; phylum Streptophyta; class Magnoliopsida; order Caryophyllales; family Amaranthaceae; genus Spinacia; species Spinacia oleracea. The sequence continues at coordinate 64,819,243 of NC_079492.1, forward strand.
AGATGGTGTCTTTTTGGAGAAAGATCACATTTCCAAAATGACAAGTGGGAGAAAAGTAGACCTCGAAGAAATTCGAGTCGAACAACAAACTCTAGAGAATGCTCAAGATGACATTCAGGATGAAACTCAGAGATCTTTAGAAGAATCTGGTGAGAATCATGGTCAATCTAGAAATGTTACCCCGCGTAGATCGCAAAGATATAGATCTCAACCGGAAAGGTACTTAGGTATTTTGACGAACGAGAGCTATGACGTTCTATTACATGAAAGTGATGAACCTGCAACTTACAAACAAGCTATGACGAGCCATAGCTCCAAGCAATGGCAAGAAGCCATGCAATCTGAATTAGACTCCATGTCTGAAAACCAAGTATGAGATTTGGTCGATTTGCCAGATGGCTACCAAGCCATTGGAAGCAAATGGGTTTTCAAACTGGAAAAGGACAAGGATGGGAAACTTGAAGTTTTCAAAGCTAGATTGGTTGCAAAAGGTTACAGGCAAGTCCACGGTGTGGATTACGATGAAACCTTTTCACCAGTTGCAATGCTAAAGTCTATTCGGATAATGTTAGCAATCGCTGCATATTACGATTACGAAATATGGCAGATGGATGTCAAAACAGCTTTCTTAAACGGCGTTTTAACAGAAACTGTGTTTATGACACAGCCTGAAGGTTTTGAGGATCCAAAGAATGCTAAAAAGGTATGCAAGCTAAAGAAGTCAATCTACGGATTGAAGCAGGCATCCAGGAGCTGGAATATACGTTTTGATGAAGCAGTCAGTGACTTTGGTTTCATCAAGAACGCAGACGAATCTTGTGTATACAAGAAGGTCAGTGGGAGCAAAATTGCTTTCCTAGTATTATATGTCGACGACATATTACTTATCGGAAATGACATTCCTATGTTGAACTCTGTCAAGATTTGGCTTGGGAAATGTTTTTCGATGAAAGATCTAGGAGAAGCACAGTACATATTGGGCATCAAGATTTACAGAGATAGATCTAAAAGGATGATTGGACTTAGTCAAAGCACTTATATCAATAAGGTGCTTGATAGGTTCAAGATGGCGGACTCCAAGCGAGGCTACCTACCCATGTCTCATGGAATGACTCTAAGCAAGACTCAGTGCCCAAAAACACTTGATGAGCGTAGACGAATGAATGGGATTCCATATGCATCATTGATTGGTTCAATAATGTATGCTATGATATGTACACGCCCGGATGTTGCGTATGCACTCAGTGCTACGAGCAGATACCAGTCAGACCCAAGGGAGGCGCATTGGACTGCTGCCAAGAATATTCTGAAGTACCTGAAAAGGCACAAAGATGACTTCCTGGTCTATGGTGGAGATGATGAATTAATTGTTAAAGGCTATACGGACGCAAGTTTCCAAACCGACAAGGATGATTTCAGATCACAGTCTGGGTTTGTCTTCTGCCTCAACGGAGGAGCAGTAAGCTGGAAAAGTGCTAAGCAAAGCACCATTGCGGATTCTACAACTGAAGCGGAGTACATTGCTGCACATGAAGCAGCAAAGGAAGCTATATGGCTAAGGAAGTTCATAGGTGAACTTGGTGTAGTCCCCTCCGTTAAAGGACCAATAGCCCTGTATTGTGATAATAACGGAGCTATTGCACAGGCAAAGGAGCCTAGACACCACCAGAGAGTCAAGCATGTACTTCGTAGATTTCACCTTCTACGAGAGTTCGTTGAAAGAAAAGAAGTCGAGATAAGCAAAATTGGAACTGATGACAACATATCAGATCCATTGACTAAACCTCTGCCGCAGGCGAAGCACAACTCGCACACTGCAGCTATGGGAATCAAGCATATTGGAGAATGGCTTTGATGTCTCTGTTTAATGTTTTAATGTTTTAGAGTTTAAATCTTTGTAAAACATTATTGGTTAATCATTCACAATAAATGAAGAGAATTCATTTTTCCATTTAATTTGTGGTTTATTAAATGATGAGTCCCTTCAATTTGACGATATATTCAAGATAGACTGTCAGGACCAGTCCTGTGACTAAGAAATGTCTATCAAGTGAACTTGAATGTCAAAGGTTGAAAATGGTCCCTAGTCGGAGTTTTCTATAAAATTGGACGCATAGAAAACGTTAGACGATTAGAATGCAAGATGACTAGTAGTTCTGTTTCTTGAACTATGTGGACATGGCAATGTCATAATCATTTGCATAGATACTTACTTTGGGAAGACTAGTATCGGACAAGACCTATGAAACTTTACTGTAAGAGATGAAAATCTGTCATAAGTAAATTTCATTAAAATTATTAGACACTAAATCCTCAATACCTGAGTGATTTGAGATTACTTGTTTGAGAACTGGTTGCTTTGACGTTGACCAACCGTCGCACCGTAAAAGGAGGCTATAAAGGCAACGCTCAGGTAATCACCTATCAAACGAAGTCTAATCTCAAGATTGCAAGATTGGGATTGTCCTCCCATAAATCGGGATGAGATGCTTAAAAGTTGTACAAGGCCACTCGGAGAGCTAGAAACTGTGAAATGCATGGCCGTGCTCGGATGAATCATAGGCTATGATTATCTGTTTATTTGATCAGTTGAACTCTGAAACCGAGGAACACCTCTGGACATAATAAGGATGACAACTCTTACCTTATGTTCAAGAGCAAGCATCGAGCGACAAAGGAATTAGGAAATGCACACTTGTCCCTAAGGACAAGTGGGAGACTGAAGGAAATAATGCCCTTGGTCCAAGTATGCATTCAATGTTAAGTCTAATAAATGCGGTTCAGTATTAATTAACAAGTTAATAATTCAGTGAGATCAAGTGAGCTGAATGCCTAGCTAGAGGTCGCTTCAGTTCAAGTGGAATTAATGATATTAATCCACAGCTTACTCTTGACTGAACCCGTAGGGTCACACAAATAGTACGTAAACGGATCAAGTATTTAATGGCATTAAATACTCCATCTATGGATATTCGGAATCGACGGATCTTGGTTTCAGTGGGAGCTGAGATCGTCACAGGCAAGAAATGAATACTCCGGAAACGATGATATTGCCGGAAACGGAAATATGGATCGTATCGGAAATATAAATATTATCCAAGTCGTAGATGTTGCCGGAAACGGAAACATGGTACGTATCGGGAAATATTATCGGAAATAGAAATATTGCCGGAATCGGAAATATTGCCGGAAACGGAAATATTGTCTGAATCGGAAATATTATCGGAATCGGAAAATAATTCCGGAAACGAAAATATTAAATATTTGTTCGAAACGGAAATTAATTCCGGAATCGGAAATGTTAAATATTGTTCGTATCGGAAATGAATTCCGGAATCGGAAAATTAATCGGAAGCGCGTCGTACGAATTAGCATCGGACGAGCTTGCTAGACGAAGGCCCAGCACGAAGCCAGGCCCACGTCCAGCAAGGGAAACGCGCGCCACAACACGCCAGCCCAAGGCTGCGCCAGGCCGACCGCAAGGCAGGCCCAGCGCGCGCCCAAGGCTACGGCAGTCGTGGGCTGCGATGCTCGGGCTGTGCGCGCGCGCGCATGGCGCCCCTCGTGGGCTGCTGTGCGTGCGTGGGTGTTTGTGTTCACATACGAAACCTAAAACGTACAGGATTCGTTTAATGATTAAATTCCTAATTCTATTTGATAAATTAATTAAATAAGAGTTTTATTATGATTCTAATTTAATTAATTCGTATCCTAATAGGATTCCAATTCTCTTTCCATACCCCTATAAATATGTGGCCTGGGTTCACAATTTATAACGAGTTTTTTCAAGTATTCAAAGTGAGTTTTTGAGAAAAAAAATTCAGACACATTCCTTGCTCAAAAGTGCCGAAATTTTTAGTACCTTAAGGGCGATTCTAGTTGGTCAATCTTAAGGCGGATCCGGACGTGTTGTGGACTATCTACGGAGGGACGACACTTGGAGTCCTAAAGACTTGTTCTTGTTCGGTTCGGGCGCAGCTAGGGAAGGCACGCAACAAAGAGTATGCATCTAAACTATGCTATATGATTATGTGTAAATAATATGTATTCCTGGCTAAATGGTTTTTCCGCATGATTTATGAATTGTCATATGTATCATAACCTGACAAGTCTCCTATACGGCATGGACTTCTTGGGCTTGGGATGTGTTGCCCCTGTTGTAGGTGTTGCTTTTGTATGTGGGTTTACTTTGTATTGTTTTTGCGAGATCATCCTCGATCTTTATTCCCACATCATAAACTCTTTTGAAAGTGTCAAGTCCCAGGTACCTAAGGTGTTGTCTGTAAGCCGGGTCCAGGTTGTCAATGAATTTTTGGACCAATTCTGTTTCGGGAGGCCTATTGATTAGTTGGGCCGCCTGGTCCCTCCATCTAGCAAAGTAGGTTGTGAAACCCTCATTTTTCTTTTGGAAGAGAACTTCCAGCTCGCGCATGGTGACTTGAAAATCCATGTTCGACGAGTATTGCTTGATGAAGACATTGACAAAGTCTTCCCAAGTGGGGAAGAGCTTAGGGTCCTGGTGATAGTACCATTTGAGCGGCACAGGTTCCAAGGACAAAGGAAAGGCAGGTAAATACATGGACTTGTCCACGCCTTTCAAGTTCATGGCATTCACAAAGCTCAATAGATGATCACGGGGATTGTCCATGGCTTTAAACTTTGGTAAGTCAGATGAACTAAACTTTTCTGGTAGTTTGCCAGGAAAAGGTTCAGGATCGAGGGAGAAGTACTTGCTCCCCATGGTTTGCTATAGGACCATTTTTTCAATCCTCTTCTCGTTATCGAGGTCATTTTTGGCTTGTGCATCCGCTAAGGCTTCGTTTTCCATTTTCAGTTGGCCCATAAGTTGGGTCATTTGGACCATCTGGTCTCGTAATTCTTCGATGGACATGTTTGAGGGTGCGAATCGAGGTTGGGGAAGCGGAGATCCTTGAAATGAGGGATGACGGACGGAGCTTGGAGTCACTAAACTTGGTGTTGGCGATGTATCTTCGAGACGCACTAACCGTTGATTTCCTGTCGGCACCAAGTGGCAGGACCAGTCCTATGCATAAGATAAGCTAAAGTTTAGGGCCCAAAGTTTCAAGTATTACTTAGTCTAGACTTCGACTCTCTCTATTGGTTTTTTCGCTCTTTCTTTTATTGGTACACTTTTGGTTTTTTGGTCATTCTTTGGATTTTCGAAACACTTGCCCGTGTGACATTCATAGTTATTAGCATGTTCGGTTTTGGTGCCGAGCATTGTCGTCGTAGGAGGCCTAACAACGACGCAAAGAGTTATTTTTTTTTTTAAGTCGCTTCTAGAATCGAGTGCTTTTTCTTACGCCCTCGTAGCAATTTGTTTTTACGAACGTTTTTTGTGCTACGTATTTTCCTTTTGCGCGGGCACCGAGGCTGCTGCGCCTGACCAGAAGGCCAAGCAGCAACTCCAGCGCCCAGCGTAGGGCGTGAGAAATTCTGGCGCCCAGCCAGGGGCGTTGAAAATGCGTCCCTGGTTGGTTCTCGTTTTCTGTTTGCGTCTACTTTTTGTTTATGCGACTTCGATTTTGCGTGCTTGCCCAATAACGTCCTTTACGCGTTGTGCAGCGTTTGTGGGATTCGTTACAGGCCATCCCGAGCGTCGCTTATTTTTGTGGCGATCGTTCGGGTTTGAGGAACACGTATTTCGGTATAACTCTTTGGCAAATTGGTTTATGAATGTTTGGGCAATTTTTAAGGTCGTTGGTTTTTCTAGGATAGTTTGTCACACACAATCATATATTTCGCTACACATAACTAACATTCCATCATGAGGCAATAATAATATGTCATGTAGTTTATGATAGGCTTCTATGGGTAGTTATTTGCGCCTGGCTTGGTACCACTTCTATCGCAGATCCAACACATGCCCCGGTCGAGGTAGTGTCTTCAACAGACGAATTTCGCCCAAGAGGCCAATCACGATGTAAGCCAAGGGGGCATGCACCAATGAGAGGGACCTAATGGGCGAGCGATTGGGTTTGGGACGGGTGTACTACTAGCGAAAGTGCCGAGTGGACAACATTCGAAGCGTATGCACCCCCCGGTTGGCGATGGGTATACTTAGTCCCAACTCCCGAGACGAAACATCCAAGGGAGCCAAGATTCGTTATGCGGTTCTGTCCGTTCACATTAATATGCTGATTTTCAGGTCGTCCCAACTTGATGGGGAAATAAACGCGGGGTAGGATCGTTTCACCCTTCGGCTATTTTGATTACCTACGAGCACGAGTATTTCCTTCACTATCCCCAGCAGAGTCGCCACTGTGAGGGGGTCGAAAAAGCACGAGGCTAATGCGTGACCTTGTCCCTCGTGGGTGTGACGTTTCTTTTTGTCAAATCAAGTGTAATTGGATTTCCTGTGAGTTTACACCCAATTGACTAGTAATATAGGAGTCGCCATTCAGTTTTTAACGACAATGAGAAAAACTGACAAAACCCGGTTACCGTGACATAAAGGGAGTGCAATTATGTTTGACCACGACGGCCGTAGGTTCCCTTGTGATCCCTGGTGTGGGGATCTCTCAACATACACCCGCAAGGTAGAGATTGAGGGTTCGGGGGACTGTAACTACCGAGAGGAGTACTCGCTCTTCGATAACTCCAGAGGCATGATATCCTTACTAGCTCAGCATAAATAATTGAAGGGACATGTGTTAACTATTAAACTAATCTGAGTTGATTTTAACAATATGCAACATATAGTACTAGATCGAGCGCGATTATCTGATTTAGATTGTATTAAGGGACCTAGCATGATAATCCAATTTCCCAAAAATATCATATTTATTAGGCGTGATAGAACAATCAGATTTAGTTAGTTTAACAGTTCATAAAAAGGGCGAGGAAAGCAATTAAATCATAGAAAAGGGACACATTACGACGCACCCTTGAGAGGTGCATCACGGTTCTCAGAAAACTAACCCCTTTGACTTTGTTATTTCTCCTTATTTAACGAATCTCAAGTTATGGGACAGGATAGGTTCTGTTCGATTTATGGATCGATTACGACAGAACGCGTGATCAGTTTTTGCAGCGTGAGGCTTAGGCTTAGGGGTTTAGAGTCAATACTCAGAATAATAATTGTGTGTGTGTCCTTTTTTCACGTCGAACCTGGGCTATATTTATAGAAAAGAGTTCGTGGAAAGATAGAATTGTAGAACTCTAATCCACGAGGAATTAGGAAAGAACACGTCTCAGGTATTTTCAGCGCCCAGTCCTGGGCGCCGAAGATTTCGGCTTCGGCGCCCAGAGCCAGGCGTTGAAAATAGGATTTGGGCTGTTTTCTTAGTCAGATTCGGATTCCTAGAATCCGGAGTGTTTGAGACTTAATCGAGTCTTTTAGTGCGTATTAACCTTGTGACGGAATGCGTCTGGGCCCGTTACGAACTCTAGGCACGTTAGGATTTTAATTAATACGTGACTCTTATTTTCGAATCATATTAGGAATAGGATTCTCTCGTAATCTCTATCTCATTTAGGATTTATGTTGGAGTGCAACACCTAATTCTGACAGGTTTCTATCTTTTATGACTTGCCACTTTTAACAACTGCCCATTACGGCAGTTACTATTTTTAGCAGGTTTCCATAAATAGAAGGTTTCTATAAATAGCAGGTTTCGGGTGAAATGAAAAGGGGTGATCGATATTCGTTATTTTATAGGAGATGCGTTGTCAAGTGGAGATTTATGCTTTCATCATCGAACCTTCCCTTTCGGGAATGGGGACAAAAGTAGGTGTCTACAATGATCATGGTTTTATTTAGGATTTATGCTCCCCAAAGCCAAGGCTTTAAGCTCACATTTTACCCAAATTTACCGCACCCTTACCTAAGCCTATCATTACAAGCTTTGAAGACCTTCTGACCTTTGAGCATAGAGTCATATTAATGTGAAAGTAGATGTTTATCATTGCAAGTTATGACATGACACATTTCGAGTCGACTAATAGGTTGAGTGTATGTTTTTCTAGACACACGAGTGTTGCGAGTTTGGGAGGGCATTGTTCACTTATATGTTGGGAGGAGAGCGAACGGGTACATGTTTTACCCGCCACATAAATGAGTGGCGAGTGTGCGAGCACTAGTCTTGAATTCCATTGTGCACTTGTGGTTCGCTTTGCGTGACGATTGTTAAGGAGGATTTGTGGTTGGGTGGATTTGATTGGTTGACATTGATGCATGCTCGTTGAATTTTGCCTTGAATTGTGTCTTTCGTTTTGAAATATGCTAGGGGTGAAGTTGATCTTGTATTCATCGATGATTTCCTTGCTTAGGGACAAGCAAGGATCTAGCTTGGGGGAGTTTGATATGTGTATTTTATATAGAGTTTTACCCCCGTCCCTTAGTACTTTTATGCATCAAATGATCTCTTAGGAGCCGTTTTTAGTACTAATCTGTGTTATTGAATGTGCCTTGAGTTTCAGGATTACTTAGCGAGAAATTGGTCTTTTTAGACCCGTTTCATGGTGATTTAGGCCACTACACGAGCCCGAGGAAGTTCGGGACAACTATCATCGACTTTCGGGAGCCTTAGATGCTTACGGTTGAGCCCCGGGAGTTAGACTCAGTGATATGGGCGAAAGATAATGAATTTTGCAAATCGCCCTTTGAGCTGAGGGGAAAATGAGAAGATCGGGCGAAATAAAAGAACTTTGAAGTCGTCAACGCGCGCCCAATCGGGCGGGCTTCGCCCGGTCCGGATCGGGCGATCTTTCTGGGCATTGTTTTGGACTTTTCGCAACCGCTCGATCGGGCGGAATTTGGCCCGATCGGGCCGACTATCGAGCACTTCGCCCGATCGGGCGACGCCAACCCCTGCTGCTTTTTTCGCGAGTTTTATTTCCGGTTTTTAGCTTGTATTTTGGGCAAACTATAAATACTAGCCCTTTTATTTTTAGGAGACATCTTTTATTCTAGTATTAGCACTTAGTTTTATTTTAGTTTTCTCTCTAAATGGTTCCAAACACTTACTTTTAATTTCAATCAAAGCTTCAATTTTTAGTTCATCCTTTCGTTCTTCATTTAGGTATTGATTTCTATTTTGCTTTATTAATTGCTTTCAATCATGTTGTCCATTAGATTAATTGTTTTGTTATTTGTTATCATGAGTGAGTAGTTTAATTTCTAGGGTTTAGGGGATCCATGAATGCATGATTGGGATTAATTTTGGACTTGATTAGTCCATTAATCAATTGTAATTTCTATAGCTTATTATTATTGCTCGTCAATTCTGTTCGGCCGGACTATTTTGATTGAGTTTGATTAACCTTAGATTATGCGCCGAGAGGTATAAATCTGATGTTTTTGGTCTGTGGCTATTAGATAGGAATTATTTCTAGTACATAGCGAGAGCCTGCTAGTTTTATTATCCTAAGGAATTCATAAGATTCGAGAGATGCATGTTTTCCTAGTTATGATTATTAATTGATTGTTGTTGTCCGTTGTCCAATCCCGGTCTGCATTTGTGGTGAACCGCTGCCCTAGATTCCCTTAATATCGATATTTTCCATTTTCGATTATTGCCTTAGTTTAATCTATAAACCAACCCAAACCTTTTATTACCAATAGTCTAGACTAGTTAATTAATAGTAGAAAGAACGCTTGTTTCCCTGTGGATACGATCCCTACTTCCCTTACTATTTTGTTAGTGGACTTAGGTTTATTTTTTATAAGGTGATACGACTTTAGCCTGTCAACTATCACATCCTCTTCTCTCATAAAAACATACGTTCATATGTCAAAAAAGAAAAAGAAAAAAAAACATACGTTCTCCTCTTTCATTTAATTTCCCTCTTCTTAGCATTATTTTTCAGAAATTGACATCATCTATTGTACATTGTTAATCAACAATTAAATCCAATTATGATCGCTTGGATTTTGGTTTTGGATATGAATTTGTAATAGAAGCCTAAATTTCAGTTCTGGAAACTTTTTTTTTTTTTGAATTTCAATTCCAATAAGTTCAATTTTCTTAAATTTTGGGGTTCACTACGCCCTTATTTTTCTCCCTTCTTACGGCTTTTCTACCGATAAATAAACACAACAAATAGTGACAATTATGGTGAAGCAATTAGTGAGATGCGCAATACAAATAAAGAAAAAAATGGAATTCAAATAAGGTAAACAATATTGTGACAGACATAATACGAAAAATAAATTTAAAATGGAAGTCAAATTGATTAATGCCTCAATTAAAGGGAGAATCTCCTGAATTAGTTTGGTGTATGTAGTTAAATTTACAAAAATACAGTATGTAATGATTGCTAAACCTATGCACTAGGTGCATAGGTTAGAAAAACCCATCATTTAATAATACGTATAACTTCATTTTCTCTATAAAATATATTTTACAAAATCATAAAATATTGGGGTATTACAAGGTATTCCCCTTTAAAAAGGTTTCATCCCGAAACTTAAAGTTAGAAATTTTTTGGATATTACAATCTATCTCCATTAAAAGAAGTTTCGTCTTGAAACTTAAAGTTATACAAATACAGGGTATTACACTCTTACTCGATATAAAATTAAGGACCCTATGTACGTATGTTGTAAAACAAATATTTCAATACATATCTTTCAGCCTTCCAAGTATTATCCTAGAGGGATCATCAATATGTTTGCCCCAATCCGTATTATGTACATATTTTTATCATATGGAATAAATACAAATGGAGTGAATTATATAAGAGAAGCTTTTTATTTCATCCCTTTTTTTGTAGGTTATACTTCTACTTTATTTCTATTTTGCATGGCTAACTTTTATTACATCCTTACCCCCATAAAATCACACACGAATCCTATTGGCAACACTCTCTAGCTCAATCCCCTAAGTACTCTTATCCACCTAGTGCAAGGACCCACCTTACCCACTTCTCCACCCACCTTACTTACTCAAGTAACCATCTAAATACATACCTTATCTATCAACTTTTAGTTTTAAAGTTCGTAAAAATAATAATCATGCATAACATAGGAAGTCTACTCTTAGTTAGATATGTAAAATGACTTAAATGCTAGGGCTATTTTTTTGGTACTGCTTTTATTTATTTATTATACATATACATATTTAAAATTAAGCAACAATGTTGTTATATAGAAGGACTGCATTACTTAAAAAGAAAGTATACTAATCATTACCAACATTACGTAGTAGGACACTCTTTATTTATTTTCATCCATTTTTTATCTTATAATGATGACACTTAAATTAGTATTGTAAAAAAAAAAAACTCCACTATCTCACACAAGTAGGGAGTGTTGCAAGAAGTAAAATTATAAACAAATATATATGAAAACAATCATGTAATATACTTATCCTACCACGTAGTACGTATAAGTTTATTAATCTAACTTTAAATTGCTCCAAATATTTTGTGTACTTATTTTAGTAGAAATACAGAGGATATAAATGTGGTGTAAATATATTCTAAAGAATATAAAGTGGTGTAAATAATCAAAGATATTTACCATGAATATTGCAAGGAGAATCCATACATGAAATATTATTAACTACAGAGTGTCATATGTCGTTATTTTTACTATGTTACTATTATTATTTTCGATATTATTACTCCGTATTATTTTATGTAGATTAATATGTACATAATTACATGAGTTCTTAATTCATAATTTACCATACTTTTATAAACCCAAAGTCATTTTATTAATTTAAATGGCATATGAATGATTATTAATGATATTGTTCTTTTGAATAATTAGTTATGTTGAAAAAACCCGAGTCAAACAAAACAAAAGGGAATAAGGTTGATGAATAATTAGTTATGGTGAAGATAATTTATTTTGAGTAGACATATAGCATTATATATACATGCATTGTAGTAGCAAGGAAATATTTACAAGTAACTGATTATTGTTTCCAAAGAATAATGAAGTAATTGGTGCAGGAAAAACGAATGAAGTATATAGTTTCAAAGTTGTCCACGTTGTTTTTTATACTTATTATCATTATTTGTGTAGGAAATTATATATCGTGTTGTTTTATCTATTCTTGAAAATAAAAATACTTATTATAAGATTTTCGAACAATATTTACAGTTATTTTTATTATCTTATAAGATTGTATAGAATCTAATATATATATATATATATATATATATAAAGGGGAGTTTTTTGAAGAGATTTTGGAGTGCCACATAGGATGACCATGTCATTAAGTGTAATTTAAAATAAATATTAGATAAAGATAAAAATGAAAACAAAAAGGTAAAGGTAAAGTTTTGTAAAATAAACAAAAAGATAAGTTTTGTAAAATAAACAAAAAGATAAAATTTGCAAATACAAAAGATAATTAAATTTACACGGTTTTTTGGTTGGTGATATATATATATATAAACCAACTAGTATTTTGACCCGTGCATTCACGGGAGCATCCTATTTATAAAGTGTGAAAAACTTATATCGCTCGAGATACAATTTTTAGGTATCATAAAATATAATTTTTTTTGGTACATTCACAAATATTTGGTTAATGTAAGATACAAATAAATAGAAATATTTTATGTTTATTACTGTACTCTCTTTCTACTTAATTTAAGGTTTAAAATCAAACTACACAAAATTCAGGAGTAACAATCCACAACCGTGATAATGTGATATATAATATAATTTCTTCTAAAATAGCAAAGAGTGAGAAATTATTATATATTGATTAAACTAATATAAATAAATGGAAAAAAAAATTAAGACATAGTCATAGAAAAAGTAAAAATACATAAAATGAAATCATATTACCTTTGAAAATGTATGTTGATATAGTTGATTGTGTGAATGATATAACGAAAAATGGTTGATAGTCATATTTGTTCATAAGGGGGGTACGGGAGATGAGAAGTTGATGGTTTACTAGAAAAAATGCTTAATTTTCTTGTAATCTTACTATTTTTGAGTTAAGAATTTAAAAAGATTATTAAGTTATAAGTATTAATGTTTATTGATATGTGATTATTTATTTCTATATTTTTATTATGAGTGTCTTTTAATTAAGTTTTATTTTTTTCATATACAAGGGTGTCTTTTGAATTTTCACAATTTTAATACAAGTATCAATAATATTGAATAACATTTAATTAATGTGGCAATGAAAAAAAAGGGAAAAAGATGAAGATGATGGAGAAGTGGACACATGTCACACATGTGGCTATGGTTTGAGTTTTTAAATACTAGGTATAGAGGTATAGATAGATAGATGAGCCTTCTTCACTGTTTACAAATTGCTTAGATTGTATATGGTTTATTAATTGTTACTTTTTATTTAGTTCGTTCTTGATTTATTAGTTGTATATTCTGTTAATTATATTATTAGTTTATTTTTTTAGTTTTTTTTAGTTTTAGATTTTTTAGTTTGGTGTGCATTTGTTTATAATTTAGATTTAGCATAGTTTTAGTGTAAGTGTAGTGTTGGGATTCGGGTTTGTATTCTCGCGGAGGATGGAGCGTCATCATATATCGTTCGGCTAACCGTCTTATCGTAAAAGTCTATTCACCAAGTTTACTTGGAACTGAGGCTGAGATAGTATGAGGTTGGAACGTATTTTCATTGTACGTTTTGTTCTACAAGACGTATTTTATTAGCTCGGAGCCATTGTAATTCACCCATTCGAAAGGATGGTGTCAGATAGTACACCTGGATTTTTCTTTCCTTATCAAGCAAAAAAAAAAAACCTTCCAGGCTCCCTCAACTATATGTTTATTTTGGTTTTGTTTGGTTTCTCCTTCTATATTTTTGTTTTTCTTTTTAACTTTTTTTTTATTTACTAAGTATCCAGAAGAATGTGTAGCGCAATCTATAACTATGCTTTCTTTCTTAACAAGTTTAAAATTTTAGTACTAAGTATTTTTTCCATTCCTTATTAATTAATTATGTACATGATAGTTCTCCGATGTAATACCCCGAAATTTTAAACTCGATTTATTAAAATTAAAAATATTTATTAACTTGATTTCGTTTTAAATAAATTACGAATAATCGAATTTCGTTATTTTAATCGTTTTTACGATTTATTTTAAACGATAAAATTATGAACGAAAATTTAATTATTTTTCGTTAACGACACTTTTATACGAATTTATTTATTTAAACTTTTCTATTTTTATAAATTTCTAAAAGTTACAATAATTTATGAATTTTTGACCTAATATTGTGAAATTACAAAAAAAAAAATGCCTTTGGAATAACAAGATTCCATTTTGCTTCTCTTCCCTTGCTTCCCACGTACAAAACAAGGAGCATTTTCCTTGTTTTCCCTTTTCCTCTCAATTCAGTCTTGGTTCAATTGCTTGATCCCCAAGGGCTGAATCTTCTTCTTCACTCTCCTCAGTTTATAATAAGACAATTGCCATTTTGTTCCTCACCCAAAATCAATCAATAAAACAGAAAAAACAAAACATTCCTTCCTTGTTTTCCTTCTCGGTTCGAACCACCACCCACAACCACCATCACTGGCTGAGCACCACCATTCTCACCACCACTTGACCACCCCGCATCCCCCGACCACCCAGAACCACCGAACACCACCACCCCACCGTAGCTCCCTCCCCTGCTCCCTCCACCTTTCGCGACTCCCCTGCCCCCCCTTCCTCTATTTCTCTCACTGCACCACCCACGACAACCACCACCACCTCCAGTCACCTTCACCACCCTGCCAATCAACCACCGCACCAAATAACTCCGGCGAACCGCCCTTCCCCTCCCCGCAAACCGATCGAAAAGCCTACCAAACTCCCCGTTTTGCTCGGCCATTTCGTGCCCCTATCTCCCTTTCTCTCGTCGTTCGGCCACCCCAGAACAACCACCACACCATCGCAACCCTTCTGCGACGCCCAGAAATCCGCCGCCCCTTCTCCTCGCAGCTCTCCCTCCCCTTCGTGCTTCCCCTGTTTCTCTCGTCTCCCCTTCCCCAGTCGTGCCTCAACCCAAAACCAAAACAAAATAAATCAGATTTTTTTTGGCCTTGTTTTTATTCTCCTCAAACCCCCATACAATTGGGCCAAATTCCATTTGGGCCTTTGGTAAGGCTAAATCTGAAATTTTAGATTTTTAATTTGTCAATACTTATGGTTTAATAATTTTTACAAAATACATAATTACTAATAAAAATTGTTTATTATTTTCAGAATTTCTATAATATTTACGTTTTAATAAATAGTTTTTATAATCTAATTAATTACTAATAAATTATTTATTATTTTCAGATTTTATTATCAATTTTATGAGAATAAAGATTCTAGTTTTATTTATCAAAATGGAATTTAAATATTATTTACATGAAAATCGATTAATAAAATATATATGTATTTCGATTGAAAATTCGATTAGTAATAACATTTTCGTTAAATTTCGAAATTATAATTTTATTAAAATTCTTTATTTATAAATTTATTACTTATAAAATTTATGATTTATTAAATATTGATTTTAAATTATTTATCGATCTAGTACTAATTCAGTAATTTATTATTTTGAAAGAAATTGGACTCGGAGCTCAGGACGAACGAACCAAGACAAATCCCTAGCAAATCGCGGAGTTAGGTAACGGCTATTGCTAGTACCCGCAATTCCCTTATAAATGCGATTATGAAATTACAACGTTATGATTAATTTATTAAATGAATGTTTTGACATGTTTTATGAATTGCGGGAAATGAAATATGATCTTATTGAATTATTTATTATGATATGATTTGATGGAAATATTCCTTATATTATGATTGATTGAATGTTCTTATAAAATAATGTTTATAAGAAACCATGACAGGAATGATGATTTATTTTGATCGTATGATCCAAAGGAAATATGTTACTTCAACTGAAGTAAAAAGGCTAAAATGTAAAATCAAACGAAACATGATAAATGAAAGTGAAATACCTAGCCCGTTTGGCAGTATATGTTCACAGGTTACGATTCTCGGTCATGCATGTACCCATGGGGCATCCGCCCATTGAGCCAAGGCTCTCATAATTTCGGGCCAAGGCCCCATGTTTTATGGACAGCGGTCCATCGTGGAAGATGTTCCACCATGTCATACTTGCCACGGCTAGCATGTGCACCCAAAAGTTATGAATAAATTAAATAAAGGACTTTATTAAATGTTTTACATTATTCTATTCTCCCTGTGTTATTAAATAAAATGAATTGAAATGAATTTACGCTGCTAGAATAGTTCGTTACTGAGTCTTCGGCCCACCGTTTTTGTTTTCTGTTTTAGGTACTGCGGGGAACGATGGAAACGAGTAGTGGCGAGGAGTTTCACTTTAATATTATTCACCTAGTTTATGTTTAAAAGTTTTAAAAGTTTAATTAAAGACTTTTAGTAAGTTATGTACTTTTATTTTGGTATTATAAAGGATTATTATATATTTTCGGAGTAATTAATAGCTTAAGATTGATGTTTGCCTTGTAATTTCAAAAGGGAAGTTACGGCAGGTAATGCCCCGACCGAATTAGGTTAATTCCGCTGCTAATTATGCTTTAATAATTGAATTAGAGGTCGGGGTGTTACAATATAAGCAGGGTTTAAAACCGTAAGAAATTGTCGATCATACTCTAGGTCTACTACGTATGTAGTATTTACTATGTGTAAACCTTTCAATTATTAAACACATTTTAGTGTTGTTTAACATCAAGGCTTAACTTATATGAGTAGCCTCTTAAATTTGACGGGTTTCAACCTTGAGAACTCAACTCAACTCAACAAAAATATTCTATTTTTTTAATGGAATCCTATAAAATTATTAAATGTTACTTATAGGTTTGATTAATTTTATATTTATCTTTTGGCATCAAAATTTAGTACCATCCAATTTATTATACTTCGTATGAATTATAGATAATACGTTGTTTGATAAAAATCCGGAGATATCATATTTAATAATTCAGAATTTTTAATAAAAACTCGTGCATCGCACGTGCTTCAAAACTAGTATTTACTTATAGCGCATAGATTTTAAGCGGGGAAATTTTTTAACCACAAGCCGACATGTGTCAGTTTTGCATCTAGGGGATTCTCTTTTAGTATAGTTATAGATAGTAGGAAATATGTGTGTGTGTGTGTGTGTGCGCGCGCGCGCGCGTGTGCGTGTGCGTGTGCGTGTGCGTGTGTGCGTGTGCGTTTGCGTGTGCGTGTTCGTGTGCGTGTGCGTGTGTGTGTGTCACTTCCTACCATCTTAACCAAATACAAACTTATGTTGTGTCTTTTCTTATAAACATAATATTCTTTTTACAAAATAATAAATTTAATAAAAATGAGTGCAAAAAAGGAAATGATCTATAAATGTGCAATTATTACTGTCCTAGCCTAGGCCTCAAATTACAAAAATTTCGGGATAATAGAGTATAATAATGAGTAAGAGAGGAAACATTGACGGAGACTAAGTAATTAATCAACTAATGATGAAGAAAATGATTCAGCTTTGTTTTGATTTTCTGATGTGGGGTTTCAGATTGGAAAAATTGTTAGTCGGTCACTAATCTTGTGTCATCATCGCCAATTCGTTGAAGACTCCATCTATACAGGATCATATTCACACAAAATAAACCCGAATAAATGACGAAACCCAGAACAACCCCCGGACCACACACTAATTACTTAACGCAAGTACTAAATACAGTGCAAAAATCCCTAAATGCAGAATTATTTAACTATTTAAAAAATAAGTAATAGACAAAAATACCCTTTTAAAAAAATTTAAATCCGCCAAAACCAAAGAAAAAAATTGCTTCTACTTTTCCACTGTTTATCTGGTTTTGCACTGTCTTCTCGATTCTTTGGTTTTGCACTGTCTTCTCGATTCTTTGGTTTTGCACTCTTCTTCTTGATCCTCTGGTTTCACTGTCCTAAAGTGCAGGCTCCAGATTAAGAAATAAGCGTTTGAACAGAACTGCCGATTTGTATTACCGGTGACTTAACCATACTTCCGGATAGTTTTCCCGGAGGTCAAGCTTGGCTGCCGGTTTTATGTTCCGGAGGTCTGGGAACTTCTCCTGTTAGTCCTTCCGGAGGCTTGATGCTAGCGCCGGTCTGAACATCTGGAAGTATTGAAGGATCTCCAAATCGATGGGCAATAAAATACAGGGTACAAAATGATGCTACCGCCTACCGTCATTTCTTTTGATTATCTTATAAAGTTTCAATCTTATGATGTGGATTTTTTTAGCTTTCTTAAATCAATCATCTTTTGGGGTATATATTGTAACTTATTTTTTCTCCAAATCGATTAGAGTAAGGGCAATTAAGAAAAATAAAGTTTAAGTGACATTAAGTTATTCTGTATTTAGGTAAAATACTACCTTTATTTAGTACCCACCTTACTTAATTTAATTAGTACTTTAAAAGATAACTCTACTCAAAGTTGAGGTTAAAATCTCAAACCACTCGGCTTGGGGCACATGAACGAAGATCCAACAAAAACTCTTTTTCCCTCCAGGGCTCTGAGCTTCCCGCCACTGCACCACGGCCGCAACGAATCACCAAACGGTGGTGAGTAGAGAGCGGCGACGCCCATATAATGATGGCAGCGTAGGCGAAAGTAAGTAGGCACATAAAAGTTCCTTTTTGTAAGGTAAGTGTACTTGAATTTCTAGAACCTTACATTTCTAAATCAATTTTTCAATTAGGTCAGAAATTTTTCCAATTGAGGTTTAGAAATTAGGAAAATTTACTAACTGTTTGTTATTTAGATGCAAAACGTAATTAAGATTGAGCTAGTTGTGGTGCGCAGTTGATTGATATAGAGGATTATGTATCTGGTTTATGTTATTTGGATTTGATTGAATTTCTGCTAAAGTGCTAAACTAGTAATAAATTTATTGCCGTTTTCCCCATAAAAGTGTCTGATTTTTCTGTTGTTTGAATCCCTTAAGGTGCTTCTTGGTAGTTTTGAGCTGGGGTTTCTGGTGGAAGGATAGGTAGCTGAGATAAAATAACAATGGATGGTAATTTCCAACAATCAGTTTCACAGCGCCCTAGCCGTAGGGCTGAGAAAGAGGCTGTAAATCCCAAAGCAAAGGGTAATTTCTGCACTGTTTTTGTGTTAGTTTTGAGTATCTCACCTGATTTGATACTTTTTCATGGAGAGAAATTAGTAATAATATGCTTCTTGGTGCAGACCTTGAAGAGGGGTTCTTTTCGTCAGGGAGGTTATCGGCTGAGTACCCATTGAGAATGTTGTGGAAAAAGGGTTTTGTTCTGTTGTTTCTTGTTGCGGGCATAGTGTGGATGGTGCTCATTCTTTCTGTTCTATCAGTCCACATATGGTCTTGTCAATCTTCTATTGCTTTCTTTTCAGGTATCATCTAAATTTCAGCAATTTGCCAATTTGTGAGTTTGCTCAATTGTTTTGAGCTATTTTAATTTGCTAGTAATTTTAGAACTGGTTATCTTTCATATTTAGGAGTCAATTTTTTTTATGCGTGTCCTGGAATGGGGTTGAAAAATATTTGATCATATGGGCTTGAACCTGCATTGTGAATTTGTGATTCATGTCGTTTCAAGTCGATGTGGACGAGTAAATATTGAGTACGGGCACTTAGGAAAGAATTCAGAAATGAGGAGGGAAAAGACTTAACTAGCGATAAGCTTTTTGCGTTTGCTTTATAATCATGGATTAATTGTAGTGTACTAGTGTGGCAACCGACATGTCTAGTGTCACGGTCCGAGTGTTTTGACACTGGACGTGCGGCACACTCTTGTCTATGGGGCGGCAAGGACGCAAGCCTTGTGCGGAGAGTGTGTCTTAACTCTTAAGGCAGTGTTTAAAAAAGCTCGCTTAAGCGCCGAAGCTCGAAGCTATAGGGCAAAGGGCTTAATTAGGTCTGAGCGAAGCGTATGTGAAAAAGCGCACCGAAGCGCAAAAAGCGTATGAAACGCGCTTTTTTGAGCTTCATTGAAATTCTTCTATTTTTAAAATTTTTCACGTTAAAAGCTTTTTTATATGTTGTTATTGTCTATTGGACCACATCCTATTAATCCTTAACAATAGAAGCACCGAAGCAGTAGAGGAAACGGCGCCTTATAGAGGTTTGTTTTGAATTAGCTTTAACCTTCCAGCAAACAAGCAACAATAGAAAAAAAGAAGATGACATACCCCTCATAGAGGTTTGTTTTGAATTAGCTTTAACCTTCCAGCAAACAAGCAAAATACAAGTAAAGGATGGTTGGATACTAATACAATAATACCTAGGTTGAGTTATAAATTCCTCTGGTTGGAAATAATTGCACATTCTGCCAACCCATTGTGATAATTGATTAAGGACATGGCATGATTTCACTAAATTACCTTTAATAATAGCTGGGACATTACATGCTCTTCCCATATATACCCTTAATTTTGGGCATTTTTGCAAGTTCAATCATAAACCATTATTAATAAATAATAAGAGAAGGTGACATTAGAATTTACTACTAATTTTTCCGGAGAAGGGATTCATGGTAGGATACAGTTAATTTTGACATGGCTGCACACAAAATGTTGATCACTAGAGTTGGCTTTTCCCGATAGTTTCACAATTATCCCCTTATTTTTCATTTTGTGCTGAGCCTTCTTTTTTGTTTAAAGTGCAGCTATGTGTAATAGAGATGGCAAAGTATTTATAATGTTAGACTCAATGGGATTTGTACCAAGACCACCTCATCGTAAGCATCTAACCTTTTCTTTTTATGGAGTTTTATTTATTGTTGACTTGCTATTTAATGGACATGCTCTTCTGCTATTCTTAAGGCTGTTCTATTCCTGTGGCTGATGACCCTGATGCAATAGCTATACCAAAAGAGAAGGCACCTGAAACATCTGTGCTAAACCTTACCTACATTTCGAAGGATGAAGAAACAGATACTGTATCAAATTCTCCCCCTTTGTTTGGAGGGAATATAAGCTGGGCACAAAGAGAGGAAAGTTTCAAATTGAAACCAATAATGAAGGTGAGCTAGATTAATATGCATAAATGTACATTTTTGGGTGAGTCTTGTTTACTTCCTGAATAAAATGTACTAGTTATCTTTTTGTGTTTTTCTTCACTTTTGTCTCATTTTCATTGAACAGTCTTAAAGTTCCAGATGACTTCACTTTTGTCTCATTTTTATATCTCAGTTTAAGACTGCAAATTGTCTCTTTTTCTCCCGTTCCTCTGAACTTTGTTTAGAATATAACCTCCAATATAATGGAGACATTAGTGAAGCATCGAAGGTTATAATAAAAAGGTATTCTTTTATTGGATGGACAAGCATTGGTTCACCGTACAGAAATAGAAGAAAGTTAAGATACATGGGTAGGAGAGTAGGAGGTGTTTTATATCTGCTGAAATTTCATCTGAACTTGACTGGTTGAGGACCTTGCTATATCCTAATTCCTTACTATTTGCTTGTTCAAGTGAAAACCAACCTTCTTAAACACCACTAATATCAAGTCTCTAAATCTTCATTGTTCAGCCAGTATCCTGTATTTCATTCTTATTCACAATCATAAGAAATTAGGTGTGAATCCACTTCTTAAAGCGTGATATGGCTTCAGCCTCCAGCCTCCAGCCTCCAGCCTCCAGCCTCCAGCCTCCAGCCTCCAGCCTCCAGCGTACTATATTATAACAACATCCAAGTATATTTTTCAGCCATGGAGCTTTCTGCTATCTTGAAATCACTTTGTCTTCTGATTCCACTACAAATCTATGCCGGAGTTAGCTTTAAAGAATGGGTTGGGACTGGTTGGGTGTTTTTCCCCTCCAGTTTTAATTTTAAGAGAGACGTGTTCTTCTAGATGCCTACATTATTGCAACATGGTGAAAAATTTACTGCCAACAAACATTTCTCTAGATGAATTCTTGACTTCTGTTTACACTGTCTTAAAAAAAAGACCTGTTTGACTTGGTTTTCTTTGAACTATCCACAAGTTTGACGGTGAACTTATTACGGTGAAAAATCATGTTACTTGATAGAATTAGACAAACAAAGATAAACCCTGGAGTTTATGCATTTAATTATCGAATAATGTGAAATTCCGGTTCCTCTCTATGGTTTAAAGTTTGATGTTTCCTCTGAAGATTAGGAGAGTTTAAGCACCTTACACCAGACAGTATCCCCAGTGTTATAAAATTTTGACTTCTCTCTCCGTTCTCCAGTCCACCTAAATATAGGGGTGGCAATCAGATCAGGTTGGGTCGGGTTGACTATTTTCGGGTTGAAAACCTAAACTTGAACCTGATCTGTTGACTATCAGGTCAACCTGATATGTTTTGACTTGAAAATTTCATAAATTTTAAAAATCACAATAAAAATCAAGTTGAACCTACTACTTTCAGGTTGGGTTAACATGAAATTGTTGTTTTCAGGTTGAGTTAACCTGAACCTGCTAGTACATACTGATATATAGATATAGTCATACATACTAACCTGTACAAACAAGTTTAGACAATAAAAAAATTAAAATTCAGCCTCTAAGGGCAACAACTCCTGATAAGTTCAACTTGAATATTTTACACAAAAAAACTCTTAAAGAGTTAAAGTATTAAAGATCTAGGTGCTAAAGGTGTCATTAAGGCTCCGTTCTCTTCGTCTCGTCTGGTTTGGTCTCATTTTTCATTTTGCTGGTCTGGTCTGATTATAATAAATAATAAATAATAAATATTAATTGTTAATTATTAATTATTAATTACTAACTACTAACTACTAACTAATAACTACTAACTACTTATTGTTAATTAATCATTGATAATTGCTAATTACTCCCTCCGTCCTAGATTAGTTGTTACACTTACCTTTGCACAAAGTTTTAGGGATAAGTGGTTGTTTGGTTATCAATTGTTATTTTATTACAAAAGTAGATGTGATAGGAGTTAGTGGGGTATTTTTTTAATTGAATGAGAGAGGGTGTGGGGACAAAAAAACTTTAGTGGGAAGAAAGACAATATAATAATTGTGGGGTAATTCCTAATTTAGAAGTGTAACAACTAATCTGGGACGGAGGGAGTATTAATTACTAAATACTAAATACTAATTATTAATTATTAATTATTAATTATAATTATATTAATATTATTGTTATTATTATAATTATAATAATAATAAATTAATTAAAAATGTCTGATCTGGTCTGGTCTGAATGTTGTTGTCTGGTCTAGTCTGGTCTGATCTGGTCTGATTTAATAAGGTCTGGTCCAATACGTAACAATGACAAGCTGAAGAGAACATGGCCTAAGTTAGCACACCCAAAAAAGTGTTGCCACAAAGGCACAAATAATACAAACTTAGAGTTTAAAACAAGAAGTACATAAATATTGTTGGAGGAGGATGGTCGATGAGCCTCAACTGGTGGTGGCATTGGCAGTGGAATATCATCCCATTCTACATTCACTTTCAAATTCATGACAGGTCCACATAAAGCCTCAAGTTGTGGCTCCAAAGTCACTGCATTATAACAAAACTTGCAAACTCATTTTTTTACCAATTAAATAATAAATAACATAAATTCACTGCAACACTCAAAAATAACATAAAATTAGAAGAATAAAACAGAGGCACGGAGACAAGAATAGTAAGCATATAAATCTAAATTGGTGAGGTGAGCATGTAGGATAACAAGGTGAGCATGCAACAGTAGAAAACCTATATCTAACAAGATAATGTGAAAGTCATACAGAGTATTAATATTAATGAATATTAATGATGATGTGCTGTGACCCATAAATAAATAAAGAAGTGGACAAAACCTTACAAATGACTTAATTAATCAAAGGCATGGAAAGTTAGTTTGAGATAAAGAACTTCAAATAGTAAGAATATGGCTACGAAAATGCTAACATCAACATTTAAGGCATTAAGCAAGCATATAAACCTTCCGTATTCATAATTCTCATGCTATTAATTGTCAATTACCCAAATTCGCTACAAATTAAAGAACCAACATGCAACATAGTCCATAAAGATGTAAAATCTATTATTTATCTCCAGAATAACAATTGCAATTCAATTAATCAATTTGACAATAATTTTTTTATTCTACCACAAAAACAGTTAAGCTTCTTCTAAACCAGAAAATTAGAGGAAGAATACAAAGAAAATAATAATAAAGAACTAAGAACATTACCGAGTGAAGACTGAAGAGGAAGAGACACAAGAGAGGAAGCACCAAAGCAGTAGAGGAAACGGCGCAAGAGAGAGAGAGTGTTTGATGTTTGAGAGATTGTCTTTTTTTGAGAGAGAGAGAGGCTGGTAAAATTTTAGAGTTAGATAAATAGATACTTTTATAGTTAGATAAAGTAGGGTAAGAAAAGTGAGTGGTAATTTTAGGCTTGGTCCATCACTCCATCATACCTCTTTTCTTCTTTCAAATTTCGGTTTTTTAAAAGAAGAAAAAAGAGGTCTGATGGAGTGATGGGCCAAGCACAAAATTACCACTCACTTTCTTACCCTAATTTATCTAACCCTAAAATTTTATCAGCCTTTTTCTTTCACAAAAATAAGGCACACTCTCTCTCAAACATCAAACACTCCCTCTCTTGCGCCGTTTCCTCTACTGCTTCGGTGCTTCCTCTACTGCTTTCTCTCTTGTGCCTCTTCCTCTTCAGTCTTCACTCAGGTAATGTTCTTAGTTCTTTATTTTTATTTTCTTTGTTTTTTTCCTCTAATTTTCTGGTTTAGAAGAAGGTTAACTGTTTTTGTGGTAGAATAGATTATCGTCAAATTGATTAATTGAATATTCAGGTTGAACTTATCAGGAGTTGCTGCCCTTAGAGGTTGAATTTTTTATTGTCTTAATACAGGTTAGCATGTATGACTATATCAGTATGTACTGTTTGGGTCAACCTGAAAACACCAGGTTCAGGTTAACTCAACCTGAAAACAACAGTTTCATGTTAACCCAACCTGAAAGTAGCTGGTTCAACTTGATTTTATTGTGATTTTTAAAATTTATGAAATTTTCAGGTCAAGACAAATCAGGTTCAGGTTGACCTGATAGTCAACAGATCAGTTTCAAGTTTAGTTTTTCAACCCGAATATTTAAACAGATTAGGTCTGGGTATGGGGTAGTCAACCCGAACACGAACCCGACCCAACCTGAACACGAACCCGACCCAACCTGATCTGATTACCACCCCTAATTTTAAGAGAGTTCTTTACAGAAAGTATTGCATAACAAATAAGTAAGGGAAGTATGCGTCCATTGAATCCTTGTATCTTTATTAGGAACAAGGTGGTTTTCTGACACCCCTGTTGGTGTTAACCTTAATCATTTTTCAAATTGTTATCTATGCTTATATTTCAGGTCCATTGCGGGTTTATGCGTAATGGTGGTGGTGATATGGATCCAAAAGATATAGAGTATGCCAAGAAGTGCAGATTTGTAGTTGCATCTGGTATCTTTGATGGGTACGATACACCACATCAGCCTATTAACATTAGTGCTCGATCACAAAATCTCTTCTGTTTTCTTATGGTGGTTGATGAGAAGTCTTTTGACTTCATCAACAAAAATGTTTCTGTAAGAGTGGAAACTGATGGGGGCCATTGGGTGGGGATATGGCGTCTTATTCTTCTGAAGCATCAACCATATGATGAACCCAGAAGAAATGGAAAGGTTCCAAAGATATTAGTACACAGAATGTTTCCAGAAGCGCTGTACAGCATCTGGATTGATGGTAAAATGGAGCTAATAGTTGATCCGTTACTTATGTTAGAGAGGTAATATATCTTTTTACAACTATACTGTCTCGTTCTCTGAGACTCCAGTCTCTCTTCCTTCCTCATATTTAATTTCTTACTAATTGATAAAGAGCGGTTGATCCCACAAGCAAAAAAACAGAACCCATTATTTTGGTCTCTTTTGATGAGCAACCTCTGGCTCTCTAAAACCTAAGAGATAACAAGTTGCTGGAGTTTTTGTTTGAGTGATGTGAGGTTTGGCATCAGATATTTAATCTGCTCAGGTGAGAATGTCAGATCTGTTTTTTTTTTTTCACTTGGATGATCTGTTAGTTTACTATGAAATCTGATGTCTTCGCTGCTATTTCTTGTAGGTAGAAAGACTAGAAATGCATTTTTTGTGCATGTGTTATTGATGCATGTCTATTGTGGACTGTCTGCATTCTTGTTTGTAGGTTGGGTAGGGTTAAATGGCTATTGAAGGGTCTATCCCTCACCCCACCCCCACCAATTTTGTTTTGTTGAGTTTGCACTGTGTAAGTTATATCATTAATTTTAGTCATTTGCAGATACTTGTGGCGAGGCGGTCACACATTTGCTATTGCACAACACAAGCATCATCGCGATGTGTATGAAGAAGCTGATGCAAACAAGCGCAGGAAGCGATATGCTAGACCTCTTATTGATCTTCATATGAGAATTTATCGGTATGAAGGAATGGAGCCTTGGAGTCCATTGAAAAAAATTCCAAGCGGTAAGAATTAAACCATAAAGACTACTCACTTATTCCACCTTTACTTGATCTTCTTTGGATATTTGGTATTTAAGTTCATAACTTGACATACTTTAATGAGAGTTTATTAGCTCATATAGTAAAAGTCAAGTTCATTGATTTGACAGAATTATTCATACTGTTCGAGAACTTTGCTTGACTTTGTTTAGGCATCTGACATAGGTTCAACCATGGCATATACTGAGTAGTTAGCTATGGTCTTTGTTAAGAATTAAACGCAACTTAATCAAATCGACGAGAGATCGAGTTGGAGTTTGGGGTCAAGAATCATTTATGTTGCTTGCCAAAAGATATGACTTTTGTAAATTGGAAATATTGGTTTGCTGGACACCTAGCATTGTTATGCTTTGGAAACAATATGGGGTCAGCAATACATTATGACAACAAATCATACGCATGCAACAAATTTGTTTAGATTTGTTAATGTTTATGTTTCATAGTTTAATTAGGTTTGTAATAAAGAAACTAGTAATGTTGTGGTATGTGACAATCTCTGGAATTATTTGGACTTGGAGAGTAAGTATAATTCTACCAGACGAATGTTTTTAGTTTAGCTTATAAAAGGAGGGTTTAGGCCTAGCTAGAAAGTAAGAGGGAAAAATACATTGGTGAGAGGAATCATCAATTGAGGGATATTGGATTATTTTGCAAGAACTTAATAATACGACAATATTACATGGGAGGATATCTAAATTTCCTCGTAAACACTTGTTTTGTTTATTATTGTTTTTGCTATTTGTTCTATATTGTATTTGCGGGTTAGTTCCTAATCTTTCGTGGCGCGTTTTTGGTGTTAACAGTATTTTCTTTTCCTTTTTTTTTTGGTAGTAGAAGGGCAGTATTTTCTTTTTCAATTTTTTTTGGGTCATTAGTAGTTTGCTTCTCCCCCTTTCTCCGTTTTCTTGTTCGATATGAAGTATTTCTTTTCAACAACAAACGTAATACTCAACCGGAGGTTTAATTGTGTATACGCTACTTATTTTTCTTTTACTGATGTTAAAAGAAAGTGATTCTCTCGGACATATTTAGTGTGGCTTAAAATCTAGCTTCATCTAAATGGATTCTGTCTACTAACAGTTGATCATCTTGCTAATATATACTTACACATTGCAGATGTACCTGAAGGAGCTATAATCATTCGGGAGCATACTTCTTTGAACAATTTATTTAGCTGCTTATGGTTCAACGAGGTTCATCTCTTCACACCACGTGACCAATTAAGCTTTGGCTATGTTGCTTACAGGTTGAAGGACCACTTCAACTTATTTATGTTTCCTAACTGTGAGTATAACTCTCAATTTATCTTGCATCCGCATACTCGTGAGCATTCTTCAAAGGTTGAGTGGGTGAAGTCTTTGAGTGAGTTCAAGTCAAATAGCTCTTTGAAAGAAAGTAAGGGAGGATTCGGGTTGTGGACTCCGTACCCTGCTGATCTTAGCAAAGTTTTCTTGCCTAGGGTTGTGAGAACATCAAAAGCAGGATGAAAATGAATTGAAATTTCGATGCTGATTTCATCTCCTTTTTTTACGGTACATATTATTTCATTGATGATTATTTAGGTTTCTTTTTTCATGTTTAAAAGAGACACTTTGTTCTTAATTGAAAGAGTATACAACGGGATACTTGTGGCCTTTAGGTGATGTTTGGTTGACATGAAAAATCACAGGAAATATGACTTTCTAGGAAGTGAAAGTTCGTGGTAGTGTTTGGTCGGCAAAAACACGGGGAATCACACTTCCCATAAATACCTAGGTTCCCATAGCGGAAATTTCTACATTTAAAATTGATCTTTACGAAATTAAGTTTTCTAATATTATTATTTAGTCAAGTTTTAATCACTTTATTATCTATTTTACTTTATTTCCCAACTGATGAATTTATTTATTCTAAAACTTTGTTTTAAAAAAATAAAATAAAAAATTCAAGTTAGTAACAACTAACGTCAATTCTTTATCATTCTGATTAATTATCATGAATAAGCTCTTTTAATTTCCATTGAATTTGAACATACAACTCTTCATCTTTCATCCTTGGTAACCCTTCGGTTCATATCCTTAATCAATTCATGAAATTGTTCATAGTTATATATTCACATCTCTGTCATCCTTTAACCTCACTGGTGTCCAGTGTCTAGCCTTTTTCTTCTTTAATTTTCTCTGTTTCGACTTACAGTAGACCTAAGGTATGTAAGTGATGTCGATCAAGGAGGTTCCTAGTTTTGGAAACTATGCTTATAAGGTAATTATCGATGTCCATCGTCTCCAGGATCATGTGAAATTTGTATTATACTATTACGATTTATAGGTGATGTTGACTATACTATTATGATTATAGGTATTGCTGAATATGCTTTTATAAACTCTTATGTACTGCTTTATATTTTGGAAAGGATGATTTTACAATGGCTACATTAATTATGTAGCCATTATAATCTTTTAATCGTAACCGTACATTTCTCGTGATTAAGTCTATGCCATTGATTCAATTGACTATAATTATTATTTTTCTTTTTATCATAAGATTAAACAAGTGGAAAAAATTGTCAAATTGTAAGTTACATACTTCGTATACACTTTCTCTCACGGTAAATCTATGTGATAATTTGTTGTGCTTTCCTCACCCTTTTCCTTCTACCTTCTCTCTCGATGCTCAAGGTTCCATGGAAACGTAGATTAACTTCTTTTTTTGACGACATCATAGATTAATTTTAAACCAGTTTTTATGATATGGGGTAACTTTAAAATAATACTTCGTATATGTTATGTAATTTGAAGTTGATTTACATGATTATATGGATTTATCAATGGATTGCTGAATGTAATTAAGTAGTTATGCATTACTGATTCTGTAAAAAAAACTATGAATGAACTGCATACTTTACTGGCAGTTAATTGCGAGTTATTTAAAAAAAAAAAAAAAAGTCAAAGTAATAAATGGTTGAGATTGTTCCCTAAAAATAAACGGCTCAGATCTCAAACAATTACAATGGCTATTATTTTATTGTAGCTGTTGAAAAACCTTCATTTTGAAAAACTTTATGTATTATGTTTCTAAATTATCTTGCGAATGTGGGAATGTGGGATTAGTTCGAAAATGTGATTGTTTGACTTGGTATTCTGGATAACAATTTGGTGATCATGTGGGATACGAGGTTAGAAATGTGATGGGTTGATTTGGTATGTTGGGTTACAATTGATTATTCGGCAATTTTTGTGAAAGATCGTATTACCGGAAAAATCACTTTGATTGGTTAACTAATTGATTCCACTATTTAACTAATTTTCCCCATTGCTTAACTAACCAATTTTAGTGCTTAACTAATTAGTTGCATTGCTTAACTATTTGGTTTCAGTATTTAACTAATTAGTTTCAGTAATTAACTAATTAGTTCCAGTAATTAACTTATATGACACCAATGTGGTCTTTTGTATAAGACCGCCTTATTTAAAAATTTGTATTGATTATTTGAGTTAAACTATTACGTATTTATGCTCACCCGAAATTTGGAGTTTGAACACAAGTTTAATGGGTATGAATAACCTTGATAATTTGTATTTTCATATTTTACTATGTGTATGAGACTTATTAAACCTTTTTAAAACGTAAAGTAGAACAATTTAGAGGGGAAATGAAACCCAAAAGGGTGAAGAATAGGTTACCCTAGACGTTGTTCTATTGGGCACTCATGTAGTAACTTTTTTTTTTTTGGTAATAACAATCACTAGTAGAAAAAACCCTTATTGCAGTGGGCTTTTAGACCCCTGTTGCAGCGTACATCGTATGCTCCAACTGGGGGGCCTGTAATAAGTCTGAACTTGTTGCAGCGTACAATGTTCGCTGCAAAAAGTGGTACATATGTACGCTGCAACAAGTGCCCAAAAATTGGCAAAAATTTGGACTTGTTGTAGCGTACATATTTATGTACGCTGCAAAAGACTCAACTTTTTACAGCGTACATTTATTTGTACGCTGTAACAAGTCTGGAATTTTGCGAAATTTTTTCCCTTGTTGCAGCGTATAATATATATGTATGCTGCAACAAAGCAATTTTGGCGGGAAAATTCTAATCTTGTTTAGGGATACCTAGAGTGCCTTGCACCAAATATAGAAACCTGTCAAAACAATAATAGAATAACGCAACCTGTATAACAAATATAAAAACAACAACTGGAGTTTTGTATATATCCCCAAACCAAAAGTGCACATACCGATACATTTAAATATATTTACGTTCCAATTTCAACGTACGCATACATTTTAACATAAAAGATTGTTCTATAACATCTAAACCAACTCGATCAAGCGCCCTCAGGTCAATAATAAATACTTGGTGGTAAAAAACTTCGCCCATTGCTCACGAACCACATCAATTTCCTCACTAGCATAAGGCGCAGTCCTCGGAGTATAGACCTTACAAAAACAAAAATTTGATGGAGCATTAGATCGATTAAATGCAAATGAAATGTCACATTTTAACATTCAAGCAACTAATGACAATGTATTAATAGTCTAGAATACGAATCAATTAGTTACTTACCTCATCTAGCCGGCCTTCATAGTCATGTTGTAACGTGACTATCTCTAACATGAACTTCATAACGTAATAGCCACACTCAGTTCCGCCGATTTGTTGAGCACACTGATTAAGAAACATAATACTTTATCTTGCAAGCCAATAGTTAATAAAAACAAAGCAAAAAGCTAATTAAGAAACATGTTATACCTCTATATGAATGGGTTTACACGACTTAAAACTCGTTTTCTTCGGACAATTCCCACCATTGCACTTGTACACTTGGTATGCCCTAGAAAATTAACGAAACACGGGTACTCATGAATATGATTTTGGCTTAGGTTTCTTAAAGACTAATGTAATTTGTAAGCAAAAAACTTACAAACTCAAGATTCCCCATGCATAATCTGTTCGACGTGGATCTCTAGCAGAATCGAAAATATATACATAACCTCTACGTAGGTCCATCACGTATAAATTCCAATGATTTCTGTATAATTTATAAATGATATAGTAAATATTTAATAACAATAATAATTAATATTATATATGAAACTTATATAACACACTTACTCTTGATTATATGGGATTAAAAACCAATTAGTTAGGTTAGGATTACCCATCTCCTCCTTTTCAATTTCAGCTTGAATTTTTTTTTTTCAAATACATTGTTGGCGCTCTAGGGTCGGCCTTGATTCTAGTGCTTGACATAATCTCGGGACAAATGAACGAAATCCGAGACATTTCAAATGATTTGGCATGATCGTGCTGTTAGGTTATGATACATATGATATTACATAAATCATGCGGAAACAACCATTAACCCAGGAATACATATTATTTACACATAATCATATAGCATAATTTAGATGCATACTCTTTGTTGCGTGCCCTCCCTAGCTGCGCCCGAACCGAGCAAGAACAAGTCTTTAGGACTCCAAGTGTCGTCCCTCCGTAGATAGTCCACAGCACGTCCGGATCCGCCTTAAGATTGACCAACTAGAATCGCCCTTAAGGTACTAGAATTTTCGGCACTTTTGAGCAAGATGTGTGACTGAATTTTTCTCTCAAAAACTCACTTTGAATACTTGAAAACTCGTTATAAATTGTGAACCCAGGCCACATATTTATAGGGGTATGGAAAGAGAATTGGAATCCTATTAGGATACGAATTAATTAAACTTAGAATCCTACAAGAACTCTAATTAATTAATTTTTCAAATAGAATTAGGAATTTAATCATTAACCGAACTCTGCATGTTTTAGGAATCGTGCATGAACACAAACTCACACACACACACACGGCAGCCACGATGGGCCGCCCATGCGCGTGCGTGCGAGCAGCAGCCCACGCAGCGAGGCCCACGCAGCCGCGGCCTTGGCGCGCGCTGGGCCTGCCTTGCGGTAGGCCTGGGCGCTGCCTTGGCTGGGCTTGTGGCGCGCGTTTGGCTTGCTGGGCGATGGCCTGGCTTCGAGCTGGGCCCTCGTCCGGCAGGCCTCGTCCGATGCTTATTCGTACGATACGCTTCCGATTAAATTTCCGATTCCGGAATTCATTTCCGATACGAACAATATTTAACATTTCCGATTCCGGAATTAATTTCCGTTTCGAACAAATATTTAATATTTCCGTTTCCGGAATTATTTTCCGATTCCGATAATATTTCCGATTCTGACAATATTTCCGTTTCCGGCAATATTTCCGATTCTGGCAATATTTCCATTTCTGATAATATTTTCCGATACGTACCATGTTTCCGTTTCCGGCAACATCTACGACTTGGATAATATTTATATTTCCGATACGATCCATATTTCCGTTTCCGGCAATATCATCGTTTCCGGAGTATTCATTTCTTGCCTGTGACGATCTCAGCTCCCACTGAAACCAAGATCCGTCGATTCCGAATATTCATAGATGGAGTATTTAATGCCATTAAATACTTGATCCGTTTACGTACTATTTGTGTGACCCTACGGGTTCAGTCAAGAGTAAGCTGTGGATTAATATCATTAATTCCACTTGAACTGAAGCGGCCTCTAGCTAGGTATTCAGCTCACTTGATCTCACTGAATTATTAACTTGTTAATTAATACTGAACCGCATTTATTAGACTTATCATAGAATGCATACTTGGACCAAGGGCATTATTTCCTTCACGTGCAATAAACACCTACAAAATAAACAAGATTACACTATTAAGATCGATAAAGAGAAAAAACTTCAAAGAAATAATAGTTATATTAACAACAATAAAACATTTAATTACAATATGTAGACTTGGATCGCTGAAATGTTTAAGCACGCCCCGCGAAGGAACTCTCCTATATCAGACGCAGTTATGTATGTTTCTTGATCAAAATCCGAGTGCCAAACTGAGGCCGCCAATGGGATGGTAGTATTATCATATATATCATCAGGCGCCGAAGTCATGATAAACTGCAAGTATTTGCATGACGGGCCAAGACCTTGAATTGCATCGTATACAAGTCCTGCTTTCTTGCTTTTGGTGGTTGATTCTTGTGTTTTACGATCACAACTACCCACCACCTCTAAGTTGGACTTAGGCTTAGAATTCGACTTCTTTGGATGCGAAAATTCCTATAACAATAGTCAATTAGCATTAGTCATGTAATAAGAATCAAATGAGTCCTTAGGTTCTTTAGTTCAAAGTTGGGAGCAGAAATGTCATTTTAGCTCTATATATGACCTATAACGACCCAACGAGCCTTTAATGTGCATAAATAGGTTGGAATGAGTTTTAGAAACTTAAAACTATGCATATTAGTCATGTAATAAGAATCAAATGAGTCCTTAGGTTCTTTAGTTCAAAGTTGGGAGCAGAAATGTCATTTTAGCTATATATATGACCTATAACGACCCAACGAGCCCTAAATGTGCATAAATAGGTTGGAATGAGTTTTAGAAACTTAAAACTATGCATATTAGTCATGTAATAAGAATCAAATGAATCCTTAAGTTCTTTAGTTCAAAGTTGGGAGCGGAAATGTCATTTTAGCTCTATATATGACCTATAACGACCCAAAGAGCCTTTAATGTGCATAAATAGGTTGAAATGAGTTTTAGAAACTTAAAACTATGCATATTAGTCGTGTAATAAGAATCAAATGAGTCCTTAGGTTCTTTAGTTCAAAGTTGGGAGCGGAAATGTCATTTTAGCTCTATATATGACCTATAACGACCCAACGAGCCTTAAATGTGCATAAATAGGTTGGAATGAGTTTTAGAAACTTAAAACTATGCATATTAGTCATGTAATAAGAATCAAATGAGTCCTTAGGTTCTTTAGTTCAAAGTTGGGAGCGAAAATGTCATTTTAGCTCTATATATGACCTATAACGACCCAACGAGACATAAATGTGCATAAATAGGTTCGAATGAGTTTTAGAAACTTAAAACTATGCATATTAGTCGTGTAATAAGAATCAAATGAGTCCTTAAGTTCTTTAGTTCAAAGCTGGGAGCGGAAATGTCATTTTTGCTCTATATATGACCTATACGACCCAACGAGCCTTAAATGTGCATAAATAGGTTCGAATGAGTTTTAGAAACTTAAAACTATGCATATTAGTCATGTAATAAGAATCAAATGAGTCCTTAGGTTCTTTAGTTCAAAGTTGGGAGCGAAAATGTCATTTTAGCTCTATATATGACCCATAACGACCCAACGAGCCATAAATGTGCATAAATAGGTTCGAATGAGTTTTAAAAACGTAAAACTATGCATATTAGTCGTGTAACAAGAATCAAATGAGTCCTTAGGTTCTTTAGTTCAAAGTTGGGAGCGGAAATGTCATTTTAGCTCTATATATGACCTATAACGACCCAACGAGCCTTTAATGTGCATAAATAGGTTGGAATGAGTTTTAGAAACTTAAAACTATGCATATTAGTCATGTAATAAGAATCAAATGAGTCCTTAGGTTCTTTAGTTCAAAGTTGGGAGCGGAAATGTCATTTTAGCTCTATATATGACCTATAACGACCCAACGAGCCTTAAATGTGCATAAATAGGTTGGAATGAGTTTTAGAAACTTAAAACTATGCGTATTAGTCATGTAATAAGAATCAAATGAGTCCTTAGGTTCTTTAGTTCAAAGTTGGGAGCGAAAATGTCATTTTAGCTCTATATATGACCTATAACGACCCAACGAGCCATAAATGTGCATAAATAGGTTCGAATGAGTTTTAGAAACTTAAAACTATGCATATTAGTCGTGTAATAAGAATGAAATGAGTCCTTAGGTTCTTTAGTTCAAAGTTGGGAGCGGAAATGTCATTTTAGCTCTATATATGACCTATAACGACCCAACGAGCCTTTAATGTGCATAAATAGGTTGGAATGAGTTTTAGAAACTTAAAACTATGCATATTAGTCGTGTAATAAGAATCAAATGAGTCCTTAGGTTCTTTAGTTCAAAGTTGGGAGCGGAAATGTCATTTTAGCTCTATATATGACCTATAACGACCCAACGAGCCTTAAATGTGCATAAATAGGTTGGAATGAGTTTTAGAAACTTAAAACTATGCATATTAATCATGTAATAAGAATCAAATGAGTCCTTAGGTTCTTTAGTTCAAAGTTGGGAGCGAAAATGTCATTTTAGCTCTATATATGACCTATAACGACCCAACGAGCCATAAATGTGCATAAATAGGTTCGAATGAGTTTTAGAAACTTAAAACTATGAATATTAGTCATGTAATAAGAATCAAATGAGTCCCTTAGGTTCTTTAGTTCAAAGTTGGGAGCGAAAATGTCATTTTAGCTCTATATATGACCTATAACGACCCAACGAGCCATAAATGTGCATAAATAGGTTGAATGAGTTTTAGAAACTTAAAACTATGCATATTAATCATGTAATAAGAATGAAATGAGTCCTTAGGTTCTTTAGTTCAAAGTTGGGAGCGGAAATGTCATTTTAGCTCTATATATGACCTATAACGACCCAACGAGCCTTAAATGTGCATAAATAGGTTCGAATGAGTTTTAGAAACTTAAAACTATGCATATTAGTCATGTAATAAGAATCAAATGAGTCCTTAGGTTCTTTAGTTCAAAGTTGGGAGCGAAAATGTCATTTTAGCTCTATATATGACCTATAACGACCCAACGAGCCATAAATGTGCATAAATAGGTTCGAATGAGTTTTAGAAACTTAAAACTATGCATATTAGTCATGTAATAAGAATCAAATGAGTCCTTAGGTTCTTTAGTTCAAAGTTGGGAGCGAAAATGTCATTTTAGCTCTATATATGACCTATAACGACCCAACGAGCCATAAATGTGCATAAATAGGTTCGAATGAGTTTTAGAAACTTAAAACTATGCATATTAGTCATGTAATAAGAATCAAATGAGTCCTTAGGTTCTTTAGTTCAAAGTTGGGAGCGAAAATGTCATTTTAGCTCTATATATGACCTATAACGACCCAACGAGCCATAAATGTGCATAAATAGGTTCGAATGAGTTTTAGAAACTTAAAACTATGCATATTAATCATGTAATAAGAATCAAATGAGTCCTTAGGTTCTTTAGTTCAAAGTTGGGAGCGGAAATGTCATTTTAGGTTCGAATGAGTTTTAGAGGGTTTACCTTGGATGCTAAGTCTGTTGTCTTCTTTTGGGCCGCTAATACCGTTGTCTTTTTCTTGGAGCTACCATCCCTCTCTTTAGAAACATTAGACTTGGACTTCTTTTTAGGAGGTGAAGTACAATACTTTAAAATTCAACAAAAACAAGAGTTGGTAAGATGTCGAATGTGCTTGCGTGAACATATACATTCTAAACAATAAAACATATATACCTCGCGTCTTCGAAAATCACTAAGTGTATGGGCCATTGCACAAAACTACCCAAAGCACCGCCTAAGTTAGTGAAACCATCTCCCGTAGGTACCGGAAGAATATCATCAACATGTCCGTCGTAAACAAAATCAACTTGGACTTTATAGTGACCAGGCTTCATCGATGTAAAATGTTGGGGCAATGCACCATCTGAGGGTTGTACCATACCATCCGCCACGACAATGTTGTTGCCTGAAACTTTATCCTCAAGGGCAAGACGACATGGAGTCCTTTCCTTCATAAACAAAGGTTTCAATGCAACTTTGTAAGTGATACAGATTATTAAGTAAATGTCAACTAAAAACATAAAAGGATCAAGCAACTATGTTAAAAAAGAGTGACTACGTCGTACCTTTAGCTCGCGTGGTTGCGGCACTAAGATGTGACGAGTGGTTCTTGTAGCACTAACATCAAGGTCAACTCTGGCAGAGTCATTTAAGTGGAAGTCATCAAGTATCGGGGTAGAAATGGAGTTTAGTTGTCCTGTTTTTAACAAGGTGCTTAGTTGCTTTTGGAGGGCCTCTGCCACCCTTTTCTCTACCCTTTTCTCTAATTCACCTTCAAACTCCTTTTTAACAGAAGCTCTGATTGATTCGTAATTTTCTGATGAAGCTTCAACATGGTCACGTCTACTATGTCGATTACACGGACCGAAAGCCTTTTTGATACCAACCATGCCACCTGTTCCCTTGACACGCCCACGATGATCTTTTTTCCCTATAGCTTTAGTGAGGGCATCCTCACCCTGTTCGAAAGAAAGTTTTCCTTTTTCCTCTTCTGCGATGTACTGTAACTGCCAATTAGGAAAGTAAAATTACTATATATTCTCTAATCAAAGAAAGTAAATATTAATTAATTATCACTACTTACAGCTTTTGTTGCGATTTCAACAACTTCTGTATCGTTCGGGTCAATTTCCCACTTTCCCTCTTTATTTTGTACTTGATGGGCCAAAATCCACTCCTTTGATCTGTATTTTCTAACTCTATCAACATTTGAGGTCACTGATGAGTTCACCGAGGAGCTACTCGAGATAGGTAAAGCTGCATCTGGTGGAAGTCGTCCATCTTTTATCCAATCTAGTCGCTTTCTATTATAACCCTTTTGGCCGGTGCGATGTGGGTTCTTGTTGCATGATGCACTTTTCCTCGCCTTTTCACTACGAAGCTGTCAAAGACAACATAAGAAGATGGAAATAAATGTTTGTTCTGATAACTTTTTGTCCTAGAACCAATGTCAGTTTGCTACATGAAAAAATCTTTAAGGACAAGTTAAAGAAATATTATCATTACCAATGACTCTGGCAGGAAATAATGTTTAACAAAAGTCTTCCAATCATCCTCTGTGATATGGTTGTAGACATCCCAAGGCATCTTGTTTGTTTGACTTTTTGGCTTCTTTTCCTTCATAGTTATCCATCGGCGCACCAACTTGCTCTTGAAACAACTAAATCGTTTCGCCACACAAGAATGAAAATATTTCTCCCTCGAATGATTAGAATCATCAGTAATGTGGAACATAAGCTGTTAATAATTAAAAAAAGTTAGATTATAAAAATAGTATTTAAATCAAATTAAATAATTTTAAAAATATACAAATCAAGTTAATATCCAATGCTTACCTTAGTCTCCTCCCAAAACCCCTTCTTGGTTTGCTCATCTACCTTTGGATATAATGGGACGTTAATATTAATTCTAGTAGCACAACTCCCAACTTGCTTCCCGTATTCATGAGACCATTGTCCATCGGGGACATTATATACATTATACTCAAGGAACATAGGCTTAGCGACTTTAACACCTTTTGACGGACCACGGCCTTTAATGGTCTTTGTAATCGTACTAACATCTTGTGATTCGTCACCCGTTGTGGGAGTCTTGCCACCTTCTGATTCATGCCCAACAACAATTTGGTTTTCATTCATCGTACCTATGTTGTTCCTGCATCAAGTAAAACATACAGAAGGGTGGTTACAAAATGTGCGCGCAGCAGCCAACAACAAAAAATACAAAAAATGCAGCAGCAGATCAGTGCACTAGCATACAGAAGGATATCAGATCAGTGCAGATCTGATCTGCACTGATCTGTGCAGATCAGATCAGACCATTGCCAATTTCACAGATGCCAGCTTGATCTGTCAATTATTAACAGCTTCTACATGAATACAAGGAACAGATACAGATTAGTGCAGATCAGATCAGCACAGATCAATGCAGATCAGATCAGCACAGATTAGTGCAGATCAGATCAACACATATCACAATGCCTCTCTCTCTTTCTAAAACAAAAACATAATTTTGATCAGCACATATCCAGTTTATCTCAACAAAGTACGGAATATATTTAGTGCAGCATGTGAACTAAACACAAATTTAATGTCCTCCCCAGTCGTCCCCCCCACCCCCCCAACTAACTATTGAACTCACTACAGCAACAGCAGATCAGTGCAGCGGCAGCAGATCAGTGCAGCGGCAGCAGATCAGTGCAGCGGCAGCAGATCAGTGCAGCAGCAGCAGATCAGTGCAGCGGCAGCAGATCAGTGCAGCAGCAGCATATCAGTGCAGCGGCAGCAACACAAATCAGTACACAGATCAGTATTGTGATCAAATATTCAGTGCGGCAGCAGCACAGATCAGTGCAGCGGCAGCAACACGGATCAGCACAGATCTGATCAGCACAGAACTGATCTGCACTGATCTGTGATCAGTGCTGATCTGATCTGCACTGATCTATGCTGATCTGATCAGCACTGATCTGTGCTGCTCTGATCTGCACTGATCTGTGTTGATCTGATCTGCACTGATCTGTGCTGATCTGATCTGCAATGTTCTTTGTCATTCTTGGTGTGTTTGTTGAGGCAATATGAGAATGCCGGGCAGCTAACTCATTCTATAAACAAGTTTAACATGTTTCACTGTTGAAGAGAGTATTAGCATGACTTAAAATTGCTGTTATATGTCATAACTTCCCCGGTACATTTCTGCATTACTCTTCCCTTTACAATCATCTAAAAACAGAATGGTGTATGCAGGAAGGTGATGATGAAGCAGATTCTGCGAAATGCACTCAGGTTTTCCTTCTTTTTTTTACTTAGGTCTCACAGATTATTTGAAATAAATTTCTGTGTGTTCTTACTTCTTCCATTATCTCTGTTCATCAGGAGTATGATGACTATGATGACTCAGAAGACGAAGAACCTTTCACATTAGAGACTTGTTTGGTCGTTGTGGTTCATATTTATGCTAAAATGAGGCATTTTCGCTCCCAACTATGAACTAAAGAACCTAAGAACTCATTTTTAGGCTAATATGACACTTTCGCTCCCAACTTTGAACTAACAAACCTAAACACTCATTTTAATCCTTTTAAATGATTAATATGATTAGTTTTAACTTTCCTAGACTTAATCCAATCAATTTATGCCATTTGAGACTTGTTTGGTCGTTATGGTTCATATTTATGCTAAAATGAGACATTTTCGCTCCCAACTTTGAACTAACGAACCTAAGAACTCATTTCAATCTAATTACACGGTCCATATGATTGGTTTTAACTTTCCTAAACTCAATCCAATCAATTTATGCACATTTGGGACTTGTTTGGTAGTTATGGTTCATATTTATGCTAAAATGAGGCATTTTCGCTCCCAACTATGAACTAACGAACCTAAGGACTCATTTTAACCTTTTAAATGATTAATATAATTAATTTTAACTTTCCAAGACTCGAGCCGGTCTATTTATTCACATTAGAGACTTGTTTGGTCGTTGTGGTTCATATTTATGCTAAAATGAGGCATTTTCGCTCCCAACTATGAACAAAGAACCTAAGAACTCATTTTTAGGCTAATATGACACTTTCGCTCCCAACTTTGAACTAACAAACCTAAACACTCATTTTAATCCTTTTAAATGATTAATATGATTAGTTTTAACTTTCCTAGACTCAATCCAATCAATTTATGCCATTTGAGACTTGTTTGGTCGTTATGGTTCATATTTATGCTAAAATGAGACATTTTCGCTCCCAACATTGAACTAACGAACCTAAGAACTCATTTCAATCTAATTACACGGTCCATATGATTGGTTTTAACTTTCCTAAACTCAATCCAATCAATTTATGCACATTTGTGACTTGTTTGGTAGTTATGGTTCATATTTATGCTAAAATGAGGCATTTTCGCTCCCAACTATGAACTAACGAACCTAAGGACTCATTTTAACCTTTTAAATGATTAATATGATTAATTTTAACTTTCCAAGACTCGATCCGATCTATTTATTCATATTATAGACTTTTTTGGTCGTTGTGGTTCATATTTATGCTAAAATGAGGCATTTTCCCTCCCAACTATGAACTAAAGAACCTAAGAACTCATTTTTAGGCTAATATGACACTTTTGCTCCCAACTTTAAACTAACAAACCTAAACACTCATTTTAATCCTTTTAAATGATTAATATGATTAGTTTTAACTTTCCTAGACTCAATCCAATCAATTTATGCCATTTGAGACTTGTTTGGTCGTTATGGTTCATATTTATGCTAAAATGAGACATTTTCGCTCCCAACTTTGAACTAACGAACTTAAGAACTCATTTTAATCTAATTACACGGTCCATATGATTGGTTTTAACTTTCCTAAACTCAATCCAATCAATTTATGCACATTTGAGACTTGTTTGGTAGTTATGGTTCATATTTATGCTAAAATGAGGCATTTTCGCTCCCAACTATGAACTAACGAACCTAAGGACTCATTTTAACCTTTTAAATGATTAATATGATTAATTTTAACTTTCCAAGACTCGATCCGATCTATTTATTCACATTAGAGACTTGTTTGGTCGTTGTGGTTCATATTTATGCTAAAATGAGGCATTTTCGCTCCCAACTATGAACTAAAGAACCAAAGAACTCATTTTTAGGCTAATATGACACTTTCGCTCCCAACTTTGAAATAACAAACCTAAACACTCATTTTAATCCTTTTAAATGATTAATATCATTAGTTTTAACTTTCCTAGACTCAATCCAATCAATTTATGCCATTTGAGACTTGTTTGGCCGTTATGGTTCATATTTATGCTAAAATGAGACATCTTCGCTCCCAACTTTGAACTAACGAACCTAAGAACTCATTTCAATCTAATTACACGGTCCATATGATTGGTTTTAACTTTCCTAGACTCAATCCAATCAATTTATGCACATTTGAGACTTGTTTGGTAGTTATGGTTCATATTTATGTTAATTTAGTCAACTAAGGTCAATTTAGGTCAATTTATTCAACTAAGGTCAATTTAAGCCCGCTCGTTTTGATTTAGGTCATTCTAGCTCAAGATTAGGAGACATATTAATTAGCGCAACAATAGGAGAAAACGCACAACTCACCAAAAGTAAATACGTGCGTTATTTTCCGATTCTGAGAACTTCTGAAAAGACACAAATCACCGAAAGCTTCTGAAAATTTCTGACTCGGAGATCTCAAGTCATCTGCACAGAAAGTTAGAAAACTTCGGTCAGGAACAAAAGTATGATGTGGAAGTACAGTAAGAATTAAAGAAAGCTAGAAAAGTATAGTCATGAACACAATGGAAGTATAAAATAAGAATTAAAGATGTGGAAGTACAAACTACACCTTCCTAAATGCTAGAAAAGATACATTTAATCTGATATTCAGTTAGCTAGAATTACCTATTCCCAGAAGCCAACTCATCTTATTCATTTACGGTTTATAACCCAAATTCCTTCCCTATGATCTGTACGCATATGATTAGTATTATTTGCATCTTCCTCCTCCGGTAACGGTTGAACAGCCGTTGATAACAGGGGTGTTTCATCGTACTTGTCATACTCATATTCATCCACAACATCATCAATACCCAGAATATTTCTCTTGCCTTGGGCAACTGCACGCCATATAGGATCAACATTGTCTACCACATAGAAAATTTGCTTAGCTTGTGATGCTAGAATGAATGGCTCGTTTTAAACCCGGAAAAATTTCATCTTGTTTCACCCCATTATGGTTGTTGGCCCACTTGCACCGGAATACAGGGATCGTAAATTTGTTGTAATCAAGCTCCCATATTTCTTCAATAACACCATAATATTATTGTGTCGCATCAACCGGTCTTCTATCCTTGGCGCTTGCATAGACCCTAGATGATGCAACATGCTTCACTCCACTATTCTGCACCACACTCTTTTCATCTTGTCTTCTAGTGTAGAATTTGAACCCATTGATATCATACCCTTCATAAGACAGAACACATAGTCAAGGACCTCGAGCTAACCACTGGACCATTTCAGAAACATCTAGATTTTTTTTTTCATTTCCTCGGCTACTTCCTTCTTAAACCAATCAAGAAATGTGCGATTATGTTCTTGCATCAACGCTCTTTCCTTCAACTTAGGATTCTTTTGTTGCAATTCTAGCAAATGCTTATCTATGTAAGGATTGACCTCGGTAAGATGCTGCAACACACAAAGATGTGCCTTATTCTTCCTTTCAGATGGAGGCGAGATCACATTTTTACCAATTACCCCATGCCCTTCAAGCCTCCCTGCATGACGAGATTTTGGAAGACCTATTTGCTCAAGCCTTGATAAGAATTCAGCTACATATTGAGATATCTCTTCCTCAAGGACTCCCCGAATGATACTACCCTCCGGCCCTGCCCGATTCTTTGTTTTGTCCTTTAAATGCCCAAAAAATCTCTCAAAAGGATACATCCATCTTAAGAACACCGGACCACATAACTTGATTTCTCGAACTAAATGGACAATTAAGTGCACCATAATATCAAAGAAAGATGGTGGAAAGTACATTTCAAATCGACACAAAGTTTCAACAATATAATTGTGCAAAGAATCTAATTTCTCCGGATCAATCACTTTAGCACATATAGAATTGAAAAACACACAAAGTTTTGTTATAACATGCCTCACGTGTTTCGGCAATATCCCACGAAGTGCAATTGGCAAAAACACATTAATCATTACATGGCAATCATGAGACTTCATACCAACCAACCTAAGGTTCGAGAGAGATACTAGGCGCTTTACATTCGACGAATATCCCGAGGGAACCTTAATTCCATGTAAGCACTCACAAAACTGCTTCTTCTCCTTTCTTGACATTGTGTAACACGCTGGAGGCAGATAAGTCTTAGTACCACCCGCACCAGATTTTTCAACAGGCCACAAATCTGGTCGAATATTCCTCTTTTTCATATCTTTCCGCACATTCTCATTGTCCTTAGTCTTTCCAGGCATGTTTAGCAAAGTCCCAATGATAGCATCGCACACATTTTTCTCAATGTGCATTACATCGAGACAATGCCTAACCGACAAATCTCTCCAGTAGGGAAGATCCCATAATGGAGATACTTTCTTCCACAAAACACCCTTTTTAGACTTGGACTTGTAGCAGTTGCCGTATTTGGTTTCAACATTTTTTATTCGTTCATAAACCTGTGATCCTGTCAAAGGCGTACGAGCTACTCTTTCCTCGGTGAACCCATTGAATTCTTTCTTCTTC
Organism: Spinacia oleracea; assembly: GCF_020520425.1. Classification (NCBI taxonomy): domain Eukaryota; kingdom Viridiplantae; phylum Streptophyta; class Magnoliopsida; order Caryophyllales; family Amaranthaceae; genus Spinacia; species Spinacia oleracea. Next base: position 64,863,631 of record NC_079492.1, read on the forward strand.
TTACGATAAGGGTGATATCGACTGAGGTGCTTCCTGAAATATGGGTAAACATTTTTCTTGAAATTATGCAACCATGTGGGCTTCATGTCCTCTTCACATATAGGGCATGCTTGTTCTCCTTTGGTTTTGTATCCAGACAAGTTTCCATATGCCGGAAAATCATTTATGGTACAAAAAACCATAGCTCGCAATGTAAAGCTTGAATTGGTGTGTGCATCGAACATTGAAACACCTTCATTCCACAATAATTTCAAATCATCTATGAGTGGAGCCAGGTACACATCTATGTCATTTCCAGGTTGCTTAGGCCCCGAGATGAGGAGTGATAACATGATATGCTTCCGCTTCATACACAGCCATGGAGGAAGATTATAAATTGATAGAAGAACCGGGCATGTGCTATGTTGACTGCTTAGAGTTCCATATGGATTCACACCATCTACACATAAAGCAAGCCTTAGATTTCTAACCTCCTTACCAAATTCAGGATATTTCTTATCAATATTTCTCCATTGAACAAAATCTGCAGGATGTCGAAGGAGTCCATCTTTCTTCCTCACTTCCGCATGCCACCTTAAGTTTTTTGCTTGTTTCTTCAATGAAAACATACGCTCAAACCTAGGTATGATTGGAAGATACCACAAAGACTTAGCAGGCGGGCCCCTCTTAGCTGAATTTGCCCCTTTACGTTTGTAACGAGATGCGCCGCATGTTGGACACTCATCCAAATGTTCATGCTCTTTTGTGTAAAGCATACAATCATTTGGGCAAGCATCTATCTTGTCGACGTCTAAGCCTAAGGGACACATCAATTTCCTGGCATAATAGGTAGAGGTGGGGATATCATTCCCTTCCGGAAAAAATTCACCTACCCACTCCAATAAGGTGTCAAAGTGTTCATCTCTCCAACCACCTTTACATTTGAGGTTGTAAAGTATTGACACACATTCCAACTTGCTGAATTTTGTACAACCGGGATACAAAGGAGTTTCAGCAGCCTTTGATACTTGTTCGAACATCTGAGGTCGTTCGTCCAAGTGATCTTTCAGCCCATCCATCATCTCATTTATTTCATCATCTTCTTCCTCATCATCATCCGTCTCATTATTCTCATAAATATCATCATCACTCTCATTACTCTGAGCATCAAATTCATGGACACTAGAACTTGGACGATCAGGTATTGTTTCACCATGCCAAAACCAAACATGGTAATCTTGCTTAAACCCACGGCGAAATAAATGATCCTCAATTTCATCAATGTCACCTAACCGCTTGATATTGTTACAATCACGGCAGGGACAATAGATTTTTTCGGCTTTTGTACTCCGTTGGTGTGCTAAAGCACATCTAATGAACTCTGCGACCCCACTCAAGTATTCTGCCGTAGTATGGTCACCATACATCCAACGAAGACTCATTACTAATAACAACAACAAAAGGTTCAACACATAAACACATATATTAAGAAGTCACAAAATCATTAAGAAGTTCCGCAAATCTTTGATTACATCATTTAAGTTTATCAATGCTTCACTGAAGTGATATTAGAAGTCCAAAAACAATCCTAATAAGTAAAACGGAATGGATACTTAAGCATAGAATACTAATGTACACGTTTTATTATTACACTTACTGTACTTATCCAAATTTTATTTATCGTAAAAATGATATGCACTTACTGTACTATTGATTTCAACTTTCAAAAGAGGAAAAGAGAAACTTTATGAAGATAATTAGATATATCAATACCTTATGCAATTGTTGAAATTCAAACAAGCACGATGATAGATTATGCTGGCAGTACGATCATCGCCCCTCTCTTCAACCATATGCGTATCTACCCATCTTCACAATTAACTGCAAATTAAAGAAATAATTGAAAAACAGCCAAAAAAATCAAAAAAATCAAAATAAAAATAACAGTTGAACAAACAACAATCCAAAACGAAAATTGAAAATCAAAATCAAAACGAAAATCAAAAACGAAAATCAAAAACGAAAATCAAAACGAAAATCAAAAACGAAAATTGAACCCTAATCTGAAAACGAAAATAAAAAACGAAAATAAAAATTGAACAAACCATAATTACTTGTTGTGGCAAGGAGAGTAACGCCGAGAAACCACCGGAACCAGGACGCGACGGGGGGACGCTGAACCCCCGGTCGACCAAGAATATCGACCTTTCAGGGACTGAGTAGGCGCGCGAGAACAGAACGGGATGGGGGAGATGAGGCGAGAACACAGACACACCAGCGAAGACAGCGATGCAGGGCTGAGCAACGCCTGAGTTCGACGACGACGCAGGGCTGAGTTCGGCGGCGACGCAGGGCTGAGTTCGACGGCTGAGTTCGAAGGATGCTTGGATATTTGTTTAAGGGAAAAGCTTGGAGAGAAGGAGTACGTACGTTAAGCGCGGTTTCAAAATTTTGTTTAAGGGAAAAAGCTATTGACGTACGTTATTGCAGCAAATTTTTTTGAAACGCGGACTTGTTGCAGGGGGCAATAGCATGTACGCTGCGATAACGTCGGGTTGTTGCTGCGGGCTTTTATTTTGTACGCTGCAACAAACACTTTTGCTGCGAACAATTAAAATGTACGCTGCGATAACCCTTTAAAGGGTTTGACCCGCGTTGACCGACTAGTTGTTGAAGCGTATTTATACATGTACGCTGCAACAAGGGGGCTGCAACAGGGGTTTTTTCTACTAGTGAATACTTAAGTTGAGTTAGAGGCATACAGCCTATTACAGTCCAAAAGCAAATCAACTAAACAATAACTAGGGGGATGGGGAAACATCCTAGTTACATTCACTACAAAGTCATCCTTCCTACTTCGCTTAGCTAAACTGTCCGCTACTACGTTGTCTTTCCTTGGCACGAACTTGTACTCAATGGTTGTAAATGCCTCCTGCAACTCCCTGCACATAAGATAGGTGTTCGATAGGCAGTTAGTTTCTAGACCATGGTCCTTTAGCGCTTTGGCTGCACGCAAGCAGTCAGTGAGAATTGTGATGCTATTCCATTTTGTCTTGGCAACCTCCATAGCCTCTCGAATTCCCAGCAATTCCGCATGTAGGGGGGACACAGCATAAACCAGTTTTGAGAAGCCGAGTAACCAAGTACCTGCAGAATCACGAAAAACACCTGCAATACTAGATGGGGTATCATGGTGGATAAAGGATGCATCCACGTTCACATGGATATTATTTCGAAAAGGAAGGGGAGGGTCACCATTACTCGACCAGACCTTTGGTGGCTGCACACTATGAGGGTGGAACTTAAGAAATTCCATGGCAAGAGAGGTAGCTTTTGTGATGGTTAAGTTCGGGGGATCATAGGGAGTGTTTTCAAACACATTTCTATTCCTTTGCTTCCATAGTTCAAAACAGACATAAGGAAAAAAGAGGTCCCACCCTATCCCCTTGTAGCTACCCCTCCACGAGAAGTTTAATTCCAGCCACTGTTTCTGATCTTTCAACCAGAAATCAGCAGGAAGATGGACGTTATTCCACACTTGGTTGGCATGGACACAATCTCTAAGAATATGTAAAGTGTCTTCCACCTGATCATGACACTGAGAACAAAATGGATCTTGGATGATTTGTCTTATAGCCAGGAGTTTTTTGTGGGGTAGGCGATCCCACCAAGCAAGCCACATAAACACAGCATACTTGGGTGGCATACGGGCCTTCCACAACCAGGCTACAGATGTTGGATTGCTAGAGGAGGTGGCTACGTGGTAAGCATGGGCTAAGGAGAACTGATTCGCATCAACAAAGAGGGACGAGGGTTTATCTTGGCTACATTGATTTGGACTTGGAAGGCTATAGATTCGATCAAGGATGGTTTGAGGGAGATGGAAGGAGATACTCATGTAGTAACTTAATAGGCTCCTAGTAGGTTATTTATTCTCTATCAAATCTCTTTCAAAAAGTCTTCCTTCTAATCATGAAGTATTAGCAAGGAGTGTACGTGCACATTAGGGACATTCTATTTATCTTGTTACTTAGCCATCATTAGCGAGGGATGTGCACACTAGGGACATTCTATCTATCCCGTTACTTGACCATCATTTAAGGGTGACACACGACCCTTACTTAGTAGGTGGTTACTTGCGGCCTGGTCCCGACCTACCAGCGTTCTTTTTCCCCCTCTTAAATATTAAAAAATAAACAAAATTATTGTTTGTCGACTAATTAACGGAATTATTTAATTTGGTTTCTATATTTTGTTTATGTTTAAATCTAATTTTTTTTTAAAAATATAATTATTTATTTTACGGGATGGAGTCTTAATTACTCAGTTTTTCTGATTTTTGGGAGTTTGTCTCTCTTTATCTTTTCTTATGTATTTTGTAGGTTGATTATGGGAAATGGGTCGAGTGAGGGCGAACGTTAGGATAAATCACTTAGACGGATAAATTTCAAGTTTATTATTTTGTTAAACATTTTCTTAGTTTTGGTTGTAATGACGTTCACTAAATCTAGACCACTTAGTTAATAATAATGTTCATGGGTTAATTATATATTGTTAATTTGTTATATCACATTCATTTTCGAGAACTCTCAAGAGAAAATGAATGCCATGTAATAGTCTCAAAATTTTTGGGTTGTTACATAAGCCATTACCTTACAAAGTAAACAAAGGTCACAATGGGGAACGCAATAACAGACTGCTGTTGACGAGTGCTTGGGCAGTTGTTGTCTTGTTGATCAAGTACTTTAAAGCCATTATTATACAAGGCAAACTTGTGATAGTTTCTCTCAGTTCAGAGTATTAACCAATCTTTCTATAATTTAAATCACGTATTCACGTTATTGCCAACATTAGCAAACACGAAGTCTGAAAAGTACCAAGCTTCCAAATATTTACTTCCAAATATATATTTAGAAAATATATATCGACTCTAAAACCTGCATAGATAAAGAAAGAATCGTGCAGGAGCTCAAAGGTTGTTAATTTGTGATTAAGTAAAATGAAGAATTAGCCAAGCGACATAAAATTCTAAAATTTTACGGCCCTCTGTTTTTAGATTGGAAATTTTCACAACTATAGAGGGGCTTCAAAATACAAAACCCAGCAATGGGTTATTCTCATGTATTCCAAAACATAGAGGGATTGGTAATTATACTAGTATAACCCATAGTAAGGATTAGGATGATTATGGGAAGGTCACCTATAGTTTGATCTTTTGCTTTCCTCTGTAACAATCATGAAAAATGTCAGTAAAGTCTGGATTCCCTTATGAAAGTTACTATGATTATACGGGGGGAAATCCAAAGATGTCCACTAAAAAACCCTCACTTTTAGAGAACCCTTGGCTTACATTACTCTACTATCCCTTTTCACACTATTCCACTACTTCCAAACAAATTTTTGTTTTTTTTTTGAAAAGTACTCCCTCCGTATTAATTTAAGAGATACACTTAGCCGGACACGGGTATTAAGAAAAAGAATTGAATGAAATAAAGTAATAAAACAAGTGGGATTTAATAGATATTTTAATAAGAAAAACAAGTGGGGACCATGTCATTTTAGGGAGTGGAGGGTGGGGGTGGGGTGTAGATATATTATTTGATTACATGATGGAGTTGATAAGTTACTAAAAATGGCAAATGTATCTCTTAAATAAATACGGCCGAAAAAGACAAGTATATCTCTTAAATAAATACAGAGGGAGTAAAGTGTAACCATCTTTGTGAAACAGAGAGAGTGGTTCATTAGTGTACTTCTGTTAAATCTCTATCGAAGGGGCCAAGGGGGACGATAAGATCACCAAATCTCAAACAATCAAGCCTTCCAAGGTGTTCCTAGAGTTCCAACCTTGAATTCTTATGAGTACTAAAATATCTTTAAATAGCCAATCGGACTTAACAGTCCTGATTTGGTACCACTGTTCAATCTATTCCCAACTCCAGTGTATGAGATTCAGACATGTATTCTGATGATGTCTGGTGTCCACTTAGGCTCCGTAACTTCGTTTGGAATGGTGTAAAATGTTTTCGATGCAAAATGATTTTTCATGGAAAACATTTTTTAGGGAAAAACACAATTCCAAACTAGTTTTCCGAAGATGGTGAAGATTGAGGGGAAGAAGGGAAAGAGAGGTAAGGAGGAAAGGTAGAAAAGTAGAAAAGTGGTTTCCCTCCCTTTCAAATGGAAAAAGTTTTCCACCTTTGGGGAGTGATGGAATTTTTTTTCCATCTCCTGCCAAACCAAACAACGTAAAGTGATCAATCCGTGGACTATGGACCGTGGTGCACATAGAGCATGTTAGAAATATCACTGTGGGGAGACCGGATAAAATCTTCAAGTCACGAAATAGAACGCTTTCCTAATAGTATTTTATCGACCCACAAAGGAACAATCGGGTTCACGATAACACTATTGAGATGCAATGAAGAATCAGTTGATCTTGTGTGTTCTCACAAAATCAATCCAACAAGAATTTGTGTTAAGCACTCAAATGTCTCACTTTGAAGAAATAATTTGCAAGAAGATTTATCAAAAGTATGCAAGTATATTAATATGTTAACCCTTATCTTAAATGTGTCATAAATACTCTATATATAGAGTTCTTAATGAAGAGTCACCATTGGAAATAATATCCAACGGTTACATCCAAGCAACCGTCACAAAAACGCTCAAAACGGACACTTTCTTCATTCGCCCGGTGGGCGGAGTTCCGCCCGGTGGGCGATTTGAGAAAGTCGCCCGACGGGCGAGCTTTGCCCGGTCGGGCGTGCGTGCAAACATTTAACTTTCTCATTTCGCCCGGTGGGCGGATCTTCGCCCGGCGGGCAATTGGAGAAAGTCGCCCGACGGGCGGGTTTCGCCTGAAGGGTGCCCAAATAACCGTTGCATCCGCTTGGAATAAATTCTAAACATTATACTACCTCCTCAACTCCCGGTATAATACACATTCACATTTAACTCATAAAACCATTTACTCTATAAATGTTCCAACAATCCTCCTCCATTTATATAATAAATGTTGAATGGTTTATCACTTGCCTTAGACATAAAAGATCATACTTATGCATAATGAAAATATCTAACGATTGAATTTCCACTTAGTATAAATATTCTTTACAACAATTCCGATTGTAATGATAGACTAAGCTTTGAATCATACAATCACTTTGAACTATTGAAGATATCATACACACAAACAAGTTTGTTTCCTCGACACCTTTGAAGCCATGATGTCCATATCCATTCGTGAGTCTTCCAAGTTAAGCCTTAAACTTGGTGAAGCGGCCAAACTTCTTACTCATATAGGTAAATCTTTCATGAAGTATGCTCCTGCAATTTGAGCACCCATGTCAAAGATTTATTAAGAAAATTAATTCAACCTCTTAACATTGCAGTCACAAGACACTCACCTTTGGGATGTATATTATTTGAGTGCTTCAAATCATCAAATGAAGTAGTATCCTCATTGAATTTAAGATCTAATGTTTTATTAGACGTTATTGAGTTTTCCTTCACTTGTGATTTTCCAATAGGCTTAAGACCCATCCCTTGAGACATTTTGTACACTAACTCTTTTGGCAAAGGTTTAGTAAACTGATCAGCCAAATTGAGATAATGGTAATCAATTCACGCAAATAACTGTGTCTTACACCAATATGCCTTGATTTCCCATTGTACACTTGGCTATATGCCTTATCTATTGTTGAAGCACTATCACAATGTATAGCATTATGAGACATTGGTTTTACCCATAAGTCCACCTCTCTCAACAAATCCCTTAGCCATTCTGCTTCTTTGCAACATGAAGCTAATGCTATGAACTCCGATGCCATAGTTGAATCAGTTATACATGTTTGTTTCTTAGAAGCCCATGAAATGGCACCTCCTCCATGAATAAACACCCAACCATTTGTAGATGAATAATCCTCTTGGTTTGTGATCCAACTAGCATCCGAGTAACCTTCTAATACCGAAAGTTCTCCCGTATAAGTCAAACTAAAATCTAAGTTTTCTTCAAATACTTTAGTACTCGCCTCAAAGCTTGCCAATGAAACGTACTAGGATTACTAGTAAATCGACTTAGCTTTCCAACAGCAAAAGCTATATCCGGTCTAGTACAAGTCATAGCATACATCAAGCTTCCAATCAAGCTTGCATACTCCAATTATGAAATTGGAGTACCACTACTCGGAACCAACTTAATGCTTGGATCCATAGGAGTAGAAACCGGTGAACAATTTGATTCACCAAACCTCTCAATCACTTTCTCAATATAATGAGATTGTGATAAAGATATTGCTCCATTTTCTCTTATTATTCTAATTCCAAGAATAACATCCGCTTCTCCCAAATCCTTCATGGATATCTTTGGTCTTTTCAACTTGTTCCAAATCAGTCCCAAAGATAAGCATGTCATCCACATATAAGCAAATTACAACTCCTTTACCGTTGTCATCAAATTTGCTATATACACACTTATCGGCTTGATTTATTTTGAAACAATTAGACAATACAACTTCATCAAATTTTTGATGACATTGCTTAGGTACTTGTTTTAGCCCATACAAAGATCTAATTAACTTGCAAACCTTGCTCTCTTGTCCTTTAACAACAAAGCCTTCTGGTTGATTCATATACACTTCCTCCTCCAATTCACCATTAAGGAATGCCGTTTTAACATCCATTTGGTGAATTACCAAGTTATGAATCGCAGCTAATGCAGTTAATAACCTTATAGTGGCAATTCTTGCCACCGGAGCATAAGTGTCAAAGTAATCGATACCATATCTTTGCCTAAAGCCTTGGGCCACCAACCGGGCCTTATGCTTTAATACGGTTCCATCGATCTTCTTTTTTCTTGTGAAAATCCACTTACAACCAAGTGGTTTGCAACCGGGGGGTAAATCAGATAAAACCCAAGTATTATTGCCCATTAAAGAATCCATTTCATCATCAATTGCCTCCTTCCAAAAGGAAGAGTCATAAGACTTGACCGCCTCATTGAAAGTTTTAGGGTCTTCCTCCACATTATAGCAATATGAAGATAGAGTCAACGTTGTCTCCCTCGACCCTTCAACTAAGTGCAACTGAAAATCAGGTCCAAAAGACTTTTCTTTCCTAATTCGTTTACTTTTCCTTATGTCCGGTACAATAGTATCATGATCTTTTCCAATATCATCTACTATACCGGAACTAGTACTATGTAACATATCCTTTGGTCTTGGAATTGATGAAAAACGAGTTTCATCAAAAATTGCATCCCTTGACTCTACCACGGAGTGTGTAGAGACATAGTCATTAGACTCAATGACATAAAACCTATAGGCTTTTCTATGTTCAGCATAGCCTATAAAGATGCAATCAATTCCCTTTTCACCCGAAGTTTCCTTTTGGGTTCCGTCACTTTAACGATAGCCCTACATCCCCATACCCTAAGGTAATTGAGATTAGGCTTTCGTTTGTGCCAAATTTCATATGGGGTAGTCTTATTCCTTTTGTTAGGAACTCTATTCAAGACATAACAAGCTGTCAACATAGCTTCGCCCCAAAAACCGTCACTAAGACCCGAATTAGAAAGCATGGAATTAACCATTTCTTTTAGAATCCTATTCTTTCTTTCCGCAACCCCATTACTTTGAGGAGAATATGGTGCGGTAATTTCATGGATTATACCAATAGACTGAAAATAACTTGGATCATAATACTCTCCACCCCTATCCGTTCGAAGTTTCTTAACTTTTTCATTAGTTTGCAATTCAACTTCGATTTTAAAGATCTTAAACTTATCAAGAGCTTCATCTTTAGAAGATAACAAATAAATGTAACACCATCTTGAATAATCATCAATTAAAGTTACAATATATTTCTTATTTCCTAAAGAAGGTGAACTATGAAAATCACATAAATCACTATGCACCAATTCAAGCAATTTTGTTTGTCTTTGCACGGTAGGAAAAGGATTTCTTGTAATTTTATTTAACATGCATGTTTTACACTTCTCTATATTATAATCAAAAGGAGGAATCAATCCTACTTTAGACATGTCATACAAGCGGCGATAATTAACATGACATAAACGATTGTGCCATAGAGAAGAAACATCAAGCAAGTAAATAGAATCCACAACTTTATTATTAATGCTTAATTTAAACATTCCATTACAATAATATCCTTGTCCTACATAAATACCACCCTTACTTAATACAAACTTATCAGACTTTAAAACCATCTTAAATCCATACTTATTTAATACACCCCCAGACATTAAGTTTTTCCTAACTTCTGGTACAAAAACTACATCCCTAAGAGTTAGAGTTTTTCCGGATGTTAGCAATAATTCTACTTGGCCTATTCCTTTAGCCTTGACCATAGAATCATTCCCCATGTACAAAATTGGACCATCCTCCAAATCTTCAAAAGACTTGAAATAATTCCAATCTTTGCACACATGTCTAGAAGCGCCCGTATCAATCCACCAAGAGTCATCAACCTGCACAACATTGATTTCAGAAATCATAGCCACAAAATCAATTTCTATATTTGTAGCATCATGTGCAACAACCATACCTTGGTTCTTGTCAACATTGTTATGTTGACCCTTGCTAGCCTTCTACTTTTTGAAGGTTGGACAATCCCTCTTGAAATGAGGACCGTTACATTCCCAACAAGAAACAGATTTTGTCTTTTTATCCTTCTTGTTTGAAACATTTTTGTTGTTGGATTTATGTGGCCTTTTGTTGAACTTTTTAGTCCCACTAGACTTCCCTTCTTCCACCATGTTGATAGAAGAACCCGGAGTAATCTTGTCATTGACATTAGCCTCCTTAACACCATCTTGAACCCGGATACCCTCCTCAACAAGAAGATGAGTACCCAATTGTTCCATGGTCATTTCCTCCTTTTTATGTTTCAAGGAGTTCTTTGTATCTTTCCAAGAAGATGGCAATTTATCAATAATAGATGTTACCGCTATAGCCTCATCCATTACCATACCATGCAATCTAATTTGACTCAAAATATGTTGAACTTCATGAAATTGTTCCATAATAGGCCTATCATTAGACATTTTAAATTTATTAAAATTTCTAACAAGAAATTTCTTACTTGAAGCATCCTCGGCCATATGCTTGGAATCTAGTTTGTCCCAAAGTTTCTTTGCACTCTCCTCATATTGGTACAGATCGAACAACGGGCCAGCCAACGCATTCAATATGTGCCCACGACAAATGTAATCATCGTTCTCCCACTTGGTTGTACGCCGTGTATTCTCCAAAGTCTCTTCTTCTCCATCGGCGGGAGGATCTGGCATGGGAGTTGTTAGCACGTACACCACGTTCAATGTTGTCAAAAGAAAGTGAATTTTCTTTTGCCAATGGCGATAAACGCACCCTCGAACTTGTCCAACTTCTGGAAATTCGTAGCCATATCACGCAATGAAGACACCATTATCCAAAGAATAAAATACTATTAGATTGTTAGAAATATCACTGTGGGGAAGACCGGATAAAATCTTCAAGGCACGAAATAGAACGCTTTCCTAATAGTATTTTATCGACCCACAAAGGAACAATCGGGTTCACGATAACACTATTGAGATACAATGAAGAATCAATTGATCTTGTGTGTTCTCACAAAATCAATCCAACAAAAATTTATGTTAAGCACTCAAATGTCTCAGTTTCAGGAAATAATTTGCAAGAAGATTTCCCAAAAGTATGCAAGTATATTAATATGTTAACCCTTATCTTAAATGTGTCATAAGTACTCTATATATAGAGTTCTTAATGAAGAGTCACCATTGGAAATAATATCCAACGGTTACATCCAAGCAATCGTCACAAAAACGCTCAAAACGGACACTTTCTCAATTCGCCCGGTGGGCAATTGGAGAAAGTCGCCCGACGGGCGAGCTTCGCCCGGTCGGGCGCGCGTGCAAACATTTAACTTTCTCATTTCGCCCGGTGGGCGGATTTTCGCCCGGCGGGCGATTGGAGAAAGTCTCCCTATGGGCGGGTTTCGCCCGACGGGTGCCCAAATAACCGTTGCATCCGCTTGGAATAAACTCTAAACATTATACTACCTCCTCAACTCCTAGTATAATACACATTCACATTTAACTCATAAACCCATTTACTCTATAAATGTTCCACCAGAGCATGGTGTACCAAAAGAACATATGTGCATAAGCAAAAGAACATGACACTACGGCAAAAGAACATGCGATATAATATTTCACTTTTTGTTATAAAAATAATATATTATTTTACTATTTATTAAAAACCTAAATAAAAAAAAATACTCATGTTCTTTTTCCGTAACCAGATGTTCTTTCAATTATTTATTAGTGTTCTTAAGGTGCACCATGCTCTATGTGCACCATGGTCCACCTTCTAAATTGCGCAAATAGGCACCTTCGTGGGCTGCGTGTGTGTGTGTGTTCGTGCGATGCTACGAATCCTTAGACGCTTAGGATTGTTCGATTAATAGTTTTCCTAAATCAACAAGAGTTAGTTGTTTGATTAAACACTTAATTCAAAAGGATTAATTTAAGTAGAATTCTAATCGAATTAGTAAATTGAATCCTAGTGAAAATCTAAGTCCGATATTTCCTCCCTATAAATAGGTGATACATAACCACAATTTATAACATATCAATCACAAGTATACATATAGTTTTAAGTTTAAACTGACTTAATAATTTGCCAAATAATTAAGCTTTCGAATAACATAAAACCTTAGATAATATTCTAGTTAATTGAATCTAAGGCGGATCCGAACTTGCTGTGGACTATCTACGGAGGGACGATACTTGGAGTCCTAAACTTGTTCTTGTTCGGTTCGGGAGCAGCTAGGGAAGGCACGCGTCACATGTATGTATCCTAAATTATGCTAATTTATGTGGCAATTAATTTGGATTCCTGGCTTTATGGTTTTTCCGCATGAAATATATGTTTTATATTTGTCATAACTTAACAAATATATCATCCCAACATCCATAACGTAAAGAAAATTCTTTCTTGTATTCTTGGTAATCTAAGTCTCTAATTATGGTTATTTGCCAATCTCGATGGTTAGATTGTGGATTTGGTATCCTTTGAATGTCGAAACAATAGAATTTTCATTTCCGCATTTCTGGAGGGAAAAAATATGTTGGTTGTAAAGATATAATTAATGCATTATGTTTTGTGCCTCGGTGGCTTTTGAAAGGGTTAACTATCACATTTTTTTATCCCCTTGACTTTCCTTTGGTGTTTGGGGTTTTGTGTGTGTTTTTCCATGTGTGTGTATTTTGCTATTATGGAGGACGTCTTCTTATGTCAGTCGAAGATAATGGCACATGGCAGAAACTACAGCCGGAGAAGCTTTAGAAGTTTCCGTTTGCTTCTTTGTGTAAATAATATCTATCTCTTTTTATCATGATTCTGAGGTTCTGCACTTCAATATTGTCTTGCAGTCAAAGAAATCTGAGCTATACGACGAGTTGAATGCTATCAAGGGTGAAAAAGAACAAAACTGGGCATTTATAAATGAAAAAAGATCGCAAATGAAGCCCTTGCAGGAAGCGTTAGGCTCCTTACGTGGTGGTGGTGGTGGAGAGAAGGGATTTCGCATATGTTCACCAAGAAGGGTTCTATTACTTATGTCCAGCCTATCTATGTGCCTGCTGATGATTTGACAGATCCTGCTCCTGCTACAACTTCTACTCACTTGGATGCCACTATTGTGTTATCCCGACAGGTAACCTGAGGAGCTTATTTGATATTTGCAAAAAAAAAAATTCTTAGATAAAAGGATTTGTTCTTGTCTGCGTCTTTTGAGAAGTATGTACCTTGTGTGGAGGATCATTGTTTAATATAACTCAAATCTCTCTCTTTCTATCTCTTGACATAACTTAAAACTCAAGTCACTGCTCGTGTAGAGTTTGTGTTCACATACGAAACCTAAATTGTGTAGGATTTGTTTGATGATTAAATTTCTAATCCTAAAAGGATAAAATTATTTAGTTAGAGTCCTACTAGGATTCTAGTTTAACTAATTAGTATCCTAATAGGATTCCAGTTCCTTTTCCATACCTCTATAAATAAGGGCCTAGGGTCATTATTTGCAGTGACGATTGAAGTATTCAAAGGGTAAGTTTTTGAAATAAAATTAACCATACACTTGCAAACACTAGCCGAAATTCCTAGTAACCTTAAGGGCGATTCTAGTTGGTCTAACTTGAGGCGGATCCGGACGTACTGTGGACTATCTACGGAGGGACCACATTTGGAGTCCTAAAGACTTGTTCTTGTTCGGTTCGGGCGCAGCTAGGGAAGGCACGCTACAACATGTATGCATCAATTCTATGCTAAATGATTATGTGAATATAATATGCTTTCCTGGCTTTATGGTTTTTCCGCATGATTTATGAATTGTCATATGTATCATAACCTAACATGTATCCTAAATTATGCTAATTTATGTGGCAATTAATTTGGATTCCTGGCTTTATGGTTTTTCCGCATGAAATATATGTTTTATATTTGTCATAACTTAACAAATATATCATCCCAACATCCATAACGTAAAGAAAAATCTTTCTTGTATTCTTTGTAATCTAAGTCTCTAATTATGGTTATTTGCCAATCTCGATGGTTAGATTGTGGATTTGGTATCCTTTGAATGTCGAAACAATAGAATTTTCATTTCCGCATTTCTGGAGGGAAAAAATATGTTGGTTGTAAAGATATAATTAATGCATTATGTTTTGTGCCTCGGTGGCTTTTGAAAGGGTTAACTATCACATTTTTTTTATCCCCTTGACTTTCCTTTGGTGTTTGGGGTTTTGTGTGTGTTTTTCCATGTGTGTGTATTTTGCTATTTTTGCTATTATGGAGGACGTCTTCTTATGTCAGTCGAAGATAATGGCACATGGCAGAAACTACAGCCGGAGAAGCTTTAGAAGTTTCCGTTTGCTTCTTTGTGTAAATAATATCTATCTCTTTTTATCATGATTCTGAGGTTCTGCACTTCAATATTGTCTTGCAGTCAAAGAAATCTGAGCTATACGACGATTTGAATGCTATCAAGGGTGAAAAAGAACAAAACTGGGCATTTATAAATGAAAAAAGATCGCAAATGAAGCCCTTGCAGGAAGCGTTAGGCTCCTTACGTGGTGGTGGTGGTGGAGAGAAGGGATTTCGCATATGTTCACCAAGAAGGGTTCTATTACTTCTGTCCAGCCTATCTATGTGCCTGCTGATGATTTGACAGATCCTGCTCCTGCTACAACTTCTACTCACTTGGATGCCACTACTGTGTTATCCCAACAGGTAACCTGAGGAGCTTATTTGATATTTGCAAAAAAAAAAATTCTTAGATAAAAGGATTTGTTCTTGTCTGCGTCTTTTGAGAAGTATGTACCTTGTGTGGAGGATCATTGTTTAATATAACTCAAATCTCTCTCTTTCTATCTCTTGACATAACTTAAAACTCAAGTCACTGTCATAATTATCATTGTTATTTGTCTTGCATGCACGTCATACACAAGGGAACTGTCCTAAGCATAGAAATTTCATGTTTTCAGGGACATTTCAAGCTTATAAATTGGTATCTGCAGCAACTAAGAAGAACTAAAGAGCTGGTTTGTTCTCTTCCCAATTCATGTCCTACATTGTTTTCAAGATTTTATTTATCACCAAAGACCATGTAACTGACCTGCGTACTTTTTATTTTACCTTGGATGCTCATTCGAGCTTCTCACTGATCATCCTAGGCTTTCTTCTCGCCCAGAGACATCTTAATCAAGAGGTGTAATTTCTAATTTTGTTTGCATTTTAGTAATTTTGATATCCAGGGTTAGGGTTTTTATCTATTTGCTTTTACATCTCCCATTCTCTACTCCCTCCTCCTCTTTAAGTATGTCTCCTGCATTTTCGATTTGAACGGGATTTTAACTTTTGTTTTTGTTTTTCTTGTAAAAATTTAGCAGTGCAGGGTACATTGTTCACAATACAACAATTCTCGAGCGCAAGAAGTCGCTGAATCGGTTAGTGGTTGATGAATCAGCTATTGATATGCATCCCGATACCATGAAAACGCTCCAGCACTTTCGCGGTGATACTTTTCTAATCCAGGTATAATTTTTATCATTGATGTGTTTATATTGTTATAGTTTTCGTTGTTCCTATAATTCTATCGTCAATTGTCTACCTGAGGGTTCCTTTTCTGATGGTGCAAGAACTAAAATAAAAGAACTAAAATAAATTAAGCATAACTAATTTTTGTTGTTTCATTAATTCTATTATTAATTTATGATGGAAGAGTGTCGTAAGATCATTCAATAATACACTGGTGTGAATTTGAACCTTAAGTCATTTTGAGTTATTCCTTGTATTTGTATTGAATTTGTATCAGTTGTTCGTATGGAATTTGTCTGACTTGTTAGTTTTTACCTATGACAGGAAAAAGAGAAAAGCATTTGATACGTCATCAGTGTACAAAATCTGACAGACGAGCTGTTGTTCCATGCATCACGTGCAATGAAAAACAGTACTATGTGCGATGTATCAGACAATGGAAAGAAGCAACTGCAACGCGCTGTGCGTTTTGCTGCACTTACAAATTCGATTATTGTGCAACTATGTTTCCATTTTTTTAACTGAGGTCTTTTCTTTGGCGAGTAGGTATCCTCGTGCTTCTGAAGTGGAACTTTCACAAGCCTGTCCCTTCTATCAAAAAAATTGTGATTGTAATGAGAGCAATTTGAATGAGCAAGCCTGTCCATGTATTGTTAGATTCTTATGTTTCTTTGAAGTTGAATAGGGTAGGATGACATACCTGGGTTCCTAATTGGAGATAGTGAGATACTTGGCATGTTTCCTTGATTTTTCCGAACAACTGAAAATTCTTAGAACTATGAGGTAAAAACTGGTTTTTGTCTTGATGTTATCTACTTGCCAGTGTTCATTTGGCTCACTTTCTTAACCTCTGTTCTGCTTATTGTAGTGTGTAGGCTATTTTTCTGTTTGGTAAAGAGTGATAAAGATAATAAGTTTTCCTGATAGTTTTTTCAAGTATGTTCCGTAACACTGATGCTGTATTAATGTGAAGGTGAGAAGCTGTTTCCGAAGTGTGGCAGAGACAAACCAAGAGCAGAAGAAAAAGGAACCCAATAAGTGACATTTTTCGATAAACTTTGACATTTGTTCAAATTACTCGTCTACTAAGATTTCAGAGCCTGAGAACTATCCAGCTACAACTATTTTTGTTCCTTGAGATCTCCTTTTCTCTCTTTTTTCCGAATTCATTTGTTGTAGTGATTGCTTTTATGTAATTCTTAGACATAGATAAATGATGTTTTGTGATGCATTCATACTATTTGGTAAATGGATTAGTGAGATTTCCCATCATATGAAATGTGATTAACGACACTTAAGAAATAGTGGGCTTCACAGTCCTAATTACATAATACTTGGATACAAACTCTTATGTTGATGCTTTATGATAAGTTGCATTCTCATGTCTAAATTAGGTTCTCGTGATCTATTATTGTTCTACATTCCTGCTTAATGGGAGAGAAATAGTATGAATTGAGATTGACAACTACTTGAACTTGCAATATACTTCTATAGAATAGAGTTATAGATCAACTTGTGCAGCTGTGATATTCTTGCGAATTGTGTTTGCCAATCATGGGAAGTTAAGGATATATAACCTCATTTATAAAATTGTGTTTACATGAGTAGAAGTCGGGTTGCTGGGTTTGGTAGGAATTCATGGATGGCCATCCAGTAAGCTTATGAAAATTTTAACTATCTTCGTGAATGAAGAGTTAAAACGAGATGCCTGTTTGTTCCTTCATTGGCTAAGTACATAATTTTTTAGTGCCCATTGTAGTTTTTACCTCATTTAGAACAATGTATCTAGAAGTGGCAGCTTGGGTTGTGATGAGCATTCTCGGTGGCTGTGATATTTTCCTATGGACCCTGTTTTCCGTTAAAGAAACTGGTGAAAAGTAGACACGACTATTTGAGGAATATCTTTATGGAACTCATGTTTTCAGTTCAATAAGATCATATGCTAGGTTCCCCCCTCGGCCCTCCCCCCTCCCCCCCTTGTTTAGGTGTGGAATTAGGGGCTCATTAGCATGAGTTCCACTTCCCCACCCCTTCCTTCCACCACATATGTTTAATTCTATCCCACCATTAATTTTGGATTTTAGTGTAATAGGAATATTCGAGTAATGAAAGTAGTGGAGTACTACACATTCAATGATTCAAAGATATAAAGAAGTATTAGTCGTCCTTCCTCCTTGTTTTTGCATTTTAGAATATTTTGGATGACCTTGTTGTAACAATTGACAATTTTAAGGCATTAGGTGGTACTTAAATATTTCTCTTTTTTTTGTCTTTTGTGATAGTGACATAGATGGTAGTTGTCATGTCAAATATTAATTGTTGTTATTTGTGATGTAGGAAGAGGATGCTGCTCTTTTGGAGTGCATGTTTGGCGAAAGATAACTTGAAAGTTTGAACGTGAAATTAGTAATTATCGTCTCCGAATTCAGATCAAGATCGAGGATGAGGCACAAAAGAATGCAATACACCCTAAATTTAGTAATTTTATTAGTTTGGCGGAAAAATTACTTAATTATTTATTAGTAAGAATAATTCTTTAAAATAATCTATTACTATATACTAAAAGAGACCCCAGGAATGATACGTGTCATCTCCTGGTGCAATCCTTAGTATTTTCCTTTTTTAAATTTTTTTATTAAATAATAAATAACTATAAAATCGAATATAAAATTGTTAAAAAAAATAGGTAAAATTTAGTTTACGAATGATTGTTTACAAAAAATAACGTATGAAATTTTATATAGCATAAATAAAATTAAATTCCCTAAAAAATAGAATAAAAAATAATAAAAAGAAATCTAAAAATAATGTGTAGTTGGGGTACCTAAATTTTAGGAGAAAAAAAATATATCAATTAGATATTGTTGAGATAAATACGTGAATAAGTATTCAAATTTTAGCTTCAAAAAATATAGGAAACCACATCAGCCAATATATTTAGATTAAGTAAACAGCCAAACCGTAAAAAAAATGAATACAATATGTTCAGATTACAAAAACAACCAATGAAATACGGATGGCTATAAAAAAAATACCGTAAAAAAGACGAATACAATATGTTCAAATTACTTAAACAACTCACAAAATACTGATGGCAGTGGGTAACAAATTAATAAATAAAATTACAAAACAAAAATATTCCCCAAGTTACCTACTTTGTAGGTAAGTTCTACAAAACAGAAAATTTCTTAAGTTCGCTGCAAAATAGGAATGCATAGAAAAAGATAACATAAATATCTTTGAAAAGATTACGTACAAAAAGCATTTAAGAATAAAAAATAGGTAGAAGTTAGAGATATATAATTAGGCGTGCAACAAAAAATATAAAATACTCCCTGCTTATCCATCAATCCCTAGAATCTAGAATAATCACAAAGAATTAGGGTTACACCTAATTCAACCAGCCATAATCAGCAGTATATATACTCCCTACTGATCCAACAAATATTATCAAGCAATATTATAAACGTCATTTGTGAGAGAGAAAAAATGGCACAAAATTTAAGTCTCATACTGAGTATTAATCCATCCATAGAAAACGTAACGATACAAGGGTTATCCGACTATGGACAGTTCCCGCCTTCAATAATCCGAGTGAAACGTATACTATTGAAATGGTTTTACTAGATGCAGAGGTAATTCCATCATTCATATTGTGCTATATTCAATGTTAATATCGTGAAATAATATGTTGCTAACTATTTCTTTATTTTACTTTTTATTATATACTAGGGAGGCAAGATTCAAACTTCCTTCTTGCTAACCCCTTTACCGTCCATGTCAGCAAGAAAACCGGTATAATTTCTTTTATAAAATCTACAATAAACCGCTATCTTAAATAGCGGCTTATAAAACCGCGCGGTTTTGTTTTAAAACAAACCGACATTTGAGTTCGCGGTTTATACCATAGAACCGCCCATTCAAATGGCGGTTTGTTTTATAACAAAACCACCATTTCAATTGGCGGTTCTAAGCTGAACCGGGAAAAAAAGTACTTTTTTTCTTCCATGCTCACGTGGACGGTATGGAGGGAAATAAGTTAGAAAGTGAAGTATTTTGAGAATTATTGGATCTTTAAGCAATATTGAAGGAAATCGCTCAATAATATATCCATATTTTAGTATAAAAGATTAAAATTGTTTCATATTCATGTATATATTCATGTTATTAGTAGATATATTGTTCTAGAAC
Organism: Spinacia oleracea; assembly: GCF_020520425.1. Taxonomy (NCBI): domain Eukaryota; kingdom Viridiplantae; phylum Streptophyta; class Magnoliopsida; order Caryophyllales; family Amaranthaceae; genus Spinacia; species Spinacia oleracea. The sequence goes on from NC_079492.1 coordinate 64,883,919, forward strand.
ATCTCAAATTAATAATTAAACGAAGTATTTAAAAAGTGGAACATTAGTGGTACGGAAATTAGATGGATATGAATTATTTTTTAACAAAAATATGTATAACATGTCAATAATTTTGGATTACTGTGCATTGCACGGATCCTATACTAGTAGTTTGAAAATAACGTAGTGTATAATAAGGAGAAGGTAGTTACATTGATATACTACCAAATATCATGTATCCTAAAGTTGTCTAAACTTGAAAGCTTCATTTTTCTTTTCATGGCTCCAAAACCTTAAATAGTACATTATGATATTCTCAATGCAGACTTACCCTCCAAAGATCAACTCAATTGGCAATTCTTCCTCTTAACAATGTGAATGGCTGAATAATGTCAATAACAGATAGCTTATCATTTACGTGTACTGTAGCATTGTTTTGTTGCTGCTCCAAATATAGTAATTAAGAAAATTATAATTTCACAAAATATACCATTCATATTTTAACAAAATAGATTTTAACAACTAGTATCTTTAAATAGCCAATAGGACTTAACAGTCCTGATTTGGTACCAACTGTTCAATCTATTCACAACTCCAGTGTATGAGATTGAGGCATGTATTCTGATGTCTGATGTCCACTTAGTAACATATAGTGACCTTGGAAGAAGAAAGTATTAAACATTTTTTTTCGTGTCATTTTGGTAACTGAAGTAAAGCCACTACAAAGAGAATAGACTGGTATCTATTGTTCACAATTTAGATATTAACACCAAATAGGCACATATCAGCTACCTGGTGAGCATAATTAACAGGAACAATGAAGGTGCTGTTTGCAAAGACAGGATACATCTTAGGGTTGCCAGGATATTTTCTATGCGACTCTGAAGCAAGATAAAGTGTACCACTAATCATTATAATTCCCTTAATTCCGATCACCAAACTCATAGAGTATGCTTTTGTGGTTTAACCAGAACAAACACAAAAATTCAGATTCTTCTGTCATGTTTCACGGTGTTTATTACAATAAAGGATAGAGCCTATCAATTCAGGAAGAGAAGGCACAAGTCTTATCCAGGTATCATAGAAATATTCATTTATTTATTAAAGAAAAAAAAAAGAGGAAACCATCATCTTCATTCCTACTGGCACTTAAAAAAAATAAAAAGATAACTACTCAACAAAACTTATCATTCTGTGAACTTCGTCATATCCTATGCAACTGGCAAGTAAATTGGTACCATCCTACCAGTTTTCCCAGACAATTGTTAATAGAAATATAGTACTCCCTCCGTCCCAGATTAGTTGTTACACTTTCCTTTTTCGTCCGTCCCAGATTAGTTATTACACTTCTAAAATAGAAATGACCCACAATTATTATATTGTATCTCTCTTCCCACTAAATTTTTTTTTGTCCCCACACCCTCTCTCATTCAATTAAAAAATACCCCACTAACTCCTATCACATCTACTTTTTCAATAAAATAACAATTGATAACCAAACAATCACTTATCACCTAAATCTTTGTGCAAAGGTAAGTGTAACAACTAATCTGGGACGGAGGGAGTATTTGGTAACTGAAATGAACAAGAACAAAATAGAACGCAGGAAACTAAACAAGCAAGTAAAGATTATTCTTTGACATACTAGAAAACAAACTAAATGCATAAGCAGCTCTAATTGATTGTTGACTTGGGTATTCTCAAGAAATATAAACATGTAGATTCCAGATGAAAGTTTCAATAGGAGTAATCCAAGATCTCATGGTAGCCTTCCATACAACGAAATCGAAAAATGACATCTTCGCGTAGAATATCCTCATAAAATATGTCATTCTCATAAAATGGAAACGGAAAATCATGAATGTTATGATGTAGAGCATGTAATGCATGAATCCGGCCATCTGGTCCAAAATGAACGAGCCTATCACCTGTTGTCCGCTCAAATATTTTCTTCTCCATGGTAGCTGAGTGATCAGAGTTAAAGGGACAAACCAACCAAGGCATTGATTCAATAACATCATCATCTTCATCTTCAACTTGACATCTGCTAACAAATATGATTTCAAATTCATCACACCTTGGCTTAATGGCTTCATACAATGCATTTACTTCATGGTAAAAATATTTACTAGTGCCACCAATGTAAACAAGTATATTCCAGCCTCTGAGATCTGCCAAGGGGATTCTCTCGTTGCCGCCACGAAGAACATAGTCTCGTGGCCCATAAACCAACAATGACTCCAAGGTGAGTTCCCTCACCCTTTGAATTTCCCTTGGCCCATATATTCAGCATACGGTCCAATGATAATGACCTTATTAAAAGTGTCAATTCTGTGTAGTCGATAGAGCCTGCGACTAACAAAGTTGTTGAAGGGAAGACACCACCAATCTTCATTTATCTTATGCTCCTGCAAAATACCGTCTATTCTCCCCTTGAAAGCCATTGGGTCAAAGCAATCCATATAGGGCAAGTAGACAAACACAATCTCAAATGGAAGTTGCCTTGTTCTGCATTCTTGATAGACCTTATGGTGTTTGATGATGGATTCTTCTTCGGTGCACAAGTACAACCCAACAACCTTCTTGCTTAGTTAAGCGACAGTCACCTGCCACAATTTACAAGGTGCACCCGGTTATATGTAGCTTAGGTACACCCGGTTGTATGTAGTTTTACATGCAACCGGGTTTAAAGCACATATTTTTACGGCTTAAAAGCACATTTACATACTTAACAATCACATTAACGATTTAAAAGCACATACTTATATATTTTTCATTTCCTTTTACTTGCAAAACTTTGCTTTTCATCTGTAACAATGTGCTTTAAAACTGTAAAAAGTGCTTTTAATTTGTAAAATGTGCTTTTAAACTATAAAAATAAGCTGTTAAGGGGTTTAAAGTATAAAATAAACTGGTTGCACGTAGATTGGGTGTACCTTCTACCAATTGGCTTTTAAACAAAACAAAAATGTGCTTTTAGAATGATTAAAAATACAGGGTTGTACGTAGAACTACATACAACCGGTTGTGACTTCTACCAATTGGTTACCTGCTCACATTTACGTTCTGAATTAATCTTATAAAGAACATCAGAGGGATTGCACCCCAAGAAACCCTCAAGGCTATAATTCCCCCGTATATGCTGTCTTTTCAACTCACATTTCTGCATATCCTCTTCAGTAAAGGGGAAAGCTTCAGCTCCATATTCAAGCTTATTGGCGGGACCACACCAGTATATAACACTTCTCCTTACATCTTTATCCAAAACGAGACACTGCATACCAGAACGAGAACGACCAACGAGGTTAAGGTACTTGCATATAAAGTCACAACGTTCCGAGTCATGGAAAGGTACTACAAGACACGAAAAAGGGAACCCAGACAGGAAATGATTAAAGATCTTCTCATGAAAATTGGCCATACATTTACTATTCATCTTTGCAACCACTACCATTTCAAAATCATCTCTTGTGGAATACAATTCAGTACATGTATTTACAAGGGATTGGCAGCGGCGTGAATCATCAGAATCAAACAAGATAGGCACATGAAAACAACAAACCATAACATACTTGCCACTAAACGTCTTCTCATTAAGTTCAATTCTTTCGAACTAGGTAATTCGTTTCACCATTACCAGACAACAACAACAACAAGGATATAACATCAAAAGACTTGCCAACCTCAATGGGAAAGGCTTTTTGTAATTGAGAAACCTTTTCATTTATATCATCAGAGTATTCTGGGATCACTCCCTTCAACTGTCTGGCTATTGGACATCTTTCTAGCCGGGGAAATTTCTTCCCGTCCGGCATTACAGGCCACATTGATTTCGCAACCCTTTCATAACAACATAGTAACTCAACTTGTCTTTCTTGGAAAAGTTTCTGCAACTGTTATATTACAGCAGAATATTCATAGATCAGAATGTTTCTGTCAACATTTATAAGAACACATTTAAAAGTACCAGGATCATCCAAACCAAGGAACTTGCATAAAAAATCACGACGCACTGAGTCCTTAAATGGTACTACAAGACATGGAGGGAGGAAGGAGGTAACGATATCGCAGAATTCCTCTTCAAAATTAGCTTTGTTCTTTCATCTTCAAAGCCACTATCATCTCGCAATCGTCGCTAACGGAATAAAAATCAGAATATGCAATTTCCAGATCTGTAGGATAGAGTGAATCATAGGCTTCTTCACTCCAACTAGGCAAGTTGAAACCACAAAACAGAATGTATTTGTCTGTAAGAATCTTTTGAACAACTTCATACTCCATTTCATATGAGTATCTGCATAAATCACCACCACTGCAGTCTCGTATTATATCAAAATATGACTTAACCTCAACATCACCGGTACCAATACAGGAGGGTGGTATTATTTCAGATGGTACATCAAAATCCATCCTGGAAATTTTTGTAGTCAAACCTGTTTTAAATGTAATCCAATTAATCAAAACAAATTACACAAAAAAAAAATACTGCATAAAAAACTTAACGAGATTTGACTGGAACCCTAAATTTCAACCCAAAACTTCACGAGATTCACAAAATTTTAACGGATATTTCATGAAATACCCCCGAGTTTTGCCTTAATTCACTAAATGCCCATCAAGTTCCAATAATTCACCAAATACCCCTCACAAATGACTTAATACCCCAAATACCCCTCCATGACGTCATCATCCTCATAATCAACCAATTACGATCTAATTACTCACCTAATCCTTAATTATCCTAATTAAACCACCCATTAACCCATTAACCCACCCATTAACATATTAACCCACCCATTAACCCATTAACCCACCCATTTCTTTTTCTTTTCCAACTCCCTTTCCTTCTTCCATTAACCCACCACCCAACTCAAGGATTTCCATGGCTGCCCCCTTCTTCACTCTCTCTCCTCACCACCTTCTTTCTTCCCTGACCTTCCCAGATCTTTCTCTCTCCCTCCTTCCTTCTTCCATTTACAGCTAATTCACACACATCAATTGCAATCCCAACATACAACAAATCGGATGAAGAAAAATAATACCCAAAATCGAGCATTGAAGAATTGGGTGAAGAACATGGCTAATTTTGATGAAAATGAAAGGGGGTTTGTGCAAAAACAGGTGTTTTTTGTTGAGAAAATTGAGTTTGGGATTGATGGAGGAAAGAGAACCCAACTTCGTTCATGTGGGTTGTTCTCTTCAATTCTTCCGGCGTCGATTTCGGTTGTTTTTTGTGGTTCTGGGTTTGACGACGGCGGCGATTGTTCTCTTTGATTCTTCCGGCGTCGATTTTGGTGTGGTGTTGTCGGAGGAGGCTGCAGGTGGTGTTGGTGTTGTCGGAGGAGGAGATCCGGCGTCGATTTTGGTGTGGTGTTGTCGGAGGAGGCTGGTGGTGTTGGTGTTGTCGAAGGAGGAGATCCGGCGTCGATTTTGGTGTTCGTGGTGTTGTCGGAGGAGGCTGTTGGTGTTGTCGGAGGAGGAGATCAGATGATGATGATGATGAGTGGCGGCGGTGGTGGTAATGTAGGGAGGGAGGACCAGAGGGAGGAGGATAAGGCGAGGGGCGACAAATGGTAAATGGGGGCGAGGTGGTGGCGGCGGTGATGGGGTCGAGGAGGGAGAAAACGGGGGCGATGTGGTGGCGGAAGAAGGGAGATGAAGAAGGGGTGGTAGCGGAAGAAGTGAGAGGAAGAAGATGGGTTAATTAGGAAAAAATGGGTTAATTAGGAATAATGGGTAAATGAGTGGGTTAATTAGATGGTAATTGAGTTAATTGAGGATGATGACGTCATGGAGGGGTATTTGGGGTATTAAGTCATTTGTGAGGGGTATTTGGTGAATTATTGGAACTTGATGGTCATTTGGTGAATTAAGGCAAAACTCGGGGGTATTTCATGAAATATCCGAAATTTTAATCCAAAATATGACAAGAATCAATATATTGATATAGAAACCGTACAATTTACTTCCTCCGTTTTTATTTACATGACACAATTGAGTTTTTGACACTATTCACACAAGCTTCATTTGACTTCATTTTGTGATTTATATATACTCCCTCCGTATTTTTTTAAGAGATACACTTGGTCGGGCACGGGTATTAAGAAGAATAATTGAATGAAATAAAATAATAAAGCAAGTGGGGTTGGATAGATATTTTAATAATTAAATATGTGGGACCATGTTATTTTGGTGGGTGGAGGGTGGGGTGAGTTTATGAAAATATTTGTTTAATAGGATGGTGGGTGATAGGGTATATTAGATGTATTATTTAATTAGATGGTGGGGTTGATAAGTTACTAAAAATGGCAAGTGTATCTCTTAAATAAATACGGCCAGAAAAGACAAGTGTATCCCTTAAAAAAATACAGAGGGAGTAGGAAAAAACATAGTCATGTGGGGTGTTATTAGATTCGCCTTAATAAATATATTTTAAATATTAATTTTTTATAATTTTTTCTTATACACAATGAATGATATTAGTGTTTGAAATCGTGCATTAACAAACGTGCCTAAATAATTGTGTCATTTAAAAAAGAACAGAGGAAGTATATATCAAAACTCCACTAGATTTGAGATTTGAGATTTGAGATTTGGTTGATTACGAAATATTAATAATAAAAAAAGAAAAAAATCATCCGAATAACACAGAGATTTCTAGTCCGACCTCATTCCACTCTTTAATCTCCATAATTTCTTCAAGTTCAAGATTATTTATTTAGGTTCAAATCGCACATCGAAACACGTACACTTTAATAAATCTTTTTACAACTAACTAAATACTCGTACCATGTACTCCATTCTTACTTAAAATCTTTCATTATATATGAATTAAAAAGAATTCCTAGATTAATGTGTGACAAAGTAAACTATTAGCAATTTAAACAACAATGCAAGAAATTAAATTAAGAAAAACAATTAAATCAAAAACCAAGAAAAAGTAATCATTCTACCGTTTGGGATTAATTAAAAGATTAAAAGGACAACGATTTTTCGTCCACATTCTGCCGTTTAATCTCCATAATTTCTTCAATGTATATACAGAGTAATAAAATTTTAACCACAAACACACAAGATATGATTGAAACAGAAACAGAAACCCTTACCTTTGAAACCTTTAGAGCTGATAGAAATACAAACCTAGAAAGCCTCGCTTCATTTCGAGACGCGTGCTGATAAGGGAGCTCGGAGCTACCTTATTAATGGTGATTTTTCAGTAGCTTGCAGAAGAAGAAATAGAGAAGAAGAGAGAAATAGAAAGGGAGAAACAGAATAGAGAGAGAAAGATTCTTTAGAAGGAGTTGTATTATTGATTGGTTAGCCAAATACAAGGCACCACATTGTTTATATGCTGTAACAAACTCAGCTTAACAAAAATAACAACCTCCTAATAAAATATTCGAAAAGCTTTAACTAACTTTTCCAACTGTTTTTCCCGCCAAAACCAATGATCACAAATGATCATTTTAAACTGATTTCTCCCATATCATAGCTCCCTCCCTTTAGCAGACTTGTCCTCAAGTCTGGACAATAAAAGAAGGAAATTTGGCTTCAAAATCAGCAGTTGTCTCCCAGGTGGCTTCATGATCTTCAAATCCCTTCCAACTGACCAAGTACTGAACTTGTGGAGCATTCTGAAACTGAACAACTCTGGTTTGCAAAACTGCTGCAGGTTGGACATTGTTGCTAGCTGAATCAGTCCCTTGAAACCACTCAGGTATATGTGCAGCAATAAAAAGGATGCCCCTAAATTGTTTCAGCTGAGATACATGGAAAACATCATGTATCTTGGCATCTGTATGCAGTTTCAACTTATATGCCACCTTACCAATGAGTGCAGAACTTGAAAAGGACCATAAAAGTGATGAGCTAGCTTTTGATTGGACCTTTTCTGAACAGATTGCTGTCTGTAAGCCTGCAACTTGAGCCACACCCAATCCCCAACAGAAAAACTCCTTTCAGATCTATGCTTGTCTGCTTGCACCTTCATTCTCTCTTGAGCCCTGGAGAGATGAAATTTGAGAGTATCAATCATAGCCTCTCTTCTGACCATACTCCTGTCAACTTCAGCATTGTTGCACTCATTAGGAAGATAGGGCAAATGCAGTGGTGGTGGTTGATTGTAAACCACTTCATAGGGAGTAATCTGACCAGAAGTATGGAAATGTGTGTTGTACCACCACTCAGCTAAGGGCAACCACATATGCCAATCTTTTGGATGTTCTCCAGTCATACACCTTAGATAATTCTCAACACATCTATTGACCACTTCAGTCTGACCATCTGTTTGAGGATGATAAGCACTAGACAGCAAAAATTCTGTGCCATGTAAGGAGAACAAACCCTTCCAAAAGGTGCTCAAAACACAGAATCTCTATCACTAACAATGGTTCTTGGCCAACCATGATGCTTGAACACATTGTCCAAGTAACATTGAGCTACTGTGACAGCAGTGTAGGGGTGAGCCATTGCCATAAAATGTGCATACTTGCTAAGTCTATCCACCACTACAAATATCACCTCTTTGCCCCCAGACTTAGGTAAACCAGAAATAAAATCCATAGATACATCCACCCAAACTGCTTCAGGTATAGGGAGTGGTTGCAACAATCCAGGAGAAGCAGCTGTGTCATATTTGGATGCCTGACAAACCACACACTGTCTCACAAAGTGTCTAACATCTTTGGTCAAACCTTTCCAAATAAAAATAGACTTGACCCTAGATAAGGTTAGCTCCTTTCCACCATGCCCACTTTCTGGTGCAGCATGTTGCCAGCCAATGATTTTGTTCTTAAGTACCATATCAGGACCAACCACAATCTTGTTCTTTTGTTTGAGGAGACCATTTTGCAGAGAGAAACCAGTCACACCAGTCACCTGTTGCCCTTCAGTGAGGGACTGAAACACCTCTGTCAGTGTAGGATCAAGCTGATAGCTAGCCACAATGAGATCTGTCAAGTTAGAATCCAAAACTGACAATGCCATGCATAACACTTCTGCACCATGTACTCTAGAAAGAGCATAAGCAGCTAAATTCTCTTTGCCACTCTTGTATTGTATCTCATAATCAAAGCCCATCAATTTAGAAAGCCAGAACTGCTGAAATGGGGTAGAAATTTTCTGCTGCAGCAACCACTTTAAGCTCTTCTGATCAGTTCTGATTAAAAAGTGGTTGCCCATCAAGTATTGTTCCCATTTCTGGACAGCAAAAACAATGGCTAGCAATTCTTTTTCATAAACTGACAAAGCTTGCCATTTGGGACCAAGAGCTCTACTGATGAAAGCCAATGGGTGCCCTTCTTGCATCAACACAGCACCAATTCCCTTTTTAGAAGCATCAGTCTCCACTACAAATTGTTTGTCAAAATTTGGAACATCTAATACAGGTGCAGTTACCAAAGCTTCCTTAAGGTTCTCAAATGCAACTTGTGCCTGATCATTCCAAGAGAAACTGTTTTTCTTCAATTGTTCAGTCAAGGGTTTGCTGATAACAGCATATCCTTTAACAAATTTTCTATAATATCCTGCCAGACCTAAGAACCCCCTCAAATCTTTAACACAAGAAGGAATAGGCCAGCTCTGGACAGCATTGATTTTATTTGGATCAGTTTGAACTCCTTGTATGGAAATAAAATGCCCCAAGTACTCAATCTTATCTGTGGAAAACACACATTTACTCAATTTTGCAAACATGTGATTACCTTTCATCAACTCAAACACCATAGCTAGATGAGTCCAATGCTCCTCCATGGTCTCGCTATAGACCAAAATGTCATCAAAAAAGACTAGAACACATCTTCTGAGAAGTGGCTTAAACACTTGGTTCATCCAATTTTGAAAAGAGGCAGGTGCATTGGTGAGTCCAAATGGCATCACCAAGAATTCATAATGGCCTGTGTGAGTTTTAAAGGCTGTCTTGTAAACATCAGAAGGATTCACCCTCATCTGATGATATCCAGCTCTCAAATCAAGTTTAGAAAATACAACAGCTCCTGAAAGTTCATCCAATAGCTCATCTATGACTGGAATAGGAAATTTATTTTTCACAGTTCTGTTGTTCAACTCTCTGTAATCAACACACAGTCTCCATGTACCACCTTTTTTCCCAACTAACACCACAGGAGAAGCAAAAGGAGATGCACTAGCTTGTATAATACCTCTGTCTAGTATTTCTTGAACAAGTTGCTCAATGATATCTCTTTGTTTCAAAGGGTACCTGTAAGGTCTTATGTTCACAGGGGCAGCATCTGGAAGTAGAGGAATAGAGTTATCAAACACTCCTCTCAAGGGAGGTAAGTCTGTAGGTTCTTCAAATACCACTTTATAAGTGTTTTGCAGTTCTCTCAACTCATCTGCAACAGGAGAAGCTTGCTGTATCTTAGTGTGACTGGACTGGTCTTGGACTTGTATCACACACAGCTAAGCAGCAGTAGTAAATATTTTAGAGGAAGGTTCTCCCTCCACTACTTTCAATTTCTTACTTGGAATACCCTTCAACAAGATCTGTTTCCCATCCAAGAAGAATTCCATCTGAAGGTGCAGAAAGTCCCATGAAATGGGTCCCAATAAACTAAGCCATTGAATACCCAACACCATATCACAACTGCCCAATGGAATGAGCATTACATCAGCTACAAACTCCTGATCCTGCATTGCCCAAGTGAAACTTTTGCAAATGTGTTGGCATGCTAGGTGATTCCCATCTGCAACTGTGATTGCCTGAGGTGGTATGGTTTCTAGCTTGCAGCCTAGTTTCTGAGCTATGTGGAGGTCCACAAAGTTATGTGTACTCCCAGAATCTATTAAAATGTGTATAGGTTTGCCCTTAACCATCCCCTTAACTCTCATAGTGCTAAATCCTTAGCTACCTGACAGAGCACTCATGGATATTTGGGGCTCATTGATATCCTTCTCCACCAACTCCAACTCTTCACTGTCACTAAGCTCCTCAATCTCATCACCACCAATTTCAACTGTAAACAATTGAGGTTCTCTAAACTGGCACTTGTGGTTCCTGTCATAGGGTGCATCACAATAGTAGCACAACCCCTTAGCTATTTTCTCTTGTCTTACATCTGTTGGAATGTATTTAAAATTTCTGGTTCTTTGTTGTTGTTGGGGGTATTTAGTCAAGGTGAGGTTAGTGTTTGGTTTATTCTGTGGGGTAGACAAAAGAGGTGGTTTGGTATTGGAGATGAGTGGTACAGACTGTAAGGGTTTTGGGTTGAAATAGGGTGGGTTGTATGAAGTTTTATGAGTGGTAGCTAACAGATTCTCTTCCTGCAATCTAGCCAAATCTATGGCTTCAGAAATTGAATCAGGCTTGAATGCCTTGACAAATGGCTTAACAGCTGACTTAAGACCACCAACAAAACTTTCAAGCATATAAGTTTCAGGTAGTATATGATTGTTCATCATCATAATGGATCTGAGATTCTCAAACTCATCCAAATAATCTTCTAGGGAACCTGTTTGCTGTAATTTATAAAAGTTTTCCACCACATTTTGTGCAGAATTATCCCTAAATCTAGCATATAGGTCTGCCACAAAGTCATTCCAGTCTACTACTATACTTTTCCTAACAGCTAGGTAGTTCATCACCCAACTCTCAGCTTTATCTACCATGTTAAGTGAGGCCAAATCAACCTTCTGATCTTCAGAAATCTTACACAGAGAAAAGTATTTGCAGCACTTCTTCACCCAAATCCTAGGGTTTGTACCATCAAACTTAGGAAATGTTAATTTCGGATTCATACCTAGTGTTTTGGTGTGATTGGATCTTTGGCTTGAGAAAGATGTGTCTTCCTGACTATTGCCAGAATCTTTAAGTGTCTGCATGAACTTCATCATCTCCTCAAATTTCTGCTCCATCTTCTTGTTCTGATCTTCCATCTTAGAATTCTGCTCTTCAAGCCTTTTTCCAGATTTTTGAACTGATCTTCCATAGCAGCCTTCCTTCGAGTAGCAGCAGGAGCCAGTTCTAAGCTTCACAGTGAATGATTGAGAGAGTTTGGCAACGGGTGGCTCTGATACCAATGATAAGGGAGCTCGAAGCTACCTTATTAATGGTGATTTTTCAGTAGTTTGTAGAAGAAGAAATAGAGAAGAAGAGAGAAATAGAAAGGGAGAAACAGAATAGAGAGAGAAAGATTCTTTAGAAGGAGTTGTATTATTGATTGGTTAGCCAAATACAAGGCACCACATTGTTTATATGCTGTAACAAACTCAGCTTAACAAAAATAACAACCTCCTAATAAAATATTCGAAAAGCTTTAACTAACTTTTCCAACTGTTTTTCCCGCCAAAACCAATGATCACAAATGATCATTTTAAACTGATTTCTCCCATATCACGTGCACAGCCGAACCAAATTGGTGCTGAAGGCAACCTAATTTTACTTGACGCAACCCTTTTTCTTTTATTTGTTTCATTTTGAAAAAAACCCTAGCCCTCACTTTCATTTTGAGGGAATCTGAAATGGTCCCCCATAAATCCCCCCCCCACCCACTCATATTCACTCGTCTGTCTCTCTCTCTCTCTCTCATTCATTTCTCAACTGCATTCTCTCAATTTTCTCCTCTGTTTCTCTCGTTCCTCTCTTTCTCTCTCTAGAATTCGAATCGCTTTCTTAGTTTTGCGAAGGTTTTCTGGGTTTATTGGGTTTCTGATCTAAAGTCCCCTTTGATTTTGTGTTTTTTTGGCTGAGATTTTTGTGAGATCTCTTTGCATGTTCGTTTTTTGGAAAAAAATTGGGTTTTTTTCGAGTATTTTGGGTTGATCTGGGTTTTTGGGTTGAAGATCTTGAAGATCGGTGTTTTTGGGGTGATCTGGGTTTATTGTGAGATCTTGTTTTTTTTGGGTGATTTGATCCTGTTTTTTCGTTGTTCTTGAGTTTTCTTGCCTGGTCTGTTTTTTTCGGGTTGATCTGGGTGTTCGTGGTGTTCTGGGTTTTTGTTTGATCTCGATTTGTGGTTGATCTTGTGGTTTTTGTGTGATCTCGATCTTTCTAGGTTTGTCGGTGACTTGGGTTTTCTGGGTTTTTATGTGATCTCGTATTTTCTGGGTTTGTTGGTTGTGTTTGTGGGATACCTGGTTGATCTAGGGTTTTTTGGGTTTGTTCGGTGTTCTTTTGAGGGTGATCTTGGTTTTTTGGGTGATTGGTTTTCTGGGTGATTGTTTTTTCTGGTTTGATGGATTCCAAGAAAACGGAGAGTTTTCATGGCTGTTCGTCTTCCGATGATAACAAAGGAAAGACGGAAACGTTTGAGTATGAGTGCACCGATTCTCACTGTGATCTTGGCGAGTATTGTGAAGGCGAGCACAGCTACAGCCGTGAATATCTCCGGTACTTACGGCGGAGATACGATTCTTTCTGTGCTTCTCCTTCTACCGGCTCTGAAAAAACGGTGGAGGGAAAAGCTCCGCCGCCGCCGCCTCCGTCCCCTAGTGGTGGATCTAAATCTCTGATTCCGGATGATGAGGTTGATCATCCACCACCAAAGTCCCCTGGTGGTGGTTCAACAACCGTGGATGTGAGGGGGTTCTGAAACCCTAGTTTCTGGGCAACCACCGCATGCAGTGGTGGTGAACGACGGTCCTGATGACGCTGGTGAAAAATCTGAGGGTGCATGTTCGTTCTCCTAAGTTTGTGGGTGTTGCATGTCTACGAAGGGGAGTTTTCTCTTCTTCCCCCTCTCTCTCTCTCTCTCTCTCTCTCTCTCTCTCTCTCTCTCTCTCTCTCTCTATTTCTGGCTTTCCTTTTAGAATGCATGTTTAGCTGTTGTTGAAATGTAGGCCAGCAAGTGTGATCTTTTGCTGACAAGGATGGATTTGTTGTTTGTTGAAGGAGATTAGTTGTTGCATGTGGAGTTTGGAGGGTTTATTCATGATTTATGCCCCTGTTTTTGTTCATGAAATATGTCCCTGTTTTGATTCATGATTATATGTCCCTGTTGTTTTGAATCATGATTATATGTCCCTGTTTTGATTCATGAATATATGTCCCTGTTGTTTTGAATCATGATTATATGTCCCTGTTTTGATTCATGCATGATTATATGCCCCTTTGAATTGCCATGTTTGGTAGTGAAAAAATTGGCCCATGTTTTATGTTGTTGATCAAACTTGATGAAAATTTGCCCCTGTTTTATGCCCATATTTTACTTGATGCAAATACCATGTATGTAAAATGCAAAAAATTGGTGATCATATGTCCCTTTGATGATATTGATTTGAAATTTTTTTACTTGATGCAAATTGTCCCTTTGTTTGGTGATCATATGTCCCCATTTGATGATCTCATGTGTGGTGTTTTAACCCTTCTTCCTAAATAAGTGTCACAATATGTCTGCCCGTGCTGCCTTGATTGTGTCTACCCTGATGTGTTGGTTTGTGATGAGTCTTCAATGTGTCCCTGTTGTGCTGGTCTATGATGAGTCTTTAAATTTGCTGAGAACTATCCATGTATAATAAACCACAGTGCGCCATTAGCATCCAGTCATTGACTGTTTGAGGCTTTTGCATGCTAATGGTTTATTTACATGGTGTGCTTCGATGAAGCTTGGGGACATCTGAGATCAAAGTATCATGATTTGTTTTGGCTTTCCGATCTTTTGCTAGTTTTCATGTGTTAGGACACGAATAGTTTCCTTCACATATAAACTAGCATTAGATCGGGAAGGCAATTCATGTCGTGTTTTATACACTTCCTCTTTACTTATGAACTTGTTTTGCCTTCCTATCTTTTGCCAGTTTTCATGTATTAGGAACGAATACTTTCCTTTACATATAAACTGACATTAGATTAGGAAGGCAATTAATTTCTTGTTAGTGGAGTTGTTAAATGTCCCTTTAAGTCCCGTTGTTGTGTGTGATCAGTGATGAGTCTTTCATATGCTGAGAAATAAATCCATTAAACTCCAACCACTCGTGCTGCCACTAGTATCAATTTTGATGCTTTTCAGGCGCTAAGTGTTTGTAGTTTGGATTTATTTTTATGATGCTTGGGGACATTCTGAGATCAATGTTGGTGGTTTTTTTTTTGTTGAGTCTATATGATATTGTCATGTTTGATGTGTGATGAGGCTATAAATGATTACATTGTTGATTTCCTAAAATTTCATTCATTCAAGTTTTCAAAAGGTTACGTTTCTTACAAATTGTTTTGCATACATGTATTGATTACAATCAAGCATCCAAAAAGTGACTACTTGGCCCAAAATAATACATGTCCCCAAAACAAACAAGTGTTGTACCCTCGTATCAGCCCAAAATCCTAAGTCCCCTAGATGGTCTGGTTGGGTCTTGTATATCTTCCCATTCTTCCATTGCTTGCCTTGCTCCGTTTTGTTGTGCATTAGAGCTTTCTGGTATGTCTTTCATTGGTTGCCTTGCTCTGTTTTGTTGTGCATTCGCCCTTGCTGCCTGTGTTTGTGCATTTGGAATTTGTGGCCTGACTTATGCATTAGCCCTTGCTGCCTGTGTTTATGCATTTGGAATTTGTGGACTGACTTGTGCATTAGCCCTTGCTGCCTGTGTTTGTGCATTTGGAATTTGTGGCCTGACTTGTGCATTAGCCCTTGGTTGCCTTGCTGCCTCATTTTCTGTACCATATAATAAGTCCCAACCTTCATGTACTGCCCACATTGGTGCAATGACTTGAATAGGAAGTATTCCCTGACTAAAAAGTCTTGCCTTGTTCACATGTGGTAAATCGTAATCATTGGAACCCTTTGCCTTTAACATCGCATTCATGACATATTGATATGATAACCACACATTCCCAAGTGTTCATGCTTCTAATTCATAGTATGCTTGATTCACTGCATCAATCATAACATCAACATCCCTAGGCATTTTTTTGTGCATCAAAGATTGAATACTTCTGAAAAAACCCAAGTCTAGAATGTTTAAGTCGGGGCTGTTTGGTGGTTGTTGAACAAGAATGAATATGAAGTCTCCTTGTTGATGTGCTTGTTGCCATTGTGGATCAGAATGAGTAATGTGCGTTTTTGCATTGTCTTGTTGTATGAATATTGTTTTTGGCCCTTCACTTGGTGGCCATTTTTGCATAATTGCTGGAATGATTTGATTGATGAGCATGTTCCTTGTCTCTTCTTTTCTGACTAATTCAACCACTTTGGGGACCATTGTCCCCTTTTCTCTATTCTTTGATGTCCTCTTTGCTGCTTCTTGATACGTGAATGAAAATATGCCCAATTTCCCATCAAATGTGCATTCATCGTTTTCATTGAACCTTGGTCTTGCCACTGCTGCTGTGAACATCACTTTTGGTATGAATTTGCTTGACTTGCCTGATCTATACTTGCCCGTTCATTCTTCCCTAAGTACACCCTTTGTTGTTTTTTGGTCAAGTAGAACCACTTCTCATCAATGTGTACAAAGTCAAACATTGGTAGATATTGCCTCTTTGTTTGTAGACTGTCCCCTTCTAGTAAATCTAGAACCCATTTGACCCTTTGTAGCATATTAGGGTCTTGCAAACCGGGATGTAGAGGGTTTGTGTGTGGTCTAACATCACCTCGTTTGATCATTATATTCTCCAAAGTGTTGTGGGTCCAATATTTAACATTTCAGCCAAATCCCTTATGCATGTTCTATCCCCCATGCTTAATTCTGTGATGCTGTCTTGTTCAACTTGAATTCTTTTCCTGCCTGCATTTTTTGCCTTGGTTGTCATATTGTATCTCTGGAATGCTTCCTTTTGTGCCCTTGTTGTCTTCCATATTCTTGAAACTGTTCTTGGATGACAATTGTAGATTCGAGCAACGTGTGCAATGGCCCCAAAATAGGGTTTGCCCTTGTCCCCTTTGCTGTGATTGTTCAAAAGCCACATTAGGATTTGCAACCTTGTGTCACAGCTGAGCCTTGCCTTTTTTTTTGCGCTGATGACCCCGTGGCCCGTAACTTTGCTGTTGGAAATATTCAGTGGGTTCATTGGATGCTGGTTCATTGAGGTCAAAAGGAAAAACTATGTGTTCCCTCGTATTTTCTGCCGGGTCATTCAAATCAAAATATTGGACCTGTTCATCAATGATGTCCCCTTCTTCATCTGATTCAGCCACCCAATGATCATTGATGTTCCAAGCAGCCTCTTCCCATTGATCTTCATCATTTGTTTCCATCCGGTATGAGCAAAAGAAGCCAAAGCAAGGAAGCTTCTCTGTTTTTTTTTTTTGGTGGTTTTTTCTCTGTTTTGCTCTTGTTTTTTTGGTTCTGATTTGAAGAAATTCTCTCTCCTCATGTAATAAAAGAAAAATGGAGGGAAAGTCCCATTTTGGTGCCAAAATTTCCCTCTAAAAGAGAATTGTCCCCACTTTGTTGTTTCATCCATGTACTTTCTGATAATGAATTCCTATTGGCTGTTGCCTTTTGTTGCTGCAATTTCATTGGTTGCCTTTCACTTTAATGGATTGATGATGTGGCAGTGGTCCATATTTTTCTGATTTTTCTCTCTTTTCTCACTTTACTTTTTGTACTTTATTCAATTAAACAATTATCTACTTTATCCTTTCCCAAAAAAAAACATTCCCAATCATTAACTCCTACACACTTTACAATTTTATTAATTACCCTGCCCGAACCCAAATGTGACACTTATTTAGGAACGGAGGGAGTATTTTGGTTCATGTAAACTTGATTTTTTTTTTTTTAGTGTAACGTGTACCTGATAAAATTAGAATACGTATTTGGATTGAAATGGAAGAATCTTTTGACTTGGAAGACCTTGGAATTGAGGTAATATTCGTTTTTTTCCTGTTTTTTTCGAGTCACTCATGTAACTTGTATGAAATATACATTTCTATTTTGTACAGATTGAACAAAACAAAATTAGCTATTTTGTATAGATTGAACATAGTAGAACTAACTATTTCGTACAGATTGAACAAAATATTGTTAACTATTTCATACATATTGAACAAAATATAGTTAACTATTTCATACAGATTGAACATAACATAATCAATTATTTCGTATACATTGGACGAAATAGTGTACCCTATTTCACTCATAATACATGTAATAGTACACAAGATTTCATGTACAACGAACAATATAACACATGCCATTATGCACAAATTGAACAAAATGATGTTATTTACGTTTCTTGTATAATGTATGAAATAATTACTATTAGTGTTTGAAAATTGATTGAAGCATGTTATATTCATGTATTTTACGTGAATTATTGTGATTTAATTTTTTCCGTTGTTGTGTTAATTAATCTTTTAAAAAAACTTGTTTCGTAGGATGTTGCATGCATTGAAAAGGTTAGCGAGAATGCGATTGATTATACAAATTTTTTTACAACCACTGCAGTGTTTGCTACTCGAAGAGAAATGCTTGATTAGGTGATTGAAGTGGGTAAAATGCATAATATTTTCATTATCATTGGTCGGTCCGAAGGTGGGGAAGGTCATGGTTTTGGAACGGCGAAAGCTACCCTTACTTGTGAAAGAGCCGGAAAATATAGGCTTAGCAAGTCGAAAGTTGCAATAGATGTAAAAAATTTACTGGAACAAAAAAGATGTCATGTCCCTTTAGACTTCAAGCAAAGGAGCATGTTGGTGGCAGATGGAGTGTAGTTGTTCGTCATGGTATACACAATCACGATCTTCCTAATTACAACGAGGGTCGTGCGATTATTGCAAAGTTGAAACCACATCAGTTGTCTATAGTTAAAGAATTGTCGACTAGTCATGTCAAGCCAAATATGATTATGACTATTTTGAAGTATTTGGATCCTCGAATCTTAACTACAGTAAAACATATTTACAATGCTTGTCAAAAGTTAAAAACTGAAACAATGGGAGGTCGATCAGTGATGCAACAACTTATGAAACTCATTGTTGATAATAATTATGTGCAGTACCACCGGGAAGAAGTTGGAACAGACGTGGTAAGGGATATATTTTTTGCACACCCAAGTGCTATTGAATTGGGGCATTTATTTCCTCATGTTATATTAATTGATTGCACTTATAAAACAAACAAATATAGGATGCCTTTTTTAGAAATAGTTGGTGTCCTTCCTACTGGAAAAAATTTGCTATTGGATTCGCATGGTTGAAAGACGAGCAACAAGGGAGTTATGAATGGGCTATTGGCTGTATAAGGCAATTATTTGATCCAGAGAAGTTGCCATTTGCAATTGTAACTGATAGGGAATTGTCTCTAATGAATGCTATTAATGTTGTGTTTCCTACTTCGTCCCATCTTTTATGCACAAGACATATTCAGAAAAATATCGCGAACTATATGCTGAAAATCACAAAAAACAAGCTTATTGTGAAATCTTTTATAAAAAGGTGGCAAAGAGTAGTGGAAGCTGATACGATCGAAATGTATAGGAAAAGGTATAGAGAAATGGTTAAAGCATTTGCTAGAATGTCAGCAGTATTGAACTACGTGAGATCATCATGGATTGAGAAATATAGAAATAGATTTGTTCGTGCTTATACGATGAATGTTTTACATTTGGGGAACAGGAAGACCAATAGGTGTTATGGAGTATCTATCTAGGATACTGTTGAAACTGGGTCAGGAAGGTTGGTTTAAGTTCCATCCTAGGTGCAGGTCTATACAAGAAAAGTAACAGCGAATACAATGTATAAGTAACACCAGCATAGAAAGCCAAGTAACACTAACCTATACAAGTAACCTCAAACGTGAAATTCAAGAAACTGTAGTAAAACAAGAAAAATAACAGCGAATACAATGTATAAGTAACATCATCATAGAAAGTCAGGTAATACCAGTCTATACAAGGAACTTCTAACAAGAAACTACAATAAAACAAGAAAAGTAACAACGAATACAATGTATCAGTAACACGAGCACAAAACTCAAGTAGCATCAGTCTTTACAAGGAACATCTAACATGAAATTCAAGAAACTGAAGTAAAACAAGAAAAATAACAGGGAATATAATGTATAAGTAACACCAACATAGAAAGTCAAGTAACACCAGTCAATAACTTTCTCCATATTAGTTATGCGCGTCACACCATCAAGTTGATGGTGTGGCTGGTCACACAGGAGACACGCTGATCTATATATTATACTAAAACACACTTTTTTTCCCCTCCAAAAATCTCACATGTTATTTTTTAATTTAATATTTTTTTAAAGTTAAGTAAACACACTAATTGATTCTTCTTAAAAATAATAAAGACTTTAAAATAGTGGAGTAAATTACGAAGTTACCCCTTTATTTATTGCATCTAAATCCAACTCCTTTTTTAGTTGTTGACATTCAAAATCTAACTATTACATTATACTAAAACAGACACCAGGAATGACATATGTTACTTCCTGGTGCAAAATTTTCCAGCCAAAAACCACTTTCCTAAAAAGAACATATCTATTTTTTTTCTCTTCTTTTGTATAAAATTTTTACGTATGGGGAAAAATAAGATGATAGAATATGACAATATTAGACGATTTAGGTAATATTTTAGTCAAATCGACATATCAATATAGAAAATATTTACCAAGTATTTTGGTCAAATTAACAAATAAAAAATATTGAATATTTTGGTCAGATGATCACATTCAACATCTAAAGTACTCCCTCCGCCCCGAAATTATTACAAACTTTTATATAAGGCGGTCTTATACAAAGACCACCTTGGTGCGATATAAGTTAAGCACTGAAATCAATTAGTTAAGCAATGGAACTAATTAGTTAAGCACCGAAACCTATTACTAATTTGGCTATTAAAGTCCCCACTTTCTCATGTACTATATTAATTAAAAATATATTGAAATCCAACCCATGTACTATATTCCACTTTCTTATGTACTATATTCTCTTTCACATGTACTTTATTCCACTTTTTCATACAATCGATCATCATTTGTACTTTATTCTACATTTCCATGTACTATATTCTATTTTTCTTAAAAGCCGTGTTTTTTGTCAATCGAGACTATAAATATGGAACGGATGGAGTATATAATATGTAGTAGCGCGAAGTTTTCATATTAGATGATTAAATTAATACGTTCAAGATTTTTATTAATTACGCATTACATTTAAGGGATAACTATTTTGATTAAATATTTTATAAAAAAGATGGTCAAATAATAATGTTCGAATATCCGTGCGTACAAAGGACCTAATCTAGTTTTAGGTAAAGTGATATTATTTCATTTCCTAATTTGATGAATTGTTTTATAGTAATATTCTTTACATAGCTTTTTTTTTTGACGGGTACATAGTTGTTACAATAACTCCATTAACGAATAATCTGATTACAATTATTGAGGTACATGAATATATAATTCTATCTTGTGAAATTCTTTCCTAGTTTATAGTACCAATAATGTCATTAACATTGAATCTAGTTATTATAATAATTTGTACAACCATGGACACAATTAAAAACTCAAATCTAACCTAATTTATTCCAAAAATACAAGAGTTTCTCAGTAATTAACAAATGAGAGACAAAAGTCAAGTTCCATGTATAATTTGAATTCTTTGGTCAGTACCGTCCTACAAGAAAGGGACAAAACAAGTTAACCAAATTCTGCATTAAAGTACACTATTTTATCACCAAAATTCCCTTGATGTCGTATTGAGTTTGGTCAACTTGGTCCACACCCCCATTTAAAAAAAGTCAGCAACACACCTAAAACCGAATGGCGGCTTGAATGTAACAAAACACGACATCACTACTGATTACTAAGTACTGACTCTTCAAACTCGGTTTACAAGAGTCAAACTCGGGTTACATGTTCTTATTTTGGAGTGGTGTACAATAAGTATTGTAAATCCAAGTAAAAGATAATTTAAAGTTTTTAAGAGTTACTTTTATATAGGTAACATTTATTTACTTTTCAAATTTTTAGTAAAAAAATAATTCATTTTAATAGAAATAATTTTATAAAATTAATCATTTAACCCCTTAAAATGTTTGTCAATCAACTTTATTAATATAAAAGTTAATCAAAATATATTTAAAGTTGCAAAAAATTAGGTAAAAGTTAAAAAAATTGATAAAAGTTATCTTAGTGTACTTATCGTACACCTTATGCGTGCAAAACTTTTTGATCTCGATTTAGGCACTCAATCCGGAGCAAGATAATGGCCAGATGTACATGATTGTAAATATATTAGATACAATTATACAAAGTATATGAATTTCTTTTTACTTTGCTTAGCTATTTCGATATGGAAATATAATATAAAAAGGAAAGAAAGAGAACCAATCTTAATTAACTCTTACTATATGTTACAAAGCACCGAAAATAATCTTTCGGAATAATCTTTTGAATTATTTTCTCCATTTGGTGACGAGTAATTTATCAATTTTTTTTTTTTTTTTTGATAATTTGCTGGTTTATTTTATTCATGCTTTATCTTTAGGAGTTACAAAGCGTACAGCATGGCTGTGGTATCGTCAGTCACACAGCAAATTCAAGCAAATAAACCAAGCTACAAATTACGCCATGAATCAATTAGACCCATGCAAGGAACTCATCTCTCCTGGTTAGCCCTTGTTTGGCTAGTGAGTCTGCGACGAAGTTCGACCTTCTGCCTTTATATGTCACTTCAGCCCGCCCTTTCAATGTCAGGTTTCGTATGAAATTGAGTACGAAATTAAGGTTCCAAGGCCCTCCATTGCTCTCATTGCACCACTTAACCGCGTTTGCGGAGTCCGATTCCACACAGAATTTCAGGTTTTTTGTGCGGGTGCTGCTCAAATGTATCTTCATAGCTCGATGAATTGCAAAGACCTCGGCCCAATTAATTTCCATTGTAGGAATTGGGGTTGAGAATAAACACAAGAAGCTGCCTGTTTGATCCCGAAGAACCCCTCCGATGGCAGATTTTGGATGCAAGGGGTCTAGTGACGCATCTACGTTCCACTTCACTAGGCCCATTTTGTAAATTTTGTATATCCTTATTATACTGACTAGATTTTAGCCCGTGCATTTATTAAATTGTTAAGTTAAAATAAAACTCCTATATATATTAACTGTTATATTTTATATATTATATTAGATTAGTTTTTGATTTTGGATTAAATTTTATTTTGGATTTATTTTTTAATTTTTTAGAGTGTTTGACTTCGGATAAAGTTGTATATGCGTAATATTAGTAAATAATTAATAAAAATATATACGTGGCACCTAATTATTTATCTACGCGAAACTCGACTTTTTTATTCAAAAATAATTTTGAAATCTTATTTTTCATTGGCCGAAACCATTAGATTTTCTATGTGGTGCTCTAATATTGTATTAGTGTTTGATTTTGGATTGAATTTGTTTTAGATTAGTGTTTAATTTTTGATGAATTTTATTTTTTAGATTAGTGTTATATTTTGGATAAATGTTATTTTAGATTTATTTTTTAATTATTAGAGTGTTTGATTTTGTATGGAGTTGTATATATTAATAATTAATTAATTAAAATATCTACGTGTCACCTAATTAATTATCTACATGGCACTCGATTTTTTTAATTCAAAAATAAATTAGAAATCTTATTTTTCATTGGCCGAAACCAATAGAATCCTAGGTGGCGCTCCAATATTTCAGCAAATATGTCTCCTTTATATATATATTAGATTAGATTAGATTAGATTATAATCGGCTTGAGCCATTTTATTAACTACTTGTATTATTTTATGCAAAGTATTATATTTCGATATGAAAATATAATATAAAAAATGAGAAAGAAAGGAGGTTATAATTAACCTCATCCACACTAATATTATTGTTACAAATTTTTATGTAAGACGGACTTACACAAAAGACCATATTGGTGTCATATAAGTTAATTACTGGAACTAGTTAGTTAATCATTGAAATTAATTAGTTAAATATTGAAACCAAATAGTTAAGCAATGTAACTAATTAGTTAATCACTAAAACTAGTTAGTTAAGCAATGGAAAAATTAGTTAAATAGTGGAACCAATTAGTTAACCTATCAATGTGGTCTTTCCTGTAAGGCGGTCTTACACAAAAGTTGCCGTATTATTGTTGACCAGGTCCACGCAAGAATCTATCTATCTATTACTTTACATATTAAAAGAGACACCAGGAATGACACGTGTCATTTCCTGGTGCGCTTTTTTTTCCGCCAAAATATATATTTTTTAACTTTTTATAAAAGATTTTACTTGCATTTTTTTAGGAAACTAAGATAAAAAAAATGAAATAAAAATATAATTGAATTACCATTGATAGAATATGCAATTATTTTGTAAATAATATGTATTAATTAGATTCCTAATTAATAGCCTCATATCACGCTACTGTACAACAAATAGTTTGTATATATACTGACAATACACAATCAATGAAAGTCAGGGGAATTGTTTCTCACAGCCATAAATGTAACTACGTAGTACATGATATATTATTGGAAGAAAAATGAATCAATATTATTTTCTCCTTTACAATTTGATTTTATTTATGTATTGTTATAACTTTTTAATTAATTTATATAATATTGAAGAATTGATTTCTAATGTTAGTCTAATAATAATACACGGTGAGTACGGATGTTAATTAAAATAATAATAAGTGGTAAGTATACAACTATATAATCCGTAACTTTGCACTCCGTATTGTACTAATATGCATATTTAGCTTATTTGGATATTTATTTTATACACTATGAATTCATACTTTTGCATATATATTCTTTTTACTTTCACGTTTTCCTAATATCACAAGTCTTTTATTTAGTATTTTATTAATAACCGTGCGTTGCACGGGACCTAACCTAGTACTCCATATATTACGGAGTAGCACATAGCATCAATAATTATCTTTCTATCCACGGATTATTTTCTCCATTTGGTGACGAGTAATTTATTAATTATTTTACGCAAGTACTCCCTCTGTCCCTTAATACTCGCACCGTTTTGACTTTTTGCACTATTCACATAATTCACTTTGACCCTATTTTATTTATAGTATATGAAAACAAATGTTAGTATATAATATGTTGTTGGCTTCATCTTAATATATATTTTCAAAATATTATATTTTTATAAGTTTTTATAATATGTAGTTAAAGATATTGGTGGTCAAAGTTGTGCATTGGCAAACGTGTCCAGTCAAAACGGTGCGAGTATTAAGGGACGGAGGGAGTAGATCGTAAAGTTTCGTATATCCTTGTTGTATAGGTCATAATCAATCGGAGTCATTTTGTTAACTACTTATATTATTTTATTACCTTAATGCCTTTGTAACGATATCAATTCATAGAATAGTTTCTATAAAATGTAACTATTGCACACGTTTCATAAGTCTTTGTTTACTTTTTAAGAAAAAGGGATTTCTGTACACACACAAATTTTTTACTCCAATATTAAAGCAGCCGTAGAATGTCAGATATCTAGAAAAAAAAGGTCCAAAATTCGAGGTCATTGAATGAAAAAAAGATGGGAAATCTTTGTCTCTGCAAAAAAACCATACCCATTTCTGGTTTCCTCTTAAAGTTAGTTTCTTTGACCTTAATTTTTGCGTTGTGTTCGAATGCTGCTAGTACAATCACACAAGGGCAAGTACTTAAAGATGGAGAAACCCTTATTTCTGATAACGGGTCATTTGAATTCGGGTTTTTTAGCCCTTCAAATTCAAGTTTAAGGTATGTAGGAATTTGGTATTCGAACATTTCAGTTGATTCTGTGGTCTGGGTTGCTAATAGAAATGCGCCAATTCGGGGTAATAATGGTTCTTTAACACTCGGAAATGATGGGAATTTGGTTGCTTTTGATGGGAATGGTAATGGGAGTGTTATTTGGTCATCAAATACTACAATTGTGTCAAAAAATTACACTGCAATCTTGCATAATGATGGTAATCTTGAGATTAGGGGTAGTAATAATTACCCTGTACCTAGTTTTACTTGTTGGGAGAGTTTTAATTACCCTACTGATACATACATGCCTGGGATGAGAGTACCTGTTAATCCAAATATAGGCGAAACTCGAATTCTTACTTCATGGAAGACTATGAATGATCCTTCATCTGGGAATTACTCAATGGGGGTGGATTCAAGAGCAGCACCTCAGTTTGTCATTTGGGAGGGATCGATTCGTCGTTGGAGGACTGGATACTGGAATGGATTGAGTTTTACTGGTGTGCCAAACATGGCTGCTTTTTACTATTATGGGTTTAAGCTTTCAAATGCTGATTCAGATGGGATAATGTATTTTAGTTACTCTCCTTTAGATAGGTTGGGTAAATTCAGGTTTCAAATGACATGGGATGGATTTGAGAAGTCATTTACGTGGGCTAATAATGGTGGCAAAGAATGGACCATGTTGCAACAAGAGCCATGGAGTGAGTGTGATGAATTCAATAAGTGTGGGGTTAATGGGTACTGTAACAACGCGACAGATGATTCTATTTGTGGTTGTTTTAATGGATTTGCTCCTAAGTTTCCTGATCAATGGAGGAATGGGAGTTGGTCTGGTGGGTGTGTTAGGATGAATCAGTTGAAGTGTGAGATTAGGAATAACAGTTTGATTGCTGAAGATGGATTTTTGGTTGTTGACAATGTGAAATTGCCTGATTTCGCGAATCTTATGGGTGCTGCAGAAGAAGATGATTGTGGAAAACAGTGCTTGCAGAATTGTTCATGTAGGGCTTATGCTTATGTAGGTGGAATTGGTTGTATGACATGGAGTGGTGAATTGTCTGACATTCAGCAATTTGCTGAAGGAGGCAATAGACTACACATTCGCGTTTCATCTTCTGTCTTGGGTAAGCTAGATTTTCATACAGTACAAATCATTGAAAACTTGTGAGCCCAAAAAGATTGAACTAGTTGCATTAAGATGCCAGTGAGAATGTTTTTGTTGTTGCTGTTGCTGTTGCTATTGCTGTTGTTGTTGTTGTCATTGTTGTTGTTGTTGTTGTTTGTTTGCATTTGTGACATACTTCAATGTTCAACGAGTTTGCCAGTTCTAAAGAAATGCTATCAGTAATATGTTGGTTAGATACTGTCAGTGTCTCACATAACTGTTACCTAATACCAGTCGCTTTTTAATGAAAAGTTGTGAGCCAATCAAGATTGAACTAGTTTTAGTTGCATGAAATATGCCAGTGTGAATGTTGTTGTTGTTGCTGCTGTTGCTGTTGCTGTTGTTGTTGTTGTTGTTGTTGATGTTGCTGTTGTTGCTGTTGTTTTCATTTGTGACATGCTTCAACTTTCAACAAGTTTGCCAGTTCTAAAGAAAAGCTATCAGTAATTTTGTTGGTTAGATACTGTCTCACTTAACTGTTACTTAATTACCAGTCGCTTTTTAATCTGTCAGTCTTACCATAAACATATTGAATCTGTCTTCTGAAATGCAGGTGACAAAGGAAAGTTATCAGGTCCCAAGATTGCAGCTGTAGTAATAAGCGGAGTACTATTCTTTTTCATATTACTTGTATGTTTGTGGAAATACAATAAGAAACTAAAAGGTAAGATGACACGGTTTCAGCAGTTTCAATGTTGCTGCTGTTTTCAGTGATTTACCTTTCCATATCTAATGATATGTTCACTACTTTTATAGATAAAAGAAAAAATGATGCACTGACTGTTGAACTGAGGAAAGGCCAAGGATCTTCAACAGATATTTCAGGATCACAGGAAATTATTTACGAAGAAAATCTGGCAAATGCTAAAGATCTTCCGTTGTTCAATTACAATCTTGTTGCATCTGCTACAAATTTCTTCTCTATGGAGAATAAGCTCGGAGAAGGTGGATTTGGTCCGGTTTACAAGGTAATTTCTTACGAAAAATAAAAAATTGTCGTTTGGTTATACATTGAATGTATATTTTCTGTACACAATAGGTAAAACTTCCTGTTTTCATCAACCAAACAACATAGTTATTTTCCACTTCCCAAGAACTTAGACTTCCTGTGTAGATTATGTGAATTAAACAACCATTAAATAAGGAATTCAGAATGTGCTGGGATTTTTCACTTACACAAATGTACTTGGATTCAGGGGACGTTACCTGGTGGACAAGAAATAGCAGTCAAGAAACTCTCTAGAAAGTCAGGGCAAGGCATGGAAGAGTTCATGAACGAAATCATGTTAATTGCCAAATTACAGCACAGAAATCTTGTCAGAATATTAGGTTGCTGTGTATTTGGAGAAGAGAAAATGTTGCTCTATGAATACATGCCTAATAAGAGCTTGGATGGATTAATATTCGGTAAGGAGTTCTATCTATTTCTGAATTTTATTTATTTATTTTATTTATCATGCAGTCTTCAGAAAAACCTGCAGCATTATTCATAATCCTGTGTTTTCTGAAGTGAAATTCTTGTTTTCTTTGCAATAGATCCAATAAAGAAACAGGAACTTGATTGGAACAAGCGTTTTACCATAATCGAAGGGATAGCAAGAGGACTGCTTTATCTTCATAGGGATGCAAGATGTACAATTATTCACAGAGATTTAAAGGCCAGTAACATCTTGTTGGATAAGGAGATGAATCCGAAAATTTCAGACTTTGGTATGGCTAGAATTTTTGGTGGGGATCAAGATGAAGGCAATACAACTAGAGTAGTTGGAACTTATGGCTATATGTCTCCAGAATATGCAATGGAAGGTTTCTTCTCTGAAAGGTCTGATGTATACAGTTTTGGGGTGTTGCTGTTAGAAGTAGTTACAGGTCAACGCAGCACTAGGTTTCGATACTCTGAACACACAAACCTCATCGATTATGTAAGTTATTTTTTACCTTTCTAAACAACTCTTGCATGATACTAACACACACCCTTTGTAGAAATTTCCTATTAGCATTGAGTCAAACTAAATGAGATCATGAGGAACTTTAAGCAAAATAAACACGATGTTTTGGGTGTAATATGATTTTGATTTGAATTATACGTCATTTTATTGTTGAACTTGACTAAATATAAACTTGTGTATGAAAATTAGCTAATTTGTACGAATATTTGTTATATTTATTACCCAAATTATTGAAAATATTATACATCTTTTAAAATCTATCAACCTGTTGGGTCAACCCGAACCCGAAAGTTCTAGGTCTTGAAGAAACATTTGTAAACCCGAACCCGAAAGTTTTAGGTCTTGAACAAACATTTGTAAACCCAAACCCGAAAGTAATATTTATATCCAGACCCAACTGACCCATTTGACAGGTCTACCTATAAATTTACAAGAGAATGACAAGAGTTGGGTCGGGTAGGTCATGGGTGAGTTTAGTGGGTCGTGGGTCGGGGATAGTTGACACACGACCCGCCTCAGTGAAAGCTAGGTGGGTCAGGTCGTGGGTTGTGTCGAAAAAATGGACATATTACGTGATGGGTCGTGGGTCAGGTGTGCCATGGTGGGTTGTGTTGGGTTCGATGGGGGTGGGATGAAATGAGTTGTGTCATGGGTCACAAGTGGGTCCGACCCATGTGACCCACTATGGCCTGTGTCAGGGTGAGAAGGGTGAGATGGGTCAGACCGACCCATTGTCCATCTCTACCTGCAAGTCAAATCATCTTCGGTCTATAATTCTATACAAGACAATGACAAGACTTTTACATATATTGGTGCAGGCATGGAAAGTATGGAGTGAAGGAAGAACAATGGAGCTCGCGGATCCTTCATTTGGGAGCTCATGTCCAAGTAATGAAGTAATAAGATGTGTACATATAGCATTGTTATGCGTACAAGATTCTGCAGTTTACAGGCCAACAATGTCACAGGTTGTCCTATGGTTGGAAACTGATAGTCTTGCACTTTCTAATCCAAGGGAACCTACTCTTGCTTATTCTTCAAATCGCCGTTTTGTTGATATAGATATCCACAAAGGTTTTCAAGATATCGAGTCCTCAAATCATGTAACGGTCACCATGCTAGTTGGACGATAGGGATAACTAGCAGCATAGGTTTTCTTTTAGTCTGAAAAGAAGTTTTGTGTACATAATTTTCACATAGTTAGATTTTTACATTATTATGAATGACAAGTATATAACTCAAAATGTTCTTTTATTATCTCTCTTTTAATGAGAAAATAAGAAAGTTTTTCTGTTGGAGATGATTGAGACAACACTTGTAAGCATTCTTAATTATCTTACTGATCATGATTAACTTTCAGGAATATCTATCTACTCATGCTCCTATATAGTCTATTACTACAATATTATCCATGTATAAATATGTATGGAATATTAATTTTTTTTTTTAGAGGATTGACTATGGAGGAGTGGGATTGTGGGATGAATGTTTTCTTAACTTAACTAGGAGATTTTGCTAACTTTTTTAACTCTGAAGTCATTATGCCATCTTTCTGAACTCTGAAGTCATTTTTTGCCAACGTTCTGAATTCTGAAGAAAGATGCATTTCTTATCTCATGTTTCGATTTCAACCACACCTAATAAACTTTGAATGTTCTTTCCATTTGTGTTGTCTAGGAAATTGTAGAAAGTTGAAAATTTGACATTTGAGGTTTCTCACCTGATGAACCCTTTTGAGATAATGATGAGCATAATTCAATACCATATTAAGGGAAAGAGATGTTGATGTGATATGAGTTATATACGTTCTATCCAAGCAACATCCTGTACAAACCAAGATCATGACCTACCCCACCGCCTTTCTTCTCTCAAAGTCGATCATCTGGTTGATTTCTCCCTTCATGATTCCTTTAATTTGGAATATCTTGGAAGTTTAATTTGGAATATCTGTAAATATTTAGACAATTTCAGCAGGATTTTCTCAATTTTAAATTTTAGGCCCTTGAATTTCAAAATGTTTTTTAAAGTCAGTTTTCAGTTTTTTCCCTTTTTTTTTTAACAATATTGGAGCAATTTTATCTATTCATCTGTTATAGTCCTCTGTTTGTGTATTTTAGCCATGCCAAATGAGAGAAAACATGGGTGCGATCATACCAACACTAATGCACCGGATCCCATCAGAACTCCGCAGTCAAAATGGACAAACTGAGTTAGCTTGTACTTTGTATATATTATCTACATTGTTCTGTTTATAACAATGTCACAGTCAATCTTTCAGTTCCATGATGATGATCATGGAAGACCGATACACGCTTCTATCTTTTTCGAAGAAATTTAATGAGCAGATACAAAGGTTTGTATTTCTTGTGTCGTATTTTAATTTCAATTGATCAATTAAATTACTCACATTTTCAGATCACAATTTACACAGGTCTAATTTTGTATTAAGTTGACCTCTACAGTTGATCTTATCAGTTCACATCGGTTTCCTAGTAGACATTTCTTATTAGTTATTAGCATTGAGTCAAACTAAGTGTTATCCTAATCTGATTTATGCATGCATTCAACAAAGAGCTAATAATTGACTTTCAGAATGTTACTTGTTCAACTGCAGTTGCATAAGCAGTTACGCGCTAAAGCAAACTGATTAATCATCACAAATGAGCTGAAGAATTTAGTATGAAATAAATAAAAAGCATAAAGAAATGGAACATATGCCATAAGAACATGCCTCAGATGTTAAAAATGTCTTTTCCACTTCCAGGAAGGCAAAAATATCGTATGAGGCAGTCTTACAATGATTTATTATTGACTTTCAGAAGGCTAAAGATGTCTGAATGATTAGGTTACAGGATTTGTATAAGCATATAGTGAATTCACATCTGTGATGTTATCATATTCTGTATGTTTTTATTTAAGCAAGGTCATAATCATCCTTGTTAATTTTAAGTGATTCGTTTAAGGATGCAACTTCCCCTGACAAGCTTCTATGTGGTATGTTGTTTTCACTCGGTCCTCTTGAAATACTTATTTCTAAGTTTAACTGATAATGACTTTCAATATTATGTTAATGACATTGTAGGTAACCAATTCCATGTGTTTTTAGCCAACATGGTATTTGGAATGAATACTATAACAGGAGAAAAGCGGTTCCTGAAATCGTGGAAAAGTGAAGATGATCCTTCTACTCGCGCAGTTTTTATTTGGAATGGTTCAGCAAAACACTGGAGAAGTGGTTTCTGGAACGGGCTGAAGTTTAATGGAATGGTCCGTACTTATATACTTCATAATCAGGGAAACATAGACTCCCAAAGATGGGGACAATTTCAGAAAAAAAAATCAGGAAACTTACCTACTTATACTGTATAGGTAAGTATGAAGACAATTTCACAATCCAGCAAAATAGTCAGGAAGGAAGGTTATATACTTATATGTTGCCTGTAATCAGCACAACATCTCCTCTTTCAGTTTTATGGTGATTTCACCTGAAGGATCTTTGAAGTTAGCGAATAAGGATACGAAAGGACAGTAGTGATTCTGCAGTATCATCAGGGAAAGATGGATTCTGGAAAGGGAAAACTTAAAGAGCATTAAACGTCTGGACAACTTCCTGTATTTTTCATTAAAAATATGTTTTTTTTCTCTTCCTTCCTTGTTCGTCCTCCTTCATTCCTGCCTTTGTAAATTAGTTCTCTGAACTAATGAAAAACTTAGCCCTCATCCCCACTATCTCTCTCAACCAATACCACTACAAATCACGGCCTTCCTCCATCTTTCCACCACCTTCCTTCACCTCACCTACTCACCACCACCGTCGCCCTCATCCCTCCCTAACACACTATCGCTCTCACTCTCTCTCCTCCAAACCCCTCTTCTCCAGCACGAAACCCACCCTTTTACACCTGCCAAATTTTCCTTATAATTTTGGCCTTCATCTTTGAATAAAGATCCAGCCATCAAAAAATTAAAAATATACCCTCTTTAAAAAAAATCTGTTGTTATAATCTTAAACATAATCTCAAATAAATCAATCGATCAAATTTTTGAGCTGAAATCTACTTAGTTCTCCTCCAATCTCACCCGCCAACAGTCTGTAAATCCGTTGTTATAATCTGTAAATTGGGATTGGTGTTAACGGCGCTGGCGGAGTGGTGGGGTGACCCTAAAGTTGGTGGTACTTGAGATTGCCAATTTTAAGCGTATGATTTGTACTCAATTGTCACTAATCTGATCCGCCAAAATGGTCTTCAATGTTTTATGTTTTTGGGAGGAGGCATATGGGGCGGTTTCAGGTGACTCTTCTAAAAAAAAGCAATTAAAATAGAAAGAATACCGGCCTTCATCATCATCATCAATCTCATCACTAAATTAAATTCCCCATTCACATAATATCGTCACTTTTCTAGAAAACCCATTTATCCTAATACTACTTCCATTGAAATTTACTAGAAAAACACAAGCAAATATCCCCAATCCAAACACCCTATTTCTACTACCCCTAATAAGTTTACACTGAGCTGGATGTTCAATGTGCAATATAGTATCAACAATTTCATTCCCCCTTGTAGAATGAATTGGGCCGTCAATGAAAATGTTGAAAATTGAATGAAATGAAGAAGACGTAGGTTGTTGAAATTAGTTGGTGAAGGATGACCGTTTAAGGCGGTTCCAAGTCAAAGGGGTGCATCTAAAGTAGATGGGGTATAAAGGTTGGATTATTAAATAATAATCGAAAGGTTGGATTAATTTTGGAAAATCGCTTAAAGGTTGGATTATTAAAAGTAATTATTCCAATTACATTTTATAAGGTGGTAAATATCAAAATGGTTGGATTTGTGAAACTCCTTGAATTGGAGTGTTTTCATTGATCAAATATATATAGTGGGTTACAATATAAGTCCTAATTGTATTAGGAAACCTAATGCAACTAGAACTCTATTATACATAAAATATCCTAACCGATTTTATCTCTATCACACCCTCGCAGTCATAGCGGGAGGAGTTCGTACGCTAAGATTGTTCCTAAAATCAAAAAATAATTGTCGCATAAGGCCTTTCGTGAAAATGTCTGCAAACTGATATCAGGAAAGAACATGGAGTACCCTGTACTTGACCCCAACGCCACCTTTTCCCGAACAAAATGGATGTCCATCTCAATGGGCTTGGTTTGTTGGTGTTGTACTGGGTTGTGAGTAAGATAGATAGCACTGACATTATCACAATAAACAATGGTGGTCGTTCGAAGAGGACAATGGAGATCCAGTAAGAGATTATGCAACCAACATGCCTCAGCAACAACATTTGCGATGCCTCTTTATTCTGCTTCCGCACTAGCTAGATCTGTACAATGTATGTTGACGCTTAGAGTACCAAGAAATTCAATTGTCACCTATAAAAGCAACAATAACCCGAAGTCGATCGGCGGGTGTCTGGGCACCCGCCCCAATCTGCGTTAGTATAAGTAATCAATTGCAAAGAAGCAATAGGATATAAATGTAACCCGTGATCAATGGTGCCCTGTACATATCGCAAAATGTGCTTTAATGCATCAAAGTGGGGCTCTCGGGGATCATGCATAAAAAGGCACACTTGTTGTACCGCATAAGCTATATATGGGCGAGTGAAAGTGAGGTACTGAAGAGCATCTGCCAAGCTTCGGTACTTTGTAGAATCCTGGACCTTCGTACCCGAATATGCACCCTGTTTTTACTGAGTGTCCACAGCCCACGGGAGTGGCCGCAGGCTTACAATTCCAGATACATGCGCGCTTCAAAATTTCATGTGCATATTTATGTTGAGATAAAAGCATTCAAGAAGAAGTACGTGTTAGGTTATGATTCATATGACAAAACATAAATCATGCGGAAAAACCATAAAGCCAGGAAAGCATATTATTTACACATAATCATTTAGCATAGTTTAGATGCATACACTTTGTTGCGTGCCCTCCCTAGCTGCGCCCGAACCGAACAAGAACAATTATTTAGGACTCCAAGTGTCGTCCCTCCGTAGATAGTCCACAGCACGTCCGGATCCGCCTTAAGCTTGACCAACTAGAATCGCCCTTAAGGTTGCTTAGGAATTTCGGCTATTTAGGTGCAAGTGTATGGCTGATTTTTCTTCAAAATCTTACCTTTAGAATACTTCAATGGTATCTATAAGTTATGACCCTAGGCACCTATTTATAGAGGTATGGAAAAGGAACTGGAATCCTACTAGGATACGAATTAATTAAACTAGAATCCTAGTAGAACTCTTATTTAATTAATTTATCCTTTTAGGATTAGGAATTTAATCATATATCGAATCCTGATAGCTTTAGGATTTGTATATGAACACAAACACACACACGCACGCACAGCAGCCCACGAGGGGCGCCATGCGCGCGCGCAGCCCGCGAGCACTCGCAGCCCATTGCCACGAGGCCCACACGCTGCCGCAGCCTTGGCGCGCGCTGGGCCTGCCTTGCGGTGGGCCTGGCGCACCCTTGGCTGGTGCGTTGTGGCGCGCTGGCTTGCTGTGCGATGGCCCGGCTTCGCGTTGGGCCTTCGTCTGGCAGGCCTCGTCCGATGCTAATTCGTACGATACGCTTCCGATTAAATTCCCGATTCCGGAATTTATTTCCGATACGAACAATATTTAATATTTCCGATTCCGGAATTGATTTCCGTTTCGAACAAATATTTAATACTTCCGTTTCCGGAATTATTTTCCGATTCCGATAATATTTCCGATTCTGACAATATTTCCGTTTCC
The DNA here is from genome assembly GCF_020520425.1 of Spinacia oleracea. Classification (NCBI taxonomy): domain Eukaryota; kingdom Viridiplantae; phylum Streptophyta; class Magnoliopsida; order Caryophyllales; family Amaranthaceae; genus Spinacia; species Spinacia oleracea. The sequence goes on from NC_079492.1 coordinate 64,919,399, forward strand.
GGCAATATTTCCATTTCCATTAATATTTTCCGATACGTACCATGTTTCCGTTTCCCGCAACATTTACGACTTGGATAATATTTATATTTCCGATACGATCCATATTTCCGTTTCCGGTAATATCATCGTTTCCGGAGTATTTATTTCTTGCTTGTGACGATCTCAGCTCCCACTGAAACCAAGATCCGTCGATTCCGAATATCCATAGATGGATTATTTAATGCCATTTAATACTTGATCCGTTTACGTACTATTTGTGTAACCCTACGGGTTCAGTCAAGAGTAAGTTGTGGATTAATATCATTAATTCCACTTGAACTGAAGCGGCCTCTAGCTAGGCATTCAGCTCACTTGATCTCACTGAATTATTAACTTGTTAATTAATACTGAACCGCATTTATTAGACTTAATATTATATGCATACTTGGACCAATGGCATTATTTCCTTCAGTCTCCCACTTGTCCTTAGGGACAAGTGTGCATTTACCTAATTCCTTTGTCGCTCGATGCTTGCTCTTGAACATAAGGTAAGAGTTGTCATCCTTATTATGTCCAGAGGTGTTTCTCGGTTTCAGAGTTCAACTGATCAAATAAACAGATAATCATAGCCTATGATTCACCCGAGCACGGCCATGCATTTTACAGTTTCTAGCTCTCCGAGTGGCCTTGTACAACTTTTAAGCATCTCATCCCGATTTATGGGAGGACAATCCCAATCTTGCGATCTTGAGATTAGACTTCGTTTGATAGGTGATTACCTGAGCGTTGCCTTTATAGCCTCCTTTTACGGTGCGACGGTTGGTCAACGTTAAAGCAACCAGTTCTCAAACAAGTAATCTCAAATCACTCAGGTATTGAGGATTTAGTGTCTAATAATTTTAATGAAATTTACTTATGACATATTTTCATCTCTTACAGTAAAGTTTCATAGGTCTGTCCGATACTAGTCTTCCCAAAGTAAGTATCTATGCAAATGATTATGACATTGCCATGTCCACATAGTTCAAGAAACAGAACTACTAGTCATCTTGCATTCTAGTCGTCTAACGTTTTCTATGCGTCCAATTTTTATAGAAAACTCCGACCAGGGACCATTTTCAACTTTTGACATTCAAGTTCACTTGATAGACATTTCTTAGTCACAGGACTGGTCCTGGCAGTCTCGACTATCTTGAATATATCTTCAAATTGAAGGGACTCATCATTTAATAAACCACAAATTAAATGGAAAAATGAATTCTATTCATTTATTGTGAATGATTAACCAATAATGTTTTAAAGAATTAAACTCTAAAACTTTAAAACATTAAATAAGGACATCAAAGCCATTCTCCAATATGCTTGATTCCCAAAGCTGTAGTGTGCGAGTTGTGCTTCGCTGCGGCAGAGGTTTAGTCAATGGATCTGATATGTTGTCATCAATTCCAATCTTGCTTATCTCGACTTCTTTTCTTTCAACGAACTCTCGTAGAAGGTGAAATCTACGAAGTACATGCTTGACTCTTTGGTGGTGTCTAGGCTCCTTTGCCTGTGCAATAGCTCCGTTATTATCATAATATAGGGCTATTGGTCCTTTAATGGAGGGGACTACACCAAGTTCACCTATGAACTTCCTTAGCCATATAGCTTCCTTTGCTGCTTCATGTGCAGCAATGTACTCCGCTTCAGTTGTAGAATCCGCAATGGTGCTTTGCTTAGCACTTTTCCAGCTTACTGCACCTCCGTTGAGGCAGAAGACAAACCCAGACTGTGATCTGAAATCATCTTTATCGGTTTGGAAACTTGCGTCCGTATAGCCTTTAACAATTAATTCATCATCTCCACCATAGACCAGGAAGTCATCTTTGTGCCTTTTCAGGTACTTCAGAATATTCTTGGCAGCAGTCCAATGTGCCTCTCCTGGGTCTGACTGGTATCTGCTCGTAGCACTGAGTGCGTACGCAACATCCGGGCGTGTACATATCATAGCATACATTATTGAACCAATCAATGATGCATATGGAATCCCATTCATTTGTCTACGCTCATCAAGTGTTTTTGGGCACTGAGTCTTGCTTAGAGTCATTCCATGGACATGGGTAGGTAGCCTCGCTTGGAGTCTGCCATCTTGAACCTTTCAAGCACCTTATTGATATAAGTGCTTTGACTAAGTCCAATCATCTTTTTAGATCTATCTCTGTAAATCTTGATGCCCAATATGTACTGTGCTTCTCCTAGATCCTTCATCGAAAAACATTTCCCAAGCCAAATCTTGACAGAGTTCAACATAGGAATGTCATTTCCGATAAGTAATATGTCATCGACATATAATACTAGGAAAGCAATTTTGCTCCCACTGACCTTCTTGTATACACAAGATTCGTCTGCGTTCTTGATGAAACCAAAGTCATTGACTGCTTCATCAAAACGTATATTCCAGCTCCTGGATGCCTGGTTCAATCCGTAGATTGATTTCTTTAGCTTGCATACCTTTTTAGCATTCTTTGGATCCTCAAAACCTTCAGGCTGTGTCATAAACACAGTTTCTGTTAAAACGCCGTTCAAGAAAGCGGTTTTGACATCCATCTGCCATATTTCATAATCGTAATATGCAGCGATTGCTAACATTATCCGAATAGACTTTAGCATTGCAACTGGTGAAAAGGTTTCATCGTAATCCACACCGTGGACTTGCCTGTAACCTTTTGCGACCAATCTAGCTTTGAAAACTTCAAGTTTCCCATCCTTGTCCTTTTTCAGTTTGAAAACCCATTTGCTTCCAATGGCTTGGTAGCCATCTGGAAAATCGACCAAATCCCATACTTGGTTTTCAGACATGGAGTCTAATTCAGATTGCATGGCTTCATGCCATTGCTTGGAGCTAGGGCTCGTCATAGCTTGTTTGTAAGTCGCAGGTTCATCACTTTCAAGTAATAGAACGTCATAGCTCTCGTTCGTCAAAATACCTAGGTACCTTTCCGGTTGAGACCTATATCTCTGCGATCTACGCGGGGTTACATCTCTAGATTGACCATGATTCTCACCAGATACTTCTAAAGATCTCTGAGTTTCATCTTGAATGTCATCTTGAGCATTCTCTAGAGTTTGTTGTTCGACTCGAATTTCTTCGAGGTCTACTTTTCCCCCACTTGTCATTTTGGAAATGTGATCCTTTTCCAAAAAGATACCATCTCGAGCAACAAACACGTTGTTCTCAGATGTATTGTAGAAGTAATACCCCTTTGTTTCCTTTGGATAGCCCACAAGGATACATTTGTCAGATTTTGGATGAAGTTTGTCTAAAATTAATCGTTTGACGTATACTTCACATCCCCAAATCTTAAGAAAAGACACTTTTGGAGGCTTTCCAAACCATAACTCATATGGAGTCTTTTCAACAGCTTTAGACGGAGCTCTATTTATAGTGAGTGCAGCTGTATTTAGTGCATGTCCCCAAAATTCTATTGGAAGTTCGGCCTGACCCATCATTGACCTAACAATGTCTAGCAAGGTTCTGTTCCTCCATTCCGACACACCGTTCCATTGTGGTGTTCCAGGAGGAGTCAATTCTGATAGAATTCCACATTCTTTCAGATGGTCATCAAATTCATAGCTCAGATATTCACCGCCTCTATCAGACCGCAGTGCTTTAATCTTCTTGCCTAATTGATTCTCTACTTCACTCTCAAATTTCTTGAATTTGTCAAAGGATTCAGACTTATGCTTCATTAGGTAGACATAACCATATCTACTGAAGTCATCAGTGAAAGTGATAAAGTAGCTGGAACCACCTCTAGCATTTGTACTCATTGGTGCACATACATCTGTATGGATTAAACCCAATAATTCAGTTGCTCTTTCTCCAACTTTAGAGAAAGGTTGTTTTGTCATTTTGCCAAGTAAACATGATTCGCACTTACCATAATCCTCTAAGTCAAATGGTTCTAGAATTCCTTCTTTTTGAAGTCTTTCCGGCCATGCGTTTCAAGTTAATATGGCCTAATCGACAATGCCACAGATAGATGAGATCTGAATCATCCTTTTTGGCCTTTTTGGTATTTATGTTATAAACTTGTTTGTCGTGATCTAATAAATAAAGTCCATTGACTAATCTAGCAGATCCATAAAACATCTCTTTAAAATAAAACGAACAACTATTGTCTTTTATTAAAAAGGAAAATCCCTTAGCATCTAAGCAAGAAACAGAAATGATGTTTTTAGTAAGACTTGGAAGATGGAAACACTCTTCCAGTTCCAAAACTAGCCCAGAGGGCAACGACAAATAATAAGTTCCTACAGCTAATGCAGCAATCCTTGCTCCATTTCCCACTCGTAGGTCGACTTCACCCTTCCTTAACTTTCTACTTCTTCTTAGTCCCTGAGAATTGGAACATAAGTGTGAGCCACAACCTGTATCTAATACCCAAGAAGTTGAATTAACAAGTGTACAGTCTATAACGAAAATACCTGAAGATGGAACGACTATTCCGTTCTTCTGATCTTCCTTTAGCTTCAAGCAATCTCTCTTCTAATGCCCCTTCTTTTTGCAGTAGAAGCATTCGGATTCAGAAGTGGGTTGACTGACCTTCCTCTTTTCAGACTTGGCGCCAGTTTGCTTAGTTGGGCTGGCCTTGTTGCCACCTTTCTTAGCATTCCTCTTCTTTCCAGATTTCTTGAACTTGCCCCCACGCACCATAAGCACATCATGCTTATCACTTTTGAGCATCTTTTCAGCGGTCTTCAGCATACCGTGAAGCTCAGTGAGCGTTTTGTCCAGACTATTCATACTGTAGTTCAGTTTGAACTGATCATACCCGTTATGAAGAGAATGGAGGATGGTGTCTACAGCCATTTCCTGAGAGAATTGTTGATCCAGCCGACTCATATTCTCAATGAGTCCAATCATTTTGAGAACATGTGGACTTACGGGCTCACGTTTCTTGAGCTTGGTCTCAAGAATTTGCCTATGAGTCTCGAATCTTTCGACCCGAGCCAGATCTTAGAACATGTTCTTTAACTCACTGATGATCGTGAAAGCATCTGAGTTGATGAACATTTTCTGTAGATCTGCACTCATGGTTGCAAGCATTAGACATTTCACATCTTTGTTGGCATCGAACCAACGATTGAGGGCTGTCTGAGTGACCCCTTCTCCTGCGGCTTCGGGCATCGCCTCTTCCAGGACATACTCATTTTCTTCCTGCATAAGAACTATTTGCAAGTTCCTTTGCCAGTCAAGGAAGTTTTTCCCGCTCAACTTCTCCTTTTCGAGAATTGATCGAATGTTGAATGAATTGTTGTTTGCCATAGTTAAAACTACAATTGAAAAGAATAAACAAATAAATAACCATTCACACTTTCTCTTAATAAACTTAAATTTTAGCATACATGCATAATTCAATGTTCATTAAGCATTTTATTCAAGTTATGTGTTCCGGCAGGTGTGAATAAAATGATTCCAAGACCCTAAAATCCATTGAAGAATTAAGCACATTATGTATTTAGACTCAATTCTAAAATCTTTTAGGTAAGCAAAAGCCTTTTGCTAATAGTCTAGAAACTACTCTTGGTTGATAGGTACGTCTAAGAACTTATTAGCTAAACCTATCGATTTTGCCACGACATAAAAGGACTCCTTACTTATATCGTTGAGTTTCACCAAAACTAACATGTACTCACAATTATTTGTGTACCTTACCCCTTTAGGACCAATAAGTAACACCTCGCTGAGCGAAAACTATTACTAGATTGATGTAAAGGATATCCAAGTAAGTTTTTATTTTGGCATGGCACCTTTTAACTCAATTTTTAAGTTTGGAACTTAAGGCTCTTACTATGTTGGTTAGATTTTAAGTGAACTAAAATCCTTAATCATGCAACATAATCAAGCTTTGATCTCATGCATATTTAAGACATATTTAAAAGCAATAAATAACTTAAAACATGCATAAGATAAATGTGATCTAGTATGGCCCGACTTCATCTTGAAGCTTCAACTTCAAAGTCCGTCTCGAAAATGGAAACTTCGTCTTGAATTTCACCGTGGGAGACGCCATTTTCTTCAAATAGGATAATCTATAATTAAACTAATTACAACTATTTGATGGTACGCAGACCATATTTGAATTGAAAAACAATTTTGGTACTTTAGACCAATTACATTCAAATTAATGGTACGCAGACCATATTTTCTATCCTATTTGGGCCATACTAGTCACTTAATAACCTGCAAAACAGTACATATACAATATATACCATTCACCCATTCATTATCATGAATGGCCCACATAGCTGGTTAGTAAAACACGTTATGCATCACATAAATATTTGTAGCAATTAATTAAGGGCACCAATAATCTACCAATTATTCAGTCCTTATTAATTCTAATCAAGTTGTTTAACCTTAAAGGATTTGTAGACCTAATCAAGAGTTTATGACTAAAAATGCTCCCACTTAAACCAATAAATTCATATGCTTTACTAATTTTAAACATAAAAATGTATTTCTAGTCTAACCGGAAACATACAAATTTAATTAAAATTTAAAGCTCATATAAATTTATAATCGAATCCATTAGTTTAATTTATTTCAGTTGAATTAAACGAATTTAAATTAATTCAAGATTTAATTTTAGTAAAATAATTAGTATAAGAAAAATTTATAATAATTATAATATTCAAAATTAAAATCCAAGAAAACAATTTAAATTACGAATTTTAAAATTAATTAAAATCGTTTCCGAACTGAAAATTAAAAATTAAATTCAAAGCGCATCAATCGAGTCAAGACGAGGCCATGGGCTTGCGCTCATGCCCCGTCGTGTCCACGAGGCAGCATCGCCCCTCACGAGTGATCGCACAGCAAGGTACGAGCAGCTGTCACGCGCAAACGCAGCAAGCCGAACCACGCTTGCGCGCAGCATCGCTCGCTGCTTCGTAGCGCAGCAGTTGCTTGGCGAGGCTGGGCGAGGCAGCACTCGTGCTGCGAGGCACCCCTCGCTGCCCGCGCGCGCGCCTGCCATGCTCGCTCGCCTTGCTTCTTCGCCCATCCGCCCATGCATCATCGCAGCACTCGACGCAAGGCAGGGCTGCTGCCTTGTGCTCGCGTGCTACTCGCCTTGCTCGCTGTATTCGTACCGCATGGGCGACGAGCTCCCTTGCTCGTCGTCGCATGCCCGCACTATACAACACCCCTTAAGGGTAACACGTAGCGTCCATTGCTTTGTGCGTGCAAGTTTTATGAGCGAATTTCATAAAATTTAAAACTTTTATTTCCAAAATTAATGACAAATTAATAAATCATATTAATTTCATAATTTTAGGGCGAAAAATCGAAAATTTATTAATTAATTGATTTCCGATTAGCATGGATTCAAATCTAGGTCATAAAAATTTAAAATTTAACATAAATTAACAATTTTTATGGTGGTTTTTAATCATTGGTACCTAATTAAATTATTAATTAATTATGAAAATCAAATTAATTCTAAATTATTCGAATTTCAACAAATTAATCATAATTACAAATTAGGTTGTATAATTAACAAGGCTAGGCATTCAAACTTGGAAAACATATACTGTAGGTCAATCAAAAATTCAAGATTTATCAACAAGAATCGCAAATATTTAATTTAACATCTTAAATTTACAAACTTTTGCGTTTGAAAAACTAAAACCTCCGAAAAGTCATAGTTAGGCTTCGAATTTGGGAATTCTGGGATTCGGCGATTAATATTGTTTTGTCAAAATTTTAGAATGCCTTTTACATGCGGAATTGACACAAAAATCACTCGATTTGGATGATTAACAAAGAAACTGCCGAAAAACTGCGTACATATAATTAAATAAACGCAATTTGCAATTAATTAACAATTACTAAAATTAATCACCCCTTTTAATTCCTTGCAAATTTGTAAAATTTAACCATGTTCATGCAATTTAGATAATGAAAATAATAAGAGGCTCGTGATACCACTGTTAGGTTATGATTCATATGACAAAACATAAATCATGCGGAAAAACCATAAAGCCAGGAAAGCATATTATTTACACATAATCATTTAGCATAGTTTAGATGCATACACTTTGTTGCGTGCCCTCCCTAGCTGCGCCCGAACCGAACAAGAACAAGTCTTTAGGACTCCAAGTGTCGTCCCTACGTAGATAGTCCACAACACGTCCGGATCCGCCTTAAGCTTGACCAACTAGAATCGCCCTTAAGGTTGCTTAGGAATTTCGGCTATTTAGGTGCAAGTGTATGGCTGATTTTTCTTCAAAATCTTACCTTTAGAATACTTCAATTGTATCTATAAATTATGACCCTAGGCACCTATTTATAGAGGTATGGAAAAGGAACTGGAATCCTACTAGGATACGAATTAATTAAACTAGAATCCTAGTAAAACTCTTATTTAATTAATTTATCCTTTTAGGATTAGGAATTTAATCATATATCGAATCCTGATAGCTTTAGGATTCGTATATGAACACAAACACACACACGCACGCACAGCAGCCACGAGGGGCGCCATGCGCGCGCGCGCAGCCCGCGAGCACTCGCAGCCCATTGCCACGAGGCCCACACGCTGCCGCAGCCTTGGCGCGCGCTGGGCCTGCCTTGCGGTGGGCCTGGCACACCCTTGGCTGGTGCGTTGTGGCGCGCTGGCTTGCTGGGCGATGGCCCGGCTTCGTGCTGGGCCTTCGTCTGGCAGGCCTCGTCCGATGCTAATTCGTACGATACGGTTCCGATTAAATTCCCGATTCCGGAATTTATTTCCGATACGAACAATATTTAATATTTCCGATTCCGGAATTGATTTCCGTTTCGAACAAATATTTAATACTTCCGTTTCCGGAATTATTTTCCGATTCCGATAATATTTCCGATTCTGACAATATTTCCGTTTCCGGCAATATTTCCGATTCCGGCAATATTTCCATTTCCATTAATATTTTCCGATACGTACCATGTTTCCGTTTCCCGCAACATTTACGACTTGGATAATATTTATATTTCCGATACGATCCATATTTCCTTTTCCGGTAATATCATCGTTTCCGGAGTATTTATTTCTTGCTTGTGACGATCTCAGCTCCCACTGAAACCAAGATCCGTCGATTCCGAATATCCATAGATGGAGTATTTAATTCCATTAAATACTTGATCCGTTTACGTACTATTTGTGTGACCCTACGGGTTCAGTCAAGAGTAAGCTGTGGATTAATATCATTAATTCCACTTGAACGGAAGCGGCCTCTAGCTAGGCATTCAGCTCACTTGATCTCACTGAATTATTAACTTGTTAATTAATACTGAACCGCATTTATTAGACTTAATATTATATGCATACTTGGACCAAGGGCATTATTTCCTTCAGTACGAGTGATAACGATCCCCAAAATATAATTAAGTGGTCCTAAATCAGACATAGGAAACTCGGTCCGCAACTAAGAAAACATGCGATCTCGCAAATTATCTGAAGAAGTGACCAAATTAAAATAATATCATCAACATATAGCAAAAGATAGACTATCTCATAACCATGCTTGAAAGTAAACAAAGAAGTATCTCTCATAGCAATTACAAAACCCATCTGCAATATAAAGTTAGAAAACCTTGGTGCTAAACACGAGGTGCTTGTTTGAGACCATACAATGCCTTACAGAGTAGGAAAACATGATTTAGAGCCCTAGGATCAACAAATCCTGGGGGTTGATGCATATATACTGTCTCTTTTAGATCACCATGAAGAAAAGAAATTTTAACATCAAGTTGGTGAATAGACCAACCCCTATCCATGGTTAGGCCCAAAACTGTGCGAATAGTAGCCAGTTTGACCATCGGGTTGAATATGTCATTACAATCAACTCGCTTTTCCTACGACCTGCCATCACAAAGAATTCTAGCTTTGTGTCGTAGAAGGTCACCTTTATCATTTTTTTATGAGAAAAATTCCACATGCAATTTGCAATATTCAGCCGTAGGCTTAGGCACCAAATCTCATGTCCCAGTATTAATTAAAGCACTATATTCATCTTGGATCGCCGCATTCCAATTACGGTTAGTCAAGGGTACCTTGTGATTTTTTTGGAATGGGTGAGCGGGTGAGTGTGGGGCCTATGGGCTGGACGTTTAAGCCATATTTCGGATTTGGTTTAAAAATGTCATGTTGGATCCTAATTATGCGTGGTGAAGGAGGGGCAGGCCTGGTGGTTGTATAGGTCGGATACCATGCAATTGGGGGGGGGGGGGGGGGAGTATAGCAAAGTTGGGATGATGAAGGGTGGCTGGCCATTTTGAAGGAGATTGGGGTAATTGGACGGCGTTGCACATAATTACAATGGGGAGAATGGTCATGGGCCTGGGCTGCGTGGGGAGAAGAAGGTGGGGAGTGGTGATTTATTTGGGGAGACATGCCTTTCCGTGGCATATTTTGTTGGGCTGCTGAAGATTGGGGATGTGGTTGTCCTAGGATGGGTGCTAGTCCACGGTCCATGAGCCGGTTGTGGCGAATTGCTCAGTCCCACACCGAGCTCGTGGATCTTATTGCCCAAAACTGCCCAGCCGAGCAATTAGTGGGTCGTCATTGTGGATCGGGCCTGGCCTGACATTGTGCAGCCATGCAGGTGAGAGCAATGGGCTAGGGTCATAAGATTCAAGAAAGAAGGCTTATTTTCTAAGTTCGCCTAAATTTCGTAAAGGCTAGTCAGGAGTGGCATTAGGAGACGCCTTTTCCATTGGATTTCCCCCGTGTTTGATGATGATTTCCCCACCTTACGACCAGATGTCCTTTCTCTAATCCTTCTCTTATCTTATCAGGGTTTCTCATCATGGCTATGCTCATTAATCGCTTCCCTAAAAAGGGCCTTGGTTGCTTCATGTCATGCCAGATCTCCATAAGGGCACCTCTTCTTGAGTGTCCTGAACCTCTCCCAAGCTTCAGAGAATGACTCGTGCTCGTGTAGTGAGAAGTTAATTATGTCACTCTTGAAGGATTGTACGGCCTCGGGATGAGTGTAGAGGATCCAAAAGCAGAATTCAACAGTCTCCAAGCATTGAAACGTGGTGTGTCGATCATCTCGTACCACCCTTTAGCTCGGCCTCTCAAGGTATAGGGGAATAACTTAAGTCTCAAAGAATCCTTAGAGACTCCCTTGCAATCCTCTTGCTCACATTTCAAGAGGAAGTGCTCGATGTGGCTCGAGATGGCTTCTCCAAGCCTTCCTCCGAACGTGTCCATCTTTAATACCTTCACAAAATCTGGTCTCAACTCGAAACCCAAATCCATGCTTTTACTTGTTGCATGCTCCATCACTTCACTAACATTCTTCTTCGCCATTTGTTTTCCCTAGTTCACACACAACAAGGAGATCAAGCTAAGATTAGTTTAGATTGTAGAGAGGGGTGAGGCATGCAATTATAACAAGTTACTAAAGTAAATCTACAACTAATGACTACACGTATAAAATGATAAAACCTGTTGATCTCGGCAACGGCGCCAAAAACTTGATGCACTCCCACTTATCGTTAATCATGGGAGCTCACCAGAGTGATAATATTTGTATCCACTTGACTCAATCCTATGGCACTGCACTAAGTATAGTAGCAAAGGGGTAAGTAAGGGGTCGAATTCTCGGGGATCAAGCGTTTTCTACACTAGCAAGGGACACGCACTCACTAGACACTTTACTTGGTCACAACCATCAATGTTGAGTTGTTTACACAACTTATCACCAATTGTAAAAACAAGGGGCGTAAACAATATCAAAGGATAGGAGTAGGAAAGAGGGATTCCACCTAGTATAGCTATGGCAAGTAAATGTTTCTCTACTCTAATCAAGCATGGTCATTTGGCAAAATACAAGTTATTCTCGGGAGCATTGTACACTACTACAAACCATTCCCACCCGATGGTCACGGTGTGGTTCAAGAGTCTAGCGTTGTGTTTCCGATTTCCTACCTAGGTTCCCGGGGTCATGGTGATTGTTGTGCTCGTAATTAACACATTTGTAGGAGCCATTTAGGATCTCTTTTGTGTACATATTAGCTTAGATTAGTTGCATATAGGTGCATTTTGAGTTATTCCTACTCTATTGCCTTTCTTTGCTTGTTTTCTATGGAGAGCTCCTCTCTCCCTATTATTCAAGCCAAGCTAAAGCTATGAAGTATGGATGTTCCTTTAATCCAAAAGAAAGATTGACCAAACCAATGGGGCACGAGAGCAAGCTTCGCGACATCCTCGTCATCCCATCTTATCACTACCAATGAAGGATCATACGAAGAGAAGGAGAAGTATGGGTGGAAAGCTTCTACCAAGTCGAGCCTATGATTGTTCAGGACCTGTTGATTGTTTGACCGTCTTTTGATGTTTTATTTTTACTTATAAATCAGAGTTGCAACTAAATGAGCACATGAGCTGAAAAATAGCCTTGAATTATCTTACAAGGCACGATGTGTTGTACAGTTGTGTAGAAAATTGATGGCCTTCGACTATACGAACTACTCCCTCCGTCCCTTAATACTCGTAATGCTTTCATTTTCGGGTCGTCCCTTAATACTTGCACCGCTTCTATGAATGGATATTTTTACGAATATTATATTATTTCTCACACTTTCCTACTAACCCACCTACAACCCTACTCCCTACAAAAAGTCATTTAAAAATTCACACCCCCACTCACCACTCCCCACCCATTACACATTTCCACTAACTATATTAAAAAAATACACCACTATCGACTAACACCCATTAAATTAATTAGTCAATTCAAGTGTCTTATATTCCGCATCGATTTAACTGGTGTGAGTATGAAAAGACGGAGGGAGTATTAATTTAATGAGCAAACATTTTTTTGCTGGTCCCTTATTACTAGACCTGTCAAACGCGTCGGTTGGGTCGGGTTGTAAAAAATTATTTTCGGGTTCAGGTTAGATCGGGTCGGTCACTTTTGGGTTCGGGTTTACAAATGCTTGTTCAAGACCCAGAACTTTCGGGTTCAGGTCGACACAACGGGTTGAGAGATTTTAAAACGCGCATTATATTTTCATTAATTTAGGTGATAAATATACAAAATATGGGCACAAATTAACAAATTTTCCTACACAAGTTTATATTTAGTCAAATTCAACCATAAAATGGCGTATAACTCAAATTAAAATCATATTACACACAATAATAGTAAAAACAGTGTGTTTATTATGCTTAAATTTTCTCATAATCACATTTATTACTATAAATACAACGATTTTCAATCGGTCGGGTCCAAAACGGGTTCGATCGGGTTTTGATTCATTATTTTTCGGGTTGCTCGGGTTCGGATGAAATCGGGTTACGGGTCACAAAATCTTGTTCAGGACCCAGTATTTTCGGGTCGGATTCGGATCGGTTTTCGAGTCGGGTTGATTTTTAACAGGTCTACTTATTACTATATCCAAAGGTTGGAGCCTATTAAGAATAATAGCATACATGTAAATTGAGACTGATGAAGCTTGTATATGGTCAGACTCATCCTCTAACGTGGGCTCGACTTGGCCCGGTGGAATTCATCAAAGCGTTTTGTGGTATAAACTTTTTATATAACTAAAACTTCTGAGTTTATGACAAGTCCATGTAAAATTTTAGGACAAGACAAGTGTATTAATTCCTATGGGCAAAAATACATTGAAAATGATTTATCAATCTTTGGACGAATATAAAGAGTAAGACTCAAGCTCTCTAGAAGACAAGAAACGATATCAACCATATGATATGAATACATTCCAAATCGGAAAAAAACAAATGCGGAAACTCTTTCAATCAGTCTAAACTTCTAAAGGTTTTGTTGTGTTGAATGTTGACGACCGGTTGAATGTTTTTCAAATTTGCCACCCCTCATATTCAAAATAAAACTTATTGACTCTGTTATAATTCACCCATCCTTAAAATATTGCTCCATTTGATTTTGAATGGTCTTTAAGACGTCATATCACCGATCCTCTACATCAGTCTGAATTTGATCATCACTCAAAAACCATGTAGCAATTCGTATTATTTGACCCTGACGCAGTTAAGGGGTGATAATAAGCCTAGTTGTTCGTAAACTAAAAAAGGAACTAGCATAAACATACTCGGATTATTTACTAAAAAGTTCAATTTTTTGAAATAAAGTTGTGTTTTATGGTAAGTTAAATTTGAGATTATAAGCTCGACAAAACGCGAGCTCTATAACGAGACGAGCCGAGTTTGAAAATTCGGTCTCAGCTCGCTCGATTAATTACCACCCCAACTTGATTCCCCCAAAAGCTTACTAACAAAATTCAAATGTGTATATTAGACATTGTACAAAATTTTCAAATCTACAAAAATCATTAAACATCATCATGCAATAGGTCACGATAGTAGCAATTGATTCAATTAGTTGCAGCTACTTGTTCAAAAATACCAAATCAATTTAATTCAACTTATTGATAATTATCTAAACTGTTAGTGGTGGTAGCTGGTTGATCCAAAGAATATTTTGATTTTGTAGAATTTAATTTTGAAAGATATTCAACAGTATAATGGAAAACGAGTTGGTCACCCTAAAATTCTACAAAAATACTACTCCCTCCGTCCCTTAATACTTGCACCGGTTTGACCGGTGTGGAGTTTAAGACACTTAAATTGACTTATTAATTTAATATATAGTAGTTGATAGTGGGGTATTTTTTTAATATAGTTAGTGGAAAATGTGTAAGGGGGTAGTAGGGGTGTGAATTTTTAAGTGATTTTTTATAGGGAGTGTGTTAGTAGGTAAGTGTGAGAAAAATATAATATTGGTAAAATATTTTCATTTATAGAAGCGGTGCAAGTATTAAGGGACGACCCGAAAAGAAAAGCGGTGCGAATATTAAGAGACGGAGGGAGTACGACAGTACGTATATTCCGTATATATGATGAATTGATGACCAAGTAAATGTGAGGTTTAAGACGGTAAAACCTGACCCGACTGCCGTGACCCAAGTATTCTACTATCATTTTCTTGGAAGATTTAGCTTATTAATCACTGATTACGATAGGTATGTCGTGCCCCCCACGACTGTTAGTTTGTAAACACTAAACAACACAATACTAATACTAAATACACGACACGCCACACGTGTACAAAACGTACATATGTACACTGACGAAATTGAATCAGGTAAAATATACATGTATGTAATTAACATTGAGAACTCATCTTGTGACGTTCAAATCTCAACCAATTGTGTTATGTTTGGAAGTAACTTAAGCATTGACCTGTGTAGATGGGTTATGTTGTCTAAAATGAAATAAGGGATAGTTCAGTAGATAATTCTTCTTACCCATTAAATTTTTTTATATCTATGTGGCTAGTTACTATATTTTGTACCAAGAAATCATGGTCTTTCTTACCTATATATAAAAAATTAAAATTAAAAAGTATGTGTACAATGTGACTACTTTTTTTTGAGGTATAATATTAGAATAAATTGTGTTTTACCACCTAAAAATTGAAAAATTGTTCTTTACCATCTAAAAAAGAATTTAAACTTATTTTTTACCACCTGAAAAGGGAGAAACAGATTAAACTGTTATGTGAGGTCCATTAATTGAATTTCCCTCCAATTTTTTACACCCCTCTATAATTTTCTTTAACTCCTACACCCTCTTCTCTTTACTACTATTAAACTTTGTCAATTTTATGAATTAATTGGAGGAAAAATTATGTGAATTCATGGAAGAAAATGAAGCAGGGGAAGGGAAGGAAGTTAAATACATGAAATCGCGGAAGAATAGAAAATATTAGAGATATTACTACTATTATGGCTCCTTGTATAACGATTTCATCTATTTTTTCCATTTTCATGTAGTAAAAACAAGTATTATATTTTCTTTAGGTGGTAAAATACAAATTTTAGTTTTTTAAGTGGTAAAAAACAATCTTTTGATTTTTTTAGGTGGTAAAAACAATTTGTCCACAATACTATAATGTGACTAATTAAAAGTACTTTTGTTGTTTAGCTTGTATGTTTCTAATTGATCAATGAAATTAAATAGTTTAAAAAAACAAAAAAAGTACTATGCGGGTGTGCAAAGTGGGCGACCGCATATTACAAGTAAAATTTAAGGTTCTCAAGCTAGATATAACGATATTGTTTTACCAAGGAAATTACTTTACCTCGATTGTAGATAGAGTTGGTCCCATAGTTAATCAAACTATCAAAGTAGGAAACAAAAGTGCAACTTTAAGATATCGTACAAGATCTCATATGTTTTAGCTCGTTTCTAGGTACGAGTCGAGCCAAATTAAACTAACTCGTGTTCAAATTTTACTCAATTCATAATCACCTCCAAACATGATGCGAGAAATAATGCGTTCCTTATATAAATATTCGCTTGTGATATTTATTGGCCACGATGATGTATATGTCAGGTATTACATCCATGTGTAGAAAACAATCTCTCTTTTTTTTTTTTTTTTTGTAGGGAAGTAGAAAACAATCTCCTTGATACAGTGATCAAAATTTGTGCCCCAAAAATCCTAACGATTTACCCTATGTTCTTGTTAAGGAATCAAAATATCCCCCAACACTTTTCCAATTTCCATGATTGCTTTGTAAATTAAAATAACAAGATTATTAAGACTTTAGAAGTTAGAAAAAGGCCACATTTTGGCCACACCTTTCTTACATTCCATCCACATTGACAAGTACTTCATCCGTTCAATTTAATAATTATCCTTTCGTTTTTTACGCTCGTCAATGTAAATATTTGAATATTAATATTTCTAATTTCGTATTCGTAAAAACTATAAAAAAAATGATAATTCCAAAAATACTTATAGAACAAATCAAATAAGAATTCGTATGACTATATTTTCCGAAATTTATAAATATTGTCAAAAGTTAAAATATGAACACTATTATGAAACGAACGGAGTATCAACCAACAACAGGTAGTAATCTCATATTATCCACTTTCAAAAACCTAAAATCAAATCACATCCACGTAAATAATTACTCTATATCAACCAGCTCAATTAGAAAAGACCTAAAATCAAATCTCGTCCGGACATTGTTATTCTTTTTGGTGACTACCTATAGTCCTATACAAAAACACAAACAATCCACGTGAGGATGAATTACTTTTGTACACACAGATAAAAACTCAAAAAGTTGATGAAGACAGGGAAAAAGCAAAGCAGCCTCCAAACAATAATAATAATAATAAAAGTAGAATTATTTGACAGTCCGGCTTTTTGCCACTCTGTATTTTTCAGACAAAATCCAACTTCTCCTCCTAAAATTTGAACCCACTTTCAAATTAATTAAAAAAAAAATACCCAAAAAAAGAAAGAGAAAACAGGGTGTGTTTTTGAAGAATGAGATTCAATTTCACCATTTTTGCAATCTCTCTCCTCTGTTTCTGTTTTTCCCCTGTTTTTTCTTCATCAACTGATACTCTAACTCCCTTACAATCTCTCTCCTTCAACCAAACACTAATCTCAGCTGGTGGGAAATTCGAATTGGGGTTTTTCACTAAAGGAAATCCCAAGAAATATTTTGTTGGAATTTGGTACAAAGACATTCCTTCAGAGAATGTTTACGTTTGGGTTGCGAACAGAGATTCACCTTCATGGAGTGATTCCTGTACTCTCAAGTTTGGTGATCAATCAAATCTTGTGATTCTGGATAACGATTCAGAAGTTCGATGGCGATCGAACTCGACAATGGCTCGGAATCCGGTATTGCGGTTACTGGATTCGGGTAATTTGGTGATCATGGAAGCAGGGGAATCGAACTCGGGTGATTACCTTTGGCAGAGTTTTGATTATCCTACTGATACTCTCATTCCGGGTCAAAAGTTGGGGTGGAATCTCAAAACGGGTCTAGACCGGTTTTTAACCTCATGGGCGGGACCGGATGATCCGGGTACGGGTAATTACAGCTTTAATATGGATTATCACGGTGACCCGGAGATTTACATGAGAAATGGGGATCAGATTATTTACCGGAGCGGGCCATGGGTGGGGCAGCGTTTTAGCGGGGTGCCCGAAATGGGAAGTGGTAATAGTGGTTTTACCTTTACTTTTTACCGCGGTTCGGATGAAGTTTACTACACATTTGAGTTACCCCCCGGGGGTGAGGTAAAATCAAGATTAGTGGTAACTTTTGATGGGTTTCTTAAAAGATGGGCTTGGGTACCAAATACTAAAACATGGAATAAGTTTTGGTATGCTAGGGCAGATGATTGTGATTCGTATAGGGTATGTGGTCCGTACGGGGTGTGTAACACTAGTGCCTATTTTGATTGCCAATGCCCTCAAGGGTTCGAGCCGAAACAACCTCAGGATTGGGAGTTGAGAGACGGGTCAAGTGGGTGCGTTCGAAAGACCGAGTTGGATTGCGGGAGTGACGGGTTTTTAAAGCTGGTAAATATGAAATTACCCGAGAGCACAACATCTTTTGTGGACGGAGGGTTAAGTCTTGCTCAATGCAGAGATAAGTGCAAGAGAAATTGTAGTTGCACTGCGTATGCTAATTTGGAAGTTATTCAAGGGGTTGGTAATGGGTGCGTTTTTTGGACCGATAACTTAACGGATATCAGAGATTATGTTCAGGGTGGTCAAGACTTGTACATTCGGCTAGCCGCTTCGGATTTAGGTATGTACGTATACTTCACTACTTTTATCCGTTTTGTTATATGTTATATGTTTGTGCTTTGAATTTGGATATTTTAATTGGTAAACTTATATTACCGACTTTTTGTCACAACAAATATTATGCATTAGGTCCACAATTGTACTATTATAATTTTATAATTTGTGGTGGGGAAAACGGCTACATTAAAGGTGTAGGAAAACCAGGTATGGATTGGGCTGGTACAGGAAATGAACAACCTCAATACACATTGGCACGACAAGAGCTTGTTGTCAAACCCGTCACAATATAAAAGGCACGCTTGTGGACAATGCACGGGCATAATTTAAATTAACAAAATATTTTAAAGTTGTTTTAAGCTCTATAGACACGGCATGATCCGACTAAACATTTCTTTATCCGTTCTATACATAGTCTGCTAAATCATAATCCCCGATGCCGTTGGCCCGGCAAGGGGGCTTGCACGGCCTCTAGAAGTAGATAAGAATTTGCTTTTAATTTATTAGGTACGAAGGAATTGGGACTTATTGACGTGGAGGGCATGGAATTTCAAAACGCATGTTGAACATGATTTGTGTAATTAGGCAAATTATAAGTCGTTAATCGCATGCGTAGTGAAGTGCACAGTTGTTACTATCCATGGTGGAACCCATCTAATGTAGATGACCAATTTTGACACAAGGATTGACTGTTGTATACGCAGACAAAGGTGTATTTTTTTTCCGAAACACTACTTCCTAATATTAGTCCTTTTTGGAATCTTGACACTATGTATAAATATAAAAAAAATCTTCTAATCTCTTTTCAATACGTACTTTAAAACATATTCATGCGGGGTCTTATTTTGTTCGTCTTAATGTGTAGTTTAACAATATCAAATTTTTATATTTTTTCAACATACGCATTTGTAGATATTTGCGTTTAAATATTGAGTTGAAACGAGTTGAAAAGTCAAAACATGACTAATATTTAAGAACAGAGGGAGTCATTCGATATAATTTTCGTTTCCACTTTTTTGTTATTTTAGAAAACTACCCGCAGAAACAAAAATATAGAAAGCATAAAAGTAATCTTTGGTTTTTTGTTGTACATTTTTTAAATCAACACGAATATTGTAAAGATTAAAAGTTTTAGTTCATAATTCAATCTAAATTAGATGACTTTAAGAATCATAAAACCAAAAACTGAAAGTCTGGAATGATCCTATTGTATCGAGACCTCGTTCATAGACAACCAACCTAATTGCTCTACATAGGTCAGAATTCTAGTTTTTCTTTTTGTTTTTGGGTGGAGGGATCGCTATTGTGTTAGGAGTATTATGAAGTGGTCTAAAATACTCTGCATTACAAGTTCGCTAGAGATGATTAGAATTGGCGTAACACATGTCACGTGTGAGACAATCCAATGGTCTTTCGTAGAGAGACCTTTAATAACACTTTAATAACAAGATTGCCAACATCTATTGTTAACCAATCTAGTATAGTTAGAGGGCTTGTTCTCATCCCATCATTCTTATTGCTTATTACTTATTTTTTTTTAAAAATTAAACCAAATAATAAAAATTCATATCGAAAAAACAAAAAACAAAAAACATTCATAAAAAACATTCAAATCAAACTAAACTAGACCAAACCTGAACAGAATAACAGAACATAGCCTAAGTGAAAATAAAAGTTAGTCGAAAATAGATATGCCCTGGCCAAGAAAGGCCATGGAAGACAAAGGAGAGAGAGGGGACTAATATAATGACAAAACATATCCAAATAAAATACTTCCTCCTTCCGTTTCTTAATATTCTTCCTGTTTGAAATCTTGCAACTAGAAAAAATTATATACAGAGTACTAATTTATTTCCAATATACAAGAAAAAAAATATAATAAAGTCTTTTTGATTCGTCTCAAATATCAAATATTTATAAATTTTACTAATACGAAATTAAAGATAAAGATGTGCATTGCAAATGTGCACAGTAAAAATAGGAAGACCAATAAATACGGGTGTAGACACTAGACATTTGTAGTATGTTACAATTTGAATAAATTAATTAATTTGGACCGATGTCATAATATTAGTCCATTCTAATTAATTTAGCCCACCCAAATTAAATATCCGAATTACTCAAATACAATTTGGATCATAAACATTTGGGCTAGGCCATGTTATTAGCCCAAATAAACAAACCAAATGGACCAGGTTGAAGACTCTCAAGTCACAAAATGAGCCCAAGCCCAAACCTATAAAGTCCAGTAAAAGAGTCTCCATCTCCTATAAATATTACTCTTCTACTTCAGTAGCGTGGATCAGAAATTCATTATTCTCAAGAGTCCATAAATTCTCTGGGAATTCTCTCTGAAAGTAGTCAATAAACACATCAAATTTGTGTCGACTGCTTAGCCAAACTCAAACTCAGGTTGACATCATCAGACGACTGTCACCCTAAACCCAAACTCAGGTTGACGTCATCAGACGACTGTCACCCTAAACTCAAACTCAGGTTGACGTCATCAAACGACTGTCACCCTAAAACCAAATCCAGGTGTCATACACGTGTCACCGTCAGCTGCGGAACATAATCAGAGGACTTAGTTTATTTTCTTGTAAACTGTCAATTACAGAGATTGTACCCAAACATTCAAATATCAATAAAATTACTTTGTTGCATTATTTTCTATTTTATTTGCTAGACTAGAAAATTTGTGTAAACAACGGGGAAGTACTACGTGCGAAACAATGATCCAACAACATAAATAAACCCTGAATAAAGAGAGGAATACATGTAAAAGGCCTTAAATTCCAAAGGGACGGCTTAAATGCCCTTAATCAGTGGCACAAAATTGACATAATTGATTCAAGACTTGATGAACAGTACCCTTAAAATTCAAATGATATTGGACTATTGACCCCTTAAATGGTCACGAATTGTCAATTTTTAATCGAGTTGTCTGACTAATTAGCCGATCTTTATGACTTTACTAGGTTATGTTTTGCCAACCGTTTTCTTTTCCTTTTAGTTTTAGCATTTTCCCTTAATTTTCAAGTTACCATCGCTTTACTTTTTAGACTCTTCAAGATTTTACCATTATTAAGATTAGAAGTTTAGAACGTTAGCATTTCTATGCTCCCCAATAGGGTGTCTATTAGGAGCATTATCATTTTTTGTTATCTAGTTTTCTGTTTTTTAGAAAACTAAAAATGAAAAATATGGAACCATAAAAGGTAGTTTTTATTTTGTTGTTGTCATTTTTCAAAATCAACAAAAAAATAAGGATAATAAAATTTTAATTCTCAAATCAATTTACATCATAACTTCGAAAATCATAAAACCAAAATTTGAAAACTGAAAACTGAAAACCGAAAATGACACAAAACAAACCCTTTACTATGGAATTAACGCTATAACCTTTAAACAATTTCTTCCTCTGTTGTTTTTGGTTATGGTTCCACTTTAATTTGCCACGTTTTCCTATGCAGATTATACTCTTAATAATTTTAATTACAAAAGCATTCATAAAAAGTAATTACAAAAACATTCACTCGGTTTTTATTACTTGCACCATTTTTTTATGGAAGTTGTATATTATTTGCATTATTTTCTTTTATGATGTGTTTTTTCACATGATTTTTGGTGTGTACACACATTAATTACGTACGTTACCCTTGCTTCACATTTAACATTTACCATTGTTACTTAACATTTTCCTCTATTTTATTTATTATCATATGTGCAATTTTGAAGTATTTATAATTTTTCTAATATTTGTGTTCAACCCAAATAGTGCAAGTTACAAAAAAAAAAAAAACAGAGGAAGTATACTTTAGACATATAAATCGAGACAAATGTAATTAAATCCAACATAACTATGTTGTTTACGAATCAGTACACATAAATAATATGTGATGATTAAATGGATAAATAGTATCAAAAGTCAAACTAGAACGGAAAAAAATGGAGGAAGTATGTACTCCATGAGTAGTTTAAAATAATTATTAAAAAGGTAATAGGCCGGCCCCCCTAATGAGTCATGAATCTCATGATGGGAAAATCTAATTGGGTAGTTTGTCCATTTTCATGTATTGTACGGAAAGAAGAAACATTTATGACTAATTAACTAGAGTTAATGTAATGGCCACCTAAGCTAGTTCATTACTCCAGAATTAGTGGCCTGCCCATTATAACAGGGAATATTCTTGTACAAATGTGAATATGTGATTAACTTTACTAGTCCATGGTTTTAAATTTAATTTAATTATCCACCATTGAAACAACCAGCAAAGTGGAATGTAGGAAGAAGAAAATTAAGTACAACTTGTTGAGATGTCATTTTCCTATGAAATGTGGCAATGCTTCTCGCGAGCCGTGGACCGATAGGCCACTCAATTAAAGTACAAATACTAGATACGTGTACACCGTCGACAACGACGAATAATTTTGTTTTACTAAAGTTTGTTCTATTCACCTTAAATAAGTTACATCAGTTTACCTAGCCGGCTAGTCCACTTATATTGTGTCTGATCGTGTTGTATCGAAATTTTCAAAAAAGGGTCCATGTATAGTACACGTCCATGTGCCTCGTGCTTGACTGTGTCAGACCTTCGTGCCTAATTTTTCACTCAATTTAATAACGTCTTTGTGTTAGATCGTGACGTGTCATGCTTTACCGTGCTTTTTCAAAAAAAAAAAAAAAAAAATATGGTCAGGGCCCGACCCAGCCATATCTGCGTGTCCTATTGTGCAGTGCTTTATTTTTTGCTCATATCGTATCGTACCTTTTCATGCTGGAACTTCGGGCCAGCCCAACCCAATATGCATTATAATTTGTTTCCTCGTAGAAGGTTTGTTTTTCATAACGTGGTTGATCCATGGATATTGATAAGAAGTACGTTTTTGGCCACATACGGACATTATGGAGTATATACGAGTACAATATTTTTTTTAATACGGAGTATCGACTAAACGTACATTATTCTATTTTATACGCATCTTATGATATTATGCGTTATCGTATTTTATATTCACATATCACGGCCAAAGATCTAGTCAGGAATTCATTTGTGCCAACCAATAACCTTCATTTTGAGTTCTGGTTAAAATAATTGATCATGTGTATTTTGCTCAATAATTGGTAACCAAACACTAATTAATGACTATCATACAGTAGATGTTTGGACAACGATTACTGCAATTTCTTACGACAAGTGGTGTTATTTTATTTTTTAAACATTGACGTACATCATTTTCAGAGCACATAATTAACTCAAACACTATTTTTTTGGACGAAATAAATCTAATGAACTGAGATAAAGAGTAGAATTGAATCTTTTTAATGCATCCCTACTTCATTAGTGTTATCTAATTATGTTTATACTCAATGTATAGGGTCTCCAGGCTCGGGAACTGGTTCTGATCGGACAAAGAAAGTTGTAATGGGTATTGGCATAGCTATTGCTTCCGCGATGATTCTGGCTGGCTTAATCACATTGATCATATTGAAACGCAAAAAGTCACACAATATGTTTAGAGCGAGACTAGCGGACACAAGAGGTATTCTTACGACTTCTCAGAAATCACTACAACATCATTTTACCATCGTCCAAATTTAGGTGGTCATGTTATGTTATGTTACGTTGTAACTTGTTAGTAACGTTACAACGTAACATAACATGACCACCTAAATTTAGGACGTATTATGTAACGTTTCAAATCCTTTTTTGCATAATTATTAGTCTAATGCTATCCTTTGTTATGTTTTTTCCAGCCTCAAGGGCAGGAACAACTGAAAGGAGCCAAGAAATTCTTATAAGTGGGCAGTTCATCACTAGCAAGAGAGACTATTCAGGGGAAACTAATAATCTAGACGATGTTGAGTTGCCCATATTCGACTTATATACCATGGCCGTTGCCACCAACAACTTCGATGAAACAACCAAAATCGGACAAGGTGGTTTTGGACGTGTTTATAAGGTACATTTTCATATCTTGCTCAAGATTTAGACCTTATTTTTCCGAGCTTTATTTGGCGGAACTGACTGAAGTTGAATTAAACTGAATGGAGCTAAATTGAACTTAACTAAACTGAATGAAGCTGGAATAAAGTTCAAAAGAACACGGCTTTACAAAAATTTGATATAACCTTAACACGGAGATCACAAAGATAAGAACACATCCACACATATATATTAAGGCCTTGTTCTCTTGACCTGGGATTTTTACTGAATTAGACTAATCAAAAGTGATTTATTGCCTAAATTTAGCTGACTAGTCACTACAAATCACTTTTGATCTGTATTTTGTGCTTAATTATGGTTACAATAGGTACCTAAAATAGCCTGCATTTTGAAAATTTGAACTTGAACTTCAGGGTGTGATGCCAGATGGACAAGAAGTTGCAGTTAAGAGACTCTCTAAGGAATCAGGACAAGGAGCAGAAGAATTCAAGAACGAGGTTAGATTGATCGCAAAGCTTCAACATCGAAACCTTGTTCGATTACTTGGTTGTTGTGTAGAGATGGATGAGAAGATGCTCATTTACGAGTACCTCAAAAATAGAAGTCTTGATGCATTTTTGTTCCGTAAGTCCCCTAATCTTTAGTTACCATAACACATTTTCATCATCATTTTGCATTTAGCTCATTTCTAAGGTGCATTCTATATATTTACCTGATTTTCACTTATTTTTTCTGAACTTATCTTATTTGAACTTATTTTAGTTATAAATTGTACTTGTGTAACCCATTTTTTCCTAAATTTTATCTTAACTAAACTGATATTTCCTGAAATAAGTGAAAATAAGGTGAATAGAACAGAGTTGAGCCTGAGTTCTTTATTGCTTGATGATCTGCAGATAAAGAAAGGAAGTTGTTGCTTAACTGGCAAACGCGGTTCAACATAATATGTGGGATTGCTAGGGGGCTTCTCTATCTTCATCAAGATTCGAGGTATAGAATAGTCCATAGAGATATGAAAGCAAGCAATGTTTTGCTTGACAAAGATATGAACCCAAAAATATCAGATTTTGGCATGGCAAGAATTTTTGGAGGAGATCAAACCGAAGGAAACACAAGGAGAGTAGTTGGAACATAGTAAGTAATTTAACTCTTAAAGACTTAAATAAACTTAGTACTACATAATTAGTATATGCTTCAATAACATATTAACATTGGACTAACATATATCATTATGCAGTGGTTACATGGCTCCTGAATACGCAATGGATGGACTATTTTCTATAAAATCAGACGTGTTTAGCTTTGGTGTACTAGTGCTAGAGATAATTACCGGGATCAAGAACAGAGGATTCTATAACGCAGATCAAGAGCTAAACCTTCTCGGATTTGTAAGTAAAACACTGCTTCATTTTCTTTTCTGTTACATAAGATTTTTCCCATCTTTTTTTTTGTAAAACATAGACCTGATTAAAAGATGGACCTGGTCGGATTTGGGTCGGGCCACAGTAAAAATATCTGCCCATTATGTTGGGCTAGGTTGGGTCAAAGTTTGAGCCGATTTTTCTGCTCAAAACCCGAATTTTTTCAGAACGGACCAACTTTATAACTACATTCACCCAAAAATATTTATAATTGGTATGGGCCTGAAAGACTGGTTTAAAAGTTCTGCCCAAAACTCATTATTTTTGGGCTGGGCTCAAAATGACCAGGTCTAATATAACTTCACCCTTAGCATCCGTTCTGTTCTACTTATTTTGATTTATTTTAGACAAAATAAGTTCTTATGAGTTCAATTAAGTTCAAAATATTTTTTTCAGACATTTTCACACAAGTTCCAAAACAAGCTTTTTTCAGATAAAACAAGTCTAGATAAGTTAAGTTAAGTTCAGATAAGTTCAATCAAAATTCAAATATTCCGCAAGTTCAGATAATATAAGTTAAGACAAATAAGTCGAATAGAACTGAAACTTACAATTACCAAATATATACTTGATTCAACTTTGACACAACATTGTTTAACCAAATAATACTTGATTCAACTTTGACACAAGATTGTTTAACCAAATATATGCTTGATTCAACTTTGACAGTCATGGAAGCAATGGAAAGAAGGAAAAGGGACAGAGTTACTAGACAAAGTAATGGGAGAAACATACTCAATACACGAAGTATTAAGGTGTGTACAAGTCGGTCTATTATGCGTGCAAGAAAGGGCAGAAGATAGACCAACAATGGCATCTGTTGTACTAATGCTTGGTAGTGAATCTGCATCTTTGCCACACCCTAAACTCCCTGGTTTTTGTATGGGATGGAACCCTAATGAAACGGATTCTTCTTCGAGTAAACAAGATGAATCATTTACTGTCAATCAAGTTACAGTCACTATGCTAAATGCAAGATAGTAAAGATCATAACATAATTAAATAGTTCATTTGTATATTCTAATTAAGAAAGTTTTAGCTACCACAATTTTTTGATCCATTTATATATATTGTTCATTTTTTTTACAACTCTTGCTCTAATGTTCTTTTGGGGGCAGGGTCATATTGATAGTAGGTGTGAAGAGTGGGAAACAATTTTGGTTATGAACTATCAAGTACTACGTATAGTTTAGTTATTACATGCAATTAGTTGTATATTGCTAAGGTATATAAATGACAATTATTTTCATTTATAACTAATCTAACTGGGGCTTATGTTTAGCAGGACCCTTGCTCCTTTTGAGCGCTGCATTGGAAATGATCTCATCTCGACTCTAATCATTTAATTACGCCTCAAACCAGCAAAATTACTCCAACGGTTTCTTTTTTTTCTTTACGTTTGATTTTTTACACGTTTATTAACGACTATTTAATGTACATAGATTCCTCTATTTTTTATATTTTAACAAGGCAAATTACGTTTATTTATAATATTTTCACTTTTATCAAAATTTTGATATTGGGAAAATGAGAAAAATTTAATGTTCTAAGGGAAAAGTGTGAAAGATTAAATGACCAAAGGAATTTAATTGGTTAATATAATCATTAATTTGACACAAATTTTGATAGTATATTAAAGTATTTATGTAAAAATATAAAAGTAAATGTAAATAACATTTTGAAACACCCAAAAAGGAAAACATAAAAACAAAAAGAAACGGAGGGAGTATGTTGATCCTGAGTTTTGAGGATGACAACGCAAAATTCCTGATTATTGTTTAAGTGTGTTATTGAAAGGACCCAAGATCCTTTGATGGACAATGCTAAGTTAGAGAGTGTCTGAGTTGGACAAACTAAGCATGTGGAACAAACACCAAACAATATAAGAAGCTCCTAAATAATCAATCAGTTTGCAAATGTTATCAATGGTTGATCCTTAAGAGGTTGATCCTCAAGCGGCTGATCCTCAATCCTCAACAAGGTGATCCTCGACAGGGTGATCCTCAAACGACTGATCCTCAACAGGGTGATCCTCAAACGGATGATCCTCAAACGAGTGATCCTCAACGAAGATCATCAGCAAGATTCTGAGCAAGTTACTAAGCGAGTTCCTCATATATTATGTGTATCCTTGAAGTTCCGGAGAAGGAACAATGCAAGAAGCATTCGAGCAAAGCTTCAAGAGGTGCCAACATGAAAGCCACAACATATGAGTTGATGTTTAGATTTTATGTAAGTATTTTAATACTGTTTATGCATGATATGGAACAAAAGGAACACTTATATTTTAATATGTTTTTGAGAAAATAGTATTTGTAAATATAATAAAGTTTTATGAAGAAAAACCTTTGGAAAATAAATAAAACGATTTTAATAAAATAAACGTTAATTTTGTTTTCAGAATTCCTTGTTTTCCAAGAAAAAGTTTTTTTTTTTATAAGTCGGAGTAAGCTTCATTAGCAAAAAAAAGTGTAACCAATTTACAACTTAAAGCTGTTGTCCCCCCAAAAAACATCTGAACCTTCTAGGAAGGACCAGACCAGAGGAACACATCAAGAAACAAAAAACATGACAATAGTCATGCACAGACCAGAAAAGCTATACAAGAACTCTATCATGCCACCAGTTTTGTACACTACTACTGATCTTGGGTATGCCTATACGTTGTATTTTATCAATCACACTTTTCTGTACAAAAGCAATTGTATGTGACATTGTAGGAAGTTTCTGGTTCCAGAGCACCTCATTCCTAGCTCTCCACACTGCATACACTATTGCATTAACAGTTGTATACATGACATTCATTTGGAATATGCAACATTTACTCTTCCGATGAATCCACCTGATCAGACTCATATACTGCATAATAGGATCAAGAATGCCAAGCCAGTTTTTAACTTCCACGAGACACTTTCTGCTGTACAAGCAATCAAAAAACTGTTAGGTTATGATTCATATGACAAAACATAAATCATGCGAAAAAACCATAAAGCCAGGAAAACATATTATTTACACATAATCATTTAGCATAGTTTAGATGCATACACTTTGTTGCGTGCCCTCCCTAGCTGCGCCCGAACCGAACAAGAACAAGTCTTTATGACTCCAAGTGTCGTCCCTCCGTAGATAGTCCACAGCATGTCCGAATCCGCCTTAAGCTTGACCAACTAGAATCGCCCTTAAGGTTGCTTAGGAATTTCGGCTATTTAGGTGCAAGTGTATGGCTGATTTTTCTTCAAAATCTTACCTTTAGAATACTTCAATTGTGTCTATAAATTATGACCCTAGGCACCTACTTATAGAGGTATGGAAAAGGAATTATAATCCTACTAGGATTTGGATTTACTAATTAGATTCCAACTTGAACTCTAAATAATAAACTTAATCTATTAGGACTAGGATTTAATCAATACACGAATTCCGATAGGATTAGGATTCGTTACGAACATGAGCATCGTATGGCCACGAGCATCGCACCACCCGCCCAGGCCTTGCGGCCCACACGAGCAGCCGCTGCTCGCAGCCCAACAGCACGCCTAGCGTGCGCGCGCCAAGGCCTTGTTGGGCCTGGCCTTGCGCTGGGCCTGGCGAGGCTGTGGCAGCTCCATGTTGGGCGCTCGGCTTGCTGGGCGCGGGCCTGGCTTCGTGCTGGGCCTTCGTCTAGCAAGCCTCGTCCGATGCTAATTCGTACGATGCGCTTCCGATTAAATTCCCGGTTCCGGAATTCATTTCCGATACGAACAATATTTAATATTTCCGTTTCCGGAATTAATTTTCGTTTCGAACAAATATTTAATATTTCCGTTTCCGGAATTATTTTCCGATTCCGATAATATTTCCGATTCTGACAATATTTCCGTTTCCGGCAATATTTCCGATTCCGGTAATATTTCCATTTCCAATAATATTTTCCGATACGTACCATGTTTCCGTTTCCGGCAACATCTACGACTTGGATAATATTTAAATTTCCGATACGATCTATATTTCCGTTTCCGGCAATATCATCGTTTCTGGAGTATTCATTTCTTGCTTGTGACGATCTCAGCTCCCACTGAAACCAAGATCCGTCGATTCCGAATATCCATAGATGGAGTATTTAATGCCATTAAATACTTGATCCGTTTACGTACTATTTGTGTGACCCTACGGGTTCAGTCAAGAGTAAGCTGTGGATTAATATCATTAATTCCACTTGAACTGAAGCGGCCTCTAGCTAGACATTCAGCTCACTTGATCTCACTGAATTATTAACTTGTTATTAATACTGAACCGCATTTATTAGACTTAATATTATATGCATACTTGGACCAAGGGCATTATTTCCTTCAGTCTCCCACTTGTCCTTAGGGACAAGTGTGCATTACCTAATTCCTTTGTCGCTCGATGCTTGCTCTTAAACATAAGGTAAGAGTTGTCATCCTTATTATGTCCAGAGGTGTTTCTCGGTTTTAGAGTTCAACTGATCAAATAAACAGATAATCATAGCCTATGATTCATCCGAGCACGGCCATGCATTTCACAGTTTCTAGCTCTCCGAGTGGCCTTGTACAACTTTTAAGCATCTCATCCCGATTTATGGGAGGACAATCCCAATCTTGCGATCTTGAGATTAGACTTCGTTTGATAGGTGATTACCTGAGCGTTGCCTTTATAGCCTCCTTTTACGGTGCGACGGTTGGTCAACGTCAAAGCAACCAGTTCTCAAACAAGTAATCTCAAATCACTCAGGTATTGAGGATTTAGTGTCTAATAATTTGAATGAAATTTACTTATGACAGATTTTCATCTCTTAGAGTAAAGTTTCATAGGTCTGTCCGATACTAGTCTTCCCAAAGTAAGTATCTATGCAAATGATTACGACATTGCCATGTCCACATAGTTCAAGAAACAGAACTACTAGTCATCTTGCATTCTAGTCGTCTAACGTTTTCTATGCGTCCAATTTTATAGAAAACTCCGACCAGGGACCATTTTCAACCTTTGACATTCAAGTTCACTTCATAGACATTTCTTAGTCACAGGACTGGTCCTGACAGTCTATCTTGAATATATCGTCAAATTGAAGGGACTCATCATTTAATAAACCACAAATTAAATGGAAAAATGAATTCTATTCATTTATTGTGAATGATTAACCAATAATGTTTTACAAAGAATTAAACTCTAAAACTTTAAAACATTAAATAAGGACATCAAAGCCATTCTCCAATATGCTTGATTCCCATAGCTGCAGTGTGCGAGTTGTGCTTCGCCTGCGGCAGAGGTTTAGTCAATGGATCTGATATGTTGTCATCAGTTCCAATCTTGCTTATCTCGACTTCTTTTCTTTCAACGAACTCTCGTAGAAGGTGAAATCTACGAAGTACATGCTTGACTCTTTGGTGGTGTCTAGGCTCCTTTGCCTGTGCAATAGCTCCGTTATTATCACAATATAGGGCTATTGGTCCTTTATGGAGGGGACTACACCAAGTTCACCTATGAACTTCCTTAGCCATATAGCTTCCTTTGCTGCTTCATGTGCAACAATGTACTCCACTTCAGTTGTAGAATCCGCAATGGTGCTTTGCTTAGCACTTTTCCAGCTTACTGCACCTCCGTTGAGGCAGAAGACAAACCCAGACTGTGATCTGAAATCATCTTTGTCGGTTTGGAAACTTGCGTCCGTATAGCCTTTAACAATTAATTCATCATCTCCACCGTAGACTAGGAAGTCATCTTTGTGCCTTTTCAGGTACTTCAGAATATTCTTGGCAGCAGTCCAATGTGCCTCTCCTGGGTCTGACTGGTATCTGCTCGTAGCACTGAGTGCGTACGCAACATCCGGGCATGTAAATATCATAGCATACATTATTGAACCAATCAATGATGCATATGGAATCCCATTCATTCGTCTACGCTCATCAAGTGTTTTTGGGCACTGAGTCTTTCTTAGAGTCATTCCATGAGACATGGGTAGGTAGCCTCGCTTGGAGTCTGCCATCTTGAACCTATCAAGCACCTTATTTATATAAGTGCTTTGACTAAGTCCAATCATCTTTTTAGATCTATCTCTGTAAATCTTGATGCCCAATATGTACTGTGCTTCTCCTAGATCCTTCATCGAAAAACATTTCCCAAGCCAAATCTTGACAGAGTTCAACATAGGAATGTCATTTCCGATAAGTAATATGTCATCGACATATAATACTAGGAAAACAATTTTTCTCCCACTGACCTTCTTGTATACACAAGATTCGTCTGCGTTCTTGATGAAACCAAAGTCACTGACTGCTTCATCAAAACGTATATTCCAGCTCCTGGATGACTGCTTCAATCCGTAGATTGATTTCTTTAGCTTGCATACCTTTTTAGCATTCTTTGGATCCTCAAAACCTTCAGGCTGTGTCATAAACACGGTTTCTGTTAAAACGCCGTTTAAGAAAGCGGTTTTGACATCCATCTGCCATATTTCGTAATCGTAATATGCAGCGATTGCTAACATTATCCGAATAGACTTTAGTATTGCAACTGGTGAAAAGGTTTCATCGTAATCCACACCGTGGACTAGCCTGTAACCTTTTGCAACCAATCTAGCTTTGAAAACTTCAAGTTTCCCATCCTTGTCCTTTTTCAGTTTGAAAACCCATTTGCTTCCAATGGCTTGTTAGCCATCTGGCAAATCGACCAAATCCCATACTTGGTTTTCTGACATGGAGTCTAATTCAGATTGCATTGCTTCTTGCCATTGCTTGGAGCTAGGGCTCGTCATAGCTTGCTTGTAAGTCGCATGTTCATCACTTTCAAGTAATAGAACGTCATAGCTCTCGTTCGTCAAAATACCTAAGTACCTTTCCGGTTGAGATCTATATCTTTGCGATCTACGCGGGGTAACATTTCTAGATTGACCATGATTCTCACCAGATTCTTCTAAAGATCTCTGAGTTTCATCCTGAATGTCATCTTGAGCATTCTCTAGAGTTTGTTGTTCGACTCGAATTTCTTCGAGGTCTACTTTTCTCCCACTTGTCATTTTGGAAATGTGATCCTTCTCCAAAAAGACACCATCTCGAGCAACAAACACTTTGTTCTCAGATGTATTGTAGAAGTAATACCCCTTTGTTTCCTTTGGATAGCCCACAAGGATACATTTGTCAGATTTTGGATGAAGTTTGTCTGAAATTAATCGTTTGACGTATACTTCACATCCCCAAATCTTAAGAAAAGACACATTTGGAGGCTTTCCAAACCATAATTCGTATGGAGTCTTTTCGACAGCTTTAGACGGAGCTCTATTTATAGTGAGTGCAGCTGTATTTAGTGCATGTCCCCAAAATTCTAATGGAAGTTCGGCCTGACCCATCATTGACCTGACCATGTCTAGCAAGGTTCTGTTCCTCCGTTCCGACACACCGTTCCATTGTGGTGTTCCAGGAGGAGTCAATTCTGATAGAATTCCACATTCTTTCAGATGGTCATCAAATTGATAGCTCAGATATTCACCGCCTCTATCAGACCGCAGTGCTTTAATCTTCTTGCCTAATTGATTCTCTACTTCACTCTGAAATTCCTTGAATTTGTCAAAGGATTCAGACTTATGCTTCATTAGGTAGACATAACCATATCTACTGAAGTCGTCAGTGAAAATGATAAAGTAGCTGAAACCACCCCTAGCATTTGTACTCATTGGTCCACATACATCTGTATGGATTAATCCCAATAGTTCAGTTGCTCTTTCTCCAACTTTAGAGAAAGGTTGCTTTGTCATTTCGCCAAGTAAACATGATTCGCACTTACCATAATCCTCTAAGTCAAATGGTTCTAGAATTCCTTCCTTTTGAAGTCTTTCCATGCGTTTCAAGTTAATATGGCCTA
This sequence comes from Spinacia oleracea, assembly GCF_020520425.1. Classification (NCBI taxonomy): domain Eukaryota; kingdom Viridiplantae; phylum Streptophyta; class Magnoliopsida; order Caryophyllales; family Amaranthaceae; genus Spinacia; species Spinacia oleracea. Next base: position 64,953,240 of record NC_079492.1, read on the forward strand.
ATCGACAATGCCACAGATAGGTGAGATCTGAATCATCCTTTTTGTCCTTTTTGGTATTTATGTTATAAACTCGTTTGTCGTGATCTAATAAATAAAGTCCATTGACTAATCTAGCAGATCCATAAAACATCTCTTTAAAATAAAACGAACAACTATTGTCTTTTATTAAAAAGGAAAATCCCTTAGCATCTAAGCAAGAAACAAAAATGATGTTTTTAGTAAGACTTGGAACATGGAAACACTCTTCCAGTTCCAAAACTAGCCCAGAGGGCAACGACAAATAATAAGTTCCTACAGCTAATGCAACAATCCGTGCTCCATTTCCCACTCGTAGGTCGACTTCACCCTTGCTTAACTTTCTACTTCTTCTTAGTCCCTGTGGATTGGAACATAAGTGTGAGCCACAACCTGTATCTAATACCCAAGAAGTTGAATTAGCAAGTATACAGTCTATAACGAAAATACCTGAAGATGGAACGACTGTTCCGTTCTTCTGATCTTCCTTTAGCTTTGGACATTCTCTTTTGTAATGGCCTATTCCATCACAATAAAGACAGCTTGATGTGGACTTGTCCTGCTTTGATTTAGCATTGCCCTTGGACTTTCCACTTTTCTTGAACGGTCTCCCTTTAGCCTTGAGTAAATCTTTGGCTTCGCAGTCCAGTATTATCTCAGCCTTTCTGACAAGGTGAACAAATTCTGCAACTGTTTCTTCTCTTGGTTCACTTAGGTATAGTTGCTTGAAGCGACCAAACCCACTATGTAGTGAATTGAGCAAGATAGAGACTGCCGTCCTTTCGCTTATTGGTGTTCCTAGCAGACTTAGGCGATCGAAATATGAAAGCATAAGATCCATATGGAACCTTAGTGGGACGCCTACCCTTTGTTTAGTGCGAAGGAGCTGAACATGTGTTTCTTGGACTTCCATCCTATAACACCTGTTGGGAGAACTAACCTTTAGACCAGACATTGATTCAATCAACTCATGGACGTTCAGGTCCCTGTCCTCCGTGCTTCCACGACAGATATCCCTCAGATTTTTGATGAGCGTAAAAGGTTCATAAGCTACAAACCTTCTAGCCCATTCATCAGGGATATTGTTCAGCATGAGACTCATAACCTTTTTGAGATCCGCATCCCAGGCGGAAAATCTTTCAGGGGTCATGTCTCTGGCATAGTAGCTTGGCATGGGATGTAACAGTACATACTCAAGTCCATTGAGTCTGACTATTTCAACTAGCTTAGCTTCCCATTCAAGAAAATTTGTTAGGTTCAGCTTGACCATAAGCTCAGAACCCATGATGATGTTTTGATTGTTGTTTTCCATAGTTAAAACTACAATTGAAAAGAATAAACAAATAAATAACCATTCACAATTTCTCTTAATAAACTTAAATTCTAGCATACATGCATAATTCAATGTTCATTAAGCATTTTATTCAAGTTATGTGTTCCGGCAGGTGTGAATAAAATGATTCCAAGACCCTAAAATCCATTGAAGAATTAAGCACATTATGTATTTAGACTCAATTCTAAAATCTTTTAGGTAAGCAAAAGTCTTTTGCTAATAGTCTAGAAACTACTCTTGGTTGATAGGTACGTCTAAGAACTTATTAGGTAAACCTATCGATTTTGCCAGGACATAAAAGGACTCCTTACTTATATCGTTGAGTTTCACCAAAACTAACATGTACTCACAATTATTTGTGTACCTTACCCCTTTAGGACCAATAAGTAACACCTCGCTGAGAGAAAACTATTACTAGATTGATGTAAAGGATATCCAAGCAAGTGTTTATTTTGGCATGGCACCTTTTAACTCAATTTTTAAGTTTGGAACTTAAGGCTCTTACTATATTTGTTAGATTTTAAGTGAACTAAAATCCCTAATCATGCAACATAATCAAGCCACAATCTCATGCATAATTAAGACATATTTAAAGCAATAAATAACTTAAAGCATGCATAAGATAAATGTGATCTAGTATGGCCCGACTTCATCTTGAAGCTTCAACTTCAAAGTCCATCTCAAAAATGGAAACTTCGTCTTGATTTTCACCGTGGGAGGCGCCATTTTCTTCAAATAGGATAAGCTATAATTAAACTAATTACAACTATTTGATGGTACGCAGACAATATTTAAATTGAAAAACAAATTTGGTGCATTAGACCAATTACATTCAAATTAATGGTGCGCATACCATATTTTCTATCCTATTTGGGCCATACTAGTCACTCCATAACCTGCAAAACAGTACATATACAATATATACCATTCACCCATTCATTATCATGAATGGCCCACATAGCTGGTTAGTAAAACACGTTATGCATCACATAAATATCTGCAGCAATTAATTAAGGGCAACAATAATCTACCAATTATTCAGTCCTTATTAATTCTAATCAAGTTGTTTAACCTTAAAGGATTTGTAGAACTACTCAAGAGTTTATGACTAAAAATGCTCCCACTTAAACCAATAAATTCATATGCTTTACCAATTTTAAACATAAAAATGTATTTCTAGTCTAACCGGAAACATACAAATTTAATTAAAATTTAAAGCTCATACAAATTTATAATCGAATCCATTCATTTAATTTATTTCAGTTGAATTAAACGAATTTAAATTAATTCAAGATTTAATTTTAGTAAAATAATTAGTATAAATAAATTTTATAATAATTATAATATTTCAAAATTAAAATCCGAGAAAACAATTTAAATTACGAATTTTAAAATTAATTAAAATTGTTTCCGAACTGAAAATTAAAAAAATTAAATTCAAAACGCATCAATCGGGTCAAGACGAGGCCATGGGCTTGCGGCCATGTCCTGTCGAATCCTCGAGGCAGCATCGCCCCTCGCGAGTGATCGCACAGCAAGGCACGAGCAGCTGCCACGCGCAAACGCAGCAAGCCGAGCCACGCTTGCGCGCAGCATCGCTCGCTGCTTCGTAGCGCATCAGTTGCTTAGCGAGGCTGGGCGAGGCAGCGCTCGTGCTGCGAGGCACCCCTCGCTGCCCGCGTGCGCGCCTTTCATTCTCGCTCGCCTTGCTTCTTCGCCCATCCGCCCATGCATCATCACAGCACTCGACGCAAGGCAGGGCTGCTGCCTTGTGCTCGCGTGCTACTTGCCTTGCTCGCTGCATTCGTACCGCATGGGCGACAAGCCCCCTTGCTCGTCGTCGCATGCCCGCACTATACAACACCCCTTAAGGGTAACACGTAGCGTCCATTGCTTTGTGCGTGCAAGTTTTATGAGCGAATTGCATAAAAATTAAAACTTTTATTTCCAAAATTAATGACAAATTAATATTTAACCATGTTTATGCAATTTAGATTATGAAAATAATAAGAAGCTCGTGATACCACTGTTAGGTTATGATTCATATGACAAAACATAAATCATGCGGAAAAACCATAAAGCCAGGAAAACATATTATTTACACATAATCATTTAGCATAGTTTAGATGCATACACTTTGTTGCGTGCCCTCCCTAGCTGCGCCCGAACCGAACAAGAACAAGTCTTTAGGACTCCAAGTGTCGTCCCTTTGTAGATAGTCCACAGCACGTCCGGATCCGCCTTAAGCTTGACCAACTAGAATCGCCCTTAAGGTTGCTTAGGAATTTCGGCTATTTAGGTGCAAGTGTATGGCTGATATTTCTTCAAAATCTTACCTTTAGAATACTTCAATTGTGTCTATAAATTATGACCCTAGGCACCTATTTATAGAGGTATGGAAAAGGAAATATAATCCTACTAGGATTTGGATTTACTAATTAGAATCCAACTTGAACTCTAAATAATAAACTTAATCTATTAGGATTAGGATTTAATCAATACACGAATTCCGAATGGATTAGGATTCGTTAAGAACATGAGCATCGTATGGCCACGAGCATCGCACCACCCGCGCAGGCCTTGCGACCCACACGAGCAGCCGCTGCTCGCAGCCCAACAGCACGCCTAGCGTGCGCGCGCCAAGGCCTTGATGGGCCTGACCTTGCGCTTGGCCTGGCGAGGCTGTGGCAGCTCCATGTTGGGCGCTCGGCTTGCTGGGCGCGGGCCTGGCTTCTTGCTGGGCCTTCGTCTAGCAAGCCTCGTCCGATGCTAATTCGTACGATGCGCTTCCGATTAAATTCCCGGTTCCGGAATTCATTTCCGATACGAACAATATTTAATATTTCCGATTCCAGAATTAATTTTCGTTTCGAAAAAATATTTAATATTTCCTTTTCCGGAATTATTTTCCGATTCCGATAATATTTCCAATTCTGACAATATTTCCGTTTCCGGCAATATTTCCGATTCCGGTAATATTTCCATTTCCAATAATATTTTCCGATACGTACCATGTTTCCGTTTCCGGCAACATCTACGACTTGGATAATATTTATATTTCTGATACGATCCATATTTCCGTTTCCGGCAATATCATCGTTTCCGGAGTATTCATTTCTTGCTTGTGACGATCTCAGCTCCCACTGAAACCAAGATACGTCGATTTCGAATATCCATAGATGGAGTATTTAATGCCATTAAATACTTGATCCGTTTACGTACTATTTGTGTGACCCTACGGGTTCAGTCAAGAGTAAGCTGTGGATTAATATCATTAATTCCACTTGAACTGAAGCGGCCTCTAGCTAGACATCAGCTCACTTGATCTCACTGAATTATTATCTTGTTAATTAATACTGAACCGCATTTATTAGACTTAATATTATATGCATACTTGGACCAATGGCATTATTTCCTTCAAAAACAGATGAGCATGGGTTTCCTCATGTCTGTCACAAAATAGACAGACCTTAGTATCACAAATGCCAATTTTTCAGAGTCTTGTTCTTGCCTGCAATTTACCCTGCACCATCAACCAACATATGACTCTAGTCTTTGGAATAAATGGCCTATTCCAGACAGCACTACACCATGAAACATGCATGCTGAGTATGCTTGATCAACTTTTGATACACTTGCTTAACAGAGTATTGAGGCCTTTGGACAAAAGAAAAAGGTTTTACTTGTTCCTAAAACTGCTCCCACTATTTTATCTAAATAAACGTGTTAAAGTGGTTTGAAGTAGTCTCCCTGTTTCTCTCAAGTCATGTGCACGTTACTGCTAGTGGCAGTTGAGGGGAACATGGCAAACTAACCTAGGGAAGGTCCTCATTAAAAGGAAAAGTGTTTTCGTTTCTCAAATCACAACTGACAACGTACAATATTTCTAAAGAGCTTAAGAGTTTTCATAAAAGTCAGTTTGCAAAAAGAGAGTGTTCCTCAAGTTCCTTTATTATACATAAGCTTTATTAATTACTAGAGTTTTTATACATCGAGTTGTATTTTGGGGTTTAAGGGTTGAGCGATCCTTAAAGTGGCTTAGAGTTAAGTCAGTGAGAGAGTGTGGAAGGAGCAACACATTAATCAACGGGAATTGCTGTGAGGAACTCGTGTTGAAGAGGAACTCGGGTTATTGAGTGTGTTGTATTCGAGGGATTACAATATATAAAAGAGTTTGAAGTTCTTCTTGATTAGTGTCAAGAAGTTTCCTTAGTTTTCACATTCTTGGTATTTATTTGATCGTTGTTTCTTTAACGTTTTAAATTCCGCAAGGAACACCCCAAGTTCCTAGAAACAATTCACCCCCCCCTCTTGTCAGTGTTCCTACTGAAATATTAGTTGGTATCAGAGCAGGATCTCACAAAATAAAGGAAAACCTGTTGAGAAAAAGTTCCTGGAAAGTATGAACACGTACTCACGAGAAAATCGAATAACGTTATTCAACTTAAAGACCTCCAATGTTCAACGGAAAGTTCTACACCTATTGGAAGAACAGAATAGAGATCTTTATCAAGGGAGAGAACTATCAATTTTGGCGAGTCATAGAAGTCGGTAATTTCGAGGTAACAAAAACCAATGTTGAAAATGAGGTAGTTCCTAAACCTATTTCTGAATTTGTGAAAGAAGATTTTGAAAAATATGAAATCAATGATATGGATGTTAAGATTTTGCATTGCGGCCTTGGACCTCATGAACACAACAGAGTTATGGGGTGCAAGAGCGCAGAGCAAATTTGGGATCTCCTTCAAGTAACACATGAAGGAACAAACAAGGTTAAGCGTTCTAAAATGGATTTACTGATGTCTAAATATGAACGTTTTAAAATGCAACCACAAGAAACAATCCGGGAAATGTTTACTGGTTTCACTAATATTGTTAATCCAGAGTTTTGATGATGACAACGCAAACTTCTTGATTATTGTTTAAGTGTGTTATTGTAAGGACCTAACATCCTTTGATGGACAATGCTAAGTTAGGGAGTGCCTTAGTTGGGAAAACTAAGCACGTAGAACAAACACCAAGCAATATAAGGAGCTCCTAAAGAATCAATCAGTTTGCAAATGTTATCCATGGTTGATCCTTAAGAGGTTGATTCTCAAGCGGCTAATCCTCAATGGGTGATCCTCATACGGCTGATCCTCAATCCTCAACAGGCTGATCCTCGACAGGGTGATCCTCAAACTACTGATCCTCAACAGGGTGATTCTCAAACGACTGATCCTCAAACGAGTGATCCTTAACGAAGATCATCAGCAAGATCCTAAGCAATTTACTAAGAGAGTTCCTCATATATTATGAGTATCTTTGAAGTTCCGCAGAAGGAACAATGCAAGAAGTGAAGGAAATAATGCCCTTGGTCCAAGTATGCATTTAATGATAAGACTAATAAATGCGGTTCAGTATTAATTAACAATTTAATAATTCAGTGAGATCAAGTGAGATGAATGCCTAGCTAGAGGTCGCTTCAGTTCAAGTGGAATTAATGATATTAATCCACAGCTTACTCTTGACTGAACCCGTAGGGTCACACAAATAGTACGTAAACGGATCAAGTATTTAATGGCATTAAATACTCCATCTATGGATATTCGGAATCGACGGATCTTGGTTTCAGTGGGAGATGAGATCGTCAAAGGTAAGAAATGAATACTCCGGAAACGATGATATTGCCGGAAACGGAAACATAAATATTATCCAAGTCGTAGATGTTGCCGGAAACGGAAACATGATACGTATCAAAAAATATTATTGGAAATGGAAATATTGCCGGAATCGGAAATATTGTCGGAAACGGAAATATTGTCAGAATCGGAAATATTATCGGAATCGGAAAATAATTCCGGAAACGGAAATATTAAATATTTGTTCGAAACGGAAATTAATTTCGGAATCGGAAATGTTAAATATTGTTCGTGTCGGAAATGAATTCCGGAATCGGGAATTTAATCGGAAAGCGTATAGTACGAATTAGCATCGGACGAGGCTTGCTAGAAGAAGGCCCAACACGAAGCCAGGCCGTCGCCCAGCAAGCCACACGCATCCAACAACACGCCAAGGCCTCGACCAGGCCCAGTGCAAGGCCAGGCCCAGCCAAGGCTGGCGCGCGCTCAGCGATGGGCTGCGAGCACTGGGCCTCAGCGCTGTGCGCTCAGCGTGGGCCGCAAGGCTTGCGCATGGGCGTGCGGTGCTCGTGCGCTACGTGTGTGTGCTATACGAATCCTAAAGCTATCGGAATTCGTGCATAGATTAAATCCTAATCCTAAAAGATTAAATTAAATTATTTAGAGTTCTAATAGGATTCTAATTAATTAATTAGTATTCTACCAGGATTCGAAATCCTTTCCAAGGTTCTATAAATATATGCCTAGGGTCATAAATTTAAATACGAGTTTTTGAACAAGTATTCATATAATAAAACAGTGATTTTTGAGCAGAAAAATCAGTCACATTCTTGCTCATAATTGCCGAAAATTATAGTACCTTAAGGGCGATTCTAGTTGGTCAATCTTAAGGCGGATCCGGACGTGCTGTGGAATATCTACGGAGGGACGACACTTGGAGTCCTAAAGACTTGTTCTTGTTCGGTTCGGGCACAGCTAGGGAGGGCACGCTACAAAGTGTATGCACCTAAATTATGCTAAATGATTATGTGTAACTAATATGTTTCCTGGCATTAAGGTTTTCCGCATGATTTATGTTTTGTCATATGTATCATAACCTAACAGTGGTTAAATTTTAAAAATTTGCAAAGAATTAAAAGGGGTGATTAATTTTCGTAATTGTTAATTAATTGCAAATTGCGTTTATTTAATTATATGTACGCAGTTTTCGGCAGTTTATTCGTTATTCAACCAAATCGAGTGATTTTTGTGTCAATTCCGCATGTAAAAGGCATTCTAAAATTTTGACAAAATTACTATTTTTCGGCCGAACCCAAAATTCCCAAATTCGAAGCCTAACTATGACTTTTCGGAGGTTTTAATTTTTCGAACGCAAAAGTTTGTAAATTTAAGATGTTAAATTGAATATTTGCGATTTTTGTTGATAAATCTTGACTATTTGATTTACCTACAGTATATGTTTAACAATTTTGAATGCCTAGACTTGTTAATTATACAACCTAATTTGTAATTATGATTAATTTGTTGAAATTCGAATAATTTAGAATTGATTTGTTTTTCATAATTAATTAATGATTTAATTAGGTATCCATGATTAAAAACCACCATAAAAATTGTTAATTTATGATAAATTTTAAATTTTTATGACCTAGATTTGAATCCATGTAAATCGGAAATTAATTGATTAATAAATTTTCGATTTTTCGCCTTAAAATTATGAAATTAATATGTTTTATTAATTTGTCATAAATTTTAAATTAAAAATTTTAAATTTTTTATGAAAAACGCTCATGAATGTTGCACGCACAAAGCAAAGGACGCTACGTGTTACCCTTAAGGGGTGTTGTATAGTGCGGGAACGAGACGACGAGCAAGGGAGCTCGTCGCCCGTGCGGTACGAATGCAGCGAGCATCCAAGAATGGCGCGCGCGCGAGGCGAGGCTACCTGCGCGTGTGTGCTGTGTACATGGGCGGTGGGCGATGGGGCGTGGCACAAGTTGAGGCGCGCGCGCGGGAGAGCGCAAGCTGGGTCGCCCAGCGAGCACTGCTCCGTGCACCAACGAGCGCTGCCTCGCCACGAGCGATTGCTCGCGCCTAGCGAGCGGGGCATCCCTTGCGTGTAGCTGCTGCTGCATTGTGCCATGGCCATGCGATCAGCCGTGCACTCGATGGGGCATGGGCGCAAGCCCTAGTGCCTCGTCGTGTTATGATTGAGTCGTTTTGAATTTTAATTTGAATTTTCAGTTCGGAAATAATTTTAATTAATTTTAAAATTAATAATTTAAATTGTTTTCTTGGATTTTTATTTTGAATATTATAATAATTATAAATTTTATTTATACTAATTATTTTACTAAAATTAAACCTTGAATTAATTTAAATTCGTTTAAATCAACTGAAAATAAATTAAACTAAATGGATTCGATTATGATTTTATATGAGCTTTAAATTTTAATTAAACTTGTATGTTTCCGGTTAGACTAGAAATACATTTTTATGTTTAAAATTAGTAAAGCATATAAAGTTATTGGTTTAAGTGGGAGCAATTTAAGTCATAAACTCTTGATTAGGTCTACAAATCCTTTAAGGTTAAAAAAAACTTGATTAGAATTAATAAGGACTGAATAATTGGTAGATTGTAGACACCTACTTTTGTCCCCATTCCCGAAAGGGAAGGTTCGATGATGAAAACGTAAATCTCCACTTGACAACGCATCTCCTATAAAATAACGAATCTCAATTCCCCTTTTCATTTCACCCGAAACCTGCTATTTATAGAAACCTGCTATTTATGAAAACCTGCTAAAAATAGTAACTTCCGTAATGGGTAGTTGTTAAAAGTGGCAAGTCATAAAAGATAGAAAACTGTCAGAATTAGGTGTTGCAATCCAACATAAATCCTAAATGAGATAGAAATTGCGAGAGAATCCTATTCCTAATATGATTCGAAAGTAAGAGTCACGTATTAATTAAAATCCTAACGAGCCTAGAGTTCGTAACGGGCCCAGACGCATCCCGTCACAAGGTTAATACGCACATAAAGACTCAATTAAATCTCAAATACTCCGGATTCTAGGAATCCGAATCTGACTAAGAAAAAAAGCCCAGATCCTATTTTCAACGCCTGGCTCTGGGCGCCGAAATCTTCGGCGCCCAGGCCTGGGCGCTGAAAATACCTGGTACGTATTTTTTCCTAATTCCTCGTGGATTAGAGTTCTGCAACTCTATCTTTCCACGAACTCTTTTCTATAAATAGGGCCTTAAGTTCGACGTGAAAAGGACACACAACACACAATTATATTCTGAGTATTGACTCTAAACCCCTAAGCCTAAGCCTCACGCTGCAAAACTGATCACGCGTTCTGTCGCAATCGATCCATAAATCGAACAGAACATATCCCGTCCCATAATTTGAGATTCGTTAAATAAAAGGAGAAATAGCAAAGTCAAAGTGGTTAGTTTTCTGAGAACCGTGACGCACCTCTCAAGGGTGCGTCGTAATGTGTCCCTTTTCCATGGTTTAATTGCTTTCCTCGCCCTTTTATGAACTGTTAAACTAACTAAAATCTGATTGTTCGATCACGCTTAATAAATATGATATTTTTGGGAAAGTGGATTATCATGCTAGGTCCCTTAAAACAATCTAAATCAGATAATCGCGCTCGAACTAGTACTATATGTTGCATATTATTAAAATCAACTCAGATTAGTTTAATAGTTAACGCATGTCCCTTCAATTATTTATGCTGAGCTAGTAAGGATATCCTGCCTCTGGAGTTATCGAAGAGCGAGTACTCCTCTCGGTAGTTACAGTCCCCCGAACCCTAAATCTCTACCCTGCGGGTGTACGTTGAGCGATCCCCACCACCACGGATCACAAGGGAACCTACGGCCGTCATGGTCAAACATAATTGCACTCCCTTTATGTCACGATAACCGGGTTTTGTCAGTTTTTCTCATTGTCGTTAAAAACTGAATGGCGACTCCTATATTACTAGTCAATTGGGTGTAAACTCACAGAAAATCCAATTACACTTGATTTGACAAAAAGAAGCGTCACACCCACGAGGGACGAGGTCACGCATTAGCCTCGTGCTTTTTCGACCCCCTCACAGTGGCGACTCCACTGGGGATAGTGAAGGAAATACTCGTGCTTGTAGGTAATCAAAATAGCCGAAGGGTGAAACGATCCTACCCGCGTTTATTTCCCAATCAAGTTGGGACGACCTGAAAATCAGCATATTAATGTGAACGGACAGAACCGCATAACGAATCTTGGCTCCCTTTGTGTTTCATCTCGGGAGTTGGGACTAAGGATACCCATCGCCAACCGGGGGGTGCATACGCTTCGAATGTTGTCCACTCTGCACTTTCGCTAGTAGTACACCCGTCCCAAACCCAATCGCTCGCCCATTAGGTCCCTCTCGCCTGCATGCCCCCTTGGCTTGCACTTGCGGGTTGGCCTCTTGAGCGAAATTCGTCTGCTGAAGACACTTCCTCGACCGGGGCATGTGTTGGATCTACGATAGAAGCGGTACCAAGCCAGGCGCAAATAACTACCCATAGAAGCCTATCATAAACTACAAGACATGTTATTACACTACAAAATTATGCATCAATTAGAGATGGATTTTGAGACGGATACAATAAACGTCTCAAACTTGAGACGGGTTACTAAATTTTCGTCCCTAAATTAAAATTGAGATGGAATTTTACATGGAGTTTCAAAAAATCCGTCTCAAATATGTAACGGATTTGCGAGAATTCCGTCTCAAATTTTTTTGAGACGCCATCTATAGTGACGCCCTATTTTCGTCTCAAATCCGTCTCTAAGCATCATTTTGAGACGGATTTGGACTATATAGAGACGAAATTCCTCGTCTCTATAAAATGATTATTTTGTAGTGTTATTGCCTCATGATGGAATGTTAGTTATGTGTAGCGAAATATATGATTGTGTGTGACAAACTATCCTAGAGAAAACCAACGACCTTAAAAATTTCCCAAACATTCATAAACCAATTTGCCAAAGAGTTATACCGAAACACGTGTTCCGCAAACCCGAACGATCGCCACAAAAATAAGCGACGCTCGGGATGGCCTGTAACGAATCCCACAAACGCTGCACAACGCGTAAAGGATGTTATTAGGCAAGCACGCAAAATCGAAGTCGCGTAAACAAAAGTAGACGCAAACAGAAAACGAGAACCAGCCAGGGACGCATTTTCAACGCCCCTGGCGGGGCGCCAGAATTTCTCACGCCCTACGTTGGGCGCTGAAGTTGCTGCTTGGCCTTCTGGTCAAGCGCAGCAGCCTCGGTGCCCTCGCAAAAGGAAAATACGTAGCACAAAAAAACGTTCGTAAAAAGAATTGCTACGAGGGCGTAAGAAAAGCACTCGATTTCAAAAGCGACTCGTAAAAAATTAATAACTCTTTGCGTCGTTGTTAGGCCTCCTACGACGACAATGCTCGGCACTAAAAACCGAACATGCTAATAATTATGAATGTCACACGGGCAAGGGTTTCGAAAATCCAAAGAATGACCAAAAGAAAAAACTAAAAAGTGTACCAACAAAAGAAAGAGTGAAAAACCAATAGAGAGAGTCGAAGTCTAGACTAAGTAATACTTGAAACTTTGGGACCTAAACTTTAGCTTATCTTATGCATAGGACTGGTCCTGCCACTTGGTGCCGATCAGGAAATCAACGGTTTGTGCGCCTCGAAGATACATCGCCAACACCAGGTTTAGTTACTCCAAGCTCCGTCCGTCATCCTTCATTTCAAGGATCTCCGCTTCCCCAACCTCGATTCGCACCCTCAAACATGTCCATCGAAGAATTGCAAGAGCAGATGGCTCAAATGACCCAACTCATGGGCCAACTGAAAATGGAAAACGAAGCCCTAGCGGCTGCGCAAGCCAAAAACGACCTCGATAACGAGAAGAGGATTGAAAAAATGGTCCTACAGAAAACCATGGGGAGCAAGTACTTCTCCCTCGATCCAGAACCTTTTCCTGGCAAACTACCAGAAAAGTTTAGTTCATCGGACTTACCAAAGTTTAAAACCACGGATAATCCCCGTGATCATCTATTGAGCTTTGTGAATGCCATGAACTTGAAAGGCGCGGACAAGTCCATGTATTTACCTGCCTTTCCTTTGTCCTTGGAACCTGTGCCGCTCAAATGGTACTATCACGAGGACCCTAAGATCTTCCCCACTTGGGAAGACTTTGTCAATGTCTTCATGAAGCAATACTCGTCGAACATGGATTTTCAAGTCACCATGCGCGAGCTGGAAGTTCCCTTCCAAAAGAGAAATGAGGGTTTCACAACCTACTTTGCTAGATGGAGGGATCAGGCAGCCCAGCTAATCAATAGGCCTCCCAAAACAGAATTGGTCCAAAAATTCATTGACAACCTGGACCCGGCCTACAGACGGCACCTTAGGTACCTGGGACTTGACACTTTCAAAAGAGTTTATGATGTGGGAATAAAGATCGAGGATGACCTCGCAAAAACAATACAAAGTAAACCCGCATACAAAAGCAATACCTACAACAGGGGCAACACATCCCAAGCCTAAGAAGTCCATGCCGTAGAGGAGACTCCCGCCCGAAGAAGCCCTGGAAGATGGGTCCGAGACCGAAAGTTTGCCCCACTCGGGTCGACTTTGGTACAAGCCTTTGAAAGACTAACCAATCAAGGAAAGTTGAGACCTATAGGCCCCACCCGTGACCCTCCTGTCAAGAACAAATATTGGGTCGAAGGTACTTGTCACAACAAGAGCCCACTCGGCTCTTGTCACATCTCTCTCGATCAACCAGAAAATGAGAACTTCGACCCTACGGTGTACATTACGCCCCAAGGTGCACCACCCGCTGTGGTCCCTATGGATCGAATCGAGAGAGAAGTGTGCGGTGTGTGGGATGATGATGCTGAAGATATTTACCTATCTCAAGTGTCGGGCCAGGATCTCTTTACTGAAACTTGGCCCGGGTATGCTCTCATTTACACCACCCCTCAGGAGCCCGAGGTCGACAACCTCACCCGATCCGGAAGGATATACCAACCGGATATTCACCCACCTCCAATGGACGATATCCCGGTTAGGCAAACTCCTGAGAATGGACGGCACACCACCGTCGAGGAAGTCATTGAAAATCCTCTCTTGAAACAACTAAAAAGAACCAAAGCCGAAATTACCATCTGGGATCTCATGTGTACTTCAAAGGAACATCGCGAAAAGCTTATTCGCTCACTCGTCCTCATCTCAGTACCTACAGATATCACACCTGACTCACTGGTTAGCCATGTCACGAGAGATGCCGGAAAAAAGGCCATAGTTTTCACTGACAAAGACTTGCCCAAAGAGGGGGGTGCTCACAACAAAGCCCTTTATCTAGTGGTTGGATGCAAAGGACAAAACATCCCCCTAGCGCTCGTAGATAACGGTTCGGCGGTCAATGTTTGCCCATTGCGAACCGCCCATTGCTTGGGGCTAGGAAATGATGACTTCTAAACCTCCACGCAAGGGGTACGAGCTTATGATAACTCCCGAAGGCCTGTGTTGGGAAAAATCAACCTCACCATACAAACCGGGCCTGTGGCACGCACCACGGAGTTTCAAATAATTGACATCAAGCCCACTTTCAACCTCCTCTTGGGGCGACCTTGGCTCCATGACTTAGGAGGTGTGGCTTCTACCTTGCACCAAATGGTTAAACTTAACCATAACGGGGTAATACTAGAAATCCGCGCCCCTCCTCTCGACGTCAGTTGTACTATGGTTGGAACGGCCGAAACTGCAGGCGACCTTTACGGGTTTCAAATGGAAGAAACAATCCAGTTCATCGAAGATTATGATCCAGCATTCCTAGACCCGCATGCATCCCGAGTCATCCCTAGAATGCTGTTAGCTCAAGGTTATTTCCCTGGAACCCCATTGGGCATAAGGAAGAAGGAATGCACATTCCATCCTTTACCCAACAAATCTACTCCCTTTGGCTTAGGCTATGAACCAACGGAGGAAGATATTGCTGACCGCCTGTCTAGGCTACGCCTTAACAAGGCCAAACAAACCACCCTCCTTCCCCCATATCAAAGAACCCTTAACGGGATGTTCGTTCGGGAAGGAGAAGGACACCCATGCTGTGATTTCCCTGAACCCTTCGTTCAGGATGGCTTGCTAAAACCAGGATTTGAAATCTTCCATGACTGCCACACCTTGGATGAGGCACCCCACCTCACCAAGACTAAAACGACTGAAATATTGGACGACCAGGCTCTATGGACATTGTTTAACGAATCGAGGCCTGTGGAGGACGAGATTGTGACGACTACCCTAGCTTTACAAGATGAAGGTTTCGATCCAACCCGGTTAATCGCTCCTGCATCAACACTAGAAGAGATCGAGAACGGATGGGTGAAGACATATCAGTGGGTCAATGCAAAAGGAATAGAATTCAAGATGAGTACCGGTGAAGGACCAAAGTTTTACGAGACTAAACCCAAGGCTTGAGCCACATAGAGCACCGTAGTAAAAAGCGCCTAGTAGTTCTTTAGATTGGTAGAAAAATAATAAAGACTTTAGATGGTCCTAAGACCCCTTAGAATATAGGTCAAGTTTGTTTCAGTGTGTTTTCCTTACTTTCCAAATTAATAAAGACGTAATATTTCTCCTAAAATTTTATTCTAACACTAAGTAAACACCAAATGTACTTGCAAAATACAAAAATAAAGAAGCGGCCCACTCTAAGGCCCAACAAACGAGGCCCATTCGGTCTTGAAATAGTGCCATGGGAACCAGTTCCCGAAACCCACAAAATAAACCGCACCATCCCATTCATATCCCCAAAAACCTAAAAAGTCAACCAGTGTTATCACAAGAGTCAATCCATGCAACCCAAAGAAATCAAAAATCCAAAACAATGCAAATGTTTCCAAAAAACAGATTCATAAAACATAATTCCAGCATACCCTTCACTAACAACGCGCACCTCAATCCACCCAAAAAGCCTACACAAATATTTTCATATCTTCCACACCTTAACTCCATTTTCAAAGCCGTTTCGAGTCACGGGTAGAAAAAATTAGTCCGAACAAAAATGCATCTCACGCTAACAGTCAAAAAAGCCTCCGAATTAGCCTCAAAATTAATTTTAAATACGAGCAAAATCAAAGCACTAAAAAAAAGAGAAAAAAGAAAAAAATGCAAGAACACGTGAAGCAAAGCGTAAAAAACGACCGCCCAAGTCATTTTCAGCGCCCAGGGCTGGGCGCCGAAATCTTTGTCGCCCCAGCCTGGGCGTTGAAACTCGCTGCCTGCCTAAATTTTTTTTAGAAGTGCTCATCATTTTATCCGCACATAACGGAAAAATAACGAACACTTGGGGGGTACAACACGTATCCAAATAGGCTCACCAAAAAATATAGCCATACAAAAAGTAGTCGAATTTCATTTTTTACGCGACTTACGGCAAACAAAAAAAACGGCAGACGAAAATAATGATAATACTTCACTCATTTGACCGATTAAGTAATATGCTGCCACCTCAGGGCATATCTATTAAAATCTGGCATCCTAGAACTTATTCTAGCTAGAACTACGCGCGACCTGATTCTGACAGGATACGTAGGCAATCCTTACCAAGGATTCGGTCCAATCAAAAAACAAACATACATAAATTGTGCAAAAAGTGTTAGACATGTAAAAATATAAAAAGAAGGAGAAACAAAAAATGAAAATGAAAAAATAAAATACGCCTTTATTGAAAAATAATAAGAAGGAAAACAAAGTGCTAAGAAATGAAAAAACAAACACAACTGAAATAAATAAAGGGCACCTACACCCTAGCAAGAACTACACTACTCTAGTTCTTCCGGATCATCAAATAAAGTCTTGTAGAGGGCAATGTTCGCAGGATCCACCCCCGCAGTCTTCTGCGCTGCCCCAATATCAATCTCCATAAGAATCAGCTCCTGGGCACTAACTTCCAAAGATGCCAAGGCTTCAGAAACATTCTCAGTTATAGCCCGCTCAGCCTCAAGGGCACAGACAATGGTGGGAGAAGGACTATTATCATCAACTAGATTAGCCACTGTTTCTACAGGCGGCTAAGCCTTCCTAACCCATACATTGTTCCGGCGACGATCTCCGCAAGAGCTTGCATTTCTTTTAACAACAGCAGGCCCCTTCATGTTAGGCATCTTTTTAGGCCTGAAACTGGAACGGGGAGGAACTTCCTTTCGCTTGCGATCAGGACGAGCTTTCACAGTCTTAATACCATAGGTACGAGGTTTGGCAGAATCAGGACCCTCATACTTAACACGAATACGAGGTATCAAAAGCTCAGCCGGCTCCCCATTTCGAGCCTCGGTCCTCATAGCTTTATCATCGGAGCTCATCCACAACTTATAGTTTTCAGAAAGACCCACAAAGCCATTTGTAGCTACGGCCCAACGCGGGAGACCATCATAATACTTAGCCCACGCTAGAACCCGTGCTTGTGAAAAGGCCGCTACCTTAGGTGGTACCGTATCAGAAAAGGGGATAGTCTGCCTTAAACCATATTGACGCATGACTCGGTAAGGGAAAATATAAATGGGTCGAGATAGCCCCAACAAGGAAACATAAACCGATACATCAGATACCCCCGTCATAGTAGTCAAACCCCACCATGGTACCACCCACTTGATAGAACATATTCCATAAGTAAAAAAGGAGGCCCATTCGGCCTCGTCCTGGCCTTGGTGCAAATATTTTCGGTTACCCAAGGCTATATGGCGATAATGTTTAGGATCGGCAGGAGCTTCCAAGAGCCTAAGCCATTCCACGAGCCAAGTCTGCAAAAAACAGGTACGATCAAAAAATAATAATAAAAAAGAAAACGGTTCCTGGGGCGCAGTTTCAACGCCCAGGACCAGGCACCGAAAATTCCAGCGCCCAGCCCTGGGCGCTGAAACTCAGCCCCAAGGCAGGACGAATGAAAAATATATATGAAAAAAAAACGTATACATGCGCAAAGAAAAATCGATTACCTGCTGTAATAGGGGGCTTCCCTTAAAATATTCAGATTTGGCGTCCTTCTTCAACTCATCCGCACTCAGCAAAGTCCCGGCAACCACCAAAGGCATAATAGAATAGCAACTTTCCATCTGGCTAATCAAGGGGATCAACCTTATGTCACCGAACTCACCATTGTTATTTGACAGCAAATAATGATTCAAAAAGCAAAATACAAGGGCTCGAATATTCAATTTCTGTTCGGTCATATTCTTAGTAGGCCTAAAGTGGTGTTTTACAAGTTTTGCCAAATTGACCTCATCACCTACAACAACTTCAGCAAGCATGTTAGCATCTAGTCCTAGGAAAGCCCCTATGGTTGTTTTACTCTCTTCAATAGTGCCAGGAGTGGCAGGGGTAGCATTAGTAGGATAACCAAGGATCGCAGCAAATTCATCTGGCAAATGACATATTTCGTTGCCCCGAAAGACAAAAACATGATGATCGGAGTCCCAAAAGCTTAGGGCTGCGTGCAGAAAATTATAGTCAATGTTAATTTGTTGTAAACCTAAAAGTGCCTCTAAGTGGTATTCTTTCAATAAAGCCTTTTCTGTAGGATTAAGGGCCCGTAGCCAACGCCTAACAGCCCGTTGGAGTGAGAAAGTGGGAATCGACATGACAAAAGCAAGGAGTAATTAAAACACAGCAAAGAAAATAGGAAATTGAGAGTGATGGAAAATAGGGACGTATCTAGCCCCTATATATAGCTGAACGCATCAAGTGACATCCTGATCCCATTCGGAAACGCGTTAAGAAATCTGAAAGTCAAAATTCGCCAGGAAAGGACTTTCAGCGCCCGAAGCTGGGCGCCGAAATAATTAACACCCAGCCTTGGGCGCCGAAAATGCAGCCCAAGGCCCAGATTTCACAAAACACGGAGCAGGAAAAGACTTAAAACCATGTTGCTAGACACGAGGCCCTATGTACAATTAAGATCAAGCCCAAAAGCACCTTTAAGCTCCCAAATAGCAAAAATGAATGGTAAAACTTGGTCGAAACTTAGACTTGTCTCAAGAAACATATATGTACACTTTTCAAAATAAAAAAAATCAAGGTCATTCTTCGAAACACCAAAAAAATGTTGTTAAGTCGTTGGTTTCTCAAAAAAAAAAATGTCTGTCTTTCAAAAGGATTAAATCGGGCCGAGCTAAACCGAATGATATTAAACCTTGTCGCCCGACGACTGAAGTCGCACCCCATGACTTCGCCAAAGTAGCACGCCACTATGAAAGGTCGCTTGCACATACGAGCTCGACCCCAAACATGATTAAAAGACGTTATGAAGTATGCGAAAAAATGACCACCAAAGCCCGAGTGCTTGGGGGCTCGCGAAAAGTATACTCTAACAGAGAGCGCGCGATCAAAATCACATTCTCGGGCTGCGCTATACACAAGTCCCGTGTTTGGATAATCTCAAAAAAAAAAAAGGAAAAAAAAACGGTATTTTAAAAATATCGTTAACAGAAATATACTCAATGTGGGCCCACTTATAGGACACACCTAATCAGGAAATGTTGCGACCCACCAACAGGTTGTAATCACAAAAGCCCTTCTACATAGGCAAAATGAAAAGAAAGTAAGAAATTCAAAATGGGCTCGCCCACCTTCAACGGGCGGGGTCTGCGTCACTAGCCGCGCAGGTCCTCAGTTTTCGAAAAATAAAGTCTTCAAATTCAAAATAAGCTCGCCATCTTTAGCCGGCGGGGTCTACGTCACAAACCGCGTAGGTCCTTATCTTCAAATTTCAAAAACAGATTCGTCCACTCCTATCGGACGGGGTGTCCACCCTTAGCGAACAGGCTCGCCATCTTTAGCCGGCGGGGTCTGCGTTACTAACCGCGCAGGTCCTTAGTCGCTGCAGCGATAACCTTTATAGGTTTTCCCTTTTTCCAAAAATTAAAGGATCGGTTTTCCCTTTTTCCAAAAATTAAAGGATCGGTTTTCCCTTTTTCCAAAAATTAAAGGATTGGTTTTCCGTTTTTCCAAAAAAGAACGATGTGATTGGTTTTCCCTTTTTTCCAAAAATTAAAGGATTGGTTTTCCGTTTTTCCAAAAAAGAACGATGTGATTGGTTTTCCCTTTTATCCAAAAATTAAAGGATTGGTTTTCCGTTTTTCCAAAAAAGAACGATGTGCTGGATTTTCCTTCGTTTTACGTCCCATAAAAACAAGGGGGTTTTTTCGTTTAACTAGCCTTGAAAATGAGAATCTTTAAAAACATTTTTACCTCGTGGTTGGGCTTGGCCAGGCCCAATTACACTTTATAGCTTTGATTTCGAAAACATCTGTAGCTACTCCCAATGAAAAAGTGAGGGAGTTTCTACACTTCTTTAGATCCTTCCAATGGCAAAGTGAGGAAGTTTCTATACTATCCGTTGACAAATCCCAATGACACGTGAGGGATATGTCGACACTCCAAGTGATGACCCTTAAGTCAAATGTTATCACTCGGGGGCTCGTGAGACCCTCGCAAAAACAGGTCACCATGGCTTGTATGGCGCACTCCGTCTAGTACTTTGATCATCGTCTTATTCCAAGACTCAGTCAAAGTGGGGGCTAACTGTAGACACCTACTTTTGTCCCCATTCCCGAAAGGGAAGGTTCGATGATGAAAACGTAAATCTCCACTTGACAACGCATCTCCTATAAAATAATGAATCTCAATTCCCCTTTTCATTTCACCCGAAACCTGCTATTTATGGAAACCTGCTAAAAATAGTAACTGCCGTAATGGGTAGTTGTTAAAAGTGGCAAGTCATAAAAGATAGAAACCTGTCAGAATTAGGTGTTGCACTCCAACATAAATCCTAAATGAGATAGAAATTACGAGAGAATCCTATTCCTAATATGATTCGAAAGTAAGAGTCACGTATTAATTAAAATCCTAACGAGCCTAGAGTTCGTAACGGGCCCAGACGCATCCCGTCACAAGGTTAATACGCACTAAAAGACTCAATTAAATCTCAAATAGTCAGGATTCTAGGAATCCGATGTTAGGTTATGATTCATATGACAGTTCATAAATCATGCGGAAAAACCATAAAGCCAGGAAACATATTATTTACACATAATCATTTAGCATAGTTTAGATGCATACTCTTTGTTGCGTGCCTTCCCTAGCTGCGCCCGAACCGAACAAGAACAAGTCTTTAGGACTCCAAGTGTCGTCCCTCCGTAGATAGTCCACAGCACGTCCGGATCCGCCTTAAGATTGACCAACTAGAATCGCCCTTAAGGTTCTAATATTTTCGGTTAGGTAGGCAAGAATATTGGCTGATTTTTCTGCTTAAAAATCTTAGTTTTGAATACTTAAAAACTTGTTTATAAATAATGACCCCTAGGCCTTTATTTATAGAGTTATGGAAAAGGAATCGCAATCCTAGTAGGATACGAATTAATTGAAATTAGAATCCTACATGAATTCTATTTAATTAATTTATCTAATTAGGAATAGGAATTTAATCACACACTAACTCTTGCAGTTTTAGGAATCTCGCATGAGCACAAACTCACACACACACACGGCAGCCACAAGGGCTGCCCATGCGCATGCGAGCAGCAGCCCATGCAGCGCGGCCCACGCATCCGTGGCCTTGGTGCGCGCTGGGCTTGTGGCGTGCGTGCTTGCTGGGCGATGGCCCGGCTTCGTGCTGGGCCTTCGTCCGGCAGGCCTCGTCCGATGCTAATTCGTACGATACGCTTCCGATTAAATTTCCATTTCCGGAATCTATTTCCGATACGAACAATATTTAATATTTCCGATTCCGGAATTAATTTCCGTTTCGAACAAATATTTAATATTTCCGTTTCCGGAATTATTTTCCGATTCCGGTAATATTTCCGATTCTGACAATATTTCCGTTTCCGGCAATATTTCCGATTCTGGTAATATTTCCATTTCCAATAATATTTTCCGATACGTACCATGTTTCCGTTTCCGGCAACATCTACGACTTGGATAATATTCATATTTCCGACACGATCCATATTTCCGTTTCCGGCAATATCATCGTTTCCGGAGTATTCATTTCTTGCCTGTGACGATCTTAGCTCCCACTGAAACCAAGATCCGTCGGTTCCGAATATTCATAGATGGAGTATTTAATGCCATTAAATACTTGATCCGTTTACGTACTATTTGTGTGACCCTACGGGTTCAGTCAAGAGTAAGCTGTGGATTAATATCATTAATTCCACTTGAACTGAAGCGGCCTCTAGCTAGGCATTCAGCTCACTTGATCTCACTGAATTATTAACTTGTTAATTAATACTGAACCGCATTTATTAGACTTAACATAGAATGCATACTTGGACCAAGGGCATTATTTCCTTCAGTCTCCCACTTGTCCTTAGGGACAAGTGTGCATTTCCTAATTCCTTTGTCGCTCGATGCTTGCTCTTGAACATAAGGTAAGAGTTGTCATCCTTATTATGTCCAGAGGTGTTCCTCGGTTTCAGAGTTCAACTGATCAAATAAACAGATAATCATAGCCTATGATTCATCCGAGCACGGCCATGCATTTCACAGTTTCTAGCTCTCCGAGTGGCCTTGTACAACTTTTAAGCATCTCTTCCCGATTTATGGGAGGACAATCCCAATCTTGCGATCTTGAGATTAGACTTCGTTTGATAGGTGATTACCTGAGCGTTGCCTTTATAGCCTCCTTTTACGGTGCGACGGTTGGTCAACGTCAAGGCAACCAGTTCTCAAACAAGTAATCTCAAATCACTCAGGTATTGAGGATTTAGTGTCTAATAATTTAATGAAATTTACTTATGACAGACTTTCATCTCTTACAGTAAAGTTTCATAGGTCTTGTCCGATACTAGTCTTCCCAAAGTAAGTATCTATGCAAATGATTATGACATTGCCATGTCCACATAGTTCAAGAAACAGAACTACTAGTCATCTTGCATTCTAATCGTCTAACGTTTTCTATGCGTCCAATTTTATAGAAAACTCCGATTAGGGACCATTTTCAACCTTTGACATTCAAGTTCACTTGATAGACATTTCTTAGTCACAGGACTGGTCCTGACAGTCTATCTTGAATATATCGTCAAGTTGAAGGGACTCATCATTTAATAAACCACAAATTAAATGGAAAAATGAATTTCTTTCATTTATTGTGAATGATTAACCAATAATGTTTTACAAAGATTTAAACTCTAAAACTTTAAAACATTAAACAGAGACATCAAAGCCATTCTCCAATATGCTTGATTCCCATAGCTGCAGTGTGCGAGTTGTGCTTCGCTTGCGGCAGAGGTTTAGTTAATGGATCTGATATGTTGTCATCAGTTCCAATTTTGCTTATCTCGACTTCTTTTCTTTCAACGAACTCTCGTAGAAGGTGAAATCTACGAAGTACATGCTTGACTCTCTGGTGGTGTCTAGGCTCTTTTGCCTGTGCAATAGCTCCGTTATTATCACAATACAGGGCTATTGGTCCTTTAATGGAGGGGACTACACCAAGTTCTCCTATGAACTTCCTTAGCCATATAGCTTCCTTTGCTGCTTCATGTGCAGCAATGTACTCCGCTTCAGTTGTAGAATCCGCAATGGTGCTTTGCTTAGCACTTTTCCAGCTTACTGCTCCTCCGTTGAGGCAGAAGACAAACCCAGACTGTGATCTGAAATCATCTTTGTCGGTTTGGAAACTTGCGTCCGTATAGCCTTTAACAATTAATTCATCATCTCCACCATAGACCAGGAAGTCATCTTTGTGCCTTTTCAGGTACTTCAGAATGTTCTTGGCAGCAGTCCAATGCGCCTCTCCTGGGTCTGACTGGTATCTGCTCGTAGCACTGAGTGCGTACGCAACATCCGAGCGTGTACATATCATAGCATACATTATTGAACCAATCAATGATGCATATGGAATCCCATTCATTCGTCTACGCTCATCAAGTGTTTTTGGGCACTGAGTCTTGCTTAGAGTCATTCCATGAGACATGGGTAGGTAGCCTCGCTTGGAGTCCGCCATCTTGAACCTATCAAGCACCTTATTGATATAAGTGCTTTGACTAAGTCCAATCATCTTTTTAGATCTATCTCTGTAAATCTTGATGCCCAATATGTACTGTGCTTCTCCTAGATCCTTCATCGAAAAACATTTCCCAAGCCAAATCTTGACAGAGTTCAACATAGGAATGTCATTTCCGATAAGCAATATGTCGTCGACATATAATACTAGGAAAGCAATTTTGCTCCCACTGACCTTCTTGTATACACAAGATTCGTCCGCGTTCTTGATGAAACCAAAGTCACTGACTGCTTCATCAAAACGTATATTCCAGCTCCTGGATGCCTGCTTCAATCCGTAGATTGACTTCTTTAGCTTGCATACCTTTTTAGCATTCTTTGGATCCTCAAAACCTTCAGGCTGTGTCATAAACACAGTTTCTGTTAAAACGCCGTTTAAGAAAGCAGTTTTGACATCCATCTGCCATATTTCGTAATCGTAATATGCAGCGATTGCTAACATTATTCGAATAGACTTTAGCATTGCAACTGGTGAAAAGGTTTCATCGTAATCCACACCGTGGACTTGCCTGTAACCTTTTGCAACCAATCTAGCTTTGAAAACTTCAAGTTTCCCATCCTTGTCCTTTTTCAGTTTGAAAACCCATTTGCTTCCAATGGCTTGGTAGCCATCTGGCAAATCGACCAAATCCCATACTTGGTTTTCAGACATGGAGTCTAATTCAGATTGCATGGCTTCTTGCCATTGCTTGGAGCTAGGGCTCGTCATAGCTTGCTTGTAAGTCGCAGGTTCATCACTTTCAAGTAATAGAACGTCATAGCTCTCGTTCGTCAAAATACCCAAGTACCTTTCCGGTTGAGATCTATATCTTTGCGATCTACGCGGGGTAACATTTCTAGATTGACCATGATTCTCACCAGATTCTTCTAAAGATCTCTGAGTTTCATCCTGAATGTCATCTTGAGCATTCTCTAGAGTTTGTTGTTCGACTCGAATTTCTTCGAGGTCTACTTTTCTCCCACTTGTCATTTTGGAAATGTGATCCTTCTCCAAAAAGACACCATCTCGAGCAACAAACACTTTGTTCTCAGATGTATTGTAGAAGTAATACCCCTTTGTTTCCTTTGGATAGCCCACAAGGATACATTTGTCAGATTTTGGATGAAGTTTGTCTGAAATTAATCGTTTGACGTAAACTTCACATCCCCAAATCTTAAGAAAAGACACATTTGGAGGCTTTCCAAACCATAATTCGTATGGAGTCTTTTCGACAGCTTTAGACGGAGCTCTATTTATAGTGAGTGCAGCTGTATTTAGTGCATGTCCCCAAAATTCTAATGGAAGTTCGGCCTGACCCATCATTGACCTGACCATGTCTAGCAAGGTTCTGTTCCTCCGTTCTGACACACCGTTCCATTGTGGTGTTCCAGGAGGAGTCAATTCTGATAGAATTCCACATTCTTTCAGATGGTCATCAAATTCATAGCTCAGATATTCACCGCCTCTATCAGACCGCAGTGCCTTAATCTTCTTGCCTAATTGATTCTCTACTTCACTCTGAAATTCCTTGAATTTGTCAAAGGATTCAGACTTATGCTTCATTAGGTAGACATAACCATACCTACTGAAGTCATCAGTGAAAGTGATAAAGTAGCTGAAACCACCTCTAGCATTTGTACTCATTGGTCCACATACATCTGTATGGATTAAACCCAATAGTTCATTTGCTCTTTCTCCAACTTTGGAGAAAGGTTGCTTTGTCATTTTGCCAAGTAAACATGATTCGCATTTACCATAATCCTCTAAGTCAAATGGTTCTAGAATTCCTTCCCTTTGAAGTCTTTCTAAGCGTTTCAAGTTTATATGGCCTAATCGACAATGCCACAGATAGGTGAGATCTGAATCATCCTTTTTGGCCTTTTTGGTATTTATGTTATATACTTGTTTGTCGTGATCTAATAAATAAAGTCCATTGACTAATCTAGCAGATCCATAAAACATCTCTTCAAAATAAAACGAACAACTATTGTCTTTTATTATAAAGGAAAATCCCTTAGCATCTAAGCAAGAAACTGAAATGATGTTTTTAGTAAGACTTGGAACATGGAAACATTCTTCCAGTTCCAAAACTAGCCCGGAGGGCAACGACAAATAGTAAGTTCCTACGGCTAATGCAGCAATCCGTGCTCCATTTCCCACTCGTAGGTCGACTTCACCCTTGCTTAACTTTCTACTTCTTCTTAGTCCCTGTGGATTGGAACATAAGTGTGAGCCACAACCTGTATCTAATACCCAAGAAGTTGAATTAGCAAGTATACAGTCTATAACGAAAATACCTGAAGATGGAACGACTGTTCCGTTCTTCTGATCTTCCTTTAGCTTCAAGCAATCTCTCTTCCAATGCCCCTTCTTCTTGCAGTAGAAGCATTCGGATTCAGAAGTGGGTTGACTGACCTTCCTCTTTGCAGATTTGGCGCCAGTTTGCTTAGTTGGGCTGGCCTTGTTGCCACCTTTCTTAGCATTCCTCTTCTTTCCAGATTTCTTGAACTTGCCCCCACGCACCATAAGCACATCCTGCTTATCACTTTTGAGCGTCTTTTCAGCGGTCTTCAGCATACCGTGAAGCTCAGTGAGCGTTTTGTCCAGACTATTCATACTGTAGTTCAGTTTGAACTGATCATACCCGCTATGAAGAGAATGGAGGATGGTGTCTATAGCCATTTCCTGAGAAAATTGCTGATCCAGCCGACTCATATTCTCAATGAGTCCAATCATTTTGAGAACATGTGGACTTACGGGCTCGCCTTTCTTAAGCTTGGTCTCAAGAATTTGCCTATGAGTCTCGAATCTTTCGACTCGAGCCAGATCTTGGAACATGTTCTTCAACTCACTGATGATTGTGAAAGCATCTGAGTTGATGAACGTTTTCTGCAGATCCGCACTCATGGTGGCGAGCATTAGACATTTCACATCCTTGTTGGCATCAATCCAACGATTGAGGGCTGCCTGAGTGACCCCGTCGCCTGGAGCTTCGGGCATCGCCTCATCTAGGACATACTCCTTTTCTTCCTGCATAAGAACTATTTGCAAGTTCCTTTGCCAGTCAAGGAAGTTTTTCCCGTTCAACTTCTCCTTTTCGAGAATTGATCGAATGTTGAATGAATTGTTGTTTGCCATATTAAAAACTACAATTGAAAAGAATAAACAAATAAATAACCATTCACAGTTTCTCTTAATAAACTTAAATTCTAGCATACATGCATAATTCAATGTTTATTAAGCATTTTATTCAAGTTATGTGTTCCGGCAGGTGTAAATAAAATGATTCCAAGATCCTAAAATCATTGAAGAACTAAGCACAGTTTGTCGACTTAATCCTAGAACATCTTAGGTAAGCAAAAGCCTTTTGCTAATAGTCTAGAAACTATTCTTGGTTGATAGGTACGTCTAAGAACTTATTAGGTAAACCTATCGAATTTGCCACGACATAAAAGGACTCCTTACTTATATCGTTGAGTTTCACCAAAACTAACATGTACTCACAATTATTTGTGTACCTTGCCCCTTTAGGACCAATAAGTAACACCTCGCTGAGCGAAAACTATTACTAGATTGATGTAAAGGATATCCAAGCAAGTGTATATTTTGGCATGGCACCTTTTAACTCAATTTTTAAGTTTGGAACTTAAGGCTCTTACTATGTTGGTTAGATTTTAAGTGAACTAAAATCCTTAATCATGCAACATAATCAAGCTTTTGATCTCATGCATTTTAAGACATATTTAAAACAATAAATAACTTAAAACATGCATAAGATATTTGTGATCTAGTATGGCCCGACTTCATCTTGAAGTTTTGACTTCAAAGTCCGTCTTGAAAATCTCCGTGGGAGGCACCATTTTCTTCAAATAGGATAAGCTATAACTAATTACAACTATTTGATGGTTCGCAGACCATATTTGAATTAAAAAATAACTTTGGTACTTTAGACCAATTACATTCAAATTAATGGTACGCAGACCATATTTTCTATCCTATTTGGGCCATACTAGTCACTTCATAACCTGCAAAACAGTACATATACAATATATACCATTCACCCATTCATTATCATGAATGGCCCACATAGCTGGTTAGTAAAACACATTATGCATCACGTAAACATTTGCAGCAATTAATCAAGGGCACCAATAATCTACCAATTATTCAGTCCTTATTAATTCTAATCAAGTGGTTTTAACCTTAAGGATTTGTAGACCTAATCAAGAGTTTATGACTAAAAAGCGCTCCCACTTAAACCAATAAATTCATATGCTTTACTAATTTTAAACATAAAATTGTATTTCTAGTCTAACCGGAAACATACAAATTTAATTAAAATTTAAAGCTCATATCAATTTATAATTGAATCCAAAAATTTAATTTAATTTCAGTCGCATTTAAATTAATTCATGATTTTAATCTTAGTAAAATAATTAGAATAAATTCCATTTATTATAATTATAATATTCAAAATTAAAATCCAAGAAATTAATTCAAATTATTAATTTTAAAATTAATTAAAATTACGTGAACTGAAATTTTCAAATTAAACATTCAAAACGATCTAATCGTAACGCAAACACCCTACGCGTTGCACGCCCATGGACCGTACGCACACAGCCATTGCTGGCCATGTGCGCGCAGCCCATGCGCTCGTCGCATAGCTGCTGCTTCCCTATCGCAAGCCTCCGCACAGCGCCCCATCGCACGCGAGCTATCGCTCGCAGTGCGCGCGCGCGAGATCGCTCGCTGGGCGCGCGACATCGCTCGCTGGGCGCGCTGGCTCGCTCGCTGTGCGCGCGAGCCATCGCTCGCTGGGGCGCGACATCGCTCGCTGGGCGGGCGACATCGCGCGCTGTGCGCGCGAGCCATCGCTCGCTGGGGCGCGACATCGCTCGCTGGGCGAGCGACATCGCGCGCTGTGCGCGCGAGTAGTGCTGGGCGCAGCGCTCGTGGCACGCGAGCTTGCGCTCGCTGCGCGCGAGGCTGCGCGCACTTGTGCGAGGCAGCGCGCGTTGTGGCGCAGCTCGCTTGCTGCCCACACGCGACTGCCTTGGCTCGCCCCTCGCCCATGCCCATTCGTTCATTGCTCGTGGCACACGACACAAGGCAGGGCTGCTGCCTTGTGCTCGTGCACTACGCCCTTGCTCATTGCATTCGTGCCGCACGGGCGACGAGCTCCCTTGCTCGTCGTCGCATGCCCGCATTATACAACACCCCTTAAGGGTAACACGAAGCGTCCATTGCTTCGTGCGTGCAAGTTATTTGAACGAATCGCATAAAAATTTAAAATTTATATTTAAAATTAATGACAAATTAATAAATAATATTAATTTCATAATTTTAGGGCGAAAAATCGAAAATTTATTATCCAATTGATTTCCGATTGATATGGATTCAAGTCTAGGTCATAAAAATTTAAAATTTATCGTAAATTTACAATTTTTATGGTGGTTTTTAATCATAGGTTTCTAATTAAATTACAATTAATTATGAAAATCAAATTAATTCTAAATTATTCTAATTTTCAACAAATTAATCATAATTACAAATTAGATTGCATAATTAACAAGACTAGGCATTCAAACTTGTTAAACATATGCAGTAGGTCAATCAAAAATTCAAGATTTATCAACAAGAATCGCAAATATTTAATTTAACATCTTAAATTTACGAAATTTTGCATTCGAAAAACTAAAACCTTCGAAAAGTCATAGTTAGGCTTCGAATTTGAGAATTCTGGGTTCGGCAGAAAAATACTATTTTTGTCAAAATTTTAGAATGCCTTTTACATGCGGAATTGACACAAAAATCACTCAATTCGGATGAGTAATGAAGAAACTGCCGAAAAACTGCGTACGTATAATTAAATAAACGCAATTTGCAATTAATTAACAATTACGAAAATTAATCACCCCTTTTAATTCTTGCAAATTTGTAATATTTAACCATGTTCATGCAATTTAGATTATGAAAATAATAAGGGGCTCGTGATACCACTGTTAGGTTATGATTCATATGACAGTTCATAAATCATGCGGAAAAACCATAAAGCCAGGAAACATATTATTTACACATAATCATTTAGCATAGTTTAGATGCATACTCTTTGTTGCGTGCCTTCCCTAGCTGCGCCCGAACCGAACAAGAACAAGTCTTTAGGACTCCAAGTGTCGTCCCTCCGTAGATAGTCCACAGCACGTCCGGATCCGCCTTAAGATTGACCAACTAGAATCGCCCTTAAGGTTCTAATATTTTCGGTTAGGTAGGCAAGAATATTGGCTGATTTTTCTGCTTAAAAATCTTAGTTTTGAATACTTAAAAACTTGTTTATAAATAATGACCCCTAGGCCTTTATTTATAGAGTTATGGAAAAGGAATCGCAATCCTAGTAGGATACGAATTAATTGAAATTAGAATCCTACATGAATTCTATTTAATTAATTTATCTAATTAGGAATAGGAATTTAATCACACACTAACTCTTGCAGTTTTAGGAATCTCGCATGAGCACAAACTCACACACACACACGGCAGCCACAAGGGCTGCCCATGCGCATGCGAGCAGCAGCCCATGCAGCGCGGCCCACGCATCCGTGGCCTTGGTGCGCGCTGGGCTTGTGGCGTGCGTGCTTGCTGGGCGATGGCCCGGCTTCGTGCTGGGCCTTCGTCCGGCAGGCCTCGTCCGATGCTAATTCGTACGATACGCTTCCGATTAAATTTCCATTTCCGGAATCTATTTCCGATACGAACAATATTTAATATTTCCGATTCCGGAATTAATTTCCGTTTCGAACAAATATTTAATATTTCCGTTTCCGGAATTATTTTCCGATTCCGGTAATATTTCCGATTCTGACAATATTTCCGTTTCCGGCAATATTTCCGATTCTGGTAATATTTCCATTTCCAATAATATTTTCCGATACGTACCATGTTTCCGTTTCCGGCAACATCTACGACTTGGATAATATTCATATTTCCGACACGATCCATATTTCCGTTTCCGGCAATATCATCGTTTCCGGAGTATTCATTTCTTGCCTGTGACGATCTTAGCTCCCACTGAAACCAAGATCCGTCGGTTCCGAATATTCATAGATGGAGTATTTAATGCCATTAAATACTTGATCCGTTTACGTACTATTTGTGTGACCCTACGGGTTCAGTCAAGAGTAAGCTGTGGATTAATATCATTAATTCCACTTGAACTGAAGCGGCCTCTAGCTAGGCATTCAGCTCACTTGATCTCACTGAATTATTAACTTGTTAATTAATACTGAACCGCATTTATTAGACTTAACATAGAATGCATACTTGGACCAAGGGCATTATTTCCTTCATCCGAATCTGACTAAGAAAAACAGCCCAGATCCTATTTTCAACGCCTGGCTCTGGGCGCCGAAATCTTCGGCGCCCAGGCCTGGGCGCTGAAAATACCTGGTACGTGTTTTTTCCTAATTCCTCGTGGATTAGAGTTCTGCAATTCTATCTTTCCACGAACTCTTTTCTATAAATAGGGCCTTAAGTTCGACGTGAAAAGGACACACAACACACAATTATATTCTGAGTATTGACTCTAAACCCCTAAGCCTAAGCCTCACGCTGCAAAACTGATCACGCGTTATGTCGCAATCGATCCATAAATCGAACAGAAGGTATCCCGTCCCATAATTTGAGATTCGTTAAATAAAAGGAGAAATAGCAAAGTCAAAGTGGTTAGTTTTCTGAGAACCGTGACGCACCTCTCAAGGGTGCGTCGTAATGTGTCCCTTTTCCATGGTTTAATTGCTTTCCTCGCCCTTTTATGAACTATTAAACTAACTAAAATCTGATTGTTCGATCACGCTTAATAAATATGATATTTTTGGGAAATTGGATTATCATGCTAGGTCCCTTAAAACAATCTAAATCAGATAATCGCGCTCGAACTAGTACTATATGTTGCATATTATTACAATCAACTCAGATTAGTTTAATAGTTAACGCATGTCCCTTCAATTATTTATGTTGAGCTAGTAAGGATATCCTGCCTCTGGAGTTATCGAAGAGCGAGTACTCCTCTCGGTAGTTACAGTCCCCCGAACCCTCAATCTCTACCCTGCGGGTGTACGTTGAGCGATCCCCACCACCAGGGATCACAAGGGAACCTACGGCCGTCGTGGTCAAACATAATTGCACTCCCTTTATGTCACGATAACCGGGTTTTGTCAGTTTTTCTCATTGTCGTTAAAAAATGAATGGCGACTCCTATATTACTAGTCAATTGGGTGTAAACTCACAGGAAATTCAATTACACTTGATTTGACAAAAAGAAGCGTCACACCCACGAGGGACGAGGTCACGCATTAGCCTCGTGCTTTTTCGACCCCCTCACATAGATTATTGGTGCCCTTGATTAATTGCTGGAAATATTTATTTGATGCATAACAATGTGTTTTACTAACCAGCTATGTGGGCCATTGATAATGAATGGTTGAATGGTATATATTGTATATGTACTATTTTGCAGGTTATTGAAAGTGACTAGTATGGCCCAAATAGGATAGAAAATATGGTTTGCGTACCATTAATTTGAATGTAATTGGTCTAATGCACCAAAGTTTGTTTTTCAATTCAAATATGGTTTGCGTACCATCAAATAGTTGTAATTAGTTTAATTATAGCTTATCCTATTTGAAGAAAATGGAGCCTCCCATGGAGAAATTCAAGACGGAGTTTCCAATCCATTTTCAAGACGGACTTTGAAGTTGAAGCTTCAAGATGAAGTCGGGCCATACTAGATCACATTTATCTTATGCATGCTTTAAGTTATTTATTGGTTTAAATATGTCTAAATTATGCATGAGATTATGGCTTGATTATGTTGCATGATTAAGGATTTTAGTTCACTTAAAATCTAACCAACATAGTAAGAGCCTTAAGTTCCAAAGTTTAAAAATTGAGTTAAAAGGTGCCATGCCAAAATAACACTTACTTGGATAACCTTTACATCAATCTAGTAATAGTTTTACGCTCAGCGAGGTGTTACTTATTATGAGGGGGTCGAAAAAGCACGAGGCTAATGCGTGACCTTGTCCCTCGTGGGTGTGATGATTCTTTTTATTCAATCAAGTGTAATTGGATTTCCTGTGAGTATACACCCAATTGACTAGTAATATAGGAGTCGCCATTCAGTTTTTAACGACAATGAGAAAAACTGACAAAACCCGGTTATCGTGACATAAAGGGAGTGCAATTATGTTTGACCACGACGGCCGTAGGTTCCCTTGTGATCCCTGGTGTGGGGATCTCTCAATATACACCCGCAAGGTAGAGATTGAGGGTTCGGGGGATTGTAACTACCGAGAGGAGTAATTCGCTCGTCGATAACTCCAGAGGCAGGATATCCTTACTAGCTCAGCATAAATAATTGAAGGGACATGCATTAACTATTAAACTAATCTGAATTGATTTTAGCGATATGCAACATATAATACTAATTCGATCGTGATTATCTGATTTAAATAGCATTAAGGGACCTAGCATGATAATCCGATTTCCCAAAAATATTATATTTGTTAGGCGTGATAGAACAATCATATTAGGTTAGTTCAACAGTTCATAAAAAGGGCGAGGAAAGCAGTTAAATCATCGAAAAGGGACACGTTACGACGCACCCTTGAGAGGTGCGTCACGGTTCTCAGAAAACTAACCACTTTGACTTTGCTATTTCTCCTTTTTATTTAACGAATCTCAATTATGGGACAGGATACGTTCTGTTCGATTTATGGATCGATTGCGACAGAACGCGTGAAGAGTTTCGCAGCGAGAGGCTTAGGCTAAGGGGTTTAGAGTCAATACTCTGAATATATTATGTGTTGTTGTGTGTTGTTTCACGTCGAAACTAGGGGCCTATTTATAGGAAAAAGTGGCGTAGAAAGATAGTTTTTCAGGAATTTGAATACGAAACGGATTAGGAAAAGAATCCGTCCCAGGTATTTTCGGCGCCCAGCTCTGGGCGCTGGAATTTTCGGCGCCCAGGGCTGGGCGTTGAAAATAGGGTCTGGCAGAATTCTTTGGTCAGATTCGGATTCCTGAAATCCGTAGAGTTTGAGATTAATTCGAGTCTTTTAGCGCGTATCAATTTTATGACGGAATGCGTCTGGGCCCGTTACGAACTCTAGGCTCGTTAGGATTTAATAAATTCGTAACTCTTATTTCCGAATCTTATTAGGAATAGGATTCTCGCAGTTTTCTATCTCATTTAGGATTTATGTTGGAATGCAACACCTAATTCTGACAGGTTTCTATCTTTTATGATTTGCCACTTTTAGAAGCTACCTTTTACGGCAATTACTATTTTTAGCAGGTTTCCATAAATAGCAGGTTTCGTGTGAAATGAAATGGGGAATCGAGATTCGTTTATTTTATAGGAGATGCGTTGTCAAGTGGAGTTTTTATGCTTTCATCATCGAACCTTTCCCTTGCGGGAACGGGGACAAAAGTAGGTGTCTACACTTATTGATCCTAAAGGGGTAAGGTACACAAATAATTGTGAGTACATGTTAGTTTTGGTGAAACTCAACGATATAAGTAAGGAGTCCTTTTATGTCGTGGCAAAATCGATAGGTTTACCTAATAAGTTCTTAGACGTACCTATCAACCAAGAGTAGTTTATAGACTATTAGCAAAAGGCTTTTTCTTACCTAAAAGATTTTAGAATTGAGTCTAAATACATAATGTGCTTAATTCTTCAATGGTTTTAGGATCTTGGATTCATTTTATTCACACCTGCCGGAACAATAAATTCGAATAAAATGCTAATGACTTGTTTAAATTGCATGATTTCTTTAATTTTCAAGTTATTACTCCTAATAAATGTTTAGACTTTGCATGCTTCAATGTATGTTTTAATTATTGTTTATAATTAAATATCTTTTACTCCAATAAATCCTTTTAGAAAGGTAACAGTAAATTTCCTCGATTGGTAGTGAATCCAAGAACGATTCACGGAAATGAGAGAAAGTGAGCAATTTAAAATGTACGTTTCTTATAGAGACTTTTATGGTTGTTTTCGAGTATCAAAGTCGAATGGCAAACCGATTGGTGCTTGTGAATTCAAAATACAATGTAGTTTTGAGATCATAAAGCATTGAGTTTAAACGCTCAGCTTTACCAATGGTTAACAACCTAATATCTTTGTCCATTTAATTCTCGAATGAGTCTAGTCCCTAGACATTCGAATAGATCGATGCTTAGAGAACTTTAGAAGCTTCTGGTAAGATCATCTAGTTGAAACAAATATTCAACATAAATAAAATGGTAAGAACTTTGTTGGATTGACATTGGACATGTCTAAACAAAGTATAAAAGTCAACACTAGAGAATTCAATTCTTAAGACTATAAGAAAGGGTACAAGAAAGAGGAAAACAAGGAAGACAATGAAAGGAATTTACAATTCCGTTTCTACCTAAAAGTTAATGATTAAAGAGAAGTGACCTAGCAATCAAACTTCCTTGGTATCATATACCGCTTGAGGTTCTTACTTCGGTAATAACTCAAACAATGGAAGCTAGGCTACACTAATGGCCTACAAGTGGGAAATGAAGCATGGCAATGCTACATTAGTTGTAGGGTCATTTGGTTTGTTTTAAGTCCTTTTAGAGGCTGGAACTTAATGGCTATTTCGTTCCATAATCAACATACCTGAATTTCTGCTTGATGGTCATTTACGGGTTGAGTCAATATGCTTGATTAAAACAAACAACTCTTTAACAATAAAAACTTTACTAGGTTCAAATCAACCCCTTGATTTGAGTTCCACTAATCACTAGTAGAAAAAAACCCTTGTTGCAACCCCCTTGTTGCAGCGTACAAGTATTAATACGCTTCAACAACCAGTCGGTCAACGCGGGTCAAACCCTTTAAAGGGTTGTTGCCGCGTACAAATTAATTGCCCCCTGCAAAAGAGATTTTTGCAGCGTACATAATAAAAGCCCCCTGCAATAGGCCTTTTATTTTGCAGCGTACATGGTAAAAGCCCCCTGCAATAACATATTTGTAAATTTTTTTCGCTGCAACTTTAACTCAGACCAAACGACATTTCTATCTCAAACCTCATAGCAGCGAATATCCCACGTACTCTCAGTACTCCCTTCTTCTTCTCTCGGCTTACCCTGCTTCTCGCCGGTGGTTCTCACCAGTGGTCGTCGCCGCTGGGTCTCGCCCGTCGCCGGTGGTACTCCAGCAAGAGTCTATTTAATTTCCTCGCCTCTCACTGGTGGTTCCCTACTCGAAAAAACAACCGGCGAAGTCATTCCCTACTCGGAAAACTAAGCTATATCCAGACTCTATCTCCTCCTATAGTTCGTTTGTCTTTGCTATCTCAATTCGTAAGAAACGTCGTCGATTGCACAGGTATATTTCTAATCTATTCGTCAATTAACATGTCTGTGGTGTTGGGGTTTGTGTATGGTTCAAATCGCCAGATCTGTAGTTGATTTAGCAATTTTTTGTATGTTGGTGTATACCTATTATTTTTGGTCCATTTCGTTAATTGTTTGGGGGAAATGATTGGTTTTTTTTAGGGTTTGTTCGAATGATTGAGTTCTTTTAGGGTCTGTTCAAATGATTGGGTTTTTTTTGGGTTTGTTAAGTATAAGATACTTCCAAATGATTTTTTTGGGGTTTTAATCATAGATGCACGATCGTGATTTGTGGAAATGTGTTATGTGTAATATTTGTTCTGTCCAGTTCGTTTGAGAGTTGTTGATTTAATCTAATTTTTGTAGGACGATTTGATCTAGTTTTTGTTTTCTTTTACTGAATTTCGTGACAGATTGGTACAATTGTGTGAAATTGGCAGAAGATTTGTGGGTTGAGACAGCAATGGGTGGATCCCTTATTTATGAGGATAGCAAATTTGCTAATATTGGCAATATCGCAGTATGAAGGGTAAGAGATCATAATTTTCCTGTATTTCAGTTTTAATGTTTCTTCTTTCACTTGCCTTCTCTGAGCTTACCACATTGCTTGTTTTGATGTTTTAATTTAATTTCCTACTGAGAATGGTGCTTTTATCTTTTGGCTTTCCGATGGGATAGTGTAGTTTAGGTTCGACTAATCTTGCTAATAGTAGGTTGGGTTATTTGAGGACAATAATTCATAGGTTGATATGAATGGATATTATACTTGTTAGAGTTGGTACAACTAACTATTTTGTGGGCCTTATTTCTTGAGGATTTTGCTTAAACCATGAAATTCGAGTGTTGAATATGTAAAATTTGAGGGGGGGTTTTGCTTCATTTTTTAGAATTTTCACCTTTTTACATCCGATTTTGCTTGATTTGATTAAAAAAAAAAAGACTAAGATTAATAATGGGGCTTTTTAATACAATTTTGAGTGCTTTAAGTTTGTATTTGGATCTTGTGTTGTGCTTGTAAATGGTTACTACTTCATCTCGTTTCAGCCTATCTGATGTAAGGTTTTCCTCTAAATTTCTCAACTTCTTAATTTTCTGCCAATCTTATTCAACTTTTCGATGTTTTTCTAAATAAAATTCTGGTTTTTTTTTATATAAATTGTGTATTGATATTATGTGATTTGGTTAGGAATGTTTTGCAAAATGTTATGCTATTTTCTGTGTATTGCTAAATAAAATGCTGGTTTTTTTTATAAACTTTGTGTATTGATATTATGTGATTAGGTTATATGAGTTCTGCAAAATGTTATGGTAATTAGTTGTTCTGAAGTCTCCGTGCAGCTATTTTGAACAGAACCGGATTCTATATAATGTATTTTTCCTGTTCATAAAAAAGTTTCATTTTTTTTCTATTCATTGTTGTTGGTTACTACTTCATTTCTCTCTTCTAAAATGTTCCAGTTTTAAATTAAGGTTTAGAA
Source organism: Spinacia oleracea (assembly GCF_020520425.1). Taxonomy (NCBI): domain Eukaryota; kingdom Viridiplantae; phylum Streptophyta; class Magnoliopsida; order Caryophyllales; family Amaranthaceae; genus Spinacia; species Spinacia oleracea. The sequence goes on from NC_079492.1 coordinate 64,991,184, forward strand.
TTTATGTATATGTTGCTGATAATTTGATAATTTAGTTTTAATTGTTGAATTTGGGGGGGGGGGGGGATTTTGCAGGTGGCACAAGCACAAGTTGCGAGATCAAGCCAGGAAGCGCAGGAATGTATGGCGATGGAGAGATGGATTGATTTGGCATCCCTAATTTTGACGTCTGCGGATTTGGTTTTCTCTAAGGTTGCTGAGAAAGGTAGCTCCTCTGTTGGTTTCGTCTTTTGGAATTTCATCGGTTTCTTGATAAAGTATTATTTTATTTAGTCTTGTTTGTGCTCAGTTTGATGGAGCATATGAAGTCGCTAAAGCTAAACTTTTGTGGAATTTGACTCTTTTTCTTTCAATAAACTCACGTCTGTGCTAATTTATCGATGTTTATTTAGAGACATGAAGTAGACAAATGGAAATTAAATCATTAAGGGTGTATTTGGTTTAGCATATTTTGGAATTAGTATGTGTTTAAAATTATCAAACCCCAGGCTAAAATGACATTTTCGCTCCCAACTTTGAACTTAAGAACCTAATAACTCATTTTAAACTTATTATATGATAAATATGCTTAGTTTTAAGTTTCTAAGACTTATTCTAATCTATTTATGCACATTTAATGCTTGTTTTATCGTTATAGGTCATATTTAGGATAAAATAAGGCATTTTCGCTCCCAACTTTAAAATAAAGAACCTAAGGACTTATTTTAAACTTATTACATGTTTAATATACTTAGTTTTAAGTTTCTAAGACTTATTCTAACTACTTATACACATTTTGGCTTGTTTGGTCGTTATAGGACATATTTAGGCTAAAATGACATTTTCGCTCCCAACTATGAACCAAAGAACCTAAGGACTCATTTTAAACTTACTAAATGTTTTATATGCTTATTTTTAACTTTCTAGGACTCATTCCAATCCATTTATGCATATTTAAGGCTCATTGTGTCGTTATAGGTCATATTTAGGCTAAAATGACATTTTCGCTCCCAACTTTGAACTTAAGAACCTAATGACTCATTTTAAACTTATTATATGATAAATATGCTTATTTTTAAGTTTCTAAGACTTATTCTAATCTATTTATGCACATTTAATGTTTGTTTTATCGTTATAGGTCATATTTAGGCAAAATGAGGCATTTGCGCTCCTAACTTTGAACTAAAGAACCTAAGGACTCATTTTAAACTTATTACATGATTAATATGCTTAGTTTTAAGTTTCTAAGACTTATTCTAACTACTTATACACATTTAAGGCTTGTTTGGTCGTTATAGGACATATTTAGGCTAAAATGACATTTTCGCTCCAAACTATGAACTAAAGAACCTAAGGACTCATTTTAAACTTACTAAATGTTTTATATGCTTATTTTTAACTTTCTAGAACTCATTCCAATCCATTTATGCATATTTAAGGCTCATTGTGTCGTTATAGGTCATATTTAGGCTAAAGTGCCATTTTCGCTCCCAACTTTGAACTTAAGAACCTAATGACTCATTTTAAACTTATTATATGATAAATATGCTTAGTTTTAAGTTTCTAAGACTTATTCTAATCTATTTATGCACATTTAAGGCTTGTTTGGTCGTTATAGGACATATTTAGGCTAAAATGACATTTTCGCTCCAAACTATGAACTAAAGAACCTAAGGACTCATTTTAAACTTACTAAATGTTTTATATGCTTAGTTTTGACTTTCTAGAACTCATTCCAATCCATTTATGCATATTTAAGGCTCATTGTGTCGTTATAGGTCATATTTAGGCTAAAGTGCCATTTTCGCTCCCAACTTTGAACTTAAGAACCTAAGCACTCATTTTAAACTTATTACATGATTAATATGCTTAGTTTTAAGTTTCTAAGACTTATTCTAACTACTTATACTCATTTAAGGCTTGTTTGGTCGTTATAGGACATATTTAGGCTAAAATGATATTTTCGCTCCAAACTATGAACTAAAGAACCTAAGGACTCATTTTAAACTTACTAAATGTTTTATATGCTTAGTTTTGACTTTCTAGAACCCATTCCAATCTATTTATGCATATTTAAGGCTCATTGTGTCGTTATAGGTCATATTTAGGCTAAAGTGCCATTTTCGCTCCCAACTTTGAACTTAAGAACCTAATGACTCATTTTAAACTTATTATATGATTAATATGCTTAGTTTTAAGTTTCTAAGACTTATTCTAATCTATTTATGCACATTTAATGCTTGTTTGATAGTTATAGGTCATATTTAGGCTAAAATGAGGCATTTTCGCTCCTGACTTTAAAATAAAGAACCTAAGCACTCATTTTAAACTTAATACATGTTTAATATGCATAATTTTAACTTTATAAGACTCGTTCCAATCTATTTATGCACCTTTAAGGCTCATTAGGTCATTGTAGGTCATATTTAGGCTAAAATGACATTTTCGCTCCCAACTATGAACTAAAGAACCTAAGGACTCATTTTAAACCTACTAAATGTTTTATATTCTAGTTTTAACTTTCTAGGACTCATTCCAATCCATTTATGCCCATTTAAGGCTCATTGTGTCGTTTTAGGTCATATTTAGGCTAAAATGACATTTTCGCTCCCAACTTTGAACTTAAGAACCTAAGGACTCATTTTTAAATTATTATATGATTAATAAGCTTAGTTTTGAGTTTCTAGGACTTATTCTAATCTACTTATACCCATTTAATGCTTGTTTGATCGTTATAGGTCATATCTAGGCTAAAATAAGGCATTTTCGCTCCCAACTTTAAAATAAAGAACCTAAGGACTCATTTAAAACTTATTACATGTTTAAGATGCATAATTTTAACGATCTAAGACTCGTTCCAATCTATTTATGCACCTATAGGCTCATTGGGTCGTTATAGGTCATATTTAGGCTAAAATGACATTTTCGCTCCCAACTTTGAACTAAAGAACCTAAGGACTCATTTTAGACTATTAGGACATTGTCATTAGTTTCTTGAATTTTAAAATGTGATATTTAATTTGTATTTAATCTAATGTTTAATTTAAATTTCTGTTTTTGTAAAGGTCTACACTCCGAGGATTGCGCCTTATGCGAGGAATTTGATGTGGTTCGTGAGCAATGGGCTAAGTTTTTTACCAGCAAGTATTTATTATTGGCTTTAGCGCGCTTGATCGAGTTGGTTTAGTTGTTATAGAATAAATTTTATATTAAAATGTATGTTTATGTTGAAATTGGAACATATATTTAAATGTAATATGTGCACTTTGGTTTTGGGATATATAGTATACAAAACTCCAGTTGTTGTTTTTATATTTGTTATACAGGTTGCGTTATTCTATTATTGTTTTGACAGGTTTCTATATTTGGTGCAAGGCACTCTAGGTATCCCTAAACAAAATTAGAATTTTCCCGCCAAAAGTGCTTTTTTGCAGCGTACATATATATTGTACGCTGCAACAAGGGAAAAAAATTTCGCAAAATTCCAGACTTGTGTGTACGCTGCAAAAAGTTGAGTCTTTTGCAGCGTACATATATATGTACGCTGCAACAAGTCCAAATTTTTGCCAATTTTTTGGCACTTGTTGCAGCGTACATACATATGTACGCTGCAAAAAACCCCTTTTAGCAGCGAACATTGTACGCTGCAACAAGTTCAGACTTGTTGCAGGCCCCCCAGTTGCAGCATACGATGTACGCTGCAACAGGGGTCTAAAAGCCCGCTGCAATAAGGGTTTTTTCTACTAGTGAATCTTTGGCATTGTTGCTTAGACCATATCAACAAGTTAACATTTAAAAGATCTATTTTGATGGACTTTTGAAAGTTGATTGATTTCTAGATCATTCAAGACAAGCTAGTCTTACTTGTTGAAAGTAACAAAGGATATGAACTATTGTTAGAACGCCTAGACAATAGAGTTCAAAGCTAAAGAAAGAGATTTTATGACTGTATTATTTCACCTAGATTTGAGTGAATATTGGTTTATTTACTCAATGTGGTATAACTTTGAATCTATTTGGCTAGTTCAAAGATTCAGAAGTATAAAATCCACTTGGCAAGAAATCATAAAGATCTAGGATAGATCATGTTAATGATTACTTGAGACAAAAAATGATCATCATTGATTGTGTGTTATAATTTCACGATCTAGCTCCATAAGATATGGCATATCTAAGTTGGAATGATCGAAGTCAATTAGTACTTGATTCGATCAATGATGAATCATAAAGACTTTTCCTATAATTTCTAAAACAAAATGCTCAACTACCACCAAACTAAACTAAATTCGTCAAAGCTATTGAAAAATAATTTCAGAATACTTTTTCAATTATATACATCTAAAGAGTTGCTAAACTCAGTGGGAGCTTAGTGTTTGTTCTTCGACAAACTAAGGCCCAAATATAGATATATGTTTCGTTGTGATTTATTCAAATGAGACACAAAGGTATTGTTTCTACCACAAATTTTTGAGAACATAATGTTTGTTTGCTCGAAATAATGTCCTTTTGGAGATTCATTTCCAAAATAACAAGTGGGAGAAAATAGACCTCGAAAGTCTTCGAGGCGAACAACAAACATAAACGGACATTCCGGAGGCTTTTCGAAGTTCTTTAGAAAATCCGAACACGTATTCTTTAAGGACTTTTGAAGTGGCTTTTAAAGAATAGACATCTCTTAGAATACTTTACAAGTGCTTCAGGGAGAACGGAATATTCAAAGGACTTTCAAGTGGCTCTTGATATTCTATTGTTTGATGTTCTATACCCAAGTAGGCATAGAGTTCAAGTCACTGAAACTATGAGATTCTTCTATTAGATAGTGAAGAAACATGGAGTTCGGGTCAATGAAACTATGAGATTCTTCTATTAGATAGTGAAGAAACCTACAACTTGCAGTCAAACTATTATCATGCAGATTAATAAGTTTGTGACTTGTAAGAAAGCTATGACGAAACCTAGATTCCCTAAAATGGTTAAAGGCCATATATAGACTCAAATGTTTTAGGTGGTTAAAGGCCATAAAACATAACCAATGTTTTGATGACAAAATTGAAAATTTGTTGATTTGCAAGAATGGGTTAACACCTATTGGTTGCAAATTGGTTTTAAGGATAAAAACCATCAAACAGGGAATTGTGTTCACACACAAAGCTAGATTAGTTGCTAAAGGTTACAAGCAAATTCACGGCGTGGATTGTGTTGAAACCTCATGCATAATCGTAATTCAAGCAATGATTGCATATTGGTACATATGGAAATTGGATGACAAAAACGAATTCCTCAATCAAATGTTGGAAGAAACTATGTACATGGTGTGTCATAGGATTTGTGGATCCAAATAAATACTTGAAAAGGAAAGCTAGCTTATGAAATCTAAGTACAGATTTAAGGAAGCAAATTGGGAATTAAAACTGTATTTTAGTGAAGCTAATAAGTATTTTAGTTTCATAAAATGTCCATGATTCTTATAGATATATAAGAAGTTTAGTGGGAGTACATAAAAACTTAATTGGTCCTATGTGTATCACACACATATATCTCTATTGTGAAATAACATTCAAATGCTAATAACTTAGGTTTGAAATCATTCATCAATGATGGACCAAGGCGAAACTTAGTACATACTGGGTATTAAGATCTATTTACAAAGATCTTATGATATTGTTTTGGATTAAGTAATGGCATTTACTAAATCAAACACGAAAGACTCCATTGAAGATATTCGACCCATGTGAATAAATCTAAGTAATGAATGTTTGAACTATGTATAAGTATTTACTAAGTTAAACATCAAAGAATCTAATGAGATTCTTCACCTATATTATATGTCAAATAATTTAGCTGGATTCAGTATCTACTGAAACTGAATTAGCTAAAGTTACATGAATAGAACTCAATTGGGAATTATTCTGCAAAAGAATTTATCATGTATGATATAATATGAGGATCGCCAAAAATGTATCGTATGGCTTTAGGCATGACGAACACATACCAATCTCTATTGATCTAAGTAAAGAACAACTAGATTGAGATCAAGAAAAACTTATGGTACTTGAAAAGGTACATAGGATTAGTTCTTGATTCAAGGAAATAAAGATATGCTAAATATTGATGCTACATGCATAAACACTGGCAAAGGATCAAGCAAGACCTTTGGAGTTAACCATTGGCAAGGACGAGCTATAGAGCTTCGTGTTTTGAAATGGCAACATGGATTAAAGACCATGAGTTGTTGCGTGGGAAATTAAAATATTAATTTCTATGTTCTAAGATACAGATGGAAAGTCTTCCACATATCTATGGACTGCTTGGATAAGTAAATCCAAACAAAGCATCACTAGCAACCTATACAGTTGAAGTAAAAGTAATTATTGCCTAAGAAGCAATGAAACAGAGTTGTTTATATTAAAGAGTTCTTCACTGAACTTTGGTAGATCACATGTCTGCTGGCTTGATGGTTCTTCATTGAAAAATGCGTAGAACCACTCTTGAAGCAAGAAAAGACTAGATCACAAAATAAACATACTCAAAAGATCTTATCATCTATCTCGAAGAACATTCGATGAAAAGGATATTAAGATTGGCAAAGCATGATAACTAAACCTAGGCAACAAGTGAGAAGCAACACTCACATTGTAGCACTGGAAATCAAGCATAGCTTTGAATTCCATGAATTGTTTTAAAGATTGGTTCGTGGCCCATGGTTGTAAAACATTGGGGTTGAACAGTTATCGTATATGAAATGTATTTTCATATTCCATTTAATCTTGGTTTAGTATTAAATGATGAGTCCCTTCAAATTTGACGATATATTCAAGAGAGACTGTTAGGACCAGTCCTGTGACTAAGAAATGTCTATCAAGTGAACTTGAGTGTCAAAAGTTGAAAATGGTCCCTGGTCGGAGTTTTCTATAAAGATGGACGCATAGAAAACATTAGACGACTAGAATGCAAGATGACTAGTAGTTCTGTTTCTTGAACTATGTGGACATGGCAATGTCGTAATCATTTGCATAGATACTTACTTTGGGAAGACTAGTATCGGACAGACCTATGAAACTTTACTGTAAGAGATAAAAATCTGTTATAAGTAAATTTCATTAAAATTATTAGACACTAATCCTCAATACCTGAGTGATTTGAGATTACTTGTTTGAGAACTGCTTACTTTGACGTTGTCAACCGTCGCACCGTAAAAGGTGAAGGAAATAATGCCCTTGGTCCAAGTATGCATTCTATGTTAAGTCTAATAAATGCGGTTCAGTATTAATTAACAAGTTAATAATTCAGTGAGATCAAGTGAGCTGAATGCCTAGCTAGAGGCCGCTTCAGTTCAAGTGGAATTAATGATATTAATCCACAGCTTACTCTTGACTGAACCCGTAGGGTCACACAAATAGTACGTAAACGGATCAAGTATTTAATGGCATTAAATACTCCATCTATGAATATTCGGAACCGACGGATCTTGGTTTCAGTGGGAGCTAAGATCGTCACAAGCAAGAAATGAATACTCCGGAAACGATGATATTGCCGGAAACGGAAATATGGATCGTATCGGAAATATGAATATTATCCAAGTCGTAGATGTTGCCGGAAACGGAAACATGGTACGTATCGGAAAATATTATTGGAAATGGAAATATTACCAGAATCGGAAATATTGCCGGAAACGGAAATATTGTCAGAATCGGAAATATTGCCGGAATCGGAAAATAATTCCGGAAACGGAAATATTAAATATTTGTTCGAAACGGAAATTAATTCCGGAATCGGAAATATTAAATATTGTTCGTATCGGAAATAGATTCCGGAAATGGAAAATTTAATCGGAAGCGTATCGTACGAATTAGCATCGGACGAGGCCTGCCGGACGAAGGCCCAGCACGAAGCCAGGCCGTCGCCCAGCAAGCACGCACGCCACAAGCCCAGCGCGCGCCAAGGCCACGGATGCGTGGGCCTTGCTGCGTGGGCTGCAGCTCGCACGCATGGGCAGTCCTTGTGGCTGCCGTGTGTGTGTGAGTTTGTGCTCATGCGTGATTCCTGAATCTGCAAGAGTCAGTGTATGATTAAATGTCTATTCCTAATTGGATAAATTAATTAAATAGAATTCATGTAGGATTCTAATTCCAATTAATTCGCATCCTACTAGGATTACGATTCCTTTTCCATAACTCTATAAATAAAGGCCTAGGGGTCATAATTTATATACAAGTTTTCAAAGTATTCAAAAGTGAGTTTTTTGAGAGAAAATTAAAACACATCTTGCTCATAAAAGTGCCGAATTTTCTAGTACCTTAAGGGCGATTCTAGTTGGTCAATCTTAAGGCGGATCCGGACGTGCTGTGGACTATCTACGGAGGGACGACATTTGGAGTCCTAAAAGACTTGTTCTTGTTCGGTTCGGGCGCAGCTAGGGAGGGCACGCAACAAAGAGTATGCATCTAATTATGCTATATGATTATGTGTAAATAATATGATTCCTGGGTTAATGGTTGTTTCCGCATGATTTATGTAATTGTCATATGTATCATAACCTAACAGTGGTATCACGAGCCCCTTATTATTTTCATAATCTAAATTGTATGAACATGGTTAAATATTACAAATTTGCAAGAATTAAAAGGGGTGATTAATTTTCGTAATTGTTAATTAATTGCAAATTGCGTTTATTTAATTATATGTACGCAGTTTTTCGGCAGTTTCTTCATTACTCATCCGAATTGAGTGATTTTTGTGTCAATTCCGCATGTAAAAGGCATTCTAAAATTTTGACAAAAATGGTATTTTTCTGCCGAACCCAGAATTCTCAAATTCGAAGCCTAACTATGACTTTTCGAAGGTTTTAGTTTTTCGGATGCAAAATTTCGTAAATTTAAGATGTTAAATTAAATATTTGCGATTCCTGTTGATAAATCTTGAATTTTTGATTGACCTACTGCATATGTTTAACAAGTTTGAATGCCTAGTCTTGTTAATTATGCAATCTAATTTGTAATTATGATTAATTTGTTGAAAATTAGAATAATTTAGAATTAATTTGATTTTCATAATTAATTGTAATTTAATTAGAAACCTATGATTAAAAACCACCATAAAAATTGTAAATTTACGATAAATTTTAAATTTTTATGACCTAGACTTGAATCCATATCAATCGGAAATCAATTGGATAATAAATTTTCGATTTTTTCGCCCTAAAATTATGAAATTAATAATATTTATTAATTTGTCATTAATTTTAAATATAAATTTTAAATTTTTATGCGATTCGTTCAAATAACTTGCACGCACGAAGCAATGGACGCTTCGTGTTACCCTTAAGGGGTGTTGTATAATGCGGGCATGCGACGACGAGCAAGGGAGCTCGTCGCCCGTGCGGCACGAATGCAATGAGCAAGGGCGTAGTGCACGAGCGCAAGGCAGCAGCCCTGCCTTGTGTCGTGTGCCACGAGCAATGAACGTATGGGCATGGGCGAGGGGCGAGCCAAGGCAGTCGCGTGTGGGCAGCAAGCGAGCTGCGCCACAACGCGCGCTGCCTCGCACAAGTGCGCGCAGCCTCGCGTGCAGCGAGCGCAAGCTCGCGTGCCACGAGCGCTGCGCACAGCATCACTCGCGCGCACAGCGCGCGATGTCGCCCGCCCAGCGAGCGATGTCGCGCACCAGCGAGCGATGGCTCGCGCGCGCAGCGAGCGAGCTTGCGCGCCCAGCGAGCGATGGCTCGCGCGCGCGCAGCGAGCGATCTCGCGCGCCAGCGAGCGATCTCGCGCCCCAGCGAGCGATGGCTCGCGCGCGCAGCGAGCGAGCTTGCGCGCCCAGCGAGCGATCTCGCGCGCCAGCGAGCGATGTCGCGCGCGCGCGCTGCGAGCGATAGCTCGCGTGCGATGGGCGCTATGCGGAGGCTTGCGTTGGGACAGCAGCAGCTATGCTACGAGCGCATGGGCTGCGCGCACATGGCCAGCAATGGCTGTGTGCGTACGGCCCATGGGCGTGCAACGCGTAGGGTGTTTGCGTCACGATTAGATCGTTTTGAATGTTTAATTTGAAAATTTCAGTTCACGTAATTTTAATTAATTTTAAAATTAATAATTTGAATTATTTTCTTGGATTTTAATTTTGAATATTATAATTATAATAAATGTTATTTATTCTAATTATTTTACTAAAATTAAAATCATGAATTAATTTAAATACGACTGAAATTGAATTAAATTTTTGGATTCAATTATAAATTGATATGAGCTTTAAATTTTAATTAAATTTGTATGTTTCCGGTTAGACTAGAAATACATTTTTATGTTTAAAATTGGTAAAGCATATGAATTTATTGGTTTAAGTGGGAGCGCTTTTTAGTCATAAACTCTTGATTAGGTCTACAAATCCTTAAGGTTAAAACAACTTGATTAGAATTAATAAGGACTGAATAATTGGTAGATTATTGGTGCCCTTGATTAATTGCTGCAAATGTTTACGTGATGCATAATGTGTTTTACTAACCAGCTATGTGGGCCATTCATGATAATGAATGGGTGAATGGTATATATTGTATATGTACTGTTTTGCAGGTTATGAAGTGACTAGTATGGCCCAAATAGGATAGAAAATATGGTCTGCGTACCATTAATTTGAATGTAATTGGTCTAAAGTACCAAAGTTATTTTTCAATTCAAATATGGTCTGCGAACCATCAAATAGTTGTAATTAGTTATAGCTTATCCTATTTGAAGAAAATGGTGCCTCCCACGGAGATTTTCAAGACGGACTTTGAAGTCAAAGCTTCAAGAGGAAGTCGGGCCATACTAGATCACAAATATCTTATGCATGTTTTAAGTTATTTATTGTTTTAAATATGTCTTAAAATGCATGAGATCAAAAGCTTGATTATGTTGCATGATTAAGGATTTTAGTTCACTTAAAATCTAACCAACATAGTAAGAGCCTTAAGTTCCAAACTTAAAAATTGAGTTAAAAGGTGCCATGCCAAAATATACACTTGCTTGGATATCCTTTACATCAATCTAGTAATAGTTTTCGCTCAGCGAGGTGTTACTTATTGGTCCTAAAGGGGCAAGGTACACAAATAATTGTGAGTACATGTTAGTTTTGGTGAAACTCAACGATATAAGTAAGGAGTCCTTTTATGTCGTGGCAACATCGATAGGTTTACCTAATAAGTTCTTAGACGTACCTATCAACCAAGAATAGTTTTTAGACTATTAGCAAAAGGCTTTTGCTTACCTAAAATGTTTTAGAATTGAGTCGACAAACTGTGCTTAATTCTTCAATGGTTTTAGGATCTTGGAATCATTTTATTCACACCTGCCGGAACAATAAAATCGAATAAAATGCTAATAACTTGTTTGAATTGCATGGTTGCTTTAATTTCAAGTTATTATTCATGATAAATGTTTAGACTTTGCATGCTTCAATGTATGTTTTAATTATTGTTTATAATTAAATATCTTGCACTGCAATAAATCCTTTTAGAAAGGTAACAGTAAATTTCCTCGATTGGTAATGAATCCAAGAACGATTCACGGAAAAGAGAGAAAGTGAGCAATTTAAAATGTACGTTTCTTATATCGACTTTTATGGTTGTTTTCGAATATCAAATTCGAATGGCAAACCAATTGGTGCTTGTGAATTCAAAATACACTGTAGTTTTGAGATCATAAAGCATTGAGCTTAAACGCTCAGCTTTACCAATGGTTAACAACCTAATATCTTTGTCCATTTAATTCTCGAATGAGTCTAGTCCCTAGACATTCGAATAGATCGATGCTTAGAGAACTTTAGAAGCTTCTGGTAAGATCATCTAGTTGAAACTTAATATTCAACATAAATTAAATGTTAAGAACCTTGTTGGGGTGACATTGGACATGTCTAACAAGTATAAAAGTCAACACTAAAGAATTCAATCCTTAAGACTATAAGAAAGGGTACAAGAAATAGGAAACAAGGAACAAATGAAAGGAATTTACGATTCCGTTTCTACCTATAAATTTATGTTTAAAGAGAAGTGACCTAGCAATCAAACTTCCTTGGTATCATATACCGCTTGAGGTTCTTACTTCGGTAAAAACTCAAACAATGGAAGCTAGGATACACTAATGACCTACAAGTGAGAAATGAAGCATGGCAATGCTACATTAGTTGTAGGGTCATCTAGTTTGTTTTAAGTCCTTTCAAAGGCTGGAACTAAATGGCTATTTTGTTCCATAATCAGCATACCTAAATTTCTGCTTCAAACACAGAAAGACTCACATTCAGAAGAACAAAAACAATGTTTGTTTGTTTATTTGAATGAAATGGTCAATTACAGGTTGAGTCAATATGCTTGATTAAAACAAACAACTCTTTAAAGAACTTTACTAGGTTTAAATCAACCCCTTAATTTGAGTTCCACTAATCTTTGGCATTGTTGCTTAGACCATATCAATAAGTTAACATTCAAAAGCTCTATTTTGATGGACTTTTGAAAGTTGATTGATTTCTAGATCAATTCAAGACAAGCTAGTCTTACTTGTTGAAAGTAACAAAAGATATGAACTATTGTTAGAACGCCTAGACAATAGAGTTCAAAGCTAAAGAAAGATTTTATGACTTTATTATTTCACATGGATTTGAGTGAATATAGGTTTATTTACTCAAATGTGATATAAGTTGAATCTGTTTGGCTAGTTCAAAGATTCAGAAGTATAAAATCCACTTGGTAAGAAATCATAAAGGTCTAGGTTAGATCATGTTGATGATTACTTAAATCAAGAATGATCATCAATGATTGTGTAGTAAAATTCACAATCTAGCTCCATAAGATATGGCATATCTAAGTTGGAATGATCGAAGTCGATTAGTACTTGATTCGATCAATGATGGATCATAAAGACTTTTCCTATAATTTCTAAAACAAAATGCTCAACTACCACCAAACTAAACCAAATTCGTCAAAGCTATTGAAAAGTAATTTCAGAATAACTTTTCATAAAATATATCTAGAGAGTTGCTAAACTCAGTGGGAGCTTAGTGTTTGTTATTCAACAAACTAAGGCCCAAGTCTAGATATATGTTTCATTGTGATTTATTCAAATGAGACACAAGGGTATTGTTTCTACCACGAATTTTTGAGAACATAATGTTTGTTTGCTCGAAATAATGTCCTTTTGGAGATTCGTTTCCAAAAATGACAAGTGGGAGAAAATAGACCTCGAAAATCTTCGAGGCGAACAACAAACATAAACGGACATTCCGGAGGCTTTTCGAAGTGCTTCAGAAAATCCGAACTTATTCTGTAAGGACTTTACAAGTGGCTTTAAAGAATAAACATCTCTTAGAAGACTTTACAAGTGCTTCAAGGAGAACAGAATATTTAAAGGACTTTCAAGTGGCTATTGATATTCTATTGTTTGATGTTCTATACCCAAGTAGGCATAGAATTCAAGTCACTGAAACTATGATATTCTTCTATTAAATAGTGAAGAAACCTACAACTTGCAGTCAAACTATTATCATGTAGATTAATGAGTTTGTGACTTGTAAGAAAGCTATGACGAAACCCAGATTCCCTAAAATGGTTAGAGGCCATATATAGACTCAAATGTTTTAAATGGTTAGAGGCCATAAAACATACTCAATGTTTTGATGACAAAATTGAAATTTTGTTGATTTGCAAGAATAGTTTCACACCTATTGGTTGCAAGTTTGTTTTAAGGATAAAAACCATCAAACATGGAATTGTGTTCACGCACAAAGCTAGATTAGTTGCTAAAAGGTTACAAGCAAATTCATGGCATGGATTGTGTTGAAACCTCATGCATAATCGTAATGCTCAAGTCTATAATTCAAGCAATGATTGCATATCGGTACATATAGCAATTGGATGACAAAACAATTCCTCAATAAAATGTTGGAATAAACTATGTACATGGTATGTCATAGGATTTATGGATCCAAATAAATGCTTGAAAAAGAAAGCTAGCTTATGAAATCTAAGTACAGATTTAAGCAAGCAATTGGGAATTAGAAATGTATTTTAGTGAAGCTAATAAGTATTTTAGTTTCATAAAATATACATGATTCTTATAGATATATAAGAAGTTTAGTGGGAGTACATAAAAACTTATTTGGTCCTATGTGTATCACACACATATCTCTCTATTGTGAAATAACATTCAAATGCTAATTACTTAGATTTGAAATTATTCATCAATGATGGACCATGGCGAAACTTAGTACATACTGGGTATTAAGATCTATTTACAAAGATCTTATGATATTGTTTTGGATTAAGTAATGGCATTTACTAAATCAAACACGAAAGTCTCCATTGGAAATATTCGACCCATGTGAATAAATCTAAGTAAAAGATGTTTGAACTATGTATAAGCATTTACTAAGTTAAACATCAAAGGATCTAAATAAGATTCTTAACCTATATTATATGTCAAAGAATTTAGCTGAATTTAGTATCTACTGAAACTAGATAAGCTAAAGTTACATGAATAGAATTCAATTGGGAATTATTCTGCAAAAGAATTTATCATGTATGATATAATATGAGGATCGCCAAAAACGTATCGTATGACTTTAGGCATGACGAACATATACCAATCTCTATTGATCTAAGTGAAGATCAACTAGATTGAGATCAAGAATACTTATGGTACTTGAAAAGGTACATAGGAATAGTTCTTGATTCAAGGAAATAAAGATATGCTAAATATTGATGCTACACGCATAAACACTGGCAAAGGATCAAGCAAGACCCTTTGGAGTTAACCATTGACAAGGACGAGCTAAAGAGCATCGTGTTTCGAAATGGCAACATGGGTTGGAGACCATGAGTTGTTGCGTGGGAAATTAAAATAATAATTTCTATGTTCTAAGATATAGTTGGAGAGTCTTCCACATATCTATGAACTGCTTGGATAGGTAAATCCAAACAAAGCATCACTAGCAACCTATACAGTTGAAGTAAAAGTAATTATTGCCTAAGAAGCAATAAAACAGGGTTGTTTAAAGTTCTTCACTGAACTTGGGTAGATCACCTATCTGCTGGCTTGATGATTCTTCATTGAAAAATGCGTAGAACCACTCTTGAAGCAAGAAAAACGTCTGCTAACTTGATGGTTCTTCATTGCAAAATGAGTAAAACCACCATCGAAGTAAGAAAGACTAGATCACATAATAAACAAACTCGAAAAAATCTTATTATCATATCTCGAAGAACATTCGATGAAAAGGATATTAAAGATTGGCAAAGCATGATAACTAAACCTATGCAACAAGTGAGAAGCAACACTCACATTGTAGCACTGGAAATCAAGCATAGCTTTGAATTCCATGAACTGTTTTAGAAGATGGGTTTGAGGCCCATGCTTGTAAAACATTGGGGTTGAACATTTATCATATATGAAATGTATTTTCATATTCCATTTAATCTTGGTTTAGTATTAAATGATGAGTCCCTTCAAATTTGACGATATATTCAAGATAGACTGTCAGGACCAGTCCTGTGACTAAGAAATGTCTATCAAGTGAACTTGAATGTCAAAGGTTGAAAATGGTCCCTAATCGAAGTTTTCTATAAAATTGGACGCATAGAAAACGTTAGACGATTAGAATGCAAGATGACTAGTAGTTCTGTTTCTTGAACTATGTGGACATGGCAATGTCATAATCATTTGCATAGATACTTACTTTGGGAAGACTAGTATCGGACAAGACCTATGAAACTTTACTGTAAGAGATGAAAGTCTGTCATAAGTAAATTTCATTAAATTATTAGACACTAAATCCTCAATACCTGAGTGATTTGAGATTACTTGTTTGAGAACTGGTTGCTTTGACGTTGACCAACCGTCGCACCGTAAAAGGAGGCTATAAAGGCAACGCTCAGGTAATCACCTATCAAACGAAGTCTAATCTCAAGATCGCAAGATTGGGATTGTCCTCCCATAAATCGGGATGAGATGCTTAAAAGTTGTACAAGGCCACTCGGAGAGCTAGAAACTGTGAAATGCATGGCCGTGCTCGGATGAATCATAGGCTATGATTATCTGTTTATTTGATCAGTTGAACTCTGAAACCGAGGAACACCTCTGGACATAATAAGGATGACAAACTCTTACCTTATGTTCAAGAGCAAGCATCGAGCGACAAAGGAATTAGGAAATGCACACTTGTCCCTAAGGACAAGTGGGAGACTGAAGGAAATAATGCCCTTGGTCCAAGTATGCATTCTATGTTAAGTCTAATAAATGCGGTTCAGTATTAATTAACAAGTTAATAATTCAGTGAGATCAAGTGAGCTGAATGCCTAGCTAGAGGCCGCTTCAGTTCAAGTGGAATTAATGATATTAATCCACAGCTTACTCTTGACTGAACCCGTAGGGTCACACAAATAGTACGTAAACGGATCAAGTATTTAATGGCATTAAATACTCCATCTATGAATATTCGGAACCGACGGATCTTGGTTTCAGTGGGAGCTAAGATCGTCACAAGCAAGAAATGAATACTCCGGAAACGATGATATTGCCGGAAACGGAAATATGGATCGTATCGGAAATATGAATATTATCCAAGTCGTAGATGTTGCCGGAAACGGAAACATGGTACGTATCGGAAAATATTATTGGAAATGGAAATATTACCAGAATCGGAAATATTGCCGGAAACGGAAATATTGTCAGAATCGGAAATATTGCCGGAATCGGAAAATAATTCCGGAAACGGAAATATTAAATATTTGTTCGAAACGGAAATTAATTCCGGAATCGGAAATATTAAATATTGTTCGTATCGGAAATAGATTCCGGAAATGGAAAATTTAATCGGAAGCGTATCGTACGAATTAGCATCGGACGAGGCCTGCCGGACGAAGGCCCAGCACGAAGCCAGGCCGTCGCCCAGCAAGCACGCACGCCACAAGCCCAGCGCGCGCCAAGGCCACGGATGCGTGGGCCTTGCTGCGTGGGCTGCAGCTCGCACGCATGGGCAGTCCTTGTGGCTGCCGTGTGTGTGTGAGTTTGTGCTCATGCGTGATTCCTGAATCTGCAAGAGTCAGTGTATGATTAAATGTCTATTCCTAATTGGATAAATTAATTAAATAGAATTCATGTAGGATTCTAATTCCAATTAATTCGCATCCTACTAGGATTACGATTCCTTTTCCATAACTCTATAAATAAAGGCCTAGGGGTCATAATTTATATACAAGTTTTCAAAGTATTCAAAAGTGAGTTTTTTGAGAGAAAATTAAAACACATCTTGCTCATAAAAGTGCCGAATTTTCTAGTACCTTAAGGGCGATTCTAGTTGGTCAATCTTAAGGCGGATCCGGACGTGCTGTGGACTATCTACGGAGGGACGACATTTGGAGTCCTAAAAGACTTGTTCTTGTTCGGTTCGGGCGCAGCTAGGGAGGGCACGCAACAAAGAGTATGCATCTAATTATGCTATATGATTATGTGTAAATAATATGATTCCTGGGTTAATGGTTGTTTCCGCATGATTTATGTAATTGTCATATGTATCATAACCTAACAAAAGGAGGCTATAAAGGCAACGCTCAGGTAATCACCTATCAAACGAAGTCTAATCTCAAGATCGCAAGATTGGGATTGTCCTCCCATAGATCGGGATGAGATGCTGAAAGTTGTACAAGGACACTCGGAGAGCTAGAAACTCTAAAATGCATGGCCGTGCTCAGATGAATCATAGGTTATGATTATCTGTTTATTTGATCAGTTGAACTCTGAAACCGAGAAACACCTCTGGACATAATAAGGATGACAACTCTTACCTTATGTTCAAGAGCAAGCATCGAGCGACAAAGGAATTAGGAAATGCACACTTGTCCCTAAGGACAAGTGGGAGACTGAAGGAAATAATGCCCTTGGTCCAAGTATGAATTTAATGACAAGTCTAATAAATGCGGTTCAGTATTAATTAACAAGTTAATAATTTAGTGAGATCAAGTGAGCTGAATGCCTAGCTAGAGGCCGCTTCAGTTCAAGTGGAATTAATGATATTAATCCACAGCTTACTCTTGACTGAACCCGTAGGGTCACACAAATAGTACGTAAACGGATCAAGTATTTAATGGCATTAAATACTCTATCTATGGATATTCTGAATCGACGGATCTTGGTTTCAGTGGGAGCTGAGATCGTCAAAGGCAAGAAATGAATACTCCGGAAACGATGATATTCCCGGAAACGGAAATATGGATCGTATCGGAAATATAAATATTATCCAAGTCGTAGATGTTGCCGGAAATGGAAACATGGTACGTATCGGAAAATATTATTGGAATCGGAAATATTGCCGGAAACGGAAATATTGTCAGAATCGGAAATATTACCGGAATCGGAAAATAATTCTGGAAAAGGAAATATTAAATATTTGTTCGAAACGGAAATTAATTCCGGAATCGGAAATGTTAAATATTGTTCGTGTCGGAAATGAATTCCGAAATCGGGAATTTAATCGGAAAGCGTATCGTACGAATTAGCATCGGACGAGGCTTGCTAGACGAAGGCCCAGCACGAAGCCAGGCCGTCGCCCAGCAAGCCACACGCATCCAACAACACGCCAAGGCCTCGACCAGGCCCAGCGCAAGGCCAGGCCCAGCCAAGGCTGGCGCGCGCTCAGCGATGGGCTGCGAGCACTGGGCCTTAACGCTGTGCGCTCAGCGTGGGCCGCAAGGCTTGCGCATGGGCGTGCGGTGCTCGTGCGCTACGTGTGTGTGCAATACGAATCCTAAAGCTATCGGAATTCGTGCATAGATTAAATCCTAATCCTAAAATATTAAATTAAATTATTTAGAGTTCTAATAGGATTCTAATTAATTAATTAGTATTCTAACAGGATTTGAAATCCTTTCCAAGGTTTTATAAATATATGCCTAGGGTCATAAATTTAAATACGAGTTTTTGAACAAGTATTCATACAATAAAACAGTGATTTTTGAGCAGAAAAATCAGTCACATTCTTGCCCATAATTGCCGAAAATTATAGTACCTTAAGGGCGATTCTAGTTGGTCAATCTTAAGGCGGATCTGGTGAAGGAAATAATGCCCTTGGTCCAAGTATGCATTCTATGTTAAGTCTAATAAATGCGGTTCAGTATTAATTGACAAGTTAATAATTCAGTGAGATCAAGTGAGCTGAATGCCTAGCTAGAGGCCGCTTCAGTTCAAGTGGAATTAATGATATTAATCCACAGCTTACTCTTGACTGAACCCGTAGGGTCACACAAATAGTACGTAAACGGATCAAGTATCTAATGGCATTAGATACTCTATCTATGAATATTCGGAACCGACGGATCTTGGTTTCAGTGGGAGCTAAGATCGTCACAGGCAAGAAATGAATACTCCGGAAACGATGATATTGCCGGAAACGGAAATATGGATCGTATCGGAAATATAAATATTATCCAAGTCGTAGATGTTGCCGGAAACGGAAACATGGTACGTATCGGAAAATATTATCGGAAATGGAAATATTGCCAGAATCGGAAATATTGCCGGAAACGGAAATATTGTCAGAATCGGAAATATTACCGGAATCGGAAAATAATTCCGGAAACGGAAATATTAAATATTTGTTCGAAACGGAAATTAATTCCGGAATCGGAAATATTAAATATTGTTCGTATCGGAAATGAATTCCGGAATCGGAAAATTTAATCGGAAGCGCATCGTACGAATAAGCATCGGACGAGGCCTGCCGGACGAGGCCCAGCACGAAGCCAGGCCATCGCCCAGCAAGCCAAGCGCGCCGCACAAACAGCAAGGCCAGGCCCAGCAGGCTGCGCGCAGCGCGCAGCGCGCACAGCGCGCACAACACGCGCAGCGCACAGCGCGCACAGCGCGCGCAGCGCGCAGCGCGCGCGGGCGCTGAGTGGGCTGCTGCTCGCGCGCACGCATGAGGCCCATCGTGGCTGTCGTGCGTGTGTGTGCAAATGTTTGTGTTCGTGCACGTTTCCTAAAACATGCAGAGTTCGGTTAATGATTAAATTCCTAATTCTATTTGATAAATTAATTAAATTAGAGTTCTTGTAGGATTCTAGGTTTGATTAATTTGTATCTGAATAGGATTTCGATTCCCTTTCCATACCGCTATAAATATGAGGCTAGGGCTCACAATTTATAACACAAGTTTAAAAGTATTCAAAAGTGAGTTTTTGAGAGAAAATTCAAACACACATCTTGCTCAAATTGCCGAAATTTTCTAGTACCTTAAGGGCGATTCTAGTTGGTCAATCTTAAGGCGGATCCGGACGTGCTGTGGACTATCTACGGAGGGACGACACTTGGAGTCCTAAAGACTTGTTCTTGTTCGGTTCGGGCGCAGCTAGGGAAGGCACGCAACAAAGAGTATGCATCTATTCTATGCTAAATGATTATGTGTAAATAATATGTTTTCCTGGGTTTATGGTTTTTTCCGCATGATTTATGAATTGTCATATGTATCATAACCTAACATCTGGATGTGCTGTGGACTATTTACGGAGGGACGACACTTGGAGTCCTAAAGACTTGTTCTTGTTCGGTTCGGGCGCAGCTAGGGAGGGCACGCTACAAAGTGTATGCACCTAAATTATGCTAAATGATTATGTGTAAATAATATGTTTCCTGGCATTAAGGTTTTCCGCATGATTTATGTTTTGTCATATGTATCATAACCTAACAAGAAGCATTCGAGCAAAGCTTGAAGAGGTGTTAACATGAAAGCCACAACATATGAGTTTATGTTTAGATTTTATGTAAGTATTTTAATATTGTTTATGCATAATATGGAACAAAAGGAACACTTGTATTTTAATATGTTTTTGAGAAAATAGTATTTGTAAATATAATAAAGTTTTATGAACAAAAACCTTTGGAAAATAAATAAAACGATTTTAATAAAATAAATGTTAATTCTGTTTTCAGAATTCCTTGTTTTCCAAGAAAAAAAGTTTTACTTCTTAAAACTGCTCCCACTATTTTCTCTAAATAAACGTGTTAAAGTGGTTTGAAATAGTCTCCCTGTTTCTTTCAAGTCATGTGCACGTTACTGCTAGTGGCAGTTGAAGGGAACATGAGAAACTAACCTAGGGAAGCTCCTCTATAAAAAGAGAAGTGTTTTCATTTCTCAAATCACAACTGACAACGTACTATATTTCCAAAGAGCTTAAGAGTTTTTATAAAAGTCAGTTTGCAAAAAGAGAGTGTTCCTCAAGTTCCTTTATTATACATAAGCTTTATTAATTACTAGAGTTTTTATACGTCGAGTTGTATTTTTGGGTTTAAGGGTTGAATGATCCTTAAAGTGGCTTAGAGTTAAGTCGGTGAGAGAGTGTGAAAGGAGCAACACATTAATCAACGGGAATTGTTGTGAGAAACTCGTGTTCAAGAGGAACTCGGATTATTGAGTGTGTTGTATTCGAGGGATTACAATATATGAAAGAGTTTGAAGTTCTTATTGATTAGTGTCAAGAAACTTCCTCAGTTTTCACATTCTTGGTATTTATTTGATCGTTGTTTCTTTAACGTTTTAAATTTCGCAAGGAACATCCCAAGTTCCTAAAAACAATTCACCCCCTCTTGTCAGTGTTCCTATTGCAATATCAAAGTAACATGTAAAATTTGTCTGAAATACTAAGACTCTATTTTATTTGTTTTATTTTGACTTATTTTTAGGCAAAATAAATTTGGATAAGTTTTAGATACAATGGTGAATCGTGACGGTACACAATTTCAATACAGAAATACCTCTAGGAGTCAAGGACAGGTTGGGATGCGTGCCTTAATCACTCTGTCTTATTCGTAGTTCGTGCATTTACCGCTTTCACTTTGGTAGTTAGAAGATCCCAAGTTCTCAACCCCGTTTTCCCACACTTTCAGCGTTCCTCCTTTTCTCTGGGAAGTCTCTTTTACACTTCTTTGCGGCATTTCGTCGAACACAAAGATGGCCGACTCAGATCAGCAGCTGAAATCCGATGCTTTGTTGGAACAAATGAAAACCCACCTCACTACTGATGCTGGGAAAGAGACCATCAAGAAAGTTGGCCTCGTTTATCAGCTCAACATCGCCCCTAAGGTAAAAATTTTCATGATTTTTATGATATTTTCTTATGGTTTTCCAAGTTTTCTTAAATTGGTAGAATTCGGATCAGTTTTTTGATGTGGGGTTTCCCTGAATTGGCAGAAATTGGGGTTTAATGAAGTGATTTACACGGTTGATCTTAAGAAGGGAGAGGTTAAGAAAGGTTAGGGTTTCATGATCATATTTATTGTTGTTTTGGACGCTAAATTTGTTGAATTTCAATTGCCAATTTCTTCAATTTGTGGATAATTCAGGGGCTTATGAAGGAGGAAAGCCAGATGCAACATTTTCTTTCAAGGATGAGGATTTCCTTAAGATTGCAACAGGAAAAATGAACCCTCAAATTGCTTTCATGAGGGGTGCAATGAAGATTAAGGGTAGTATAAGTGCTGCCCAGAAATTCACTCCTGATATTTTCCCTAAGCCTGCTAAGCTGTGATCTGTTCCATCGTTTCGGATGCAGGAACATGTTCTGGTGTGCAACAAATTTCTACACAACAGAAAGATAGTAGTTATACATAAAAGTTAGTTTAGGGAATATTAATGTTATGAATCAGGTCATACATTGTTGTTTGTAAGATTCCTGATTCTTTGTGAAACTTGTGGGCTTTTTTTCTCTGTACTTGCAACTTTCTAATGAATAAAATCCGTCTTGATTTGGGCACTTATCTTCCTTAGTTTCAGTTCCTTCTATAATTGTGTACATTGCAGCTTTTGTGTTGCTAGATGGTTTGGTTGAGCTTCTATTCTACTGGATAATTAAAGTAGTTGTGCACTTGTGTGTAAATAATGAATAGCTTTCTTCAGTTCTACAACTGAGTGATTGATGAAATGGCAAAGACTGCTAACTGATTGCACTGGTGCATCTTTTTGGATCTTGTATACATTGAAGATTGATGTAAATATGTAATAGTACATGCAGTTTGAATTCTTGTTTGGAAGGAGTCAATTAGTTCATTGGCATTTTGTATGTTGGCTTATGGTCATGCAGACAAGGTTGATGGGAGTTCTGTTTGGCCAGAATCTCAGATATATGTCAATTCTTGAGTTTAGGTCAATTGTCTTCCACTGTCACTATGCGTTTGGACAGTAATTTAAGAGGGAAGGGGAAGGGACGGTTGGGACAATAAGATCTCAGTGCAAGAAAAATCTTTTCGGAAAATGAAATGGATAGTATATCTTATCCTGGATAGTTTAGTCCTCTTGGACGAAAAGGGCTCCAAAACTCTGAGGGATACATACATTTGGCAGGAGTTACTGCAGAGAAGTTGCATACACTTCTTTGTTTCTCACTTGTGGCCAACAGTGAAAGTTTCATAGGCTATTGGTTGTCCCTTTCTGGTCAAATTTTAGGTTGGGGTTCTCTTGCAATGGACAGCCTATGCAAAATCTTCACTTCAGGTAATTGTATAAATCAATAATGTTTTCCCTTTACGTTTTTCCGGTATTATCATTGTTCAGCCTCTTAATTGTAGTCCTATCTAATTCCTGCTTATGAGTTGCAGGCTGTATTTTCAAAAGTATAACTGATAAACTAATTGTCCCAGGCATGGATTTGTTGTAGATGAGTAGATCAGATATGCAGAAGCAAGCCTTTTTACATATACAACCAGTACCAGATAGGTCATTGTTACCAGGTGCGCTTTCCAGTCAGTGGAAAATGGTGTGTTTCTCCCCTTTGTACTTCTGCTTCCATTTTGATCTCTAGCTTCCAAAAGGTGTCACATTTTATGACTAGTGATTTATGAGGCCTCTAGATTTTCAAATTGTTATTGTTGTGACTACCTATTTTTGCTGTAAATTAACTTGGATCATTGAAAATCTTTCATATACCCTTTTAGACAGAACTATATCCCCGACTTTGGCTTCCTCATGATACCCAATTACCAACCATATACATACTCAATTTCTCTGTTTAGGTTCTTGCCTGTTATTTTGATGTATAATTGGGGTGTTGGGGCAGGTGTTGGCGTGTTGCAGCCTTACCCCTCTAGTTCCTTGGCAATTAGCTGCCAGACATCAGGAGTTAGTCTGCTGTATTCTCAAGTATGAATGACAAGATTGACAACAATTTGAATATGTGGAATGACATCTTAGGGCTAGAGTGTTTTTTTTACTGTTATTCGTGTTTGCTTGTAAAGGTACATTTCATAGAAGTTAATATTTCATCGGAATTTAAAAGGTGGACCATGGTGCACAGTTAGTATGGAGCACCGTGAGAACACAAGTACATAACTAAAAGAACATTACCTTAAATAAAAAGAACATGAATATAGTTATTAATTATACTTTTAATAAAAAGTAATATAATATATTTTTTTATAACAAAAAAGTAAAAGTGAAATAATATATCGCATGTTCTTTTGTCGCAAACTCATGTTATTTTGTTTGTACACGTGTGTTCTTCTGGTGCTCAATAAGCATGGTGCACCATTGTCCATAACCCACGCATTAGTTTGATATTATTTCTCCCTGAAAATTCTAGGTGTTTCTCAAAAAATAGCACATTGAAGGATTTGGTAATAATTTGTGTTGGGTTGTTGGAGCACATCACAAAAACTCAGTGCTCTTATCTATTGGTATGCCTGGTTGGTTATGTTTTGCTCTCATGCTGAACTTCTGAATTTAAACTATGGATGGGTAATTAAGAACCTTTCATATATAAGGGGTATAAGTGTAACCGTGTAAGCAAGCTGAGAATACAACTATACTTAATGAGAAGTAGAGGAAGAACATAGAATAACGCGAGTTTAACACCTATGTTTCTTGGAAAAATATACAAATTCTCTGAAGTACAGGGTAGCTTATATAGCTCTGAGCTACCCTGCTTTTCAGGGGTGTGCCCGGAATTAAGTCTCACGGCGGCAAGGGGAAGGGGAAGGGGAAGGGGAAGAGGAGGGGGTTGTATAGGACTATAGGGGCTGCTACATATATTGAGGGCTTTGTTTACCTGAGACAGGTGGGCCTTGAATACTATGGCGAAATAAAGGCAACCTCAATCCGTCCCTGAGACACGGTCCTTCAGGTTTGTAGGGGTAGTAGTAGAAAAAGGGGAGATAAAGAGCGCTTCTAATACATTTTTTACCTTCTTCACCCTTTTATGGTGTCGGATACGCCTTATAATCACATCCCTGTTCATCTTTTCCGAAGGATCCATCCTCTTCAAACATATTTGGCTAGTGATGTAAGATGGATATGTTAGAGCATATTCGTTTAATTCTCCTTCTTCTAATTCTTCTTCTTCCTCTTCAATATTAACTTGGAGAGTGAACAACTCGTGCTCAGATTTCTCTGTCTTAGGCTTCATTACAGAAGATTTCCAGTTCGCAGTAGCTAAAACTATTTTGGGGATAGAAGTATAAAATGTTGGGAGCTAGTTGAGCTTGTGAGACCCAAGGAGCGGGGGAAGAAATTAATAGCAGCAGAAAGCCTTCACTTTTTGTATTAATTAAAATTATCCAAGAGGAATAGGCTGGTGGATTTGGATTCTGCTTGTTTCTCTTTTTTTGGACCAATTGACTCTGTGGTCAACACTTGCAGAATCTGTCACCAGTGCTTATACTGTTGTCAAGATTCACCCTAAAGCAGCTTGCTTGTAGCTCTAAGCTCAATTCTAGGAGCTCAATTCGAGCACGTGGGGTAAATTAGGGCAATGCTCAATCCCATGATTCTGCAAGTGGGCTTCCTCGGTTTTTTGACTTGTAAATTAGGGCAAAAAACCGAGGAACCCCACTTGCAGAATCATGGGTTCAAGCAAGTGGGGTTCCTCGGTTTTTTTGTTTACTTGTAGCGCACCTACTTGACACGAAACTAAGGAAAAGGATAGAAAAGCTTGATGGTCCAGTTAACCAGTTTATATAATGCGGAACTTGCGATCTTTATTTTGTGCATCTATAAGCATAATCCTTGTTGATGTTATTTCATTATCTTGCTATGTCCATTTATCAAACTTCTATGTTCTTTTACTTTGAAATGTATGTTCTTTATACTTGCAATCGTTATTTTATGGCGAACAATATGTTACTATATGAATGAAGATGAGATATGTTCTTCTGTTTTGAACTTCCTGTTTTAATAAAAACGACAACTTGCAATTGTTATTTTATGCACCAGGGAGCATGATCTCGATTAATGTTCTTCTCATTATACTTCCATGTCTTTTTTCACACTTAACCTTTCTCAAAGTTGCAAACTGGCGATTCATGGATGTTTCCTCATGTTTTCATATTTTAGAGTGATTGGCTAATATTCCTTTTTTGGTTCTAAAAGTCGATCATTCACCAATTCAACCAAAAAAATTATTCCTAGTGGGATTAGGTAATAATTGATGCAAAGATCACGAAAAGCAAGTGCATCAACCAACAACATACAATGTTGCTAATATTTTATCTGATCTTAAACATAAATGGGTCATTAGTAACGTCTAATCTTAAACATAATTTAATTGCTTTCGTTCTGCCGTTCACTTCAGCATGCAAATGCTAGTGACCTTGGTCAATATTTGATTTGGTCATTGTGTGGATGCCGGGTTTTGATATATCGTTTTGGGTTGTTCTTACGTGGTAAAAATATTCGGTCTTTGTAATTTCAGGTTCAGGTTTGAGTCGGGTCTTTCCCCCTAGTGTGGGCAAC
The DNA here is from genome assembly GCF_020520425.1 of Spinacia oleracea. Classification (NCBI taxonomy): domain Eukaryota; kingdom Viridiplantae; phylum Streptophyta; class Magnoliopsida; order Caryophyllales; family Amaranthaceae; genus Spinacia; species Spinacia oleracea. Next base: position 65,017,893 of record NC_079492.1, read on the forward strand.
TAGGCCATGTAGATGGCCTACTCAAGTTATTTACAAGGGGAAGCTCTTTCTTTGTAATTTAATGTAGGATATAGTACCTGGATCACATATTATGTTTGTTGTGGACTTGTAGCACACTAATTATATACATAACTGTGCACAATTAGGTGATTTGTTAGGTTCGGGTTCGTTTCAAAGGTATCATTCGATTTGGTTTAGGCTGAGATATCTAAAGTTCGGGTTAAAATCGGTTCATATAGGAGTTGTCAAGGTCATTAAGAGCATGTATCATCATCAGGTAGGTCAAAACATATCCGCTACCTTAAATGCTATCGCCAAACACACCCTATATACATAACTGTGCACAATTAGGTGCTTTGTTAGGTTTGATTCCTAGATATATATTCGATTTGGTTTGGGCTGAGATATCTGAAGTCCACGTTAAAATCGGTTCATGTAGTTGTCAAGGTCATTAAGATTTAAGAGCATGCATCATCATCAGATTCTCCAACTTCAATTTGGCTCAGAATGGTTTAGCTTAATTCAGGTTTAGGTTCAGTTTCGGGTGGTTATTTCTGTGCGAACTCAAGTCTTGATACTAGGGATTCGGTTCAGTTTTGCCTGGCCTACTAGTAGTAACCAGTTCTGGTTGTATGATTTGGATCAAAGACAGTACAATACCATCTATGCAGCTATTCTACATTGCTATCTTTGACTTGGTCTGCTTGCATTAAATTCTAGAGTCCGAAGTTCCCAGACTAACTAGCTAGTAAATGTCAGTTCAAATGCAGTTGAGGTTGCCCCAATTATGAATAAAAATCACAGGCCAGCGTTTTGCCAACAAATGTTGAGCATTTTTTGCAGATATTGGTCCTTTGATCGATCTCCATCACTTGGTTGACATACCAACTAAAACATTGTGCAAATAAATGCAGCAACAAAGGAGAATTATAAGCGTTTCTCTGAAACACATGTACACCTGATCAACAAACAGGGTTGACAGTGTCTCTGATCCTCGATTTTTACAGTTCAACAAAAACAAAAAATGATTCTGAGAGCTCTGATTGTGCTTCTTTCACTGCAGTTATGTACTTCCATTGACACTATAACTCCAACCAGTCCGCTCAAAGCCGGTGATGTACTGACATCAAAATCAGGAAAGTTCACTCTAGGATTCTTCAGCCCCGGAAATTCAACTCGAAGATACGTCGGAATTTGGTTCACTAGGGTGTCTGTACAGACTGCTGTTTGGGTTGCTAACAGAGACAAACCAGTCAATGATTCAAATGGGATCCTTTCGATCAACGAAGACGGGCATCTTACAATCAAATCTGGGAAAACTGTTATATGGTCATCGTATATTTCAGTTCCAGTGAACAAAATCAACAGCACCTCATGTCAATGTCAGCTCCTAGATTCTGGGAATTTAGTCTTGAATACTGATAATGGAAAAACTTTGCTGTGGCAGAGTTTTGATCACATAACAGACACTTTCCTACCAGGAATGAAGCTCGGGTTGGATAAAAAAACCGGGTTAAACCGCTATTTAACCTCTTGGAGATCAAAAGATGATCCAAGTCCTGGGAATTTCTCCTTTCGGGTTGACCCAAGTGGGTCTCCTCAGTTCTTCTTGTATCAAGGGTCGGACCCGGTTTGGCGGTCTGGTCCTTGGGTAGGACAGAAATGGAGTGGTGTTCCAGATATGACGCGTGCTTATATCTTCAACTATAGCTTTGTCAGTGATGCAAATGAGGTTTCTGTAACCTACAACGTTCTCAGTGATTCAATCATCACAATCTTTTTGGTAGATGGTGTTTCAGGAACAGTTCAGAGACGAACTTGGCATGATAATACTAAACGATGGACCGAGTTTTGGTCTGCTCCGAAGGAGTTTTGTGATCAGTATGGGGAGTGTGGTCCTTTTGGTAGCTGCAATTCAAACAGCGGCAATCAATTTCAGTGCACTTGTTTTCCTGGGTAATTTCATATTATTTGTCTTCTGTTCTTTCAATTTAGACCTAGTAATTATGAGCCCGACCAGCTGGCCCAGCCCAAAAATCAGCAAGTTTTGGGCAGAACTTTTAGCCCGTTTTCGGGCCCAGCCCAATTTAAAATGTTTGGGGTGGGTTTTGGGTAACTCAAAATTGAAATTTCAGCTATAAATTTGGCTCGGTCTGAAAATGGCCGAAAAGCCCGCTATTTTTGGCCCAGAATAGCGGGTTTGGGGCAGAAAATCGACCCAAGGTTTGGCCCGACCCGACATAATGGGCAGGAATTTTAAAGTGTGGCCCGGCCCGGCCTGCATTTTGTCAGTTCTAGTTCAAGTTATCAGTAAACAAATACTAACCCTTCCCTAAACAAAAAATTGGGTGTGTTTTGGGGCAACTCAAAATTGAATTTTACTTAAAAATTTGACCCAGCCTCAAAGCGTGCATTTTTTGGCCTGAAATAGCGGGTTTGAAGTAGAAAAATTCGGCCCAACCCAACCTTATGGGCAGAAATTGAACAATCGCTAACTGCTGTACCCGGGTACAGCCAGCTCTGGCTGTACCCCAAAAACGACACGCTCATATTGTTTGTTCATTCTTGTCGACTGTTTGTTCTTTTTTATTGTACTGTTTGTTCATTCTTATTGTACTGTTTGTTCTTTCTTGTTGTACTGTTTGTTCTTTCATGTTGTTTTTTAAATTCATCATCAAATTTTCATAATTGTCGCATTTTTTGTTCTTTCTTCAGGAATTTTATGTTCTTTTTTATATTGTTTGTTCTTTCTTGTTTATTTGTTTGTTTATAATAATCATATGGTTAATGTTCATAATTAAACTCTTCATTAATCTTTTATTCTTTCTTTTTGTATTGTTTGTTCTTTGAATTTTATGTTCTTTTTATATTGTTTGTTATTTCTTGTTTATTTGTTTGTTTATAATAATCATATGGTACGTTAATGTTCATAATTAAACTCTTCATTAATCTTTTACTCTTTCTTCTTGTATTGTTTGTTCTTTCTTGTTGTTTTTTAAATTCATTCATCAAACTTATTGTTGTATTGTTTGTTCTTTCATGTTGGCTTTAAAATTCATCATAAAATTGTTCATAATTGTTGTATTGTTTGTTCTTTTTTCTGGAATTTTATGTTCTTTTTTATATTGTTTGTTCTTTTTTGTTGAATTATTTGTTTTTTCTTGTTTATTTGATTGTTCACAATAAATATATGGTTAATGTTCATAATGAAATTTTTCATTTCATTGGTCTTTTATGTTTTTACAAGCGCCTATATTGTTTATTTCCAAATAAATAAATAAATGTTCATTTTCAAAATAATAAATGTTCATTCCAAATAAATAAATAAATGTTCAATTCCGAAATAGTAAATGTTCATTTCCGAAATAGTAAATGTTCATTTTTGTAGTTTATTTCCAAATAAATAAATAAATGTTCATTTCCAAAATAGTAAATGTTCATTCCAAATAAATAAATAAATGTTCATTTCCGAAATAGTAAATGTTCATTTTTGTACCAGTATTTTTCTTTCTTGTTGTATTGTTTGTTCTTTCATGTTGACTTTAAAATTCATCATAAAATTGTTCATAATTTTAGTATTGGTTGTTCTTTTTTCTGGAATTTTATGTTCTTTTTTATATTGTTTGTTCTTTTTTGTTGAATTATTTGTCCTTTCTTGTTTATTTGTTTGTTCATAATAAATATATGGTTAATGTTCATAATGAAATTGTTCACTTCATTGGTCTTTTATGTTTTTACAAGCGTCTATATTGTTTATTTCCCAATAAATAAATAAATAAATAAATGTTCATTTCCAAAATAGTAAATGTTCATTCCAAATAAATAAATAAATGTTCATTTCCGAAATAGTAAATGTTCATTTTTGTAGTTTATTTCCAAATAAATAAATAAATGTTCATTTCCAAAATAGTAAATGTTCATTCCAAATAAATAAATAAATGTTCATTTTCGAAATATTAAATGTTCATTTTTGTACCAGTATATTAATGTTCATTTTAAACAACACAAAACGACATCGTTTTGGATGGGGGTACAGCCAGCTTTGGCTGTACCCGGGTATAGCCAAAAATTTGCGGAAATTTTAAGGCGTGGTCCAGCCATTCCCGGCCCGGCCCACATTTTAATCAGGTCGAGTTCACGTTATTTACTAAACAAATACCAACTCTTCGAAAGACCTGCGCATGATCTTGATTTGGGTTGATTTCTTAAGGCGTGGCCCGACCCAAACCCTGCTGGGCCCATATTTTAATCCGGTCTAGTTCAAGTTATCAGTAAACAAATACTAACTCTTCCTAAAAACCTGTGCATATCCTTGATTCGAGTTGATTTTTTTTAGCTGACAACACTACACTCTCAACAGGTATCAACCAAAATCACCACGAGATTGGTACCTGAGAGACGGTTCACAAGGTTGTGTAAGAGAAGAAAACAGGTCAATGTGCAAAAACAGAGAAGGATTCTTGAAGTTAGCAAGCGTCAAGTTGCCTGATACATCAAAAGCTGTGGTAAACAAGAACTCAACGTTGAAAGAGTGTGAAGAAGAATGCTTGAAGAACTGTTCTTGTGTAGGATATACGAGTGCAGATGACAGTGGTGGAGGCAGTACTGGCTGCATTTCACTCTATGGTCAGTTGACAGATACCAGAATGTATTCCAGTGGGGGCCAAGATGTATACTTTCGGGCCGATGCAGTTGAGTTAGGTATGTCTTCATTTAAGTTTTGTTAATCCAAGTTTGGGAATTCATTCATGATTTGTGGTTGTTCTGTAACCAAGTTTCTGTTATGATAGAATAGATGAGTTCTTGGGCCCTTGAAAACACATGACCTTTGTAACTTAAATAAATCCACCTACATTGCAAAAAATGAGTCCATGCTCCTTGCTACATTATTAGATAGGTTTCTTAAGTTGGTTGTTGGTTATTATTAGACCTGGTTATTGGACAGGGTAGTCCAATAGCTATAGGTTTAGGGTCAAGTTAATAGGGATTTTATTAGGCATGGCTCTTATTGGACAAAGTCATTATAGGGTCAAACTTATACCGCATATAATTTTGAAAACTAAAATGGTGATGATACAAAAAATTATGTGTAAAGCTTTGTATTCACTTGTACTTGCAAACGGCTCTCTTGTTTTTCATTTTTCATCGCTCGCTTATTGATCCGCGACCCATTTTGACCCGCCCATTAATGACCAACTAAAAAAGATTTTTTCATTACCCAACCCGCTTTCGACCCGCACCAACCCTGACCCGACCCGCCCGATAACTTGGTCTAGTTATCATAAGTGAAAAAGGAAGTTCTCAAGGTAAGTTATATGGAGTAACATAGTAAATAAATACGGAGTATATACTACTCGTAAAATGTCAGTACAAAAAATTCTTCTGTAAGACATTCATATATACACCCTCCGTTTCGAAACAATGGGGACAGTTACCTTTTCACGCTTGCCGATGTTAATGTTTAGACATTAATATCTCTAATTTTGTATTCGTAAAAATTATAAAAAGTTGATATTCCGAAAGTGCATATCGAGAAGAATCGACCCTGATCCTGATCCGACTCGCCCGATAACCAGGTCTAGTTATCATAGATGCAGAAGGAAGTTCTCAAGGTAAGTTATAAGGAGTAACATAGTAAATAAATACAAGTATATAACTATATACTATACTCTTAAAATGTCACTATAAAAAAATTCTTCTGTAAGACATTAATATATACTGCTGTAAAAATATTTGTAACTTTTTGTCCTTGTGCAGTGCTTAGACAGTATTTCTGACGAATATTTTTACGCTATATGCAGCAAAATATGAAAAATCGAAAGGCCTTTTTGCAAATAAAAAGCTGGAAAGAATTGTCATAGGGCTTCTGGTACCAACATCCACATTATTGATCTTCTTTGTGGGGTTTTGGGTGCACCGGAAGATAAGTAAAGGTATGTCTACTGATTATCTCGTTTTGCTCTTTGCTTTGCAGTAAAAGATTTTATGCAGACGAATGACAGTAAGGCCCTATTTGGTTCATTATTAGTAAAGGAAAGGAAGAGAAAAGAAAGGAAGGGAAAAGAAAGGAAAAGAAGGGAAGGGAAAGTGATTTAATTTTCATGTGTTTGGTTTAAAGGAAAGAAAGGAAGAGAAGAAAAAAGAAATATAAATGACAGCTTTTAATTTTCTCTTTCCTTCCGAATTCCTCCAATTTTGGGAGGAAAGGAAAATGAAAATTTTATAAAGGAGCTTTCCTTCCAATTCCCTTCCTTTCCTTTCACTTCCCATATAATTATTTGTACCAAATACAGGAAATCTTATTTTAACTTTCCTTTCTTTTCTTTTCCTTCCAATTCTTCCCAACCAAATAAGGCCTAAACGGTTAGAAATTATGAAGAAAATAGTATGACATTTGATTAGTTCGACCATCTGTATATGCTGTAACTGAAATTAGAATGATAGTATTGCCAAATTCCGAAATCCTTAAAAACAAATTTTGTAAAAGGACATTACATGACAATCTATCTACTTGATGGTAGAGCGGGAAGAAGCAGCTGAAAGGTCCCTTTGGACGAAAGATGCTGACGACAGTGATGCGAGTTCAGAACTGCCCTTCTTTACTCGTAGCGAAATAGTTGCAGCTACAGACAATTTCAGTTGGACTAATAAGCTTGGAGAAGGTGGCTTTGGAGCAGTGTACAAGGTACTTTCTTTTACTGTCACTGACGAAAATGTTTTTCATGTAAATCATTTTCCACTGAAAACGTTTTACACCAAATCAAACGGAGCCTGAATCAAACTAAAGTTGATTGCTTTTCCACAGCTTATGTTAGGATTCATTATGTGTAATGGGTGCAAAATTTGTGCGTGCTTATAGGGCCGAATGAAAAATGGGCAAGAAATTGCTGTGAAAAAACTGGCTCCAAATTCAGGACAAGGTATACAGGAATTTAAGAATGAAGTTAGACTGATTGCTAAACTTCAGCACAAAAACCTTGTGAAGATGTTAGGGTGTTGCATTAGAGGAGAGGAGAAGATGTTGATCTACGAATTCATGCCAAACAAAAGCTTGGACTATTTCATTTTCTGTAAGTTATGCAGTTCCAAAATCTGCTGAGAAAAGTTATACAGTACAAAAGATTTATGATCCATGAATTCTAACACATTTTGTTATTGAATAAATTTCACTGAAGATGAGGAGAATAAGGTGTCTTTGGATTGGAAAAAACGCTTTGACATCATAATGGGGATTGCTAGAGGGATGTTGTATCTTCACCAAGACTCGCGGTTAAAGATCATTCATAGGGACATGAAAGCAAGCAATGTCTTGTTGGATAAAGACATGGTTCCCAAAATTTCAGATTTTGGCATGGCTAGAATATTCGGAAATGAACAAGTACAAGTAAACACCACCAGGGTGGTTGGAACCTAGTGAGTGCATTACATGCTCGTAAACATATTTGCTCGTAAAATTAAACTAGCTGAAAAGCAGAAAAAACTGATTTTGGCACACCACCATGTGAGTACAGCACAGAAAACTGTCTCACAGTGGGTGCGCCAAAATCATTCCCGAGAAGCTGATTAATCTTTTTTGGTTGTTTCTTCACTTTTGCAGTGGGTATATGGCACCAGAGTATGCATTGGAGGGATTGATGTCAGTAAAATCGGATGTTTTCAGCTTCGGAGTCTTGTTACTGGAGATTATTAGTGGTAGAAAAAACTCCGGCTTTTATCCTGACAATCCTTCTATCAATTTAGTTGGACATGTAAGTAACTTGTAAAACATCTTGAAATAGTGTCTCAGAGTCCACTTTTGATGATTCTGATAATGATACTAGGCTTTGTTCTCTTCACCTGGTATGGTCTGATTTTTCTAGTTTATCTGGTTTGATATTTCTATTCTGATATGATAAGCAATAAGAATAAAGTGAAGAGAACAGAGCCAAATTCTTATGAATATGAAGCTAAGCTTGGATTTGTGCAAATTTTGTACAGGTTTGGGAGCTTTGGAAAGAAGGAAGATCATCAGAGATTGTGGATCCATATTTGAAAGGAGAAGCTGATATTGAGGAACTTTTAATATGCATACAAATTGGACTGTTATGTGTGCAAGAACGTGCAGATGATAGACCAACAATGTCAGAAGTAGTGTTTATGTTGAGCAACAAAGTCGAACTTCCTTCTCCGAATCAGCCTGCGTTTGTCCATAAAGGACGTTACCATGATGCAGATCCATCATCGTCAAGTGCTGGAGCTTATTCAGTAAATGATCTCTCGGTTACTTTCATTGTTGATGGTCGCTAAGACGCTAAGCTCGTTCGGTATAACTGTAACTTTTCGATTTTTGGTTTTTTGTTTTTCAAAGTCAATGGTATAAATTTAGATTGATTGATATTTGATAAACTAAAAAGTAGTCATATCTATAATAACCATGTTAATTTTGAAAATTGACAAAAAAAGCGGGAAATTACTTTTTTTTTTGGTTTTCATTTTTCAGTTTCATAAAAAGACAGAAAATTGGAAACAAAAAAAGACACCGAACAGGGCATTATGGTTCCGATTTGAACATTCCATACTAAGTTGTATACGGAACAGTGGTTTTTGTTGTATGTATAGCTACGTTCTTAGTTATTCAATATTCATAGTTAAAAAAAAAAGGTTTGAAGTAAGATAATGTAATTACACGTAGTTTATTGAACCCAAAACGTCTCCTAAGTGAACAACTACACCATCAACTTGATGGCGTGACTAATCTACTATGGATAAGGTTATCGACTGATGTGACTTGACTTTTTATGTCGGTGTTACTTATACATTGTATTAGTTGTTATTTTTCTTGTTTTAATACAGTTTCTTCAATTTCATGTTAGAGGTTCCTTGTATAGGCCGGTATTAATTGACTTTCTATGCTGGTGTTACTTATACATTGTACTCGCTATTACATTTTTTCATTTATTGCAGTTTCTTCAATTTCATGTTTGATGTTCCTTGTACAGACTGATGTTACTTGACTTTCTGCGCTGGTGTTACTTATACATTATATTCGCGGTTACTTTTCTTCATTTATTGCAGTTTTTTCAATTTCATGTTAAGAGGTTTCTTGTATAGACCGATGTTACTTGACTTTCTATGCTGGTGTTACTTATTGTAAAGCCCCGACCTCTAATTCAATAATTTAAAGCAAAATTAGCAGCGGGATTAACCTAATTGGTCGGGACATTACCTGCCGTAACTTCCTTTTCGGAAATTACAAGGCAAACATCAATCATAAGCCTTTAAATACTCCAAAATATATATATAATAATCCTTTAATATTATTAAAATGAAACTACATAACTTACTAAGAGTCTTTAATTAAAACTATTAAACTATTAAAACTGTAAGCATAAACTAGGTGGATGATAATAAAGTGAAACTCCTCGCCACTACTCGTTCCCATCGTTCCCAGCGGTACCTAAAACAGAAAACAAAATAACGGTGAGCCGAAGACTCAGTAACGAACTATTCTAGCGACGTAAATTCATTTCAATTCATTTTATTTAACAACACAGGGAGAATAGAATAATGTAAAACATTTTATAAAGTCCTTTATTTAATTCATTTTCAACTTTTAGGGTGCACATGCTAGTCGTGGCAAGTATGACATGGTGGAACGTCTTCCACGATGGACCGCTGTCCATAAAACATGGGGCCTTGGCCCGAAAAACATGAGAGCCTTGGCTCAATGGGCGGATGCCCCATGGGTACATGCATGACCGAGAATCGTAACCTGTGAACATATACTGCCAAACGGACTAGGAATTTCACTTTCATTTATCATGTTTCGTTTAATTTTACATTTTAGCCTTTTTACTTCAGTAGAAGTAACATAATTCCTTTAGATCATGAGATCATGATAAAACATCATTTAGATCCTGGGATCCATAAAATATCATTTCTTTCCTGGCATCATAGAGACATCATTTCATTCATGGTTTCTTATAAAGATCGTTTTATAAGAATTTCAATCAATCATATTATAGTAAATAATTCAATCAAATCACATTTCATTTCCCGCAATTCATAAAACATGTCAAAGCATTCAATTCATAAATAAATCATAACATTGTATTTTCATAAACGCATTTATAAGGGAATTGCGGGTACTAGCAATAGCCGTTACCTCACTTCCGCGATTTGCTAAGGATTTTCGTTGGTTCGTTCGTCCTGAGCTCCGAGTCTAATTTCTTTAAAAATATTAAATAATTGAATTAGTACCAAATTGATAAATAATTTAACTTAATAATTTCAAAACTTTATAATTAACCAATTTTCTAATAATAATGTTAAAAATAATATATAATTTCATAGTTTTAATGAAAATATAATTAAACGCCAATTTTAGTGAAGAATAATTAATTGAAATTTCAATCGAAATATATATATTTTCCTTAGTTAATTTACACGAAAATCTTATTTAAATTTTGTCCTTGATAAATCCATTTAGTAACTTATTTTAGTAAAATCGATATTTGATAATTAAACCTGAAAATAAAATCAATTTATTAGTAAATAATTATATCATAAAACTATTAAAACATAAATATTGCTAAATTTAAAATCTGAAAATTCAGATTGGTCTTACCAAAGGCCCAAATGGTTAGTTGGCCCAATTTAATAGGGGTTTGAGGAGAATAAAACAAGGCCAAAGAATCTGATTTTTGGTTTTGGGTTTTGGTTGAGGCAAGAGCCGCACGACAGGGGAAGGGAAAACGAAGGAAGCAGGGGAGGAGGGAGCACGGTACAGGGAAGGAGAGGAAGGAAGGTGGCTGTCTAGGTGGCGCAGTCTGATGCGACGGTGATGGTGGGCGGTGGTTCGCGACGGTGGTACAGGCGAGAGAGGAGTAGGGAGGGCGAAGGAGGCGGAAAAACAGAGGAGTTTGGGAGTGGATTTTCGATGGATTTTGGGGAGGAATAAGGGTCGTTGGTGGCTGGCTGGGCGGCGCGTAAGGGTTGCGCCAATGGGGTTATGCTGGTCGGTGGTGAGGGCGTTGCGTCGGTGGTGCTGAGTGGTGTTGATGGCACGGTGGGTGAAGAAGGAGAGGAGGGCAGGGGAGGCGTGGATGGTGCGCGTGGTGGTGGTTGATGGGCGAGGCAGCAGGGGATAGGTGGTGGTTGCAGTGGTGCTGGGTGGTTGAATCCGGGTGGTTGGTGGTGGTAGGCCGTCGGTGGTCGTTGGTGGTGGTGGTTTAAATTACAGAAAAGCAGGAAATAAAAATTGAATTGTGTTTAGTTTTGTTGGAATTCAATGAGGTTGAAACTGATTGTTACTCACGATTTTGAGTTTGATTTTTTTCTCATTTCCTGCCTATTTTGAGAGCTATTTCTAGTGTGAATTGGTGTTCATTGACTCAGTTGAGATTGGTTGGAATGACAAATGTGAAGAGAAACCTGCAATTCTGGTGACTAAGGGAGTTAGGCAAAGATACGTGGGTCAAATTGTGAGAATGTGTGAGACAAGTGTAAAGGGAAGTTTGACTTCCATGGGCAAGAGCTGCGTGAAGCAGAAGAAGAGGGAAGGAAGGAGACAAACTAACTTTGGCTTATTTAGGAGAATAAGGATATCTTGGAGGTTGTGAATTGTTAGAGAAATTTTCAGAATTTTATTCCCTAATTAAGCTTCAAAAGATAATTCGAAAATAATTATAATTTAAATAAGAGAACTAATTGAATAAATAAATAAATAAAACTCGAAGTATTATTTTATTTTATTTTTACGACTGAAATTAAAATTTTCGAGTTAAATACGATTATTGCTAATTAAAATTAAAGTCTGAAATTAAGATTTAAAACGATTTTCAACAAATAATAAAAATTAAATTAAATTAAATTAAATTATTAAACATAGTAAAATCGTGTTTTAAAAATTCAGGGTATTACATCCTCACCCCCTTAGAAAAAGTTTCGTCCTCGAAACTGGAGCCCAGTAGAACTAGCCATTCATAGAAATCATACGATTCATACTTGTTCGTTCTATTCGCTATACAAACATGGCGGAATAACATTATAACATAATCATTCAAATAACATATTAAAATTCATACATCTTATCGTTTCTAAACGAATAACTGGGGATATTTCGATCTCATTTGCGCTTCGACTTCCCATGTAGCTTCAGATGTCAAGTGATTGGCCCACAAGACTTTAACCATTGGAATTACTTTGCTTCTAAGTCGTTTCTCTCTTCGTTCTAGAATTTCAATTGGTTTCTCCTCGTAAGTCAAATCGTTTCGCAACATCAAGGGTTCATGCGTAATCACATGGCTAGGATCAGGAACATATTTTCTTAACATCGACACGTGGAACACATTATGCACTTTTTCCAAGTCGGTTGGTAAAGCTAGTCGATATGCTACTGCACCTACTCTTTCTAGTATCTCATATGGCCCGATGTATCTTGGGCTCAACTTTCCCGTTTGACCAAATCTCGTTATTCCTTTTGTTGGCGAAATTTTTAAGAACACGTGATCTCCAACCTCAAACTCTAGTGGTCTTCTTCGTTGGTCCGCATAACTCTTTTGCCTACTTTGCGCTGCCATCATTCTTGATTGGATTAAACGAATCTTGTCAGTAGTTTCTTGAATCAATTCTGGTCCTATAACACGTGCTTCATCGATATCACTCCAACATAATGGTGTTCGACATTTCCTTCCATAAAGTGCTTCGTAAGGTGCCATACCAATAGTGGCCTGATAACTGTTGTTGTACGAAAATTCAACCATAGGTAGAAACTTTTCCCACGTTCCTTGAAAATCCAAAATACATGCTCTCAACATATCCTCGACAATTTGATTGGTACGTTCTGTTTGTCCATCAGTCGTTGGATGAAATGCGGTACTGAAGTTAAGTTTCGTCCCAAGAGCTTTCTGCAATTCTTTCCAATAGGTTGATTGATACCTCGTATCACGATCAGAAACGATCGAACTAGGCACTCCATGCAACCGCACAATGGTGTTCACATATAGTTCAGCAAGTTGATCCAAACTCGAATTGTTCTTCATGGCTAAGAAATGCGCTGACTTTGTTAATCGATCAACAATGACCCAAATAGCATTCATTCCCTTGGTTGATCTTGGTAATCCTATGATAAAATCCATTGAAACTGAATCCCATTTCCATTCTGGCACATCCAGAGGTTGCAACAAACCTGGTGGTCTTTGATGCTCGATCTTGATTCTCTGACATGTCAAACATTTAGCCACATATTCTGCCACTTCTTGCTTCATGTTGCTCCACCAATAAACTTGCCTTAAATCCTTATACATCTTATTTCCTCCAGGGTGAATCGAGTATGGTGAACTATGAGCTTCTTCTAAAATTCTCTTTTTCAACTTCTCATCATTAGGCACACATAATCTTCCCTAAAACCTTAACGTGCCATCTTCTTGAATGACAAAACCAGGTGACTTCCCGTTTTCCACTTCACTCCTTATTCTTTCTAATTGTGAGTCCTTACATTGCGCTTCCTTAATTTCATCAATCAAAGTTGGCTTCATTACCAACACATTCAAACAAGGGTTTCTTTTCATGGTAAACTCAATTTCCATCTCTTGTAGATCATATTGGTTGGCTCGGGAAAAAGTTAGGATAGAATTTAGGTGAGACTTCCGACTTAATGCATCTGCAACAACGTTAGCCTTTCCGGGATGATATTGAATATCAAGATCGTAATCTTTAAGAAGTTCTAACCACCTACGTTGTCTCATGTTGAGTTCTTTTTGGGTGAAAATGTACTTAAGGCTTTTATGGTCAGTGAAAATTTGACACGAAGCTCCATACAAATAATGTCTCCAAATTTTGAGGGCGAAAACAACAGCTGCAAGTTCGAGGTCATGGGTAGGGTAGTTTTGTTCATGGACTTTGAGTTGGCGTGAAGCATAAGCTATAACTTTTCCGTTTTGCATCAAGACACATCCTAACCCATTCTTGGAAGCATCACTATAGATTACAAATCCGTCAGTTCCAGATGGAAGGGTAAGAATAGGGGCGGTGGTGAGACGTTTCTTAAGTTCTTGAAATGCACAATCACAATCATTATTCCACACAAATTTAGTATTCTTTCTAACTAATCGGGTTATAGGTAACGCAACCTTAGAGAAATCTTGAACAAATCTTCGATAGTATCCAGCTAAACCCATAAAACTCCGTACTTCTGGTACATTAGTTGGTCTAGACCATTCCACAATTGCTTTTATTTTCTCAGGATCAACAGATACACCTTTCTCAGAGATAATATGTCCTAAAAATGATATTTCCTTAAGCCAGAATTCACATTTCGACAACTTAGCATATAACTGGTTTTCAATCAACATATCTAACACTTTTCTCAGGTGCTCCTCGTGTTCCTCATTACTCTTAGAATATACCAAAATATCATCAATGAAAACGACTACAAACTTATCAAGGTATGGTTTAAAAATACGGTTCATCAAATCCATAAATACAGCGGGCGCATTGGTTAACCCAAAAGGCATCACAACAAACTCATAGTGACCATATCTAGTTCTAAAGGCTGTCTTTGGAATATCCTCAGGTTTAATTCGAAGTTGATGGTAACCTGACCTCAAATCAATCTTAGAAAACACCTTTGCACCTCGAAGTTGGTCAAACAAATCATCAATACGGGGTAAAGGATACTTATTCTTAATGGTAATCTTGTTTAACTCTCGATAATCTATGCATAACCTCATAGTTCCGTCCTTTTTCTTCACAAATAAGACAGGGGCTCCCCAAGGTGAAACACTAGGTCGAACATATCCTTTTTCAAGTAACTCATCTAATTGTTTCTTTAATTCTTGTAACTCAGCTGGTGCCATTCTATATGGTGCCTTAGAAATAGGGGTGGATCCCGGAATTAATTCAATGCTGAAATCTAATTCTCTTGGTGGGGGCATACTAGGTATTTCTTCTGGAAAAACATGTGGGTATTCACAAACAACAGGTATGTCAGTAATGGAAGGTACAGGGGTATTTAGGTCAACAACACTACATAGGTAACCAGATAACCCACTCTCAATCATTTTACGTGCTCTCAAAGCATGGACAATTTGAATCGTTGGTTTTCTTACTAACTTATGGAATGAAACTCTATCTCCACTTGGTGTTCTAAGGGTCACACTCTGCCTCGAACAATTAAGGTTAGCTTCATACTTAGTCAACCAATTCATTCCCAAGATTACATCAAATTCAGATAGGTCAAAGGCTACTAAGTCTGCTAGAAACTCTACTTTTTCTATTACAATGGGACAATCTCTATACATGGTTCTACATTTCACTATTTCTCCACTAGGAAGGGAAACACTCATAGCATGAAAGTCACAACATGGTTTCAAACTTAAACATTTAGCAAACAATGGTGAAATAAAGGAATGTGAAGCTCCAGAATCAAAAAGAACATGGGCAGGTAACGAATGGATAGAAAAGGTACCGGTGATAACATTATCATCCTCATCTGCTTCATCTTGTCTCATCACAAAAACTCTTCCAGTTGGCGGTGGTCGAGGTGGGTTGCGGTTTGAACCTCCTACATTGTTGTTCCGACCACGATCGTTGTTAGTTGAAACTGGTCCTCTCATGGTTGGCGTCACTTGATTTGGGCAATCTCTGACGTAATGATCATGGCTTCCACATCGATAGCAAGCATTCGTGCCAACACGACATTCACTCTCCACATGACTCCTTTTTCCACATTTGGCACATCCTTGCGACCGATTGTTCCTTCCTTGAAATCCTTGTCCCCTATTATTTCCTTGATTACCATCATTCCTCCTTTGATTTCCCTGGTAACTTTGGTTGGGCTTCTTTGCTCCTCCTTGGCTTTGGTTATCATTTCTCCTTTTATACCCAACATTCTTCGCTTCTCGAAGTAGTACCACTCGCTCCACATTAGCTGCAATATCAACCATATCCTGGTATGAAGTAAACCTCTGAGTGGACAACCTATCCTGGTACTTAAGGTGCAGACCTCGTTCAAAACGGTTCATCCTGGACTGCTCTGTCGACACCAAGTCTGGTGCAAACCTTGACAACTCCATAAACTTATTTGCGTATTCCAACACGCTCATTGTTCCTTGTTGCAAGTGTAGAAATTCATCTTCTTTTTGTTTCCTCAAGGATGGTGGATAAAACTTGTCTCTCATTAACTTCTGTAGTTCGTTCCAACCAAATCCAGGCCCATTCTTTCGTTCCTTGTTAACTTTCCACCATAATCCTGCTTGGCCTGACAGGTAGAACACTGCGAAATCAACTCTCCATTTCTCAGGGCACTGCAGGGTTTCAAACAACTGATCAATGCGACTTATCCAATCCTCGAACTCAACTGGATCAGGCTTGCCATCATAGGATGGTGGGTTGAGTGACGAAAAGTTCTTGAACATCGTTGCGCTCTCGTTTCCACTAATATCTTTCTTTTTCCGAGAATCATGGACTAATTCTGCCAACATTGAACTCACATTTTCCAATCGTTCCATCCTTTCCTCGTGGCCATTAACATGGACATACCCTTCATGAGTGATGTCGTTATCATCGTGAACATGATGCTCGTTGCGAGCTCCGTTGGTAACATCGTTGATAGCATCGATGGTCGACATTCTGCATAACATATCTTATCAGGTTGAAGCGAAATAATAATATAAAATAAACCCTTTGATCCCGTTCCTACACTCACACTCATATTCATTTTAACTTAGCAAGATTTTAGAACATTCTTTTTAACTCATTCCTTAAAATTCTTTACTTAAAGCCTAATGAATTCTATTCGTGCGAAAACCCGTAAGGTTTAGCACTTATGGTCCAGAACCTTTGCTCTTGATACCAAACTGTAAAGCCCCGACCTCTAATTCAATAATTTAAAGCAAAATTAGCAGCGGGATTAACCTAATTGGTCGGGACATTACCTGCCGTAACTTCCTTTTCGGAAATTACAAGGCAAACATCAATCATAAGCCTTTAAATACTCCAAAATATATATATAATAATCCTTTAATATTATTAAAATGAAACTACATAACTTACTAAGAGTCTTTAATTAAAACTATTAAACTATTAAAACTGTAAGCATAAACTAGGTGGATGATAATAAAGTGAAACTCCTCGCCACTACTCGTTCCCATCGTTCCCAGCGGTACCTAAAACAGAAAACAAAATAACGGTGAGCCGAAGACTCAGTAACGAACTATTCTAGCGACGTAAATTCATTTCAATTCATTTTATTTAACAACACAGGGAGAATAGAATAATGTAAAACATTTTATAAAGTCCTTTATTTAATTCATTTTCAACTTTTAGGGTGCACATGCTAGTCGTGGCAAGTATGACATGGTGGAACGTCTTCCACGATGGACCGCTGTCCATAAAACATGGGGCCTTGGCCCGAAAAACATGAGAGCCTTGGCTCAATGGGCGGATGCCCCATGGGTACATGCATGACCGAGAATCGTAACCTGTGAACATATACTGCCAAACGGACTAGGAATTTCACTTTCATTTATCATGTTTCGTTTAATTTTACATTTTAGCCTTTTTACTTCAGTAGAAGTAACATAATTCCTTTAGATCATGAGATCATGATAAAACATCATTTAGATCCTGGGATCCATAAAATATCATTTCTTTCCTGGCATCATAGAGACATCATTTCATTCATGGTTTCTTATAAAGATCGTTTTATAAGAATTTCAATCAATCATATTATAGTAAATAATTCAATCAAATCACATTTCATTTCCCGCAATTCATAAAACATGTCAAAGCATTCAATTCATAAATAAATCATAACATTGTATTTTCATAAACGCATTTATAAGGGAATTGCGGGTACTAGCAATAGCCGTTACCTCACTTCCGCGATTTGCTAAGGATTTTCGTTGGTTCGTTCGTCCTGAGCTCCGAGTCCAATTTCTTTAAAAATATTAAATAATTGAATTAGTACCAAATTGATAAATAATTTAACTTAATAATTTCAAAACTTTATAATTAACCAATTTTCTAATAATAATGTTAAAAATAATATATAATTTCATAGTTTTAATGAAAATATAATTAAACGCCAATTTTAGTGAAGAATAATTAATTGAAATTTCAATCGAAATATATATATTTTCCTTAGTTAATTTACACGAAAATCTTATTTAAATTTTGTCCTTGATAAATCCATTTAGTAACTTATTTTAGTAAAATCGATATTTGATAATTAAACCTGAAAATAAAATCAATTTATTAGTAAATAATTATATCATAAAACTATTAAAACATAAATATTGCTAAATTTAAAATCTGAAAATTCAGATTGGTCTTACCAAAGGCCCAAATGGTTAGTTGGCCCAATTTAATAGGGGTTTGAGGAGAATAAAACAAGGCCAAAGAATCTGATTTTTGGTTTTGGGTTTTGGTTGAGGCAAGAGCCGCACGACAGGGGAAGGGAAAACGAAGGAAGCAGGGGAGGAGGGAGCACGGTACAGGGAAGGAGAGGAAGGAAGGTGGCTGTCTAGGTGGCGCAGTCTGATGCGACGGTGATGGTGGGCGGTGGTTCGCGACGGTGGTACAGGCGAGAGAGGAGTAGGGAGGGCGAAGGAGGCGGAAAAACAGAGGAGTTTGGGAGTGGATTTTCGATGGATTTTGGGGAGGAATAAGGGTCGTTGGTGGCTGGCTGGGCGGCGCGTAAGGGTTGCGCCAATGGGGTTATGCTGGTCGGTGGTGAGGGCGTTGCGTCGGTGGTGCTGAGTGGTGTTGATGGCACGGTGGGTGAAGAAGGAGAGGAGGGCAGGGGAGGCGTGGATGGTGCGCGTGGTGGTGGTTGATGGGCGAGGCAGCAGGGGATAGGTGGTGGTTGCAGTGGTGCTGGGTGGTTGAATCCGGGTGGTTGGTGGTGGTAGGCCGTCGGTGGTCGTTGGTGGTGGTGGTTTAAATTACAGAAAAGCAGGAAATAAAAATTGAATTGTGTTTAGTTTTGTTGGAATTCAATGAGGTTGAAACTGATTGTTACTCACGATTTTGAGTTTGATTTTTTTCTCATTTCCTGCCTATTTTGAGAGCTATTTCTAGTGTGAATTGGTGTTCATTGACTCAGTTGAGATTGGTTGGAATGACAAATGTGAAGAGAAACCTGCAATTCTGGTGACTAAGGGAGTTAGGCAAAGATACGTGGGTCAAATTGTGAGAATGTGTGAGACAAGTGTAAAGGGAAGTTTGACTTCCATGGGCAAGAGCTGCGTGAAGCAGAAGAAGAGGGAAGGAAGGAGACAAACTAACTTTGGCTTATTTAGGAGAATAAGGATATCTTGGAGGTTGTGAATTGTTAGAGAAATTTTCAGAATTTTATTCCCTAATTAAGCTTCAAAAGATAATTCGAAAATAATTATAATTTAAATAAGAGAACTAATTGAATAAATAAATAAATAAAACTCGAAGTATTATTTTATTTTATTTTTACGACTGAAATTAAAATTTTCGAGTTAAATACGATTATTGCTAATTAAAATTAAAGTCTGAAATTAAGATTTAAAACGATTTTCAACAAATAATAAAAATTAAATTAAATTAAATTAAATTATTAAACATAGTAAAATCGTGTTTTAAAAATTCAGGGTATTACACTTATACATTGTATTTGCGGTTACTTTTCTTGTTTTATTTTATTTAATTTCATGTTAGAGATTCCTTGTATAGATTGGTGTTACTTGACTTTTTATGCTAGTGTTACTTATTTATTGTATTCGCGGTTACTTTTCTTGTTTTATTGCAGTTTCATGTTAGAGATTCCTTGTATAGACCGGTGTTACTTTATTTTCTATGTTAATGTTAGTTTAGATTCCGCTAACCAACGTGATGGGCTTTAAACGCGTTGGATTTATTTATAAGTGTGACCATGCCTCACCGTCAAGTTGATGGTGGGCTAGTCACATAAAACTTGAGGTAATTGAAAGGTACATGTCTTGATATATCAAATGGCACAATGAAAGACTACACGTGATTTGTTTATTTTTTTTTTTATGTTTAATAGTTTTACCGTTAGTTTTGTCAAATTCTCATATTATATCTATTCTATACGGGAATTCATTACGTAATTTGACTTTTTGGTGTCCCTTATGAAATATCTATAATACCCTTCATAGTATGAACAATGCTAAGTGATGCTTGGTTGCAAGTAATTAAAGGGGGAAGTGGGCATTTGTCATGTTGTTTGGTTAGCATAAAATACGTGAAACAGTGACAATGTAACTTTTTGGGAACTTGTACTTCCCATATATGGGAAGTGCTTACCCATCCTCCCCTTGGTAAGTCACATTTCCCATTTCAATTCCTATGAAAAGTGGATGTGTCTTGTGCCAACCAAACACGTGTAACTGTGTAAGTCATTTCCTAAGAATTTTACAAGGGAAGTAATTTCCAATGGGAATTAAATTCCTATGTGAACCAAACAATTAGTAAGGTTGTCGGATTTTCTTCTTCTTTCCTCATTCCTCCACCTTATTTTCTCTCTCCCTGACATCACGTACTTCTCACTAACTTTACTCTATCCCCTCCTCAATCAGTAGCTTTCCTGTAAGACTGACTTATGACTATGAGACCACTTTTGATTTGTTGTCACGCTGTTAATGATAGAGTTGTTTTCTAGTACTAATTAAATTAATATAGAACATAACACTAAATAATAATAGAAATACAACGAATTCAATACAAAATAGTTAAAGTGCAATGTAAATTTTTTCACTTATAAGACGGATAATTAAGTTCTCATATAAGTAAGTTAAATCATACTCTGTAATACAAATAGTTGCACTTATGAGCCGAATAGTTAAGATCTTATATAGATTAGTTATAAGTTGTACTTATAAGCCGAATATAGTTTAATCATTTTCATTATAATTATTTATATTTTACTTTGAAAAGATAACATCTAATGCATTATAGCTTAATTAGTGGTTAAAACTCTATTTAAACTTGAGATGGTAGGTTCAACTCGATCTTGCACAAAGCATGTTTTAAAATTTTTAGATATCTGAAGATAACATGAAATAAAAGACTTATTGGATAATGAAAGTGTCACGTATATATTGTAGTATAGAGGCATTGTTTTTTCCTCTTTAAAAGCTTAAAAATGAAGTATAAAAATGCTACGGAGTAGCATACTTGAATAGTTGAATATTTACTTATTTGAATTAATATGATTTCATTTTTCTTGTGCTTTTAAGGGGCGAAATTGATTCTCAATTCTCATTATATTTATTGAAATTAATTGAAATAGAATACACCCTTAACTTTGCTGTCATCCAGACATAAATAGAAATTTTGATATTTCTCTTTTTTCTAGAAGGGAGTGAATCTTCTTTAATGTAATTACTTTTTCTTCCACCGTTCCACTAAATAGTTTTCTTCTATAAATACTTTGATACTCAGGAATACTTTCTCTACTAATACGATTTATTGCAGATTTTACTTTATGAAAGAAATCATGAATGATTAAATTTGCCAAATTAGGCTTAAGTTTAAACCTTATTAGCATTTCAATTAATTTTTTTACTAACCAAATAGTTCTCATGAGTTCACTATATAAAGGACATACATAAAGCTCAAAAAATCCAAGTAAATCCGAATAATACACTTTCCCCCCTTTACAACAAAAAAAAAAATCCTTTAGCCAAACATGCCTAGGCTGCCAAGGAAAAAGGTCAAGCTTAGCTATATAGTCAATGCATCTGAAAGAAATGCAAGCTTTAAGAAAAGAAAAGTTAGCCTTTTGAAGAAATTGCAAGAAATCACTACATTATGTGATGTTGAAGGTTGTGCTATAATCTATTACCCTCATGAGATAGAGCCTGTGATTTATCCTAATGATCAATCGAAAGTCTTAAGTGTAATCTCTGATTTTAAGAGATTGCCAAATGATTATCAAACAAAATATATGTTTAACCAAGAAAGGTTCTTAGCTGACAAACTCTCTAGGGCAAATGATCAGCTTAAGAGGTTAACAGCTAATGAGCGCGACAGAAACATTGAAAAATTTATGCATGAATGCTTGGTCGATAAAACCAAGAGTTTTGAAAATTTAACAATAAGGGATCTTACAGATCTCCATAAGTTGTTGGGTCTTCAATCGATCTATATAGATCGACGAATTCAAAAGTTTGAGAGGGGAGAAGTTTCTCTTCCTCCTACATGGAATCCTACTCAAGTTGCACCAGTAGGGAAAAGCAATGTGTATTCACCCAATTATAACTTTGGTAATTATTCGAACAAGGATTTTAATCCAAATGAGTGTGTTCAATGGTACATTGATATGGAATGTATGATAAATAATTTACCAAATGAGGGGATCGGCAGTAGTAGTGGCTCAAATTCAAGTGTTGATCCAAAGATATGAACTAGATAGTTCATGAAATCGTAGATTGGTACTTACAACTTTGGATCAAATAATCTCGTATTTATCACTAGATGTTCTGTTATATTCAAAAACACAAGTAATCTTTCAAAAATAGTTAAATTACCGATACTTTTTTTTTTATTTTATATGTTGGTTTGTAATAAAGTTAATTTAGCTTTAAATTATATCAAATGTTATGTCTTTCTATTATTAATTGTGTTTTTCGATATGTCAAATAAAAAAAAAAAAGATAATTCAACTTGTCAAAGTTTTAGTTTTCAACTAAAATATATTTATGTGCCATGAATTTGCGTTTTATGATTCAATTGTTTATGCAACGTAACTTGTTATGTTTACTAGTTATACCCTCCATTCATTTTTAATTGTCTGTTTCAACATTTCTTCCCCCCTAATTATTGCACAAATATTGAAGTGACCATTTTTGTGGAACCGAGGGGTAGAAATTAATCATGCAACAATATCTTATTTTCATTTATCAATAATCCAACAATGGCTTTATCTTTAAATTTGTTTCCCATTAGATTACACGATTTTTGTTTAATCAAGTTATATTTCGTACTCCCCTCAAAAAAAAAAGTTATATTTCGTACTACTTAATAAAATATGAACGTGAATAGAATGTTTGTCTTGTTTTTGTTTGTCTCGCTTTTGTGTTGGTGGGTGTTAGTTGAGATGAACAACACAAGAGGGGGGGTGAATTAGTGTTTGTAGATGTTGGATCTACTTTTTCGCGGAATTAAAAACATTAAGAGATTGCAAGAGAGATTTTAGCGTGGAAACCTCTCTACCCTAATAGAGAGGAAAAACCACGGCCCAGTAGGGACTTAAACCCTTTTACTAATTAGGAAAATCACAGTTCCCTAAACTCAACTCCCTTAGGAACAGTCCCTCAACCGTTCCTTCTCAATGATCTCTCTAGAGATCTTCTCTCTCAACTCTTCAAATTGACTCTAAGCTGATTCTCTCAATTACAAGGTTCACTCAAACCAATTCCCAACTCTCAAGTATAAAAGATAGAATAACAAATAGAATCTGGAATTCTGCTGGAGCAGGAACTACGTATGTGGAACAGGAACTGACGGTACTGACGTGGGTTATAATGTAGATTTAACTTAAGCACGTAACACCACTAAGTCAGACAATTTTCCTAGACTTATGAATGCAGTATATATAGTGATGCATGTTATCTATTAACCCTAGAAGATATATTTTATGTTTATCTTTTATTTAGGAATCCTAGACCTAATAGAACTCTATCATGATAGACTTTTATCCTAAGACTCTAACAAACATATGATCGAATAATAACTCTTTATGCAGTAGATATATTAATGAAAACTCTATCTAAACGACACTCATTTCCTATCATGACTCTTAAATAAGATAAACATTATTTAACCATTAACTAATGCAATCCTAATTACTATCAGACACATAATCCTAACTATACTAAAACTCCTTAGTACATGACTTAGTATTATTATGTTTAGACTTCTATTAGGACACAAACTCTAAGGTAACGTGATCTAAATACTATACTCATGCAATCCTATATACTACGTGCAGACTAGGACCAGTACCCTCGTCATTGACACTGTTCCACGCACGTTGTTCCACCAGCTCCGAACTTTCAGTTTCTAAAACAAATCTATTAAGCACACTAATGCTACTAGATTTTCTTCTCTTCTCTTTCTCTGTACTTGTACTCTTAATTCTCCCCGAGTCCAAGTTCCTCTTCTCTTGGATTCTCTAACTCTTGAATCCTCGTTCTTCCTGTAAGTCTTTGGGTCTTCTTCAAAGTCTTACCTACACACGTCATTTATCATTTATTTGCATGCATAATAAACCACGTTAGATATTGAGTCAAGTATGATAAATATGCATAAATCATATATTATAATATTTGCTTAACTAAAATACACATAGGATAATATGGAATATAATATACTAGTGGATAAATACTATTCCTATCCTAATATGAACTTAATATTTACGGCAAGTATTATGTGACTCAAACACCTAAAATACATTGAATCTAGACAATCCTATATTATGCATAATACTAATTATAAAAGCTTAAACTCTAAACATTTAATCTTTCCTAACATGCTTATGCAAACTAAAACTCTTAGACTCCTACATCGTCTACAATGCACCATAATATATGATAAATGAGACCAGCTATGATATGCATTCCTAGAAGACTCCTAATGCATATATAACTATATGAAGAGTCATAATCACACACAACTATATGTACTTATGATAGGATATTATAAGAGACCTAAACTAATGCAAAGTCCTAAGTCTAATAAACAACTTATCCCAATATGGACTCTTAATTACACATGCATATAACGAACATATTAGGATGCAAATATGAAAGAACTATATGCACTCCTAAACTCTATTGATGCACGCATGCGTATCTCGTACAGGTGACTGGGAACAGGAACAGTCAGACAACTAGGAACTCTGTTAAACTGTTTCTGATCTCTTTCTTGTTGTTTCTGCTGGACCATATAAAGTATCATTTCGTTCCTCCTTTGTCACTTTACTTACCACATGAAGTTTACCAATGTATATGCTAATTTACATATAAACAACATGTACAACGTAGCCATCTCCGCTCTCGTCAACAATAGCTTATCATTGCTCATGTCCCTTGTCTCTTGGTTTAATCATAGCTTGTTCTTCCTATGCACATCTTAGCACACATGTTAATTAGATAATCATCATTTGTTTATAATCATCAAAACCTCACTACTCAACAATTTCCCCCTTTTTGATGATGACAAACTAATGATGCTTATCACAATTTAAGCAATAAATCGATTACACTTATTCCCCCTTAATTTTGTAAACCAACAACTTATGAACAAGTATAATGACATAGTAAGAGCAATACTAATAAACACCATATAGATAAGGATTTAGATTGTATTATATCAAACAATAAGCATCATACATACTCTTCCCCCTTTTGGCATTATCGAAAAGGGTTACTTTGCACACAATCTTTTTAGGTTAACCATACACACCCTGAGTTTATATGTCACACACACCACCTGATAGGTTAGACACTTGTTTGTCACAAAAGTCCTCGAGTTTCCAATTTTGAACTAAGGATGTTGTTGCTACATAATTCCAATTCACAATCCAAAGACCCAATGTTAGAAGCAATGAAGTAACTTGACAAATAATATCAAAAAAGGTTAGAAGAAAATGGTTTCATTGTTAATTGCCAAGGGCGAGAATTAAGTAGAAATGGTGTGAAGAAAAGGCTTGGTGAATAATCGAGTAGAGGGAACCAAGGGTAGATGATGTGTTTGTGGTTTCTTCTTTTAAATGAGGTCCTCAACAATCATTAAAGCTTTTTAATGAATATGAAACCAAACCCAACACACCTCCATCTCTTTGTATGTAGCACCTTATCGTACCAAGTTCTCATATATCACCAATCTTCCATAAGGAACTGACATCATAGTGAAACGTGGACTGACTGCTGAAATCAGTGCCTGCAGTGGCTGTTCAACTTACCAAGTTTAGTGGAACAGGAACTAACATTAGTGTTGCTTCCTTTTCCTGTTCCTGGTCCTAGGACCGTCTGTTCCTTTACTGCTCAACGAGTGTATGAGTTTAAATTTCTGTTACTCATTGATATTCTTCATAATAATTGAATTCTAGGAGAAAATAATAAAGTACAAGAATTGATCACCTTTGCTTCAATTTTTTTTTGTTTTTTTTTTTTTTTGATTTTTTTTTGATTTTTTTTTTGATTTTTTTTTTTTGATTTTTTTTTTTTTTTGAAACAAAGGCGTCATTACAAAATTTTGAGCTTTCCTAGAGTATAAGATCATATAATAATATAGAAAGGACTTACCATTAAATATAAGTTCCACCATCGAATATCAAAATCATGTTCAATGTTCCCTACCTTATTCCCCCTGAGTTCCTTACCATCTTCTTTCATGCGGAACCTTGTAGAAGTGAAGTTCCATATGATACCTAGTAAATTTCTATGTGATACGTACATCATACGGTGATTTTCCTTCAAAGCTTTTATTGATAAATAATAACCCGCTGCTTCTACTTCATCTTTGACTTCCCTCTCAAAACATATTCATAATTATTACTCTTCATGCATCGTCGAACCATAGGAAAGAAGAATATATTTTTGGAGTTCAAGGGTAGTGAGAATGTGAAGTGGTAGAGTACACATATGATATGAGATAAGGAAAGAACATTCAAAATTATTGAAAGATGATATGGAGAAAGACAAGATCAGGATTGTAGAGTATGATTGAACTTAGCACACACCCACAATCATAAGATTGTAGAATTATGCTAATGGCTCGGCCTGGGTAGGCTCAACCCAATCACGAAAACACAAACCTGACTTGGGGAATGATATTGGTATTGAAAGTTTGTTCCCTCTAAAAGATTTAAAAAGAAGTGCAATATTTCAGGAACACTACTGCCTTGTTCCTTCAACGTTTCTTTCATTGTTCCTTTGGCAACTTAGGAATTTTGTATTGGGACAACATCCAAATTTCTCAACGAGTCCTCTAATAATTTTGGGCAAGTGAATATGTCTTTTAAAACATGAGAATTGAGTGTGACACATTGACTTATAGGCGTGCATGATTTACTTCAATTGAAAAGTGTACAAGGGCCCTAAACGAAAAGTTCATTTGGGAAAAGAGTACTTTATGCTCATGTTAGTTTCAACAAGTCTTGTTCCTTTACTACTTGGTGATAGCATCAAAAGCATTTATTCACATGAAATAGCATTTAGAAAGTTGCTTAAAATAAATGGTGCGATATTCATGCAATTTGACACATCATTAATATGAGTAAGAGTGTTATACCTCACATGGTCCAAACTTGCTTGAAAACATTGGATATGGTTTGATCATTGATGGCTTGCTTACGAGTTTCATTAAGTGTTAGTTTCACATGTACTCCAGTTGCTCCTTGTGACACCTTTTAATTGTTGAGATCTTGTTCGCGTTCTTTTCTTCTTTGTTGGAGCGCTCTAAGTGATGCTGAATGGTTCGTCTCAACTGCTCCCTGTTCCCTGTTCCTCTTTCATCTGAACAGGAACTCGTTCTATTTCCTTTGGTCTTTATGCTTGACCATGCTTCTTCATCTTGGTTTGTCTCTCGTAGATCTGAGGAATAAGTTGCATTGGCCAGTTTGGGGTCTTTATTAACCAGTAAAGCATCTTTGTATTCGCTCACAATGATGTAATATAAAATTAAGACCCAAGTGTAATCTTTTGTGAAATTATAAAGTTAGTAGGTTAGTCTTCAAGAAATAAATATATATTAAAGCATAGAAATAAATATACAGAAAATTCAAGACGTGGATACTCCCTTTTGATAGTCTCTTACAACAGTACACCTTGTTGATGTTCCTTGTTGTATATTCACTAAGAGAGTTTTTCCCGAACTTCTATTATATTTGTGAAATTGAGTTCCTCATGAGTTGGACCAGGAACTTATGCGTCGGCGTCAAAACCTTCTCATGGATAAGTTGTTTTTCGTTCCTGTATTCTTAGGTACTTCAGGCGTTCCTTCAAATCTTGGTCTCTGTTTCCTTGATACGTGGAACATATTTTTACGCTTCAATTTCATTTACTTCAAGAATAGACCTTCAAAACCTTATCGTTAATTTGCACAACTGATCAAATACAAAGTGAAGTTAATAATATAAGAAATAAAAGAAACAAAGTAAATCACACAAAGTAAATAAGGATTTTGATTAAACTCCCTTCTTCATATTACTCATAACTCAGTCTCCTTAACGTAGTCTTTGAAACTTCAATTTAATCCATATGAGTTTGTTCGTTGTCTTCATCCATCTTGATTACAAGGAACTGATTTGTTGTGGAGGAATTGAATTTGACTTTTTACTGTTTTCTTATCCAGTTCCTACTGCGCCTGTTCCTAATATTTCAACGGACCTTAAGGGATATACCATCTTTCCTTTCTTCTTTGTGTGATTCGTTAGCTGTTCATTTCTTCGTTATAGATCTCTTGCATAATGATATAAACCTGTAATACAACTTCTCTTCTAGAACCTCTTTTAAAGGCTTTTCGTGAGAACGCACTTATATGTCTTCAAATATGTGCATGAATAACATTTTTATCATGAGCTTTATATTGTCTTTTCTCACATATGGCCTGCAAAATAGATCAGTTCTTGGTCTTGGGTACCCAAATTTGCTTGAGTCCCTTCTTGTTAGTAGGAGTAGTCATATGTGCCCCTTTTTTTTCAAACATGTTCTACTATACTACTAATACTAACAAGATTAATTATGCATTCATATGGTACTGAATAAGTAAATAGTTCATAATGCATAACCTTCTTGACTTTAGGCATACTATTTGAGAATATTAAAATAACAGTGCCTAAATAATTCAGTTCCCATAAGTAGGAACAATCAGTTCCTCCAGATTTGTTCCTTGTACTGTTTCTAGTGAGATGAAGATTGATAATTTTTTGAAATGATTTGAAAACCTTCTCTTCCATTGAAGACACATAAAAATCGTATTTAAAACAGTTAAAGTCGGATTTCAAATTCTAAAAATAGATAAGGTCATCTTTACTAGAAACAGTTGTAGGAACATGTCTGAGTTCCATCAAAGTCAATTGAAAACTTAAAGTCGAAAATTTCCATATAAGCTACCTACATGTGTTCAACACTTCACCAATAAGAAACTTATTTTGATTCGTAAAACCTGTTTTGAAATTGATATGACTTGTTCCATAAACGATATATAGGTTGTTCCTAGTAAATTCAGATTTTGAAAATTTTATTTTGAAAATCTGATTTTTCCTTTTTATTTGCATTATGAAGAAGTTCAATAATTTTTAAACACAGATTTCAAAACTCTTTTGGAACCAAAAATTGTTTTACCGAAAACAACACAAGGAACAACGAATCTCAGTTCCATCTCAATAATTTTGGTGTTCATGGTCACGTGGTTCAATTCAAGTTACATGACCTTTTCGACAATTCGCAAAAACAATTTTTGATATCTCAAATCAATATTGCTTTTAACAAGTCTTGTTGCACACATGTTCCTGGTAAAATATTTATGAAACAAATTCTTTGCAAGTTTTAAAATCTATTTAAAAATCAAACTTTTCAGATTCAAGATAATAAAATTATATTTCAAACCTTTTGGAAAAATAGAAATATTTTTAATATCGACAAGACTAGTAGAAAATTTTAATTTTGCTGGAATTGTGCAACAAACAAGACCACTTTGTTCCTCTTCAAAACCGCAAGAACTATTTTAAATTTAAAGCAAAGCCCTATTGAAAACTTGTAAATGAACATGGTTAATTCAAGGTTGCTCACAATCAATCGTTGATTTCTATTTCTGCGTTACGGAATGAACACACATATGGCCAATAATATATAACGTATGATGTTCATAATATTTAACAATTAAGAGCGAACATAAATAATATCATAAAGATTGAAAATTTACCTCTAATTATTTTTCTTCAATCTTTGTGTTAATCATCATCATCAAATACGTGCTATCCTCCTTTTCGTCCATCAGGAACAACAGAATTGTGGGAACTGTTTCTTTCATAACATTGTTCATCTTTTCCCGGATCACTCATCAGAATTACCTGTAAAATATAGAGCACCAGCTCTGATACCAATTGTTAGTTTAGATGAACAACACAAGAGGGGGGGTGAATTAGTGTTTGTAGATGTTGGATCAACTTTTTCGCGGAATTAAAAACATTAAGAGATTGCAAGAGAGATTTTAGCGTGGAAACCTCTCTACCCTAATAGAGAGGAAAAACCACGGCCCCGTAGGGACTTAAACCCTTTTACTAATTAGGAAAATCACAGTTCCCTAAACTCAACTCCCTTAGGAACAGTCCCTCAACCGTTCCTTCTCAATGATCTCTCTAGAGATCTTCTCTCTCAACTCTTCAGCTTGACTCTAAGCTGATTCTCTCAATTACAAGGTTCACTCAAACCCCTTCCCAACTCTCAAGTATAAAAGATAGAATAACAAATAGAATCTGGAATTCTTCTGGAGCAGGAACTACGTATGTGGAACAGGAACTGACGGTACTGACGTGGGTTATAATGTAGATTTAACTTAAGCACGTAACACCACTAAGTCAGACAATTTTCCTAGACTTATG
Source organism: Spinacia oleracea (assembly GCF_020520425.1). Taxonomy (NCBI): domain Eukaryota; kingdom Viridiplantae; phylum Streptophyta; class Magnoliopsida; order Caryophyllales; family Amaranthaceae; genus Spinacia; species Spinacia oleracea. Next base: position 65,048,479 of record NC_079492.1, read on the forward strand.
AATGCAGTATATATAGTGATACATGTTATCTATTAACCCTAGAAGATATATTTTATGTTTATCTTTTATTTAGGAATCCTAGACCTAATAGAACTCTATCATGATAGACTTTTATCCTAAGACTCTAACAAACATATGATCGAATAATAACTCTTTATAAAGTAGATATATTAATGAAAACTCTATCTAAACGACACTCCTTTCCTATCATGACTCTTAAATAAGATAAACATTACTTAGCCATTAACTAATGCAATCCTAATTACTATCAGACACATAATCCTAACTATACTAAAACTCCTTAGTACATGACTTAGTATTATTATGTTTAGACTTCTATTAGGACACAAACTCTAAGGTAACGTGATCTAAATACTATACTCATGCAATCATATATACTACGTGCAGACTAGGACCAGTACCCTCGTCATTGACACTGTTCCACGTACGTTGTTCCACCAGCTCCGAACTTTCAGTTTCTAAAATAAATCTATTAAGCACACTAATGCTACTAGATTTTCTTCTCTTCTCTTTCTCTGTACTTGTACTCTTAATTCTCCTCGAGTCCAAGTTCCTCTTCTCTTGGATTCTCTAACTCTTGAATACTCGTTCTTCCTGTAAGTCTTTGGGTCTTCTTCAAAGTCTTACCTACACACGTCATTTATCATTTATTTGCATGCATAATAAACCACGTTAGATATTGAGTCAAGTATGATAAATATGCATAAATCATATATTATAAAATTTGCTTAACTAAAATACACATAGGATAATATGGAATATAATATACTAGTGGATAAATACTATTCCTATCCTAATATGAACTTAATATTTACGGCAAGTATTATGTGACTCAAACACCTAAAATACATTGAATCTAGACGGTCCTATATTATGCATAATACTAATTATAAAAGCTTAAACTCTAAACATTTAATCTTTCCTAACATGCTTATGCAAACTAAAACTCTTAGACTCCTACATCGTCTACAATGCACCATAATATATGATAAATGAGACCAGCTATGATATGCATTCCTAGAAGACTCCTAATGCATATATAACTATATGAAGAGTCCTAATCACACACAACTATATGTACTTATGATAGGATATTATAAGAGACCTAAACTAATGCAAAGTCCTAAGTCTAATAAACAACTTATCCCAATATGGACTCTTAATTACACATGCATATAACGAACATATTAGGATGCAAATATGAAAGAACTATATGCACTCCAAAACTCTATTGATGCACGCATGCGTATCTCGTACAGGTGACTGGGAACAGGAACAGTCAGACAACTAGGAACTCTGTTAAACTGTTTCTGATCTCTTTCTTGTTGTTTCTGTTGGACCATATAAAGTATCATTTCGTTCCTCCTTTGTCACTTTACTTACCACATGAAGTTTACCAATGTAAATGCTAATTTACATATAAACAACATGTATAACGTAGCCATCTCCGCTCTCGTCAACAATAGCTTATCATTGCTCATGTCCCTTGTCTCTTGGTTTAATCATAGCTTGTTCTTCCTATGCACATCTTAGCACACATGTTAATTAGATAATCATCATCTGTTTATAATCATCAAAACCTCACTACTCAACAGTGGGGACAATTTTTATTTAACAACTCAAGTTTTAAGTTAATTAGAGAAATACACACTCGGTATTTTATTAAGTTGTGTATTTTTTTAAAGCGGTCTTATTTTATTAAATGGTGTACTTTTTATTATTGGTATAATTTTACATTTTAGTAATATATATCTCTCTCCTCTTACGGTCTTCACCCTCACCTATTTGATTATATATTCCTTACCTTTTAGATTTTTTAGAATAATTTAATACCCCATTATTTTTTATTACAATGTATTATTCTCCACGTACTTCACTTGTATCCTATTTTAATAATATTAACTCGCCCTCCTTAAATTTTGTGTCAGACAAAGTACACCATTTAGGATCTGTCATGATAAACGTATTTGACTTAATTCATACAAAATAAGTTCATAAAATTTCAATTGAGTTCATATAAGTCAGAAATAATAAGTTTTTTCATACATTTTCACGCGCAAAGTAAGTTTATTTCAGACAAAATAAGTTCTGAAAAGTTCAGTTATATTCAGAAAAGTTCAGATGATATAAGTTCAGACAAAATAAGTCGAATAGAACGAAATCATAATAAAAATACGAAGGGAATATGAAGTTTTTTTTAATAGTATATCAATTCATTTAGAAATAGTCACACAATATCTACAAGAAAAATATTGTATCCAACAAACATATAACAATAATAATAGTGATGAAATAAAAGGTTTACTTCACCAAGGGTGTGTTTTATTCACCTGATTATATTTTCACTTATTTTTTCTGAACTTATCTTATCTGAATTTATCTGAACTTAACGGAACTTATCCGAACTTATTAAAACTTATCAAAACTTATTTTAGTTATAAGTTGTACTTGGTCGACCCTTATTTTTCCTAAACTTATCTTATATGAACTTATCTAAACTTAACTGAACTTATCTGGACTTATTTTTCCTAAAATAAGTGAAAATAAGGTGAAAAAAACAGGGTCTAAAACTCCAATTGTTGAGTAGATCTTATATCGTGGGACATCTTTCACACACATCTTTAACTACTATTTCACCAGTCCCTAAAATATTGCACCAAATATTTTTACTCACTTTATTAAGAATTGGGTATACTCAAAATAAAATAGATAAGTAGATTTGTCTTTTAGTCAGGCTCTATTATGTTCGATTTATTTTGACTTATTTCAGACAAAATAAGTTCAGATAATTTAAGTTTAGTAAAAATAAGTTTTTTCCAGACGTTTTCACACATAATAAGTTTGTTTTCAGATAAAATCAAATCATATAAGTTTAGAAAAGTTAAGATAAATTCAGTTAATTTCAAGTAAATTTAGATAACTTCAAGTAATATAAGTTAAGACAAGATAAGTCGATAGAACGGAGCCTTAGATTAAATAATAGTGTGTGAGCAGAGACATGTAGGGGACATAAACCAAATAAGGTACGAGACAAACAAATAGAGATATTTATTTATAGTATATGTGACAATCTGTTAGAGAAGGGAGAATACCTATAAAAATGTATAGGGTGTGAAAGTAAGATTTTTTTCCCTCTATAATGTTGAAAGATGCCTAAAATCTCAAATTACACCCCTTTAAGGTTTTAACAATTTAAATAACTCTTACCTTACCGTTCACCTAAATCCCCCCCCCCCCCCCAAAAAAAAAAATACTGTTAAAACCTCCTATTTGTAAAATCGCTAATTGAATTAGTGGGTTGTCTCGTAAAAATTATCTATATATTATTAGCTTCTTTTTTCACTCTAATTAACCACCAATTTAACTAGTGATTTTTTTTTACAGTAAAAGTAATTCATTAATAAAAATCCATATGACATCTACAAATAAATTTGAATCTAACAAATATATTACAAATGGAACGAAATAAAAGTTCCTTCATCAAAACTACGATAGTTGGGTAGATCTTGCACTGTGGGGTATCTCTTGCACATATTGTTGGAATATACAACCTTTCAGGGGGGGGCGATCTAACGATTTGTTGTCATCGCATGCAAGTGTGGTTTTCATCTGATTGCATTTGACAAATTGATAACGTTTGCGACCCCGCATAATTCTCTACAAACACTACAAGAATTTGTATCTTTAACGACAACATAATTACGACGGGTCAAAAATCCCGTCGTAAAAGCCTTTTGCGACGGGGCTAACAACCAAATAATGACGGGAATTACCGTCGCAAAATGTTTTTTACGACGGGTGATGGGATTTCTATTAACGACGGCCCCCTTTTATGACGGGTTCGCGACAGGAAATTCCATCGTTAATCAACGATTATTGGCCTTTCGCGACGGGATTTCCCGTCGTTAATAGTACAATATCTTGTAGTGAAATGAACCAATTCACGGTGCAATTATAGTTAATCAATTAGCGGTTTTAAGATAAAAACATATGTTGTATATTGTAGAAACGGTGATGTGAACGATATGGTGGAAATTATTCATTAAACTAGATTTTGGGCCCGTTCAATGAACGAACAATTATATAGTAGTTGTTAAGTGGTATTTTAAAGTGTTAATTTTATTGAGGGCTTAGGATTTTAGTGGAAATATTTGATTTTTATAGAGGTGAAATTTGGCAGTTGAAAAATATATAAATGAGACGGTGGGTTAATATCGAGTGTTAAAGAGGGGGATGGCCGGGTGAAAAAGGTTTTATGAATTAAATGATGAATTGATGTGGGATGAGGAAGATGAATTGGAAGAGGTGTTGAATCTGTAAAATACTTCGTATAACAATACAAAGGAAAAAGTTGAAGGAAAAAAAATAATGGATGAAAGATGGGGATGAGACATATCATCTAATAACCTACTGTCTTCCTTTTTAATTTAAAATACTAAAAGTATAGAAGTACGTATCGATGTATAGATTAATATCGAGGGTTAAAGAGGAGAATGACCGAGTGGAAAAAGTTATAGGAATTAAATGATGAATTGACGTGGAATGAGGAAGATGAAATGGAAGAGGTGTTGAACCTATAAAATATTTCGTATAACAAACAACAAAAGAACAAATTAATGGATGAAAGATGGGGTTGACACATGTCATCTAATAATCTATGATTTTTTTTTTAAGGTAATAGATAGATGAATTTTTTGGTATTTACTACCTTGAAAATACACCACTTTTGTATATACTACATTATGAAAATTTTATTTTAAATTACTACTTAAAGTTCCAATTCATTTTTATTTACTACCACTTTACATTTTTCTCATTTTAAAATTGAGATATCTCTTTCGTTTCTTAATCATTTTAAGTGATTTAAAACCCATTCTTCTCATTTATGTGTAATGATTCAATAGGTATCTTGTTTTTAAAATTTTGTAAAAGGTAAAACGAATTAAATATTATTTGTAAAAGTTCAAAATATATATGAATTATCAAATGAATTGTTTTAAAATGTCGTTCTCAATGAAATTCCTATAGAGCAAGGAGAATAATGAACTTTGAATCACATTAAACGATTAAGAAACGAAAGAGATATCTTAGTTTTAAAACTAGTATAGTACCCGTGCGATGCACGGTTTATGATATGCATATTAAATTTACATATTTAAACTATTACTATAGACAAATCAAAATAGAGCTTATAGATAATATTCTTATTAAAATTAATGATGGATAGACCGGTTACTGTCCCATTACATGTCTTATTTATTTAACAAATTAAAAACCTTAATTTTTTCCCCTTTCATAATCCAGGCCAAACATAAATTTATTCTCATCCGCTCTAGCTTTACTTCAATAGTGTCACCCACTTAATATTCCCCTGTCATCTACATCATTGACCGATCATTTAACACCTCCCCCCACCGTATACTTTTTTCAGCTAGAGATAACTTCGAAGCGGGGTGGGGTTTGTCCCTCAACACCTATACCTGCCTAAAATTTTCATCCTCGTGCCCGTCCCCGTCCTAAACTCCGCCTCATAGACGGAAAATAAAATTAACTCCGCTTCATCACCCGTCCGTGTATCCATACCCACCTCAAACCAAGCTTTAAACGCCTGCAACCGACATTATTTTTTGATAAGAGGGTTTTTAATTTTAAAACTCTAAGAATATTTGAAATTTTGGTTGTCCGGTTACATTATATTTTGTAAACATATAGCTTATAGATATTTTCCTAATTATTTAATGATGGATAAATTTGTTATTGCCCCCATTCAGTGTCTTATTTATCAAAAATAAAATAAAATAAGGGTATATAAGCAAAATTATTTTCTTCCCCATGCGTCAAACCTAGCCCTAGATGGCTGGACACTTACGTTATTTTTGGTAAGAGAGTTTTGAATTTTAAAAACCTATTCTAGAGTGTTTGACAATTTGATTGTCTAATTACATTATACTTTGGACACATATAGCTTATAGATATTCTCCTTATTAAAACGAACTAATGATGGATAAGTTTGTTAGTGCCCCATTCGATGTCTTATTTATTAAAAAAATAAAACACAAATAAGGGCACATAGAAAAAATTATTTTCATCCCCACTCATCACATTTGTCAAACCTAAACCTATACGGCTGGACCCGACATTATTTTTTGGTAAGAGAATTTTGAATTTTAAAGCCCTGTTCACAATTTGGTTATCTGATTACACTATACTTGGGACACATATAACTTATAGATATTCTCCTAATTAAAATCAATTATGGATAAATTTGTTATTGCCTCATTCAATGTCTTATTTATTAAAAAAATAAAAACAAATAAGTGTACAAAAACAATATTATTTTCATCTATGTTCTTCATATGTGTCAATCATAGTGTTATTCTCATCCACCCTTCGCTTCGATAGCCATACATACTTAATCATTTTATTATTTACATCATTACCCGATCATTTAACCCCTACTCCAATATTTACTTTATTCAGCTAGTCATAACCTTGGAACTGGTCGGGGTCTCCACACCGTACTCGTCTAAAATTTTCATCCTTATTCCAGTCACCCACGACAAGAAAGATATTCACCCCTCCTAATCTCGTTCTTAACATGTAAAAAATTAAACACATCCTCGATCTATTACCCACCGACCCGTATATCCACACTCGCCTCTAAGCTACTCCTGGATTCAACAATTGTTTTTTGGCAAGAGAATTTTGAATTTAAACTTCTACTATATATATAGTCTTCTACAATTTCAGTGTCTTATTTGAATAGTTGAGTAAATAAACAACATATTATATTATGTACTTTCCCAGTCCGAATTTAATCGTTGCAATAGTCTTTTTACGGAGTCTTATACGATAAGTTATTGTAAGCTTATATATTATAATTTAGTAGAAAAGTAGGTATGATGGGAGATAATGAGAATTTTTTTTAATAGAATCAAGTATAGGAGATGCAAGTTAGAGAGAAACATAGCTCCACATCAATTTTCGTTATCCGCGAAATTGCACGGAAAGATTTTTCATTAAATTACAATGTAAAATAAAGGCAAATATACCCCAACAAATGATTAAAGACAAAGAAACTAATAATATAAAATTAATCTATTAAACTTTGGGAAAAAAATTTATTTAAAAGATTAAGAAGCTATTAAATAAAAGGATAAGTAGAAATTATAATCCGAGACAGAAAAGATACAAAGTTATTAAGCAATTTTTTTTAAATAAGCATGTTTTAAACAACCTTGATAAATACTATGGAGTACTTCGAATGTTAAAGAAGTGGTTAATATTCGTTATACATATGCGTAGTCTATTTAAGACACATATTTTAAATAAAAATTGATAATACATACAATTAGTCATTAGTAAATTTAAGTTCAATATTTTAATATATGCTAAGAGATTTTAAAATATTTTTAGTAAAACGATATTTTAGACAACCTTGTTAAAATATTTTTATTTTTCTTTTGAACAAATTATTGTCATGTTGTAAATATTGTGATATTGAAGTAGATTCTTAGTATAAGATTTTTAGTCAATGATCTCTATGTATACACAGTATATTTCAACATGTTATTTTAGTAATGTATTTAGATGAATAAATTTATTGCCATAAGTAAATAAGTATTTCTTAGTGTAATTGATTTATTACCATAAGTAATTAAAAGGTTTAAATAAAAATATACAAAACATTACTCCATGTATTTTTTTATATATATTTATAGGAAAGGCGAATCAATAAGTGACATTTGTCATCACTACATTGATTTCCTCTCTTTTATATTATATAGATATAGATATAGATAGATTTCTATGGTATATATGGCTGTTATAAAACGTATAAATTTCAAATACTTATCATGATATGTGCGATGTATGTTTGAATTAGATTATGTGTAGAATTTGATTATGTATACATATATATAGGAAATCCTCTATATAAGTTAGTAAAAATATTAATGAATCTTTTAATTCTTTATGTATTTTTCCATATTAATTTTTGTTACCATAAAATACAGTAAATCGAATATATATTACGTGATATTATTATGTTGTAAAATATTTGTTGCTTAATTTTATTTTTTTAACTTTATTTTAAATATTAAAAGAGAGGCCAATCAATGAGTGACAAATGCCATCACCACATTGATTTCCTCTCTTTTAGTATATTATATAGATTTTAATAGGGTCTAAATAAGGCTATATTAGTTTGTAATACTATACTATATTAGTTTGTAAGACTATAATACACTTCGGATATAGAATAGCAATATATAGGGATTAGGGAATGACATATTTTAGTTTATTGCAAGATTATATTAAGATCATTTGGACAGTTGGACTGGATAAAGCTCTTGGATGTACTATATAGAAAACGATTGATTTTATGTTTTGTTTTTCTTTTTGTTTCTTCCTTGTATATTTATCCTAAGTAAAAAAAATTATTAAGATCACTTTTGATTCATTAGAAAAAATTATTATTCGACATAAAAATATTTACCCTCGAAAAAGAAAAATAACGAATAAGATAGCTAGCAACGAACTTTGACTTGTCGAGAAATACAAATCTCTGAAATCTATTAAAAAAAGTTATGCATTTTACATCAAGCGCTTTATTTGAAATTTGTTGATGTATGTCTAAAATGAATCCCCGCAATAAAAAATTCCGCGTGCCCCGATTTACAATAATATTATTGAGTACGTGGTGACCCTTGTTAATTAGACATAATGTAAGAAGTTACCTGACCTTTTTTTTACTATAAATGTTTCTATTTTCATTGTAAAAGTTTCCCTTATTCTTAATATTTCCTCTACTAAAAAATTATAAAGTTTCCCTAAGAAAATTAAAAATTATAAAGTTTTCCTAATAAAACTACAAAGTTAAGTACTCTTATATTACGACGAAGTTCAAGCTTGAATTTTCTCACTATGTCTCTGGCGCAAGTGTTTAAGTTCAGTTTTCAGTTCATAATCCTATATTAGAGTGGAAATGGAGAATGTGAGAGGTGAAAGCTAAAATAGAGGAGTGAAAAAGAGAACCGACATTCAATACTACACACGATTTCTTGAAATATTTGGGTTATACAATACTCCGTAACATCCAATATGATATGCATAAATCGATATTTTCAAACCTGTGCAATATTATAAAGAAATTATTATTACAATGAATGTAGTTAGTTATAAATGATAAAAATGTATCTATAATATATTTTTCCTTATATACCTCCTATATTTAATTCTCTAGCTCTTTATCTTCTTTAATAAGATTTCAGTTTTAAGAGTAAAAAAGGTCTATGATTTATACAACATATGTTTATATATTACAATATTCTTTTAACAAAAATAAACCAAAGACAATAATATCTTTCATATTTTTATAATTAAAAAAAAATTATTATTATAACTAAAAGAGAGGCAAATCATAGAGCGACATTTGTCAGCTCCACATTGATTTCCTCTCTTTTAGTATATTATATAGATGAGAAAACTGTAAAGTGGTATTAAATTAAAAAAAAATGAAAGTTTAAGATACTAATTTAAAATAAAAATTTCATAAGATATTAAATACAAACGTGGTGTATTTTTAAGGTAGTAAATACAAAAAAAATTTAAATAGATACTCCGTACATGAGTATATTTTGATAATTAAGACAATTTTATATAGCTTTATAAGAAAATTGTTGTTAAAAAAACTTTTGATTTTGTTATTTAAGACAATAATTTTTTTTTTCAAACGGTTGACTTTCTTAAAGGCACTGACTTGGCACTTCTCTGTACAGTTTTATGCATGACGTTTATCCATCAAAAAATAAAGGAAGGGCATTAAAGTCAAAGAACTCCCATCCCACCAACGCCCCCGTTCTATCTACACATTACGCGTTTATGTAAGGAGGATGGATAGCTTTATTACTCCCTCCGTTTCTAAATAATTGTCACATTTCCTTTTTTGGCGTTCCCTTATAATTGTCACATTTCTATTTTTGAACATATACTTTTTCCACTTTTCCATACACTTTTCACACTTTTCCATACATTTTTCCCACTTTTTTATAAATCATGATTATTTTTACTTACACATTCTACACTTTTCGACTTTTCAATCCCCACATCCACTTTTATTTGTACTTTATTCAATTAAACAACGGATTTTTCATGAAATGCCCCTGAGGTTTAACTAAATGCACCAAATACCCCTAAACTTTCCAGAATGCACCAAATACCCCCGAGGTTTTATAAAAATACACAAAATGCCCCTAATGTTTGTAAAAATGTATCAAACACCCCTATTGACTAACGGACGTTAACGCCGTTAGTCATTAAGCTCTAACTATCTAGTCAACCTTTAATTAACAATTAATTATCCTCTAATAATCTCTAATTAACCCGATTATCCCCTAATTAATTTAGAATTTCTTTTTTTAGAATTTATTTTCTTTTTCTTTTCTCTCTACCCCTTCTGTTCTCTCTCCTCCATTGCATCCACCTTGCTGTGGTTGTTACTATTCTGCTCTGCTTCTGTTGCTCCAGCTTCTCTTTCCTTTTGCTATGCCATCACCATCATCATCTTCTTCATGTACTCCGTATATCAGTACTAGCTTCCTCCGAAGTTTTGATACATCAAACCGTTGAAATTAGTCGATTTCTTTTTATTGGGGTTTTGAGAAGGGGGTGTATTTAATTTGTTTAGCCATTTGACTTGGAAGAAACATCTGTTTTGATTTTCATCCATGGTTGTTCTTTTATTTTTCTTTTGATATTCTCTAACCAAATTATTTTTGATGAAACGAAAATCTGGGTCTCCTCATTCGCACCCAAATCCAGTTGTTTTTAAAGGTTAAGTTAGGATTTTTGGATGATTTAATAACTTAAACCCAACAATAATTAACCCCGCAAACATTCGCACAAGAGTCTGGAAAAAAAGCTCCTGGTGGTCTTGCGTTTGGTTCGATTTTCGCAAACATTAGGATTTGGTTCCGATTTTCGTGATTTGGTTCAGATTGGAGGAGGGGACGTGGGGATTTGGGTGGGGAGGACTAGATTGGTGTTAGCTCCTCCTTCAGCAAGGAACAGAGTTGGGCTTGCGTTTATGGCATTCAACGATGATGTCTTGGGGGTGGAGATAGAGAAGAGGCGGGTGGAGATGGAACACGGTGGTGGGGCACGGTGGTGATATGGGTGGTAGAAGAAAGACTCCTGGGAAGGAGAAAGAGTATAAAGAAAAGAATAAAGAAAAAAAGAAAGAAAAAAAAAATTAGAGCTAAAAGTTAACATAAAAGTTAACGGTATAGACGGAAAAGCTCATGAAGGGCATTTTGTATATTTTTATAAAACCTCGGGGGTATTTGGTGCATTCTAGAAAGTTTAGGGGTATTTGGTGCATTTAGTTAAATCTCAGGGGCATTTCATGAAAAATCCGATTAAACAATTATCTACTTTATCCTTTCCCCAAAAAAACATTCTCAATCTTTAACTCTTACACACTTTACAATTTTATTAATTACCGCGTCGGAGCCCAAATGTGACACTTATTTAGGAACGGAGGGAGTACTTCATAAAAAATACGGATTTTTCATGAAATGCCCCTGAGGTTTGCGTTAATGCACCAAATACCCCTAATGTTTCCAGAATGCACCAAATACCCCCGAGGTTTAAAACAATATCATCAAATACCCTTATTGACTGTTTTCCGTCTATTCTGTTAACTTTTCCGTTAACTTAACTCTAATTTTTTTTTTCTATTTCCCTTTTCTTTCTTCTCTTCCTTTCTCTTTCTTTTTCTTTATTCTTTCCTCTTCCCATGGAAGTCTCTCTCCTCTTCTTCACCATTACCATTATATGAGAATCACCCCCACCATCACCACCACCGCTACCCTCTTCCACTATTCACCATTGAAATTGCTTCTTCATAGAGGCCCAATTATCAACCTCATCAGCCCTCGAAATCTCATCTTTTCTGTCTCCTATCATCATCGAACCCACGACGTTGGTTTCTCCGACATTGGCTTCTCCGATAAGCTCTAGGTGTTTGTTCTGGCGGAGGTCGCGGTGGCTGGATTTTCTCTCTCCTTCTTGAAGTCTCGATCTCCCAGCCGTGAATACGCAATCCTCGCCGCCCATCGGTCAAAGCTTCTCCGCCGGCGGATTTGATCTCTTTCTCGTCGATCTCCACCTCCATTGCTATTTCTGTTCCCGGTGTGATTTGGGGAAGAACTGTGACTTTCAAGTCCTCTCCTTCTTCTTGTTCGGCTGCCCAAGAGTCGACACCACCCCAAGGATTCGGTGACCCAAGAATCGACACCACCCCCAACGCCCAAGAGCCACCATCTCCTTCAAATCTACAGACCAGGTTTTGGTGATTGGGTAATATCAATTAAATCGTTTATGAGGGATTTGGAGAGTTGGGTATTATTTGAATTCAATTGATTTCAGAAGAATTGGGGCAAAATCACAACATCAATCAATAATAATCTGAAGAGGATTATAAAAGCTTTAGAATTTTGAAGATGAAGAACAACTTCCATGGATGTGAGAGAAATTAAGAGTGAAGGCCAAGGGAAAGGAGGAGAGAAAAGGGCAGCCATGGTGCTGCTGCCGTTGAAGATCCAAAGAAAAGAGGAAAAGGGAATTGGGTTTTTTTAAAAAAAAATAGTAGTTAATTTTTTTGGGTTTAAATAATATAATTAAGGGTTAATATTAGGATTAGTAGAGATAATGGTTGAGTAAGGACAAAAAAATATACGATAACGGAGACTTAACGGAATGGACGGAAAATGCTCATTAAGGGTATTTTGTGTTATTGTTTTAAACCTCAGGGGTATTTGGTGCATTCTGGAAACATTAGGGGTATTTGGTGCATTAACGCAAACCTCAGGGGCATTTCATGAAAAATCCGTAAAAAATACAGTAAACCCTTTCTTGGAAGCATCTACATAGTATTATACTATTATCCACCCAACTACCTGGTAATACCGAACATACGTAGAAAATGTAGAAAATTCGAGAACAGCCTAGAGGATTTCTTCTTATATGTAAAAAAAAAAATTTAAAAAAGAAGTACCGAACATACATAGTTAGCATTGAGTGCGAGTGTATCTTAAGTCTTAAGGTGAGTTTCGAGTTTAAGTTTTGGGATAATGTGGTAAAAAAATTACATAAAGTCTTGAAATAAGTTTGAAAATTCAAGACTCACTTAAGACTCTACATTTTTTCCATCCAAATCAAATTATACCACATCATCATACTTCATCCTATTTAATTATCTTTTTTTGAGGAGTTTAATTGAGTCTCAGACAAGTCTGAGGATAATGTATAAAAAGAGGGAGAATCTTGTGTGAGACTGAATAATGAAAAAGTTAGTGAAAAACTAATATAACAGAGTCTGAAGATTGGGGTGAGTCTGAGGGATAAACTCACCCTGGGTACAAGTACAACCAGGGCCGTCTACAGCAATTTGGAGGCCCTGTGCTAAAATACAGATATTGGACCCATATAAATTTTTACGGACAATTATTTAATGTAAAACACATAATTATTATATTAATATTATTTTATTTATACAAAATATAGAGTCAAATTAATAATATGGTTTAACGTTTTATGTGTGATGGTTTGAGAAAATTGATGTAAATGTTTGATGGACATGAAAAAAACAAATAAAAAATGGGGTAGGTGAAGAATCGAACCATGATCTTTGCTATCACATTTATTAGTCCTTACCAACTGGGACAAAGATTAGATAATATATAACAAAGCAGCTGTTAAATATATATTATATTTTTCTTGGGGTTTAACCAATATAATTTCTTTTTGGGCCCCCCAAATTTTGTGGTCCAGTGTTTTAGGTCCGCCTGGACCTCCCTTTAGTCGGCCCTGGGTACAACCTTTTAATATTTTACAGAATTTGACTTGATCTGAGCAAAAAATTCGACAAGTATTCAAAACTTAAAAGGTTGTATTTTTAACTCGAATTTTTTGCTCAGATCAAGTCAAATTCTGTAAAACTATAAAACTATAGAAATATCTTAACTAAAACTATAAAAGTACTTGGCATAAAACAATAAAAGCAACTTACTTATACCTATAAAAGTAATTGTCCTAAACAAAGATATCATTAATCTATGTTAATGGCTCTAAACGCGTTGGGCTTATATACAAGTGTGAACATGTCACACCATCAAGTTGATGGTGTGGCTGGTCACATACTACATATAAGACTTTAGGATCGAATATAGAGTATGTTAAATATTCCTACCCGATCCGACTTATTTTCATCCCTAAACAGTAAATCCACCTTATTCAAGAATGCAAGAAAATTCATTGTCGCACGTATGGAATTTTTTTTTGGTTGGGGGGGGGGGGGTTTAATATTTCCTTTTAGGCATTGGAGCATACATATTGGAGAGGATATATCATCCTTCCTTCCCTCTCTCTCCTCCAAAGTAGTATCCTCTTTGATGTATAAATGGAGGAGAGGATACTACGTTGCTAGAAAAATGCAGTATAACCTCCTCGTGGAGAGGATATATTAAGCCATATATCACTTAATAATTGGATGGTTTTAAACAATTTTACCAGCGGTTATAATTTTAAAACAACGATAAATAAAAAACGGTAACTTATTTTGTTAGGTTATGAATAATATAAACAATATAATTCATGGAAACCATAAAGCCAGGAATCCAAATTAATTGCCACATAGTCAATTAGCATAATTAGGATACATACAATGTGATGCATGCCTTCCCTAGCTGCTCCCGCACCGAACAAGAACAAGTTTAGGATTCCAAATGTCGCCCCTCCGTAGATAGTCCACATCACGTTCGGATCCGCCTCAGATTCAATTAACTAGAATATTATCTAAGGTTTTATGTGCACTCGGGAAACTTAATATTATGTTAGGCAAATTATTAAATTCTCTCTTGAACTTAATGTATGTGAATACTTATTGAATTGCGTTATAAATTGTGATCATGAACCACATATTTATAGGGTGGAAATATCAGAGTTAGAATTCTACTAGGATTCCAATAACTAAATCCATTAGGATTCTAGTTAAACTATATCATTAGAATTTTACGTTTAATCAAATACCTAAGTATTTCAGATTTAACAAAATATCCAATTTGAGTAGAATTAGGAAAACGCGAATTACTTGACAACGAAGTAATCGTAACCGGCCAAGGGAATGGTCGTGGCACGCACAACCCGCCCCTTTGCACAGCCCGCATCACGCAGGCCCACGAGTGGCGCTGCTGCTTGCTCGATGGCCCAAGGGCGCTGACAACTTGCACGCGGCCCACTTGGCCTGGCGTTGCTGCTGCTCGGCCTGCTTTGCTCGGCCTGCTTGCCTCGCTGCTTTGGCGCGCGGGCTTGCTGGGCGCTAGGCCTGGCTTCGTGCTGGGCCTTGCGTCTTGCAAGCTCGTTCGTCGAACGTTCGCACCACGCGCTTCTGATTTGTTTTCCGATTCCGAAATTCGTTTCCGATTCGAACAAATATTTAATATTTCCGATTTCGGAATTTATTTCCGATTCGGACAAATATTTAATATTTCCAATTGCGACAATATTTCCGATTCCGGTAATATTTCTGTTTCCGGCAATATTCTATTTCCGATAATATTTTCCGATACGTACCATGTTTCCGTTTCCGGCAACATCTACGACTTGGATAATATTTATGTTTCCGTCATGATCCATATTTTCCGTTTCCGGCAATATCATCATTTCCGGAGCATTCTATATTTTTCCTTTTGACGATATCAGTTCCCACTGGAACCGAGATCCGTCGTTTCCGAATGTTCATAAATAGAGTATTTAATTCACTTAAATACTTGATCCGTTCAGGTACTATTTGTGTGACCCTACGGGTTCAGTCAAGAGTAAGTTGTGGATTAAAATTATTAATTCCACTCGAACTGAAGCGGCCTCTAGCTAGGCATACAGCTCACTTGAACTCACTGAATTATTAACTTGCATAATTAATTAATACTGAACCGCATTTATTAGACTTAGCATTGAATGCATACTTGGACCAAGGGCATTATTTCCTTCAGTCTCCCACTTGTCCTTAGGAACAAGTGTGCATTGCCTAATTCTTTTGTCGCTTGATGCTTGCTCATGAACATAAGGTAAGAGTAGTCATCCTTATTATGTCCAGAGGTATTTCTCGGTTTCAGAGTTCAACTGATCAAATAAACAGTTAATCATAGCCTTTGATTCATCTGAGCACGGCCATGCATTTTTCAGTTTCTAGCTCATGATCTCCGAGTGGCCTTGTACAACTTTCAGCATCTCATCCCGATTTATGGGAGGACAATCCCAATCTTGTGATCTTGAGGTTAGACTTCGTTTGATAGGTGATTACCTGAGCGTTGCCGTTACAGTCTCTGTAGACACCTAAATCGTGTCTCCCCATTGGGATGATGACGATACCATTGTCCATGTTAGGTGGTTCGAACAACTTCGTGCGGGAGTCCCGATTTCTAAGAACACATTCCAAAATCCAAGAGCCAAAGTCCAATACCCGAGGCCGTTCCCATTCCGGAACTCGCTACAAAATACAAATTCCAAAAATCAATTTCAAAATCCAAGTACAATCTCGCCCAATGGACTACTACATTGGTTTTACAAGGCTTTTTCCAGTCGAAATGACACTAAGCAATCCCAATTCGGGCGCCGACCCACAAAACCGAGCAAGCCGGGCCTTAGCTCGTCCCGTAAAACCGAATTCAAAAACCCGAAACGGCTTGTTTTTAGACGCAAAATAAGCCTTAATCCCCAAGCAAGCACTACGGGCCAACTTCGTACAATTCGTACAAAGGTACACCATTACAAGCCAAAACAGAAGGACGACATCTTCGTCCTTGTTTGGCAGCTTCTGTGCCACGTCAGCAGCACCAGGTGCTGGCAGCTGCGCTGGACGCTGGCGTGGGTTGGCGTTTAGCTACAAATCTTCCTATTTAAACCCCCTAATTATGAGTATTTAGGGAGGGAAAATCGAAAACAGAACATCGTAATACAAAAATTGCCACTCAAGTCAAAATACAAAAACTCTCCAAAAATCTCATACAATTTCCAAGTTCTAAGCAATTGGGAGCTCCAAAAGGAATTCTAGCCTAAACCTAACTAGGTATTTCCGAATCCCAACCTAATCTACAACGTTTTCATGATTTCTATTTCAAAATGATTAGTAAAGTTGACACTTTTATTATTAAAAGTGTCACTTACAACAATCATAAACTTTTGCAAAATCCTCACTTTATGTGATACAAATACAAAATTTCAAGATTCAATGATGTTTAAGGTTGTTTGTAATCACTTACTTAAACTAGAATCATCTTACTAATATGGAGTAATCAAAGGTGAGGCATTTATAATGTTAAAAGGTCCAATCTTTGAGATTTAAGACTCCATTTTTTCAATATACAAGTTCAAGTTTACAAATTTCAAGATCCAATGATGTTTAGGGTTGTTTGTAATCACTTCCCTAAACTAGGATAATTTCAATACTTGGATCATATCAAAGACGAAATCTTTTCAACATTCAAAGATCCAATCTTTGAGATTCAAGACTCCTAAGTTCAACATTTCAAGTTCAAAAGTTCCATATTTCAAGTTCAAAATTCAATATTTCAAGTCCAATATTTCAAGTTCAAACATTTCAGGTTCAATTTCTATATTCAAAATCTAGGACACTTTAGGATGATCAACTTGTCCCAAAGTTGAGATTTTTGGCTTTGAATCCGTGTCGGACACACTTATTCTTAAGGAGTCGTTTGGCATTCGGATCTCATGTGCTAATGTTCAAGTTCAATATCGCACTTCAATATTGCAATTTCAATAACGCGTTTCAATTATACACTTTCAATTATGCAATTTCAATAACGCCTTTCAATTATGCAATTTTAATTCCGCACTTTCAATTATGGAACTTTACTTTCCTAGTCCTTCTAGGCAATGTGGTTTCATCACCTAGTCCATTTCTAGGTGGTGTTGTACTTTACTAATTTTGCACTCATTTTCTATTGTGATGTTACTTTACTTGTTTATTGCTTTCATCACCTCACATGCTAAATTCAAAATACAAGGTTACACCACGCTTTACGAAGATATTTCTTAGACAAACCGATCTTAGGTTCCTTTAAATTAACTTTAAAGCAAAGTGGCCACGATACAAAGTAGAAATTCCATTTCTTCTAAATTCAAACCCACATAGTCTAAACTAGGGTATTTTCGAAAATTTTATGCTATGCATTCGAATTATTTCTAAAGCTAGCGGATTAAGCATCTCGTTCCCTTACCTGGATCTCACCCATCCGTTTCTAAGATTCAATGCCTTATCCTAATAGAGTCACTTTTTGGTCTTTCCAAACGGGACCCTTAAACATGTTTGGTGGCGACTCCTTCAAAATCCAAAAATACAAAGGTTTCTAAAAACCGCCCTCGTAGGGGAAATACGCTACGGGAAAAAGTACGAAAAAACCCCCTACAGTCTCCTTTTACGATGCGACGCTTGACAACGTCAAAGTTACCAGTCCTCAAACAAGTAATCTCAAATCACTCAGGTATTGAGGATTAGTGTCTAATAATGTAATGAAATTACTTATGACAGATTTTCATCTCTTACAGTAAAGTTTCATAGGTCTGTCCGATACTAGTATTCTCAAGTAAGTATCTATGCAAATGATTGCAACATTGACATGTCCACATAGTTCAAGAAACAGAACTACTAGTCATCTTGCATTCTAGTCGTCTAGCGTTTTCTATGCGTCCACCTTTATAGAAAACTTCCGACCATGGAACATTTTCAACTTTTGACATTCAAGTTCACTTGATAGACATTTCTTAGTCACAAGACTGGTCCTGACAGTCTATCTTGAATATATCGTCAAATTGAAAGGACTCATCATTTAATAAACCACAAATTAAATGGAAAAATGAATTCTATTCATCTATAAGAATGGTTAACCAAAACGTTTTACAAAGTATTAAACTCTAAAACTTTAAAACATTTATTAAGGACATCAAAGCCATTCTCCAACATGCTTGATTCCCATAGCTGCAGTGTTCGAGTTGTGCTTCGCTTGCGGCAGAGGTTTAGTTAATGGATCTGAGATATTGTCGTCAATTCCAATCTTGCTTATCTCGACTTATTTTCTTTCAACGAACTCTCGTAGAAGGTGAAATCTACGAAGTACATGCTTGACTCTCTGGTGGTGTCTAGGCTCCTTTGCCTGTGTAACAACTTCGTTATTGTCACAATATAGAGTTTTTGGTCCTTTAATGGAGGGGACTACACCAAGTTCACCTATGAACTTCTTTAGCCAAATAGCTTCCTTTAATGCTTCATGTGCAGCAATGTACTCAGCTTCAGTTGTAGAATCCTCAATGGTGCTCTGCTTAGCACTTTTCCAGCTTACTGCACCTCCGTTGAGGCATAAGACAAACCCAGACTGTGATCTGAAATCATCTTTGTCAGTTTAGAAACTTGCGTCCATATAGCCTTTAACAATTAATTCATCATCTCCACCATAGACCAGAAAATCATCTTTGTGCCTTTTCAGGTGTTAGGTTATGATACATATGACATTTACATAAATCATGCGGAAACAACCATTAACCCAGGAATCATATTATTTACACATAATCATATAGCATAATTAGATGCATACTCTTTGTTGCGTGCCCTCCCTAGCTGCGCCCGAACCGAACAAGAACAAGTCTTTTAGGACTCCAAGTGTCGTCCCTCCGTAGATAGTCCACAGCACGTCCGGATCCGCCTTAAGATTGACCAACTAGAATCGCCCTTAAGGTACTAGAAAATTCGGCACTTTTATGAGCAAGATGTGTTTTAATTTTCTCTCAAAAAACTCACTTTTGAATACTTTGAAAACTTGTATATAAATTATGACCCCTAGGCCTTTATTTATAGAGTTATGGAAAAGGAATCGTAATCCTATTAGGATGCGAATTAATTGGAATTAGAATCCTACATGAATTCTATTTAATTAATTTATCCAATTAGGAATAGACATTTAATCATACACTGACTCTTGCAGATTCAGGAATCACGCATGAGCACAAACTCACACACACACGGCAGCCACAAGGACTGCCCATGCGTGCGAGCTGCAGCCCACGCAGCAAGGCCCACGCATCCGTGGCCTTGGCGCGCGCTGGGCTTGTGGCGTGCGTGCTTGCTGGGCGACGGCCTGGCTTCGTGCTGGGCCTTCGTCCGGCAGGCCTCGTCCGATGCTAATTCGTACGATACGCTTCCGATTAAATTTCCATTTCCGGAATCTATTTCCGATACGAACAATATTTAATATTTCCGATTCCGGAATTAATTTCCGTTTCGAACAAATATTTAATATTTCCGTTTCCGGAATTATTTTCCGATTCCGGCAATATTTCCGATTCTGACAATATTTCCGTTTCCGGCAATATTTCCGATTCTGGTAATATTTCCATTTCCAATAATATTTTCCGATACGTACCATGTTTCCGTTTCCGGCAACATCTACGACTTGGATAATATTCATATTTCCGATACGATCCATATTTCCGTTTCCGGCAATATCATCGTTTCCGGAGTATTCATTTCTTGCCTGTGACGATCTTAGCTCCCACTGAAACCAAGATCCGTCGGTTCCGAATATTCATAGATGGAGTATTTAATGCCATTAAATACTTGATCCGTTTACGTACTATTTGTGTGACCCTACGGGTTCAGTCAAGAGTAAGCTGTGGATTAATATCATTAATTCCACTTGAACTGAAGCGGCCTCTAGCTAGGCATTCAGCTCACTTGATCTCACTGAATTATTAACTTGTTAATTAATACTGAACCGCATTTATTAGACTTAACATAGAATGCATACTTGGACCAAGGGCATTATTTCCTTCAGTCTCCCACTTGTCCTTAGGGACAAGTGTGCATTTCCTAATTCCTTTGTCGCTCGATGCTTGCTCTTGAACATAAGGTAAGAGTTGTCATCCTTATTATGTCCAGAGGTGTTCCTCGGTTTCAGAGTTCAACTGATCAAATAAACAGATAATCATAGCCTATGATTCATCCGAGCACGGCCATGCATTTCACAGTTTCTAGCTCTCCGAGTGGCCTTGTACAACTTTTAAGCATCTCATC
Source organism: Spinacia oleracea (assembly GCF_020520425.1). Classification (NCBI taxonomy): domain Eukaryota; kingdom Viridiplantae; phylum Streptophyta; class Magnoliopsida; order Caryophyllales; family Amaranthaceae; genus Spinacia; species Spinacia oleracea. The sequence goes on from NC_079492.1 coordinate 65,069,645, forward strand.
CCGATTTATGGGAGGACAATCCCAATCTTGCGATCTTGAGTTTAGACTTCGTTTGATAGGTGATTACCTGAGCGTTGCCTTTATAGCCTCCTTTTACGGTGCGACGGTTGGTCAACGTCAAAGCAACCAGTTCTCAAACAAGTAATCTCAAATCACAAAGGTATTGAGGATTTAGTGTCTAATAATTTAATGAAATTTACTTATGACAGACTTTCATCTCTTACAGTAAAGTTTCATAGGTCTTGTCCGATACTAGTCTTCCCAAAGTAAGTATCTATGCAAATGATTATGACATTGCCATGTCCACATAGTTCAAGAAACAGAACTACTAGTCATCTTGCACTCTAATCGTCTAACGTTTTCTATGCGTCCAATTTTATAGAAAACTCCAATTAGGGACCATTTTCAACCTTTGACATTCAAGTTCACTTGATAGACATTTCTTAGTCACAGGACTGGTCCTGACAGTCTATCTTGAATATATCGTCAAGTTGAAGGGACTCATCATTTAATAAACCACAAATTAAATGGAAAAATGAATTTCTTTCAATTATTGTGAATGATTAACCAATAATGTTTTACAAAGATTTAAACTCTAAAACTTTAAAACATTAAACAGAGACATCAAAGCCATTCTCCAATATGCTTGATTCCCATAGCTGCAGTGTGCGAGTTGTGCTTCGCTTGCGGCAGAGGTTTAGTTAATGGATCTGATATGTTGTCATCAGTTCCAATTTTGCTTATCTCGACTTCTTTTCTTTCAACGAACTCTCGTAGAAGGTGAAATCTACGAAGTACATGCTTGACTCTCTGGTGGTGTCTAGGCTCTTTTGCCTGTGCAATAGCTCCGTTATTATCACAATACAGGGCTATTGGTCCTTTAATGGAGGGGACTACACCAAGTTCTCCTATGAACTTCCTTAGCCATATAGCTTCCTTTGCTGCTTCATGTGCAGCAATGTACTCCGCTTCAGTTGTAGAATCCGCAATGGTGCTTTGCTTAGCACTTTTCCAGCTTACTGCTCCTCCGTTGAGGCAGAAGACAAACCCAGACTGTGATCTGAAATCATCTTTGTCGGTTTGGAAACTTGCGTCCGTATAGCCTTTAACAATTAATTCATCATCTCCACCATAGACCAGGAAGTCATCTTTGTGCCTTTTCAGGTACTTCAGAATGTTCTTGGCAGCAGTCCAATGCGCCTCTCCTGGGTCTGACTGGTATCTGCTCGTAGCACTGAGTGCGTACGCAACATCCGGGCGTGTACATATCATAGCATACATTATTGAACCAATCAATGATGCATATGGAATCCCACTCATTCGTCTACGCTCATCAAGTGTTTTTGGGCACTGAGTCTTGCTTAGAGTCATTCCATGAGACATGGGTAGGTAGCCTCGCTTGGAGTCCGCCATCTTGAACCTATCAAGCACCTTATTGATATAAGTGCTTTGACTAAGTCCAATCATCCTTTTAGATCTATCTCTGTAAATCTTGATGCCCAATATGTACTGTGCTTCTCCTAGATCCTTCATCGAAAAACATTTCCCAAGCCAAATCTTGACAGAGTTCAACATAGGAATGTCATTTCCGATAAGCAATATGTCGTCGACATATAATACTAGGAAAGCAATTTTGCTCCCACTGACCTTCTTGTATACACAAGATTCGTCTGCGTTCTTGATGAAACCAAAGTCACTGACCGCTTCATCAAAACGTATATTCCAGCTCCTGGATGCCTGCTTCAATCCGTAGATTGATTTCTTTAGCTTGCATACCTTTTTAGCATTCTTTGGATCCTCAAAACCTTCAGGCTGTGTCATAAACACAGTTTCTGTTAAAACGCCGTTTAAGAAAGCAGTTTTGACATCCATCTGCCATATTTCGTAATCGTAATATGCAGCGATTGCTAACATTATTCGAATAGACTTTAGCATTGCAACTGGTGAAAAGGTTTCATCGTAATCCACACCGTGGACTTGCCTGTAACCTTTTGCAACCAATCTAGCTTTGAAAACTTCAAGTTTCCCATCCTTGTCCTTTTTCAGTTTGAAAACCCATTTGCTTCCAATGGCTTGGTAGCCATCTGGCAAATCGACCAAATCCCATACTTGGTTTTCAGACATGGAGTCTAATTCAGATTGCATGGCTTCTTGCCATTGCTTGGAGCTAGGGCTCGTCATAGCTTGCTTGTAAGTCGCAGGTTCATCACTTTCAAGTAATAGAACGTCATAGCTCTCGTTCGTCAAAATACCTAAGTACCTTTCCGGTTGAGATCTATATCTTTGCGATCTACGCGGGGTAACATTTCTAGATTGACCATGATTCTCACCAGATTCTTCTAAAGATCTCTGAGTTTCATCCTGAATGTCATCTTGAGCATTCTCTAGAGTTTGTTGTTCGACTCGAATTTCTTCGAGGTCTACTTTTCTCCCACTTGTCATTTTGGAAATGTGATCCTTCTCCAAAAAGACACCATCTCGAGCAACAAACACTTTGTTCTCAGATGTATTGTAGAAGTAATACCCCTTTGTTTCCTTTGGATAGCCCACAAGGATACATTTGTCAGATTTTGGATGAAGTTTGTCTGAAATTAATCGTTTGACGTATACTTCACATCCCCAAATCTTAAGAAAAGACACATTTGGAGGCTTTCCAAACCATAATTCGTATGGAGTCTTTTCGACAGCTTTAGACGGAGCTCTATTTATAGTGAGTGCAGCTGTATTTAGTGCATGTCCCCAAAATTCTAATGGAAGTTCGGCCTGACCCATCATTGACCTGACCATGTCTAGCAAGGTTCTGTTCCTCCGTTCTGACACACCGTTCCATTGTGGTGTTCCAGGAGGAGTCAATTCTGATAGAATTCCACATTCTTTCAGATGGTCATCAAATTCATAGCTCAGATATTCACCGCCTCTATCAGACCGCAGTGCCTTGATCTTCTTGCCTAATTGATTCTCTACTTCACTCTGAAATTCCTTGAATTTGTCAAAGGATTCAGACTTATGCTTCATTAGGTAGACATAACCATACCTACTGAAGTCATCAGTGAAAGTGATAAAGTAGCTGAAACCACCTCTAGCATTTGTACTCATTGGTCCACATACATCTGTATGGATTAAACCCAATAGTTCATTTGCTCTTTCTCCAACTTTAGAGAAAGGTTGCTTTGTCATTTTGCCAAGTAAACATGATTCGCATTTACCATAATCCTCTAAGTCAAATGGTTCTAGAATTCCTTCCCTTTGAAGTCTTTCTAAGCGTTTCAAGTTTATATGGCCTAATCGACAATGCCACAGATAGGTGAGATCTGAATCATCCTTTTTGGCCTTTTTGGTATTTATGTTATATACTTGTTTGTCGTGATCTAATAAATAAAGTCCATTGACTAATCTAGCAGATCCATAAAACATCTCTTTAAAATAAAACGAACAACTATTGTCTTTTATTATAAAGGAAAATCCCTTAGCATCTAAGCAAGAAACTGAAATGATGTTTTTAGTAAGACTTGGAACATGGAAACATTCTTCCAGTTCCAAAACTAGCCCGGAGGGCAACGACAAATAGTAAGTTCCTACAGCTAATGCAGCAATCCGTGCTCCATTTCCCACTCGTAGGTCGACTTCACCCTTGCTTAACTTTCTACTTCTTCTTAGTCCCTGTGGATTGGAACATAAGTGTGAGCCACAACCTGTATCTAATACCCAAGAAGTTGAATTAGCAAGTATACAGTCTATAACGAAAATACCTGAAGATGGAACGACTGTTCCGTTCTTCTGATCTTCCTTTAGCTTTGGACATTCTCTTTTGTAATGGCCTATTCCATCACAATAAAGACAGCTTGATGTGGACTTGTCCTGCTTTGATTTAGCATTGCCCTTGGACTTTCCACCTTTCTTGAATGGTCTCTTTCTAGCCTTGAGTAAATCTTTGGCTTCACAGTCCAGTACTATTTCAGCCTTTCTGACAAGGTGAATAAATTCTGCAACTGTTTCTTCTCTTGGTTCACTTAGGTATTGTTGCTTGAAGCGACCAAACCCACTGTGTAGTGAATTGAGCAAGACAGAGACTGCCATCCTTTCGCTTATTGGTGTTCCTAGTAGACTTAGGCGATCAAAATATGAACACATAAGATCCACATGGAACCTCAGTGGGACGCCTACCCTCTGTTTAGTGCGAAGGAGCTGAACATGTGTTTCTTGGACCTCCATCCTATAACACCTGTTGGGAGAACTAACCTTTAGCCCAGACATTGATTCAATCAACTCATGGACGTTCAGGTCCCTGTCCTCCGTACTTCCACGACAGATATCCCTCAGATTCTTGATGAGCGTAAAAGGTTCATAAGCTACAAACCTTCTAGCCCAATCATCAGGGATATTGTTCAGCATGAGACTCATAACCTTTTTGAGATCCGCATCCCAGGCGTAAAATCTCTCAGGGGTCATGTCTCTGGCATAGTAGCTTGGCATGGGATGTGATAGTACATACTCAAGTCCATTGAGTTTGACTATTTCAACTAGCTTAGCTTCCCATTCAAGAAAATTTGTCAGGTTCAGCTTGACCATAAGCTCAGAACCCATGATGATGTTTTGATTGTTGTTTGCCATATTAAAACTACAATTGAAAAGAATAAACAAATAAATAACCATTCACAGTTTCTCTTAATAAACTTAAATTCTAGAATACATGCATAATTCAATGTTTATTAAGCATTTTATTCAAATTATGTGTTCCGGCAGGTGTGAATAAAATGATTCCAAGATCCTAAAATCATTGAAGAACTAAGCACAGTTTGTCGACTTAATCCTAGAACATCTTAGGTAAGCAAAAGCCTTTTGCTAATAGTCTAGAAACTATTCTTGGTTGATAGGTACGTCTAAGAACTTATTAGGTAAACCTATCGAATTTGCCACGACATAAAAGGACTCCTTACTTATATCGTTGAGTTTCACCAAAACTAACATGTACTCACAATTATTTGTGTACCTTGCCCCTTTAGGACCAATAAGTAACACCTCGCTGAGCGAAAACTATTACTAGATTGATGTAAAGGATATCCAAGCAAGTGTATATTTTGGCATGGCACCTTTTAACTCAATTTTTAAGTTTGGAACTTAAGGCTCTTACTATGTTGGTTAGATTTTAAGTGAACTAAAATCCTTAATCATGCAACATAATCAAGCTTATGATCTCATGCATTTTAAGACATATTTAAAACAATAAATAACTTAAAACATGCATAAGATATTTGTGATCTAGTATGGCCCGACTTCATCTTGAAGCTTTAACTTCAAAGTCCGTCTTGAAAATCTCCGTGGGAGGCACCATTTTCTTCAAATAGGATAAGCTATAATTAAAACTAATTACAACTATTTGATGGTACGCAGACCATATTTGAATTGAAAAACAACTTTGGTACTTTAGACCAATTACATTCAAATTAATGGTACGCAGACCATATTTTCTATCCTATTTGGCCATACTAGTCACTTCATAACCTGCAAAACAGTACATATACAATATATACCATTCACCCATTCATTATCATGAATGGCCCACATAGCTGGTTAGTAAAACACATTATGCATCACGTAAACATTTGCAGCAATTAATCAAGGGCACCAATAATCTACCAATTATTCAGTCCTTATTAATTCTAATCGAGTTGTTTTAACCTTAAGGATTTGTAGACCCAATCAAGAGTTTATGACTAAAAAGCGCTCCCACTCAAACCAATAAATTCATATGCTTTACTAATTTTAAACATAAAATTGTATTTCTAGTCTAACCGGAAACATACAAATTTAATTAAAATTTAAAGCTCATATAAATTTATGATTGAATCCAAAAATTTAATTTAATTTCAGTCGCATTTAAATTAATTCATGATTTTAATTTTAGTAAAATAATTAGAATAAATTCCATTTATTATAATTATAATATTCAAAATTAAAATCCAAGAAATTAATTCAAATTAAAATTACGTGAACTGAAATTTTCAAATTAAACATTCAAAACGATCTAATCGTAACGCAAACACCCTACGCGTTGCACGCCCATGGGCCGTACGCACACAGCCATTGCTGGCCATGTGCGCGCAGCCCATGCGCTCGTAGCATAGCTGCTGCTGTCCCAACGCAAGCCTCCGCATAGCGCCCATCGCACGCGAGCTATCGCTCGCAGCGCGCGCGCGCGACATCGCTCGCTGGCGCGCGAGATCGCTCGCTGGGCGCGCAAGCTCGCTCGCTGCGCGCGCGAGCCATCGCTCGCTGGGGCGCGAGATCGCTCGCTGGGCGCGCAAGCTCGCTCGCTGCGCGCGCGAGCCATCGCTCGCTGGGGCGCGAGATCGCTCGCTGCGCGCGCGCGAGCCATCGCTCGCTGGTGCGCGACATCGCTCGCTGGGCGGGCGACATCGCGCGCTGTGCGCGCGAGTGATGCTGTGCGCAGCGCTCGTGGCACGCGAGCTTGCGCTCGCTGCGCGCGAGGCTGCGCGCACTTGTGCGAGGCAGCGCGCGTTGTGGCGCAGCTCGCTTGCTGCCCACACGCGACTGCCTTGGCTCGCCCCTCGCCCATGCCCATACGTTCATTGCTCGTGGCACACGACACAAGGCAGGGCTGCTGCCTTGCGCTCGTGCACTACGCCCTTGCTCATTGCATTCGTGCCGCACGGGCGACGAGCTCCCTTGCTCGTCGTCGCATGCCCGCATTATACAACACCCCTTAAGGGTAACACGAAGCGTCCATTGCTTCGTGCGTGCAAGTTATTTGAACGAATCGCAAGAAAATTTAAAATTTATATTTAAAATTAATGACAAATTAATAAATATTATTAATTTCATAATTTTAGGGCGAAAAATCGAAAATTTATTATCCAATTGATTTCCGATTGTTATGGATTCAAGTCTAGGTCATAAAAATTTAAAATTTATCGTAAATTTACAATTTTTATGGTGGTTTTTAATCATAGGTTTCTAATTAAATTACAATTAATTATGAAAATCAAATTAATTCTAAATTATTCTAATTTTCAACAAATTAATCATAATTACAAATTAGATTGCATAATTAACAAGACTAGGCATTCAAACTTGTTAAACATATGCAGTAGGTCAATCAAAAATTCAAGATTTATCAACAGGAATCGCAAATATTTAATTTAACATCTTAAATTTACGAAATTTTGCATTCGAAAAACTAAAACCTTCGAAAAGTCATAGTTAGGCTTCGAATTTGAGAATTCTGGGTTCGGCAGAAAAATACTATTTTTGTCAAAATTTTAGAATGCCTTTTACATGCGGAATTGACACAAAAATCACTCAATTCGGATGAGTAATGAAGAAACTGCCGAAAAACTGCGTACATATAATTAAATAAACGCAATTTGCAATTAATTAATAATTACGAAAATTAATCACCCCTTTTAATTCTTGCAAATTTGTAATATTTAACCATGTTCATGCAATTTAGATTATGAAAATAATAAGGGGCTCGTGATACCACTGTTAGGTTATGATACATATGACATTTACATAAATCATGCGGAAACAACCATTAACCCAGGAATCATATTATTTACACATAATCATATAGCATAATTAGATGCATACTCTTTGTTGCGTGCCCTCCCTAGCTGCGCCCGAACCGAACAAGAACAAGTCTTTTAGGACTCCAAGTGTCGTCCCTCCGTAGATAGTCCACAGCACGTCCGGATCCGCCTTAAGATTGACCAACTAGAATCGCCCTTAAGGTACTAGAAAATTCGGCACTTTTATGAGCAAGATGTGTTTTAATTTTCTCTCAAAAAACTCACTTTTGAATACTTTGAAAACTTGTATATAAATTATGACCCCTAGGCCTTTATTTATAGAGTTATGGAAAAGGAATCGTAATCCTATTAGGATGCGAATTAATTGGAATTAGAATCCTACATGAATTCTATTTAATTAATTTATCCAATTAGGAATAGACATTTAATCATACACTGACTCTTGCAGATTCAGGAATCACGCATGAGCACAAACTCACACACACACGGCAGCCACAAGGACTGCCCATGCGTGCGAGCTGCAGCCCACGCAGCAAGGCCCACGCATCCGTGGCCTTGGCGCGCGCTGGGCTTGTGGCGTGCGTGCTTGCTGGGCGACGGCCTGGCTTCGTGCTGGGCCTTCGTCCGGCAGGCCTCGTCCGATGCTAATTCGTACGATACGCTTCCGATTAAATTTCCATTTCCGGAATCTATTTCCGATACGAACAATATTTAATATTTCCGATTCCGGAATTAATTTCCGTTTCGAACAAATATTTAATATTTCCGTTTCCGGAATTATTTTCCGATTCCGGCAATATTTCCGATTCTGACAATATTTCCGTTTCCGGCAATATTTCCGATTCTGGTAATATTTCCATTTCCAATAATATTTTCCGATACGTACCATGTTTCCGTTTCCGGCAACATCTACGACTTGGATAATATTCATATTTCCGATACGATCCATATTTCCGTTTCCGGCAATATCATCGTTTCCGGAGTATTCATTTCTTGCCTGTGACGATCTTAGCTCCCACTGAAACCAAGATCCGTCGGTTCCGAATATTCATAGATGGAGTATTTAATGCCATTAAATACTTGATCCGTTTACGTACTATTTGTGTGACCCTACGGGTTCAGTCAAGAGTAAGCTGTGGATTAATATCATTAATTCCACTTGAACTGAAGCGGCCTCTAGCTAGGCATTCAGCTCACTTGATCTCACTGAATTATTAACTTGTTAATTAATACTGAACCGCATTTATTAGACTTAACATAGAATGCATACTTGGACCAAGGGCATTATTTCCTTCATCAGGTACTTCATGATATTCTTGGCGGCAGTCCAATGCGCCTCTCCTGGGTCTGACTGGTATCTGCTCGTAGCACTGAGTGCATATGCAACATCCGGGCGTGCACATATCATAACATACATTATTGAACCAATCAATGATGCATATGGAATCCCACTTATTCGTCTACGCTCATCCAGTGGTTTTGGGCACTGAGTCTTGCTTAGAGTCATTCCATGATACATGGGTAGGTAGCCTCGCTTGGAGTCTGCCATATTGAACCTTTCAAGCACCTTTATTGATATAAGTGCTTTGACTAAGTCCAATCATCTTTTTAGATCTATCTCTGTAGATCTTGATGCCTAGTATGTACTGTGCTTCTCCTAGATCATTCATCGAAAAACATTTCCCAAGCCAAATCTTGACATAGTTCAACATAGGAATGTCATTTCTGATTAGTAATATGTCGTCGACATATAATACTAGAAAAGAAGCTTTTCTCCCACTGACCTTCTTGTATACACAAGATTAGTCTGTGTTTTTGATGAAGCCAAAGTCACTGACTGCTTCATCAAAACGTATCTTCTAGCTCCTTGATGCTTGCTTCAATCCGTAAATGGATTTTTTAAGCTTGCATAGCTTTTTAGCATTCTTTGGATCCTCAAAACCCTCAGGCTGTGTCATAAACACAGTTTCTGTTAAAACGTTGTTTAAGAAAGCGGTTTTGACATCCATCTGCCATATTTCGTAATCGTAATATGCAGCGATTTTAGCATTGCAACTAGGGATGGCAATGGGTCCAGGATCCGACCCAGATCCGGTTGGACCCGATCCATTTATAAGGGTCTGGGTCCAAAATAATTAGACCCTGTGGATCTGGGGCGGATATGGGTCTTTGTTCAATGGGGCGGGTCTGGGTCTGGGTCCAAGAATTAAAGATCCAGATCCGGTCCAGATCCGACCCACAGACCCATATATATAATTTTTTAAAAAAATTAGGCAAAATTGTCAAAAAGTACCTTGTTTTTGCCTCAGTTTGTGAGCTAGTACCTTGTATTTTTAATTTTGTCAAATAGTACCTTGAATTAAAAAATTGTTTTAAAAATGGAACCTTACTCCAACTTTCCGGGCAAAATTATCCTTTTCCGGGCAATTCTTCAATTTTCCCTCCAAACCATTGTGCGTGTGCAGCAAACAAGCCACAAACTCACGCGCCTTTTGCTTTCCTCTTATAAGAACAGCAACAAACAACACCTAGACAACATTTTAAGATCTACAACATTTATTTTGGAGGGAAGCAACAGGTTAATTGGGGGGAAACCAACTGATTTCAAGATCCAAAGGTAATTTTTTCTATCTTTTCTTCTCTTCTTTTGGAATTCTTGTTGCAATGAGTTGAAATTGATTGCTTGTAATTGATTCCCATTACAGATGTCTTCCCATTCTAATTCATCTCTTCGAAGCTTTCGCACCACTTGTCACTGTGGAATTCCTTATGCTGGGCCACTCAAGGCGTGGACAATGGAAAACCCAGGAAGAAGGTTCATAGCCTGCAAGTTCTATGACTATGCAACTGGAAGAAGAGGATGCAAGTTTTTTGAGTGGGTGGACGAAGGTATCCTTGATTGGCAGAAGGATATTACCAACCAATTGATACTTGAGAAGAAAATTTTGCAATCCCAAATTGATTTACTGAAGAGGGAAATCAGCAGGCATGAAGAAGATAAGTTCAAGATGGTAGCTGACATTGAAGAGCTGAACACAGGGGTGGTGAAGGTTATTGTGAAAACAGGGTTGACTGCCACCCAATTGGTTGTTTGTGCGCTTGTCTCGGTTGTTGTTGGTGTTGTAATAGCTAGAATGTATTAGGTTGTTAGACTAGTTTGAGGTGAAGGTTTAATTTCAAGTTCTTAAAGTAGTAGGATTTCAAGTTCTTAATGTATTAGGATGTATTAGGGTGTTTAATGTTATCGTATTTGTTTCTAAATCAAAAGGGTTATAAAATCCCGTATTGTGACACAAAATGATGTACTAAGGTGTTATTAATGTTTGGTTATATTCAAGACTTTTTGCAATATCAATTTACCTCAAGAATTATAAACTCCGACAACTCAAAGCTTTAACGAGAAACTTTGACTAGACACAAAAGTATGACTTAATTATAACTTGGCATGAATTTTGATAACTTGGCATAAACTTGGTCAACAAAACTCCGAACTAGTGGAAGCCGGGAACTTGGTCAACAAAACTTCGGCCTAGTGAAAGTTGGGAACTTGGACACCAAAATATTGACTCGAGAAAGTCTTGGTAAAAAAAACCCCAAACTAGACCAAGTCGGAAACTCGGACACCAAAACATGAGCCAAAACTTAGCAAAACAAAGGAGAAGGCACAAAGGGGGAAAAACACAGTAACTTAACAAGTGAAAACACCACAAATTCATTCCACAAAATAAATGTCATTATACATTTAACACTAACATAAAAGTTGTGAACTATCACTTACTAATGCATTTAACACTAATTGTTTTTGGGATTAACTACAAAATACAAGCTGTGAACATTCATTATAGCACACAAAAACTAATCATCAACTTGTGAAGCAGGTTCCTGAGTTCCTTGTGCATCCCTGGTCCTTCCCTCAGCTGGTGCTGCCTTGCTCTTTCCCTTAGCTGGTGCAGCCTTGCTCTTTCTCTTGGTTGCAGATGCAGATGCACCAGAATCAACTAGGTTCTTCTTTGATGTGCATGCAGGCTTTGTAAAAGGACCTTGCTTTTTAGGCCTTCCCATCTTTTTTGGAGGTGGTGGTGGAGCTGCATCATTCTTGCAAGTCTTCTTGTTGTGGCCAAAATCACCACAGTTGCCACACCTAGTGGGCTTCCTCCTTTTGACAACCAAAGCAGTCACATGTTCATCATCCTCACCTTCTGCTCTAATTCTCTTCCTCTTAGAGGGTCTTCCTGCCATCTTTCTGAATGGTGGTGGCAGTGGATGTGGGGATTTTGTCTTTTCCCACTGTTTCATACCAGGCATTGGGTAGAAAACAGGGGCATAAGCAAGCAAAAAAGCTTCTTTGGTGTATGCCTTATGCATATAGTCTTCGGGGTCAGCTCTGTTTCTCATGATGCATCTAAAGGCATGACAGCAAGGGATGCCAGTCAAGTCCCACCTATAGCAACCACACGTCCTTGCTTGAAGGTTAACCACATATTGATTTTCTCCATGGTTAACCTCAAACAATTGGGGAGTAGACTTGGTCTCAAAGCAGTTCTTTGCACCCTCTTTTGATAAGTGCAACAACTTCATGGCAGCAGGCATCACTTTACCCACATAGTTCTCCATCCCTTCCCTCTTTATGCATGCCCTTTTCATCACATACCTCCTTACCCACTCCATCATACTTAGAATAGGTTGTGACCTAGCCTCCCTAATTACATTATTGAAAGATTCACAGCAATTGTTGAGGATCATGGCAGACTTACTCTTAGTTGAGAAGGCATGTCTGCTCCATCTGTCTGTGGGAATTTTGTTTAGGTAGGTAAATGCATCTTTTGACAGCATTTTGATGGATTCCATTTGTGAATCAAAGTATTCCTGCATTCAACATATTTACAGTGGAGTTAGAATACAAAATTGAGCTACATGCCTGGTAAGTTCACCAATATTTTTGCTTAGTTTACCTTTGTTGAAGCTCTGGCAGCTTTCCAAAAACATAACCTAAATGCTTCTCCTGGGAATGCAAGCTTGAAATTGGCCCATATATGCCTACAACAATACCTAATCTCTGCATTAGGTACCACTGTTTTGAAGGCATCCAAGAGTCCCTGTGTTTGCATATTACAAGTTAGTTAATGACATGTATCCGTTCCCGACAATTAGACATGTATCCGTTCCCGACACTTAGACATGTACCCGTTCCCGACAATTAGACATGTATCCGTTCCCGACACTTAGACATGTACCCGTTCCCGGCAATTAGACATGTATCCTTTCCCGACAACTAGACATGTATCCGTTCCCGGCAATTAGACATGTATCCTTTCCCGACAACTAGACATGTATCCGTTCCCGACAATTAGACATGTATCCGTTCCCGACACTTAAACATGTATTAGAAATAAAAGCACTTAGACATGTATTACAAATAACAACACTTAGACATGTTATTAGAAATAAAAGCACTTAGACATGTTATTAGAAATAAAAGCACTTAGACATGTATTAGAAACAATTGTATTCATTGAGTTAGAAGCATACCTTCTGCCTATCTGACATAAAAGTCAAATCATCCTTTTCATGAACCCAAGTGATGTGCTCAGTCACTGATCCCAAGTCTTTTACTAGCAGCTCCAAGAACCACTTCCAGCTTTCCTTGTTCTCTGCTTCAACAATACCCCATGCAGCAGGAAACAGATTGTTGTTTCCATCCTTTCCAACAGCAACCAAGCAGATTCCAGGCCAAGTACTCCTTAGGTGACAACCATCTACCCCTAAAATGTGCCTACAACCATGCACAAACCCTTCTTTGCAGGGTTGAAGACAACAGTAAAACCTCTGGAATAATGTTGGGGGTCTCTCAATGTTTGTCACCCTCACAAATGCAGAACTACCAGGGTTGTATCTCCTAATAGCATCAGCATAATCCCAAATTCTACCATACTGCTCAGCTGCACTACCATGGATGAACTGCAATGCCATTATCCGAGCATAGTAAGCCTTGTAATAGTCAACCTCTAATCCTAAGTGCCTCCTGATGTGATTCTGAAAAGTCTCAATGCTCATCTTGGGATCATCCCTAAAGTCATCCATGAACCTCTCAGCTAGGAACTCAGATGAAGCTTTAGGAGTTCCATCTTGAAAACCACAAACATGGTCTAATTTTATGCTCCTAATCTGCCATGTCTCCTCTCCTCTCATTTTCCTACTATGTATTTTAAACCTACACTTCCTAGGATTATCACAAACACACTTCACTTTCTTTGAATCCTTCCAAGGACAGTCACATCTATGTCTACAATAGACACTAATCCTCTGTAAGTTGTTATGCAAAAAGTAATAGTCATAACCCTTTTTTACAGCATGCCATCTAATTACCTTTCTCAAACAATCTGAACTAGGAAACCTTAAACCCAAAGTTAAAGAAACAGGCCTTTTAAAGTCAACATCTGGATTAAATGAAGGATACCTTTCAGCTTCATCATCTGATCCATACAAGCTTCCTTCTTCCTCTGAATCCTCATTCAGTTCCTTTTCTTCCCCCAAAAAAATGTCAGAAACATCTTCTGGTTGTGGATGAGGTGGCTGCTTATTTCTTCCTTGCTGAAATGGTGGAGGGGCAGACTTGTTTCTGGTTGGAACTCGATGATTTGCTTGTTCATGTATGTAGGGGATAGGATTAGCCACACCAAGGCTTTGGTTCACAGCCTCTGTAACACCCTTACCAACACTGTCTGAAAACAGATCAGCTGTTGGTCTGTCCTCATCTCCCCTCTCAGTGTACAATATATCATCAATGAGAATACCTTCTTTTGTAAGTTGTGGAACAAGTTTAGGGTTTGAGGTGGAGGTTGCTGTTATCTTTTTCCTGCAGGGAATCAGTTTTGAGGGTCTTGTTGTGGATGTTGTGGATGTTGTTTTGTGTAGTTGTTCAGTTAGGTAAGTTGGGCCTAAAGGACTTGAACCTGATGTGCTCCCTACACCAATATCCCAATAAAGTTCTTGGTTTAGGCCCACATTCAAAAACACTTCATTATCCAACTCATCCAACCCATCAAAATATTCCATAAAAGCTTGATCCCCTTTAGGAATATCATTGACTTCCTGCCTCCCCTTACCTTTCTCACTCTTTTCACAATCTCCCTTTTCTTCACCCACCTGATCTGCTTGCCCTCCCTGAGTTTCGGCACCTTTCTGACCTCCTCCCCCTCCATCATCTTCACTCCAATCATCATCTCTATCATCCTGCACACTACTGTCACCATCACCATCTCCATCATCATCATCATCTCCCTCTTCTTCTTCTCCTTCTTCATCCTCTCCTTCACTTACATAATCATCATCCTCCATAAACTCCTCTGAACTATCTTCAATATCAGTCTGACTATAATAACCCCTAACATAACTCCTTGTCTCCAACACAGCTGCTGAATCCTCAATGTGCTCAATGAAAACATTTAGGAAGTTGTTGTAGTCTATTGAATCAACCAACTCATTGATAGACAAATCATCCTTCTTCAATTCTTTCCTACCCTTTGCTAAGCTAAGACCTTTCCTCCTAAACCATATTTTACCCCCACTGCTGTACCCAAGTTCACGTTTCACAACCTCTATAATAGTGTAATAACTAATCCGACTAACCCCTTCTTTTATGTAAATCCCCACACCATCATATTCTACCCTGTTATTTTTCTTTGTTATAAAAGTTCCCCCATGCCAAACTTTCAAATTCACAGCCTTAGCAAGTTGCAATGTAGGAACACTAAGTTGTGCTCTTTTGGTCCTCATCCTGTGTAATTAACATAAATTACTAATTAATTAACTACTCACATTAACCTAAACCATCAACATTATTTTAATTAAAGGAAAATTCGTCCAAATTCAACAGGCATTGGGCAAAATTCATCCAAAATTTAATTGGGAAATCACCAAATTCAACATGCATTGGAACAAAAACAAGAATACAAAATTAAGCATTTTGATTAGTTTAATTAATCAATTTTGTTTACTGTGCTTGCTTATTAGTTTAAGGGCAAAAGTTCTTGTTAACTGTGTGACCATTTCTAGGGTTCAATAAAAAATCTACATTTATGCTAGGGGACAACATATATGCTTAGAGATTTGGGATTACCTGAAAGATTCCCCAATTTGTAAGAAGTACCAGTATTGATTTGATTCTCTCCTTTTGTCCAAGTACAAAGGACCACACTTCTCCCTTTTCTTTCAACCTTACTCTGTCAGTGTTTGGACCACATGAAAGGACGAAGATGACAGCAGCAATTGGAATCAATGACAGCAACAGAAAGATGAAAGTGATAAATTGTGTGGTTGAGTTTTGTTGTTGACTGAAAATGGTGGTTGAAGATTCAGAGTTGGAGCAGAGAATGGAGTAAATGAGAAGATGAAGGGGCGTTGAATTTTTGAATGTGTTTTGAGGTTAAAAGCGTGTGTGCACGCGTTGCTTTCCCTCCCAAAATGAGCCAACAAACGGAATGGGTGGCCGGAAAAGGATAATTTTGCCCGGAAAGTTGGAGTAAGGTCCCATTTTTAAAACAATTTTTTAATTCAAGGTACTATTTGACAAAATTAAAAATACAAGGTACTAGCTCACAAACTGGGGCAAAAACAAGGTACTTTTTGACAATTTTACCAAAAAATTATTAAAATTTAAATATGATTCTATCTTTATGTGCCAAACTTTATTAAGTTCTTATGATGCTAAACTATTTAAATATTGTTTGACGTGACATATAAATAATAATATTAGAAACTTTAAATACTTATTGTATTACAAGGCTAATATGATTTTTTTTCCTAAACAAAATTAACGAATATTCCATATTTAGTGGTTTTATCAAAGCAACGTTACATTTACATACATAAAATGGGCGAAAAAATTACGCAATATATGAAAAATGAGGGACAGATTTTTTTGGAAAACAAATACGGTTAGACCCATTTAGGACCCAGATCCGACCCTAGACCCATTAGACCCAGTGGATCTGGGTCTGGATCTGATTTTTTTGGACCCAACGGATCTGGGTCGGATCTGGATCCACCTCTTAAAAAGCGGGTCTGGGTCTGGATCCTGTCGGACCCGATCCAGATCCGACCCATTGCCATCCCTAATTGCAACTGGTGAAAAGGTTTCATCGTAATCCACACCGTGGACTTTCTTGTAACTTTTTGCAACCAATCTAGCTTTGAAAACTTCTAGTTTCCCATCCTTGTCCTTTTTCAGTTTGAAAACCCATTTGCTTCCTATGGCTTGGTAGCCATCTGGCAAATCGACGAAATCCCAAACTTGGTTTTCAGACATGGAGTCTAATTCAGATTGCATGGCTTCTTGCCACTGCTTGGAGCTAGGGCTCTTCATAACTTGTTTGTAAGTCGCAGGCTCATCACTTTCCAGCAATAGAACTTGATGGCTCTCATTCGTAAAAATACCTAAGTATCTTTCCGGTTGAGACCTATATTTATGCGATCTACGCGGGATTACATTTCTAGTTGGTTCTCGATTCTCACCAGATACTTCTAAAGATCTCTGAGTTTCAACCTGAATGTCATCTTGAGCATTCTCTAGAGTTTGTTGTTCGACTCGAATTTCTTCGAGGTCTAATTTTCTCCCACTTGTCATTTTGGAAATGTGATCTCTTTCCTAAAAGATACCATCTCGAGCAACAAACACCTTGTTCTCAGATGTATTGTAGTAATACCCCTTTGTTTCCTTTGGGTAGCCCACAAGGATACATTTGTCAGATTTTGTTGAAGTTTGTCAGAAATTAATCGTTTGACGTATACTTCATAACCCCAAATCTCAAGAAAAGACACATTTGGAGGCTTTCCAAACCATAACTCATATGGAGTCTTTTCGACAACTTTAGACGGAGCTCTATTTAGTGTGAGTGCAGCTGTGTTTAGTGCTTGTCCCCAAAATTCTATTAGAAGTTCGGCCTGACCCATCATTGATCGAACCATGTCTAGCAAGGTCCTGTTCCTCCGTTCTGACACACCGTTCCATTGAGGTGTTCCGGGAGGAGTCAATTCTGACAGAATTCCACATTCTTTCAGATGGTCATCAAATTCATAGCTCAGATATTCACCGCCTCTATCAGACCGCAATTCCTTAATCTTCTTGCCTAATTGATTCTATACTTCACTCTGAAATTCCTTGAATTTGTCAAAGGATTCAGAATTATGCTTCATTAGGTAGACATATCCATATCTACTGAAGTCATTAGTGAAAGTGATAAAGTAGCTGAAACCACCTCTAGCATTTGAACTCATTGGTCCACATACATCTGTATGGATTAAACCCAATAGATCAGTTGCTCTTTCTCCAACTTTAGAGAAAGGTTTCTTTGTCATTTTTCCAAGTAAGCATGATTCACATTTACCATAATCCTCTAAATCAAATGGTTCTAGAATTCCTTGCTTTTGAAGTCTTTCTATGCGCTTCATGTTAATATGGCCTAATCGACAATGCCACAGATAGGTGAGATCTGAATCATTCTTTTTGGCCTTTTTGGTATTTATGTTATAAACTTGTTTGTCGTGATCTAGTAAATAAAGTCCATTGACTAATCTAGCAGATCCATAAAACATCTCTTTAAAATAAAACGAGAAACTATTGTCTTTTATTAAAAAGGTAAATCCCTTAACATCTAAGCAAGAAACAGAAATGATGTTTTTAGTAAAACTTGGAACATTGAAACACTCTTCCAGTTCCAAAACTAGCCCAGAGGGCAACGACAAATAATAAGTTCCTACAGCTAATGCAACAATCCTTGCTCCATTTCTCACTCGTAGGGTCGACTTCACCCTTGCTTAATCTTCTACTTCTTCTTAGTCCCTGTGAATTGGAACATAAGTGTGAGCCACAACCTATATATAATATCCAAGAAGTTGAATTTGCAAGTATACAGTCCATAACAAAAAATACCTGAAGATGGAACGACCGTTCCGTTCTTCTGATCTTCCTTAAGCTTCAAGCAATCTCTCTTCCAATGCCCCTTTTTATTACAGTAGAAGCATTCAGATTCAGAAGTGGGTTGGCTCACCTTCTTCTTTTCAGACTTGGTGCCGCCAGCTTGCTTGGTTGGGCTAGCCTTCTTGCCACCTTTCTTAGCATTCCTCTTCTTACCAGATTTCTTGAACTTGCCCCCACGCACCATAAGCACATCTTGCTTATCACTTTTGAGCTTCTTTTCAGCAGTCTTCAGCATACCGTGAAGCTCAGTGAGCGTTTTGTCTAGACTATTCATACTGTAGTTCAGCTTGAACTGATCATACCCGCTCTGAAGAGAATGGAGGATGGTGTCTACAGCCATTTCCTGATAGAATTGTTGATCCAGCCGACTCATATTCTCAATGAGTCCAATCATTTTGAGAACACGTGGACTTACGGGCTCGCCCTTCTTGAGCTTGATGTCAAGAATTTTCCTATGAGTCTCGAATCTTTCGAACCGAGCCAGATCTTGGAACATGTTCTTTAACTCACTGATGATCGTGAAAGCATCTGAGTTGATGAATGTTTTATGTAGATCTGCACTCATGGTTGCAAGCATTAGACATTTTACATCCTTTTTGGCATCAATCCAACGATTGAGGGCTGCCTGAGTGACCCCATCGCCCGTGGCTTCGGCATCGACTCTTCTAGGACATACTCCTTTTCTTCCTGCATAAGAACTATTTGCAAGTTCCTTTTCCAGTCAAGGAAGTTTTTCCCGTTCAACTTCTCCTTTTCGAGAATAGATCGGATGTTGAATGAATTGTTGTTTGCCATAGTTAAAACTACAATTGAAAAGAATAAACACATAAATAATCATTCACAGTTTTTCTTAATAAACTTAAATTCTAGTATTCATGCATAATTCAAAATTTATTAAGCATTTTATTCGAGTTATGTGTTTCAACGGGTGTGAATAAAATGAATCCAAGATCCTTAAATCATTGAAGGATTAAGCACATTATGTATTTAGACTCAATTCTAAAATATTTTATTCATTGAAGGATTAATCATTGAAGGATTAAGCACATTTTATTCACACCTGCCGGAACAATAAATTCGAATAAGTTGTGAGCCTAATAAGGAGTATAACTCACTAATCAGAAACATTGCTCCATCTAGCTGTTCCGATCACTTGATCTTACTGAATTATTTGTAAATAATAAATCCAATTTCTAGCTAGCCGATATCCTTTTCATTCAAAATTACATAAAGTTATATGACGAGTAATCAAAACTTTTATTAGCCATTTTCTAAACAATCTTTGCTAGTAATACTCTATGCACATACCATTATTTTTCTCTTGTACGGAGTACTTATTTAGAAGCTAACTAGATTAGATCCCGTGCATGCACGGATTTTGATAATTTTTTTCACAAAATATTTAACTGATTATTTCCCAAACTACTGCATAGTTTATAACATTTTTAACATACTCGTTTAAATTTATTTATCTAATATGCATATTTAAAATGCTAATATGGTAATTTGACCAAAATATTGAGTGATATATTTACCATTATTAATATAGCGATCTGACTAAAATATTACCAATTTAGAATAATTATTATTACGTCGTATCTATTATTGCTATAATTTATAAACTAAATTTTGTTTCCATACATGAATAGTTTATTAAAAAAGGTAAAGAATAAAATAAAATAAAAAAGATACACTCCTTTTGAGAAATTGATTTTTGGCGGGAAAAAAACGCACCAGGAATTGACACGTGTCATTCCTGGTGTCTCTTTTAGTATATAGTAATAGATGAGCAAAATAATGCCGAGTACTTTGTAGTACTTGATCCTGGTTTTATATTGGGCGGTAGATTAAGAAATTTTATAAAAATGGGGAAAATTTGTCAAAAAGGACATTTTATAACCCAAATTTTACAAGAAAGGACCTTATATAATTTTTGTTGTGAAATCACACCTTAATATAAATCTTTTTCCCGAAAGGCAACCTAAGGGAAGTTTCCGACATTGACTGAGCTTTTCCGGCCATTGACTTACACATGAGCAGCACGTGTGGCTTCATTTTGTTGCATTTTCAACAAAACACATTGTTAAAGCGGTCTAATCTAATAATGCTCAACTTTGATATATTGTGTCGTGTTTAAGGGAAGTTGTTTCGTTTTCAGTAAACATGCTCGTTTTCACAAGTTAACATGTAAAATGAAGTCACACGTATTTCTCACGTATAAGTTAATGACCGGAAAAACTCAGTCAATGCCGAAAATGTTTCTTTGATTATCTTTCGCAAAAGAATTTAAATTAAGTGTGATTTTACAAAAAAAAATAAAATATATTTATATATATATATTTAGGTTCACATGAGAACCACCTTACGGTGAGAACTTCTCTTATGGTGAGAACCTTCATCTTCACCATTGATTTGAATGAATCTTGACCCTCCAAATAATATATCACAATCTCTACTAACCGTTTTATTTCCTTCCCCTCTACTTCAATACCATTAGAACCTTGATTTCCTGCCTCTATAATACAATACGTCGTAGTCTTTTTGTTTTAAGTCGCTCGTAAATGATCAGCCTCCATCATTGGAAGATCGAGTAAAAATCCAACTCGTTTTGGCGGATATTCGCAATAACATTGTAAAAGTTGCATGTACAGTACTACGGTACTACTACATATCAAAGTAGTGGAACTAATTAATTCATGGTCAGAGATTGTGATTGTATCAGAGAAGAATAGAGTATCATACTTCTTATATTTACCTAATTACTTTATTCCAATTTAGTATGGGTAAAAGTTGGGGTTTTTTGTTCTTCGAAATTAGATTTGAATATAATATGCGTATTGTAGTATTAATCGATTTAAGTGGCGATGGGATGAGTTTTATGTTGCTTGTTGATCTCACTTTTTACCATAGTGAATTGATGATTTCACCTACATGTATGTATCCATACTATGGAGGCATTGCACGAATATTTTTTTTTGTGCATATTTTTGAAACTGAATATGCATGTTTTTGGAATTAAATGTGCATAATATTTTAACTATATGAACTGTGTATATTGTGTTGATAATTTTGACCAGAATGTCCATATTATTTTATGTTTTTAGAAAATCAAAAATTAGTATACAATTCGAAAAAAAAGTGTTGCATATTTAGTTAAAAAAATACGCACAAATAGTTCAAATAATATGCACATATAAAATATGCACAAAACAGGTTCTCACGATAAGAGAGTTCTCACCGTAAGAGGGTTCTCACAGGAACCTCACCCTATATATATATATATATATATATATATATATATATATATATATATATATATATATATATAAAAAGTTAATTCTCGTAAAATTTGTGCAAATAAATGGGGTCATTCAGACAAATTAAAATGGATATATTCTGAGATTTTTGAAGGCAAAATCGATCTCTTAACTCAAACATCAAACAACATTTTCAAAAAAAAAAAAAAAAACTCCCACATCCTAGCCAAAACCCCAAACTACCCCACACCCCAAAACACAAATTTTAAATACTCCATCAAACCACAAGGCTATTTTCGTATTTTCAATTTAAAATTACCAACAAGATCACGTGTCATCCTCCGTTTTCCATTTTATTTCCCCCTCTATAAAGATGTTTCTCACTACAATCTTCTTCTCTCTCTCTTTCTCTCTCCTCTTTTTTTTTCTTCTCTCTCCTCAAATGTCGAAATCCAAAACCAAAACCCCAAAAAACCCCTCCACTACAACTCCTTTATCTCCTCTTACCAGAGAGAAAATGGCAACCGAGCTTCCTGAGTATTTCAAGTGCCCCATTTCTCTCGATATCATGTCCGACCCGGTTATCCTCTCTTCGGGTCACACCTTTGATCGGAGCTCCATTCAGCGCTGGATTGACTCCGGCCACCGCACCTGTCCAATTACCAAACTACCCCTTCCCGACACCCCTTCTCTAATCCCCAACCACGCCCTCCGCAGCCTCATTTCCAATTACGCTCCCGCCTTCTCCACCGCCAACCACCAACTCTCCCCAACTCGGTCTGACTCGGAGTCCGACTCACTGAGTCAACTCGCTTCTCTTATATCCACCCTCACATCCCGCGCCTCCAACGCTGAGCAGAAGGCGGAGGCTTTAGGTAGGATAACCGCGCTGTCGAAGTCAAACCCGGTGTTCCGCAGCCGACTCACCGAGTCGGGTGCGGTTTCAGCCGTTCTCCGCTGTGTGGACTCGGGTGACGGCGGCGCGGGTCTGCAGGAGAAGGCGTTGTCGCTCCTACTCAGCCTCAGCCTTGACTCAGATGACAACAAGGTGGGGTTGGTGGCGGAGGGAGCTGTGGCAAGGATCATCACCGCACTAGCGGGCCCCGCTGCCGCGACGGCGGCAACGGTGCTCACCAGCCTCGCAGTGGTGGAGGTGAATAAGGCGACCATCGGGGCACACCCGGGAGCGGTGAGGTGCCTTGTTCAACTCCTCCGCACAGGGAGAGGAAGAGAGAGGAAAGAGGCCGCTACCGCCCTCTTCACTCTATGTTCCTTCCCGGAGAACCGCCGCAGGACGGTGGATTGCGGGGCGGTCCCGATTCTGATCAGGATGGCGAAATCGGGGCTCGAAAGGGCGGTCGAGGTTATAGGATTATTGGCGAAATGTAAAGAAGGGAGGGAGGAGATAGTGAAGTGTGAAGGGGTGGTAGAGATATTGGTAGATTATGTAAAGAATGGGAGTTCAAGAGGTGTTCAATATGGATTATTGACATTGAATTTGATTTGTTGTTGTAGTGAAAGAGTGAAGAAATTAGTGAAAAATGAAGGGGTTTTGGAGATTTGTTTGGGATTAATTCAAGATGATAATGAGAAGATTCATAGGGTTGCTTCCAATTTGGCCAAGGTTTTGCAAGAGAAGTAGGAAGAACAAGAAAAAGAAATTAAGGTGAGTTTAATTTGGGATTAATTGGGTCAACAAATTGTAACCCTTTTGGATGAGATACTTCAAATGTTTGTTTAATCTTCAATCATAGTTCTTTTTGGTGTACAAAAGAGAAAAAAGAATAGAAGTTTTTGTTTTTGTTGTTGGTGTTGTTGTATCAATCCTCAATGTATATTATTATTGTAATAAACAAGATGAAAAAAGAAGGTTTCTTTGAATTGAATCTCTACATTTGTAATGTTAAAAAAATACAATCTTGTTGCAAACATTTCCACCTAGGACGCAATGTACGTACATTGCCGTTACTAGATCCTCCGGGTGTGTAATGGGTAATGAAACTAGGTACCCTCGGGTGTATAATGATTAATGAAACTCAAAGTGCGGGACATATGAGGACGAGCATGAGCTTTGGCACCCCAAGTTTCGATTTTTTTGAAATACTATTTTCTAAGGTACGAATAAGATTTTTGGTTCCGCCCCTTGTCATATATGGAGAAGAGCATGAGCTTTGGCACCCAAAGTTCCGATTTTTTTTCCAAAAAACTATTTTGTAAAATAAGGTTTTTGGTTTTGCCCCTTGTCATGTTCTTTTCACATTATTCTTATTGCTTACTATATTATTTACGGAGTATTGTTCTTGTATTTAGAACAGGTCGGAAAAATTTAGACAAGAAAAACTAGACTTGACCAGAGAAAACAAATGACACTCACAAAAACATTCAAATCAAATCAAAAAATTCATATTAGAGTAAATCATAAAAATCAGACCAGCAATTAGGAAAATCAGACAAAAAAGGTGAAGAGAACAGAACCTAAAGCGTACAACTTATTAAGTTATTATATTATGCATTAGGCAGGAGTGTGTATCTATAAGGTGTACGGTCATTATAGCACTAACCTAATCAAGCTTCTAATAGTGGAATTCAAGAAGTTTCTTGTTTGGTTGATAATAACATGGTGGGGGGCAATTAACTATATTTGTTAAACTTGATGTTGATCTTAGCAAACTTACTAAGTGTATTTCCAATGTAATCTTTGTCGAGTGATTGAGGGTGGATAATATAGTTTAAATTTGACAGTTTTCTTTGTTGGTCCTAGTGCGGATTTTGGTTTGTTTTGGGTAAAAAGTTGGTTAGAATAAGGTTTAATTTTGTGATAAGAAAAATGATGGTACAAAAAAAGTTGGTTTATGACAACAAAACACTACTACCAATCTCGACTAGTGGGAATCAGGAATTCAAGAGATGATTCCCTATCAAAAGGTTCTTATTCTTTCCCCGTTGCTGAGATTTCGATCTGGTGGAGATTCGAAAGACATCAATGCTTCTAATCCCAACATTTTAAGGGGTGGTACGATGAGTTGATTATATCATAAATAGGTACGAAGGGAGTATATATAGATATGTTGGTATCTCGAACTAATACGAGCGTTCGTGTTGATGTGGTATGTTCGCACTTAGATGATACGAACATTATTGTTTGTGATGGTACTACTTTACGGCGTACTTACGGTAATTTGAAGTGAACTCGTCAAATATGTTTGCGATATGAATTTTTTCGATAAAAAACATAGATTGATCGGCTCATAACCTATTTAATTTGATTAACCAATTTGACATGTTGGGACCTGGGACATGCAAGGGTTTTGAAATTACGTGTTCTATTCCCATTAAATTTCTTGAGCTTTTTGAACCATATCATAATTTATTGGATTTGACTAGACTTGAATGATAATGAGACTAATTGAACTTTACTAGAAATGTAAGAAAGTTCTGATTGAAACTTATTGAGATTCATTATATCTAATTGAAACTTACATGAACTTATTGAACATGAAAAATATTTTTTTAGGGTGAAAAAAACACACCTTAGAACCTACTTGATTAACTAGTGACATGTTGGAAGGGGAAACAAACATATACTCCATAATATGGATATTCCATAATATGGCACGATCAACAAGGTTTTATAACATAAATAATTACTTGATTTTTTATCATACAAAATCTATCTTTTTCCCGAATATATTTAGAGTTATGTGTATCTTATTTTATTTTATTTTCTTTCTCATTGGAATCTTAATCATTCAATTAAAGTTCTAAAAGGATTGAGTAATCTCTTGAATGTCTTAGTAGTACTCCTATTAACAATCATCAAATTTCATCCTCAAAAAATAAAATAAAAGGATGAGTGTGTTCCTTACTTCCTTTGTAGTCATGCACAGATGGCCAAATCCAGGCCAGTCAATCTCCCCATTTCACCTCAAAAACAGTCTATTAGATGTGACATCACAATCCAAAATTTTCCAATTTTTTTATTTTATATTATTAAAAATAGAGCAACATTTTCTTGTACAAATTTGTCTTTGGTTTGACTCAATTTGTAGGGTCACATAAAATGCTAGAAAAAGGCTAGGTTTAGGCCAACTTGATGAAACTAAAAGGAAAGAGCAACAATTTAATTAAAGGGTCCTACAAAAATGAAATTTATATAATTATCCACGTGATTTTCAACTAATTTTAGTACTTTCCTATTCCATCTTTTCTGGATCATTCTCTTTAACACCATAATTCTGTATTCTGCAACATTTTTGACTTATAGTTAATCCACTTGATTAATAATTAGGTTGGTTATTCATCTACTCCGTAGTTTATCCAATTATCCTAACCTAATTTAGTCTAACTTGTTTTTTTAGTTCTTAATATTTTCATTTTCTTACGCCAAATTAATTGTAAAGGTGTCTATAATAAACATATTATAACTAGGTCAACTAGGTATTTAGGTGTGTTTCATGAATCGTCATGATACGTTTAATTGACAGTTACGATTATAATACACAGTTTCAATCCTCTGTAATTGACCGAGCCAAAACCAACCATAAAGCCAATGGCACTAAAGTTCATCTATTTTAACATGACACATTACTAAGCACGGTCTAACAAATAAGCAAGTGTTGGGCAAAAGACTCTATGAGTAACAATAGAGTTTAAAATTTATCCAACTCGGTTCACTCAAACCGGACCAATTCAATCAACCAGTTTGTCACCTCCCAACATAACCAATTAAGTACACCTTTTTTCAATTACTACTCCTGTAAAAGTCCACCCATAGCAATATACTTAAACATGACACTAGGTTGGGTCGGTACGAGACACGATACAACCCAAAACAAAATAGTACGAAACGACACGAGTACGGAAAAAACACTGCCTTGCAATGAGCATGAAGTCGTGGGCTGGATTCGGTGTATAATTGTTTGAAAATGCACGACAAAATTAAACACTTACACCTTAGCCTTAACTTAACGGAAGGATGCTCACCCGACCGTAAATTAGGTTTAAGCACGAAAGCACGACCCAACCTGACATGAGTGCATATTGGTTTGAGCCACCCTTTTGTAATTTTTGTTCGATCCGACCCAACATGATACAAAATAAGCGGTTTAATATAAAACGGTCCCGTTCAAGCCTAAGACACGCGGGCTTGACATAAAACTCGACCTGACCCGCAACCACCATTAAATATACCGAGTACAGAAGTACACTCTCGAGTCTCGACGGACTTAATAATTTGGCCTTTAAATATCTACAACTATAGCTTCATAAATGGCCAAAACAAGCAACATAAAGTATGTGGTAAGCCAGGCTGCCTGCCAAGTGTTTTTGGGCCTTATATATAGACAACTGTTTGATCAGGAATCACTAATTAAGTTGGGCTAGTAATTACTAATTAGCCTCTTCATAACAGAATAACATTTATTAGTTCAATGATAAATAGATAATTGTTGCTCGTGCTAATAATACGATCCTTTATTAGTGTCATGACTATTGTTGTTCATACAAATAATACAATTTCCTTTTGTGTTTGCAAAGAAACTGTCGTAATGGCAAGGAATTCGATTTCATGTATTGGACTTATCCTTTAGAACTTTAATCAACGGACCTGTTTAATATAGTTAGGGGACGTTTGGTTGGGGGTCTTCAGGAAAGGGAAAGGTAATCAACTATCTTTATTCCCTTTCTTGTTGTTTGTTAGACCAAATCAATCATTCCCTTTACCTACTTGATTACCCGACATCTCTCTACCATGATCCCCCCGGGAATCACCCTAACCCCCAAACTCCTCTTCACCCAACCAACTTAACTACCACTTTGACCATCCTTGACCGCCACACCACCACCTATCCAAGGTCCCAACTGTTAGGTTATGATACATATGAACAACATAAATCATGCAGAAAAACCTTAATGCCAGGAATCATATTAATTGCACATAATCATATAATTAGTCTAGGATGCATACACTTTGTAGCGTGCCCTCCCTAGCTGCGCCCGAACCGAACAAGTCTTTAGGCCTCCAATTGTCGTCCTTCCGTAGAAAGTCCACAACACGTCCGGATCCGCCTTAAGATTGACCAACTAGAATCGCCCTTAAGGTACTACTTATTTTCGGCTAAATGGGCAAGAGTTATGGCTGATTTTTCTGCTTAAAAATCCTAGCTTTGAATACTTGAAAACTTGTATATAAATTTGTGACCCTAGGCACATATTTATAGAGTATGGAAAAGGATTTAGAATCCTATTAGAATACCAATTAGTTTAATTAGAATCCCTTTAGGACTCTATTAAATCAATTCTATCTACTAGGATTAGGATTTAATCATAGAACGAATTCCAATAGCTTTAGGATTCGTATCGCACACAACCGCACACGAGCACGAGCACCGCACAGCCCGCGCAAGCCTCGCGGCCCACGCGAGCTGCACAGCTCGCAGCCCACATAGCTCGCGCGCGCGCCATGCCTTGCTGGGCCTGGCCTTGCGCTGGGCCTGGCGAGGCTTTGGCGTGTGTGTTGGGCGCTTGGCTTGCTGGGCGCGGGCCTGGCTTCGTGCTGGGCCTTCGTCTAGCAAGTCTCGTCCGATGCTAATTCGTACGATGCGCTTCCGATTAAATTCCCGATTCCGGAATTCATTTCCGATACGAACAATATTTAACATTTCCGATTCCGGAATTAATTTCCGTTTCGAACAAATATTTAATATTTTCGTTTCCGGAATTATTTTCCGATTCCGATAATATTTCCGATTCTGACAATATTTCCGTTTCCGGCAATATTTCCGATTCCGGCAATATTTCCATTTCCGATAATATTTTCTGATACGTACCATGTTTCCGTTTCCGGCAACATCTACGACTTGGATAATATTTATATTTCCGATACGATCCATATTTCCGTTTCCGGCAATATCATCGTTTCCGGATTATTCATTTACTTGCCTTTGACGATCTTCGCTCCCACTGAAACCAAGATCCGTCGATTCCGAATATCCATAGATAGAGTATTTAATGCCATTAAATACTTGATCCGTTTACGTACTATTTGTGTGACCCTACGGGTTCAGTCAAGAGTAAGCTGCGGATTAATATCATTAATTCCACTTGATTTGAAGCGGCCTCTAGCTAGGCATTCAGCTCACTTGATCTCACTGAATTATTAACTTGTTAATTAATACTGAACCGCATTTATTAGACTTAATATTAAATGCATACTTGGACCAAGGGCATTATTTCCTTCACCAACCACCTGCGTCGCCCTCACCAAAACCCCCAAAATCCGTTGAACCACCACCCAGCACCACCAAACCACCGTACCACCACCCAACACAACCGTGAAACCACTATACCACCACCCAACACCACTAAAACCACAATGAAACCACCATACCACCACCCAACACCACTGAAACCATCGTAAAACCCTCGTACCACCACCCAACACCACCGAAACCACCACGAAACCACCCAACACCACCGAAACACCACGAAACCACCGTACCACCACCCAACAACCCCCTACAACCACCGAAATCACCATACCACGACCAAAATAACCCTAATACCACCAAAATCATCTTATCCATCACAAAAATCAAGCATCGAACCGCCGAAATTGACCCCAACTACCCAAAATAAATCCTAATCTTGCCGGAAAATTAGATCTAAAAGAAAGATGAAAAATAGAGGAGAGAGAAAGAGGGGAATGGGCGGCGCTCTTAGGGAAGGGGAGGCGGCGGAGTGGGGTGGCGGTGCTCGTAGGGGAGGGGGAGGGGAGGTGGCGGGGTGGGATGGCTTACCTACTTTGGAGATCGGCGCTCGTTGAGGATGGGCAGCGCAAGATCTGGAATGGACGCGGTGGGTGGGTGAGGAGGCGGTGGAGTGGCGGTTTGCGACGGAACGGTGGATGGGGAGCCGGTGGAGTGGGATTCGCGACGGAGAAGATCTGGAATGGGCGGCCCGATGGGTGGGGTGGCGGTGGAGTGACTGAGGGAAGGGTGGTTGGAGAGAATTGCTTTCCTTTTGATTTTGTAAACCAAATAACTTGTGATATTATAGGGATTTCCTTTCCATTCCATTCCATACCCTTTCTTGATTCCATTCCCTTTACCCCCGTGTGAACCAAATTGCCCCTTATTGTCTTTTAGAAAACTGAAAAAACAAAATATGAAATCACAAAGAGTAATCGATTTCTGATTTTTATTGTTCATTTTCAAAATCATCCTCACTATAGGCATGACCCATTTCTATTTCATGATTAGCGTTGGGTAATTGACCAGGCAGGCACACGGGTTGTTTGAGCCCTGCACGAAATTGGCCCGATGCGGCACCAGCCTATTGTAATCCTGATATGGAAAATAGGCAGGTCGATGGGCAATGGAACGTTCATGAACAACATTTTAGAAACTTGACACGAGCACGTTAAACCGACCCGCACTTAAGCACACTTAGTGTTAAACAAGCACAATATTTAAATTAGTAAAGGAGCCAGGTGGTCAGTTATCATCACATGTGCGCTGAGTTGTGCATGACTTGTTTATATAAGAGAGGCACGATCCCAACAAGGCATAATTTTTCTTTTTCCGTTCCACGCACATCACATTAATTAATGAATGAGGTGCACAAGCTTGACATGTAAACCTGCACTGTGTCCAACTCGATATATTCATGGTTAAATCTAAATCAAATGATTCTCAAAATTATAAAACAAAATACCAAAAACTGTCTTTAGTGAACCCAAACATGCCCTCAGTAATCTGTAGTTGAAATCACACAGATAATACAATCATACTCAGCTCTTTGTAAAACGGATAACGGCATAAAGATAGGCTGTGATGCTTTAGCAGTATAGAGCTGGATTTCTTGTAAAAAGGGCTCAAATTTTTGGCATATATATTTACTTAAATCACAATCTATCAAACTGGTCCAATACCATATTCAATAATGTCCTTTTTTTTTTGTAACCATGCATGGAGAGTGACAATAGGATAAAGGGGACCAAAGTTTACATATATATTCTCGATAAGTCATTCAAAAAACCTACTCCACATAGTACACTTGTTGCTGCTAAGAAAATGTAATTAACTAGTAACTATATCATGGATATAAATTGTTTGGGCTCCCAATTGATTCTCAATTGGGCCACTAAGTCCAAAGCCCAATGGCTCTAAACAACAGCATCAAACCTACCAATGGCTATTCAGCCATCCACTAAGGCCCAAGGCCCAATAGCAATAAATGACCTATGGGCATTTATTATGCAAACACTATAAATAGGCCGCCAAGGCTCACACCTCAAGGTACGTCCAATTTATCGCCTTAAGACTACTCTTCTAGAGAACTTCTCTCTAGAATCCGAGCATCGTTCTTACTTAGGCATCGGAGGGGCTTTCCTCGGAAACACCCCCGAGGCTAGTGACTTTGCTCTTGTGCAGGTGAATTCGGACTCTACTCATTCAAACAATCAAGATCTTCAACACATACGAAAGGGCCTTCATTCGAAGCCCATTGTTTCCATATTTACAACACCGGAACATAAATAAATTATAGGTTAACAAAGGTTTACTATTTGGTAACTAATAAGATCGATTTATGCTCTGTTCGGCTAACCTTATTTCCACATATTCATGAAAAATATGTTCAAACTTCATATAAGTTCAGATAAGATTATATTTCGTATATGTTTATGAAAATAAGGGTTAGCCAAGTATAACTTATAATAAAAATAAGTTTTAATAAGTTCTAATAAGTTCAGATACGTTTTTTTTTCTTTTTTAAGGGAAAGAGGGTATGCGCATTTTATTTGAAGTTCAGATAATATAAGTTCAAGAAAAATAGGAAATCAAGTTAATAAAACACACTTAATTACTATGGCCATATCAATAATTTTAATTTACTAAGTTATATTACACAATTGCAACTTTTATTATCAAGATACAAAGAAAAACACATTGATAATTTGATACACATGATAT
Organism: Spinacia oleracea; assembly: GCF_020520425.1. Lineage (NCBI taxonomy): Eukaryota > Viridiplantae > Streptophyta > Magnoliopsida > Caryophyllales > Amaranthaceae > Spinacia > Spinacia oleracea. The sequence goes on from NC_079492.1 coordinate 65,101,401, forward strand.
AATTCAAGGAGGATAGGAGATCAATGCCTAATAATTGATTATGATATGCACTTTAGTAACATTACGTACATTCATTGTTGCACCTCATACTACATCAACGTATATTAAGTGGCTTCATGAGACCAAATCCAAATCATATGATAAGCATTTTTTTGCACAAAATAAACTCTAATACGTTAAATTTACACTCTTATATATACCAGTTAGAAATATTGAAAATAATTCATCTAAATATATATTTTCCGTGTTAAATTGATATTGTACATTACC